>NC_134026.1:12894049-14170049 GCF_964204645.1 Tubulanus polymorphus
ACACAAGTTATGCTTGATTCTCATGTTCAAATTTAATTCAAATTTATTTTATTACATCATATTTACAAAGCATATCATTGGTTCATACAGTAATAAAAATTAGGGCAGAACAAATATTATTACAGAAACTCCAAAAAGGCAATGAATTTCTATAACTAAATGAACATTATTTTTAGCCCACTTGGGACTTTAGTCCCAGCGGGCTATTGCGTTCACTTTTCGTCCGTCGTCCGTCCGTAGACGGAAATCAGTTATTTTAGGAAGTTTTGAAGACGCTTCAATGTAATGTCTTGATATTTGGGTTACACATGTATCTACCCTAGACACATCTTCAGCCCAAAAACTGGCCCTGTCAGAATCAAGATGGCCGAATGGCAGCCATTGTTATTCGCCAAAATCAACACTTTTTACACATTTTTGAACTTTTTGAGGGAAATTTTGAAGACGCTTTGATCAATTACCTTGATCTTTCGTATATATGTGAATGCCCCCTGGGCCCATCAGCATAACAAAAATTGGGATACGGACTCAAGATGGCCGTCCAATGACCTTTTTTAGTGCCCAAAAATGTCAATTTTGGCCCGAATTCTCAGTTTGCCATTTCTCATTGCAGTTTGTGATGGGTATTCTTTGAAAAGGGATGTTTTATACCTTTGATACCTGAATTGTTAGATTGTTGAGCATTTGGAACTACTTCCAAAGTGGGCATGGTGTCCCTGGACCCCTAGTTCTAATAACTCAGATCAAGAGTGACTCTCCCGTTTATTAGGAAACACACGCAACTTGTGGAATAGGTTTGATCACACATGTTGCAGGTATCAATTGTTTATCACTATAGAATTTGTAATCCATAAAAGCCAAAATCAACATCAGCCGGAAACCCAGACCAAATCAATTCATAATTTATTGATTGAATCTACACTACAATATATGTATAAATTCAAATATTTCAATAAAAACATTAACTTCTTAAATCTATTCTAAATCATAATACGTTCTTATCTGTGAATTCACTCAATCTATCGGCTCAGCAGGTGCTTAAGATGAGTTCTTAATAGGACAGATCCATTTTTAAGGATGGTAATAATACAGTATCATGATGTTTGAATGCCAAAATAAATGCCTGGTCAAATATATTAATATTTGTGATTGTACGTCCGCGTATGTTCAGTTTCAAAGCTGAATCATATTTGACGTTTACACAGTGGTTGCATATTAGGTTCGAATCTGTCAATGCATTTTATTCTATGTATCGATATTTCAATTTACTACAATTCCCATCATTCTGAATGGCTTTACAGAAAACCCGTCATCGCTGCTTTGCAGCTATATTTTATTTTGCTTTGTCTTTCACTTGATAGATATATATTTCAATGACAATGTTTAGTTTTTTACCTGTGTTGATCAAGCTCCATTCTGCAATTGAATAAATCGAATGATTATATGTTGAACTAAAAAAATCAGTATCAGTTACTTTGTAGGTAGAATTAATTTTTTTTTTTCAAGACGTTTACCTTCTTCAGTCATTTGAAAATTCATGTCGCTATTGCAGACGCTCTTTGTTGTTTGATTACCAGTCGGAAGATGGCAGCACCTGATGGTGCTAATTTCTATGCGAAATATAGTGTTAAAATTGGCATTGCACTTTAAAAAGAAACCACAGCGCAGCGCAGTAACAAGAAATAGAGGTAACTAACGTTTTTTTTTCAGGATTAAATAATACATGCAATTTATTTATGATATTAGACATTCACATTACTATTTACAAAAATTGAATTTAAAGGCCGACTTCAAGTATAAAAGGCTCATCATCTGTCAGACATGGCAGTATCTGTGAACCCATGGAGCAGTCAAGAGCTCCGCCGTTGAAACTGGAATTTCTATAATATCTCTGTCAGTTAACCGATTTGGACCCTCCTTTTTGTCAGGGATATGTGTAAACATGTAATATAGTCATATCTATGGTTTAAAATTTAGTTTAAGCCCTCCTTCATGCATAAATTAGCAATTTACTTAGTGCATTCTTCAAATTTTCAAATCTTTGAATGACAAGCTGGGAGGAGTTACTCACCTCACCACAGAGAGCACAGTGACCTGTAGTCATAAACCTATATAAACAAAACAGTTGCAGCTCTCTAGTGCGTAATTTCATCAAAATCGGACAAAAATTGAACAAATTGAAAATACAGATTTTATGTTCAACTCCATTATTACTGGAGGAATTCTTATAAAAAAACATCTACAAAACCAGCGAATTCTAATTAAGAAGATTACTATGACCAAAATGATATCAAACGTATGCGAAAAAAGTTTTTTTTTATGTGTCACTGTGATACTGGTGTGAGCCAGATGTGTTCCAGTAAACACTATAAACAAACTACCGCTTGCTAGTTGCTAGTGGGATGTGGCCTGCACTGCAAATCTCAAGTACCAACCGGTGGGTTTTTGGACCTCCATTTGTGTCGGCCTTTAAGTCAACTTATATTCAGAGTTTTATATTGGCACTGCTGCACCGTGCGCGTTGCCGTTACTCAATTATCGTCGATTCTGGCGAACGTTGTCAGTAACCTGCCTGTGTGGTTTTGTTTCACGATCGGATATTTCCACAGCGTTGGTTAGCACAATCTGATTATAAAAGCTTCAGGCGAACGATGAATCTGCGGCGGGTAAACCCTAAAAAGTGGAGAATTATCAAAAGTTCTTGATGTTTGGTAAGTGCCTGTCAGTGATGGAATCTCTGTATGTATTTCTAACATACAATATTAATATTAATGTTTTCTAAGACTGATTCGTTCATCGTAAAACCATGCGTAATTCTTTGGAGTGGAAATTCATGTATAATTTGGCCATTAAGAATGGTCGGGATGTTTTAATTTCAAGACAATTGCAAATAAATAATGAGTCTTTTATTTTGACGACGATGATGTTATTACAATTGTACCTGCCTGTACTTCAAATTAGGCACAATGCCCAAATCCTGGTTTCTTCAACAGCCGTTAAAATTTGACATTTTTTAAGTTGCTCAACAGGCACCAGGCATGGTGCGAATGCTGCTTCTGTTGTGAATGTCCACCAGAATCCGTTGTCATCAAGTCTTGGCCTGCTTAGGCATTTTATTAGTGCCAATTCCTTGAAAAAATGTCAATTTCAGTGAAGTTGTGTTTGGTAGGAGGCAACGAAGCCCTGGTTAAGATGGAAGAAGAAAGGAAAGGACACGCACCTGTTCATTGCATTTAATGAATCTGATGATTTAGGATATATAGGTATATCGTATGTGACCGTTAATTTCAACAGCATTTCTTCGACGTCGATCGTCATATTCGTCAAATTCGATTTGTACATATGAACTACAGGTTTTTAATCTGCGGTTTTGTTCATAACTGAAATGATGTGCTACATAGACAAGATACGGTATGTAGAGATTTGTATTGAGATTTTCATGATAACTTACATTTGTGTTCTATAGTGATATAACATTTCTGAATCGTGGTCTGATACCACAGCCATATCGTAATTTTCGATCGGATCAAAAATAATTTGTCTGAAATATTATATATCATCATTTTTATTAATATGAAATGCAAATTAGATATTTTAGAATTCAGGTCTCTAAGAATATTTACCCATCGAAAAACTCCTCTAAGGCGTGTAGCAGCTCATCAACCGGTGGTATTAGAGAGGATTTCCCATACAGGTAACAGTCGTGTTGGTGTATTATATACTCTCTGTATGTAATATCCGCTGTTATTTTATGATTTTGCTCATCCTCGTCGTGAAACACCTTTTTTTCGAAATATATTGAAAATTGATAGCCAAAATTTGTTTAATTTAGAAAATAAGTTGATTATGTTCCAATTTGAGGAATTAAAAGAGCAAATACAGTAGACTCCTTGATTCGAATCCTTTTGTTGAAAAAAAAAATTTGAGTTGATTGTAGTCAGATATTGTTGAGATCCTATGTAAGTATTATACTCACAGTAGGTAAGAATGATCTGAGAGGTAATGGAAGATCTTCATTCCTTAGTTTCTTGGCCGAGTTGTACAGAAGTAATACCTAGAAATAGATACATTGTGTATGCATACATGTGGTTTTATGAACAAGTTAGAATTTTGGGAATCGTACCTGGTGCTTTTTCATCAAGCTTTTCTCTACTTGATTTGCTGTGTTTATCGATTTCAGCTTATTTGAAAAATGATTCAGCTGCAAACATGTTGCTATAAGGTGCCGTTCCGAAAGTCTTGACTGTTTCTATTAGATGATGGTGAAGATGATAATGAATCGTCAACATCGAAGCAGGAAAATAACGTTCTATGTCTACCAGATTTGCTGCCATGTCATTTGATAAGTTGAGCCATTCATTATCTGTATTTGTTGAGTAGATTTCTTAAAAGACAGGGGTTGAAATGTGTACTAATAGTTTATGCAAGGTTTGGTATTTTTAGGCCAGCCGTAGGCTGAGCCTATTACTATACAAATGGAGCGAATTTAAATGACATGGTTTCCACACAAAAGGCTCTTTTGCTTGCCAAGTGAGGGCATATTCGAACAAATCACGTATTTAAGCGTAATCCATTCTCGGAATCGTAGCGAGCAGAATTTTGAAATAGGGTCTCATAAAAATGTTTTCTGCATTTTTCACGAAAGTTAAATCGGGAAAATTTCAATTTTTATCAGCCAATCAGGAAGTTGTGTCTTCCCTGTGATTGGTTTATTTGAAAATATCAGCAGCTGTTCACGTGAATTATCGCGATTTCATTACTGGCGCTTTTGCGCATGACGTCATGTATCAACACGCGACAATACTTCCGCGTTCGCTACGTGTTCGCTGATTGGCCCATTTACTGGGAAATTCCACAGAAGCCTAATGTGGTTTGTTACAAGCGCTGTGATTGGCCCGACCCGATTCTGGCATTGCTTTAGCTTAGTGGGTTCGAATCCCTTGACGGGTGAAGATGATGGATCCTATCAATATCTATTGCAACAAATAAGTTTCCCGGTTGGGCAGCCGCGGATATCTACCGGAAGTGTTCCGGTTCGATATTTCGAGGTTTCTTTGAATTTTGGAGTGATATTGAAATCCGGTAAATACCAGCGGTAGATTGTGAAAACCCATTGCATGATATTTGTATTACTTAATCAACGAAAAGCGTCGGGGCCGCGCCAGGAGTTTTCGTGATTCAAGTAGCGCAATAGCCTACTTCTTCGTGTTCGTCCACCTCAATTTTCACTCCGCCGATCTCTGACACGGCTCTGTCCCCGTCGGCGCTGTGATTGCACTTTCGTACCACCAAAATTTTTTATTTCTATATCAGGGATGTCTGGAGAATAAAAAAGTCAAAATTTGGATATCACATAGGCCTGATTTCATCGAATAAGTCGACCATGGTCGTTAAGTTTCCGTACTTATTACCACCTAAAACCGTCTGAACAATTTTGTCACAACCAACATTTCGTTTACAGAAATCAGGTGTTCACGTGAATCCGCGGTATCGTCTACTGTTTTACTTCCGGGTTTTATTTAAAGATTTAAAATTGTATTTCAAGATCGATTTCTATGAAATCTTTAGTTGATTTGGTGTTTGGGAGGAATTTTTATTTGCTCTACAGAAAATTCATCCTTGACAATTGCGCAAGGTTCGCGAAAAAAAGGTTTTACCAAATCGGGTGTATGACCTTGATATGCTAATTAGCCATGTGCCCGAATTGCAAATTCAATCAAATTTTATTCTGCCAAAAAATGTTAAATACAATTCGCTTTCCGAGAGTTAATGGTATGCTGCATGGAACAAAGTTGTTTTGAGATGGGTCTTGAAGCTATTGAGGTCGAGAGATAACCATCTAGATAGTTCGTGAGAGTTCCAAAGTTTTGAAGACGCTTCAAGGTAATGTCTTGATATTTGTTTTATACGTGTATCTACCCTAGACACATCTTCAGGCCAAAAACTGGCCCTGTCAGATTCAAGATGGCCGACTGGCAGCCATTGTTGTTCGCCAAAATCAGCACTTTTTACACATTTTTGAAGTTTTCGAGGGGAATTTTGAAGACACTTTTATCAATATCCTTGATCATTCGTATATATTTGTATCCCCCGAGGGCCCATCGGCATGGGAAAAATTGAGTCGATCGGACTCAAGATGGCCGTACCGTGACCTTTTTTGTTCACAAAAATGTCAATTTTGGCCTGAATTCTGAGTACTGTAGCTTTCTAATGGTGCGCCATGTTTCATTGCAATTTGTAATGGATATTCTTTGGAAAGGGATCTTTTATATCCGAGAGGGTATTTTTGACCAGGCAATTATGACGCACTTGGCAGCCATCTTGGGGTCATCAGTACTCATTCGTAGGTGGAAAAAAAGTTTTTCCACATCATAATTGATACTTAAGCATATTTTGCTACTATAATCTATTGGAAAGTTGTAGCTCATGACATGTTCTATGATCGAGGTGAGTTTCAAGCTCATTGGTTTTTTTATGGCCACCAGGGGGAGTTGAACAATACAATAACTTAGTATTTCTATATTACATTCGTTCCTGCTGTTTGTGTTAACACACGATTTTACTATGTAAATGATATTGAGCAGGGAGTGTATATTGATAAATATAACCCACAGATTACATCATTTATAAAAAGCAAATCTGACAGGCTGGCCATTGTGCCCCTTGGGGCTCTTGTTTGGATATAATAGTTCGCTTACTTTCGATTAATTTGCAATAATCTCGAACTGTCCGCCTTTGGTTGTTGCCGAGCATTCCTCTTATGCAAAATAACAATGGTCCATGTATGGCTGCCTGAAAGTTATTTGCACATTAAAACTAATGATTGAAATTTATTTGGTTTATGAGGTATTCACATCAAGTAAATTTGATGTCATACCTATATTAAATCATAAGATTTTATGTCATTGGCAAAATTGAATACTTTGTCGTCGCCTCGGAATGAACAACCAAGAGGTGCCCGAATAGATTTACATCTTTGTTGTACTAATATCTTTTCCATAGCCGTGAAATTCCATTCTGCCAGTGGGATGTTCATGTCATTTAACTGAAATTTGTGAGAAATAAAAAATTTCTCCCTCTCCCTCTCCCTCTCCCTCTCCCTCTCCCTCTCCCTCTCCCTCTCCCTCTCCCTCTCCCTCTCCCTCTCCCTCTCCCTCTCCCTCTCCCTCTCCCTCTCCCTCTCCCTCTCCCTCTCCCTCTCCCTCTCCCTCTCCCTCTCCCTCTCCCTCTCCCTCTCAACGACTATTGTTGAGTCGTAATGTTAGAATATCTGAAATCTTTATTCCTAATACTATTGAATTCTGGTGCGAGTCGTGCACTTGTATTAAGGGCAATATGCCCTTGTTAATCTCCTCCTTTGGTGGCCGGTTGGCCATCTTATCTACCTTAAATGTTGTAAATAAGAGATAACCTCGAGGTTGTGTATATATTGTTCATTGTTCGAATATTTCCAACAAATAATAAATAGTATTCAAGAGAATATTATCATATACATAAAATTCTAAATCTTTGCCTTTTTCCCTAAACTATTTTTGTGGTGTCGGATTTACTATCAATTGAGTAAAGGATTTTCTTGTGCATTTTTGGGATTCTGTGACACCATAAAATATTCTTGAAGAATCTTGTGGGTTGGAGAGTTTAGGGCATCATGTAAGTCTTCAAAAAGGGGAAGCATTGAGGGCACCCTCTAGTGGGAGAGGCCAAATATTGGTGAATGCTCCTCGTTTTATTTAGTTGGTATCTATTATTCTTTTTGAAGCTAAACGCCTGATCAGGTCGGCTGTGGAGGCCGGAAATACTTGTAGCGCTGGACGCAGTCCTGTATTTCCTCCTCAGTCGGAGAGAAAGCTAGGGGATTTTTATTTTATTTGACTCATTCATGATTCTTCTATTAATTCTTTTGGTCACAGTTTTTCATACATGGACACGCCTTTTTCATGGGTGATTTGTGAGGACATTCAGTCACCCGTGTTACAATTATGACTTATCACTGAGAATTAGGACTCCATTAAGTATTCTCACTCACCAGAGGAAGACTTGACAGAGGGAGAGGGAGAGGGCGAGGGCGAGGGCGAGGGCGAGTTACCTGTATTCCCTCTTGGTCGAGGAAATTCCGAGAGTTGAGACCTTAGACTTGACATTATGAATTTTAACGGAAACGGAAGTAGATTTTTGTAGTCACTTGCCAGAGCACGCTACCCCGAATCCCGGTATTCCGCTTCATTAGCATTGCCACGATTGGGTGCCATATTTCTACAATTTCTGCAAGGAAGGAGTCTTGAAGTGTCTTTCGTTTTCGGGTAGGCATCCTCGCTTGCCAGGAGTCCAGTGTCGCTCCCGAACTCGCTTCCACCAGCCCCCTGGCCTCACGACGCGCGATTTCATTACCGGCGCTTTTGCGCATGACGTCATATATCAACACGCGACAATACTTCCGCTTTCGCTACGTGTTCGCTGATTGGTCCATTTACCGGGAAATTCCATAGATGCCCAATGTCATTTGTAACAAGCGCTGTGATTGGCCCGACCTGATTCTGGTCGGCTAGTAACGACTCGTGAGGTCAAGCGGTTCGGAGAACAGCTTTAGTGTAGTGGGTTCGAATCCCTTGACAGGTGAAGATGCCGGGTAGGGTACGGGGTAAAACCTGGTTTACTTTCTCTTTCTACTTGCTGGAGACTACTATCTGCATTGTATTGCATGCTTTGATTTGACTGGCTTATGAGAGTCGAACAACGTTTTCCCATACACAGGCTTGGCTTTAGTACTAGATGAAGGCTAGGCACTGCACATTGTGGATTGACTGGAACTCTAAACTCACAAAATTAAACGAGTCAACAAGAAAGATCCAATAATTTGACGTTTGTCTAACTATATTATTTAACAGCTTAAAATAATACATAACACATTCTGCTAGAGTACACAAAAGAAATCAGTTCTTACATTATATCAGAATCAATAGTTCGCTTAACTCGGGCTTGAATTCTGGTTCCATTGCTTCATATTCTAATGAAATTCACTAGCATACCTTAGAATATTGCTTAGCTTAAGATAAAAAATTTGGTACCAGGAAAACGGGGAAGTAAAGTGGGTGTACTGTACATCCGCAATTGACTTATTTCTCTCTGGTTGAATCAAGTTATTACTGAAATAGCATTCGAATAGCCATTTTGTTTTTAAAAATTATGTCGTTCAGCTATCCTGGTGCAAATTTCGGAGTTTAAGTTAACTAGTGCCATCTGATTTCTCAGTATCTCAAATTTGCACATTCTTAGCCCGAGTCTAAAAATAGAAAAAATTGCATTTTAAGTAGGAAATAAAAGAATAGTGGCTAATACACCCTGGAGATATAGCCTATGGGGTGGGCCTAGTTTGAAAGCACTGAGGTCCGAGGGAACAGCACTTTGTAAATGAATACTGAGATTAAACTTACAAAACACCCAATACTTGAGATGATGTACTTGACAAGAAGTGTGTCCAGCTAAGCAAATCAACTTTGTCTATGACTCCTCCTTTTATAGTCTAAAAATAAGAATCGGTACATTTTTCTAACAGTTGGTATGTCATTTTTTTCAAAAAAAAAACTTATTAATATCACACCACAGCAAATAAGTAACAGTTGTTGAATGATTTGCCCGATTTAGATTAATTGGTTGACGCTAATTAGTATGACCTATAAGTAGGGGCCTACTGCATGTCATTGGCGTCAATCCATTCCATTCCACGGTGAATTAAAAAGAAATTTAGTTAGATCCATTTTGTCCAAAACCTGCATCATTTATATAACTAGCTGTCAAATTTAATTTACCTCCTTCAGAGAATGCCATAGTACGTCGCCCATCAACGTGTTGACAAAAGAAAAGTTGCTCATAATCCTGTTTTATACATGAACGTAACGTCTTGCAGAAGTATCCCATATTCTTGAAATATTAAGCATAGTGTTTAAGTTGGCTTGCACGGTTTGTGAATGGGTTTTCCTCATCATGCTGCCTGTATGCATTAAAAATCCGGATTTCAAGCAAATTAATTCGTCCAACAAGTGGCCGTCAAACCGTAATGTTTCCAATGTCTCCGTTTTTAACGCATGCGCATTAGGCTTAGTAAGTGTTGGAAAAGTCTAAGTCGAGAAACCAGCACAGTGCGCAGGCGTCACGACAGTACGTATTTACATGTTTCAAAACTGGGTCATGTCAGCACGGTATTCGCTTGAAATGAACCAGCGTGAACTTTAGCAGCAGGATCGTGATGTCTAAATAATCTCGTATCATATGCTTGCGTATCATATGTTATTACAGTTAAATGAATTGTCCAAATAGATAAACAATGGCATTGGGATCACCATAGAAAGTGCACCAAAGCTCATAATGGTTAGCATTTCGAGATCAGCATTTTCGGTATTCGAAAATGATAGCGCCGTGTAAAATAAATCAGCGACCTGGAGTCATCGAAGTTCAATTTGAATTGAAATAAGTTCAGTATTTTTCGGGGCTTGAATCTGGTAGCGCCGCAAAAATACACGAGTGACACTGGGGTCATCAATGTTCAAATCGAATTGAAATAAGATATTTATTTATTGTGGGATTCGAATCTAATAGAAACGGAAACATTGGAGTCATCAAAACACACATTCATTATGCGTACTGACATGACCCAGTTTTGAAAGTTCTGACATGTAGTGACGCCTGCGCACTCAACCGATTTCTGGACTTAAGAGTATTTCCCCAACACTCACTAATGTGCATGCGTTAAAAACAGAGACATTGGAAACATTACGGTTTTTGCCAAGTGGCCCTCTAGAAGTATACTCCACACATGCTGCCCATGCATGTCTCTGTAACCGAAGGCGGAGACTAAAACACGGTCTAGGACTCGGCAGCGGACACCGGCCCGGAAAATATTTCATAACGTGTATTGTCGGTACCTAGCACGATTTCAGCGTTTTTCTGGAATTCGTAGCGAAAGCGGAAGTATTGTCGCGTGTTGATATATGACGTCATGCGCAAAAGCGCCGGTAATGAAATCGCGCGTCGTGAGGCCAGGGGGCTGGTGGAAGCGAGTTCGGGAGCGATACTGGACTCCTGGCAAGCGAGGATGCCTACCCGGAAACGAAAGACACTTCAAGACTCCTTCCTTGTAGAAATTGTAGAAATATGGCACCCAATCGTAGCAATGCTAAGTACAGTATACTATGACGGTTGAACCTTTATTCACACCGAAATAGAATCAAAATAGTCATAAGATCCATGCTAGCACTTAATTTGGGTTATCAGGTTCAGCCTAACTAGCTGTACTTTCATTCAGCTACTACTTTTGTATGAGACTTGGCAATGATAAGTTGCAAGAAATCACCAAACATAAGAAAAAATATTGAGAATTTATAGACGGACGCCGGGTGCCGTAGGCGCCCGGAGGACGTCCCTTTGATAAACGCGTATATGTGGATTCTAGAAAGTGTCTTCTTAACCGATTCTGACTTACTGACAAAGTCAGAAAAAATGACGTCAGAGTACGTCCGGTTCGAAGTTCATGGGGAAATCGGAAGTAGAATTACGTCACGCTAAAATCTGGCAGCGAAGTAACTAAAATCCGGCAACTTTTGGATCGGGTGATTTCAGAATGTATTTATTTCGTGAAATGTCGACCAAGATTGGATCGTTGAATCGTTTAACAATGAACCACGTTGAGCGAACGTGGACGTATTCAAAATAGCTGAAATTCCCTTAGCAACACGACCGAATTCATAATAACAAACGCGCCCGGCCGGTCCGGCACCGCGCACGGGTTCGAATCCCGGAGAATTACGCTCTAGCGCGCAAGTACAGCAGTCAACCCCAGCCGCAGCACTGAAATATTTAATATTTATTTTATCAAATTAAATGACTCTAAAACAGCGATGAGAGTCGCGTTAGACTGAGTCGTACGATTTGCTTAAAATTTCACGGCAGCGCGGCGGATCGCCGATCGGTCTCGCTCGAGCAGCAGCAGCAACATCGCGGTCGGCAACAACATTTAGTCTCCGCCCCTTCTTTCGCCAAATAAGGAATTCGGTACCGCAAGCCACGTGCACTACTTATTTACTTGAGCCGTAGATTCCCGGTACTCGACATTACCGGAGGATTAGAAACAAATTAATATTTTTCGTAAGAGAAATCAATGTTTGTATTGATATTTGAATTTTCCTGCTGATAATTAATTAATTCGATTCTTTCTGGCAGAAAATAATTTTCCGATTGGTGCATTTTAACGCGTCTTTCATTTTTCTCCGCAATTAAAAAATTCGTAGTTATCTTCTTGTCCTTTTGTTTTCGAATGGTGCTAATTTCTAAATCAACGACCAGGTCAAAATTCTTCAATCTTGCAAAAAACCAGTCTCAGTCTGACTCAGTTTCACTTCGAAATGTCGGGTTACAGTGGGTTTGCAAAGTGGTTTAAACCATCGAATAATTCTAAATACACTAATCTAAATCGAAATAGTAGCGACAAACAGTGCCACGGGTAAGCCAAAGACCAAAAATTAATATCAATAAATAATTCAGTTGGGAAATTAGGTCAAGTCTTTTTTCTGGCAGAAAATGGAATTTCATTATCTTAAAAGCCGAAATTTTCTATAACCAGAAATGTATCAAACTTAGAGTTGCAGTTTCATCGTCTTCCCCCTCCCCAAACCCTCTGGCATTATTTTTCATTTTTCCAAGTTTTATCTAAGAATTGATATGCTTTGGGCCCAAAGTACAATTTCAATATGAAAAAATTGATTAAAGTTACTTTCCAGTTTCATGGGATTGACAACAATTAATTGTCTCTGTGTTCCTAGTCACTGACAATATTTTGAGCGTATTTCGTTATACACTCAAAATACACAATACATGCACAATACACAATATCAATATACACGAGGTTGTTTTCGAATCGAATGATTTGTAAGTATAAAAAATTAAATCAAGCTGTGACGAAGCGTCCGTCACTTAGATTTCATCTTATTACATATTATTACTGTAATTAAGAATTTATTCAAATGAAGTGATAATTTCATTGTTAGATCGTACCGGTATATGCGCATAAAACAAAAAACACATCTAACAATCTACGCAATCCGCAATCGATCAACTCGAACATGACGACGACCTCAAGGCATGTCTCTGTAACCGAAGGTAGAGACTAAAACACGGTTCAGGACTCGGCAGCGGAAACCGGCCCGGAAAGAATTTCAAAACGTGTATTGTCGGTACCTAGCACGATTTCAGCGTTTTTCGGGAATTCCCTGAAATTTCGGCGTTTTTATTTCAGTGTTTCAGCTTTTTCAGCGAAGTTCAGGAACCGGTACTTATGTACCAAGTTTAGGGGAAATCGAGAATAACGAAGATACAGTATTTTTACCATTCCCTAGTGGCAGTTGAATGAACTAATTTTGGCGGTTTGCGTACTATACTTATGTATATGCACTCACACCAGGTTTTTGTTTATGTCTATCATAAAATGACTGAATTACACGTAAGGAAACGGATGAAAGAATGAGTTTTCGAAATGTACGCACACATGCGTATTGTTTGCATACTGTTTGAATCGGGCTTAAATTTCGATGTTTAGAGGCTCACAGTGAGTAAACAGTTGAGTTCTAATTAATATTATACACAGTATTTGTCAATGCAGCGTAGTACTTGTGATACCGAATGGTTTCACCGACAGTGAAAGTAAGTTGCAGTTGTTTATATCCCTTCAGTAAGATCCAGTGTGAAAAAGAATATAATAATAATAATAATAATCGCAGGAATACAATAGGTTTCTGCGTAGGCAGCAGAAACCCTAATAATAATAATAATAAAGCTATAAATATAGCTGCAAAAAAATATAAATAAATATAGCTGCAAAGCAGCGATAACGGGTTTCTGCCTTGCTGGATACACGTCGTACAAGGGTGCGTGCAAACTTTTCACCGAAAGCAGTTCACAACGTTCCCCTTTTCAAAGGAGCGCCACCTAGGGGTCAACTTATGACATGGATATGTTGACCCACAAGGGCTACTACGCGCAAAGTACTTATGTACCAAGTTTAGGGGAAATCGAGAATAACGAAGATACAGTATTTTTACCATTCCCTAGTGGCAGTTGTATGAACTAATTTTGGCGGTTTGCGTACTATACTTATGTATCTGTACTCACACCAGGTTTTTCTTTATGTCTATCATAAAATGACTGAATTACACGTAAGGAAACGGATGTTAGAATGAGTTTTCGAAATGTACGCCCCCTAGTGGTTAGAATAGGAACTCATTATGTGAGGGGTTCATTGTATCTCATATCCAGGTATACGTGTATCACTTTTCATAGAAATCCCTTTATCCGCTTAGTAGATATGAATAAAAATGTATTTCCAGCAAAATGTAGGTGGCGCTCCTAGAGAACCATAAGTTACCATACATGAATACAAGTATCTTGAAAAGGGCTACTAACCTCACATCGCAACCACGTTTATATCACCAACAGTTAAGGAGATAGGAGCAAAAATCGTAGTTTTCACAGTCCCCTGGTGGCAGTTGTATGAACTAATCATGCAGGTTGGCATATTACACACATATATTTGAAATAATACCAAGTTTTGTTATTTTCATAATAAACATACCGCATTACATGCGAAAAATGGATGCTGAGATCGATTTTTCAAAATTCAAGCCCCATAGTGGTTAAAATAGGAACTAATCATGTAAGGGGTTCGTTGCATTTAGTTACCAGGTACATGTGTATCAATTTGTATAGAAATCCATTGATAGCCTTAGTCGATATAGATGAAAATGAGTTTTCCAGCGTCTTATAGGTGGTGCTACTTGAGAACCATATGAGTTACATAGTTATACCATACAATACAAGCGCCTTGTCATGGGCTACTGGCCACTCGTTGCAACCACGATTCTATCTCCAACGGTTAAGGAGCTAGGAGCAAAAATCTCATTAAAAAATTTGGGGGCCCATTTTCGAGCCCGTAGAGCCCAAACGGTTAATCGTAGATAGGGCGTGCCATTGACTTTTTTAACCTCCGGGCTGTTATGAACAACTTTCGTGCTCGCCTGAAGCTGAAAAGTCAAAGACAAACAATTTTCTCACACAGTTACTTTTCGATGTCATAATTTTCAAATGTAAAACACGCCCTGGTGGGTGAACGGGGTCCCAAATCAAAGATCCCTTCGACTTACCTCAAGGTACCTGTGTTCCGTACATCTCCCGAAAGTTTCTAGTAAATCCGTCAGGGAATATTGTAATGCTAGCAGAAGAATATAGTCATCCAGGCTCTCGCGTATCGATAGCTGCATTTATTAGCTCTATCCAGGGAAGTTACTGCAAGGATGCTATTGCTTGTACGTACGTATATGCGGCACAAACAAGGCTATAAAAATTCCTCAGTTGCGTTCACTCGAGAATGTCATATTTCAACGGCAAAACAATCGACTCGTAGAGTGATAAAAATACTTTTTACTACTGATCTAGAACAGGGCTCTCTATGACTGCATATACGGATACGCACTCAAATACACGTACTGCGGCACTGTGGGAATAAGACACGTAGGCAATACACATACGTAGATGGATACTGTTTGAATCGGGCTTAAATTTCGATGTTTAGAGGCTCACAGTGAGTAAACAGTGGCATTCTGATTAATATTATATACAGCATTTGTCAATGCAGCATAGTACTTGTGATACAGAATGGTTTCGCCGACAGTGAAAGTAAGTTGCATTTGTTTTTATCCTTTCAGTAAGATCCAGTGTGAAAAAGAATATAATAATAATAATAAATATAGCTGCAAAGCAGCGATAACGGGTTTCTGCCTTGCTGGATACAATGTCGTACAAGGGTGCGTGCAAACATTTCACCGAAAGCAGTTCATAACGTTCCCCTTTTTAAAGGAGCGCCACCTAGGGGTCAACTTATGACATGGATATGTTGACCCACAAGGGCTACTATGTGCACATTGCAACCTCGATTCTATCGCACACGGTTAAGGACCTAGGAGCAAAAATCATTGTTTTCAAGGTCCCCTGGTGCCAGTTGTATCAACTAATTATGCAGGATGGCATATTATACATGTCTTTGTACTTATACCAAGTTTTGTGATTTTCATAATAAACAGACCGCATTAAATGCGAAAAATGGATTCTGAAATCGATTTTTCAAAATTTACGCCCCCTAGTGGTTAAAATGGGAACTAATCATATAAGGGGTTCGTTTCGTTTAGTAACCAGGTACATGTGTATCAATTTTTAAAGAAATCCATTACTACCCTTAGTCGATATAGATGAAAATGCGTATTCCAGCGTCTTATAGGTGGCGCTACTGGAGAACCATATGAGTTACATAGTTATACCATACATCAATAAAAGCGTCTTCGCAAGGGCTACTGATCACTCGTTGCAACCACGGTTCTATCTCCAACGGTTAAGGAGCTAGGAGCAAAAGTCTCATTAAAAAATTTGGGGGCCCATTTTCGAGCCCGTAGAGACAAACGGTTAATCGTAGATAGGGCGTGCCATTCACTTTTTTAGCCTCCGAGCTGTTATGAACAACTTTCGTGCTCACCCGAAGCTGAAAAATCAAAGACAAAAAATTTTCTCACAGTAACTTTTCGATGTCATAATTTTCAAATGTAAAACACGCCCTGGTGGGTGAACGGGGTCCCAAATCAAAGATCCCTTCGACTTACCTCAAGGTACCTGTGTTCCGTACATCTCACGAAAGTTTCAAGTAAATCCGTCAAGGAATATTGTAATGCTAGCAGAAGAATAAAGTCATCCAGGCTCTCGCGTATCGATAGCTGCATTCATTAGCTCTATCCAGGGAAGTAACTGCAAGGATGCTATTGCTTGTACGTACGTATATGCGGCACAAACAAGGCTATGAAAATTCCTCGGTTGCCTTCACTCGAGATTGTCCTATTTCAACGGCAAAACAATCGACTCATAGAGTGATAAAAATACTTTTTACTACTGATCTAGAACAGGGCTCTCTATCACTGCATATACGGATACGCACTCAAATACACGTACTGCGGTATTGTGGGAATAAGACACGTAGGCAATACACATACGTAGATGGATACTGTTTGAATCGGGCTTAAATTTCGATGTTTAGAGGCTCACAGTGAGTAAACAGTGGCATTCTGATTAATATTATATACAGTATTTGTCAATGCAGCATAGTACTTGTGATACAGAATGGTTTCGCCGACAGTGAAAGTAAGTTGCAGTTGTTTTTATCCTTCCAGTAAGATCCAGTGTGAAAAAGAATATAATAATAATAATAATAATAATAATCAGCAGGAATACAATAGGGTTTCTGCGAAGGCAGCAGAAACCCTAATAATAATAATCAGCAGGAATACAATAGGGTTTCTGCGAAGGCAGCAGAAACCCTAAATATAGCTGCAAAGCAGCGATAACGGGTTTCTGCCTTGCTGGATGAGGAGCGCCACCTAGGGGTCAGCTGATAACATGGCTATGTTGATTCACATGGGATACTACGCGAAAAGTTCTAATGTACCAAGGTTCTATAAAGATTGGTCCAGAAACAGTTTTCTCATTAGATGATTATAATTTATTTATGCATTACAAAGATTTATGGTTAACTAAAGAAAATAGAAATAATATGATATTTCAAGGCATCCAATCAGAAAACCAAAATAAATTAAGATCATAAGCTAATAATGCAGTAGTAACTAATGACGTAGATAATTTGATTAAAAAGATTTATTGAAGCAAATATAGAATTCCATTAGACTTTGAATTGATGAATAATAATGCACATTTATATAAATATGCAATTCAAGAAGATATTATATTTGAGATAACATTTGCTCCTGTTAATGAAATTTTAATATCAAGTATAATTAAAGATATGGGTTATAAATTATCGAATATATGTTTAGAATATGATACAGTAACCGATGAAAATATTTCAAGTATAATTCAAACACAATACAATCAAGGATTTTCATTATTATATGATTATATTGATAAATTTAAAACTGTAACTATTAATGCACATGATGAAATAATTAATGAGAATATTAACTTCCCAAGAAGAAATATCAAAGGTATATTAATATTTTTTTACCATTGCAACATATTCTAATGGTGCAATACAAGTTGATAAGTATTATAATCCTGAAATAACAAAGGTAGAAATAACTATCGAAGGTATAGCAAATAAAATATTTTGTCAAGGAATGAGAATGATCGATTAGTGGCCAGAAATTAGAAAACATTTTATGAATGGAAAAGTAAAATCATCTGAAAATTGTAATATTAATCAAATTGATTATTATACCGGTAATAAATATGCATTATGGTTAGATTTTAGAACAACAGAGGATAATTCATTACATGGTTCTGGAAAAAAACTACAGAATACTAAAGATTGGATACAATTATTCATGGCAATGAAAAAAGGAAGCTTAAATTTCAAAATGCACATTTATATTATATCTGAAGCGCAATTAAATATTGTAAATTCTCAATTAGATAGTATTCAATATTAGAAATATAAAGTTAAAATTAACGATATATAAATGGGCGGTAAAAAAACTCCTAATACTAAAGAACAATATTCAAGAAATTTATATTACAACCCTGAGAGTTCGGTTGCTTATTCTTCTGTAAAAAATATATGGCGTCAAGTAAAACAAGATGAATTAGATAAGATAATCCCACAAAATTTAGTTAAATATAAAGATATAAATGAATTTATGTTAGAACAACCAACATATACAACACATAAAATAATTGTTAGAAAATATAAAACTCGTAAAACTATGGTAAGTTATGTAAATCAACAGTGGCAAGGAGATTTAATTGATATGAAAAATGTTAAGAAAGATTGGTGGATATTGAATATAATTGATATTTTTAGTCGTTATGTATGGAGCTTCCCACTTTATAGAAAATATGCTGTACAAACATCAAATGTTTTAAGAAAATTTCTTTCGGATGATAAACTAAAACCAAAAAAAATACAATTTGATGATGGAAAAGAATTTGATAATTCACTTGTTCATGAACTCTTAGATAATCATAATATTAAATATTTTTCAACAAAATCGGATAAAAAAGCAGCAGTTGTTGAACGATTTAATACAACATTAAGAACAAGAATGTGGAAATATTTTACAGCAAATAATACTTTTAAATGGATTGATGTTTTACCAAAATTGATAGAAGGTTATAATAATTCTTATCATTCTTCTATTGGAATGAAACCTATTGATGCTAGAAAACCTGAAAATGCAGAAATTGTTTGGAATAACTTGTATGGGGCATTTCTTGTAGATGATTTTGGTGAACCTAAATTTAAAGTTGGTCAAAATGTTAGAATTTCTAAGTATAAAAAGATATTTGACAAAGGATACGATCGAAATTTTACTAGGGAAATATATAAAATAAAAAAGGTAATAATAACAAAACCATATGTCTATAAATTATAAGATTTAAATGGTGAAGAAGTTGATGGGTATTTTTATGAAGAAGAATTAAGTTTAAATACTGAAAATCTAGAACAAGAATATAAAATTGAAAAAGTATTAAAAACATAAACTATTAAAAGAAAAAAATATTCTTTAGTAAAATGGGTTGGATGGCCAGATAAATTTAATGAATGGATATTATCAAGTAAAATTAAAAATATATAAATGAATAAGGAATTATTTATATTTGAACCTCATAATATGTTAATTTCTGGTGTAACAAATTGTGGAAAAACTTATTTTATATTAAATCTATTAGAAACTATTTATAAAAACTATTTTGATAATATAGTATTATTTTGTCCAACATATGAATTTAATCAAACTTATGATAGAAATATTACTAGAAATAATAAATTTATTATATTAGATCCTAAAACAGTTAAAGAAAATTTAGATAATTGTATTAAAATAGCAATTGATATATATATATATATATATATATATATATATATATATATATATATATATATATATATATATATTTATATATATATATATATATATATATATATATATATATATTGTAGCCGCGACGCCCGGAGCCTCCCTCGGAGAGGTGGGTGACTCAACGGAGAGGTGGCGCCAGGGTAGCGTTTACGGAATAAAGGATGGTACGATCTCAAAGTGTCCGAGTTCCAAGGCTTCTTCGTCAGGGCATGGCTACAAGGGTCCGCCTTCGTCGAACAATCCCGGGTAGTAGGACTGCAAAGGGGAAAAGTCATCCTCCGAAGGTTGATAAATGGAAAGCGGCTGACTCAAGGGAAAAAGGGGTTCCACGAGGGCTAAATAGTGTTAGAGGTGAGTGCGAATCGTACCCCACAACCCCATGGCTGGATGAATGGGTCGCCAGACCAGTCAGGACGAGTGTCCGCCGTGTGATCAGTCAAGTCAGGGCCCTTGACAAGACGCGAGATCACACGGTCACCCGAGCACCGGCGCCTACTTCTCCTCTGGTATCCTCTGGTGTAAAGTGTCATTCCAAGTGCCTCCAGCACGTAGCTCTCGCAACCGGCTTCTTTGGCTTGCCCCAGCTTACTATGGACTCATGTGACACACAAATTAGGGGAATAAAAGGGACACAGACCTCCTCCTCTACTCGCGACAGAGAAAACGAGAGTTTTAAAATTCAATATATATTAATAATATTTTCCAAATTTAACTCGTACGTTCATATAAATGAAATGTATATTATATTCTATAATTAAACAGAATAAACTTTTAAAAATCAACGTAGAAAACTTGCTCTGATTCATTATTTTTAACAATCTAATAAATAATCTAATTATTGCATTTGCCCGGAATTTAAAAAGGTCGAGCTTATTATGTCTACGGATATATACATAAATTAAGCTCAAAGATCATGTGTCAAGAAAAGAATTGACAGAACCGGGTCGCCGAGTTGACCCCGATAACGTTGAACTGACGGCATCTCAGAATTTATATATAGGTCGCCACGTTGACCTATATAAAACGAGATTTAATAGATCGCCAGGTTGATCTATTAAAGTCAAAAGGGAATCAAAGTGATTATAGGTCGCCAAGTTGACCCAGAGCACAAGATCATTAAGCAATAGACTTCGTAACGAGGGTCCTACCCGACGCCAAGAGGACTCGGCGCCGGGTTGAACTACGTACCTCAGATAATTTGAGCGAACTGACTTTCTCAATTCAAAAAAGTGCAAGGTGACATCACGCTGCACTCAGTGCCACAATGACGTCAGGAATGCGAGCAACGTGACGTCACATTACAACAAAATGGCGGACATTGGAGCGTGAGGAGGTAATTTTTATATAAAACCTAATATGATTAAGTTATAAATGGACGGAACGATAAGAAAAATACGTGAAAACATTTTGATCCAAGGTTTATACATTCTGTACAAATTTCAAAGCGATACGATAATTTAAAGGTGTGGGAAATGATCGGACAAAATTGCAAAAAGGGGAGATTTAGAAAAGTTGCGCTAATTACCGCCCAAAACCGACCGACCATTTCCAACACCGGAAATACAAAACTATCAACCACGCGCAGGGC
The DNA here is from genome assembly GCF_964204645.1 of Tubulanus polymorphus. Lineage (NCBI taxonomy): Eukaryota > Metazoa > Nemertea > Palaeonemertea > Tubulaniformes > Tubulanidae > Tubulanus > Tubulanus polymorphus. The sequence goes on from NC_134026.1 coordinate 12,915,593, forward strand.
GGCGGAGGAGCTCTGCAGAAGAAAACACCCCGAAAAACAACTACGGCAAGGGATTTTCCGCTACAAAGCCCCCCACCAGCCCTGAACGTCCTCGTTCAGACGAGGCGACATAACAAAACATACATGTTATACAATATAGAAAACATACAGGTTATACAATATATGTGAGGGAAACGACGACAGTTCACGATACCAATTTTTGAATCATAGCGCTTTTCATCTCGTCTTGAATTTCGCAAAACTTGCAGGTGAATTTGTCTCCAGGCAAACCTTCTATTGAAATGACTCCGCCCCAGAGCTCATGACGATGGATAATGCGGAATGGTTTCCGAGGGTCGCTAACAGGTTCCGAAGGCTCGAGCGGTATCAGTTTGGGATAACTTTGCTTGGTCGCTGGAGCTTCTTCCGGTTGGTGAAGCTCAGGAAAAATTTTAAAAAGAGTGTCGTCGGCCATATCATCTAAAGTTAAAATTGGCATGTCGAGCGTATCTACGAGCGGCGGATCTCGCGTGATAATTTTGCGGGCCGGATCTTCTAATGATACATTAACGGTCGCCTCCGAAACGCAACTTGTCGACGGGTTACAGACAATTTCGTTCGATTCCACGACGGACGGCGGTATGTTCTCACAATCGAGAAACGGCGTTGGTTTCTCAGCGGTCGACATCGTAGTATCGATATTTTCGGCGATCGCGATGGTCGATTGTAACAGAGGCGGCTTCGACTCTTGATTTTTGATCAAACGGATGAGTCCGGTATACTTCTTCTTGTTTGATATGAACATCGCCTCATGTTCTTTTTCGATATGAGTCATAATGACTTCTCGATCCTCCGAGCCGACAGCGCACATCATGCAACGATAAAATCGTGCATAAGCATATTTCGATTCGCCGAATCGGTTCTTATACGCCTCGCAGTGTAGGAAGTGTCGTTCCCTCTTGTATTTTCGAGAGAATTTGTGCTGACAATACCGACAGTACCATTGGCCGTCTTTTCTCGCGCCAGCACGGCGCCCCTTCGATATACACGACAACGTCTGATGATCTACCTTCATACTACAATGAAGTAATAAAAACACAGTTTTTAATTATGCGACATCGGTTTCGTCAGTCCCAACCTAAACGTCGTGGTGGGAATACAGGGCGCCCAGTGCGGGTCTGATAAGGCTGCGACTCTGTAACATCGGGGCCATCTTCAGATAAAAGAGGGTTTACATCACATCGGCTCAACATATAGGTCTTGAGCCTATCACCATGTACGCATTTCTCTTTCCCGGAGGGAAGTTTGATGCGGAAAATAACATCGTTAAAGTTTTCTAAGACGTTACACGGGCCTGACCACAAGCACGACAGCTTCTTAGATTTGCCCGATGGAACAGCAGGGGTGTACAACCAGACAGTAGAACCTATTGGAAACTTCGGTAATTGAGATTTAATGTCGTATTGAATTTTATTTCTTTTAGCACGTTTAAGAGTTTGGTTGCGGACTTCGTGAAATGACTCGGAAAAACGGTGTTTCATCTCTATGACATATTGACTACTCAAGACAGGAATTTCGCTGCGAGGGCCGCCAGTGATTACGTCAATGGGTAAGTCTACCTCGCGACCTAACATCAATCGGTTAGGACTGAACCCAGTTGCATCGTGTACGGTAGCCCTGTATGCCATTGTGACATAGGGCAGATGTTGGTCCCAGTCCCTCTGATTTTCCTCAACTTTGATGGATAAACACATTAGCAACGTCCGATTATAGCGTTCAATCATTCCGTTTGACTGCGGACGAAACGCTGTGCTCCTGGTCTTGTGTATCTGAAGTAATTCGCAGACTTCTGCCATTAATTTGGACTGAAAATTTCGTCCCTGGTCTGAGTGTATGATCCTTGGAACGCCGAACCGAGCAACAAATTCGTCTACAAGTTTCCGAGCGCAAGTTATTGCTTCCAGGTTGGGAATTGCATATGCCTCGACCCATTTCGTAAAATAGTCGCCGACTACAAGTACGTATAAGTTTCCATCGTATGTTTCAGGCAATGGACCTAATATGTCCATCGAGACTCTTTCCATAGGCTGGCCTACGAGGTAATTATTCATGGGTGCCTTCTGTCTATTTGAGGGTTTCTTTGAAGCGCATTTATCGCAGAGTTTACAAAAATTCTTCACGTCGTCATGGATACCGTACCAAAAGAAACGGTCGTGTACCAAAAAGAGAGTCTTTTTGACACCGAAATGTCCCCCGACTGAAGATGAGTGGATATGAACAAGAACTTGTTTCCTGAACGTCTCAGGTAAGATTAATAAAGTAGAGTCAGGGTAACCCTTTCTTCTCTTGATAATATATATGAGCCCCTCAATCATCTTCAGATCGTTCCAGTGGGTCCAATAAAATTTGCAGGCAACACCCTGTGAGGAAACTTGGTGCCATTTAGGCCGTTTGTCGTCGTCGACGTGTGTGAGGATCCACTCCAAGTCTCTCTCTTTCCTTTGTTCTTCTTTCATATTTTCGAGTGACCACTCAGTCGACGGTAAGAACTCGCTGTAGGAATAAGGCATGTCGTTGTGAATTGTCATTTTCTTAACTACTCGATTCCTTACAGATGCTGGTGTTTGTTTTTCAGAACAGATTCCATCGATCCTCTCGCACTGACGACAGGGCATGCGCGATAGAGCATCCGCGTTACCATGGCTTCGACCCGGTCGGTGTATGATGTCGAACTGATATACACTCAATAGAGATATCCAGCGAGCTACTTGTCCTTCGGGTTCTTTGAACGACATAAGCCATCTCAAGGACGAATGGTCGGTCCGGATAGTGAATTTCTTGTCAGCGAGGTAATATTTGAACTGTTTTACAAAGGCTACGACAGCTAAAAGCTCTCTGCGGGTTACGCAATAGTTCCTCTCGGCCTTTGTCAAACAACGACTGGCACAGGCGATAATTCTTTCTTTTCCCTCTTGGACCTGGCTAACGACGCCTCCGATCGAAAATGCAGATGCATCGGTGTCAAGAATAAAAGGTAAACTTGGATCGGGGAAAGCCAGAACTGGTGAGTGGGTCAAAATCGACTTCAGCTCGCGGAAAGCTTCTTCGCATTGAGCATCCCATTTGAATTCTCTCCCCTTTTCCGTCAGACGATGAAGCGGTTTTGCAGTTTCAGCAAACCCTTGACAAAACGACCGATAATACGATGCTAAACCGAGGAAAGATCGAGTCTCTGTAACATTCTTAGGAGTGGGCCAATTCTGGATTATTTCGATTTTGTTTTCCGAACATGATATGCCATCAGCGGATATGTGGTGCCCAAGAAAATGGACTGATGTTCTAAACAGCTCACATTTCTTAGGTTTTAATTTTAGGTTCGCCTGTCGCAGACGATTGAAGACAGTACGCAGGTTGGTCATCATCCCAAGGAAACTGCCCGCATGAACAATAACGTCGTCCAGGTAAACTAAAGCAATTTCCGGAATAAGACTTCTGAATACCTTTTCCATCAGCCTTTGAAATGTAGCACCACTATTCTTCAAGCCCATGGGCATCTTACGGAATTGATATAGGCCTTTCCCGCCCACAACGAAAGCTGTCTTTTCCTTAGAGTCTTCGTGAACCTTCACCTGCCAGTACCCTGATGCTAAATCGAGGGTACTGAGGTACTTCACGTCAGCTAGCGATCTGATAGTGTCGTTAATAAGGGGTAAAGGATAGCTATCTGCCTTGGTTAAAGCATTGACATCACGATAATCTAAACACAGTCGAATACTATTATCTGGCTTACGAACCACAACAATACTGCTGCACCATGGACTATCAGATTCTTCAATTACGTGTGCTTTCAGCATGTCATCGACTAACTTATTAACTTCTTCTTGTGTTGCAAGGGGCAACCGCCGAAAGCGTTGTTTTGTCGGAACAGCGTTACCTACGTTGATGACGTGAGAAGTCTCCGAGGCTTCTCCAAGATCTAGGCTGGAGGAGGCGAAAACATCCGAATATTCAGATAATAGGTGTTTCACATCTCGACATTCTTCGGCGGACAGACCTTCACAACTCCGGTGGTACAAATCTCTCAGAAATTCAGGTAATTGGTCATTCGACTTCGACGCATCTGATGTATTAGTTTCCGTATATATTTTCGAAATTTGTCCAATTACCCCTAAGGGTGTCCCCTTATGGATAATCTTCGGATGCGAACTAAGGTTCACCATTCGAACAGGAATACGACTACTATTTATATTTACAACCTCTTTGGCGACCAGTACTTCCGGTCCTAGCCTCCAGTTGTTACTAGATTCTATTAAACCCCATTGTCCAGGTGGTAATGTCGTCTTTACGTGACCCGACACCATGACTTCAGAATTCGGAGGTAAGACTATTTTCTCATCGTTACGTACATAGGCAGAATTCCGTTCGAGCTGGCCCGTCGGAATAGAAAAAGCTTGATTCCCTCGGCATGTCACAGTGCCGGTACCCGGATGGATATGGCAGTCATATGCGGTAAGGAAATCCATCCCTAGAATAGCATCATCTGTGATGTCAGCGACTATCACGTCCCACATTATATCAGAAGAAAAGAGACCTAACGGAACTCTAGCCGTCCCTGCGACATCCAGGGGGCTATTATCAGCAGTATATAAATTATACTTTGTCTTCTTCAAGGTGAGTTTCTTCTTTAGATTGATTTCAGAAAATAATTTCTTACTCCACACTGTGAAGTGGGCGCCCGTATCTACTAAATACTTTGTGTCACGACCGAGAATTCTTGCAGATAAATGTATAGTTTCAGGTAAGATGTTCTCATATGAAAGAACCTTGATCTTTCCTGACTGATTAGATTTGATAGGTAGGTGAGGATGTGTCTGTCCGGGTGTTACCCCTTCCCTCTCAGGAGTAACAGCATCTAGTTTCCCTGCTTCTTCGCGTAATTCGGCTTGGGTTGTTCCCACGGTCTGTTGGGAGCCTGTCTTCGACCTCCGAGGAGGGGACAATTAATTCGGATGTGGCCTTGTTGGTCGCAGTTAAAACATCTTCGATTTTCTACAGAGGTCGGGTTCTGAGTTTTAATAGCCCGGACGTCGGCGGCCAACCGGGTAACAGCATCCGTCAGTTGTCGGATAGCCCTGGAATCTTCAGAGTTCGCAGCAGGCGTTGAGGCGACCGCGTTTATTTGCGACTTGAAGTTCTCATGGTTACGAATGTTTTCCATTGCGTGAATGCTTTCTAATTCAAGTGCGTAGTTTACAAGTGCATCAAATGAGCATGTATCCTTCTGATACATGAGAATCCGGGTCTCGACTTCTGGGAGGGCTTCGATGAAATGGTTCCGACAGAGGCGTTCCCTCTGTTTTGGGGTCAAGTCAGGATAAGCTAGTCTTCCCATAGAAATGATCGTCTGACCAAGTTCCTTCAGTGATTCGCCTCGTTTGCGTCGACGAGATCGTAATTCGGCAAGGTGAATCTCTGCTCTATGACTCGGTCCGAATCTGCTCTCCAGGGCTGTACATAATTGGAAATAATTCGTTATCTCATCGCTTGTCAAATTGCAAGCCAACTGCCTTGCAGCGCCACGTAGGTGTGAAAATAACATGTCAGCTTTGGTCTGCGAGTCCCATCCATTCAGACGAGACACCGTCTCGAAAGTTACTAAGTAATCATTCCATGGTTCATCACCATTGTAACACTCAGGTTTCATTTTACAGGTCAAGATACGGGACATCTGACCTGAAACATCAGTGCGGGAAGATCGAGACCCATTCATCACAACAGGTCGAGGAAACTCATCAATGACTGGAGCATCAGCGGGTCTAGGGACCCCGGCGTCAGGATAGTCTCCAGAACTTCGGTTTACGAACTCAGCAGGCGACAAAGCTCGTTCTCCTACGACTAAACTCTCGGAGCTACGACTCCGAGTAACACTTCTAGACATCCCACGAGTTTCACGACGACTCATAATTGTGTTTATAGTATTCTCGGACTATATGAAAACCTATCGTATTAGATAAGAGAAACGAGAGTCATTTCACGCGTCACGTCATTAAAATATGTTCCTACTTTATCTAATTATTTGTATGAATATTTAATTTAAACGCTGTCACGAGGAGGAGGCCTGCAAAAAAAAAAAAAAATAAGGGAACCCAGGAGTCAGCCACCGAATAGTTGATCCTATCAATCCGTCACACGTCATCAGCTAGCTTCAAGGATAGATACCTCGTCAGTTTTATCACTGATCCCACCGCTGCCACCAATTTTGTAGCCGCGACGCCCGGAGCCTCCCTCGGAGAGGTGGGTGACTCAACGGAGAGGTGGCGCCAGGGTAGCCTTTACGGAATAAAGGATGGTACGATCGCAAAAGGTTGAAAGCCTGTTTTGGTCGATGGCGAGTGACGTCACTAGTACAAATTCCGAGCGGTTCGAATCCCACAATACGCCAAAATCACTACGGCCGCTCTGAGCGCACATCGCATTTCAACGTTGCCGTTTAATAATTGTAAAATAACTAATAATAGTTTAAGTTTTATAAGGGTTAGAAGTACATTGTATTTACTGCTAGTGTATGTATATATCATGTACGGTTGCGAGAAATCCCTGCCCTGGTTAAACAGTAAGTCCACTAAATCTTTAAATTTTAAGTTGTTTAATGAAACTATTATTGTTTTAAATTGTTAAAACTGCAAACTATGGTTGTCGAAGATGCACCTTCTTCACATCCTTTGAAATCCTGGATAGCATCGCTGTCGGCAAAGACCTTCAGGTCTGTCTTCAACGGCACATCGCTTCTGGAACAAGCGACTACTGTGTTATCAAATCTGAACTAGGTAAAAAAATGTTCCCCAAAAATAAAGACAAGTAAACGGATTAATTTGAGGTTTGAATGTTTTTGTTTATTTGTTGGTTTAAATCGAACCCTCGTCATCCTGATCTCCATAAATCTAAGAAAAGTATTCGCACACTTAAAACAATAAAATACGAGCAATAAGCAATAACATCAGACTGGAGTAAGTAACTTTACTTAATTCACAGATACAATCCTACACAAAACAATAGCTATTCAGTGGCGGATCCACCCCTCTATTTTTACCGATGTAGCCGCAAATCTATGCGTTACTGAGTAAAAACCGAATGAAATGTTTCTATTAAGTAATGCTCAGAATGCACCTGCTTGCATCTATTTTTCCAAAAAATTTTTAGGGAGGGTCTTCGCGTTATCGGTGCTTGCTCTGGAATGGCTTACAGCCATCTGTTGTTGCTTTCATTTGCCCCCCCCCCCCCCCTTCAAAATGCTGGATCCGCCCCTGAGTGCAGACAAAATGATCGACAAAGACATACAGAACTCTAAAACAACAGTTAACAATTTAAGCAACGATAGACAAAACAGATAGCTGATTACTTTACAAACCTGTTGTCAGAACCTTAATTATTTTTACATGTACATACAGAGGACTGTTAACAATTCAACCAATGAAATTGCGATAGAGATACAGAACATACAGCTTTAACAGTAAACAATGCAACCAATGAAATTGCGATAGAGATACAGAACATACAGCTTTAACAGTAAACCATGCAACCAATGAATTGCGATTAACTAAGACCTACGAGCAATTATCAAGTTTGATAATTGCTCGTAGCTAAGACATACAGGACAAACAGGACTAACTTAATTGCGATAGACATACAGGACATACAGGATTAACAGTAGACAATTCAACCAACGAATTGCGATTAACTAAGACATACAGGACTAAACCACAGGACATACAGGACTAACAGTAGACAATTCAACAACCAATGAATTGCGATTAACTAAGACATACAGGACATACAGGACTAACTTAATTGCGATAGACATACAGGACTAACAGTAAACAATGCAACCAATGAATTGCGATCGCGATCACAAAGACATACAGGACAAAACCACAGGACATACAGGACTAACAGTAGACAATTCAACCAATGAATTGCGATTAACTAAGACATACAGGACATACAGGACTAAACCACAGGACTAACAGTAGACAATTCAATAACCAATGAATTGCGATTATTTAAGAAATACAGGACTAACTTAATTGCGATAGACATACAGAATATACAGGACTAACAGTAAACAATGCAACCAATGAATTGCGATTAACTAAGACATACAGGACATACAGGACTAACAGTAGACAATGCAATCAATGAATTGCGATTAACTAAGACATACAGGACATACAGGACTAACTTAATTGCGATAGACATACAGGACTAACAGTAAACAATGCAACCAATGAATTGCGATCGCGATCACAAAGACATACAGGACAAACAGGAATAAACCACAGTAAATTGCGATAAAAAAGACATACAGGACTAACTGCAGTAAATATATAGGGCCTTAGGAATGCAAAATACATTCATTTTGTCGAATTTAAACATTCCACAACTTATTTCATTATGTCATTTCCAGTTTTCAAAGGGAATTTTCTTAACTTCAGATGCCTCGAGGACATAAACATATAGAAAGATCTGTCCCAAAAAAATGTCAAGTGTCTTTCATAGTGCAATGGGCCCTGGTTTCCACGTTTATATATCACATATAAAATTCTACAGAAACAATCAATGAATAAGTGAAAATTTACGAATAACAAACAAGACATTCAAGCAGTTGAGTAAGTTAAAATGGGACCAATCTATATATATTATATATGGATTATACAATTTAATCAGGGACAGCCTTGAACCGAGGTTGATGTGTCCATACACTCTCTTCATACACTCTCTGAACATGCATGTATGTATACTGCTGCCAATTGATGATAAGTCAAGGATGTTGAAGTTCTAGACATGGTCAGAATCATCCAGAGACATCGGCACGCATCACAATAACTGATGATTTTGCAGTAACCTGTAACATAAAAAATCAAGCGGTAATCTATTCACAAAATATATTTTCCTGAAAGAAAAAACCTGAAATAGAGCACTATAAACACCAGTGCATATACATCGCTTCTTAACCTTATATATAATCGAGTAAATATATAGGTGACTAAGTGACGGTCATTATAGGCTTCTTCGTTCACCATGGGAAATGAAAATATTTCTAACGTCAGGGATTCATTCGAAACCCGATCAATAATATTCAATACAAACTATTTAGGAAATCGGGTCACAATGAAAACAAAACCACCTGATATGTTCAGGAGGAGCCTCATTGATTGGAGCACATTTCCAATGATACCATCTATGGCAATTATCACATTCAATTGAGAATGTGGACTTTTTCTTAGGATTAGCATTGCAGTTTTTGTGGCAGACAGGGCAGGTTTCAGCAACTAACTGAGAAGGGGTTTTTTCAACTTTTGATGAAAAAAGATTATCTAGTTTCAATTTTGCTAGGTTTTGGAGGCCTGCATTTCCAGGTTGATCTATAAGAATTTCTAATTCTTTTTCAGAATTGGAATTATTGATTTCTGTAATAGGAGAACTGTTGAGATAATCATCTCTATTATTATAATCGATTACAATAGATTTTTTCTTATGATGATTATGTTCAATACCAATGTGCTTTTGAAGGAATGTTTCACTTGCATATGAATTAATAACCCCATCTGCCCAACAAATAGCACATGAGATAGGTTTCAAAGATGAATGAGAAGTGGATATGTGCCTATCTAGTTCCCTGCGACATGAACAAAGATATGGAGGAATTATTTTGTCTTTAATACAAAAGGAACAGACAATACTTTTTTCAAATAAAACAGACTTCGAGTCATTTTTAACAACTGGTATTGACTTAATATCTTTTGGTTTGGTATCTTTTGATTTTTTCGGTAAGGATGATTTATTCTGACTTAAAATATCTGCTGAAAATTCGATATCATTGCCAGGATCTGGATCAGTGGAGTCTATGGTTTCAATTTCTGATATTTTAGCTTTTTTACCTAGTTTGATAGCAGCATTTTCAACCATAGCAGAAAAGGATACACCTCTGTTAGCAGGTCTAATTATCTTTCGCCCTCCGTGTCTTGCATTCTCAGCATCTTTAGGCATTGTAACCTTAGGGCAGTAAGGGTCTATCACTTCAAGTTCAGGAAGGTTTATGGCAACCTGATTGTCCTTGATTGGACCCTCAGCACGCCTATGAGCCATATTGTGAGGTTGTCGTTTGGCTGGTCGTCCGCTTATTAACTTAATTCCACAGTGGCTTTCATTATGTAAAATACTTAGAATGTGCCCTTTCCGAGCAGCATTGATATCATTCGAGCTAGCAATGTGGGAATGATCTTTTAACTTATCAATGAGGGTAGATGAAACAGAACTATTTTGTCGAGTAAAATTGTAAGTTGGCAGAGGCTCCACAATGTGGAATTTATATGCATCAATTAAAGCCTTTGTTGTGGTTATATTGTTTTTTTGGGCAAAACAGGCAAAAAGATGTTTGCAAAAATATGGTTGTCCAATCATTATAAAAGCTTCACAAGTACATATACCTAGTTTCAAATTGATTAAATGGCAATTACCATCTACGTATGAAAGACAATTTTCAGGAACGATTGTAATAACGTAATTGAATAAGATACGACTGGATATTGAATCTAAATTTCCTATGTACCTTCGGCATTTTTTTGAAATGTCGTATGAATGTTCCTCGGATATTGATACTTTATCGGGGAATCTTTCTTCTAAAACATCAAGCTGATTGAATGTATATTGAGTATCACCATTGAAAAAATTATCATTATCTTCTAACCTATTTAAGTTCTTTCGTGAAGAACTCTTCACAACAAACCAATTAGTTTCTTCATCATATTTTAAAATCTCATTATTCTGTAATAAATCAAAGGCTCTTTTGCAACACTTTTCTATCTTTTCAAGGTGACGTATATTCTTAACTCGTTGGTCAAGTTGCTTAAATTGGAGATTGTTCATATTTGTCGCTTTGATCTCATCATTAAAAACATTTTCAAACAGTAATCGTACAAAAGAGGATATCAGTTTATTTAGGTGTCCACTTAAGTAGACATCATCTAGTTGTTTGAATTTGCGCTCAGTAATATTATCAGTTAATAGCAAAGGGTTATTTCTGTTAGATTGGTCTGACTGATAAATTGATTCAGCATTGAATGCATCAGATTAAATTTGGGAATTAAACCAATTCTTCTTTAGGTAATCAATAAATAATGTTTTTGTATCTTGCGACATAAGGTCTAAAGAAATATCATTCTCAATAAAACTAATAAATGAATTGGCTATATCAGTTCTAGAGGAAGCATCCCATGATCTCATAATGCATTTGAAACCAGTTTCTAGAGGCTTGCAAAATAAGCGAAGTTCTTGATTTTCATTTCATATACTGCCTACGGCTACTGCGACTGGTGGTTCGGTTGGCAGAAATTACTTGTTAACATGGGGGGGGGGGGGAAGTAAGCGTGGATGAAGACAAATTAATTTAGCCGAGTAAGTAGCAAGTAAGTAAAGTAGTGGCAGTACAGTAGGCCTAGCGACAATGTGAGTGTGGTGGTAACGTGGCCGTGGTGGCAATAACAAGACTCCAAAACTGGCAAAAGCCAAAATTAAAAAGCCCTGCCGCCGCGCGGTCGCGACGCCTCGCCTGTACCACCGTGTACGATGCTCGCGGCGTTCACCAGTGTTACCCAGTGAGTTTTTTATAATCTTGCAATCTACCTCTTTTTTCAAACCAATATTCCCACCAACTGGTCCGGAGACAAGCTTAACACGTTCGGAAAACATGATTCACAATCTTTTAATCAACAGCCAGCAAGAATACACTTGACAGCAAATTCAAATTCAGCGGTTAACCGTTAAAAGTGAGTTGTTTAGCTGTGGGAGTAACAAAAAGGCGATCTTGATGACGTCACTAGCCATCGACCAAAACAGGCTTTCAACCTTTTGCCACACGATCTCAAAGTGTCCGAGTTCCAAGGCTTCTTCGTCAGAGCATGGCTACAAGGGTCCGCCTTCGTCGAACAATCCCGGGTAGTAGGACTGCAAAGGGGAAAAGTCATCCTCCGAAGGTTGATAAATGGAAAGCGGCTGACTCAAGGGAAAAAGGGGTTCCACGAGGGCTAAATAGTGTCAGAGGTGAGTGCGAATCGTACCCCACAACCCCATGGCTGGATGAATGGGTCACCAGACCAGTCAGGACGAGTGTCCGCCGTGTGATCAGTCAAGTCAGGGCCCTTGACAAGACGCGAGATCACACGGTCACCCGAGCACCGGCGCCTACTTCTCCTCTGGTATCCTCTGGTGTAAAGTGTCATTCCAAGTGCCTCCAGCACGTAGCTCTCGCAACCGGCTTCTTTGGCTTGCCCCAGCTTACTATGGACTCATGTGACACACAAATTAGGGGAATAAAGGGACACAGACCTCCTCCTCTACTCGCGACAGAGAAAACGAGAGTTTTAAAATTCAATATATATTAATAATATTTTCCAAATTTAACTCGTACGTTCATATAAATGAAATGTATATTATATTCTATAATTAAACAGAATAAACTTTTAAAAATCAACGTAGAAAACTTGCTCTGATTCATTATTTTTAACAATCTAATAAATAATCTAATTATTGCATTTGCCCGGAATTTAAAAAGGTCGAGCTTATTATGTCTACGGATATATACATAAATTAAGCTCAAAGATCATGTGTCAAGAAAAGAATTGACAGAACCGGGTCGCCGAGTTGACCCCGATAACGTTGAACTGACGGCATCTCAGAATTTATATATAGGTCGCCACGTTGACCTATATAAAACGAGATTTAATAGATCGCCAGGTTGATCTATTAAAGTCAAAAGGGAATCAAAGTGATTATAGGTCGCCAAGTTGACCCAGAGCACAAGATCATTAAGCAATAGACTTCGTAACGAGGGTCCTACCCGACGCCAAGAGGACTCGGCGCCGGGTTGAACTACGTACCTCAGATAATTTGAGCGAACTGACTTTCTCAATTCAAAAAAGTGCAAGGTGACATCACGCTGCACTCAGCGCTGATTGGCTGAGTGCCACAATGACGTCAGGAATGCGAGCAACGTGACGTCACATTACAACAAAATGGCGGACATTGGAGCGTGAGGAGGTAATTTTTATATAAAACCTAATATAATTAAGTTATAAATGGACGGAACGATAAGAAAAATACGTGAAAACATTTTGATCCAAGGTTTATACATTCTGTACAAATTTCAAAGCGATACGATAATTTAAAGGTGTGGGAAATGATCGGACAAAATTGCAAAAAGGGGAGATTTAGAAAAGTTGCGCTAATTACCGCCCAAAACCGACCGACCATTTCCAACACCGGAAATACAAAACTATCAACCACGCGCAGGGCGGCGGAGGAGCTCTGCAGAAGAAAACACCCCGAAAAACAACTACGGCAAGGGATTTTCCGCTACAATATATATATATATATATCATTGGTTCAACTGTTTTAGAAGTATCAAAATTATTAATGTATGATTTTTATTATAATGTTTTACAACCACTTTTTGGGGAAAAACATATAGAAATCTTATATTTTGATTCTGTAACAGCTGACACCCCAATATTATTAAAATGTAATGATAAAATTTTAATTAGAAGAATTTCAGAAATAATTCCAAAACAAAATGAATGTTATATTTCATATGGTGAGAAAGAATTAATACAAATAAATGGTTTAATGGATGTTTGGACAAGAAATGGATGGAAAAAATTAAAGAATATTATTAGGCATAAAACAAATAAGAAAATCTATAGAGTTAGAACTAAATTAGGGTTTGTAGATGTTACAGAAGATCATAATTTAATTAAACGAAATGGTGATGAAATAAAACCAACTGATATAAAAATTGGAGATGAATTATTACATAAAAGATTTTTTCCAAAAATGAATCATATGTCATTCGATGAAATTATTGATAATATTTATAATATAGAACCTGAAACATTAGAAGAAAAAGAATATTTTATCAAAGGATTTTTCATGGGTGATGGTTCAGCAGGTGTGTATAATTATGTTTGGGGTAATAAATATTGTTGGTATTTATGCAATCAAGACTTGAAATTATTAGAAAGAATTAAGAAATTCTGTGAAGAAGTTTATTCACATAAAACATTTGAATCATGGATGTTATGAAATCATCAGCAGTTTATAGAATACTTGTAAATAATCCTAAAGATTTTGCTATAAAATATAATGATGAATTCTATATTCATGCAATAGTGAAAAGTAATACTTCAACAAAAGAAAAGATAGTTCCAGATTATGTTCTAAATGCAAAAGATAATTTAAGAAAATGGTTCTTCATTGGATTCTACGCAGCAGATGGTGCTAAAAAATTTACAAAGGATAAAAAGATAACCTTTGCACAGAAAGGAAAAGTTGCTATATCAGGATTAAATATATTATGCAGTTCATTAGGATTTAATATGAATATAGAATTAATTAAATCTAAACCAAATTGTTTTAATTTAAGGCATACAGAAAAAGATTTAACTGAAGAAGTTAGAGATTTATTTGAAATATATAACTCATCAGATTATGTTTATGATTTATCAACTGAAGATGGTACATTTAACTGTGGATTTCCATTAATTTGCTTCAATACTGACGCCTACATACTAAAAATCAAGACAAATGACATAACAAAAGACTTAAAAACATTGAAACATCATTTTGATTTTAGCAATTATCCCAAAGATCATGAACTATTTAGCAATGATAATAAAAAGATTCCTGGTAAATTTAAAGATGAATTAGGGGGTGATGAAATGATTGAATTTGTTTGGATAAGAAGTAAAATGTATAGTTATAGAACAAAAGACCATGAAGCTAAAAAATTAAAAGGAATAACAAAAGAAAATGTATTTATATTTATTATTTAACGATTATTATAAAAAACCTAAATTAACAGAAGAAGATATGGAAAATATAAAAGAAACATTCATACAAATATTAAGATATTATGTGGATAATAGTATAACAGATTCAATTAATTATGAATTCTTTTTAAATAAGATTTTAAATTATCTAAACATCGATATTATAATTCCATTTGATGAATTAACAAACAAAAAGAAACAAAGAGAGCGAGATGAAATGTGGAATAATATAGAACTTTATTTAAATGAGAAAAATGAAATGGAAGAACCTAAACAAATTATACAAGAACAATTAAATGAAAAAGAAGAAACCAATAGTGATTTCGAGTTTGACGATATCGATCCATTTTAATAACCATAAGGTAATGTTATACCATCATCTGAAATATGTCTTTTATCATCAAATGGATTTAAACTAGTTTTTTCAACTTCATTAAAACAACTTATATCCAGGATTATCATTTACATTGAAATATCTATCACCTAATACACCTGAAACTCCTCCTCTTATAGATTTTTCAAATAATAATAATTGATCTATATTTGTTAACCAATCCATTTTTATGTCTGTAAATTTTAAACCACAATCCCAAGTTAATCCTGGTGATGAATAACAATGGCAAGGATCAATATTAAAATATTTTAGGTTTACATCTCTAAACCTTTCGAATATATCCGATAATAATAATACATCAGATTTTAAATATAAATCTACTAACTGCCATGATTTGTTATTTTAAAATGATTGCAAATATTCAATGTTCTATTATATACTTCATCTTTAACATATTCATTTTTTAATTCACCATAGAATTGTTCTTTTAATAATTCAGTTATATTAAAATCATTATGCGATTTATAAAATGAATATGGTATTGCGCCTCTATATCTCATTAATTGAAAATCATCATTATTTGGATAGTGTTGTTTTAATATCTTTAATTCATCATCAACTAATGATTTTGATAAGTTATCTAATGAACTACCTAAAAATCTATATGAATCCATAATCTTAGACACCCAAATTGGAAAGATATATAATTCTCAGATGTTTTAGCTAACATTTTAAATTTATAAGTTGGTTGGTATTTTATCTTTTGATCTATTTGAATTTAATTTTTCTATTTCATTATTGATTTCTTCTATTTTATGACATAGCTGTTTGATGAATAAATGAGCTTCATATCCTGATAAATTATGAAATATTACTGGAACAAAGTTAATTTTCTTAGCTTGTAAGTTACAATTCTCATGGGCTGCGCCTCTAAACTTTCCATTCAAATGAGCATGGTCTCTTACTTTTTTAAATTAAAAAATATAGCAAGTCTGCAATTTATCATACAGCGGCACACATGTCGAATCTCACAATTATTACAATACAATTCAAACATAGATTATGGAACATGAGCAATTTTTCTAATATGTCACTAGATATTATCAATTTCATAGTCAACGTGGAAAAATAAAAAGCCTTATAAAGTACAGTTTGAAATTACACTGCAAACAAAACTAATTTGAATCACGATATCCCTGATATAGAAATAAAACATTAAATTCCCACAATTGAAAATTGGCTTAAAAGTTTCTCAAAATATATCTAGATTTCAATTGAAATTCATACCAATAGGCAATGGAGTACTGTATCATTTTTAGTCAATTAAAAATTGTGGAATTTTAACCTTTAAAAAATGATATATTGATAACTTTGGGCTACATGCTATCCGTCGACAACATCACTATTCTACTCCCATATTTACGAGTATTATATAATAGATTGACATGGACATTTTGAATACATTTTATGTAAATAATCATTACACCATCAACCCTATAACCAACTAATCGTCTAAACCCTAAACCTCTTAACCCTAACTATTTTGAAACCTAACAATCTGAATTGTAACCCTCTAAACCCTAACCGCCTAAACCCTAAACCCTTACCATCTAAACATTTAACAATCTAAACCATTAACCCTCTAAACCCTAACCCTCTAAACACTAAACCCTACAACCCCTGTGAAGCTGGCTACCGGTTCCCGGTTCCTTATTCGGCTCCCGATTCAAAACCATTTTGAATCGGGAGCACAAGGTTCACAGTTTTTCATGCAGTCAACCTCGGCTAATTCCTATCACCGTCCTTACATTAATCAGAGTGAGATTGCTGCCCGGCCAAATTGCCCCGTAACAACTGTTTTCATGGGTGCCAAATGAGCCCTGAATAAAAACGCTGGACCAGGTTCAAGCCAAATCTAGCACGGGCTAGAGGTTCCGGAAATGACAAGCAATAGGGGTAATGGGCTTTCATACCAAAGGTCGAAAGGTCGAGCTCATTAAAAACAAAACATTAAAAGTAATTTAAAACTATAATATATTTTCATAACCGTGTGCATTTTATATTATAACTAAATATTTATTCTAAGATATCAATAATTTAAATTTTAAAAGCATATTGTATTAAATCCATTGGTCGCTCCACTACGCTGCCGCTCCGCTCCGCGACCAATTGATTTATTTACAATACACAAATTCATATAATCAAATATATTCAAATAATAATAATTATTCTATTATTCAACTGAAATACACACGGTTATGAAAATATATTATAGTTTTAAATTACTTTTAATATTTGTTTTTAATGAACTCGACCATTCAACCTTTAACCTGAAAGCCCATTACCCCTATTACTCTTAAAATATTCATGTACATGAATAACATTTAAATTGACAGATTATTCAATATAAAAGTATATATTTACAACATTATTTCAATATTCATATTTGTGTGAGTTAGATTTTTAAACATTAAAAGTGTAAGTAAAGTGTGATTGAAATAATGCATGATATAAATCATTGAACTTCTAAAATCAATTTAAAAAAAAATTTAGTATTAAAATGGAAGCAAATAAGTACTACTGTCCAACATGTAATATCAATATAGATAAATCCCAAAAAGCAAGACACAATAAAACTAAAACACATTTAGAGAATAAATTGAAACTAGAATATGAAGATGATATATTAGAAACTAAATTAGATGAATTAAAGAATGAAAAAGAAACATATAAATGTGATACATGTAATCAATCATTCAGTGATAAAAGATATTATAAAGAACATTTAAAATCTAAAAGTCATATTAGAAATATGAATAATGATATTTTAGGTGAAGATTATTTTGATAAAGATAATGATAAGAAACAGAAGACAATTAAAAGTATAAAAAATAAATTAAACAATAAAAGACCATACATAGAAGATGTAAGAAAATATATTAATTCATTAGATAATAAAAAAGATATAGAGATAACCGAAGCATTTAAAAGTGATATTGGCCCAGCAGCTATCGAGTTGAAATTTCATAAAGGAAAAACATTAGAAGAAAATAAAAAACATTTAGAAAATATGAAAGAAATAATAAAAATAATAACTGATGTTGAATATCCTAAAATAAGTATTTCATTAAAAGTTAAATTCATAAAATCTGAAGATAAACCAATATATAATATAAATTCTCATTCACAACATATTATATATAATCAACATATAGATGATAAATTAGATAAATGTTTTAATGAAGTAAAAACTAAAATAGAAGAGAAATATTTTGAAGGATCTGGTTTAATATTTGATGAAATAATATTTATGACTTTACATGTTTATAACACAAAATATAATAAGTTAACTAAATCAAAACCAATTGATGAAAATAACGTATCATATTACGTATCATAAGAACCAGATATTGAAGCATCGAGTTATATTAAACTACCATTTAAAACTAATGCTGTAATAAATGTACAAAATGAAGATGATAAATGTTTTCTATGGGCTATAAAGAGTTGTTTACAACCAACAGAAGATATTACACATAGTTTTAGATTAACTCATTATAAACAATTTGAAAATAATTATAAGATAGATAAGTATCCTGTTTTAATTAAAAACATCCCAAAAATAGAGAAGAGATAATAATATAAAGATAAATGTATTTGATTTAATCAAATTACCAAATACAAAAGGTAACAATATAAAACATTATACATTAGAACCTTTATATCTATCAAAAGATTATGATTCAAATGATGTTATAGATATACTATATTATGAGAATCATTACATGTGGATTAAACAAATCGATTAATTTTTTTAATCAGAAAATGATCACCATAAAATATATCTTTGTAGAAAATGTTTACATAAATTCAGTAATGAAAGTACATTATTAAATCATAAACAATTATGTGAAAATCATGATTATTGTAAATTAGTTTTACCAAATGAAAAAGATAAAATATTAGAATTCAAAAAATATGATTACAAAAATAAGGTACCATTTGTAATATATGGAGATTTTGAATCATTAAATAAAGAATTAACTGATCAAGATAGAAAAGAAATATATTATAAAAGAAAGAAATTAAATTCTAATGAAAATGATCTTTCAGATGAAACGCCAAAACAAATACTATTAAAAAGATTCATCAATCAGCTGCTGCTTTCGGGTTATATATTAAATCTGATTATCCAGAACTAATTAAAAGTGAATATTATGATTATAGAAATGAAAATGTTATCAATCATTTTTGTGACTTATTAATTGAATATGAAATAAGATTTAGTAAATTATTGAATACAAATATAGAAATTATAATGACAGAAGAAGATAAAGAAAAATTTGCGTTTGCAGATAAATGTTATTATTGTGAAAAGATATTTAATTATAAAGATAAAAAAGTAAGAGACCATGATCATTTGAACGGAAAGTTTAGAGGCGCTGCACATGAGAATTGTAACTTACAAGCTAATTAATTTTGTACCAGTTATATTTCATAATCTATCAGGATATGATGCACATTTATTTATCAAACAGTTATGTCATAAAATAGAAGAAATTAATAATGAAATAGAAAGATTAAATTCAAATAGATCAAAAGATAAAAAACCAACTTATAAATTTAGAATGTTAGCTAAAACATCTGAGAATTATATATCATTCCAATTTGGGTGTTTAAGATTTATAGATTCGTATAGATTTTTAAATAGTTCATTAGATAACTTATCAAAATCATTAGTTGATGATGAATTAAAAATATTAAAACAACATTACCCAAATAATGATGATTTCCAATTAATGAGATATAAAGGCGCAATTCCATATTCATTTTATAAATCACATAATGATTTCAATATATCTGAATTATTAAAAGAACAATTCTATGATGAATTAAAAAATGAATATGTTAAAGATGAAGTCTATAATAGAACATTGAATATTTGGAATTAGTATGTAGGCGTCGGTATTTTTTTTTGATTAATGGGAACCCAGAATTGAACGTTCCATCATCTGTTGATAAATCATAAACATAGTCAGTTGGGTTATAAATTTCAAATAAATCTTTAACTTCTTCTGTTAATTCTTTTTCTACATGCCTTAAATTAAAACAATTTGGTTTAGATTTAATTAATTCTATATTCATATTAAATCCTAATGAACTGCATAATATATTTAATCCTGATATAGCAACTTTTCCTTTCTGTGCAAAGGTTATCTTTTTATCCTTTGTAAATTTTTTAGTGCCATCTGCGGCATAGAATCCAATGAAGAACCACTTTCTTAAATAATTTTTTGCATTTAATACATAATCTGGTACTATCTTTTCTTTAGTTGAAGTATTACTTTTCACTATTGCATGAATATAGAATTCATCATTATATTTCATAGCAAAATCTTTAGGATTATTTACAAGTATTCTATAAACTGCTGATGATTTCATAACATCCATGATTCTAAATGTTTTATGTGAATAAACTTCTTCACAGAATTTCTTAATTCTTTCTAATAATTTCAAGTCTTGATTGCATAAATACCAACAATATTTATTACCCCAAACATAATTATGCACACCTGCTGAACCATCACCCATGAAAAATCCTTTGATAGAATATTCTTTTTCTTCTAATGTTTCGGGTTCTATATTATAAATATTATCAATAATTTCATCAAATGACATATGATTCATTCTTTGGAAAAATCTTTTATGTAATAATTCATCTCCAATTTTTATATCAGTTGGTTTTATTTCATCGCCATTTCGTTTAATTAAACTATGATCTTCTGTAACATCTACAAATCCTAATTTAGTTCTGACTCTATAGATTTTCTTATTTGTTTTATGTCTAATAATATTCTTTTATTTTTTCCATCCATTTCTTGTCCAAACATCCATTAATCCATTTATTTGTATTAATTCTTTTTCACCATATGAAATATAACTTTCATTTTGTTTTGGAATTATTTCTGAAATTCTTCTTATCAATATTTTATCATTACATTTTAATAATATTGGGGTGTCAGCTGTTACAGAATCAAAATATAATATTTCAATATGCTTTTCCCCAAAAAGTGGTTGTAAAACATTATAATAAAAATCATACATTAATAATTTTGATACTTCTAAAACAGTTGAACCAATGAATATAGGTTTATTAAATTTCATTGACGTTCTTTTTAATTTAACTGCTGTTAAATAATCTTCAAATCTTTTATTTCCTAAATGTCTAGGACTTGATTGTAAATGTCTTAATCGTTCAGAATTATTTACTAATTCAATATCATTTCTATTTCTAATATTTTCACATGTTTTACCATAAAAACTATTATTCATTAATTTGAAGTAATCTTTTTCAAAATCTGTTTTTGATATGGTTCTCTGTTGAGTATTAAAATCTATATATTTTTCTAACCACTTCGATTGATTAAATTCAATATATCTATGTACTTTCTTTAATTTCATTCCTTGTTTTAGATAAAATTTTAACATTCTATAATGAACAATATAATTGTATTTATTATTTTGAGTAAGTATTAATTTTTCTGTAAAAACATGATCTTTCGGTTTTATTTTCTTCTGGTATTCACTTAAATAACTATCATCTACAGTTAAATGTTCTGGGCAATAAGGTAAGTTTCTTGTTTTAAACTTTATATTTTCAGGATATTCTAAATCAACTACAAAGAAATAACCGATTGGTGCTTCATCTTCTAAACTCATAATTGCGCTTTCCCAATTAGTTTTATCACCATTTTCAACTTCTGTTAGTATAAAATTTTTATATGGTTGAGGTTGCATCATTGCCCAACCATATAAATTATTGGCGTCAATATATAATAATTTATATTCATCATTTGCTTTAAAATACCATAACACCACTAATTTCACCTCTAATTCATTTTTCAAATAATAAAACCATATCTGGTTCTTTTAATAAATCTAATTCTACATTTGTATATTTTAAACCACATTGCCAGGTTAAACCAGGACTAGAGTAGCAATAACAAGGATCAACATTAAAATGATTCAAATTAACTTCTCTAAATTTTTCAAATATGTCAGCCAATATCATAACATCTGATTTTAAATATAAATCAACTAATTCACCATGATTTTTCATCTTAAAATGGTTCCAAATATTTAATGTTCTATTAAACGCTTCGTCTTTCACATACTCCTCTTTTAATTGGTCATAAAATTGATCTTTTAATAATTCTGTTACATTAAAATCATTGTGTGTTTTATAAAATGAATAAGGAATTGCGCCTTTATATCTCAATAATTTAAAATCTTGTTCATTTGGATAATAATATCGAGTTATAACAAAATCATTATCAACTAAACTTTTTGATAAATTATCTAATGAACTTGCTAGAAATCTATAAGAATCTAAAAATCTAATGCAACCAAATTGAAATGAAATCTAATTTTCAGATGTTTTAGCTAATAGTTTAAAATCATATTTTCTTACATTTACACCATTCATAGCATTATATTCTTCTATTTCTTGATTAATTGCACCCAATTTTCTCGATAATTGTATAAATAGATGGGTATCATAGCCTGATAAATTATGAAATAATATTGGTACGAAATTAACTTTCTTAGCTTGTAAATTACAATCTTCATGAGCAGCTCCACGATATTTTGAATTTAAATGATTATGATCTCTAACTTTTTTATCAAATGAATAAAAACGTTTTTCACAATAACAACAATGAGTTGCATAATTATAATCAATTTCATCTTCTTTTGTCATATTTATTCTTTTATTTTTGTTTAATAATTTTGCAAAATCACTTTCTAATTCAATCATTTTGTCACAAAAATCATTAACTACATTTTCACCTCTGAAAGAAATATATTGATTTTCATATAATTCAGGATAATTTGATTTTATATAAATTCCATAAGCCGCAGCTCTTTGATGAACTTTTTAAATTGTATTTATAATTGGTGGGTCTTGTATTGTGTCTTCATTTAATTCATTTCCTTTATCCATTGATTTTAATAATTGCTTTTTGTTATATATTTCTTTTCTATCTTGATCAGTTAATTCTTTATTCAACGATTCAAAATCCCCATAAAATACAAATGGAACAATATTCTTAAATTTATGATTAGTAAATTTCAATTTATAATCTTTTTCTGTTGGCATTATTAATTTACAAAAATCTTTATTATCACATAATTCTTTATGTTTTATTAATGTATTCTCAGTCATAAATTTAGATAAACATTTTCTACATAGTTAAATTTTACGATGATGATCACTTTCTGTTCTAAAGAATAAATCAATTTGTTTTAACCACATATAATGTTCATTTTCATCTTTTTTATAATATAACAAATCTATAGCATTTTCATCATCATAATATTCTGTTAAATATAAAGCTTCCAATGTATAATCTTTAATATTTTCACCTTTTGTCTTTGGTAATTGCATTAATTCAAATACATTTATTTTTAAATTATTAACTTTTTCTATTTAAGGAATAATTTTTATAGTTACTGGATATTGATCAATTTTATATAATATTTCATATTTCCGATAATCTGTTATTCTACAAACATTTTCCTGTGTTGGATGTAAGCAACTAATAATTGACCATAGAAAACATTTATTATCTTCATTTTGAATATTTATTACTGCTTTTGTTGTAAATGGTAATTTAATATAAGATGATGCTTTAATATCCTTTTCTGTTGTAAAGTTTGAATCATTTTTAAACATTTTATTACTTTTTGATGTTTTATTTCTTTTTGTATTATAAACATTTAAATCTAAATATATATTTCATTCAATGTTAAGCCAGAACCCTCAAAATATCTTTCTTCAATATGACGTTTAAATTCATTATATATTTTTTCTAACTTCTCTTTTATTTGTGTTTTTGAAATTATTTCTTCAGAGAGTGTTTGAATATCATAATCCATTTTATCTTCTGACTTTAAAAAACTTACTTTCCCAGAAATACTAATTTTTGGATATTCAAAACCTGTTATTAAATCTAGTATTTTTTCCATTATTTCATTAAATTTATTATAATCTTCTATTGTTGAACCTTTAAAAAATCTAAATATAATAGCTGCAGGACCAATTTTACTATGTAATGTTTCTAAAATTTCAATTGTATCTTTTATTTCTAGTGAATCGATATAATTTCTAACATTTTCCATGTAAGGTTTATTTGAAATGGATTTAGTTTTTGAAGTTGGTTTTTTTACTTTTTGAGGTTTATCGTTTTTCTGGCTGGTGTTCATTCTCTCCCATTTATTAGGAAAAAAATTACTTGTGGTGATGAGTGGTGTCTCGCCCTCTCGTCCTCTGATCTGAAACCCACATCTTCCAATTACTGATTTCCATTGCACACAGACGAAAATATTACGCTATAAACTGAAATATAAATTTAGCCTAACGGCCGTGAAGGTTTGAAAGGTTTTTCCAAAATATCAAAGCATTAAGGATTTCAAAGTGATATTGCAATACGTACTTTTTATGGGGTACCTCAAGGAACACACAATGGGATTCACCAAATAAAATATTTCGAGCGAGGCATAAGAATCAATGACAGATATATTTTCTGGAAAGGACTGGTCACGGAAATTATGTTTTAATCCTTTAGATGTTTGTCATTAATTGGTTTGTCATAAATTGATGGGTCCAAATGTACCGTGTTAAAACCACAA
The DNA here is from genome assembly GCF_964204645.1 of Tubulanus polymorphus. Taxonomy (NCBI): domain Eukaryota; kingdom Metazoa; phylum Nemertea; class Palaeonemertea; order Tubulaniformes; family Tubulanidae; genus Tubulanus; species Tubulanus polymorphus. The sequence goes on from NC_134026.1 coordinate 12,940,478, forward strand.
TCAGCAAACATTTTCATTATTGCCAAAGACTGAAAATGTTCCATTGCAAACAAATTAAACAAATTAACAGATATTCATTTAAAAAATTCATTCAGTTGAACATGTAATTGTAAATAATTTTATCCTCCCTCAAGCATTGAAATGTTGGGTGAAATGGTGAAAATAAATCCATTCTTTTCTTATTCTGTTCTGATCAAATATTTACTTGAGTTGCAGACATCGGCACGCACGTGGAACCGGGAGCCAGCTTCACAGGGGTAACCCTTCACTCTAAACCCTAACCCCTTTACCCTACCCCTCTAAACCTAACCCGCTAAACACTAAACCCTCTAAACACTAAATCCTAACCCTCTAAACCCTAACCCTATGAACCCTACCCCCAAACCCTAACCCCCTAAACCCTTTCCCTCTAAACCTAAACCTCTAAACCCTAACCCAATAAATCCTAACCCTCTAAATCCTAACCCTCTGAACCCTAACCCCCTGAACCCTATCCCTGTAAAACCTTACCCTATAAACCCTTAACCCTTACCATCTAAGCACTTAACCCTCTAAACAATTAACCCTATAAACCCTAAACCATTACCATCTAAACACTTAACCCTCTAAACAATTAACTCCCTTAACCCTACCCCTCTAAACCTTACCCTCTAAACCTAACCCTCTAAACACTGAACCCTCTAAAAACTAAACCCTAACTCTCTAAACCCTGTCCTTTAAACCCTAAACCTCTAAAGCATAACACCCTAAACCCTAACCCTATGAATCCTAACCCTCTAAACCCTAATCCTCTAAACCCTGTCCCTCTAAACCCTAACCCTCTAACCCCTAAACCCTAACCCTATAAATCCTACCCCTCTAAACCCTAACCCTCTGAACCCTAACCCTTTAAACCCTAATCCTCTAAACCCTGTCCCTCTAAACCCTAACCCTCTAACCCCTTAACCTTATAAATCCTCACCCTCTGAACCCTAACCCTCCGAACCCTAACCGCCTGAACCTAACCCCTAAACCCTATTCCTCTAAACCTAACCCTCTAAACCCTAACCCTCTGAACCCTAACTACCTAAGCCCTAACCCTATAAATCCTAACCCTCTAAACCCTTACCCTCTAAACCCTAACCCCCTAAACCCTTACCCTATAAATCCTAACCCTTTAAACCCTAACCCCCTCTAAACCCTAACCCTATAAATCCAAACCCTATAAATATATTATTAAATATATATTATTATATATATTCAAATATATATAATAAAGCCCAATATAATATTACTTTAATATAATTAATATAATATTTCTATCTCTTTAAACCCAAACCCTCCAAACCCTAAACCTCTAAACCCTATTCTTCTAAACCCTAACCTTCTAAACCCTAACCCTACTTTTCTAAAAGAAATGAAAGGATAGTAGAATAGGGGAGTAAAATAGTAGTATAGTAGGATAGTTAACTATTCTAAAAGAAAGTGAAAGGATAGTAGAGTAGGGAAGTAGAATAGTAGAATTGTAGGATAGTTAACTATTCTAAAAGAAATGAAAGGATAGTAGAATAGTAGGATAGTTAACTATTCTCAAAGAAAGTGAAAGGATAGTAGAGTAGGCAAGTCGAATAGTAGAATTGGGGTGTAGAATAGTAGAATAGTAGAATAGTTAACTATTCTAAAAGAAATGAACGGATAGTAGAATAGGGAAGTAGAATAGTAGAGTAGTAGAATAGTTAACTTTTTTAAAAGAAATGAAAGGATAGTAGAATAGTAGAATAGTTAACTTTTCTTAAAGAAATGAAAGGATAGTAGAATAGGGATGTAGAATAATAGAATAGTAGAATAGTTAACTATTCTAAAAGAAATGAAAGGATAGAAGAATAGTAGAATAGTTAACTATTCTAAAATAAATGAAAGGATAGTAGAATAGTAGAATAGTTAACTATTCTAAAAGAAATGAAAGGATAGTAGAATAGTAGAATAGTTAATTATACAACTATTATAAGATCCCGCACCATTATGTTCTATTATAGGTTCTGGTTGAGTTATTTTAGTGTCTGTTGGTACTTTTTGTATTATTGAACGAGGAATTGATGGTAATAATTCGCGATCGTATCGTTCCGTTGGTTCTACTGTGCGTATAAATCGCCTGAATGTCCTTTGACTGCATTCAGATCTAAGGATGAATTTTTTCTACATGCTCTCTCAGCAGGCTCACTCTATGTGAATTGAATTCACACAGCGTGCTCTGGTCTCGGGTTTACATGTATTTTCTTTCCTTGATGATTTATTTCTACAGTTTCTTAGATGCCTTCGCTTGTTCGTGCCTTCCGATAATGAGCGCATGCAGTATGAGCATTTCCACAATTTCTCGAAAGTAGGAGCCATTTTCTTTAAGCTAGAAATATGAAATCACATTTCAGTTATCCAGCGGCGTGGCTTTCGGACTACCCGCCCCCTCTTGTTGTCTGGTCACTTGAGATCTCATACTCTTCATCTTGAACTGTATATTCTTTGTTATTCTCCCTATCTTTAGTCGCCATGTATGGCTTTAATCTGTTATAATGTACTGTCTTCTCTACACCTTCGTCCGGCAATTGTATTCTGTATACTACATCGTTTACTTCTCCCTTAACTATACAGGGTCCTAACCACCTATTTGCCAATTTCTTTGATCGACCTTGTGGAACTGTTGGATTAAATAACCAGACTAAATCATTGATTAGATATCTACTATCCTTCGTTCTAATATCGTAATTCTTCTTATTTCTTATAGCTCTACGGCCGGTATGAAAACGTACTTCTTTGAACGCCAGTTCCAGACATTTACTCAAAGAAATGATATACGTGGTATAAGATTTCTCTACTTGAGAAGACGGTCCACCTACAATCACATCGATTGGTAAATCTACCTCTCTACCAAGCATCAAGTGATTAGGAGAATAACCTGTGACGTCATGTTTCGTGGCTCTGTACGCCATAGTTACGTCAGGTAGGCACTCATCCGAATCTTCTTGATCATCATGGATTGTCATGGTCAAACAATTCAATAAAGTTCTATTAAATCGTTCGACCACTCCATCAGACTGTGGATGATACGCGCACGTTCTAGTTTTCTTTATTTCTAATAATGCACATAATTCTTTCATCAATCTAGATTGAAAGTTAGCACCTTGATCTGTATGAATTATTCTTGGCACCCCAAACCTCGATATAAATTCTTCTACTAATTTACACGCTACGGTTTCTACGGACTTTGATCTGGTAAAGCATAAGCTAAAATAGTCACAAACTACTAACATATAGGTCATTCCATTGCGTGAAGTAGGCAATGGACCCAAAATATCCATGGCTATTCTTTCCATTGGAAGACCCACTCTGTATAACTGTAAGCTAGCTTTTGGTTTCACTGCCGGTGTCTTTCGAGCACCACATACAAAACAATACAAGCAGTGTGTTCTTACATCTTGCCGGATGTGATGCCAATAAAAACGGCCGTGCACTCTCGTTAAAATTTTACGAACTCCTAGATGTGCAGCAGTTATAGAGTTATGTAAACTGTGTAAAACTTCTTCCCTGTAATCTTTCGGTAATAATAGTAAAATGGATTCACTGAATCCTTCTCTCTGTTTACAGATATATAAAACATCATCTATAATCTGTAACTGTTGCCACATAGCCCAATAAAATTTTGCGTCTTCGCCAATGACCCTCTGGAGCAAATTGACTATACGTATATTGAGTTTCAGTTATATCTTTTTCTGATAATAAGTTGTTTACTCTACTCTTTCTCATTTCATTACAGGTGCCCTGATTTTTTCTTGTTATACGATCGCATTGTGTGCACTCTTGTCTTGATAATGCATCGGCATTACCATGATTCTTGCCTGGCCTATGGATGATCTCAAAATCGTAAGTACTTAATACAGATATCCACCTTGCTATCTGTCCCTCTGGTTCTTTAAATGACATTAACCATTTTAAAGAGGCATGATCTGTTCTTAAGGTGAAACGCTTGCCCATCAAATAGTATTTAAAATGCTTAATGAATGATACTACAGCCAACAATACTCGCCTCGTTACACAATAATTTCTTTCAGGCTTGGCTAACGTACGACTTGCGTATGCTATCACCCGTTCTTTTCCATCCTGAATTTGTGACAAAACTGCTCCTATCCCCGTATTGCAAGCATCTATGTCTAGTATAAAATATATATTCGGGTCTGGATTTGCCAATATCGGTGCTGTCGTTAATAATTCTTTGGTATTTGTAAAAGCCGCGTCACAGTCGGTGACCACTTAAATTCGTACCTCTCGTTTTCGTACCTCTTGTACCTATCTTGGATTCTTATTTTCTTACTTTCTTGGATTCTTACGTACGTCTAGTACATAGATATATGAATTAATTTTATAATAATTATTCTAATTTTGTTTCTAATAAATTTATAAAGTCATCTTTGTTTATATCTAATCCACTGATATCTGTAGGTATATTTATTAATTTTAGTTGAACCATCAGTTTATAATTATTATATATCTTAGCTTCTTTTCTTAATTATGCCCCCGGCTCAACTTTAGCCGCCGCAAGTGACGTTAACAGTCTAGAGGCTGCAATTGTTGACCGATTGTTTTAAAACTTGGTACACAAGTAGGATATCACTTGGGACAGAACCCTTTTTGAAATTGGATCGATTCGATTTAAATCATGGCCACCAGGAGGCCGACATTAAAAACGACGTTAACGGCCTAGAGGCCGCAATTGTTGACCGATTGTTTTAAAACTTGGTACACAAGTAGGATATCAATTGGGCCAGAACCCTATTTAGAATTGGGTCGATTCGATTTAAATTATGGCCACCAGGGGGCCGACATGAAAAACGACGTTAACAGCCTAGAAGCCGCAATTGTTGACCGATTGTTTTAAAACTTGGTACACAAGTAGGATATCACTTTGGGTAGAACCCTATTTAGAATTGTTGACCGATTGTTTTCAAACTTAGTACACAACTAGGGTATCACTTGGAGTAGAACCCTATTTAGAATTGGGTTGATTCGATTTAAATTTTAGCCACCAAGGGGGGCCGACATGGAAAACGACGTTAACAGTCTAGAGGCCGTAATTGTTGACCGATTGTACCTTTATCATTTGCATCAAAGATGTTAAATGAAATATAGAAACACCGGCAATTTTGCAAAATAGCTGAATCATTTCACTACAGGATCTGACCATCACTTAGTACACAGGTAGGGTAAAAGTTTCATTGGTTAGAGGATTGATATGTCATCATTTGCACAATTATCTTACCTTAGTCTCTCAGTAAGGTCATGTCAGTAAGGTTAAGTTCAGTGTCTAACCCTTTTGAAAATGATATCAAAGACAAATGCTTCCTAAAGCAACTGCTCTTCTATATAGTAATATATCTTTTTGTTACTCTTAATATTTATCAGGCTACATCATAGCATAATACATCTCACTAGTGGTTTGCCTGCTATCCCCATAGCACAAAATTACACAGGGGGTTTCAATTTGTTTTTCTTTTCCATTTTTTATCATTTTCAAGTTTTAATTGGTTTTTTTGTTAGTATTGTTTGTTTCATTACAGTTTTCTTCTTTGTTTGTTCTAAAGTTACCAATATGACTTTCAGTCATTTCATATTTTTCCATACATTATTTCCTGACTGGTAAGCAGTGGATCATAAAATCACCAACGTGTACTATAATTGGCTATCATCAGATATTCATTTGAAGCAATTTCAGAGTTGTACATGTAATTTAAAGTTCATTGCTTTACCAATAATATTTTATTAATCTACTACTAACCAATATATTTTGTCATCAGAAACCTATCATATGGAACTCACAACCCTTTGCTCAATACCATTAAAAACGCCATAAAAGTTGTCTTTATGTGTGAGGTAATAATCTACACCATTTAGCAGCTCTTAATCTGGGGCCCAAAACAGATAGGTCACAGAAAGAATCAAAATTAACCTATACTATATTAATAGAATATATATATGTATAGCTCTCTCTTATAGATGCGAACCTTCATTAATGATATCTGGCCTTCATATTGCTATAGTGTAACACAAAATACTGTGTTTAAAGTATAACACAACTTCCACCTTATGCTATTCAAAGGTCTCAATTGAACCATGGTTTCGTTATATACCATGGCATCTAATGCAGACTTAGACGTACAAGAGGCGTATACAAGCATGCTATCATTAATTGATAACATCGAACAGAAATGTGACATGCAGATTATTCTAGACTGTTTGAGGAGTGCTATCTTATCTCTTCGGGACAATGGCAACACACAAGCTGAGGCTGGAGTGAGAAGAGCTATTAGACTAATTCATGGGATTTTGAAAGGAATTCAAGTCGATACATCCTTACTCAAACCATTATTGGCCAAATCAAGAAAGCTACAGATGACCATCTGATGTTGAAAAATGATATTAAAAATCGAGAGTCTGAACTGTCCACGAAATCCCAAGGTTTAGAAGATGCTCTAATGAAGATACAGGAGAATTAATCTTTCTGGAAAGATGGGTCATACTAAACACCGTCAGACACCGTCAGGAACCGTCAGACACCGTCAGGAAGACCGTCAGACACCGTCATGAACTCACGGGTTATACTAAACACCGTCAGGAAATAAAAAACAATGATTGTGAATTCTAAAATTGAATATTTTATATCAAAATCAACACTCAATGAGCCCTACTGTGCAAATTGAATTTGGAAATACATTTTTTTATATGACACGAGTTTTCCTTGGTAAACTCAACAATACGTTGTGCAAATTGAGCAAATTTTGTGAAATAAATCTTTTCGTAATATATCGTAGTTTTTAGTTTCTTACGTAGTTTGAGTTAAACTTTTTTTCCGATTTTGTTTCTAAATCTAACATTCACTTTATTTTGCCAAATTGTTATTACTTCGAAATGACAACAAAGTGACTGATTAATAAATTGCAAACTGGGTCTGTTCCATGTTCCATGTTTTTGTTCCTACGCAGATAGAGAAACGTGTTCCTTTAAACTGGACTAATAATAATTGCGAAAGTATGAACAATCTCATAAAACTATCGACGAATTGGAAAATTTTGAAAATTCCTGATCTCATTGAGCGCCTGAATAGTATAGTAGGATGCGATCATGAATACATTTTTCAGTGCAAAATCAAAAACAAAATCGATCGAAAAAGTTATCAAGTCCAGTGACGGAAAATTGAATATCCCGAAAACCGCAAAAGTAGCGAAGAAACCAGGGCAATTAAAGCGTTCAAGAGCGACGAGATCAATTACAATAAAAAAAAAACATAACTTGACACATACATTCTTATTGTCATATCAATTTTCATGGATATTTGTATCAACTAGTATATATAAATTTAATTTTCTAGTTAATTTTTCATTTGTTTATTTTGTATAAAATCTTATATTATAATAATCTTATAATATAATTATTCTAAAATAAGATCGATTACTTATTGCCTTGATTTCAATGTACATTACAGTTGGAAAAAAGTTGAATAAATTGCGTTTCCTATTCATGTAAATATCAATTTTGTCAGTCATTTACCTTGTATAAATTTTTCAAAGTTTCTTTTTTTCATTAGATTATTTTGCCTTTTAAAAGTTGAATAAATGGGCCGCAATAAATTGTTTACCAGGGATTGCGTTTCCTATTCATGTAAATATCAATTTTGTCAGTCATTTACCCTGTGGAGTGTATTTGTATATTGTTATTTTCAATTTTGCCTTTATTTTAATTTCGGCGTACTCTTAATGTATAAGCTTGAGTTGATTTCTCAAATTGTGAATAAACAACATTTTAGTATTTTCAAGAGTCGTTTCAAATTTACTTTCCTTTTCTGCCTTCAAGATTCACTCTTGATGACGGTGTCTGACGGTTTCTGGCGGTTCCTGACTGTGCCTGACGGCTCCTGACGGTGTTTAGTATGACCGTTCTGTTGGAAACGAGAGTTTTGTCGATTTCAATGATGATAATGTTGATTCATTCGAAACAAGTACTCCAAAGAAACGTAAAATAGAGTCTGATGAACTGGTTAATGACAATAGTGAAAGAGATGAAAAGGATCTGAAAGGCAACAAAGGCAACAAAGACAACTAAAAAAATCTTAACATGTATATGGACAATAGAGATAGCATTTTTTATCTTCATTTAACTCTGAGTATTTTTATGGCTATATTTTTGATATGTCAAAATGACATTTTTGTAATCACAATGCGTAGGTCTAAGCCTTAACATCAAGGCTCTATGTCATGATTTGTTTATGACGATAGTAAAGAGATGAAAAAACTGGAATGCAACAAAGACAACTAATCTTAACTCTAACATGTATATAGACAAAGAGCACATTAAATGCTTATGTTCATTTATTTCTTTAGTATATTTTTTATGGCTATATTTTTTATATGTACAAATGACACATGTGTAGGCCTAGGCCTTAACAACAGGGCTCTATGTCATGATTTGTTAATGGCAATAGTGAAAGAGATTTAAAGGAACTGAAAGGCAGCAAGGACAACTCATTACTAACATGAATATAGACAAAGAGCAAAAATGCTTATCTTCATTTATTTCTTGAGTGTATTTTTATGGCTAGGCCTATATCTTTTCTTTGTTGAAACGATATCTTTAGTAGTAATAATGAGTAGGCCTTACTAGGCCTTCACATCGGGCTGTGTGTCATGATTGATAATTTTACTGAAAAAAAGAAGAAAAGAAAGAAAAAAATGCAAAACAATAATATAGAAATAAATTGCACTTTTAGATATTTTTTTACTTTAACCTTGAGATAGGTAAGAAACTTTTCTTTTTAATACATCAGTGCACAACATAAGCACCGTCATATCATACTATAACAGCACTTTCCATTGACCTTATTATATTCATAATGTTCATTAATTCTCTTCTAGGACAATTCACTTTACTCATATCAGCCAAACATCATTTACATGTATATAGCTGTAAGTCTTACTCCATTTTCCATAAGAATCCTCAAAGTATACTCCTAGATATGATACCCAAAAAAATGAATATTGTCAGTTTCCAATTTTCTTTCATACCAAAAGAGTGTTTACGGTATGTCATATAATAATATGGACAATTTCAGATGCATTGTATTGTCCCTTATACCAAAAGTTATTTTTAACCAGTTTATTAATGCAATGCAAATCATAAGACTTAGATGCAATGCAAAAAATAAGATGTTTAATTTTAAATGGCTTTTTACCAGTGATATGACTGAGTTAACACATGTAGTGTACCGTTGAACTCCTAGTTGATCTCATTCATGACATGTTTGAACGGAGGACTTCAACCCCATCATCTCTCCTTCAACTAACCTCTAACCTAAGTTACACTAACATGATCAGGGTGATCACGGTGGATATAATAAAATATGACTGCATCTTCATTTTAAATTGAGCATGAAAGGGCGCTACCGGTGATGTTAAAAAGTCATCAATATGACCAATTTTAGCTGACTTTTGCTACAAAAAGCTTTTGATCAAAATGGGCTACAAATACTGCTTTTAAACTTTGAATAGGGTATTCTAAAAATTGTTACTACAGCATAATTCACAATTTTTTCAGACCCCAAGTGTTCAATATAGAGACAGAAAACTGTATTATTATTTGAGAAATTAAAATTCAAAAACTTTATCTCACTTTACATAATTAAATCAAAATACTATGCACTGTCTTATCTTTTCTTAATTAATATTTTAACGTATAAATCACACACCTATTCTCTTTACTTTCCTTTGCAGAAAAACAACCATGCCTAAAACCAAACAGGCTTCACCTTCTAAAAGACGGAAACTATCAAGAGAGCTAATGATACAGTCATGATGTTTGTATCACAGAACAGGCGAGTCCTACCTTGATATCAACTCCTCCATTATATGAATCAATTGCAGATCACAATATCCGTGATAAAACGATACGAGTAAAATCCCACAATAAATGAATTAAGTGATAAAATGTTTATTAAAACATATAAGAAATATTTCGGGTGGTTACTACCACCCTTCTTCAGTCTAAAAAGACTTGCCGAATACAAACACAGTATTAATACATGAAATATGAAATAAGACACGAATCGCTGCACATTAGGTTATGAGGACTAGAGCACTGACATAACTTGAAAGAAGTTTATTATGGGGGCTGAAACCATTATTGAGGTTGACAGAACGATCGGAATGAGTAGTAATCAAAGCAGATTCAACTATATGTCGTTTAGTGCGACTACTGTTGGGAAAAATAATATTGGCTCCAGAAAAATCTAAATTGTGTCCGGTAACCAAAGAATGAGAGACTACCCCACTTTCTAATTAATAGTGTTTGTATTCGGTAAGTCATTTTAGACTGAAGAAGGGTGGTAGTAACCACCCGAAATATTTCTTATATGTTTTAATAAACATTTTATCACTTAATTCATTTATTGTGGGATTTTACTCCTCCATTATATATTTCATGTTTACAAACAAAAAATTTTCTGTCTTGAAGACACAACCCAAAAGACGTGTCTATACCTCCAATTCTTGAAATAATAACTACACACTTAAAGTATTGCAATGCATTCAAGCACTTGTGATGCAATACATTCTAGCACATGTGATGCTCTAACATACCCCAAACCAATCTAGAAATACAACAAACATACTACCCAGGCGTACTACAGATAATCATTCACCTTTTCCTACATTGCAGGTTCTTCACAGGCACCTGCGCCTTTTGACTGCATTCAAATTCCTAAACCTCAACAGGTCTTGCCTGCTAAAACACAAAAACTATCCACAGAGCCAATGTAAGATGTTTGAATTATAACACAGGTAAATTTGTTCTAATTTTATCTTGTCTTTATTCTATCTCTTCCTTTGTAACACTATTATTCACATTAAAGTGCCACTACATGAACTTAACACATCATCCTCTGTCTTCAAGAAATAACCCAGTGAGACATGATTATCCCAATTATCAACAATTCTTGCGGTGCATCTACTTGATGCACTTATAAATTTACAATTTATAATATCTGCTTATTTTGTATCAATTGGAACCAGCTCCATTAGTGTGATATAAGTGTCATGTTATCAGCCTATGTCACATTCATGCATCATGTAGGATATAATTGAGGTCACACTTCTAGTCCATTACAACATGATAATCTTTTGCCCATTACTAGCCTTGTGTATCCGTCCACTTCTGATCTAACTATTTTGGTTTTTTCCATACTACTAGCCATCATCTACCTCTTCTTCTTTTACAGATTCTTCACAACTATCAGTGCTTATTCACTCCATCCAAGCAACTCGTCGCCAAGGAGATCCAATTTTTGGACCGACTGCTGGAAATGAATGTCTCTCCAATTCAGTACTTTTTTTAATTCACTACCACATCTCTCCGTCAGTAACCACACAATTATTTGATGATATTCTGATTGAAGGAAATGATTTGCATCAAAGTATAGGAATTAATCGTTACCTGCTGCATACTGAACTTCCATCACGCGTTATACTACATTCTGGACAAACATTTTCCTTACATTTGTATGAATCAATAGCTGGCAACACCTACAGTGGCATAATTCAACATGCTCCCTTTTGGAGTTTAAAGGATGCATTGGATATCGCCTAACCTGTAATTACATCTTACTGACTATGGGGTCAAATCCAGGATAGGCAATATCCATTGTAAAGATGGCTAACAGATATGCACTATTTGACCCTCATGCCAGAGATGTCTTTGGAATGCCATCTCACATTGGAAAAGCTACTTGTATGTATAGAACTACGGTGGATGCTATTCTCACTCATATCAATCATCTTGCATTATCACTGTTTCCATCAAGCCCTGATGTGTGCCAATTTGAATTGACTCCATTGGATATCTCTGAAGCTCCAAAAACATTTTCTGATAGTTCTCTGATCAATAAATATTTCGACGAACAATCATCAAAACAAGCTAGACACAAAACAAGAGCACTCTTATGGTCTGCTTCAATGCTGAAACAAGCAAGGGGTGAGAAAGAAACGAAGCACCAGTCTGATCCTGTAGTGAAACAAACTAGACGCGAGAGAGAAGCTAAGCAACGGTCTGATCCTGTAGTAAAACCAGCAAGACGCGAGAGAGAAGCTAAACAACGGTCTGATCCTCTAGTAAAACAAACTAGACGTGAAAGAGAGGCAAAGCAACGATCTGATCCTGTAGTAAAACAAGCAAGACGGGAGAGAGAAGCTAAACAACGGTCTGATCCTATAGTTAAACAAGCAAGAGGTGATAGAGAAACAAAGCAACGGTCTGATCCTGTAGTTAAACACGCAAGAGGTGATAGAGAAACAAAGCAACGGTCTGAACCTGTAGTTAAACATGCAAGAGGTAATAGAGAAACAAAGCAACGGTCTGATCCTGTAGTTAAACAAGCAAGAGGTGATAGAGAAACAAAGCAACGGTCTGATCCTATAGTTAAACAAGCAAGAGGTGATAGAGAAACAAAGCAACGGTCTGATCCTGTGGTGAAACGAGCTAGATGTGTAAGAGAAGCAAAGCAACGATCTAATCCAGTAGTAAGACGAGCAACCCGTGAGAGAGAAGCTAAGCAACGGTCTGATCCTCTAGTAAAACAGCAAGACGTGAAAGAGAGGCAAAGCTACGATCTGATCCTGTTGTTAAACAAGCAAGACGTGAAAGAGAGGCAAAGCTACGATCTGATCCTGTAGTAAAGCGAGCAAGACGCGAGAGAGAAGCTAAACGACGGTCTGATCCTATAGTTAAACAAACAAGAGGTGATAGAGAAACAAAGCAACGGTCTGATCCTGTAGTATAAACAAGCAAGAGGTGATAGAGAAAGAAAGCAACGGTCTGACCCTGTAGTTCAACTAGCAAGAGGTGATAGAGAAACAAAGCATCGGTCTGATCCTGTAGTTCGTCAAGCAAGAGGTAATAGAGAAAGAAAGCAACGGTCTGATCCTGTAGTAAAACAAGCAAGACGTGGAAGAGAAACAAAACATCACTCACAACCACATGTAAAAAAAGCACACATGTTTCAACAATCAGCTAGGCGAAGACAATTAAATGTACCTCAAAGAGCGAAAATTAAGATTTCTGATAGATTAAATCATCGCGTCATCCGTCAGCTATTGATGATGTCCTCAAAAGATTTCGAAATAATATCTGTAATTTCCCTGAGTATGTCTGCACATGCTGTCGAAGATTATTGTATAAACTGACTGTCAAGAAAGTGACTAAACAACTGCTTATGAAACTACCACCTGATAGTCAATCCAAAGGAATTACAGGCAGAATTTCAACAGATGATACTGAATGGATTTGTTTTACATGTTTACGTTATTTGACTAAAGGAGATATCCCGCCACAAGCTAAATGTAACAACATGTCTTTACCTGATATTCCACCAGAACTCAAAGATTTAACGCAACTTGAGCGACGACTTCCTTCACAGAGGTATCCGTTTATGAAGTTATTAGCACTACCCAAAGGTAAACAAACTGGTTTAAAAGGCGGTGTTGTCAACATCCCTGTGAATGAAAATGCAGTTTGCTACAACTTACCTAAGACCCCACAAGATGCTGGTCTCATTCCACTGAAACTGAAACAAAAAATAGTCTACAAAACGTATGATAAATTTGAATTTATTCGCCCTAATAAAGTACTTAAAGCTCTACAATGGCAGAAGAAGAATAATAAGTTGTACCATTCAGTGGGCACAAATTATAATTGGGAACAACAAGCAGAAAATGAGGATATTGATATGTGGAAGGAATTAACTGGTAAAGAAGAAACGGTTAAGCCAAGAAAACACAATTCCAATAAGAATTATTCAGATGGTTTGCAGGACATTCATGCTCAGAATAAAATTGTCAACCGAGCAACTGTTAACCACCAAAACCATGATGATGCGGGTAAGAAACTTTCCATGATATGCACAGGATTCATGTTGATCATGGAAAATGAAGCAACTGTTAACCCACATAACCATGATGTACCTATGCATCTGCTTGATGATATACAAGTGGTCGATGATCAAAATACAAGGAAATACAAACGACTTCATTCATCCAACCCTCAGCTGTTGACTCTGATGATTACTACTTGATCCCATTTCTCAGTTAAGAGGTGTACATTATGAAGCCTGTTTACAATCTACTGACCCGTCCATAGATGCTGACACCGCTAGAGTTATAACACCAGGGGAAGGGAAAAAGCCAATCAGTCTACTTATGGATGACCACATTAAAGAAATGGCATTTCCAACTGGAGAATTTGGCTGGAAAACTGATAGACTGATAAATTTAACCGTGAAGAAATACTTTCAGCAACGTATTCTAGATGAGTCTCAAAGATTCGCAGCTGACATAGAATATATATTTGTTGCACAGACGATAACAGATGGTAAACAAGTTACAGACAGCATCAACATAGCACTACGGAAATCATTTCTCCAATCTCCTAGTGAATATAGTCACTATACTGCTAGAAACTTCAAGAGTCCGGATAATATCAGAAGTTTTATTGGAAAATATTATGCATACCAATTCCTTCAACCCATTCGTGGAACACCTCCATATTGGCAGAAAGTACAGTATAAATTATTATCTAGCATTAAACAATTAGGAATCTTCACCTGGTTTTTTACATCTGCAGCTGACATGAAATGGCATGACACTATACAAGCCATAGCAAGACAAAGTGGTACTACACTACGCTGAATGTATTGAAGGAATGACTTGGGATCAAAAATCATTGTGGCTCAGAACTAATCCTGCAACTGCTGTACGTCATTTTGATTACCGTTTTCAATGTTTCATGAAGGATGTTATACTCAGCAATGCTCATCCCATTGGAGAAGTCAGTGGGATACTTTTTTCGAATCGAGTTCCAACAACGAGGATCACCACATGCTCATGGTGTATTGCGGATAAAAGATGCACCAAATCCAGAAAAGGATTCACCGGAAATAATAGCAAAATTCATTAATTCTTATATATCAGCCCAACTTCCAAAAGATGAAGATTCAGAACTCTACACTCTTGTTTCTTTTCTCCAACGCCATTCACACTCTGCAGCATGTAAGAAGAAAGGTACCCATTGTCGATTCAACTTTCCAAAACCTATTTCAGACAGAACTTTGGTACTATACCCAGAGGACCTTTCCAATGAAGCCCCAAAACAAACAGCTCTTAGACATAAACATTCGCTTCAAGTGTTGAACATAGTCAAGACCTATCTGTTGGAAAATGATGTTGACACATTGTCAGTAAGTGATGTCCTATATATTTGTGACCTAAAGAATTCAGATTACTATTCAACATTGAATGATAGACACTACTCAGTGATAGTACGGCCTGGGTCAAACTCGAGCGAGTTGCAGATGGTGAACAGCGCACCATACGGCTTGAAATATAATTGTGAACTGATACAGATAAAAATAGACTGTCGAGGAAAGTCTCTGTCTTATCATCTGGGTCATGGCACCTCACTTCCCACAGGTCGTTATTTCCACAGTTAATTGAGGGTATCAGCTTACATAGTAAGTGCTAATACATGAAACTATTTCACTCCTTTTTGACTGGGTAGTTGAATCCGAGAACGAGAACAGACTTTGAAACAGATCAACGCAATATATCGGCTAAATCAAGATACCTTTTTGATTTGATTTGATTTGAAAACTTTATTTTTCAAATATAATTTACAGCATAGTGTACAAAGCATAATACAAAATACAGTAAATTAGACCTGGAGGGGCCTGTAGAAACTAAGGAATAGTTTGTATAAAACAGGTCCTTCAAAAGAGAAAAGAAAAAAAGAGAAATGCAATAAAGAAAATAATATGCTCACAGTCAACCCTTAACACACAAAATGCAATCAAAGTAAACTATGATAACAGCTTGATTAAGATATAATCATTTAATAAGCTAATTATTTTCTGAAATATTCCAAAAACAATAATTTTAGTTCGAATAACTGTATGATAAAATCAAGCACAAAGTTGCTTTCTATAATTTCTTAGGAACAGTTTAGAATTTTCCATGTTTTTTAGATTTTCACTGATGTTATTCCAAAGTAAAGGGCCGGATACTTTTACTGAAAATTTTCTTCTTAGACTATTGAAAGAAAGTGTTTGTAAATCTTGACGTCGCCGAGTATTGTGACTGTGGATTTGAAAATTTTGGTTCCAATAATTTTCGAATGATTTCGGTAATTCGGAGTGGACAGATCTGTAGATAAAAGTACCTAGCTGAAGTTTATTAATATCTTTGAGCTTGAGGATATTAAAAGCTTTGAATATAGGGTCAGTGTGCGCCAAATAATAGGAATTAGAAATTAGCCTGATAGCTCTTTTTTGCAATACAATTAATGGCTGAAGTTTATTTTCAAAATTTCGTCCCCAAACTAAGTTACAAGTTTATTTTCATCATCGCAATAAATGTAATCACAGACATTCGAAATCACAGATATAATTGATAACAATTTAATAGTTAAAATTATATTCAGTTATAAATTTGATACATTCATATTCTCAAATGATTCATACATCATTCATATTCTATAAACAATTTCAAGTTATACCACTTTTGAGAAACAGTTTTAAGACTAGTCTTAATGAATTTTTGGTTTTATCAATAAAAACCCGATTCAAATCATTTCAAATGATATTCAAGTCTTTTGATCACGTCTTGATAAACAAGTGACAAGTGAAATTTGCAGAATCTACGAATCTACTTCAAATTTTGAAGAATTTCTACCAATCTTATCAACTGCGGCCACGACAATTAGAATCGCTTTAGGTGACAACTATCTCAGACATTCAGGCCAAGTAAATGAGCCCAATATCTTGGCCGCAGACCGTGTATTAATCAACGTTCTCCAATCAGATATCCATACATCCCATTCTAATTAATAATAGGCCTACAATATGTGATTTTCTGTATTTTCAATGTAAAATATTTAGTTTGGTCACTCTAACCACATACCAGCGCTTATGTATCATTTAGCTAAAATCATTCAATATTTTGTTTCAAAAATACTACAGCATTTGTTTTGCTCCTTGTACAAAGCCATGCCAATGACACCGACCAAACATACACTTGCTACAGACTGGGCACAATTCGGTAGGCTAGATGGGGAACTAGCAAGCAAGCAAGTATTAGAGATTCCATCCATCAGGAACAAGGCAGTTTAACCTTATTAAGGAATAATTCTATAGTTTATTCTAAGTTTACTTCATCTTATTGAGTGACACAAATTAATTACTGATAAGCACTGACTAGAGCTAAACTGTTATATTAATCAAATACTCAAACATGTTGATTATGATTAGGCACATATTTACATATTTGATAATATTCTATCCCATTTGATCCAGTAAAACAGTATTTCATCTATTAAGCAAGACAGTAATAGATAGATGAAAATTTCGATGTCAAATGAAATGTATTAACAGTTCATATATAGAATTTTGATGAGATGATAGCCATACACCCTATCAGTCACTAAAATTCCTTAAAAGCGCATACTAAGCATCAATGTATATTATAAACATTATTGTTATTATATGAGTTTAACGGCATCAAAAATAGCTGAAAATCTAATTAGGTCAGCAAATAACTGTGCACCAATGACACATGACAGGGTATCATACTTTGACAGGATTCAAACTTGAATACAGTTTCGATGAATATAAGGGCTCTGAGATAACACTGAAAAAAAATCTATCAAACGGAAAAATACACTTACCATTAAAATCAGAAAATATCCATATTCCACTTGTAAGCCAGCTTTTCTAAAAGTTTTCTGGGACGCAACAAAGTTGTATAGTGTTTGTCATGACTAGATTTATTAGATAAAACACATTTGCGAAGGTCTTTTTTAATTTGATGATATGTCGAGTGAACTAAAGATTGCACTGCGTGTTCCGACCGGCGTAATCTATCCGCATTTAAAGTCATGAAAGTTTTACTAAGTTTAGCCTGATGACGAAGCTCATCATATCTGGTGACGCATTCGGCAGGCCCGAGTACCTCAAACAACAACTTCCCCCATGATGTTTGTATTACTGGGTAATCTGATCATTCTTCCTGAGAAAAAAAATTCAAAACTTTAGTTTCATTTTTATAAGATATGAAAATATGTTCGGCCTAGAAGCTTATTACCTGATGTACTTCTGATGGGGAAGGTATCAGTTTCATCTGGCAAACTGGGTCTTCTGGTTCCAACTAAAAATAATAGAAACACAATAAGAAAAGCTTAATGATATTGAATGGAAGTAGTGTTGAAACATGTTTAATGTCTACTAAATTTCTTGAATTTCCCAAAAAAAAAATAATGATTCGGATTTTGATCAGATGAGGGTGCAATGACCCAACCAGTCAGCTTTAGCTATTTTGATCATCGGGGGAGGCACTTTCTATTAATCAAACTCAATTTAAGATGACATACCTGATTTGATATATTTATTTCCTCCTCTTGTTCTTTTTCGGTGTCGGGTTGTGCACTTTCTTCGATTGTACTTGCCGGTAATGTTTCATGATCCTGAAAACCCAAAGTTTCTATTGCTACAGTTTGAAAGTTTTTTGAACAATCTTTCAAGATAGATAACTTACATTCGGGGTTTGTGCTTCTAATTGAACATTTTGAGTTTGTTCGTTTTCGTCATAACCAATCTCCGCCTGAAACAAATAGCATTTCACGTGAATATAGCTTCAATTCAAAAAAGCTTGAACAACTTTATTTCTTGAAATACAGCAAACCTACGTCATTTTCTAAGCCCGAATCATCCAAAGAATCTCTCCGAAATGATATTTTCTCACCATTATAACGGATCCACAAAGCTGGGATATCAAATACGCCCTCAGCAAGTATAAAAGAAAGAAAGGATTATTCAACAAATTAATTTTTAGTTTTGATAAGATAAATCTAAGTATATCTATATGTATATGATATTTGGGCTCTTCACACACCTAGACTCTTCTCAACACAATTATGCCTGTATTTGTTAATTATATCAGATTCTTGATGAAGGGTAGTACTACGGAATGACATCTATGACGGTCTTTCCGGTTTAAAATCATCTTGATCGTCACCATCAAAGAAAATAATATCGTCGCCATCCCAACTCCACCAGACACCTTCACCACAGTTAAAAACATCAGAAAGTCGTTTAATATGGTGTTGCCACGAAGCTGCATCGATTTCGTGACAAGAAAATCTAGAGTACTTTGAGGGAGGGGGTATTAATCAATCTTGGTACGTACTTTATGTACAAAACTCAAATGAAAATATTCGTTGGTGTTTTATCGGCTTTTAGTACCGGGTATGTAAAATCAATAAACAACAATACTTGCTTAATTCTTTTGTTGCGTCATTTATTTAATTATCGGAATTTTGTTCTAGACAAAATGTCGAGGTACCAGAAGTTTATTTCTGTTTTCGTGGAAACTAAAGGTTCTGAAAAACCTAGTAGGCCTAGTCTTCATGAAAACTTCAAACTTCCGTATATGTTGATGGAGCCCAGTGCCTGCATAATCTTTTTCGTAGGAATTCACCCTAACCCTAATTCAGATGAAAAATTAAGTTTTGTGACTCTATCATCCTACGAATAAAAATTATGCTGCCTGGCAACAGGAGAGGCTGAAACAGAAACAAACAAACAATTCCACTTGTGACTTGCAGTAGACTTCAACTGGGATTTCCCCAATACCGGGTACCGGTATCGATCTTTCACGCACTTGTTGGTACATCATTAATGAAATTAATGTTTTATTTGTGTTCTTTGCATCAATATAATTGGGGGGGGGGGGGTGGTCATGGGTGCGTCGGTACGTACCTAAGAGGGGGGTCAGTGAATTTGGTACAAAGGTGGTACAAGGGGGGAGGGGGGTCAGAAAAACGGGAGATTTTGAGGTACGTAATTTGCGAACGCTCCCTAAAGCATGTTTATAAGTTAGATTATAGAACTGTAGAATAAGTCTTGGCGAACGATTGTTTTCGGATATATACATACAACGGTTAATTAAAACAAGCGTTTTAAGTAATTGTTCGACATCAGTGGTAACAAGATCCTGTGAATATAAACGATAAATAACGCGATAAAGAGAAATAACGGCTTCTCTATAGTCACATCCACGATACACATTTTTGCCCGAAAATAATGCATTGTACGCAGCACAATATAATTTCTTAGTATTCTCAGGCAAGTGAAGTTGAAGCTCGAGTAAAACATTCTTAGAATGTTCTTTACACGTATGAAGAGGTTCACAACCAAGATTTTCGTACGTATCCAAATTCATAGAAGATAGTGTTTCGCGGTGATTAAAAAATAATAAAGATGGCACACGCTGAATACCTGAAAGTTCGTCACGTAATAAATCGGTTAGATCGCTCTTGGTTGAGTTTTCATCATATTGAATATTACGGCGGTCTAGCTCAAGTTTTAAATTTTCCTTGGAAACATTCGAAAATGGATGTGTTATTCCGTTCGCTTGAAGTGAACTAAGCGGAGATATATTTACAGTGCGTATCCGTTCATCGGCCGATATATATTTAGCATTCAATGCAGCAGGTAAAAAAGTTAAATAATTTCGCATTCAATTTACAATCAACACACGGAAAATGTCCACCTTTTTGATGTCCAAATTCAAACTGTTGAGCCGGTGAATCTCCATGGAAAAAGCGTATGACATCACGAACTGGAGTCCCATCGGGAAGATTGAGCGTGATCGACATTTCTTTCAAACATTCCTGTCGAGCAGTGGTAAAAGCAAGCTGATCTTCCTCATTCGCACGACAACGACCAAATATGTATAACATTGGCTTTTCTACAACAGCTTGCACATCAATAGATTTTCCGGTTTTAAGTAAATATTCCTCATCAGTTAGAAAAAATACAGGGTCATATATGGAAGAAACAGTATGTAATATATGTGAACGATTCGCAATCGTACTTTCATCATGCCATATTATCAGGTGGCGAATCCTGAACGAATCAACGAGGAGTTTTTTAAGAGCATCACGGCTCTGCGCAATATCCACATCACATTTCAAAAGTAACAGTTTAGAAATAATTTCATCACGCGGAAGAGAGTCAAAATAAGCATCGGAATGATCTCGGATAAGTCCTAGTTCCGAAAAATAAACTAATGAATCTTTCCGAAGATTAACGAGCGGAATTCGCCGACCGGTTAAAGTTAAAGTCTCTTCCACAATCTCGACTTCTTGAGAAATTGTCGTTTTCGTAAAGTCCCGTTCCGCAATTTTGTCACCGACAATCAGTTCTCCAGATTCCACTAGGGCATACATGTCTGATTTAATTGTTGATGAACATCGAGACACCGGAATAGAAATTTCACCACCTTTTCCACGTCTCAGTCTACGCCGAGAATGGGGGCATTGTAAAAATGCTTCTTTTGGTAGGCCTTCAGATAGCAGAAATTCTTTTACAATCTCGCCCTTATTCGAACTGAAAATGGGTGAATTGGTTTTCTTTGATGTTATCAGATACTGACGAGATAAAGCTGAACAGTTTATTTTTTTCTGACTATTCGCTAACTGGATGGCTTGTCTCAACATACTTTCACTATCAAATTCTAAGTTAACTATTGTTGGTATGTGTTTTTTAGAAGGAACACCTTCATAACCTTCGAGCTTTCTTCGTTTTTGATACCGTGCATTAGCTTCAGCAGGAGTTTCAAAAAATGTAGCTTTTCTCTTCCTGTCGTAAGCAAGGAAGCTTTGATTTGATGCTAAATGAATTATAGTATCATTCTCTCGCATTTTCTGCTCTGAAGCTCTTTTACATTTCGAAAATATCTCACGTCGTTTTTTCTTTTTAGCTTATACCGTCTCTTTTTACATAAGTTTAATTGCGGAATGCGTACGAAATAATCACTAATCTCCTCTTCATATCTCTTCGAAAAAACAGTTTGGCATTTCTTATACAAGTCATACGCAGCTTTAGTCTTTTCGGTAATGCTTGCTTTCAGTGGTTTACGTCCACGCGTTGAAATGTTGAGTGACTCTGTTAACTCAGATACAAATCTTCTGAAACCAGGGAAAAGCTGAAGCAATGAAGAATCTTCCGCACACGCAGCACATTTTTCGATTGAGTGTTTAGTCTTGTCCTCAGGTGAAAGTTTGCGAAAGTTTTCGGAGGAATAAAACAGCACAAACTTCTCTTTCAAATCCCGGTCGCTCCACTTCGCATTAAAATTATCGATTACGATTTGCGAATCGGCTTTGAAATTTATAAAATCCATTCGAAACGAAGCAGCAACATGAGTATCAGAAAACAAATCCGATATGATGTCATTGTATGCGGAATACCACTGTTGTAGGATTTCATTTTTCGCACTGACAGATTTTCGTCCACGTAGATTACCAATGCCGGAGCGCGCCAACTTAATAAAAGATAGTACATAGCCGCACTGAATCCGTGTAGTCTTCATTGCAATAAATAAATGTACCGTAAGTAATAGGGATAATAGGCTTTCAAATCAAAGGTCGAACGGTCGAGTTCATTAAAAACAAAACATTAAAAGTAATTTAAAACTATAATATATTTTCATAACCGTGTGTATTTTATATTATAACTAAATATTTATTCTAAGATATCAATAATTTAAAAAGCATATAATCAAATATATTTTAATAATAATTATTATTCTATTATTCAACTGAAATACACGGTTATGAAAATATATTATAGTTTTAAATTACTTTTAATATTTGTTATTAATGAACTCGACCATTCAACCTTTAACCTGAAAGCCTATTATCCCTATTACTCTTAAAATAATCATATAAATGAATAACATATAAATTGACAGATTATTAAATATAAAAGTGTAAGCTCTTATAGAATAGATATATAAATAGTTATTTTATAAATTTATATTCATATGGAAATTGTAGTCTCAGTAATAATTTTGAACCTTTATTATTCTTTAATTTATTCATATATTCATCATGTAATTCAGTAGGTATAATTTGATTTTCTTCCAATGATTGTTGCATAGATTTTCTATCTTTGTTATAAAATAAAACTAGAAATCTAATGTTTTCTCTAAAGTCTTTAACAATTGAATTATATTTTTGATTTAAAACCCATGTTGTTATCCCAAAATGTCTTCCAGAGAAAGCTAAATAACATAACTCACTTTCTCTCACTTTTGAATCATGTAAATTTGCGCAATCATCTATAATGAATAATGTATTTGATCCTTTATAAGTATCAATTGCTATTTTTATACAATTATCTAAATTTTCTTTTACTGTTTTAGGATTTAATATAATAAACTTTTTTATCTTAACTATATCTCTATTATATGTTTTATTCATTTCATAAGTAGGACAGAATAATATTATATTATCAAAATGATTCTTATAAATAGTTTCTAACAAGTCTAATATGAAATGTGTTTTACCACAATTGGTTACACCAGTAACTAACATATTATGCGGTTCAAATATAAATAAATCTTTATTCATTTATTCTTTTAATTTTACTAGATAAAATCCATTCATTAAATTTATCATCATATCCTTTGTATTTCACCAAAGAATACTTTTTTCCTTTAAGAGTTTTTGTTTTCAATACTTTTTCTATTTTGTATTCTATTTCATCTGGGTTTGGTACAAGTGATAATTTTTGTTCATAGAAATAACCTAATATTTCTTCATCTTTTATATCTTCTTATTTATAAACAAATGGTTTAGTTAATATTATCTTTTTAATCTTGAATATTTCTTCTGTAAAATTAGGGGTATAACCTTTATAAAATGTTTTTCTATATTTAGATATTCTTACATGTTGCCCTATTTTAAATTTAGGTTCACCGAAATCATGTGTAACAAACGCGCCATATAAATTATTCCAAACTATTTCTGAATTATCTTCTTTTCTAGCTTGTATAGGTTTCATATTTATAGAACTATGTTTAGAATTATTATAACCTTTCACTAAATCATCTAACACATCGATATATTTATATGTTTCATTAGCAGTAAAATATTTCCACATTCTAGTTTTCAATGTTTTATTAAATCTTTCTATAATAGATGCTTTTTTATCTGAATGTGTTGAAAAATATTTTACATCGTTATCAGATAATAGTTTTTTAAAATGTTTGTTATAAAATTCCTTACCTTCATCAAATTGTATCTTATCTGGAATAGCTTCTTTAAATATAGATTTAAAAGCATTTGTAACATTTTCTATTCCAGTTGTATTTTTGATTGGAATTGACCATGCGTATCTACTGAATATGTCTTTAAGATTCAGTATCCAAAAATATCCTTTGTTGTATTCCTCTAAGTTCTTCATTGTTAATTAAATCTGCTTGCCATTGTTGATCAATATATGAAACCATAACTTTTCTTGTTAAATAAGTTTTATCCATTTTCTTGTGTATTTGATATGTTGGTTGATTTTGTAACCATGATTTTAATTCACTATATTTTATATTACCATTTTCTTTATCAGATTTAATTTTATCCCATAATTCTGTAACACTAGAATATGATACTTCACTTTCTGGGTTATAATATAACTCTCTTAAATATTGTTCTTTTTTCATCTTATTTTAATCCATTAATAATAATTTAGATTTAGTTTCAATGACTTTATGATTTGACTTATTTTCTGGTATGATAGGTTTATTGTCATTGGAATCATCTTATCTTTATCATCAGATTTGAATTTTGATTTATATATTACACCGGATAATATAATAACTGTTACTAATCCAATTGTAATATATAATTTATAATTACTTCCAGCATTAGAAGAATCAGATGGATTATTATTTGAATCAATATCAGATGAAGTCTGTGATTCATTCATATCAGTTAATTTCTTTTTCTTAGCTTTTTTTAATTCTGAAGATCTTTTACCTAATTCTCTTGCCCATTTAATTTGTTTCTCGGATCTAGCCTTTTTCTTAACTCCATCACTCATCTATTTTAGTTAATTTTTGTTCTGATTCATTTTCTGTTTCGACGTTTGGTTGTAGTACATCTGTTTCAATCTTACCTGATTTACATTCCATAGGCTTGATGTTCGAAAATGTTATGACGCCAGTAGAAATTAATGTCATAACCGATCCTAATTGAAATGAAGCATAACCAACCCATTTTTGTAATTCAGTCATAACTAAGTAGTCATTTTTCAAATCACTATATAATTTATTTTCATCATCAATTGGTATTAACTGGTTACATAACTTAGAATAACATTTGACAATACCATCTGAAATAGAATCATTTATTCTAGCTAATCTAGCTTCTTCATAAATCTTAAAATATTTTAAAACTTTATCTGGTTTCATAGAGTCTAGTTCTTGAAAAGTAATGATTCAATTAAAAAACTCATTAGTTTTTCCACCGGCAATCAATAGTTCTATATGATGCTTACAATATAAATAGTATTCATAATCTATATTGTTATTAACTTGAATAGAATTAGAAACAACTGTATCTTTATTATCACTTATACCCAAATCATCTAATGTTTTTTCAATATCAATACTATTCTTACTCGATTTCTTTGTCATTTATATTAGAGAAATTTAATAAGAAAAATATTATAAGTATTATAAAATGATACTAGCTAGTTAAAGCTAAAGAATTCTAGTATTGACTACTGATACTAGCTATTTCAATTTAAAGAATTTCTATTTGAATCTATTCAAAATATAAAGTATTCTCTTTTTGAAAAGAAAATATTAAAAATAAAATTTTAAATAATTTTAAGTAATTTTAAATACTTTTTATTTAAATTAGGATTTAGATTAACTAGACTACTATTGTCTATCTATTAGGAGCAGTAATTATAACTGTCCAGATAAGTCATTTCGGATTCTCGATAAATAAATCCTAAAACTGAAAATAAATTCAAAGAAACGACTGTTGGAAATACTATTTCATAAACACATATATATATTTTATTCTACAATCATTATCGATTTCCACATTCCAAGCCGCTCCACTCAGTCCCGGTAAGTTATGCGTGGAATGCAGGAATCAATAAAGTATAATACAACATCTGTCACTGTGTGTCATTAACAACAGCTTAATGACGCAATTGAAATTCCGACAAACGTAATGCATTGGAAGCCTATACAGTATGGCTAAACTGCTACAGTCTCATGAGTTGAAATATCCATTATTTCTGATTTCACATCCATCTATCTTCACTTTCTTCATTCAATGGCCTTCATTTTGTTATCTAAAAGATAAATATCTAGCGTAGAATAAAACTAACTTGAAGTTGTAGTTGTAAAATATAAGATAAGTTTTGCATGTTTAACGTTTCCCAACGCCTTAATAACAACAAAAACAGTACTTACATTTATAACTGTAAACTCCTAAAATTGTGTTTATAGAGAGAATATCCTATACGTTCCTATGCTTATGTGCTGCGCGTTTATAACTGCCAGTTATTCACTAGCTAAACACTGTCTGTGCAACATATGTTCCTTCCTTTGTAATATAATTGATTAATCCTTTTCAACTGAAATAGCACATTCGATCAATATTCAAATGAGATACACCCTATTCAACTGAATATGAAATACGGCACAGATGTTTTTGTAAACAACCTAATACAATTACATACAGGCGGTTTGACATAGATCGAGAGTAACCGGTTTTCTAAGCGTTTAAGCTTCAACGTATTTTTCATTATGGGTTGAGTTCCATAATTCAACAAATGTCTTTGCTTTATCGTTTATAGTTGATCTAAATATAATTTCATATCTAGTTTGTTAGATTTAATTATATTTTCTTTCTTTTCAAGAGGCCTTAAATTTCTCCAGTTCCATATTAGCTTCTTATTACAATCATCACTCATGTCAAATTTAGAAATCGGCAACACGTGATCAATATGAAAGTATTCACCATAATTATCTATATTCATTTTATCATCGAATTGATATATTATCCATGATTTGAGAAATTCATCTGAACAACCCAACAAATTAGATAATGTTTCTGAATGTGTTTCTTTGTTGAATAATTGTGTTAATCTAGATCTTAAGCATTGTTTCAATCTAAAATTAAGATCTGTTTGATATCTTTCTCTCATATATTCTGCCATATAATAATTATAATGTTCTATATTATCTTCTCGATATTGTTTGGTATATAGTTTAGTGCAGGTTTTACAGCAATATTGAAAACCATCTTTGCTAATCTCACGCTTACTAAATTCTGTTAAAGCTAATTTATCTAATTCACATTTAGAACACTTCTTGTAATATATATTTATAACACCAGTGTTATTTGTAATATTTATAGTTTGTGGTTGTTCTGGTTCCATTTATTATACATATTTTTTTACTAAATTGATTTTAGAAGTTATTCATTTATATGTTATTCATGAATACCTATGTATTAGATACCCTATTAGATACCCTATTAGATACCCTATTAGATACCCTAATACCTGATACCCTATTAGATACCTTAAATACTTAAAACCCCCTTTTTTAAAATAAATATTATTTATACAATTTTCAACCAATTCATTCTTATTTTTTCAACTAATATATGAATAAGTTTGAAAATAATAAAGGTTATTTATTATTACTGAGGTTTCAATTTCCATATGAATATCAGTTTATAAAATAGGATATTTTATGTATTAGATTGTATTAGATTGTATTAGATATGTATTAGATTGTTTTAGATATGTATTAGATATGTATTAGATACGTATTAGATACCTTAAATACTTAAAACCCCCTTTTTTATTTACTATTATTTTATACAATTTTCAACCTTTATTATTATTTGAGTGTTAGATAATTAATTTTTGAATCATTTTCAATATCATACCCTAACAATTTTCCCAAATTCTCTACCGTATCTTCTTCTAATTCTTCATTATTTTTATACTTATTCTTCGTCCTTTTTGCCGCAACATCAATAGTTGTTTCATTGTTATGCTTACTCATCCTTTCTATCATATCATCAATAGTTTCTTCTTTATGTTTCATAGAATCTTTATTATCAATATGCTTATCTGTAACTATATCACCATGTGGGTGCCGTATGGCGCCATTTTCATTATTATCTTTATTAGTGTTTGCTCCTAATATTTCATTTACAGTGTTTGATCCTAATATTTTATTAGCATCGGTTAAATCTAATTCATCTTTATTAGGTGTTGCTAATAAAAAATCTTCATATAATTCTTTACCATTTACTTTTTTATTTGAAACAAATTTTGTAACATATCTAAATGGGTGTTCTATAAATTCTCTTAAACCAACGCGTTCTATAACATTAGCAATATGTGAATTTGTATTCATATGTTTATTCCAATTTGATGGAGCGTTTGAAAATTCACCTTTACAATAATCACAATAATTTCTATTTTCACTAACATTTAATATTATTGCATTATCATATGTAGAAGGTATTACATTATTAGATGTAGAAGTTATTACATTATTAGATGTAGTAGGTATTACATTATTAGATGTAGTAGGTATTACATTATTAGATGTAGTAGGTATTACATTACTTAAATTATCAACTACACCACTTTTATTATTATCGATTTCTATTAGTTTAGTTTTATAAATTTTGAAAATAGGATCAAATATCAAAGCTATATTACAAGGTATTACATAATATAAACCATCATTATTTTCATGTGTATCGATGTATGGAATATGTTTATATACTTTACCTCCTTCCATTTATTATATATATTTTTATTAAAGTTAAAATTCGAATACATAACACTATCTAATTGTGTATTTACAATATTTAATTGCGCGTCAGATATAATATAAATGTGCATTTTGAAATTTAGGCTTCCTTTTTTCTTTGTCATGAATAATTGTATTCCATCTTTAGTGTTTTGTAATTTTTTTCCAGAACCATGTAATGAATTATCCTCTGTTGTTCTAAAATCTAACCATAATGCATATTTATTACCGGTATAATAATCAATTTGATTAATGTTACAATTTTCAGATGATTTTACTTTTTCATTCATAAAATGTTTTCTAATTTCTGGCCACTGATCTATCATTCTCGTTCCTTGACAAAATATTTTATTTGCTATTCCTTCGATAGTTATTTCTACTTTTGTTATTTCAGGATTATAATACTTATCAACCTGTATTGCACCATTAGAATATGTTGCAATGGTAAAAAATATTAATATACCTTTAATAGATCTTCTTGGGAAGTTAATATTCTCATTAATTATTTCATCATTTGCATAAATAGTTACAGTTTTAAATTTATCAATATAATCATATAATAATGAAAATCCTTGATTGTATTGAGTTTGAATTATACTTGTTTTCATCAGTTACTGTATCATATTCTAAACATATATTTGATAATTTATAACTCATATCTTTAACAACGCTAGAATAATACAATTTCATTTACAGGAGCAAATGTTATCTCAAATATAACATCTTCTTGAATTGCATATTTATATAAAGGCGCATTATTATTTATCAATTCAAAGTCTAATGGAATTTTATATTTGCTTCCATAAATCTTTTTTATCAAATTATCTGCGGTACGAGTTACTATTGCGTCATTAGCTCCTGATCTTAATTTACTTTGGTTTTCTGATTGGATGCCTTGAAATATCATATTATTTCTATTTTCTTTAGTTAACCATAAATCTTTATAATGCATAAATAAATAATAATCATCTAATGAGAAAACTGTTTCTGGACCAATCTTTATTGTTAACTTTTTAATCAAATATCTCCCAACATTATCAACAACATAATTATTATTATTACCGATTACTTTTATATCAGCTGATAAATAAATACTATTTGGAACGTAAAAAGTATTTTGTGTTAATCGAGGAATTCTAACATATAAAGTTTCATCAGGATTAATATTAGAAGGGTTATGAGTAATTATATGATGTGATCTTTCTGCTTTAATAGCATTAGATATTCTAGAAATCTTAGAAGGACTTATATAACTCCCACTCATTTATTTAACAATAAAATTAATTATTTATTTTTTATCATGGTTACTTGATATTTTTTGATATCATATTCACTAACCCAAAAATAATAGCACTTACAACTGTAATTAAAAATGAAATAATATGTTCAGCAGCAAACTTAAGAATATTCCCAGCAGATTTCAATATAAAACCAACAATTGATGCAATAATTCCTGGTAAAGCTGCAGCAGATTTTTTAGATAGTTCTCATAAATATTTTGCTAATTTCTTTAAACCATCCCTAACTTTATCTTGTATAGAATTATTATCTGGGGGTTTATCCGGTTTATTGGGAGTAGGAGTAGATTTTAAAGCATTTGATATAGCTAAACCAATTGTTGTGAATACTATAGTTACAGCTGTTAGAATTGAAAGAATTGTTATTTTTAAACTTAAATAATAATTTTATTCTATCTTTCAATGATATTTTAGAATTTGGTTTTATTAGATATCTTTTAAAAACATCTTTTAATCTATCAATATTATAATCATATGATTTTAATAATAATTTAATTTCTTCTTTTTGTAATTCTATGTTATATTCTAAATCATCTTTTTCTTTTTCTAAACGTAATTCTTTTTGCCTATATTCTATTTCATCAATAACTTTATTATCTCTATCTAATTTTAATTGTTCTATTTCTTTATTTTTATCAGTTAATTATTTTTCTAAAAATCTAATTTTAAAATCTCTTATTTCTTTTTCATGCGCAATTTTATCAGATGCAAGTCTTATACTAATAATTTCTCTAATTGCTTTATCAGAAAATATATCTAAATCTTCTAATTCTTGATCTGTTGCATCAAGTAATCCCTTCGGTAAAAGTTTTTCAGTTTGAACTTCTCTTGAATTAGGTCTACTAGTTTCTGGTTCTAAATTATTATCGATTGTTTCAAATAATTTATTAATTCTTTGTTTAAATACTCTTTCATTTTTAATAATTTCTTCTTGTGTTACATCTTCTATTTCATTATTATTCTTATTCTTTTAATTCTAGATAGTACTTAGTCAGACTTAAAGCAAAGTTGATTCTGCTAATATTTTGTTTTGTTTTTTATAAGAGATATCAATATAATAATCACCTTTCAAACGATAATAAGATTCACCATCTAAAAACTTTAATTCTTGTACTAAAAGTCTGGCGCCTCTGGCATTTATATTATATCCAGATTTTTCAAATATAGGTTTGAAATTATGAATATATTCATTATATTCTAAATTTTCCTTTAATAAACCTGGATTTTCATTTTCAATAGGTATTCTAGATCTAGTTCTTCTATCAAATTCATCTGTTGATGGGCCTTTAGAACCACTATCTGCTAAATTAGAATTATATGCTGATTCATCATCATTATCAATATTAGTTTCTGCATCATTATAATCATCATCAATATATCCCTCATTATTATTTCCCATTTCTCCCATTTCATAATCTTCTCCACCTTCTGCCATTTACATAATACAAAAATTAAAATTTAAAATATAATATTCCTCCGATTACAATTCCTATACAAGTTATAGCTAATTTAGCATTTTTCATGGGATTTATTATCATCATTTAGTTTAATTATATCATGTTGAATAATATCAGTTTCTTTATTTTCTGATGTATTGTAATCTTTTATTTTAGAATCATTATTTAATTTTATTAGTTTTAGTTTCTGTTGATTGAATGTGTTTTTTATTTTTTTCACTTTCCATTAATTTTGGAGCAGTGATAATCTTTTTATTCATATCATTCAATCCAAATGAATTATTTATTGTTGCAGTATTAATTAGATTATTATAACCAATTATATTTCCCATCTTTAGTACTAAATCATTAGAAATAATGAATAGATTAGGGCCTATACAATAATTTAATCTAATATGTGATTTATCTAAATAATTTTGATATCTTACAATGTTTTCTGGAATCGATCTATTTTTATCATTATGAATTGAATCTTCAAATAATACTTTAAATTGTTTTTCTGTATCGAATGATGTATTCAAATTTCCAATTATCGGTGATCTTGTTTCAACTTGCGCACCTAGAATACATATCAAATAAGTTCTAATAGATTGATTTATTCTTTCTATACCTGATTTAGTAAAACCTTCACTATTTTCTAAAATAAAATAAACCCAACCATTATTGTTTTCTTGTTTTAAATGATCATAAAATTTCGGTAATTTATTGAAATTTAATGTTTCTAAATCCTTTGTTTCTATTTTACCATAACCTAATTTATTATTATAGATATTATAAAAACTATTAGATGGTATGGGAAGTGCACAATATTCTGCAATCTTTTTAGGGCAAGGAAGTGATCTTATTGTTCCAATTTTTGTTCTAAAATCAGAATTATTTATATCTATATTAAATTCATTACAAATTTTATAAAACTTTGATACATTAATATTATTATCTAATTCTTTAAAATATCTAGATCCTGGTAAAGCGCACTCTAATTCGTTTAATATTATTCTGATTTGAAAGTATGTATGAAATCTAAATAAACTTTGAATTAATTTATATTTAGAATTATTCAAATGATCATTCCAACTTTCATTCCACATCCTGTTGTTGCACAATAAACAGCAAAATTTAATTGGTTCTGCCAATACTTCATATTAGATTTTAATAACCATTGTTTTTCATCTTTCAATTTTTTAAAATTAATTAAATATACATGAAATATATTTTCCATCTTTGCATTAAAATTATTAGTTTCAGTAACATAAATTTCTAAATTAGTTAATGAATCTAAAACTTCATTTCTATATGTAATATCTTTATTAAAATCTATTGCTGGAATATTATATTTAATTGATTTATTATATTGGGAAGCTTTTGGAAAACTATCTACCATTTATATAATTAAAAAATTAATAATTTATTAACTCTTTTAATAATTTATCTTGTTCTTCAACTGTTATATGGCCATTTAAACTCATTATATAATCTAGTGTATTCTTTAATTTATTAATTTCTTTTATATTAGTTTTAATTTTTTCTTTATTACTTTTTATATTTAATTTTGAACTTATACCGGTTAAAACACTTGAACTTAATCCTAATACGCCAATTGATATAGCTAAAGGTGTTAATGGACTGAATATTGCTAGAAATGTTATTACAGAACTAATTGTAACCGAACCACTTATAATCAAATAATATATAATTTTACTTTTTAGATATTTTTTCTTTTTAACTTTTAAGTCACTTTCAAATTCTAATATTTGTTTTTCTAAATATATTTTTAATTTAGTTTTATTTATATCATGAGGAATAATATCAATACTATCAACTTTATCTTCCATTTATTTAGAAAAAAAATTACTAATAAGTAAATTTATATGCTACAAATATAACAATAACTGTTCCACCTAAAATCCAAATTATTTCATATTTCTGTTGTTCTTTACTTGGGGTATAATAATCTGATAATTTAGGTTTGTATAGATGTAATTTTTCTTTATTGGTTACCGCGTTATATAAACTCATTGCATCATCGACTGATTGAAAATCTATGTGAAATCTTCTGATCATATAATTCTTTATTGATGTAAACCATATAGTTTTGTCTCTTTTCTCTATATTCTTCTGCAGCTTTATTATATTTTTCTAATGCTAAGTTATGTCTTCTTTGTTCTCCTAATGAACTATTTTTATCAATATGTTTAAATAAATATCCACCACCAGTAAATGCTAAAGCGTTAACAATTGCCGATCCTATAATAGTTATAATTGCAGAAGCCATTTATTTAGAAAAATAATTACGCATTTATATGGGAGGAATATATTTTTGTTTTTCCAAATAATCAATAGTTAAATTAGATAAAGTAATTGCTAATGCTAATTTTAAAATATCATTTATATCAAATCTATCAACATTAACACTTCCCATTTTGAATACTTTTTTTAATACCATTGAATAACCAACAGTTCCAACTGATAGTAATGCTCCATTATATAATCCAGTTATTATCCACTTATTATCACTCATTTATTTATCAAAAAAATTAATATCATCAAAATATTTAGTTATCTTAGTGATGATTAATTCAACATTTATTTCATTACTAGTTTTATGATTATCATATATTTTGGTTAATATGTTTTTAATATCATCAAAAATTCCATCTTCATTTAATTCATAATATTCTAAAGGCGATTTAATTAAATCAATTACTTTTTCTATATTATAATTTTCTTTATCAATCATTGATGCATTGTTAAATGATTTACTTTTTATATCAGTAATTACATCATTTAGTTTAATTCTCATTTCTTTACCATGTTTAAAATCAAACCCAAAACATATACTCGGGCCTACAGTTATATTCATTTATATAGTGAAAAAAAAATTACTCTCTACATCTTATAACTAATTCATATATCACAGGAAAGTTATTCAAATCAATTAAATATCCATTATGATTTCTAATTTCTAATCTAAAATTATTAAAACGAGGAATGCATGGTTTGAAATCACATTCTGTTAAATTATAATTTATTTGCGTTCCAAATTCTTTAACATTCTTCAATGGTAAAATGTTTAATAAACCAGAATTACAAGTTATATCTTTAGTTGCTTCGAATGTTTTTGTAGGATCGATTAAATTGCAATAAATATAAAAGTGTGTAAAAGGTATTAAGTTTGGTGTAGCATCAGCATTGCGTATCCTTACATCTGGGGTTATTCCTAAAATTTTAGCTAAAGGTTTTTTAACTAGAAATTGATGTTGATCTTCATTACCTAATTTTATTCTTATTTTATCGGAGCTATCACTTTTAATCAGTCTTAATCCAAATCCAGCAGATGCACCCATTTTCAACCGAGCTCTTCTATTAATTTCCTGCGCTAATGTATCTAAATTATATAATCCTGGTTTAAGATAAAGATGAAACCATTTACTTTTATTTCTATCATGAATTAAAAATACTCTATGTTCAATAGTTTTATCCGATACATTGTAAAAAGAATTACATAAACTTATATTAACTAATTTTAAATCAACACAATTCTTAAATTCTCTATCTAATTGTACTAGTAAATTATGAGATTTATAATTTGTAAGTCTTCTAGAATCTACAAATATTCTGTATTCTTTTAATTCTACCATTTATTTTACATATTTTCTTATTCGAAATCTATTTCATGGTGCCCTTTTTCATTCTTACCTTTGTATACGAAATAGAAATCTCCAGAACATAATTTTTCTAGATCTTCACTTGATAATCTATGAAATCTATCAGGTAAATATGTTCTGGATTTATATGTATTTCCTTTTAATCCTTCATATTCTAAGTGTATAACTAATTTATCTCCATAGTTATTAGTAACTGTATCAATATTTGTAATTAGATATTTCTTATGGATTGTTAATTCTGTTAACTTTTTGAATTTATAATCTACAGATTTTACATTGGTAGTATCTTTTATTCTATCTAGAAATGATTTGTTTTTCTCACTGTGCGCTTGTTTACTCTCCATTTTAATAACATATTTTTATTAAAATTTGATTAACACATTAGAATTCTTTTCATTATCTCGTTCTCTTTTGTTTCTTCACTTTTAAATTTTAAGTATTCATCTAAATTACAACCATAAGCAACTGTATGAATTCCATCATCCAGAATATATCTTTTATCATCAAATGGGTTTGGACTTATCTTTTCAATTTCTTGAATAAATGTTTCATGATCTTCAGATCTTAAACATCTCATTTTATGTTTTCTAACTTCTTCATTGAATATACAATTGATGTAATCTTTGAAATGAATATTCTTTTCTACTACACTTTTGGTTATTCCTTTTAACTTTTTAGCTTCATGTTCATTCATGTTTCATTCTGTAAAACTTCAGTTAATTCAAATACTCCATAAGGTTGTGGTTTCATCATTGCCCAACCATACAAATTATTTGCATCTATATATAATAACTTATATCCAGGGTTATCATTTACATTGAAATATCTATCACCTAATACACCCGAAACTCCTCCTCTTATAGATTTTTCGAATAATAGTAATTGATCTATATTTGTTAACAAATCCATTTTTATATCTGTAAATTTTAATCCACAATCCCATGTTAATCCTGGTGATGAATAACAATGACATGGATCAATATTTAAATATTTTAGGTTTACATCTCTAAACCTTTCGAATATATCAGTTAATAATAATACATCTGATTTTAGATATAAATCTACTAATTGCCCATGATTTTCTATTTTGAAATGATTCCAAATATTCAATGTTCTATTATATACTTCATCTTTAACATATTCATTTTTTTAATTCATCATAGAATTGTTCTTTTAATAATTCAGTTATGTTAAAATCATTATGATTTTTATAGAAAGAATATGGAATTGCTCCTTTATATCTCATTAATTGAAAATCATCATTATTTGGGTAGTGTTGCTTTAATATTTTTAATTCATCATCAACTAATGATTTTGATAAGTTATCTAATGAACTATTTAAAAATCTATATGAATCTATAAATCTTAGACATCCAAATTGGAATGATATATAATTCTCAGATGTTTTAGCTAACATTCTAAATTTATAAGTTGGTATTTTATCTTTTGATCTATTTGAATTTAATCTTTCTATTTCATTATTGATTTCTTCTATTTTATGGCATAACTGTTTGATGAATAAATGTGCATCATATCCTGATAGATTATGAAATATAACTGGTACAAAGTTAATTTTCTTAGCTTGTAAATTACAATTCTCATGCGCTGCGCCTGTAAACTTTCCATTCAAATGATCATGGTCTCTTACTTTTTTATCTTTATAATTAAATATCTTTTCACAATAATAACATTTATCTGCAAACTCAAATGCTTCTTTATCTTCTTCTGTCATTATAATTTCTATATTTGTATTCAATAATTTACTAAATCTTATTTCATATTCAATTAATAAGTCACAAAAATGATTGATAACATTTTCATTTCTATAATGATAATATTCACTTTCAATTAGTTCTGGATAATCAGATTTAATATATAACCCGAAAGCTGCAGCTGATTGATGAATCTTTTTAATTGTATTTGTTATTGGTGGTTCATCTGAAAAATCATTTTCATTAGAATTTAATTTCTTTCTTTTATAATATATTTCTTTTCTATCTTGATCAGTTAGTTCTTTATTTAATGATTCAAAATCTCCATATATTACAAATGGTACTTTATTTTTGTAATCATATTTTTTGAATTCTAATATTTTATCTTTTTCATTTGGTAAAACTAATTAACAATAATCATGATTTTCACATAATTGTTTATGATTTAATAATGTACTTTCATTACTGAATTTATGTAAACATTTTCTACAAAGATATATTTTATTATGGTGATCACTTTCTGTTCTAAAGAATAAATCTATTTGTTTAAAACTCATTCGCTGGGGATATATTTCTTCATTATCCATTCAATCTGGGGGAATTAATTTTTTCTTCATATTTCAATGTAAAGGTCGATACATTTCCAGTGTAGAGACCCTCCTAAAACCAATATCTGTTATGAAGCTAATAGGTATCTCTACCAGAAAATGTTAGTTATAAAAAGTTTGGACCTACGGGTGCAAGGTAGACCCCAAAACCTGAGGTCAAGTTGAGGTCACGCAACCAAAAAAGTCGCCGACAACCAGTACATACTGCCTGTGTGTGTAGAGTATATACAATCGCTTGTGAGCTCTCTATAGAGCATGCTGACTCAGTGTAAGCAGCCAGACTCGACTAGTTTGCCATCTATCGGGGGTAATAGGAACCGTCACTTGAGGCGTGGCCACGACCCAGTTTCTTTGTTTACGCTGTCACGTGAGGCGTGACGACGCCAACTGAATTCCACATATAATGATTCTTATAATATAGTATATCTATAACATCATTTGAATCATAATCTTTTGATAGGTATAAAGGTTCTAATGTATAATATTTTATATTGTTACCTTTGTTAAATCAAATACATTTATCTTTATATTATTATCTCTTTCTATTTTTGGGATGTTTTTAATTCTAACAGGATACTTATCTATCTTATAATTATTTTCAAATGGTTTATAATGAGTTAATCTACAAATATTATAAGTTGCAGGATGTAAGCAACTTATTATAGCCCATAGAAAACATTTATCATCTTCATTTTGTACATTTATAACAGCATTAGTTTTAAATGGTAGTTTAATATAACTCGATGCTTCAATATCTGGTTCTTTATAATATGATACATTATTTTCATCAATTGGTTTTGATTTAGTTAACTTATTATATTTTGTGTTATAAACATGTAAAGTCATAAATATTATTTCATCAAATATTAAACCAGATCCTTCAAAATATTTCTCTTCTATTTTAGTTTTTACTTCATTATAACATTTATCTAATTTATCATCTATATGTTGTTTAGATAAAATATGTTGTGAATGAGAATTTATATTATATATTGGTTTATCTTCAGATTTTATAAACTTTACTTTAGAAGATATACTAATTTTAGGATATTCAACATCAGTTATTATTTTTATTATTTCTTTCATATTTTCTAAATGTTTTTTGTTTTCTTCTAATGTTTTTCCTTTATGAAATTTAAACTCATAGCTGCTGGGCGAATATCACTTTTAAATGCTTCGGTTATCTCTATATCTTTTTTATTATCTAATGAATTAATATATTTTCTTACATCTTCCATGTATGATCTTTTATTGTTTAATTTATTTTTTATGCTTTTAATTGTCTTCTGTTTCTTATCATTATCTTTATCAGAATAATCTTCACCTAAAATATCATTATTCTTATTTCTTATTTACTTTTAGATTTTAAATGTTCATTATAATATCTTTTATCACTGAATGATTGATTACATGTATCACATTTATATGTTTCTTTTTCATTCTTTAATTCTTCTAATTTAGTTTCTAATATATCATCTTTATATTCTAGTTTCAATTTATTCTCTAAATGTGTTTTAGTTTTATTGTGTCTTGATTTTTGGGATTTATCTATATTGATATTACATGTTGGACAGTAGTACTTCTTTGCTTCCATTTTAATACTAAATTCTTTATTAAAATTGATTTTAGAAGTTCAATGATTTATATCATGTATTATTTCAATCACACTTTACTAACACTTTTAATGTTTAAAATCTAACTCACACAAATATGAATATTGAAATAATGTTGTAAATATATACTTTTATATTGAATAATCTGTCAATTTATATGTTATTCATTTATATGATTATTTTAAGAGTAATAGGGATAATAGGCTTTCAGGTTAAAGGTTGAATGGTCGAGTTCATTAATAACAAATATTAAAAGTAATTTAAAACTATAATATATTTTCATAACCGTGTGTATTTCAGTTGAATAATAGAATAATTATTATTATCAAAATATATTTGATTATATGCTTTTTAAATTATTGATATCTTAGAATAAATATTTAGTTATAATATAAAATACACACGGTTATGAAAATATATTATAGTTTTAAATTACTTTTAATGTTTTGTTTTTAATGAACTCGACCGTTCGACCTTTGATTTGAAAGCCTATTATCCCTATTACTACCGTAATATTATGTAATCATAAACTGAAACACCTCGAACAT
This sequence comes from Tubulanus polymorphus, assembly GCF_964204645.1. Classification (NCBI taxonomy): domain Eukaryota; kingdom Metazoa; phylum Nemertea; class Palaeonemertea; order Tubulaniformes; family Tubulanidae; genus Tubulanus; species Tubulanus polymorphus. The sequence goes on from NC_134026.1 coordinate 12,980,133, forward strand.
TAACCTTAGAAAGATGCTGCTACACTAGTTGACTTGTCTCAAGATCAGAGAAATAAAACAACTAGTTTCATCTCCCTACCATTCGCGCAAGAAAATCGAAATTTCCCGGCAAAAACGCTGTTGACTCATCGTCACATCAATCTTTTTGACAGGATGAAAACAAAAACATTGGCCTGTGTACTGTCAGTAGGCATTCGAAATAGGGTACTTCTAAAGTACGAAACTACTAAATTAAGAAATATGCAACGAAATTACGAAATATGAAACGAAATTACGAAATGCAAAACGAAATTAAGAAATGCTAAAGTACGAAACGAAATACTATACGAAATGCTAAACTACGAAACGAAATGGTCATTTTTTCGCGGGTCCTGCTAAAGTATAAAATGAAATACGAAACGAAAATTTTGTAATTTTTTGCGCTATAGCAGCGGATTCGTGGAGCTGGCTTAAACATGCGCACCCGGTCTAGTGTGGCAGGGTTCCGTGCCGCGACTGAGTTTAGCGATGCCATCAGGGAGAATGATCTGCGCATGCTCATATACAACTGGAAGGTAGCGATTAATAAATTACGGGTTAGAGAACGAAGTGTGCCTTAAAATATATCCTGCAGTGTTTAGGCTAAAAATTGATACCTGGTTTCTCCTCCGCTGAGGAGCTTAAAAGTCTGGATTTTGCAAGGGATGCGGATTCGAAAAGAAAATTCACGGCCGGAATTTTTTTCAAATTGCTCGTCATTACGCTAAGTGGTAAAAAGATCATCATGTAGTCCATGTGTAGGGCCTATCATTTCACTATGCTTTACCGCGTCTGAGTTCGTGGAAATGGCGCAGCGTATTCATTATTTGTTTTTGAGAACATCGTACAAGTTTCTACTATTTGTAGACGTTCTTAAAACCCTCCAGTTTGAGAAAATAAATTCTTAAATATGGTACTTTCAAAAGATCATTTACATGCACCGCCGAGATTTTTACAGTCCCGTAGCGTTATAACGAGCTTTGACCATAATATGGGCGTGTGTTTGAAATGTGACCATTTCGTTTCGTATTTCGGTTCGTATTTCAGCACTACTGGCAAAAAATTTCCATTTCGTAATTTCGTTTCGTACGTCGTGACCGAATACAGTACTGTTGTATTATGTCCATGTTGTATTGTCAATATCTTTTGAATACAAGTTGTCACGTGTCGCGTCACCCATATATAATCTTCACTGTACTAGTTTCATGGTTACATGAACATATCATATCATGTGAATTCTGAGATTTTGAGATTTTGAAGAGTATTAAACGGAATGCCATATAGTTCGAACGTGTGCTTGTTGAGTTGCCTTTTCGTCAGGAACCGAGGAAATACAAGTCCGTCAACACATTTTGTGAGAAATGCTACCAGTTAATCGTTAAACGCTAGAAGAAGACGAAGAGTAAATTGAACAAATTCGAAGAATTCAGAAAGTTGAAATTTGGCATCATGGCGACAGAATTCGACGTCGAAAAGGAGAAGAATATCCGTAGAGGACACATAGGTCGGTGCACAACGTTATTGCGAGAATGCGAATTTTACATTAGTAAAGATAACATCATTAAGTCTAATTCGACCCTACTGAATTTACAACGCAATATTAAACAATTAGAAGAAATCGATCAGAAAATTGTGAATTACGCAGAATTCAAAAAGGAGGATTCGCTCGAATCTTTCATAATTGAGAGCGACGAATATATTTCGAATTTAACTAGTGCGATATATGAGATGGATCAGGCGGTTAAAGAGTTATCGTTTCAGTCGCGTAGCGGTGAGAACTTTCAAAAAACCTCAGAACAAAGTGCTATGAAATATTCGATAAAGTTACCGAAAATTCAGTTGATGAAATTTGGCGGGAATGTCCTAGAATGGAAAACTTTTTGGGACCTGTACGAATCCTGCGTTCACAGCAATACCGATTTGAATAACATTCAAAAATTTTCGCACCTAAAAAGTGTTCTGTTCGGTGATGCGAAGTTAACAATCGACGGCCTTCCTTTAATTCATGAAAATTACCAAACGGCAGTAGATCTGCTGACTGATCGATTCGGTCGTCCTCATAAGATCGTAGAAAATATCATTGAAACTTTAATAGATATTCAAAGACCAAATTATACGGTTAAATCTATGCGTCGATTTTACGACACAATTGAATCTCACATTCGCACTCTTGAATCTTTGAATAAGAAACCCGATTCCTACGGAACTATTCTCGTTCCCATTTTGATGAAAAAGTTACTAGTAGGAATAAAACGAGATTTAGCAAAAACACATGGGGATTGTGAATGGGATACCAATGATCTTAGGACTTCTATTTTGAGGGAAGTAAAAATAATGGAATCATGCATGGCAATCGATCAGTCAGATGGAACGCCCGATTACGGTACTGCTACCCAGTTATTATATTTAGGCAATGGTATTTACGGTAATAGGCAACAGGGTAGAAATAGGTATTCAATAAAATGTTCTTATTGTATGAATAGTCATTATTCGACAGATTGTCCAGTGGTCAAAGATCTTCAATCGAGATTAGACGTAATAGCAAAGAAACGTTTGTGTAATAATTGCTTGAGGTATAATCATAAAGCCGTAGATTGTAGATCGCCTAAACGATGTTGGAAATGTATGAAAAAACATCACACTAGTATTTGCAATGAACGTTTCAACGCGTGTTCCGATTCACAATCGAATAATTCATCTGTCGCTCCTTCTGGAAATAAATCAGCTCCATTGTTTAAGAACCATTCCGAAGAGTATAATAGTCGGAAGAACGTAACTAATTCAGGCAATTCTAGTAATCAGTGTATAGCTACGTCTCAGTCCTGTGAACAGTCAAAATGTATATTGTTAAAAACTGCTATTGCTGATTTTTGCAGTGAGAATGGAAATTTTTCCACCGCTCACATAATGTTTGACGATGGTTCGACACATACTTTCATTTCAAAGAGGCTTGTGCAAGATTTGGGTTTACACCCCATTGGGCAGGTAAATCTGAATATTGCAATTTTTGGTTCTAACGAACGTAAAAGTAGAATTTTGGAAAAAGTCAGATTGTTAGTTATGTGTAAAGATCGCTCTACAATTGAGATTGAGGCATTGGTTTTCCCAAACATAACCAACCCATTAAAAGTACCGACTGATTTATCCAAAGGTCTCGGTTTGAGTCAAGACGGATTAGCTCACCCTCAGAGTCATGTATCAGGAAACTCAAATATATTTGACGTTACATTACTTATAGGCACAGACTACTACTATAATTTTATTGACGGAAAGATTAGACGAGTATCTAATGACGGTCCAGTTATTGTTGACTCCAAATTGGGCTACATTATTTGCGGCTCCTTAATCGACGACTCCACAGTAACTATTTTATCAGCAATTACTGAATCTAACGAAACCGACTTAAGCCAATTTTGGGCTTTGGAAACTATTGGAATTCAACCTCCATGTGACTACAATGTCAATTTTCTTGATAACTATTGCGAGAATTCCATAACGTTTTAGATGGTTTATACTACGCTAGACTCCCATGGAAGCATAACCATCCACCATTACCTAGTAATATTGAATTGGTGGCGTCTAGAACACGTTCAACTATCAACAGACTGGCTTTATCACCCCATTTATTTCAGGCTTACGGTGACATTATCGACGAACAACTTGCACGTGATTTTATCGAAAAGATAGAATTTCCATATTTTTCCGATATGGTTCACTACATTCCACATCACCCAGTCTACCGTGATTCAGCTACTACGCCCGTACGCATAGTGTTTGATTGCAGTTTTTCTCAATCGCCCAGTATGCCTTCTCTCAACGACTGCTTGGAGTCTGGTCCAGCATTACAGAACGACATCGTAGACATTCTAATAAGATTTCGTCTTGGTCCCTACGCAGCCATTACCGATATTGAAAAGGCTTTTCTTAGTGTCGGGCTTCACGAGGATGATGGAGACATGACTAGATTTTTTTGGTTGAGAGACCGTCGTGATCCAAAAAGTGATTTCGATATCTATCGTTTTAAACGGGTATTGTTTGGTGCCACATGCAGTCCCTTTATACTCAATAGCACATTGATACATCATATACGTAATTCCGATTCTCCAGTTGCTCAAAAAATATTACATGACATTTATGTTGACAACATAGCCTCAGGTTTCTTTTCCGGAGATGAATTAGTTAAGTTTTACTCGGCTTCTCGTGAATTAATGACTATTGTCAATTTTAATCTCCGATGTTGGTTATCCAACTCGGACACTGTGATGCAACTAGCTAACAACGACGGCGTAAAGGAATCTTCCACAACAGCTAAGGTTTTCGGTATTCATTGGAATGCTATCGAAGATACGCTCCTTTTTCCTGTAAAGGACGTTTTCTATTCTGAACCTACTACAAAGCGTTCTATATTACAGCAGATCGCAAAGGTTTTTGACCCTTTGGGCTTAGTAAGACCAGTAACTATACGGGCTAAGATACTTCTACAAAGGTTATGGTCTGGAAAGTTTGATTGGGATTCACATTTACCAGTTTCTATGGTAACTAAGTGGAAATCAATTCAGCAAGATATCCATGATGCTATGTCTAATTTGTTTATACCGAGACAGTATTTTCCAGCGATTTCCTCTACTCTTGATGACTGTAACATTCATGTTTTTGGAGATGCCAGTCAGAAAGCCTATGGTTCAACTGTTTATTTGGTCTCCAATACAAACACAGTGTTAGTTTTGTCTCAGTCAAGGGTTGCTCCAATATCCCCGTTGACTCTTCCGAGATTAGAACTGATAGCCGCTACGACATCAGCAAGGTTAGGCAATTTTGTCTCTGCGTCGTTTTCGAAAATGGGATGTAATTGTGACGTACATTATTGGACAGACAGTCAAATTGTACTAGGCTGGCTCAAATCACCCCCTACTAAAGCCGGTTCTACCTTTATTTCGAATCGAGTTGGACACATCAACAATTTAACCGCTGGTTCTCTCTGGCGATTCTGTCGCTCAGCAGATAATCCGTCGCATTTATTGACTAGAGGCTTGACTGCAAAGGAACTAAGAGACTCTGACTTATGGAAACAGGGCCCTTCTTGGCTACTTTCCAGGACTGATTGGCCGACTGATATTTCTGTGAATTCAGTACTTTCTGAAGAGATAACAAACTATGAGTTAGGCAACAATGTTCACGACGACGACATCAATCTAGACAAAGTTATCGGCATCGATCAATATCCCAGTTTAAGCAGATTGCTACGAGTGACTTCATACGTTAGACGATTTATCTATAATGCTCGAAACCCAAAAAACAAAATGATCGGTCCATTAGAATTGTCTGAAACAGAGAATTCAAAATTACTTTGGATTAGACACTGTCAAAAGTCAGTATATTTGAGTGTGATCAATGAGTTGAAAAATGGTAAACCTAATACAAAGAAATATCCGATCATTTCTCAATTACAATTGTTTCTAGACAATAATGGGTTGATTAGATGTCGAGGTCGGTTACAGAATTCACCATTGCCTCAATCGACATTTCATCCAATTCTGTTGCCAAAGTTTCACACAATTACGAGATTGGTTATATGGAAAACTCATTATGAAACGCTCCACTTCGGAGTGGGTGCTACATTAACAAAACTTTGGGACACCTACTGGGTTCCGTGTGCGCGACAAATGATAAAGAATACTATAAGAAGATGTGTAACATGTCGCATCGTAGCATCATTACCGTACCGTTTGCCTGACCCACCACCCCTCCCATCATGCCGCGTAATTGATGTGCCAGCATTTATCACACGGGAGTTGATTTCTTCGGGCCTATGTATGCCAAAAGTAATTCTGATCTTCAAAAATATTACGGGTGCCTATTCACCTGTGCCGTAACTCGTGCTGTACATTTGGAACTCGTCAGTTCATTGTCTACGCCTGATTTTATGTTAACCTTTCGTAGATTCGTTGCGCGACGGTCATTACCGAAGATTTTATTGTCTGACAATGCATCAACTTTCGAATGTGCAGAGAAAGAGTTGATGCGGTTACTTCGATCACCAGATTTAAGGCACGAGTTAACGACACAGGGCATAAAATGGCGCTTTATAGTTAAACGAGCCCCCTGGCATGGTGGATTTTGGGAGAGGATGGTGGGGTTAACTAAAACCGCAATTAAAAAGGTTTTAGGTCGTTCACTTTGTTCTTTCGATGAATTGCGTACTTTGTTAACTGAGATAGAGGCCTATTTAAACGATCGGCCGTTAACTTATGTATCCGGTGATATCAACGATGAAAATCCGCTAACACCTTCTCATCTACTCATCGGCAGGAAATTGTGTGTATTACCACATCTAGAATTCGATCTAGATGACTACCAGCCGCCTATTACTGATATCGTTGAAAGAAAACGCTACTTAGAATCCGTGTTACGCTCGTTTTGGATACGTTGGAAACACGAATATTTAGTGTCGTTGCGAGAATCACATAAGAAATCCGGGAGTTCTAATTACATAGTTCCAGGAGCGATTGTTCAAATTCACGAGGACGAAACATCTCGTTTAAAATGGAATCTCGCTATCGTAATATCCGTTCATCCGGGAGCGCGATCCGCAACGCTTAAAACCGCCAACGGTGTTACCTCGCGGCCAGTATCCAAGTTATATCCTTTGGAGGTATTCGCAGCGGATGTTCGAAATTGCGTAAAATCCGAGGAAAGGCGTGGCGACGTTGAGATTAAGGAACGACCTGCGAAACGTTCCGCAGCGGCGGCTGCAGAACGTCGTATCAGTGATATCTTGGGCCGGGAGGATTCTGAAATCTAAAACTGTTTGTAAATATACTTGATTTGTTAAACTCAAACTATACTTGTTTTGTTAAACTCAAACTATATATTCTGTGATTAATCAAGTGTGGCTGGAGGATGTCGTGACCGAATACAGTACTGTTGTATTATGTCCATGTTGTATTGTCAATATCTTTTGAATACAAGTTGTCACGTGTCGCGTCAGCCATATATAATCTTCACTGTACTAGTTTCATGGTTACATGAACATATCATATCATGTGAATTCTGAGATTTTGAAGAGTAATAAACGGAATGCCATAGTGTTCGAACGTGTGCTTGTTGAGTTGCCTTTTCGTCAGGAACCGAGGAAATACAAGTCCGTCAACACATCGTATTTCGTAATTTCGTTTCGTTTCGTAATTTCGCTCCATATTTCGTAATTTCGTTTCATATTTCGTAATTTCGTACTTTAGCAGGACCCTTCGAAATACAAACAAAACAAAGTATTCCTCCATTATTTAGGCCTAGAGATTAATCAAATTTACCTCTCACTAATAGTTTCTGAGGTACACTATACACGTACTTACTTTGTTTGAAGAACCAGACGAATGCTGGCATTGATAATCGACTCCATCCATTCCAACAAAACGATGATTGATATTGATTTGAAAAATGAAAAAAAATCATCGACAAAACAGGCTTTATCCAAGCATTTACTCTCAAAGACTCGTCACATTAATTCGGGGCCGATGAATTGAGTCAAATCCAGCATCTGACACCTAATCATAACATAGATCAGATGTTGGATTCCACTCTTTCGTCCCAAAAATTAATGTGACGAGTCCCTGCGTTTCTGTGTAAGCTGCCATTTTATTGTTTTAATTATTGCACTGCGTGCGCATCTTCGACCTGCGGTGTGTCCTAGTTCGAGGTGTGTTTCCAGACAGTTCGCGCGCGCTATGGTATGCCGTATGTAGGCCACCTTACAGTGAACTTATCACGCTGCAGCCAGGAAATACACGTCACTGATACAGATATAGCCGTGCTGTAGACGCGATGAAATCACCAAAATTACTAATATAGCGGAATTTTATACAAATTATACTTCAACTCTTTCATATCGTCAAGATTTCCATCTTAATGTAGAAAAAAACCGGGAATTCACAAATCAATTATTTATTAAGTTATGGTTCTGTCAGTGCAAAAATAGCCTATTTCGAGGCTAAAGTACGGAATTAATCAGCCCAACCTACATATTTTTCCAGGATCTTTTAGAATAGTGTAGGGTAGAGCATTAGAATTGTAAATCAACACGCGACCTCGAATAGGAAAATCCCGCTCATTTTTTTTCTAAGTGACAGAAGTTTTTGAGTTAGATTTTTGTAGCGTAAACGAGGTTTCATCTAAAAACAAATTACATATTAAAATAGCATTGAATCTTTTTGTTAAAATGAATCAAGAATTAATTGAATCGAATGAATAATAACGAAGTTATGAGCATTTGAAATAGACAAGACGCGCTCTGCAGCGCGCTATACATTGACCCGCGCCGTACTATCACTGAGTACTGTGATTATGAAAAGGGCTCCATCTGATATGTGCATTAATAATTAGTCTCCAGTACTATTGTCTGCTTGGCAAGCGAATATGGATCTACAATTTGTCTCCAACGTATATGCTTGCATACAGTACGTCGGATCATATATAACAAAAAATGAGCGTGAAATGGATACTCTTTTGAATGCAGTAGCTAAGGAAACATCTGATGAAACAATTCGACAACAAATGAGAAAGTGCATTCATGAATTCTAGATGTATCAGTGCACAAGAGGCCATTTATAGACTTCTAGCATTACCCCTTTAGAAGTCAAGCTTTCAAACCACATGGATACCAACAGGTTTACCGCATCAAAGAGTTGGTTTTCTGAGACCTCAAACCCAGATCAGCCTAATGGATGACGATGATGACAATGTATTTTCTACAACCATTGCTGAAAAATATAGCAAACGACCCAATTCTTTAGAGAGCTGTTCTCTTGCTGATTTTGCATCGTGGTATTCATCTTCAACATTGTCAAACACAACTGCTAATCATGCTGCTGATCAAGATGGTCATGATGTTGATTTTGATAACAATGATATACAGCTCCATTTACTACAAACACGTCCAAACACAGCATATGTGGAAATGAACCTGCCAGAGGAGTTAATCATAGTGGTCCATGCCAAACCATATAAGATGAAGAAAAGGAAAAGGCAAACCCTTATCCGTTACCATAAATTCTCCGTGGTGAAAGAGCCAGATTCATTCTTCTTCTCAGAATTGTTTCTTTTTTTCCCATGGAGAGATGAGACCAAAATTATGTGTAACTTCGAAACTTATGAACATATTTACAATGATAAGAAAAAATCCTTTGATGACAACAAATCGAAGTTTTTCAAGCATGAACAGCGTGTTGATGCTGCTTCAACTGATCTCTTGGAAAACAGCCCTCTACAAATCAATTGGGATAGGCTTGCTCCTGCTGCTGAACAAGAAAACGAAGACTGTGTCATTGAAGGACCTGAACTTGATAAACGCTTTGCTGTGCTTCATATCACTAACCTTAGTATTGCTAATTCATCTGCCGTACCTTCATCTGAAGTCATTCATGTAAGTCCCCCAACCAATCACATGTCTAACCAGATCATTCCTAATGATGACTACCTCTATATGATAAGGACTTTGAATGATGAACAGCGTAAACTGTTTCAACTTGTTAGTGATTGGTGCTTCAGAAAAACAATTTCTCATCCAAATTCCCCACCTGATCCAATATATATTGTTGTGTCTGGTGGAGCTGGAACTGGGAAATCGTATATCATAACTGCTATCAAACATTTAGTAGAGACCTGGCGATGACCTATTACAGTGTAAATGCTTGTTAGTTGCACCTACTGGAACTGGGGCCTTCAACGTCAAAGGTTCTACACTGCATGCAGCATTCTTAATAACACTGAATCAAGCCAAGAATACTTCCTATCGACGGTTGTCTGATGATAAACGTAACTCTCTACGAAATATGTATGAAAACCTACAAATCATCATAATTGATGAAATATCAATGGTAGGAAGTGATCTGCAACTGCATCGGCGCCTACAAGATATCTTCTCCAGTAACGCTGACTTCGCAGGAATTTCTATATTGTGCTTTGGTGATCTCTATCAATTACCTCCTGTTTCCCAACGATTTGTCTTCCAACATCCATCTGATCAATATGCTCAACTGTGTGGTGGCTTATGGCAAAACTTCAAACTGCTACAACTGTCCTCCGTAATGAGACAAAAAGATGACTTGGCAGAATACGTACTGCATCATATAATGAAGATGATATTATATTGCTAAAATCTAAGAATATTACAGAAACACCAACTGTAAATCCACTATCCTCGAGACTACACATTTACACTACTAATGAAGCTGTTAACACCCACAATTTAATTATGTTGAACGCCATGAAGGAGCCAGTGATTACCATTTCTGCAAGAGATATTGTTCCTGTTCCATTGAAAAACCGTCAAATTCCTGCTGACTCCAGATCCACAGGAGGCCTTCCATAAACCATCGATATCTGTAAAGGTGCAAGAATAATGCTCACAAGAAATGTGAACATTTCAGATGGTTTAAGTAATGGTGCTCAAGGAACAGTTGTAGACTGGATTCTGAATAGTAAAGATGTACCTATTGCGATCCTTGTGAAATTTGATGTACCTACAATTGGCAGAGAAACCACCATGCTGTCAAAATTTGATATATCATCTTACCCTTCGCAAGCAGTACCTATTGAACGAATTGATGTTAAATTCTCATTGACCAGAACCAAGCAGAATCTTCAAATTACTCGTACACAATTCCCGATTAAACTTTGCTGGGCTTCAACCATCCATAAAGTACAAGGCCAAACTCTAGACACCGTCCACATCTCATTTAAAAATCAAATGCAGTCAAGCCAGGCGTATGTTGCTCTATCACGTGTAAGATCTATGCAGGCTCTAAAATTAGAACAGTTTGATGCAAATAAAATCAAATGTAGTAAAACTGTTAAACAAGAAATGGAAAGAATGGCACTTCACTCATCTTTACTTGACCACGATGACTACCAACACGATGATCGTCCACTAATTGTATTTATAAATGCTCGATCTGGTAAACTACATTATGAAGACATACTTCATGATCCAAACATAAAGAATGCTCAGATCATAGCTGTGGCAGAAAGCCACTTTACTGATAATGATTTGAAGAACATCACAGCCTACACAACATCTATCCTGCCAATGAATGCAGCCACCAATACCAATCGATTGACAGTATTCACTTTGGAAAATTTAGAGATGCATTGTGTTATGAGTAAAAGGTTCTCATCATTCGAATTACTTCATGTCGCTGGTAGAAATTTGAATGTTATTACTATCTACCGATCACCAAGTGTATCCATAAGTAACTTTTTGGCAGACATCATGAATATTCCAACTACAACAGAGCCTTCAGTTATCATTGGAGATTTTAACATTGACCGCTCAGATGCCTATTACAACAAATTGATCCTGCATTTCCAGCACTATGGTTATAAAAACATAGTCCATGATCCAACCACTATCCAAGGCAGCTATCTAGATGTGACATTCACCAATATCCATAATTATGAAGCAACTGTCCATTCTACGTACTATTCTGATCATGCGGCAGTACTTTTGCACTAGAACATATACATGTGACTCAAAAATCTAAATCAAGCTTATACACTGTCATCTTTTGAGTCATTAACTCACCTTTCTCCTTTCTCTTTACTCAGACGTTGAAAGCATAAAGAAAGAACATAAGAATAATGTTGAATATCAGAAAAAAACAGAGAAGATGATAGCTGAGGCTAATGTCAGTATAGCAATTGCTGTGGTTGCATTATTCTGTTTGATTGATATTTGCCTATAACTTAAGTAAAAAGTTGTACTGATTGGTTGGTATTTCTGGTATAACTTGCTAAGTAATCCTTTCGTCTAAAGATGTTGGTGTTTCATATAGACTATAACTTATTATATACTTACAATATTGGCACGTTTTCTTTCTTTCTATTTCTTCTAATTACTTTTCATTTTCTTCTAACATCCTTTCATTTTCTATATGCGCCTGAGATTTTTTATGTTTGAAATAATTACTTTTACAAATATCTAAATTACAAATGTTACAACGTTTTTTAGAATCATCAATTGTTTCATTATCTGTTATATTATTATCATTAGTTTCAAGTGTATTAACATTATCTGTTATATTTTCTATGGTATCCTTAGTTTCAATTGTATTAACATTATTTATTAAATTATCTATGATATTATTATCAGATATATTATTATCATTATTATTCTTTTCTTTTTCTACATGTTTCTTTGATTTCTTATGTGATTCCCAATTTTTATATGATATTCATTTCTTACATACGTCACAATATTTTTCATTTGTCTTTTTGGTTTTGATATCAGGTTCAATCTTTGTATTATAATTATCATTACTCGATGTAGAAGGTATAACATCTATATTTACATTATTATCTTCTTTCTTAGGTTCAACTTTATTAGTATCTTCTATTTTAGATTCAATATTATTAGTATCCTCTATTTTAGTTTCAATATTCTTTTCTATTTTACTTATTCTATATTTGAATTGATTAAAGAATTCTCAAAAATACTTACTATATTCATAAGCTTTTATATAATATATATCTGATAGCATTTCAATTGGAATTTGTATTTCATATATTCCACTTTCCATTTATTATGATATTTTTATTAAAATTAAAATTCTAATACATAACACTGTGTAATTGTGAATTTGTAATATTTAGTTGCGCATCAGATATAATATAAATATGTATTTTGAAATTTAGACCCGCTTTTTTCTTTTTCATGAATAATTGTATTCCATCTTTTGTGTTCTGTAGCTTTTTACCAGAACCATGTAATAACTTATCTTCAGTTGTTCTAAAATCTAACGATAATGCATATTTATTGCCGGTATAATGATCAATTTGATTAATTTTCAGATGATTTTATTTTTTCATTCATAAAATGTTTTTTAATTTCTACCCATTGATCTATCATTCTCATTCCCTGACAAAATGTCTTATTTGCAATGCCTTCAATTGTTATTTCTACTTTTGAAATTTCCGGATTATATCAAGTATCAACCTGTATTGCGCCATTAGAATATGTTGCAATGGTAAAAAATATTAATATACCTTTAATAGATCTTCTTGGGAAGTTGATATTCTCATTAATTATTTCATCGTTTGCACTAATAGTTACAATTTTAAATTGATCAATGTAATCATATGATAATGAAAATCCTTGATTATATTGAGTTTGAATTATACTTGAAATATTTTCATTAGTTATTGTATCATATTCTCAACATATATTCGATAATTTATCACCCATATCTTTAACAACACTAGATAATACAATTTCATTAACAGGAGCAAATGTTATTTCGAATATAATGTCTTCTTGAATTGCACATTTATATAAAGGTGCATTATTATTTATCAATTCAAAATCTAATGGAAATATATATTTACTTCCATAAATCTTTTTTATCAAATTATCTGTAGCATTATCTGCTATTCTTCTGATCTTAATTTATTTTGATTTAAGGATTGGGTTCCTTGAAATATCATATTATTTTCTATTTTCTTCTGTTAACCATGAATCTTTGTAATGCATAAATAAATTATAATCATCTAATGAAAAAATAGTCTTCGGACCGATCTTTATAGTTAATTTTTTAATCAAATATCTTCCATTATCAACAACATAATTATTATCATGACCAGTTACTTTTATATCAGCTGAAAATAAATACTATTTGGAACATAAAAAGTATTTTGATTTAATCTCGGAATTCTAACATATAAAGTTTCATCAGGATTAATATTAGAAGGATTATGAGCAATTATATGATGAGATCTCTCTGCTTTAATAGCATTTGATATTCTAGAATTTTTAGAAGGATTTATGTAACTCCCACTCATTTATTTAAGAGAAAAAAATTAATTAAGAATCATTACTTGGGGATTTATCCGGTTCATTAGGAGTAGGAGTAGATTTTAATGAATTTGAAATAGCTAAACCAATTGTTGTAAATACCGTAGTTACAGCTGTTAGAATTGAAAGAATTGTGATACCTTCTAACTTCAATAATAATTTTATTCTATCTTTTAATGATTGTTCTTTGTAGTAGAACCTAAAAAACCACTGGGATCAAACAACACCTATAAACGACACACACACACACACACACACACACACACACACACACACACACACACACACACACACACACACACACACACACACACACACACACACACACACACACACACACACACACACACACACACACACACACACACACACACACACACACACACACACACACACACACACACACACACACACACACACACACACACACACACACACACACACACACACACACACACACACACACACACACACACAATCACACACACACACACACACACACACACACACACACACACACACACCCGACACCCGACACCCGACACCCGACACCCGACACCCGACACCCGACACCCGACATCCGACACACGACACCCGACACCCGACACCCGACACACGACACACACACACACACAGGATTTAAGTTTGAGTTCTGTTCGGCGATCTGCGACACGAGGATATACGGTAACGCGAAAATACGGAAACGCGGAAAATACGGCAACGCAAAGTACGGAAACGCGGAAATATGGAAACGCGAAATACGCGAAAGATTGATAATCCTCTGTGGTCTGACGAACGAACACCGTCACGTCGCGACATAGATCTCCACGAATTTATACACGAATTAATACACAAATGGAAAGACGACAGACATCATCGACTCGAGGCACATCTAATACCAATAACGCAAGGTATATTCACATGTTGAATAGACTAAACGGGGTCATTTAGGCACGGACCCTAGTCTTTCACAAACACATCACGTTCTTTGAACAGAAAAGAAAACGTCGGTCAGTTGAAATACACGACGACTGATAACTACTGGTAGGCCTAGACCTAACGACGGAGAAGCCCTGTTCTTAAATCTTAAAAAAATCATAACGTTCTCCAGCCCATGTATAAAATTCAGGCAGATAAAAAACTAAGTCTGCTGGTTGGCTGGTTGCCAAAACGAAATCTGGCTCTATGCACTCACACGTTACATCAAAGCATTTGACAGGCTGCTGTTCAGCTCAAATCACTGCTCCCAATTAACTACTACATTTGAGCAACAAAATTCTAACTAATTATTGGCTTTTACCACCAAAATTGAGGAAAACTTTCACCATCTATTGTGTTTTCCTTCCACATCATGGCCGACTGAGTACACGTGTTCAGTAGAGGGCAGCACTATATAAACTATATCTACAGAGGCTCACTTGCCAGGGGTTGAGAAAAAGAAACTAATAATGAGACTATGGAACAATGATAATTTAAAATCCGGTTTTATTATTTAATCTTTAAAAATAACTTTTTATTTTTTAATATGATTGAGATCATATGATTTTAATAATATATCTCTTTCTTTTTCCTGTAATTCTTTGTTATATTTTAAATCATCAATTTCTTTTTCTAAAGATGAATTTCTGCTTTCATATTCAGCTTCATCAACTACTTGACGATTTCTATCTAATTCTAATTGTTCTAATTCTTCATTTGTATCAGTTACTTCTTTTCTAACATGGTTATTTTAGAAAATCTCATCTTAATATCGGTAATTTTATCAGTTTCATCGTTTATACTAATAATTTCTCTACGTGCTTGTTTGGGAAATATTTTTAATTCTTCATCAGTTAAATCAAAAAATCCTTTTTCTAATAAAAGTTCCATTTGATTTGTTCCAGTTTCAGTACCATGTGTATCTCAAGTATTATTTATCTGTTTTTCTGCCACATTAATTGAATCTATTGAGTCAAATATTTGTTTTACTAATTGTAATTGACTTATCAATGTCAATTGGTTGACTGTCTCTTCTCGATGTTTCTGGTGTTGAAGATCTTAATTTATCTAATCGATCTCCATACTCTTCCATTTCTGGATCAACATAAGTAGGTTTTACATTTCGATTCTTAAATGGTGAATATTTGTCAATATCTATATCCTTAATTGGTTCTTCTTCGTTTATTCTATCGATTGCATTCCATATAATTCTGAGAAATTCTGTACCACCTTTTGAACGTTCAATTGTAGATCTTGCTAACATTACAGGATGGGACAGATCTTCTTGCCCCATTTTAGATAATTGTAATTTTACATTTTCACCATTTAGGACAAGATTATAATACCATGCATCATTTTTGAATTCTAATTATTATTCATGAAATGTGGATCATCTAATTTCTCTTATTTGTTCTGAAATATCTTCTGGTTCAATGTAATCTGTTAAATTTTTGATACTATTTCTTCAAAAACTGTATTTGTTACACCATGTTTTATGATTAATAATTGTTTTTTCAATTCAGGGTTTTTTGTTCTTTCTAATCTATTAATAAAATCTTTTCTTTCTGGTCTAGTTTTAATTATTACCTCATCGCGGGTTCTTAAATAGTCTATTAATTTTTCATTTGTTTCAGTATCATCTTTAAATTCGTCATAATCATATAATATAGGCCCACTAGAATCATCTTCATCTAAATAAGTATTATATTTTATTTTATTTTTTTATCACCACTTAAACTTGTATCAGGAAACTCAGGTTGTTATATTATACCTGATTCATCAAAAGTATCCATTGGAATATCTTCTCCACCTTCTGCCATTTATATCTTATAAAGATTAAAATTTAGAATAAAATATTCCTCCTATTACAATTCCTATACAAGTTATAGCTGATTTACTATTTTCATGTGATTTATTATCATTATTACTTTTAATTATATCATGTTGAATAATATCAGTTTTTATATTTTCTGTAGTATTGTAATCTTTTATTTAGAATCATTATTTAATTTAATATTCTTAGTTTTAGTTTCTGTTGATTGAATATTTTGAATGTTTTTTAATTTTTTCACCTTCCATTAATTTTGGAGCCATAATAATCTTTTTATTTATATCATTTCACCCAAACTTATTATTTATTGTTGCAGTTTTAATCAAATTATTATAACCAATTATATTTCCCGTTTTTAATATGAAATCATTTGAAATAATTAACAAATTAAGGCCTATACTATAATTTAATCTTACATGAGATTTATTTAGATAATTTTGGTACCTGGCTATATTTTCTGGAATCGATCTATTTTCATCATTATGAATAGAATCTACAAATAAAACTTTAAATTGTTTCTGCGCATCAAATGAAGTATTATCATTCCCAACTATTGGTGATCTTGTTTCAACTTTTGCACCTAGAATACATATCAAATATATTCGTATAGATTGATTTATTCTTTGTATACCTGATTTTGTAAATCCTTCACTATTATCTAAAATAAAATAAACCCAACCATTATTATTATCAATTTTATAATTATGATAAGCTCCAACGCTATGCATATAATCAATTCTTTTTATTTCAAACTGTTCACCAACACCATGTAATTTACCATGCGCTCTAAAATCGGAATTAATACTTATATTAAATTCATTACATATTTTATAAAACTTAGAGAGATTAATATTACTATCCAATTTTTTAAAATATCGACCCAGGTAAAGGACATTCTAATTCATTTAATCTAATTCTGATTTGAAATGTGTGAAATCTAAAGATTTTATGAATTAATTTTAAATCAGAATAATTCAAATTTTTATCTAAGTTACTAAGATGATCATTCCAACTTACACCACACCCTGTTGTTGCGCAATAAACTGCAAAATTTAATTGGTTCTGCCAATACTTCATATTAGATTTTAATTACCATTGTTTTGCCTCATTTAAATTTTTAAAATTAATTACGTAAATATGTAATATATTTTCCATCTTAACATTTAAATTATTAGTTTCAGTATCATGAATATCTAAATTAATTAATGAATTCAAAACTTCATTTCTATAAGTGATATTCTTATTAAAATCTATTGCTCGAATATTATATTTAATTGATTTATTATATTGGAAAGCTTTTGGAAAACTAATTGCCATTTATATAAATAATTAATAATTCATTAATTCTTTTAATAATTAATCTTGTTCTTCAATTGTAATATTACCATTTAAACTAATAATATAATCTAATTTATTTTTTAATTTATTAATTTCTTTTATATTAGATTTATTAGATTTTCTTTATTATTTTTAATATTTAATTTTGAGCTTATTCCGGTTAAAACACTTGAACTTAAACCTAAAGCTCCAATCGCGGATAGCTAAAGAAGTTAATGGTGAGAATATTGCTAGAAATGTTATTACAGAACTAATTGTAACTGAACCACTAATAATAAAATAATATATAATTTCACTTTTTAAATATTTTTTCTTTTTAACTTTTAAATCATTTTCAAATTCTAATATTTGTTTTTCAAAATATGTTTTTAATTTAGTTTTATTTATATCATGAGGAATAATATCATTATTATCAACTTATTTACCCATTTATTTAGCAAAAAATAATATATAATTAATTAGTAAATTTTTATGCTACAAATATAACAACTGTTCTACCTAAAATCCATATTATTTCATATTTCTGTTGTTCTTTTCTAGGGGTATAATAATCTGATAATTTAGGTTTATATAGATGTAATTTTTCATGATTTGTTATCCCGTTATATAAACTCGTTGCATCATCGACTGACTTAAAATCTCTATGTGAAATATTTTGATTATATAATTCTTTATTGATATAATCCATGTAGTTTTGTCTTTTTTCTCTATATTCTTCTGCAGCTTTATTATATTTCTCTAATGCTAAGTTATGTCTTTTTTGTTCTGCTAACGAACCATTTTTATCAATATGCTTAAATAAATACCCACTACCAGTAAATGCTAAAGCGTTAACAATTGCCGATCCTATAATAGTTACAGCAGCAGACGCCATTTATTTAATGAAAAAATTATGCATTTATATAGGAGGAATATATTTTTGTATTTCTAACTAATCAATAGTTAAATTAGATAAAGTTACTGCTAACGTTAATTTTAGAATATTATTTATATCAAATCTATCAACTTTAGCACTTCCCATTCTAAATACTTTTTTTAATACCATTGTATATCCAACAGTTCCTACTGATAATAATTCTCCATTATATAATCCATTTATTATCCACTTATTATCACTCATTTATTTATCAAAAAAATTATTATCCTCAAAATATTTAGTTGTGTTATTTATAATTATTTTAACATTTATTTTATCACTACTTTTATGATTATCATATATTTAAGATAATATATTTTTAATATCATCGATAATTCCATCTTCAGTTAATTCATAATATTCTAAAGATTTTTTAATTAAATCAGTTACTTATTCTATATTATAATTTTCGTTATTAATCATTGATTCATTATTAAATGATTTACTTTTTATATCAGTAATTACATCATTTAATTTAATTCTCATTTCATTACCATGTTTAAAATCAAACCCAAAACAAATACTCGGCCCTACTGTTATATTTATTTATATAACAGAAAAAAATACTCTTTCCATCTTATAACTAATTCATTAATTACAGGAAAGTTATTCAAATCAATTAAATATCCATTGTGATTTCTTATTTCTAATCTAAAATTATTAAAATTAGGAATACATGGCTTGAAATCACACTCAGCTAAATTATAATTTATTTGTGTTCCAAATTCTTTTACATTTTTTAATGGTAAAATATTTAATAAACCAGAATTACAAATTGTATCTTTAGTTGCTTCAAATGTCTTTGTAGGATCAATTAAATTGCAATAAATATAATAGTGTGTAAAAGGTATTAAGTTTGGTGTAGCATTAGCATTACGTATCCTTACATCTGGGTTAATTCCTAACAGTTTAGCTATAGGTTTTTTAACTAGAAATTGATGTTGATCTTCATTACCGAGCTTTATTCTTATTTTATCAGAGCTAGCACTTTTAATAAGTCTTAATCCAAATCCAGCAGATGCCCCCATTTTTGAGCGTGCTCTTTTATTAATTTCTTGCGCTGATGCGCTGATCCTGGTTTAAGATAAAGATGAAACCATCTACTTTTATTTCTATCATGAATTAAAAAGACTCTATGTTCAATACTTTTATCCGAAATATTATAAAAAGAATTACATAAACTTACATTTACTAATTTTAAATCTACACAATTCTTAAATTCTCTATCTAATTGTACTAGTAAATTATGTGATTTATAATTTGTAAGTCTTCTTGAATCAACAAATATTTCATATTCTTTTAATTCTACCATTTATTTTACATATTTTTTTATTCAAAATCTATTTCATAGTGCCCTTTTTCATTCATACCTTTATATATGAAATAGAAATCACCTGAACATAATTCTTCTAGACCTTTTGGTAAATATGTTCTGAATTTATATTTATTTCCTTTAATGCTTCATATTCTAAGTGAATTACTGATTTACTACCATATCTATTAGTAATTGTTTCAATATTTGTAATTAGATATTCATTTGTAGTATCTTTAATTCTATTTAAGAATTCACTGTGTATTTGTTTACTCTCCATTTTAATAACATATTTTTTTATTAGAATTGATTTTAGAAGTTGTTAATTTATATATGTTATTCATTTTAATGTTATTCATTTATATGAATATTATTAGTGTGGTATTATGGGAAATACCCATTAACCAATACAGTTTATATTTCAGATTTCCCCTTTCAGTCTATCATAATGCATGTACGTGTTGCTAGCATTTCTGTAATCTCATAACCATGTTTTTCACACTTAATGTACCAGCAATTCCAATTGCTACCAAAACCTATATATCTAACCCACACATTCAGTGTGGCGCATTCATTCATTCATGCCTCTAGCAAGGCAGGAACAAGTGTCTTCGCATTTACTGGTGAGTTTTACTTTATACTTCGAATTTGTCAATTTTGCTCTGTCTCTCGAGTTTATTTTCCTGTGGCATAGGTGGCAAAGCTTTACATGTTCTTCGTGGGCATAGCTAAATAATATAGCATTTCCATGTTGAATAATATAGAGTTTTTTGACTTAATATAGATTTAATAGATTTTCCTTAATAGTGATTGATATTGTTTTGAGAGTTGATTAATTATAGTGTAGTTATTATTCAATTCAGTTTGAGATTCAGTTGCATTAATGAATTAATATACTTTATGTTTTATGCAAATGCTAAGAGATGTTTTTTATATTTTGTAGACCTTGCTAGTTAATAACTACTATAGTTATAGTTGCCAGTCACATTTCCGATAGTTCCGGCGTTATTGAAATTTCGCTACGATGTAAACTAACTGATACTTAGATAATCTGTTAATACGCGCCAATTCTATAGTCTTTTTTGCTGATGTGCCTGGGACAGGTTTTCTTTCCCTCCGGACCTTAACCCCTGCATACCACATTAGAGTAATTGGGAATAAGTTGGTTCAGGTTAAAGGGTTGAGAGGTCGAGTGAGTAGAAAAATAAATTCTCGCACGCTCGAATTTATTTTTCTACTCACTCGACTCAACCTTTGACCTGAACCAACACATTCCCAATTACTATTATACCAAATTTTCCCGATAATTGTTTTATAAATAAATGAGTATCATATCCTCATAAATAATGAAATAATATTGGTACGAAATTAACCTTTTTAGCTTGTAAATTAGAATCTTTATGAGCAGCTCCACGATATTCTGGATCTAAATGATAATGGTCTCTTACTTTATTATCAAATGAATAAAATGGCTTTTCACAAAACCAACAATAAGTTGCATAATTAAAATCAATTTCATCTATCGTCATTATTATGGTTTTTATTTTTGTTTAATAATTGTGCAAAATCACTTTCTTATTCAATTATCTTATTACAAAATCCATTTGCTACATCTTCACCTCTGAAAGAAATATATTTACTTTCATATAATTCAGGGTAATTTGATTTTATATAAACTCCATAAGCAGCTGCTCTTTGATGAACTTTTTTAATTGTATTTATAATTGGATCTTGAATTGTATCTTCATTTAATTAATTTTCTTTATCCATTGATTTTGAAATTTGATTTTTGTTGTATATTTCTTTTCTATCTTGATCAGTTAAATCTTTATTCAATGATTCAAAATCTCCATATATTACAAATGGAACCATGTTTTTAGATTTATAAATAGTAAATTTCAATTTATACTCTTTTTCTGTTGGCATTATTAATTTGCAAAAATCTTTATAATCACATAACTCTTCATGTTTTAGTAACGCATTTTCTGTCATAAATTTAGATAAACATTTTCAATATAGATAAATTTTATTATGGTGATCACTTTCTGTTCTGAAAAATAAATATATTTGTTTTAACCACATATAATGTTCATTTTCATCTTTTTTCATAGTATAATAAATCTATAACATTTGCGTCATAATCTTTTGTTAAATTTAAAGCTTCTACTGTATAATCTTTAATATTTTCACCTTTTGTCTTTGGTAATTGCATTAATTCGAATACATTTATTTTTTTTAAACTATTAACTTTATTGATCGATTTTATATAATGTTTCATATTTCCGGTAATCTGATATTCTAAAACTATGTGTAATTTCTTCTGTTGGGTATAAACAACTAATAGACGACCATAGAAAACATTTGTTATCTTTATTTTGAATATTTATTACTGCTTTTGTCGTAAATGGTAATTTAATGTAAGACGATGCTTTAATATCCGTTGCTCTTGTAAAGTTTGAATTATTTGTAAAAATTTTATTACTTATTGATTTTTATCATGGGCTTGCATGCTTGCAAGCCCATATTGCTATTACACGTATTGATAACTTGCTTGGGGAGTCGATAACTTTCGTTAGAAACGTTCTTGGGCTCTGATATTTACACACATTTAATGCAGTTATAAAATCTAGGTTCCTGTCGTATATTGGCTATATCGGTTGTCGTTTTCATTGTTTTATAATTTTGTTTAATCGTTTTTGTTATTTCAGCAGCGCATACCAACCTTGGTTGAGCATGCGTGATCAGTCTTGAAAATTGGTATTCATGCGCGGCATAGTGCTGCCGACAATTCAATTCATTCTTTATTGACACAATAAAACATTTACTTTCACGTTTTAAAAAAATTCTTTTGATTTTCTTTTACTTTCTTTCGGGGCTTGCGTTAGCGGCCATTTGACAAATCTTTGTATGAACATTTATATTTTTCAGTTTAGATATCTAAAACTTAAAATCCGCTTTTCTGTAAAATAAATTCTGAATTGAATAGAAGACTGGTTCCCTGTCTATTCAAAGAGCCAGGGGGCGGTAGTCTATGGTGGCAATAAACCTTATGAGTAAACTTTATCGGATGATCGTAGTGGATTGTCGTTTGAAGGAGATGTAACTTATTCTTGCTTAATGTCTTTCTTAATGTTTTTTCTTTCAGCTGTAAATTTTTCTATGCAAAATCATTTCAACACAATCCGATACGTAATCTAGCAATTATCAACATGATGATAAATTCCGTTAAGACACTACAATACTCAAATAACAACTATCCAAAAGCTTGCACTAACTTGGTCCACGTCTACAATAAAACCATTCCGATATTCCCAGTCCCCGTGTATAACATTTCATGTACGATGTACGACAAAACCGATCTCTTAGCTCTTTAAGTAATCAGTTCAAAGTACGATTAATTCTACTACAGAAATACAAAACCACCAAGCAAGCTTTCGGTACAACCATGTCAGCAAGCCCATTTTTAGAATTTCTGTCTTGTTCCTATTTGTATTGTAAATATTTAAATCTAGAAATAAAATTTTATTCAATGTTTAATGTTTAACCAGAACCTTTTTTAATATCTTTCTTCAATATAGCTTTTAGATTCATTATATATGTTTTCTAATTTCTCTTTTATTTGTGTTTTTGAAATTATTTCTTCGGAATGTGTTTGAATATTACTCTCCATTTTTTCTTCTGACTTTATATAACTTACTTTTCCAGAAATACGAATTTTTGGATATTCAACATCAGTTAAGAAATCCAATATCATTTCAAAAAATTTACTTTAATCTTCTACTCTTGTGCCTTTAAAAAATTTAAATATAATAGCTGCAGGACCAATTTTTCTACGTAATGTTTCTAAAATTTCAATTCTATCTTTTATTTTAAGTGAATCGATATAAGTTCAAACATTTTCCATCTAAGGTTTTTTTGAAATACATTTAGTTTCTTTAATAGATATTTTTACTTGTTGAGATTAATCATCAAAATATTCTGTTCCTAAAATATTTTTACTTAACTTTTGTTGATGTTTTTATGATTCAAGATGTCTTTTATAATTCCTTTTACTTATAAATTCATTACAAACATCACATTTAATTTCATATTTTTTCATATTTTCTAATTGTTCTTTTTTTTCATTTGGAATTTTCTGGTGTCTCAAAACCTATAACATTTATTTTATGAATAACAGTTTTTTTGTCGAGATTTTTGAGATTTATCAATGTATTGTTCACAATATGTACAATAATATTGATTTTTATTTTTATTATTGATTTTTTTATGTTCACTGTCTCCCATTTATTAGGGGAAAAATTACGAGTGGTGATGGGTGATGTGCCGACCTCTCGACATCTGGTATAAAAGCCTATATTTCCAATTACTGAAAGACAACGATAAATCGATTGATTCAGATATTCCTTGGAAATTAGACCCTAGTCATTTGTCACGATGGCTACCAGTTAAAGAAGGTGGAATAGATACTACAGGAAAATTCTCATTCATTCGTATTTATGCGTGGTCCTTGCGATTCATTAGAATCTGTCGATCACCAAAAAAGTCACGTATTATCATCCAAAGAATTGAAAGAAGCCGAACTGACAATTTTAAAATTCGATCGGCGAAAACGTTATCCCGACGAAATAGCAGCTCTGAAAAAGAAAAACAATGTTCTTCTTATAGCAGTAAACTTGTTGCGTTCATTCCGTTCTTGGGTGAAAAAGATGTATAGCGTTCGCGAACTCGATTAGAAAATAGTCCTGAGTTACCGAGTGAAGCGAAATTTCCGATTATCTTTGCGAAATCTATTCCCGTCGCGGGACCCTTGATACTTCAGGAGCACGATGATACCGACCATAGCGTCAGACCAGCTCATATTCATAATTCGTTGAGACAGAAGTATTTGATCTTACAAGGATTAACTCTCGTGAAGAATATAATTCGCGCTGTTCACTTAAAAACAACCGATAGTTTAGATACCGATTCGTTACTCTCCAGATTCGTTCGTTTTGCAGCAAGACAAGGTTGGCCAAAACGATGTTTATCAGACAACGGAGGTTGTTTTGTATCTGGAGAGTCAGAATTGCGAGAACTTACCGATTTGTTAAGTCGATCTAGACCAGGAAAAATTGCGAACAATTAAGCGAATAATGGAGTTCAGTGGGTTTGGAATCTTCCCGCCAGCCCGCATTTTGGAGGCGTGTTTGAAGTCATGATAAAAGCAGCTAAACGTTCGATTAAAGCGATGATAAAAAATAGCGATCTTAATGATGAACAATTCCGAACGAGTAATTGGACGACTGATCGGGCCATGTAATGAAAAACCACGGACGTTATAAACTTTCTTTTACAGACACTTTAAGTTGTAACCACGTTCAGACGCAAAAACACCACGATAATACGATCGCGGTATCGCGGTAATTTTCATTTTAACGCAGCAATTTAACGAAACGGAACCGAACATGCCAGAGAATCGAATCAGCCACCAGCTGTGTTAGTAAGGACAAATAATATGTTATTATCAGGCCTTGTAATGTTGATTTTTCATTAAATATGAAAATATTTTCAATGGAGTTTGTATAAGTTTGACAACCATTGTTCGCTTTCTCCCTGAAGATTTTGCTGTGCCTGTTATTCATCTGCTTTTAAGGGTTAATCAGTGATGCGCATTTTGAAACTGGAATGGTTGGAAAAGGTTTCAAATATTTAAACCTCCATAGGAATTACTAGCGAAAAGTTTCTGCTCATGCAAATCTTTGAGAAAATATGGCCAGAAAACAAGCATAACTTTCAAAATCAAGACAGTATTGAATTGTAAATAACATTTCATCACAAGTGGTGACATGTATATTTGTTATAATTGTAATTGATACCGTTAGCTACATTGACACACTTGCCGGGCGAAGCAAGACGTGTTCCTTTTGCCAAACTGGAACTTCCGATTATCTCGACGAAGTCTAAACGTCCTCTTGTAAAAAAACATTTCGTACGAAATTCGAATTGTGGAACTTCTTCTTAATGCCTGAAAATGGACCATCCTAAGTACACTGATATTGCACAGCTAGTAAAACATCGCATCAGAATATATCAGAATAACATCAGAATATCTAGCAAAATTCCCAGCGAGGGGTATCCGAATTATGTATGACGGTTGATGTATTTTAGGCGACATTCTTCAAGTAGGTACACACACAAATGCACGATCAAATATTTTTCCTGCTGGCAGGATATGATTTTTTGGTGATGTGTTATCTATAAATGCACGTGAATGCATCCATCAAATTTCACACGTTTCAATTTGTACCATAGCAGATAAAATAATTTACGTAGATTATGCAGGTAATATAATCTAAAAAGCATGCATTGGCAGTTAACATTAATGGGCTTCCGTTGAAACGGTATTTATACGTCGAATCACTACACTATATTCAGAAGTTAATACAATGAAGTCATTAATAGTTTGTCTATGTCTGGTCGCCAGTATTTTTGCCAAGGAACTGTTCTCTCAAAGAGAGTTAGCTGTCCTTCGAAATCTTGATAGAAGTGATTTGCCGAGGTACATTAAGACAGCGTTACGACGAATCCGTAGACAAGTACAAGGGTACGTAGGTGTTCCAACTTCAAATTTAAGTGAACTCCTGACAAGGGGATGGAAGATCAACAGTTTTTTTTTCTGTGAAATAATCTTGGTTCTACAACTAGAAGTGGAGATAAATGGCATGGAAATACTGTCAAAATTGAAATAGCATTTTGACGCGTCAATCGACGCGTCAAACGACGCGTCAATCTACGCATCAAATTCAGGGCATTGCTAGGGCAATTTAGGGCATTGCTTGAAAAATCTTTTTAATTCGTGACTTCAGGTAAGTTCCACAAGTTTATATTGTATTTTATCTTTCTTCAGGAATTATTTTGTAGTCAAATAAGACCAAAGATATACATTTGGTTACGGTCCGTGTCCAAAATTTTGTAGGGTACAGGTAGGCGCGGCAGGGAAACTATTTAATATTTTCAAAAAAATATGTTTCACAATATGAAAAAAATATTCAAATAAGGCCATACCAAAATAATTGTCTGTTTGCCGTAACAACGAATGAACTTTTCAGGATGAGTCGGAAGGTAGGTAGAAGGTAGGTAGGTTTTTTGCAAAATTTTTGGGCAAAAAAAAGAAACAAATTTACCACCTTTTTCACATGGAAACAATATCGTAGAAATCATCTACGTTGTGCACGGGAATTTTGTCTAATAGCGTAGATTTCGAGAATTATTCCAAAATTATAACTTCGTCCAGAGCGGCATCTCTGTGTTAAAAATGAAACAGTACATTGAATATGAGCGAGCGTTTACGTTACCAGCTTTAATATAGTCACTATGAGAATGAATGGCAGCTTATTGGAACACTGCCAGTTTCCTGGAAAACTTAAATTAGGCCACATGTCAAGGCATGTTTTCACACAATGCACACTTGAATTCAAACATACGTAGCACATACGTCGGCAGTGTGTCGGTCGGTCGGCCGTTTTTATCAAAAATAAAGTTTATTTCAATGAATCCCAGAAAAAAGTTTTCACTCGGTACCTTTGAAGTCGGGTCGGTCGGTCCTCGTTACCTCGTTGTCTCAAGGTCTCGTTGTATACACGTACTTAATACATGCATGCGAACGCCGTAGACACAAAGTCCTAATGGCTTTTTGGGCACCCGAGAGGACTCTGAAAAAAAATAAATCATTTTTTTAGCATATACAATGACTAGAACAAAAGCACCGGCAATATTTCACCACTGTATGTGTAACTTTCCTAAGCCAGGTTGTAAAGATGTCATCTTAGATGTCAAAAATAGGGCTGCTTAGGACCCCTTGAATGCACCCATGATACAGCACTTTGGAGAGTGATCTTGACACACCTTTTTTATCAGTGGGTTATTACGCAATCGGCAGCCATCCTAGTATCTTCAGTCCTCGTTCATAGAAGGAAAACGGGTTTGTGGAGGATATCAACAGGTTTAACACATAATTACGTATGTTATTCGATAATTTGTATCTATCGTATGACACATCCCAATCGAATTGGGATTACCCGGTGTTGTATTATCTCACCAAAGGAGGGAAATTTTGAATAAAATACAATTTACCTTTTTTCATTGGTACCTATCCATATAAACAACAAAAGAAAAATTTCTTTTTATAGTGCAACTGGGCACATATTCATACGAATCATGCATTCAAGCTTTGTCAATTACTCATAGGAAGCCAAATTTTGAAAAGGCCCTTGATTAAATTGTTGTTCGCGAAAATCTGAACGCAGAAATGTTGGAAAAAGCCTCTATGGTCGGCTTAGCCGCTGTCATGTGAACCCGCGGTATGTCTACTATATTACTTTCGCGTTTTATTTGGTTAAAGTGATCAATTGCGCGATCGGGACGAATAGTTATAAAATACGACGAAAATAACTTCGAATCAAATTCAATTTTAAACCGCATTCATATCAATTAGACAGGAAAAAACTCTAGTCTGTGGTATTCGTTCCTGCCATCTCCCCGTTGCGACTTGTAAAAACACGATTGAACTGTGTTAATCCACGGGGCTCGTATCAGAGTTGCAGTGTAAAAATGATAATCTGTTAATTCAATGTCTATAGTATATATAAAATAACAAGGGGCTAACGACGCTCACAAACTACTCAGCTTCAGTCACTTACTGTTCCTTTATTTCTCATCCAATTTCGATAATTTCGGGCATGATATGAAAGCTAATAGCTTCCTGCTTCTGACGAAATTAATCCCTTTAACTTCCAATGAATAGTTCGTGAACAAATATAGAATGTTTTGTGTATTTGAAGCTCACGATCATCAAAATCGGTGAAAGACTTCGCGTCGAACTGAACGTTTTAAATTTCGAAATCGGCAAAAACCGGCGTCATAGCATTTTCGGTCCAGGCAATTTCGGCCCCAATTTCGCGTTCAAAGACGTATAACTATTCTTTGGAAATTAATGGGATTAGTTTCCTTAGAAGCAGGAAGCTATTAGCTTTCACATCATGCCCGGATTATTGAAATTAGATGAGAAATAACGAAATAGTAAGTGACTGAAGTTGAGTAGTTTCTGAGCGTTGTTAGTCCCCTTGTTGAGACGAGGAGATACACAATATCCGTGTAAGATGATAACGAGAGAAATTCCACGATAAATCCAGCCATGACCAAAAACCTGAAAAGAAGAGTATATATATTTGCGCAACTTTTTGGCTAAAGACTATTAGCCATCATCAGGCGTACTGAGAATAGGAGAATACTACACGATAATTATACAAGACCAAACTGAGTGAGTGATTACAATGTTAGTAATAGGGAATATAGGGGTTCAGATCAAAGGTCGTAAGGTCGAAAAATAAATTCTCGCACACTCGAATTTATCTTTCGACCATCCAACCTTTGATCTGAACCCCTATATTCCCTATTACTTAAAGTTTAAATGTGTTAAATTTTTGATTTTAACATAAAAAAGTACGAGTAATTAACAAGTGTAAACTTGCGTCGAGAAAACAGTGAATATTTATATTTGTATGTGTTAAATTCTTATTTTAACATAAAAGTAACGAGTAATAAAAAATTTGATATTAAAATGGAAGCAAATAAGTACTACTGCCCGACATGTAAAATCAATATAGATAAATCTCAAAAATCAAGACACAATAAAACTAAATCTCACTTAGAAAATAAATTAAAATTAGAATATAAAGATGAAATATTAGAAAATAAATTAGAAGAATTAAAGAATGAAAAAGAAATATGTAAATGTGATAAGTACTACTGTCCAACATGTAAAATAAATATAGATTAACCTCAAAAATCAAGACATGATAAAACTAAATCTAACTTAGAAAATAAATTAAAGTTAGAATATAAAGATGAAATTCTAGTTCTATTTGAATTCTAGTTTTTCTATCTTCTTCATTCTATCTTTTTCATTTTCAAACTTAACTTGAATTATACAGTTTATCATTCAATTCATGAATATATTTATGAGTTTTTAAACTCTTTTCATTTTTATACCTTTTATTACATATTTCCAGCATTTAATATTATTAATTCGATCTGATAGATAATTTATATTTTCTTTTAATTCTGTATATTTAATTTTACAGCTATCATAGAATTCTAACATCTGTTTCAATGAGTAAACTGAGAAAGAAAATAAACCTGAAATCATAATTAATTTAATATTCTGTTGATTTCTGTAAATAAGATGTAATATTTCTAATACCTTACTTTCACTCATTTTTGTAGTTAAAATATATAAATT
Organism: Tubulanus polymorphus; assembly: GCF_964204645.1. NCBI lineage: Eukaryota > Metazoa > Nemertea > Palaeonemertea > Tubulaniformes > Tubulanidae > Tubulanus > Tubulanus polymorphus. The sequence goes on from NC_134026.1 coordinate 13,010,648, forward strand.
AAATTAGATTAAAAGATGCTGTTTATATCCTCTAATTCTTTTAAACCATTAACTTTTTATGATTATTTTTATTTCCATTTAACTTCTTTAATTTCTTGCTCAATTTAATATTTTCATTCATTAGATCCTTACTAATATTTTCATAATAGAAATATAATGCAGCCAATATTAACCCTCCTGCTATAAGATAATGCTTCAAATCACTTTTCCCAATTGGAATGCTGAAATCTTCCATTTAATTAAGAGAAAAATTAAACAGTTTATAAAATATTAGATAATTAGTGTTGAATTATTATTTTTGAGTTATGATATTTTGATTTAAGATGGTGTGATTTATTGCTTCGAGTATAATATTTTCCACAATTACATAACACCTTTTCATTAGGTTCATATTTAGGTGTTTCGATTATATCGTCTAAGTTACATTGAATTCCAACATCTTTATATGATTTTTCATTTGGAATGTCAGGGTTAAATCTGTTTTCTTCTACTCTGAAAAACATTACATAGCATTCTCTGAAAGGACAATAACGTAAGTGTAGAAATAATGATTTATCTTAATTTTCATTATTAAAAAGTGATTGCATTTCATCTGTAATTATTAAATGTTTAACTGTTTCATCAAATCTTGTGAATTTTGGAATAATTGTATTGAATAAGATTTTATCTTTATCATTCGATAACTCTATTATTAGATAATGATTTTTAAACATTGATTCGGTAATATTTTTCACTTGAAAACGGAAACGTCCAGTTTTAATCAAATCTTTAATAGGAATGAAATTTTTAATTGTAAAATATTTTTCTAATTCATTTAAATCGATATCTTTAAACTGTAGTATCTGTTCACTCATTTATTAGTCATTTTTTTTATTTAAATGGATATTTTCTTCAGTACTCGTTACTTTTTATATGGTGGACAGTAGTACTTATCACATTTATATATTTCTTTTTCATTCTTTAATTCTTCTAATTTATTTTCTAATATTTCATCTTTATATTCTAACTTTAATTTATTTTCTAAGTGAGATTTAGTTTTATTGTGTCTTGATTTTTGAGATTTATCTATATTGATTTTACATGTCGGACAGTAGTACTTATTTGCTTCCATTTTAATATCAAATTTTTTATTAAAATTGTTATTTTCTTCAACTCGTGAATTCCTCGTTACTTTTATGTTAAAATAAAAATTTAACACATACAAATATAAATATTCACTGTTTTCTCGACGCAAGTTTACACTTGTTAATTACTCGTACTTTTTATGTTAAAATCAAAAATTTAACACATTTAAACTTAAAGTAATAGGGAATATAGGGGTTCAGATCAAAGGTTGGATGGTCGAAAGATAAATTCGAGTGTGCGAGAATTTATTTTTCGACCTTACGACCTTTGATCTGAACCCCTATATTCCCTATTACTAATGTTGAAGGGGAATAGAATCAAGTAAGGACATAACAGCTGGAAAACAATAGTAAATAGTAAAGAAAGCAAAGGCAAACTAGGGGCAATATAGATTAAAGAATTTTAAAAACAAAAGACACAAACTTAAGTGATTAAAACGTAAGGACAAGCTAAGGGGTAATCAGATGAAAACAAAGAGAAGGCACATGAAAGGCTTTGATCTATTACACTTCAACATTTTAATCCCTCACTCTGTTTCTATTGTTTTGGTATTTTCTAATAGTCTTTAGCCGAAACTTTGCCCAAAAGTTTATACTCTTCCATTCAAGTTTCTCGTTTTGGCTGAATTTATCGTATGATTTCTCGCGTTAGCCCCCCTTGTTATTTTATATATGCTATAGACATGGGATAAACAGATTACCAGATCAACAGATTGGATTAATAGATTATATTACCTACAACTCTGATACGAGCCCCTGTGTGTAAATCACACTGAGCGAAAAGTGTATTTTGGCAAATGTAACCCACAGATTGCATTGCACCATGGTGGATCATTCGTTGTAATTATCTGGATTGGATTCCATAGCCTCGCGATTTGTATCTTAACTTGCCACAATGTGTTATTCTTTATTATTGGAAATTTGCAATAGCTCGTGTTTGGCCTGTATGGAATAAGGAGGTGGTGTTTCATTTTTATTTAGACATTGGTGTTGTGCCAATGACCAACCAATTAATTCAATTCAAAGAAGTAAAATATCGATGGAAATGGTCAAGGTGACGGAGAAAGTGAAAATAGGTTACACAGAATGTAAATGGTTAGGAAGTGGCCGTTGTTCACTCTACGATGTCAGATATAGGTAGGTATATATAGTTATGTCTGCTTAATCGTCGTACCTCAGTTATTTACCCAAAAATTTTCTTAATGGTATGGCTACTTTATTGTACCCCGCGCGGCATAGGCCGCGGATGGGGGACTTGGTATCCGCCTCCGTCCGTCCGTCCGTCCACATCAGCTTGTGAACGCGATTCAAGATGAACCATCGATCGCTGGACTATGATATTACACAGTATGGTAACCCCTATGGAGAGGATGTGCCCTTTTGATTTTTGAGTCCATGAATCAAAGATCAAGGTCGCTACAGGTCATTCATGCGAAATCTTTTGAACGCGATTCAAGAAGAACCGTTGATCGCACGACTCGTTACGTATTATAATTACCCCTAGGCAGAGGATGTGCCCGATTTTGGGTTCAAGGATCAAAGGTCAAGGTCACTACAGGTCATTCAATTGAAGCACTGTGAACGTGATTCAGGGAGAACCGTTAATTGCAGGACTATGCTATTACGTAGTATGATTAACCCTGGGGAGAGGATGTGCCCTATTGATTTTGGGGTCCGAAAATCAAGGGTCAAGGTCACTACAGGTCATGTGAATTCTTGTAAATGCGATTCAAGAAGAACCGTTGACAACAGGACAATGCTATTCCATAGTATCATTACCCCTGGGAAGAGGATGTGCCTTATTGATTTTGGAATTCTAGGGTCAAAAGTCCAGGTTAGTAGAGGTTTTTTGCCTAAAACCCTGTAAACTCAAATCTTAAATAACTATTGATAGCAGGACATTGATATTTTATAGTATGGTTATCCCTGGATACACTTATCATTTTTTCGATATTAAAGATCGGTTTCTTCAGGGGGATTCCATACTGGCTATCGCGGGGACGTAGTACGTAGTATCAAATTGCCTTGTTTAATGTGCATTCTCCCACACTAGCTATTTCCATTATGTATACGTTTTGTAGAAGTCAGCCGACTTATTTCACTGATTATTACGAGGTTCCCGACATGAAAGCTTGTCCAGACCAGCACGTTAAGTGTTGCAAAGGTTTCGTTATGATTGCCAATGAGAATTGCATCAGTAAGTATCGCCATCTAATCCGCATAGTATAAATGTGATGGAAATCGAGCCCGCGGACAGGTATTTGTGCCTTTAATTCTGTGTGTGTGTGTGTGTGTGTGCGTGCGTGCGTGCGTGCGTGCGTGCGTGCGTGCGTGCGTGCGTGCGTGTAGGCAAATATACTTGTAATAAAGTACGTAATTTATAATAATTTATAATAAAGTACGTATTAATGAATACGTTTTCAGGCTTGGACGAGGCAAAGGAGCATATTGAAACACTGAAAGATCTCATCGCCGCTGGACTTATTGGATAATGGTAGACACAAAGATGCACGCACACACCCTACTTCAATGTACACACACCAATGTTTCGGCCAGGAAGGCACCGCTTAATAAAGTATGATGTCTTCCCTAAGGCACCGCTTAATAAAGTATGATGTCTTCCCTATATCAAATTGTATCTTATTTCAATTCTTATTTCTTATTTATTAACGTGAATATCATTAATGCCAAAACCTGCAGGTTCTGAAAATTCCCTGTTATTTTTGTTTCACATGTTGTGTTAGTTTTTATGCTAAATGAGAATATTCATAGAGTAGCCGTGTTAACCAGGTTTAGAATAGATAACGAGAGTAGTACTATTTAGGTTAAATTTCGATAAGACGCACGAGCTTTCGCTACTAACATATAGAAGCTTCGTTAGGTGAATGAGTATAGTCAATGGAAAAACAACGGTATTTAAATTTAACGAGACTTACCTGTAAGATGGAGTTTGATTGTAATTCTGTCGAATTATAAATCACGAACTAGGGATCGCATGAGATGTGTGCAGCTAGCTCACAGTCAGTGTTTAAAGTTTAAGCGAGGCATCAGGAAAAAATTTAGGGATAAGTAACAGGGTAGGGAGATTCTGGGCGGGCATGTGATCCCTAGTTCGTGATTTATAATTCGACAGAATTACAATAAAACTTCAACTTACAGGTAAGACTAGTTTATTCAATAAATTCTATCTCATCATAAATCACTTCACTAGACGTATCGGCCCCACTCCGCGCGGTGGCGCCACCGCGCGGGATTTACGCGAAGCAGCAAACACAAACACGGCCACTCTCTCAATTTTCAATGATAGAAATCGTGTGTGCATTTCAATTATTTCGGCTGTTAGGGTTTTAAAGCACAATATAAGATGATGTGATATGGCGATGTTAATTAATGATAATTCCGCAGTGAAGCTAGTCACGAACGGTGCCGATTGAGTGTACAGCTGCCAAAAACACTGAAATGTGCGTAGTTGCGTAACTGTTTGCAGTGAATTGCAGGCGAAACATGAAGCCTTAACGGCCGTTTAAAAAAAAATTTATACCAATCGCAATTGTAAAATAAAAATGAGATAGAACCTAAGTTAAAATTCTGGCCATTTCTAAAATGTTATTACTAATTTTTAGTCAGTGCCGAACGTTTAGTTTTCTAACAATAATGAGGGGTGGTAGGTATTCATGCAATGTAAGTCATCATTTATTACACGTTACTTCCGTGTTGTTGAAAATCTCGCGAGTCCTGGACCAAACCCCATTGAACAATGTGATCTGTGTGCTGGCCACAAATGCACACAGATCACACTACACTACCCATTACACACTCCAGTACCCACAGCTTTCATATATCCATCCAAATATTTAGAGTGTCTTTCTTCCTGGGTCACACATGAGACTTCAAGGCCGAAATTACCATGTCACACAAAACATAATTGATCAAAAATCAAAATCCGGTTCCAATATCATCAATACTATATAGTGCTTATTTATCATATGTATAATTTTTCAACAATTCATTCCCGATATTAACATCTGTAGTTGACTCAATGTTCTTGTTATAATATTCCTGAAAAGTCTTTGCATCTGACCAACTAATCTTATTAATTATCTCCTATATAGGAACTCCACCAATCTTGACGCGGTCGCTGATCTAGTCGAATGAGCGTGGAATATATTTGTATCAATTCCCGCATCCAGTAGAGTGCTCTAAATCCATTTGCCGATTGTCCCGCCCGTTACGCTGCGATGTGGAGCTATAAAACTAATAAAAAAATTCTGAGGTGTCTACTCTCAATGATTTTGTCATTTCTAAGTACATTGAAATGTGCGACTATACACAGTTCACTGTCCTCTTCAAGGGCTAAGAATTCTAATGAACTTTGGTGTTTGCCAGGTTTACTGGTTTTCAAGTTTTTTCCAAATAAAAGATATAACTCTTATCGGATGCCACAAATTTGTCTGTTTTAGGAGAGTTTTCTGCCTTTGACCTGTCAATATTGCCACCAAAGTCACAGTTCTGACAGTCAGCTGTTTTAAGTTACAATCTGCAATGACATTTTCCTTAAAGTGATTAAACATCGGCGTGACGGGCGTGAGTTGAAAACGCCTTTCATAAATCTACTAATAAGTTTATGTTCGCCACATGGAACATAAGGGTGAAATGTGATAACAATTGAAAGTGCCGACCTAGCAGTAATCAGCGCACTATAGGCTAATCCTGATTCATAAAGTTCAGTCAAGAATGTTAACACCGGTTATACATCAGGTTCATCCCGAGAAACCGAGTGTTTCACCGAAAACAACAACCACCGCTTTTGATACATGTCGTATTGCTTGACAGTGGATCTCCTATCCTTGCATCATAACGTCTATTGTGGAACTTTCAAGGCCGGTTAGTAACAGGGATAATAGGGGTTCAAGCCAATGGTCGAAAGGTCAAAAAATAAATTCTCGCACACGAATTTATTTTTCGACCTTTCAACCTGTGAACTGAACCCCTATTATCCCTATTACTCTTGAAATATTCATATAAAGGAACATTATTTAAATGAATTTCATATATTTTAAAATAAATTTCATGTTTTAAAAGTGAGAGTAAAATGTTAGCATAATAAACTAGAAAAATAAGATCAAATATAGATTTCGAATGATAAAAAATCAATTTTTAACATAAAAAGTGTGAGTAAAGTGTGAGTGAAATAATTCATATTTAAAACAGTGAATATTTATATTTATATGCGTTAAATTCTTATTTTCAATATAAAAATAACGAGTAATTAACAAGTTGAAGAAAATATCAATTTTAATAAAAAAATGACTAATAAATGAATGAACAGATACTACAGTTCAAAGATATCTTTTTAATTGAATTAGAAAAATATTTTACAATTAAAAATTTTATTCCTATTAAAGATTTCATTAAAACTGGACGTTTTTGTTTTCAAGTGAAAAATATTACTGAATTAATGTTTAGAAATAATTATCTAATAATAGAGTTATCGAATGATAAAGATAAAATCTTATTCAATACAATAACTCCAAAATTAACAACATTTGATGAAATAGATCAACATTTAATAATTACAGATGAAATACAATCACTTTTTGATAATGAAAATTCCCATAAATCTTTATTTCTACACTTACGTTATTGCCCTTTCAGAGAATGCTATGTAATGTTTGTCAAAGTAGAAGAAGAAAGATTTACCCCTGCCATTCCAAATGAAAAATCATTCAAAGATGTTGGAATTCAATGTAACTTAGATAATGAAATTGTTACACCTAAAGAGAAATATGAACCTAATGAAAAAGCGTTATGTAATTGTGGAAAATATTATACTCGAAGCAATAAACCACACCATCTTAAATCAAAATATAATAACTCAAAAATAATAATTCAACTCTAAATATTCAAAATAAGATATTTCAAATTACTTTTAATTCTTTCTCTCAAATAAATGGATGGTTTCAGCATTCCAATTGGGAAAAGTGATTTAAAACATTATTTAGTTGCTGGAGGTTTAATATTAGCTGCACTTTACTTTTACTATGAAAATATCGGTAAGGATCTAATGAATAAAAATATAAAATTGAGTAAAAAGTTAAAAAAGAAATTCAATGAAAACAATAATCGAAATAAAAAAGTTATTGAATCAGATTAGTGAATTAATTAAATAATCAAATGAGTGAAAATATATTAAGTTTATTACATCTAATATATAAAAATCAACAGAATATTAAATTAATCATTATGCTTACAGGATTAGTTTCATTTTCAATTCATAGTATAAAACAGATGTTAGAATTTTGTGATTCTTGTAAAATTAATTATACAGAATTGAAAGATAACATAAATTATATTTCAGATAGAATTAATAATATTAAGTGTTGTGATATATGCAATAAAAAATATAAAAATAAAAAGAGTTTAAAAACTCATAGATATATTCATGAATTAGATGAGAAATTACATAATTCAAATTAAGTTTGATAATGAAAAAGATTAATTTCTATTTACATATTGATGGACGAATTGGACGAATGGACGAGTGGACGAGGGTACGAGACGGGGGTCTTATATTCAAATAAACCCCTATGTCTTCACAGATTTATCATATGCATATTTGTAACTAATATATTTTATATTTTCAGCTAATATAATTTATATTTTATTAAAATGATATTTAAATATCGTATAAAATTGATAAAATCACTTAAAATCAAACTCGTACTGTTTTTTTAATAAAAACATATGTAAATCATATATTATTACACTCGTACCATTCGTCCAATTCGTCCACTCGTTCACTCATACACATTCAAAATCCTCTCATTTTCCAAATTATGATTTTATTTTATAAATTTATATTCATATGATATTAGTGGTATCTTTACGCAGCACTAGAATAATACGAGTGATACTAAGTTAGTTGGTTTATTGTTTTTCTCGTCAAATGTAAAGTCATTTAGTATTAAAAAGAATTAATAAAAAAACATTAGAAAAACAATAGGTGTCTTTAACAACACTAGCTTATTCAATTGTATTGTTTTTCTAGTTGAATCTATTCAAAATATCATTTAACCCAGTGAGCAAAAAGAAACAATAACTAGTCTTATTTTAAAGATAAGCATCATATTCTTTACGCACCACTAGAATATGATATTTATCTAGTGCTGCGTAAAGAATATGATATTGAGCGTAATAATATATGATTTACATATGTTTTTATTTAAAAAACAGTACGTGTTTGATTTTTAGTTATGTTATCAATTTTATACTATATTAAAATATTAATTTAATAGAATATAAATTATATTAGCTGAATATATAAAATATATTAGTTAAAAATATGCATATGATAAATCTGTGAAGACATGGGGGTTTATTTGAATATAAGACCCCCCTCTCGTACCCACGTCCACTCGTCCGTTCGTCCAATTCGTCCAATCGTCCATCAATGTGTAAATAGAAATTAATCTTTTTCATTATCAAACTTAATTTGAATTATGTAATTTCCCATTTAATTCATGAATATATCTTATGAGTTTTTAAACTCTTTTCATTTTTATATTTTTTATTGCATATATCACAACACTTAAATATGTGATCTTTTAATTCTGTATATTTAATTTTACAAGAATCATAAAATTCTAACATCTGTTTTATACTATAAATTGAAAATGAAACTAATCCTGAAAGCATAATGATTGATTTAATATTCTGTTGATTTTTGTATATTAGTTGTAGTAAATTTAATATATTTTCACTCATTTAATTATTTAATTAATTCACTAATCTGATTCAATAACTTTTTTATTTCGATGATTGTTTCCATTTTTGATTTCTTTAACTTTTTACTCAATTTTATATTTTCATTCATTAGATCCTTACTGATATTTTCATTGTAAAAGTTAAGTGCAGCTAATATTAAACCTCCAGCAACTAAATAATGTTTTAAATCACTTTTCCCAATTGGAATGCTGAAACCATCCATTTAAAAAAATCAAAAGTAATTTGAAATATCTTATTTTGAATATTTAGAGTTCAATTATTATTTTTGAGTTATGATATTTTGATTTAAGATGGTGTGATTGATTGCTTCGAGGATAATATTTTCCACAATTACATAACGCTTTTTCATTAGGTTCATATTTCTCTTTAGGTGTAACAATTTCATTATCTAAGTTACATTGAATTCCAACATCTTTGAATGATTTTTCATTTGGAATGTCAGGGGTAAAAACATTACATAGCATTCTCTGAAAGGGCAATAACGTAAGTGCAGAAATAAAGATTTATGTGAATTTTCATTATTAAAAAGTGGTTGTATTTCATCTGTAATTATTAAATGTTGATCTATTTCATCAAATGTTGTAAATTTTGAGATCATCGTATTGAATAAGATTTTATCTTTATCATTCGATAACTCTATTATTATATAATAATTTTTAAACATTAATTCAGTAATGTTTTTTAGTTGAAAACAAAAATGTCCAGTTTTAATGAAATCTTTAATAGGAATAAAATTTGTAATTGTAAAATATTTTTCTAATTCATTTAAATCGATATCTTTGAACTGGAGTATCTGTTCATTAATTTATTAGTCATTTTTTATTAAAATTGCTATTTTCTTCAACTCGTTAATTACTCGTTATTTTTATATTGAAAATAAGAATTTAACACATATAAATATAAATATTCACTGTTTTAAATATGAATTATTTCACTCACACTTTACTCACACTTTTTATGTTAAAAATTGATTTTTTATTATTCGAAATCTATATTTGATCTTATTTTTCTAGATTATTATGCTGGACAGTAGTACTTCTTATTTGCTTCCATTTTACTATCAAATTTCTTTATTAAAATTGATTTTTTGGAAGTTATTCATATTCATATATATGAATATTTTAAGAGTAATAGGGATAATAGGGGTTCAGGTCAAAGGTTGAAAGGTCGAAAAATAAATTCGAGTTTGCGAGAATTTATTTTTCGACCTTTGGCTCGAACCCCGATTATCCCTATTACTCCGGTCCTTGTTAGGTATTCCTGATACCAAGCAAGCTATCAGATTCAGTTTGCTATGCAAGCTGTGTTTCCGACTCCTGTCCGATGGGAGAATCGAAATATCCGTTTTCACTGGGTGTGGTATCAGGTTTAAGCTAGTAAATCAAGCGTCTCTCCGAGAAGCCTGGCAGGGGTTATAGGTACCATTGTTTCTAATTTCCAGGGGTCATGCACCTGTTTTGGAATTGATTCCCTCTGAAGCTGAAGTTTCCTCTGCCCCTTTAGTGGCCACGTTTCTAGTGGTGTTGGTGGTTTTTTGACTGTTGCATATCTTTTGTAACTTCTTCAGCCTGTTTTGCCTCTTTAATGGATTTGCCAATGTCATCCCCAAACAATTTGTCTGAGACAACTGTGTTGGAGCAGAGACTTTGATATTTCGGCTTCAGACCTGGCCTTATAATATCCTCCCTTTTCTCTGAAAGTTCTTGGGATGCGCGGCCCAACAGGCCCAGCGCACCTGTGGCCATTCGTATCAGGTTCTCCCTATCGCCTCCTGACGCACGATTTATGACATTCTCAGCCATTAGAGTTATTGCGTTGGTCGCCTTAGTCACAGCTTTTTGGATGTAAAACATCCTAATATCTTTCGACTTAGCGTGTGCTGTGATTTTCGACCGAATTTCGTCGTTCAGCCTCGGCGTAACCAGTGCCTCACAGTTTTCGGCCATAGCGTAGGCTTTTCTTTTTCTATGATCATGTATTTTGACATTTTGAGTGAACCCGTGGTTCACAATTTTAGCCAGCTTGGGATTTATTCCTGGGAGTGTGGCCTCTTGCTCGCTGAGTTCACTCTCAATCAAGCTCAGGAACTCATCGTCCGAATTGTCTGAGACCACGCTAGGGTCGCCTCCTGTCGTTGACTCGAGGAGATTATTGACATCTTCCTCGTCGGACATAGAATGGGTTGTGCCTTCTTCGGGCCCTTTCCTTTTCTTCTTTTCTTCTTTTCTCGGGGGTCCTCCTGGGTAGAAGCAGGCCTCTTTTGAGTTTCCGCAGATTTGCTTGTAGCTATCTGCTTCCAAGCGTTGCCCATATTGGCAATGGCCTCCGCCATTTGGCTCATTAAGGCGGGGAAAGTAGGTGCCCCAGTGGGGTCACTATGGATAAAGGGTTCCGTGTCCTCAAGGAGGTCATCCTCTTCTCTGTAATTGCTTGTAGTATCCAAAATGCTGAATGAAGTAATCCGAGTATAGAAATCATGAGTGTAGAGAGGGCAGTAGTACAACACGTGTGACTGTTATGAGAACTAGGCACACAACTGACTGTTAGCTAGCTGCACGCATCTCATGTGTGACCTAGTGATGTGATTTATGATGAGACAGAATTAATATTACTAAGTGAGTGCGTAGACATGTAATTTATTACAAAACAATAAACTAAAATAAATCAAAGTAAAACTTTATCAAAGTAAAAAAACAAAGAGAATACCCAAGAGCAACAAGTCACAATAATGGAGGGATAAGCTCAGATACAATGATTACGTTCTGACATGAATCCTAGATCTCGATTAAGTCCAAGATTAACCGTATACCCGCGATGAATTAGTTTTTGTTCCATGATTTTGCACGAATGTTTATTAGGAGTGTACATTTTATGCTTTTAAGTTACTTATTGTGTGATTCGGAAGATTGAAATGTTCGCCAGGAGGTTTATCCATTTTCTTGTATAGTGATCGTTCAAGCGTTGACGTGATGTTTGTCCAGTTTTTACGATGTAGATGTTTCTTGGGCAGATATCGCATTTCATGGCATAAACAACGTTGGTGGAGTCGCATGTGTAGGGTCCAGTGACTTTCAGTTGTTGGTTGTTGGCAGCGTTGACGGTCGGTGATCAGTTGATGAGAGGACATAGTTGCCATTTAGATTTGTTCCAGGGACGCTTGAATTTGTATATGTGTTGAGTCTTCTACGGTGGGAAGTTTGCTGCTGATGAAGAGTTTACTTACTTTTCTTGTTGGCGGTACGCGATGACGCGTCTAAGTAGTCATCTCGCGGAGAGGATCAGCTTCTTCGATTATGGGTTGGAGAGCTGGTATGATTCGTTGGATTTTGCGTAAGGATCAGACTGTAGGTAGCTGCGATGGGGATTCTTTCTGCTTCTTCAGACGTAGGCGGGTTGTATTGAGGTGTTCTTTCCCTGGTGTCGCGATCAGAAAATACGACGACGACTGTATTCTCTCTGCTACAACAATTTATCACCGAAAATACATGTTTCTACAAGACAGGATTATAACATGATAAGATACTACAAATCTAAAGCATAAATCAATTTCAAAAGAATCATACAAATTGTAATACTAACGTGAAAAGTTGGAGAAATGCACACACGACGAGCACGCAAAATGAACAGAACAAAGACCAAAGGTCCCGACAAAGCAAAAGAAATCACGTGGTTTTCAGTACTAATTCATGGCGGTACAATTCAAATGTCTTGACAGGTGTATGGATAAAGCATACAGTTCGATTTAGAATAGAAAAATAAGTAGAGTAAAGATTGAGCGTAACATCTCCGGCCCCATTAAATATAGGCTCTAGTATTAATTCACAGCGAAGCAATACGGGATATCGACAAATTAAAGTTCTTGAATTACTCGTTTGATGGCGCTAGTCAGAACCGGAAATTTGAGCCTAAATCCGCCATGTTTTTAGTTCATTTGCAATGAAAATCTCAACCGAATGTATGGTGCTTTCAATGTCTATGGTGGCAGTTGCATGAACTTGGTAAAGTCTCACGTCGAGGCAGGTGGTGGAAAGAAAAAGAAACATTTCCGGGAAAAATTCAAAGAGGCAAGGCAAACGCACTTATTGTTCACTCTTTTTTGCTATCTTATTTTGAAATTGAAGTATTGTAAAAACTTATCTTTGATGATCAATTCATTTTGTTGTTTTCTTTCTTAATTTACATTTGATTTGGAAGGTCATTTTGTTTAGGAGTCATTTTGTCGACGCATCGAAGCAGCAATACAGTTTAACTTGTTTACATCTGGGTTGCTGCGGGGCAGGGCGGTCATTATATTGCTGACTTATCCAAATTACACTTAGACCCAACGTTTTCCAGTGTGTAAACTCCATCGTATTCGGCATTAGAGGGCATTGAATCTTAGCCATCTGAGCCCTCAGCTTGATTCGAGTAAAAGATCTTAACCAATTTAAGACCAATTTAAGATCAATTCAAATTCAATCTTGAATACATAAAGATTAGTCCAATAAATTTCTATTTTATTCAAGAAAATGTACTGAACACAGATTTTGAAATGAATGACGTGTCGATTTATCCAGACGAAATAATTACAGCAAAATCAACTGATGATCAACAAGGTGAAGTTTTCATTTATTTTCGGATAATTTGTCTACCAACACATTATTATTCGAAAATGGAATTATTAAATTCATGGAATCAATTGTAAAACTGAAAAAAGAAAACGGTTATGCTTCGGTCAAAGGAATGATAGATAATTTGTTACCTAGCAGTGCGGGTTTGCATAGAACGTGTGATTCAGCTGTTATCACTGACCGAGGCTACAATATTGTAACCTAGGTCGGTTCACCGCACAACTTTTTTTGTAAACACTGACCGAGGCTACAATATTGTAGCCTAGGTCGGTTCACTGCATGACCTTTGCTTGCGATTACTGGCCCAACCCCAGTCGGTTGTTTTTACAGTATTTGAAGTACTGGCCAATTGGATGTTACCATAAATAAACAGTATTTTGAAGATGTGGTGACAGAGAGAATCTGTTTTTATTTCGTCTTGTGAAGGTCCTACTGTTCGCTATTCTGTGTCAAGATATGAATTGAAATATAAAGGATGGAGTTAGTTTCCTTTCCCGATACTGTATTTATGCGTTTAATCATGAAGGATAATTATGTTATAGCAATTATAGTGATAACCTACGACAGTTTCAAATTCACGTATTAGAAAACGACAATTATCTTTAAATTCCAAATTTCATTTGGAAAGCGGCGTTTATGCGCACAATTCCTAAAATGTCGGAATTCCGAAAACTAGGGATTCACACGGTTCGAATGTTACCTAAATAAGTTTCGTCAATGATCGAGCAAATGATTACTATAAGAAACTAACGGCGAAACTTCACGGGTTGGTGCGGTCTGTGCGCTGCATGAACGGGTTTTTGGTATCGAATGTAATATACCGGCAGTGTACATGTTCGGATTTGTACCGATACATTGAGTTTAGTTCAATTTTTTGATCATTATAGTTTAGGAGCTCTGTGTGACGTCACTGAGCGCGCTGATCAAAAATAGTCTACACACTGTGCATCACATGTTGCTTGGTTTTAAAGGACAGTGTGCTAATTGACTATACATGAAATTGGGCTTGACCAAAATTCTCTTCCTGACAGAGGAATGTATAATCGCACTGATATAGCTGTCTTGCTAGGTTGAAGGGTGTTTGAACTTCGCCGAATTCAGTTAAAATTCAATGAAATACCATAATTAATAAAATCTTATTGACGGAAATTTACCGCTTTATTTAAGTTATTTTTCAGTGCGTTTTAAAATTGCATTGAATTCATCGTTCGAGGTCAATGATGGCGCAAAACAATTTAAATTGAGTCCAGTTGGGAGAATATTCCCTTACTTTAGGGTGATTTAGTATTTTAAGAATCAAGAAATTATTTACTAATTTTCCGCTAGCAGCAAAACAACACACTGTTATCTCAACTGTCAATCATTACGTCGTGTCTAGTTTAACAAATAGATATAGACTAAAAAAGGATGCGTGGTTCCCACGCGAGAACCAAACAAGACGGTTGTTTGTGGACGTACTTAAGTTGGATGAGTCAACAACGGTTTAAATAATTTATAAAAACAGATGTAAGCAGTTGTAAACTTGTGAACAGAGGAAATATCAACATATATACACAATTGTGTCTAACTTTCTCCTGTCTGGTTTTATGTTAAATATATATTTTGTTTGAATAAATATTCAAATATCGAGCGGATCCGGAAGAGCAAAGCGGCCAACAACATTTTATTTTGAGTTTGAAAAAATGACCCGTTGACTCGGTAAGACGGCTGTTCGATTTACCGGGTGCGCACTACTATGTTTTAAATGGCTATGAAAACGGAGTCGAACCAAGAACAGCAATTAAGCTTGATGTCTCGTTTCCCTCACAGATGACATATATATCAGAATCAGTTTTCTCAAAATCTGTTTCTTATTGAAGTCCTTGATTCGTGCTTGAATATGTACATAAGATTTTATAAATGAACACAAAGATATAACAAGAATTGAGGTCTTGGTTATTCGGTGACAAGTCGAATCGTTTGGAACTAAGAAAAATCCTCAGACTTAGAAAAGTCTGACTTAAGTTGAATTTCCGAAAAGTACGACTACTAATTGTTTCTGTTATCGGAAAAAATCAACATCTACATCTAATGTATCTATTGATACGAAACAGTTTTAGGACTGTAGATTGATTGAAAGTTACGGAGAGGGAGGGGTAGCTCTATCGCATTAAAACATTATTGCTCAGTTATACAGATGGCATTCATCCATTTAGCTCAAACAACAAACACACTTCTGCGCAGAAAAATACCAAGGCTATATATGCTTAATCATGTATTTTGTTGATACAGACAATAAAATCGCTGTCCGCGTTTTGTCCCCTTGCTTAAGTCACGTTTGTTATCTAATACAAATTTATAAAGGTCAGCAGAATTTAAGGGCTTTCACCGTTGAGTAGTAGTCTGTCTGTCATGAGGCCTGATCATGCACATGTGTTATATCAGAAATACGATATAGCTTTTCAATTTTTTAGGCGAAACGTTGCTTTAAATATATTCCCCGCGTCTTGATTTTCTAGAGGGATTTCTCTTGATTGTTAAAACAATATCAAATCATCCTGTCTCAAAAAGTATGAAACCTAGAAATATGTAGCCAATTTGAAATTGGATGAAATGTTCAAATTCAAAATAAGCCATTCGACCCTGTTATCAAACATATCAGTGTTCTTTAAAACACTTGTTAAATATCGGAGGATTTTTAAGCCGAGCTTCAAACATTTCGATTCCTGAACTAAAATGATTATGTGGCATGTAATTATCCAAGACTATATGTTTTAGGTGACCGTTTAAGGTGTTCCTTTTATCCGGGAAGGATTTGTTTCAATCTCACTTTTAAGACATCAACAGATCACTATGAAAAGTAACGGTATCGAGTGATCGCTGGCAGATTTAGCAGTTAAAATAGCCACACGTGTTAAATGTTTGCATTGATACAGGCGATTAGAGGGACACATGGCATCCACTGCATATAAAACAGTAGATAGATTTCTGGAGATTTAAAGTTTGGATGCTCTGATGAACTCTATCAGCTGTTGGTTGGTTAAAGCATAGCAGTGCTAAATTTATATGGTTATAGTACATTGCAGGTGACCCAAATGATTCGCCTGCTGCCTGGATACTATAAACCTGGTACCTATGAGCATGGACTCTTTTAGATGGATCTGGACGTTATAGTACAGTGTTCATGACTATACAACCGGGTGACCCGAATTCCCCACCTGCCTGAAAATCTCATAGCGGAGGTAACGCGTATATCTTTGCTGCACACCGATCTCCTTGAAAGGAGGCCAAAATGCTATTTTTGTGAAGAAGTACACGGGCCTCTCCATCTGATTTAACACAGGGTACATGAATATTTAACTAATACTTTCAAACAAGATTTCTTCAGAATAAAAACTACGTCCAAATATCTGGCTAAAGTACTCTCTGGGTACTTTTTCTGATTCTCACATTCGGCACAATATGGATCTTTTAGACTAACTCAAAAATCTCAAACCTAATGGCCAAAAATGTATATGTTTCGACGGTATATCCTTGTTCACAAATATACCATTGGAACCAACTCTCAATTTATTAAGAAGAAAACTCCCGGACTCCAATCTTGATCTCCCGGTTCCTGTAGATTGCTTACTTGAACTTTTGGAGCTCTGTACAACCAATCTATACTTCCAATTCCAAGACAAAATCTATAAACAAATTTTCGGTTTCGCTATGGGCAACCCATTATCCCCCATTTTGGCTAATCTTTTCCTTGAACATTTTGAATGCGAAATTCTTCCGAAATTACGCTGGCTCTAAAGCTAACTTTTGGATTGGATGTGTTGATGACATTCTGTGCTTAGTTTCTGATGATTTTGATCTTAACTCTTTTATTGACTTCATCAACTCTCAATATCCATCTTTGAAATTCACATTTGAATGGGAACAGAATGACCAAATCCCGTTTTTAGATGTTCTAATTCACAATAAATACTCTCATTTGTTTTTTTCAAGGCCTCTTTCTCCGTGCACTGCGGATTTGCGATGAAACCTTCCTTTCGGCTGAATTTGACCACATATCCAACTCTCTTAAAAAATTGGCTTACCCTGATCACATTTTGAAAATCGCTATTCTTTAATTCTAAACCTCCAGAAAATAAAAAAACACATTTCGGAATTCATTGTAGTTCCGTATGTACCTGTTTTGGAAAAGTTTCGTCACTCTCTCCCTTTATTGGATAGACAAATCATTTTCACGTATGAAAACACAATTAGCAAGACTTTGGTAAAAAACAATCAATCTAAACCTTTGGACTGCGGAGTTTACAAAATTCCTTGTTTCGGCTGTGATAAAATTTACTTTGGAGAAACTGGTCGTGATTTAAAAACTCGAATTTCGGAACACAAAAAGGATATAACAAATCAAAAACCGGCTAGTGGTGTAGCCAATCATGTTTGGAACACTGGTCATCGTTTTAATTTTGATAAAGCCGAAATTATTTATACTTCCAGCAATTACACTAAACGCCACACAGTTGAGTCTGCCCTAATTACTCGTCACTCAGATATTAGTACCAATTTAAATAATGGCTTTTCTCCTCACAATTCCCTTCTTTCTAAGTATATCACTTTATGCCTTGCCAAACACTAATTAGTTACTCACTAATCAATTTACTCAATTAACCTGTTCTCCTCTTTATATATACCCTTGTTTTTAGTCAATATCTCACACCTGACTACGATCTCTAGCGTGAGATCGAAACGCCATGTTCTTACATTTTAGATTATTTCAATAGATAATTCTCGATTTTAGATTTCTTTTAATTTCTAAATAGTGGATTTTATCTTACATCTGATAATATCATCATTTTTTATGCATGTTGCTTGCTAAAAGTCACGAATTATGTCATCTTATATGTAGGTACGCAGCTTAGTAAAAGTCACAGATTATTCAAGATGAATATTGGGAAAAACAACACGGAAAATTTGAAATTTTTGAAACGATTTAAGCTTTTCAAAATCAGAATATTGAAGTATTTTATTGAATGTTGCTGTTAGCAAGGGGGACATTTACCTAGAGGAGATTTTTACCGGGGGGATATTTACTGGGGTATTTTTCCGAAAACAAACCATTTTAATGACAAAAATAATCAAAAATCATGTTGACCTATACTTGCAAAAGCTGCATTTAATCTTCCAATTGAATTTTCATTAAATTATTGCCATGAAATAAAGTCAATTTCGATTAATCTTAAAACTTCAAAACTTATCACATTAAACAAACAGATTTAGCTCGATGGTTATCGGTTAGAGTTTTATCGCTCATATATTTCACATCCTCAAAGAGCATATTCAGAATATTCTAACTGCCCTGAAAACTATATAGCGTTTGCATACAGTTTTGCACTACTGTTTATACGCTGTTTATATCGTCACGTATCACGGCAAATCTGAAGCATATGTCGCTATTTATAACAGGGAATCTGGCAAGCGAATCCAAACTGAAAATATAGCTGCAAAGCAGCGATAACGGGTTTCTGCCTTGCTGGATACAATGTCGTACAAGGGTGCGTGCAAACATTTCACCGAAAGGAGCGCCATCTAGGGGTCAACTTATGACATGGATATGTTGACCCACCAGGGCTACTACGCGCAAAGTACTTATGTACCAAGTTTAGAGGAAATCGAGAATAGCGAAGATACAGTATTTTTACCATTCCCTAGTGGCAGATGTATGAACTAATTTTGGCGGTTTATGTACTATACTTATGTATATGTACTCACACCAGGTTTTTGTTTAGGTCTATCATAAAATGACTGAATTACACGTAAGGAAACGGATGTTAGAAGGAGTTTTCGAAATGTACGCCCCCTACTGGTTAGAATAGGGACTTATTATGTGAGGGGTTCGTTGTATCTCATATCCAGGTATACGTGTATCAATTTTCATAGAAATCCCTTTATCCGCTTAGTAGATATGAATAAAAAAATGTATTTCCAGTAAAATGTAGGTGACGCTCCTGAAGAACCATATAAGTTACCTACTTAAACCATACATCACTTCAAGTATCTTGAAAAGGGGAGCTAACCACACATTGCAACCTCGATTCTATCGCCAACGGTTAAGGACCTAGGAGCAAAAATCGTTGTTTTCACAGTCCCCTGGTGGCAGTTGTATAAACTATTTATGCAGGATGGCATATTACACACATGTCTTTGTACTTATACCAAGTTTTGTGATTTTCACAATAAACAGACCGCATTAAATGCGAAAAATGGATGCTGAAATCGATTTTTCAAAATTTACGCCCCCTAGTGGTTAAAATGGGAACTAATCATATGAGGGCCGTTCGTTTCGTTTAGTAACCCGGTACATGTGTATCAATTTTGATAGAAATCCATTGATACCCTTAGTCGATATAGATGAAAATGCGTATTCCAGCGTCTTATAGGTGGCTCTACTGGCGAACCAAATGAGCTACATAGTTATACCATACATCAATACAAGCGTCTTCGCAAGGGCTACTGGTCACTCATTGCAAGCACAATTCTATCTCCACCGGTTAAGGAGCTAGGAGCGAAAATCTCTTTGAAAAATTTGGGGGCCCATTTTCGAGCCCGTAGAGCCCAAACGGTTAATCGCAGATAGGGCGTGCCGTTGACTTTTTTAGCCTCCAGGCTGTTATGAACAACTTTCGTGCTCGGTCGAAGCTGAAAACTCAAAGACAAAAATTTTTCTCACAGTAACTTTTCGATGTCAGAATTTTCAAAAGTAAAACGCCCCCTGGTGGGTGAACGGGGTCTCCAATCAAAGATCCCTTCGACTCACCTCAAGGTACCTGTGTTCCGTACATCTCACGTAAGTTTCACGTAAATCCTTCACGCAATAGTCTTGTTACTAGCCGAATTCGAAGTATTAAAGCCTACATATGATGCTCTCTATCTTGTGTTGCCGAATTCGAAGCTACATATGATGCTCTCTTGCTTAATGTGTATACGACACAAACAAGCTATAAAAATTCCTAAGTTGCGTTCAGTCGAGCAATGTCCTAATTTAACAATCGACTCTTAGAGGAGATAAAAATATCACTATGTGTTTACTACATATCTAGAACAACTCAGCTCTATCGATATAAGGACACAGACACAGACACACACACGTAGGCGCTGTGGGAATAAGACACGTATACAATATATATACGTATATGGATACTGTTTGAATCGGGCTTAAATTTCGATGTTTAGAGGCTCACAGTGAGTAAACAGTGCAATTCTAATTAATATCATATACAGTATTTGTCAATGCAGCGTAGTACTTGTGATACAGAATGGTTTCACCGACAGTGAAAGTAAATTGCAGTTGTTTATATCCTTTCAGTAAGATCCAGTGTGAAAAAGAATATAATAATAATAATAATAATAATAATAATAATAATCAGCAGGAATACAATAGGGTTTCTGCGGAGGCAGCAGAAACCCTAATAATAATAATCAGGAATACAATAGGGTTTCTGCGAAGGCAGCAGAAGCCCTAAATATAGCTGCAAAGCAGCGATAACGGGTTTTCTGGATGCATGTGATCGAAAGGAAAAATTAATTACCGGGTATTCGATGGAAAAAATAAAATGAGATGATTTGGATATTATCGGAGCAATCCTCTTTTTGGTTGAATGGTCTAACCCCAGTATAGTCCCCCGTTATTTGGAAATTCTCGAAGCCCTCCTTTATTTACTTACTACATGACGTCACAAACTGTTATTTCGCCGGTGCTTGTTGTCTAACAATTCAATTCAATTCTTTATTTACAGTAACCTAATAAGTAATTTTAAGTTTCAAATAGGATGGAAAGTACATTCAGACAATCTGTTGGTTCAGAGAGACCGTTATTACAGTATCAATTCATACATTTCGTTTCGAAGCTGTCAGTTGCCGAATCTGAATGAAGATAAATTTTATTTGACGAAATCGGCGGAAAATATATAATAATAATAATCAACAGAATTTCAAGAGGGTTTTCGACGAAAGTCAGAAAACCCTAATAATAATAATCAGCAGGAATACAATAGGGTTTCTGCGAAGGCGGCAGAAACCCTAAAGAAGACGCTTTTGGAGAGTGGCATGATCGCGGGGGGCAGACTTGAAATAAATGCCATTGAGTAATTCAGTAAAATGTTCCAGAATCTAGCTTTTGGAGAAAGGGCCACAGGAGCATAAGGCACAAAAGGGGTGTGGTCTTTGAAGAATGAGATGCGTTTAGGTGCTTTCTGAGCACTTTCTTAGTTGAAATTAGGAATGGTATATGCTCACAATTTCAGTCATGTTTTATGTAAAAAGGATAATAACGATTTCAATAGATTCAATGAGGCTAAGATTATCTAATGTATGAAATGAAGGTTAAAATCTATCTAAGCCCACGAAATGTTGAAGGATTTCAGAATGTAACGCTATGCAGAAATACGACAATAACGGTTTTACACTGGTATCCTTTAACAGCAGGCGATGAAAAAATTATGTTCAAGCGTCAGAAAAATGGATGAGGGCCTGGCCCTATGTCTCTGTATTGTTCTCTGATTCCAAGAACATGTCTATCGCATATTTGAGCCTAAACGTCTACTTTTACTTAGTAGCCACTTAAGATTTGCAGTGATACGTGACAACATGAACACATTGAGAAACTAGTGGAAAATTCTATACCCACGCTATAGTTTGGGATATAGTTGTATTTTGAGTGTCTCAGTTAAGCTCTGAAGATAGTCTAACCAATAAAAATCGAAATTGGAGTAAATTAGTTTACAAATTGTCATTGGTTATGGAGTTTTACGATGAATCGAAATTTCCTTCTTCATTGTATCCAGTAAGTTATCTAAACGTTTTCCTAATTGTAATTGACTTGAATCATTATCAATTTGTTGAATATCTCTTCGCGATGTTTCTGGTTCTAAATTATTATTGATTGTTTCAAAGAATTCATTAATTCTTTGTTTAAATACTCTTTTATTTTGATTTATTTCTTCTTGTGTTACATCTTCTGGTTCATTACTATTAAAACTTATTCTTTTAATTCTAGATGATTCTAAATTACTCAAAGTTGATTCTGCTAATATTTTGTTTTCACGTTTATAAGTGATATTAATATAATAATCATCTTTCAAATGATAATAATATTCACCATTATCTAAAAGTTTTAATTCTCGTACTAAAAGTCTAGCACCTCTATCATTGATATTATATCCAGAATTTTCAAATACAGGTTGTAATTTTAGAATAAATTCATTATATACTAAATTCTTTTTAAATAAACCTGAAACTTCATTTGCAGGATTTATTCTCGATCTAGTTTTTCTATCATATTCATCTGTTGATGGGGCTTTAAAACCACTATCTGCTAAATTAGAATTATACGCTGATGAATTATCATCATCAATATCAGTTTCACTAAATTTGGGTGGTGGTTTATCAGGTATAAATCCTTCATTATTATTTCCCATTTCTTTCATTTCATAATCTACTCCACCTTCTGCCATTTACATGATAAAAAAATTAAAATTTAAAATATAATATTCCTCCGATTACAATTCCTATGCAAGTTATAGCTAATTTAGCATTTTCATGGGATTTATTATCATTATCAGTTTTAATTATTTCATGTTGAATAATATCAGTTTTACCATTTTCTGTAGTATTATAATCTTTTATTTTAGAATCATTATTTAATTTAATATTCTTAGTTTTAGTTTCTGTTGATTGAATATGTTTTTTTTTTCACCTTCCATTAATTTTGGAGCAGTAATAATCTTTTTATATATATCATTTAATCCAAATGAATTATTTATTGTTGCAGTTTTAATTAGATTATTATAACCAATTATATTTCCCAACATTAATACTAAATCATTAGAAATAATTAATAGATTAGGGCCTATACAATAATTTAATCTAATATGTGATTTATCTAAATAATTTTGATATCTTACAATGTTTTCTGGAATCGATTTATTTTTATCATTATGAATTGAATCTTCAAATAATACTTTGAATTGTTTCTGTGCATCGAATGAAGTGTTATCATTTCCAACTATTGGGGATCTTGTTTCAACTTGCGCACCTAAAATACATATCAAATAAGTTCTAATTGATTGATTTATTCTTTGTATGCCTGATTTTGTAAAACCTTCACTATTTTCTAAAATAAAATTAATCCAACCGTTATTATTATCAATTTTATAATTATGATAAGCTCCAATTCTATGCATATAATCAATTCTTTTATTTCATACTGTTCACCAATACCTTGCAATTTACCATGCGCTCTAAAATCGGATTTAATATTTATATTAAATTCATAACATATTTTATAAAACTTAGATAGATTGATATTATTATCCAATTCTTTAAAATATTTAGATTCGGGTAGAGGACATTCTAATTCATTTAATATTATTCTGATTTGAAAATATGTGTGAAATCTAAATATTTAATTTTAAATCAGAATAATTCAAATTTTATCTACGTTATTTAAATGATCATTCCAACTTATACCACAACCAGTTGTTGCACAATAAACAGCAAAATTTAAAGGGTAACTGACAGATATTTTATTCTGGCATAATTTCCTTGGAAAAAATATATAGAATACGGATTTGTAAAGGTTTTTTGCTCTAAAAGTCATAGATCTATTAAAAATAGTACTTTAGTAACTGCATTTTCTTGCGGTGTGTTGAACTAGTTTCCGTAAACAAATATCGGCAATTTCCGGAATTCTCAAGTGCGTGACGTCACTACATGTACCAGGAAGTCTTTTGTCTCATCTGTACAAATGATTATTTACATTTATACTTTTCCAAAATGGGACTTCGCAGTGTCGCTTATGGGTGCAGTCATGGCAGTGCTGACAAAAAAAGTACATTCTACTGGCCAAGTGATGATAAGACGAGGGCCATGTGGACGAAATTTGTATGCCAGAAGCGTTTAAACTGGACAGGGCCGACCCGGTATTCGGTCTTATGTCGGTATCATTTTGAAGAAACAGCTTGTGCAAATAAGATGATGTTTGACGCAAATTTCGCGATAAAGTAAGCTTCATAATAAAACCCTTGAAATATAAATGAATAAATCCAGCCCATATGACTGGAACCTCCTGATTTAGGAGTATAGTATAGGATTTGGATGATACTGAAGATTTATTATTTTGATGAGATGGTCCCCGGACAACCTGGCCTGTAAAAAGCTATAATAGCGCTTTCATCATATGCAGGCATCGTACTACAAAAAGGGACCATTTCACAATATTAAATCTATGAATTACTGAGTGAAAAGTATCTTTATCTTATAATAATAGACTACTCCATTTATTGAAAACAAGATAAACATAGCTGTCCTAATAGGTCATAGGTAGCACAGGCCACAAATCAAAATGAATATCAAAATGCAACATATAATATCATTATGAGAGCTTTGCCAAATGAACTGATTTCTGAAGAAAATGTTTTATTTATTCAGGTTACTGCTAAAGTCAGGAGCTGTACCAACAATTTATATGCCGGTACAGCCAAGTCAATTAAACTCAGCTGACGAAACGCTTTTTTCACCCCCAGACCAAAGGGCAGGGCTGCATATGAAAAAAGAGAAAGAAAAAGAATATTTAACAATGTGGCGAACCCTCAAAAAGCCTCAGCTGTAATTCCCGATGATGAATCTTCGTTTCAAGACCCGGACTGCCTAGTTGAGTCCAACATTGCCGCCAAATCTAAAGAAATTGGCATACAAAGTGACCAGATTGTGTGTCGAAAGGTGAGTATCTTTTTCAGTAGTGCCTTTTTCATTGTTGATACTGGTTTTTCACAGAGCAAAAGTTTAAATATTGATCTTTTGATAAATTCAGCTATTCAGACGCTTAAGACACCAGCAAAACCGAAAGTAGTAGTAAGGTACAAAACAAAACCTGTTTATGTATTCAAAAAAGTACGCCAAACCTCACGGGGGGTTCAGATAACTCCTGCAACAAAAAGTAAGCACTGTATTTAGGAAATATTTTCAATATAATCAATGATTGACTAATTTCAGATTTGATCACAATCCTATATCAATACTTATAATGAAAAAGTAAAAAAACTTCATTTAGGCCTATAGACTATTTTAAAGTTATCAACCATCCATTTCAGCGATTGCCACAGGGGTAAATATGAAGAGGAAAGGTCGGCCCCTTGGAAGCAGCAGGAAGACCTTTGTTGTTGATAGCAGTTCGTCTGAGGTAACTTTTTTATGAGTATGTCTCAGGTAATGCTTATTGCTGATGATTACTAGTGCCACCCTACAACGATCTATCTATCCAATTTTCAGAGATGACAGCCAGCTAGATTATGGGAAACAAGCTAAAGTAATCGTTTTCGAGCATAAACTATTTGAACTTTTCCGTCATTGTAATTCTTGCGGTGGTTATAACAAGATAGAGAAAAGAACCAAATGTACTTTTTTAAGGATCATTCCTTGTTTTAGATAAAACTTTAACATTCTATAATGCACTACATAATCATATTTATCTTCCTGAGTTACCATTAACTTTTCTGTATGAATACGATTTTCGGGTTTAATTCTTTTTTGATAATTTCATAATTCTTCATGTGTCACAGTTTTATGTTCTGGACAGTATGCTAGGATTTCTAGATTCAAATTTAGTATGTTCAGGATATTCCAAGTCTACAACAAAGAAGTAACCAGTATCTGAATCATCTGCAATATCTAGGATTCTTTTCTTACAATCAAATTTATCATTATTTTCATGTTGTAAAACTTCACTTATTTCAAATACTCCATAAGGTTGTGGTTCCATCATTGCCCAACCATATAGATTATTTACATCTATATATAATAATTTATATCCAGGATTATCATTTACATTGAAATATCTATCACCTAATACACCTAAAACTCCTCCTCTTATAGATTTTTCAAATAATAATAATTGATCTATATTTGTTAACAAATCCATTTTTATATCTGTAAATTTTAAACCACAATCCCAAGTTAATCCTGGTGATGAATAACAATGGCAAGGATCAATATTAAAATATTTTAGATTTACATCTCTAAACCTTTCAAATATATCCGATAATAATAATACATCTGATTTTAAATATAAATCTACTAATTGTCCATGATTTATTATTTTGAAATGATTCCAAATATTCAATGTTCCATTATAGACTTCATCTTTAACATATTCATTTTTTAATTGATCATAAAATTGTTCTTTTAATAATTCAGTTATATTGAAATCATTGTGTGATTTATAAAATGAATATGGAATTGCGCCTTTATATCTCATTAATTGAAAATCATCATTATTTGGATAGTGATGCTTTAATATCTTTAATTCATCATCAACTAATGCTTTTGATAAGTTGTCTAATGAACTACCTAAACATCTATATGAATCTATAAATCTTAGACACCCAAATTGGAATGATATATAATTCTCAGATGTTTTAGCTATCATTTTAAATTTATAAGTTGGTATTTTATTTTTTAATCTATTTGAATTCAATCTTTCTATTTTATGACATAACTGTTTGATGAATAAATGAGCGTCATATCCTGATAAATTATGAAATATTACTGGAACAAAGTTAATTTTCTTAGCTTGTAAGTTACAATTCTCATGCGCTGCGCCTCTAAACTTTCCATTTAAATGATCATGGTCTCTTACTTTTTTATGTTTTAGATTAAATATCTTTTCACAATAATAACATTTATCTGCAAACTCAAATTCTTCTTTATCTTTTTCTGTCATAATTATTTCTTTATTTTCATTTAACTTTTCATTAAATTTTATTTCATACTCGATTAATAAGTCACAAAAATGATTGATAACATTTTCATTTTTATAATGATAATATTCACTTTTAATTAGTTCTGGATAATCAGATTTAATATATAATCCAAAAGCTGCAGCTGATTGATGAATCTTTTTAATAGTATTTGTTATTAGGGGATCTGAATATTCAATTATATCCTTTTCATTAGAATTTAATTTCTTTCTTTTATAATATATTTCTTTTCTATCTTGATCAGTTAATTCTTTATTTAGTGATTCAAAATCTCCATATATAACAAATGGTATTTTATTCTTGTAATCATATTTTTTGAATTCTAATATTTTACCCTTTTCATTTGGTAAAACTATCTTACAATAATCATGATTATCACATAATTTTTTATGATTTAATAATGCACTTTCATTACTGAATTTAGTTGTACATTTTCTACATAGATATATTTCATTGTGGTTATTTTCTATTCTAAAAAATAAATCGATTTGTTTAATCCACATATAATGATTTTCATAATATAGTATATCTATAACATCATTTGAATCATAATCTTTTGATAGGTATAAAGGTTCTAATGTATAATGTTCAATTTTATCACCTTTTGTATTTGATAATTTGATTAAATCGAATACATTTATTTTTAGATTATTATCTCTTTCTATTTTTGGAATATTTTTAATTCTAACTGGATAATTATCTATCTTATATTTATTTTCAAATGGTTTATAATGTGTTAATCTAAAACTATGTTGTTTATAATCGTCAACTGGGTGTAAGCAACTAATTATTGTCCATAGAAAACATTTATCATCAAAATTTTGTACATCTATTACAGCATTAGTTTTAAATGGTAATTTGATATAACTTGATCCATTTATACTATCTTTATAATATGATAAATTATTTTCATCAATTGGTTTTGATTTAGTTAACTTATTATATTTTGTGTTATAAACATGTAAAGTCATAAATATTATTTCATCAAATATTAAACCAGGTCCTTCAAAATATTTCTCTTCTATTTTAGTTTTTACTTCATTATAACATTTATCTAATTTATCATCTATATGTTGTTTTGAAATAATATGTTGTGAATGAGAATTTATATTATATATTGGTTTATCTTCAGATTTTATAAACTTTACTTTAGAAGATATACTAATTTTAGGGTATTCAACATCTGTTATTATTTTTATAATAATTTTCATATTTTCTCAATGTTTTTTATTTTCTTCTAATGTTTTTCCTTCATGAAATTTAAAATCGATAGCTGCTGGACCAATATCACTTTTAAATGCTTCGGTTATCTCTATTTCTTTTTTATTATCTAATGAATTAACATAATTTCTAACATCTTCCATGTATGGTCTTTTATTGTTTAATTTATTTTTTATTCTTTTAATTGTCTTCTGTTTCTTATGATTATCTTTATCAAAATAATCCTCACCTAAAATATCATTATTCTTATTTCTAATATGACTTTTAGATTTTAAATGTTCTTTATAATATCTTTTATCACTGAATGATTGATTACACATATCACATTTGTATGTTTCTTGTTCATTCGTTAATTCATCTAATTTAGTTTCTAATATATCATCTTTATATTTTTACTTTAATTTATTCTCTAAATGTCTTTTAGTTTTATTGTGTCTTGCTTTTTGAGATTTATCTATATTGATTTTACATGTTGAACAGTAGTACTTATTTGCTTCCATTTTAATACCAAATTTTTTATTAAAATTGATTTTAAAAGTTATTCATTTATATGTAATTCATATATATATATATATATATATATATATGAATATAAATATGAATATAGTAATAGGGGTTCAGGTCAGAGGTTGAGAGGTCGAGCTCATAAAAAAATGAAAAAATAAATTCGAGTGTGCGACGAGAATTAATTTTTTCACTTTTTTATGAGCTCGACCTCTCGACCTCTGGCTTGATCCCCTATTATCCCTATTACTAATGTAGCATTTTATCATCTTCGTAACGTAAGTAAAATTAGGCAGTATCTTGATCAGAAAACTGCTGAGCAACTTATTCATGCCTTCATAACTACGGGTTTGGATTACTGTAATTCTTTGTTACATGGTCTTCCCAACTGTCTCATTGCTAAATTACAGAGTGTGCAAAATGCAGCGGCACGGGTTGTTACAAGAAACGGGAAGTACTGTAGGATGGCCCCTATTCTTTATTCACTTCATCGGTTACCAGTCAAATACCGTGTGCAATTCAAAATTCTAGTCATAACATACAAATGTCTTCATTCTCTACCACTTCATTATCTGTAGTGCCTTGTGACTATAAATCCAGCTGTGCGTAACCTTCGATCCTCAAACCAATTGCTTTTAATTCAACCAAGAGCCAAACTTTTATGCGCTGGTCATAGGGCCTTTTATTACTGTGCTCCATATTTTTGGAATAAATTGTCACCATATTTACATTTTAATCCAGGTCTAGATTCTTTTAAATCTCAACCTAAGACATTTTTTTGCTAAATAAATGGGTGATAAAGTTGATAATAATGATATTATTCCTCATGATATCAGTAAAACTAAATTAAAATCATATTTTGAAAAACAAATATCAGAATTTGAAAGTGAGTTAAAGATAAAAAAGAAAAAATATTCAAAAAGTAAAATTTTATATTATTTTATTATTAGTGGTTCGGTTACAATTAGTTCTGCAATAACATTTTTAGCAATATTTTCGCCATTAACACCTTTAGCTATATCAATTGGCGTGCTAGGATTTTCATCAAGTGTATTAACCGGAATAAGTTCAAAATTAAATATATAAGGTAATAAAGAAAAAATTAAATCTAATATAAAGGAAATTAATAAATTGAAAAATACATTAGATTATATAATAAGCTTAAATGGTAATATAACAATCGAAGAGCAGGATAAATTATTACAAGAATAAATAAATTATTAATTTTTCAATTATATAAATGGGGTTTCCAAAAGCTTTCCAATATAATAAATCAATTAAATATAATATTCCTGCAATAGATTTTAATAAAAATATTACATATAAAAATTTAGTTTTAAATTCATTAACTAATTTAGAAATTTATATTACTGAAACACAGTTTTTTATTTCTAAAATGGAAAATATATTTAATACATATGAAGTTACTTTTACTCGAGATGAATATCATATATATATATAAAGTAAAATCTAATATGAAATATTGGCAGAATCAATTAAATTTTGCTGTTTATTGTGCAACAACTGGCTGTGGTATAAGTTGGAATGATCATTTAAATAACTTAGATAAAAATTTGAATTATTCTGATTTAAGATTAATTCACACAATATTTAGATTTCACACGTATTTTCAAATCAGAATTATATTAAATGCATTAGAATGTCCTTTGCCCGGATCTAAATATTTTAAAGAATTGGATAATGATATTAATCTATCTAAGTTTTATAAAATATGTAATGAATTTAATATAAATATTAATTCCGATTTTAGAGCGCATGGTAAATTGCAAGGTATTGGTGAACAGTATGAAAAAAAAGAATTGATTATATGCATAGAATTGGAGCTTATCATAATTATAAAATTGATGATAATAATGGTTGGATTAATTTTATTTTACAAAATAGTGAAGGTTTTACAAAATCAGGTACACAAAGAATAAATCAATCTATAAGAATATATTTAATTTGTATATTAGGTGCGCAAGTTGAAACAAGATCCCCAATAGTTGGGAATGATAATACTTCATTTGATACACAAAAAAACAATTCAAAGTATTATTTGAAGATTCCATTCATAATGATAAAAATAGATCGATTCCAGAAAACATAGTTAGGTACCAAAATTATTTAGATAAATCTCATGTAAGATTGAATTATTGTATAGGCCCTAATCTATTAATAATTTCTGATGATTTAATATTAAAAATTGGAAATATAATTGGGTATAATAATCTAATTAAGACTGCAACAATAAATAATAAGTTTGGATTGAATGATATAAATAAAAAGATTATCACTGCTCCAAAACTAATGGAAGGTGAAAAAATTAAAAAACATATTCAATCAACTGAAACTTAAACTAAGAATATCAAATTAAATAATGATTCTAAAATAAAAGATTACAATACATCAGAAAATATTAAAACTGATATCATTCAACATGATATAACTAAAACTAATAATGATAGTAAATCACATGAAAATGCTAAATTAGCTATAACTTGTATAGGAATTGTAATAGGAGGAATATCATATTTTAAATTTTAATTTTTATAAGATATAAATGGAAGTAGAAGGTGGACATGGGAAATAATAATGATGGGTATTTTGATGATGATTATAATGATGCTGAAACTAATATTGATAATGATGATGAAACAGCATATAGTTCTAATTCAGCAGGTTCTAAAGGCCCATTAACAGATGAATTTGATAGAAGAACTAAATCGAGAATATATACTGAAAATGAAAATCCAGATTTAGTAAAACAAAATTTAGAATATAATGAATATATTTATAATTTCAAACCTATATTTGAAAGATCTGGATATAATATCAATGATAGAGGTGCTAGATATTTAGTAAGAGAATTAAAATGTTTAGATGGTGAATATTATTATCATTTGAAAGATGATTATTATATTGATATCTCTTATAAAAAACAAAACAAAATATTAACAGAATCAACATTGAGTAATTTTGAACCATCTAGAATTAAAAGAATAAGGAATAGTAATGAAAAAGAAGATGTTACCATCACAGAAATAAATAAAAGAGTATTTAAACAAAGAATTGATGACTTATTTGAAACAATCAATAATATTTTAGAACCAGAAACAACTCCTGAACAGAATATAACTTCCAAACCTAGTAAAATCAAATAAAGCTCCAATTGAAAAACTTTTACCGAATGGATTAGTTGATGCAACAGATCAACAATTAGAAGATTTAAATATATTTTCTGATAAAGCAATTAGAGAAATAATTAGTATAAGAAATGAAGCTGATAAATTTGCACATGATAAAAGTATGAGATTTTAAAATTAGAACTTTAGAAAAAGATAGAACTGATAAAAATTAAAGAAATAGAACAATTGAAATTAGATAGAGATAATAAAGTTATTGAAGAAATTGAATTTAAAAAAAAAATGCATATATAGAAAAAGAAAAAGATGATTTAGAATATAACATAGAATTTCAGAAAGAAAAAATTGAATTATTATTAAAATCATATGATTATAATATTAATAGATTAAAAGTTATTTTCAAAGATTTATTGATAAAACCAGATTCTAAAACATCATTGAAAGATAGAATAAAATTATTATTTAAACTAGAAGGTATAACAATTCTTTCAATTCTAACAGCTGTAACTATGGTATTCACAACAATAGATTTAGCAATATCAAATTCATCGAAATCTACACCTAACCCTAAACCACCGGATAAACCTCCGAGTAATAATTCTATACAAGATGAAGTGAAAGAGGGATTAAAAAAATTGGCAAAATATCTATGGGAACTATCTAAAAAATCTGCTGCAGCATTACCAGGATTTATTGCATCAATTGTTGGTTTTATATTGAAATCTGCAGGAAGTATTATTAAGTTTGCTGCTGAACATATTATTTTATTTTTAATTACAGTTGTAAGTCCTATTATTTTTGGGTTAGTTAATATGATCAAAAATAAATAATTAATTTTTCTCTTAAATAAATGAGTGGAAGTTACATAAATCCTTCTAAGAATTCTAGAATACTAATGCTATTAAAGCAGAGAGATCTCATCATATCATTACTCATAATCCTTCTAATATTAATCCCGATGAAACTTTATATGTTTTATACACAAAATACTTTTTATGTTCCAAATAGTATTTATTTATCAGCTGATATAAAAGTAACTAGTAATAATAATAATTATGTCGTAGATAATGTTGGAAGATATTTGATTAAAAAATCAACTATAAAGATCGGTCCAGAAACAGTTTTTTCATTAGATGATTATAATTTATTTACGCATTATAAAGATTTATGGTTAACAAAAGAAAATAGAAATAATATGATACTTCAAGGCATCCAATCAGAAAACCAAAATAAAATAAGATCTGAAGCTAATAATGCAGTAGTAACAAATGCTGTAGATTATTTGATTAAAAACATTTATGGAAGCAAATATAAAATTCCATTAGACTTTGAATTGATAAATAATAATGCGCCTTTATATAAATATGCAATTCCAGAACATATTATATTTGAGATAACATTTGCTCCTGTTAATGAAATTGTGCTATCGTTGTTAAGGATAATGGTTATAAATTATCGAATATATGTTTAGAATATGACACAGTAACTGATGAAATTATTGCTAGCACAATTCAAACTCAATATAATCAAGGATTTTCATTATTATATGATTATGTTGATAAATTTAAAACTGTAACTATTAATGCAAATGATGAAATAATTAATGAGAATATTAACTTATTAAAAGGTATATTAATATTTTTTTACAATTGCAACATATTCTAATGGTGCAATAAATGTTGATAATTATTATAATCCTGAAATATCAAAAGTAGAAATAACTATCGAAGGTATAGCAAATAATTTATTTTGTCAAGGAATGAGAATGATAGATCAGTGGCCAGAAATTAGAAAACATTTTATGAATGAAAAAAATAAATCATCTGAAAATTGTAACATTAATCAAATTGATTATTATACCGGTAATAAATACGCATTATGGTTAGATTTTAGAACAACAGAGGATAATTTATTACATGGTTCTGGTAAAAATTTACAGAACACTAAAGATGGAATACAATTATTCATGAATAAGGAAAAAGGAAGTTTAAATTTCAAAATGCACATTTATATTATATCTGACGCGCAATTAAATATCGTTAATTCTCAATTAGATAGTGTTATGTATTAGAATTTTAATTTTAATAAAACTTTCTATAATAAATGGATGCAGGTAAAGTATATAAACATATTCCATACATTGATTAACATGAAAATAATGGTGGCTTATTATGTAATACCTTGTAATATAGCTTTGATTTGATCTTATTTTCAAAAATTATAAAACTAAACTAATAGAATCGATGATAATAAAAGTGGAGTTGTTGATAATTTAAGTAATGAAATTGATAATAATGTTTTACCTTGTACATCAAATAATGTTTTACCTGTTCTACGCCCAATAATGAAATAATATTAAATTATAGTGAAAATAGAAATTATTGTGGTTACTGTAAAGATGAATTTTCAAACGCTCCAACAAATTGGAATAATCATATGAATACAGTTGTACATATCAAAAATGTTATAAAACGTGTTGGTATAAGATAATTTATAGAACACCCATTTAGATATGTTACAAAGTTTGTTTCAAATAAAAAAGTAAATGGTAAAGATTTATATAAAGATTTATTAGGTGAATTTTTATCTAAGGAACCTAATAATGATAAATTAGATTTATCTGATGCTAAAAAAATATTAGGATCAAACATTGTAAATGAAATGTTGGAGTCAAACACTTAGAAAGAGGATAAGGAAAATATAGTTAATGGAAAGCATATTGATAATGAAGAATATATAGATACAGATTGGACGAAACGTAAAGTAGTAAAAAAAATAATGATGCGGTAGATAGGATGAAAAAGGATTATAATGAAGAAACTAATGATGATCCGGTAGATAGGTTGAATAAAATGTGAGAGTCTGATGATGAATTGGAGAATGATGATGAAAATGATGTTAATTATCTCACATAATATATTGGTTGAAAATTGTATAAAATGATAGTTAATAAAAAAGGGGTTTTAAGTATTTATGTATCTAATACGTATTAAGTGCGTATCTAATACGCACCTAATACGTATCTAATATGTATTATTTGAAAATACCTTAAATCATATTTTTTTTAAAATTTATATTGAAACCTCAGTAATAACAAATAACCTTTATTATTTTCAAACTTATTCATATATTAGTTGAAAAAATTAAAATAAATTGGTTGAAAATTGTATAAATAATATTTATTTCAAAAAGGGGGTTTTAAGTATTGAGGTATCTAATACGTATCTTATACGTATCTAATACATAAATACTTAAAATACCTTATTTTGTAAATTTATATTCATATGGAAATTAAAGCCAGCAATTCAGTAGGTATAATTTGATTTTCTTCCAATGTTTGTTGCATAGATTTTCTATCTTTACTGTAGAATAAAACTAAAAATCTTATATTCTCCCTAAAATCTTTAACAATTGAATTATATTTTTGATTTAAAACCCATGTTGTTATTTGAAAATACCTTAAATCATATTTTTTTAAAAATTTATATTGAAACCTCAGTAATAACAAATAACCTTTATTATTTTCAAACTTATTCATATATTAGTTGAAAAAATTAAAATAAATTGGTTGAAAATTGTATAAATAATATTTATTTCAAAAAGGGGGTTTTAAGTATTGAGGTATCTAATACGTATCTTATACGTATCTAATACATAAATACTTAAAATACCTTATTTTGTAAATTTATATTCATATGGAAATTAAAGCCAGCAATTCAGTAGGTATAATTTGATTTTCTTCCAATGTTTGTTGCA
Organism: Tubulanus polymorphus; assembly: GCF_964204645.1. NCBI lineage: Eukaryota > Metazoa > Nemertea > Palaeonemertea > Tubulaniformes > Tubulanidae > Tubulanus > Tubulanus polymorphus. Next base: position 13,046,578 of record NC_134026.1, read on the forward strand.
TAGATTTTCTACCTTTATTGTAGAATAAAACTAAAAATCTTACATTCTCCCTAAAATCTTTAACAATTGAATTATATTTTTGATTTAAAACCCATGTTGTTATACCAAAATGTCTCCCAAAAAAGCTAAATAGCATAGTTCACTTTCTCTAACTTTTGAATCAGGAAAATTAGCACAATCATCTATAATGAATAATGTATTTGAACCTTTATAAATATCAATTGCTATTTTTATACAATTATCTAGATTTTCTTTTACTGATTTAGGATCTAATATAATAAACTTTTTTGTCTTAACTATATCATATGTTTTATTCATTTCATAAGTGGGGCAGAATAATATTATATTATCAAAATGATTCTTATAAATAGTTTCTAACAAGTCTAATATGAAATTTGTTTTACCACAGTTTGTTACCCTAGTAAATAACATATTATGCGGTTCAAATATAAATAAATCTTTATTCATTTATTCTTTTAATTTTACTAGATAAAATCCATTCAATGAATTATTCATCGTACCCTTTATATTTCGCCAGAGAATACTTTTTTCCTTTAAGAGTTTTCGTTTTCAATACTTTTTCTATTTTGTATTCTATTTCCTCTGGATTTGGTACAAGTGATAATTCTTGTTCATAGAAATAACCTAATATTTTTTCATCTTTTAAATCTTCTAATTTATAAACAAAAGGTTTAGTTAATATTATCTTTTTAATCTTGAATATTTCTTCAGTAAAATTTGGAGTATAACCTTTATAAAAGGTTTTTCTATATTGAGATATTCTAACGTGTTGCCCAAATTAAATTTTGGTTCTCCAAAATCATGTGTAACAAACGCTCCATATAAATTATTCCAAACTATTTCTGAATTATCTTCTTTCTAGCTTGTATCGGTTTCTTACCAATACTTGAATGTTAAGAATTATTATAACCTTTCACTAAATCATCTAACACATCGATATATTTATATGTTCCATTAGCAGTAAAATATTTCCACATTCTAGTTTTCAATGTTTTATTTAACCTTTCTATAATAGATGCTTTTTTATCCGAGTGTGTTGAAAAATATTCTACATCGTTTTCAGATAATAATTTTTAAAAGTGTTTATAATAGAATTCCTTACCTTCATCAAATTGTATCTTACCTGGGATAGCTTCTTTAAATATTGATTTAGGCTAAAAAAAATTGATACCTTGTTTCTCCGCTCTGCTGAGCTTAAATGTTGACCCGGCCGGCCGCCTATCTACCCTACACATTACTTTTTAAAAAAATCGTGATCAATTTTACCATAACAGACCCGGCCGCTATAGAAATGAACTGTTTATAAATTTTATCATATTTTACAAAAATGACCCGGCCGCTGCGGAGAAACAAGGTATCATTTTTGTTTAGCCTAAGGCATTTGTTACTTCTATACCAGTTTTATTTTTGATTGGAATTGACCATGCGTATCTACTGAATATATCTATTACGTTTAATATCCAGAAATATCCTTTGTTGTATTCTTCTAACTTCTTCATGTCAATCAAATCTGCTTGCCATTGTTGATCGATATATGAAATCATAACTTTTCTTGTTAAATAATTTTTAAATCCATTTTCTTATGGATTTGATATGTTGGTTGATTTTGTAACCATAATCTTAATTCACTATATTCTATATTTTCTTTATCAAATTTTATTTTATCCCATAATTCTGTAACACTAGAATATGATACTTCACTCTCTGGGTTATAATATAAATCTCTTAAATATTGTTCTTTTTTATTCTTATTTTTATTCATCAATAATAATTTTGGTTTATTTTCAATGATTTTATCGTTTGACTTATTTTCTGGTATAATAGGTTTATCATCGGAATCATTATTGTTATTAAATTTAGATTTATATATTACACCAGAGAATATAATAACTGTGATTAACCCAATTGTAATATATAAGTAATTATTTCTTCCAGTATTAGAAGAATTAGATGGATTATCATTCGAATCAATATCAGATAATTTCTGTGATTCATTTATATCAGTTAATTTCTTCGCTCTTTTTAATTCTTAAGATCTTTTACCCAACTCCCTTGCCCATTTAATTTGTCTTTCGGATCTAGGCTTCTTCTTAACATCATCACTCATTTATTTTACTTAATTTTTGTTCTGATTCAATATCTTCTGATTTATTTTTATCTTTACATGCTATAGGTTTGATATTTAAATGTTATTACACCAGTAGAAATAAATGTCATTATTCCACCTAATTGGAATGAAGCGTATCAAACCCATTTCTGTAATTCTGTCATAACTAAGTAGTCATTTTAAAATCACTATATAATTTATTTTCATCATCAATTGGTATTATCCGGTTACATAACTTAGAGTAACATTTTATAATACCATCACTAATAGAGTCATTTATTCGGGCTTATCTAGCTTCTTCATATATTTTGAAATGTTTGATTACTTTATCTTTGTTCATATGATCAAATTCTTGATACGTTATGATTTTTCCAATAAATTCCTTAGATTTTCCACCAGCAATTAGTAACTCTAGATGGCGCTTACAATATAAATAGTATTCGTAATCAAAATTATGATTTTGAATACAATTAGTTGCTGCATTATCATTTAATTTTCAATTTTGGATGGAATATCCTTATTATCAGTAATGCCCAAATCTTCAATTGTCTTTTCAATATCAATACTATTCTAACTCGATTTCTTTGACATTTATTTTAGAGAAAAGTGAAAAAATATTAATAGTATTATGAAATGATACTAGCTAGTTAAAGTTAAAGAATTCTAGTATTGCCTAAAAATACTAGCTATTTAAAGTTGATGTTTTTTAATATTTTCTATTAAAAATCTATTTAATCTAGTGTTAATTAGAATTGCAAAAGAAAATATTAAAAATATAATAGAATTCACTATATAGTTGAAGTTATTGTTAATACTTTTTATTTAAATTAGGATTCAATATCTCACTACTGTGGTCTATCTATAGGAGCGGTAACTATAACTGTCCAGATAAGTCATTTCGGATCCTCGATAATAAATCCTCAACTGAAAATCAATTTAACGAAAACACCGGGTGGAATTACTATTTCATAAACACATATATTTATTATGCAAATTGTAGCGATCGAAGATAGAACAATGGAGAACAATAGAAAAGCGGTCCTAGAAGACCGCTTTTCCTCAGTGCGCATGCGTCAATTATATAATTTATTCTGTAAACTACAACATTCAAACATAGAACTGTAAACAATCAATACAGAACAGCCGTCACCATCAACAACGACCGAACGACTAATGCATAACAATACAATATTAAAGCAGATTTACACAATCAAGATTACATTTTTTATATCTATATTACAAAGATCTTCAGCGTTATAATTTATAATTTCGTCCAGAATTCTTTAATTACTAAATCGTTTCCAATCATTTCTTCAATTTCTGGCAAATAGTCGACAACTTCACTAAATTTTAAACGTATTAATTGGAATTTTTCATATTCTATCAATCTTCCTACTCTTCTCAGTTTTCTTTCATAACCGGCGCTAATTTCTATATTCTTTTTAACCCAAGCCCCCCAAGAAATCCCCTCTTTATCGAACATGTCAAACCCTATAATCAAATAACTCCCGAAAATGATGTGGTCCCGTAGGTGATTTGCTTTTCTTTTTAATATGGTCTTATAACTTATTTTTAATATATAAGTAATTTTATCAAATGAAATAACTTCTTCACTTTGTATTCTGGAAAGCTTAAATGTTCTGTTTCAATAATTAATTTAGATTTTAAAAACTTATTCAACTCTTCTCCACTCATTTTCTTAGTTTTCAATTTCTCGTGTCCTGACAGCAATTCAGATTCCTTGAGTCCCAACAGCAATTCCAGGTTTGTTGCAGGTAATTGTGGTAATCGTAGTTCGCGCGGTAATTGTTTATTACGAATTACATCACCCAGCATTTTCGCCATTTCTTTATGATAATCCAAATGTTTTTGTAATTTTTTTAAAGTTTGTTTGTCAAAAAATAACTTGAGTTCCTTCCTCCATTTCTGTTGAATCCTGGGTTTCACTATCCATCGGTTCTGATTCCCCTTCCGATGGTTGAATGGAATTTCTGGTCGGTCTCTGTATTCCATTTCAATCTTAAAGATGTCGTGAAAATGAATTACTGTACTCAGATATGTTAAAAGTACCCCTTTCCCTACTTCATAATAACTACAAAAAAAAACGGTACTTACATTTAGATTTAGAACTGTAAACTGTGTTTCGAGAGAGAATATCCTATGCGTTCTGTATATGTGAATGTTGATTTCTAACTGCCAACGTGGCGCACGTTCGACCAAACTGATTATTTCTGTACGTTAACCTGGATGGTAACAGGCGTTCTTTTATGATGAAGTTAACTAATTCCTTACAAATGAAAACAATCATGCGACAGATGTTTTTGTAATCAACTATATACATACAGGGCTCAAATAGAGTTGCCGGTTTTCTAACCACTGATTAAAACCTCAGAATGCGGTTGATTCTGCGAACTACTATTCCATAATTCAACAAATGTCTTTGCTTTATCTAATTGCTCCAAATATAACTGTAAATATAGTTCGTTTTTTTCCTAATATTTTCTACTTTTTCTAAAGGTCTTAAATTTCTCCAATTCCAGATTAGCTTCTGATTGTGTTCATCATTCATGTTGAATTTCGATATTGGTAAAACATGGTCTATTTGAAAGTATTCGCCATAATTGTTGATATTCATTTCATCATTAAACTGATATACAATCCATGATTTTAAGAATTCATCTGAACAACCCAACAAATTAGATAGTGTTGCTGAATGCGTTTCTTTGTTGAATAATTGTGTTAATGTAGACCGTAAACATTGTTTCATTTTAAAATTAAGATCTGTTTTATATCTTTCTCTCATATATTCTGTCATATAATCATTATAATGTTTTCTATTATCTGCCCGATATTGCTTAGTATATAGTTTAATACAAGTTTTGCAGCAATATTGAAAACTATCTTTGCTAATCTTACGCATACTAAATTCTGTTATAGCTAATTTATCTAATTCACATTTAGAACATTTCTTGTAGTATATATTTATAACACCAGTGTTATTTGTAATATTGATAGTTTGTGATTGTTCTGGCTCCATTTTAATATCAAATATTTGTTACTAAATTGATTTTAGAAGTTATTCATTTATATGTTATTCATATATATGAACATTATTAGGAGTAATAGGGAATATGTTGTTTCATACCAAAGGTTGAAGGGGCGAGTGAGTAAAAAATGAAAAATAAATTCGAGCGTGCGAGAATTTATTTTTCATTTTTTATGAGCTCGACCCTTCGACCTTTGGTATGAAACAACATATTCCCTATTACTTCAAATAAAAAGACAGTTTGTGGACCAATTTTTATAGTTGATTTTTGTATCAAATATCTACCGACATTATCTACAACATAATGATTACCATGACCGGTTACTTCTATATCAGCTGATAAATAAATACTATTTGGCACATGAAAAGTATTTTGTGTTAATCTCGGAATTCTAACATATAAAGTTTCATTTAGATTAATATTACTCGGGTTATGAGTAATTATATGATGGGATGTGTCTGCATTAGATATTCTAGAATTCTTAGAAGGATTTATATAACATCCACTCATTTAAGAAAAAAAAGTAATTATTTATTTTACTAGTCCAAATATAATTGCACTTACAACTGTAATTAAAAATGATATTACATGTTATGCAGCAAAACTAATAATATTACCAGCAGATATAAATATAAAACTAACAATTGATGCTATAAACTCCAGGTAAAGCTGCAGCAGATTTTATAGATAGCTCCTATAAATATTTTGTTAATTTTGTTAATACATCTTTAACTTTATCTTGTATAAAATTATCATAATTTGGTGGTTAATCTGGTTTATTAGGACTTGGTGTAGATTTTAATGAATTTGATATAGCTAAACCAATTGGAGTAAATATCATAGTTACAGCAGTTAAAATTAAAAGAATTGTTATACCTTCTAATTTAAATAATATTCTTATCCTATATTTGAATGATATTTCAGAATTTGGTTATATTAATAAATCTTTATGATTTTTAAAAAGATTTAAAGTTTTTCTTAATCATATGATTTTAATAATAAATCTTCTTCTTTCTGTAAATCTTATCTTAAATCATCAATTTCTTTTTCTAAACGTTTTTTGTATATATTCCATTTCATCAATTACTTCACAAGATTTTAATTGTTCTAATCCTTTATTTGATTTAGATGATTCATCTTCTAAATTTTTTGATTTCTAATAATTTTATTGTGTGCAATTTTATCAGCTAATTATTGTATACCTTTAATTTCTCTACGTTCTTTTTCAGGAAATATTTCTAAATCGTCATCATTAAAATCAATTAATCCTTTTTTCTTATAAAAGTTGCCTTTGATTTGTTCCAGTTTCAGTATTATCTAAAACACTATGTATCTCTTCTTCAAATGAAGTAACTGTTTATATCATTCTATTTTCTGTTAATTCTATTTGTTGAATACCTTTTTTTCGATTTTTCTAGTGTTGAAGATCTTAATTTATCTAATCTATCTGCAATCTCTTTTTCATTTTCTAGATAAACAAAAGTAGGATTTAAATGGTGAATATTCAATACTCTGTTTTTCATTATCAATTGGTCTATATTCTTTTTTTTTCGATTTTATCAACTGCAATAATTCTGATAAATTCTGCACCACCTCTTGATTTTTCAACTGTAGATCTTGCTAAAATCCCAGGTTTATACAAATTTTCTCTTCCCATTTTAGATATTTCTAATGATACTTTTTTATTATTCAATTCAATTTTATAATACCATGCATCTTTTTTTATTCTAAATTATCCATTAAAATGGATCATCTCTTTGAATTTGGTTTTGCATATTTCCTGATCAATTGAAAATAATGAATTTTTTGGTAGAATTTCTTCAATAGATTCATGTAATGCAATATCTTTCAAATGATTTATGATGTTTCTTAATCTTGTTCATAATCACTATCATTATCGCCATCACTAAAAGCAACTTCATCATCACAATCGTCATCACTGAAATTAGAATTATATGATGTTTCATTATCATTATTAAAATCGGTTTCAATAAATCGGGTTGTTGTTCATCAGTTATACCAGTATCCATACCGATATCCTCTCCACCTTCTGCATCCATTTATAGAATATAATTGTCCACCTATTTAATTCCAATACGTTAAAGCTAATTTAATATTTTCATGTGATTTATTATCACTATTATCTTTAATTATTTCATGTTGAATATTATCAGTTTTATATTTTCTGTTGTATTATAATCTTTCAATTCAGAATTATCATATAATTTAATATTTTAGTTTTAATATCTGTTTATTGCATATGTTTTTTTATTTTTATCACCTTCCAATTATTTTGGAGCAGTAATAATCTTTTTATTAATATCATTAAAACCAAATGAATTATTTATTCCAGCAGTTTAATAGGATTATTAAAGCCAATTAAATGTCCCATTTTTGATATTGAGTCATTAGAAATAATTAAAAAATTTGGTCCAATACAATAATTTAATACAAGAGATCTACGGATCTTAATATCTCCGGCGCAGAATGTTATCTTTGTAATGTATAGGCGCCATCTGATTGATGCATCTTAAGGGTTTTCCTTGAACACTTCATGGATGTGTAAAATCTGATGATTTCAGTGAACAACATCATCGAAATCTAATCAGCAATCATCGCGAGGTTTGGGCCTATTCGATTGTGCGTGCATAATCTTCCGTGAAGTAGCTTATCGATTGAATCTTCGGTTATTTGCATAATGAAATAGATATGGGGAGACAAAATCGATACTACGGCTATCAAATTAAAAATAAACATATAAGACTCTCCCATGACTGGGAAATGAGAAACTAGAACCGAGCAGATTAATAGATGAGAAGATTAAAAGACCGGTTTGTCTGCATCAATCGAATATGCCCGTTTACATTGATTGACAGCGGGAGCTCAGCCAACCGCAGGGTGCAGTTATTTAACTTCAATGTAACGTTGTACATCGGCCTTCTAGCCGTTTTATGAAACAAAATGCTCCTTGAAATTTCTTTAAAAATCGCCACAAATTCGTCGATTTCTCTTAAATGAACGCAATATTCAAAATTCCATTTCCAACAGATTTTAGCCGCATGATGAAGCTACATTTTGCACATAAACATAGTAGATTGCATGACTTCGTGTCAAAGTTATAACCTCATTTGTTAGCAAATATTCGATTTTTGGACCCATTACAACATCTCGGGCAAATAACGTGAGATTTATCTAAATACTTTTGATATCTTAAGATATTTTCTGGAATTGATCTATTTTTATCATTAAGAATTGAATCTTCAAATAAAACTTTAAATTTTTTTTGTGCATCAAATTATGTATTTAAATTTCCAATTATTGGTGATCTTGTTTCAACTTGTGCGCCTAAAATACAAATTAAATAAACTCTAATAGATTGATTTATTCTTTGTATACCAGATTTTGTAAAACGTCCGCTATTTTCTAAAATAGATAAATCAATCCATTATTATTTTCTTGTTGTACATTATTATAATATTTTGGTAATTCATTCCAATTAAATGTTCTTAAATCTGTATTTTCTATTATCTTACCAAATTCTTTAGTATATAATATTCCATCAGGTTCGAGGGACTAGAAAATGTCAACAAAACGAACTAACTGTAAGATATAAGAGCAATGAGCTGGATGTCAAGCTGAAGTCTATATTTTAACTGAATAGCATTTATAAAATTACATGGGCTTATATAGTAAGATAGGTTGAAAAGAATAAGGTTTACTATAGAAAAATAGTGCCAGACACTGATTTTGCACAACACCTTGGACCTCGGTGAACTAATTACAAATACTTGTGGAGTACATGCAACCATAAACTTACTGGGAATAAATACGGTGGACAGATTGAAAGATCAATATAAAATAAATGACCATAAAACAGGCATAATAATGTGATAAATCTGAAACACCTGTCTTATCTTCAAGGTCAAATGCCCTCTATTTCGTACTTTTTGAGATCTATTTTCTAAATGGTACTTTGATATGTAAATGACGACCTGGGATCGACCTTATGGAAAAAGATTTACTTATTTGTCTTAAATCAGTAAAATTAGATAACTGGTTCATTGACCTATATATCCTATGCAGCTGAATGCGAGCGCTGCGAACATGAGTCATCTTTGCCAAACAGACATACGTATATGAACTCATGTATAGCCTTTATATAAAATATATAGAACAACATCACTCCTTCGCTATATTCACAGCTCTACTGTTAACTGGCTATCCATTGTATGTTTATTGTGTCATGTATAACGGTAGCACACTATAAACCAGAAAGAATTGAGGAATCTCAAACAACTCCTAAAAGGATTAAATACGCTATGGACGTTGGTTGCGATGCAAGATTACAGACAGTAACTCATTAGATTACCGGTATTTCAGACTTTCAGTGCTTATTTCAGTGCTTTCAAGAAAATGTACTAAAATCAAAATTAGTAACAAACTTTCAAACCCAGTAATAACCATTTATACACGTATCACATTCAAAAATTAGATTTTACACAATGTTCTATTTAGAGGGCATTTGACCATTAATAAATCGTAATGTACAAATGTTAACGATAGGTGGCATATCTATCGCTCTCTTGGAAAGAATCCTTTGTTCTGGTGAGTTGTAACGTATCCTTTCATCGGTTCAAGACTTCTATAATCCCCTATTCAAGCGGCAACTCGCACTGATTTTAGATAATCATACATTCAAACGTCAATTGTTACAGTTGGTTCCAAGGTTGGAACATGGTTCCATGGCAGCTTGTTACAGGAAACTATAAATCGTTATTCAGGGGTATAGTTGTGGGGTTGGCACGTGAGTTCCCACCTCATTCTCCTGACCTAACACACCTTTATTTCTTTCATGGGATATGTTAAATCTCTTGTGTATGTTCCATATGGAGGTCGTCTGAAGGATAAATCCAAATTCAATCTTGGGTACGTTCAGTCAAAAATCCATAGTAGCAAGAACAGTACAAATCAAATTTTCTAATGAGTACATATATTTATTGTAGAGAACTTTTTCGTGAATTATATAATCCCCTTTTTCAGGCATAGTGCAAGTGACATTTTTAAGTGTCATACTGGTATTTATACAGAATAAGACAAGAGACAATTACAAACAATATTAAACTAGTATGTGACTATGCCACGTATGTCTTCCAGGGTTAAGCAAACAGTAAAATGGAAAGAAATTAGAAAATTCAAAATGGTCGATGACCACCATTCTTTGACATAACTATTAAGTGATACATAACGAGAATAAAGAGTAATTAGTTTTCATACAATCCAAATTACGGAGTGACCTGAGTGACTTTTAACTACATGAAAATAAAACCTGATCCATGTTCATATGATTGTTGATCGAGGGAGGGCTGTTGTTTTTTTAAATTGTTAATCCAAGCGTTAGCAGAAAACGACTACCAATTTAAGTAGTGTTGATGTCACATAAACGAACATATTTGTAGACAATAGCTTTGAAGGATTTTGGGGTGGGGTATTTCAGCGAGAATAAATTATTGATTTTAGTGGTTGCAAACGAGCATTGCAGGTCTATTTGGAAATTGATTTGAATAGATTTGTGAACTTTTGAGAATAGAAGGGAAACCCATATCCGGTAGAGACATGAATAGAAATACTATCTAGGGATATTTTATTACATTCCTTAACTATAGATGGCACCTGTGGCTGGTAGTTGGCGACGTAAGTTGGCTAAGGAAATTGTCAAACAAAAACAATAAGTTTGATCAAATTGTTTCTGGAAAGCATGTGTTTGTTGCAAAAACTATTGCAATGAATAGTTCTTTGCGGTTTTAGTGATATCATTGTAATTATCATCCAAACTGTAACATTTATTGTAAATGAATGGAAGCATTTCAAATAAAACGATAGAAAATTTACCAAACCACCATGGCCATTCCCCCACTCGATCCTGCCCCATAGGCTGTGAAGACTGCAGACCCGAAAATTGCAGTCATATTCATGTTAGAATATCATAATCTTCGATAATAAATTGCCCATGGACAAAGTGTGGTTTACCTTGAAAATAGAGGTTGTTTGGAGTAAGGGCATTGCTTGAAAAATCTTTTTAATTCGTGACTTCAAAATTTCTAGAAGTTTATATTGTATTTCATCTTTCTTAAAGAATTATTTTGTAGTCAAATAAGACCAAAGATAAACATTTGTTTATGGTCTACGTCCAAAAATTCGTAGGGTACAGGTAGGCGCGGCGGGGAAACTATTTTATATTTTCAAAAAAATATTTTTCACAATATGAAAAAAATATTCAAATAAAATTCATATGATGTCACATGTCACAGGGTGGCTGAATATGAGTCTTGGGAAAGAAACCTATTCCAATGTATGGCTAAAACACCGGGCATAGTATTAGATCGTTTTAAATCCTGGAAGCTACCGCTACAATATTCAGACCTCGACCTATACCTATAGTCTGCTGCTTAGTATTTTCAGGTCACAAGAAATTACAATTTATTACAAATTCTATCAAACAGAAAACACAGCGCTCATCCTCTGCTACGACAATTATTCAGCCTGTTATCATACCAAATGTGCACGCGCCAAGCAGCGTTACAACATCACCAAATAGTAGTCTAGTAAGACCGTCTGTTTGTGTGTACAACAGTCTATTGTTTAGCACTCCAGTCCCGTGCACGTGGAGGCCTTGTGAAGTAAACATTCGCTTCACTTCAATCTCAATCAACACAATCACCGGGTATTAAAATGAAACAATACCTATGGCGATATGTGAAATAATTATATTCTCACCAGCAATGAGCATTTAAAATTCGCACACACCTAGTCCAATGAAACGTTCGCCATAAATGGCTTCCCCCATAATTATTTTAGTACCTCCGGAATTCCCCGTATATCCCGAAAAACAGCCAATCACATTCGCTCGTAGAGACGACGCCCCCAATTGAGGTCATTGCAATTTTATACGCAAGAGCTAAGAATTTTCCCGCCAAAAACAGTTTTTCGTCAAATTTAAAAAAAGTTGACCATGTCATCGACGGAGGGTCGTCATGTCTTCAATCGCATCGATTATACATCGTTTAACCCAAAAACCAATGAAAAAAATGCTCACATAAAAGACATACCGCGATTTTACAAGAATTGGCTCAATGCCAACCTCATACTGCTGACAAAGGTAAACCAAAAATGTAAATAGTCACACTTCAAAACAATTAGAAAACTATTGATCTCTTTTGGAAAATACGGTACGCACGGGGTGCTGCAATCGCAGTGAAAGGGTTTAAGAAGAATCAAGTCAAATTGTCAGCGCACCTCTAAATTGGAATAACATGAACATGCATTAAAAATAACATGATACATTATACATATTTTAAAATATAAATCTCACTTTTTTCTCTACGCTTCAAGACGTTGAGTTTCCCACTTGTTGCATCATTCTACCATATGAATCATCATGCGTAGATATCATCCGATGATAATGTAATTGTCCAAAGCTTTTTCACTAGTCAGATTTCATGCCTGAAAAGAAAACGCCATGAATAAAATATCGGTGGTTCTAAATACCGACCAAAACCGTCCAATACTGACTAAAACCGTCTGATACTGACCAAAAGCCGTCAAATACCGACCAAAAGTAAAATTACCGACCAAAATTGAAACAACCACAAAAATACTATGATGCCGACCAAAAGTAACTTTATTACCGACCAAAAGTAAAATAATACCAACCACCAAGAGTAAAATTAGATACCGACCTAAAACTGGCCAGCACCCTCGCCTTATGAAAATGGTACACGTGTAATTGTAAATGAAAATAAACGTGTATTTCAAGTACACGTGTAAAATTGGCCCAATTTTACACGTGTACTTTATCCCAATTACACGTGTACTTCATCCAAATTACACGTGTACTTCATCCAAATTACACGTGTACTTCATCCAAATTATACGTGTATTACACGTGTACTTCATCCTTATTACACGTGTTTTTCATCATGTATTACACGTGTACTTTATCCTAATTACATGTGTATTTCATCCAATATTACACGTGTCTTACACGTGTACTTCATGCTAAATACATGTGTCTTCAATTGCCATTTTTTGTTGAATTCAAATCAAACCACCATGTGAGGACCATCTCCTTAATCCATGTGCTGTTTAGAATGAACGTACTCAAGAGATTCACATTTTCCATACTAACTGATTTATTCATCTTCATAAATTTTATAAATCTTTGAGTAATGGCATGTCTTATGTTGGCCTCTTTCGCACCCTTCTCCTTTCGACATTGTTCTGAAATGATAACCATTTGAAAAAAATTAAGCAAAAGTATAAACTGATTTCTTTACCCGGATAAATAATTCAACTTCAGCTGCTTGGGATGATGATTGAATTCTGTAGCTTTTTCTAAGAGTCTTCTGCATTTAACAGTTAACAGTTTTTGCACTCTTCAATGACTTGATTTTAAGCCATATGGTGAAATGCTTGACAATCTGGAAATTTCAATGTTCAACGCCACCTGATGAAAAACAAGGGGTCTAGGGACACCATGCCCATATGGTTTCGAATGCAAACCAATCAACATAATAAAATAGAAACAGGACATTGAAACTCACCACTATCATAGAACATGTCACAAGCTACAATTTTATAATTGATCGAGGTTATAAAGTATTCATAGGTACCAAAATAAATTAGACAAATTGTATATAATTCAATATTCAACTCCCCCTGGTGGTGAGAACAAAAACCTGGGTAACCCCAATTCCACATCGAGATGAATACCACAACAGTGGTAACAATTATCAAATATCAAGACTATAAGTCAAAACCTGTCGATATTTTCCTTCAAAAACCTTTTTCTATCTACAATAAGAACTGATGACACTAAGATGGCTGCCAAATGTGTCACGCTTGACTGATCGAAAAATCTGTCTCGTATGTTTTAGATTGTTAAGAATGTACACCCATTACAAATTTCAAAGAAAAATTGCAAACCATTAGGCAGCTACAAGGCAAAAATGACCTTTTTGGGTACAAAAAAGGTCACATGATGGCCATCTTGTGTCAAGATTGAAGCATCTTCAAAATTCCCCTTGAAAACTTCAAAAAATTGCGTAAGTGATGATTTTGGGGAACGAAAATGGCCATTGCAGTTGGCCATCTTGATTCGGACCAGTTTTGGGCTGGAGACATGGCTAGGATAGATATATGTATAACTTAAATATCAAGAGTATTAAAACTTCCTAAAATACTGGATTCCAACAACAGACGAACGAAGGGTGAATGCAATAGCCCGCTTGGACTAAAGTCTCAAATGGACTAAAGCTGGGGACACATTAGGCAATTTCGTCGAGCACTTATGTTGTGCAACGAAATCGTCGGTAAAATCACCTTATTTGTCAGGGTCTGCGCCAACTGAATCGCCCGAATCCAACACGTCCTACGACAGAATCACCCAACGCATCAGGACACGGTGATTGTTCGCCTCGAGCGCCATATTAAACGTTAAACCCTCCCCTTTTCTGACCAAGTGCCCTTTTGAATCACAGGTGAAAAATTCCACCCTATGATCGAAGTGCACAAACCCCATACTACCATTTCACACCGTGAGACCTGTATTGACTAGTGCCCTTTTCATAAGAGCTGAACCCTCGTTCTTCCAGCTTGGATCCGCCCCTGTAAATCAACAACAAATGAACGCTAGCCATTATATATTGAATTCATGTACTTACGTATTATTTAGCTGACCCGGTTTGGGTCCAACTTTTTTCCTCATGGAAGACTTTCATTGCGTCGCATCCAGTCCAATGCCTTGACAATTAGTTCTTCTTTTAAATGAGTGGACGACAGCATGCATGCACCCAACAGTATTAGGTTTTCCCACTAATCAGCGTATTGCAGCAGCTGTTGTATCATCCAATAGTGAGTAGGCATCCTAAAATGAGAAGAATTTACAATGCTCACGCTGTAATCTATACTAAAACCATTTCGACGCTCATATAATCTATTATGTAAATACCTGATTTTCATCACACTGTCATTGTTGAGAAATCAGTGGAGAATTGAAGGCTCTCTCGCACCAACATCGTTTTCCAACAATCCCCTGGTGGACACATTTTTAAGCCAAAAAATGGGAATTCCAATTTTATAGTGTCGGTCTGGATCAATTATTATTGGTGTAGACCCTATAAAGTTTGAAAAAAAATGGTCAAGAATTGATTGCACTAACGTCGTTTTTGCCGACAATCGAAACTCCGACATCGACCTAATTTCATGTCCTGCATACAAATTTAATGGCGATGATGGGCGCACAACAAAATCAAAATGATCCTGCGGTTTTTAGATTGGATGAATAAACACCAAAGAAACTCCATTTTTATCCCTCACGATTGGAATGATCACTCACAATTTTTTCACTGGACATTCAATCATTTAAGGCCTACTAATAACTATAACTAATTCAAATTCAATTCAATACTAAAAATAAAGATTCTAGGCCTACAATATTTACTTAGTCATGTTAGTTTTCATTCCAATAAGCATATTCTTTTAGTGACCTTGTGGTGGCCTGAAGCCCAACACAATAAACGTTTACTTTACTACATGTACATAACAATAATCATACCTGAACAATCCACAACACGTCCTAAATGCGGGATAATAAATGGCCTTCGACTTTTTCTGTTCCACTTCCATTCGAATCCACTCTTCTAATGAATCTAATCTGATTAAATCCAGGTCCGATCTGGTACGTTATGCATGTTCTTTGCAACAAAAGGCTACGAAATCGCTAGCTGGAAACCAACCTACGTATAGGCTTACTGTAGCCTTAAGTTCTATATGCTTGGGAATAATTTATTCTCAAATTACTTCTTGTTTTGTAGATTGTAATATGTTGCTAAATGATGGACATTTCGATTTTTCAAGAAGTCGATTTTGAGAATCTGGAAGATTTAAGGATTGAAAATGGCCACACCAATAATGCAGACAATGGTTGTGACGACGTAAGTTAGTAATACAGTGCCTTATGTCTAAAGTGAATGCAATCTTAAATGCCAATCTACTCATCCGATATGAACTTGACCAATCACCAAAATGTTTAATCTGTTTTGCAGCCACAGCTCATTGATGGAAATAGATGATCCTCTCCACACAAATGCTGAGGTGACCCTTCGTGGGGCTGTTACTACTATTATGACGTTCTCCCTCAAAGCTGGATCCACATCAACTGTTTTGACTGGATTGTTGGATCGGTTGAATTTACTGTTACTGAGAAGCGGTTCTACGCAGTTCTAAATGCCTATTTTGAAAAGATTTTCTCTATGTGTGGAGGTGAACAAATATTACTGCGCTGTATATAAGACATTATTCAAAAAACTTCAGGTATGATACAAATGTTCATTATGTGATATACAGTATGATAAGGCAACATTAGAGGAAAAAGGACATTTTTTGTGTATGGGCTTACAAGGAAAGCAGAACACTTGGAGCTGGTGACAGCAATATATTCAACATTTTTCATAAATAACATTGTAATTCGGGGCTTGGGCAGTCCCCTAAGCCTCTAGTTATCTTGATAATAAATGAAATATCCAAAATTTTTTGTTCAGATCATGATTTTTGTGAAACAGTTTTTGGATTTATTCAGAGGGCAACAAAGACATGTGCTTCATTCATACAGGATCCAATCTAGTCAATACAGGACAAACAACATGATTTTTTTGACACGGCATCCTAGAAAAAACTACTAAATGAGGATCAAACAATTAAAAAGCCAGGAGATTCCTTCAATTCTCCGAACATTACATGCAAAATCTTACTTTTTATGAAATCATGTGAAGCTAAATGATGTAATTACAAATTTTATTGCAGTTTACAAAAGTGACCAATTATGAGAAACAAGGTACATGTATAATTTTTTAGCCTAGTACATGCATCCAGATTGCACATGTATTTCAGAAGCCACACATGAATTTACACGTGTTTTTAAAATACACGTCCTAAGTTACACGTGTATTTCAAAATACACATCTTCAGTACATGTGTAATTCAAAATACATGTCCAAACTACACGTGTATTTTAGAAATACACGTGTTTTACGCATGTACTTCAAAATACACGTCAAAAGTACACGTGTAATATTCATATTACACGTGTATTTAGCTAAATACACGTGTACCATTTTCATCTGATACCGACCAAAAGTAAAATTAATACCGACCAAAATTGTAACAACCACAAAAATACTATGATGCCGACCAAAAGTAACTTTATTACCGACCAAAAGTAAAATAATACCAACCACCAAGAGTAAAATTAGATACCGACCTAAAACTGGCAGGCACGCTCGGGGTCTGACTGACGAAATGTAATATAATCCCACAGATAATATCAAATAATTTCCCATCTCTCTTCGATCGATCGACGAAGGATCGATCAATTTTATTTGTGAGAGAATTGACAATATTCTCAAAACAATCCCCGGCCCCAATTGCCGTACCAGTGTAAGTATTCGACTCACTTTGATCAGCGACCATCAGTTCAAATTTGAGGTAATTTCAGCTTTATTAGCCTAAAGTAATTATTTGAAATCTTTCACTAATTGAAAACTGTAACTTGATCATAATTGGAAGGAATCACTCACACCCGTAATTGGGCATGAGCAAAAACGCAACTGAGACTAATTTTTCATTTTGAATAACAGAGTTAAAGGTCCAATGACCTCTGATTTGGAATTTCTCATTTTTTGGTTTCGATAAACTAATTAGATACCTCTTTACAACTCAGTGTCACTATTTTTTGGTTTTCGCGAACATATTCGGAAAAGTCGGGTCTTAAAATACTTCATCGAACATATCCATGAAAGGTAGTTAATTTTTTGGCCACAACTAACGGTGTGGCGCTTTTATTTTGTGACGTAGTTTCCGACAAACTTGATTCAGACTTTCGCGGATGGGAATGAATCGCCTCTACCTGGAAGTGTTTATAGTCGGTTCTCCCGCATTTTACGGATTTAGGTCTGCCTGCAGAGTTTCCAGAACCTGTCATGTCAGGGCCCAAGACCTGACAGGTTGATTCCCTAAAATGAAAATCGTTATGAGTGAACCGATGATAGGCGATTAGAAGACATGATAGGCGCGGATTTAGAACACATGATAGCAGATGAGAACACAAAGAACATATTGTAGTACTTTCTGAATATATTCAAAAACAAAAAACAAACTATGATGTGTTATGAATTAATTAGGGTTTCTGCTGCTTTCGCAGAAACCCTCTTGTAATTCTGTTGATTATTATTATTATTATTATTATTATTATTATTATTAATTTTCCCCTTTCCAGCCAAAAATTTTTCATAAAATGTAACTCCTCTCAGATTCGACTACTAGCAGCTTATAAACCTAATTTTCAATTATGAAAGAAATATAACTCAGCGCCTGACCATTTCCAATTTGCGTATTATAATTGATTATGAATTAATCCCGCGTAATTATTTGGTCTAAACAGGAAATAAGAATGTCGCAAGAATCATCATCCATTGATAAATGTACATCGTGAAAAGCCTGCAAATTACCCGACGACCTTGAGCTTCAAAATAAATCACGGATTCGGATTTATAAATCGGGGTTCGACCTACGACATCCATTCAATGTTTTCAGATTTCGTGCGCATGCGTCAATTTAGCTCGGACGCCATTTTCTTTATTTTACAACGTGCGACGCCACTCTACGTTACTTGCATTTTTACGACTTTGTTGTGTGTTTCTGTGACCAATCTTCAGAGAGGTATGTATATATAACGGTTAGGCCTAATATGATGTATTTTTCCACGTAATCTGACGACTGGTATTAAAAGCCGACCGGAATTCGTCTTGATCCGCGCGTTGTGGTAGCAGTCGGGTCTGGTTGGTGTGAGATCGATATCGAATCCCGCATGACTTACGCATAGAAGTAGCTTTTAAAAGGCCAAATTTGGGCTAGGTGTTAAGGTTGACCCAATGCGTATGATTTAATAATAGTGTTTGTGGTATGGGTAGAAAATATTTAGGCCTATATAGACAGCAGCTTAAATATTGAATAATGGGATTTGAACTGCACTAGTGTGTGTGTGTCTGTGTGCGAGAGCAGGGAGCACTCCATCTCCCTGACCCTGTGACTTATGATTAAGCCACCCGATTCTGCTGAATGCGAACAAGTCATCAGGTTTTCGTGAATGTGAATAAATACTATAAGAAGGGACTGCCAATTTTAATGAACACAGAAATATCTTAATTGAAATCGTATGTCAGCTAATTTCAAATTGAAGGCCTATTATACATAAATTACAGTACACTCCGCCCACTCATGTCAGACCATTTGGGAGTGTAAAAATGTATCCTGCTTTCTGGATCTGATTCAAGCTTAAGTCTACTGTTTGTATATTCAATCTACCTAGGCCCATAGGCCTAATTGTGCCTGCCTAATTATTGGGGAAATCGACAATGTCAGGTTCTTGAATTTCTCGACTGATGGCGCTAGTTAGAACTGGATATTGGTACCTAAATCTGCCATGTTCTAGTTTATTTGCAATAAAAATCTGGCCTCTCAATTTTTTAGTAGGCAGTAGTTATTTTACTGGATCTGGTCACTGACTTCTGAACGCTATTTTGCAAAATATTGTCTCTAAATTGGCTGATTTACTACGCACATGCGCAAAGAGGTGCGCGGCTTAGATAATTGGAAGGAAGTGTGGAGAACAGAGTTTACCCGGACCAGTGAATTACTAGCCTAGTGTCTTCCTATTAGATCACAGAGCTCATTGAAAACCATCCGAATGTTTTAGCTACATTTAGCCTCACCTAACCCTAACCCTATCCCTACTTGTGAAATCGAACCCTGTGGACCCTCTTCTCACCCTCTTGACACTAACCCTATCCAAACCCTTACCCTAAACCCAATAAAATGATTTAATTGTTACATAATAAATGGATTTGGCAAAATAGCGTTCAGAAGTCGGTGACCGGATCCAGGTTAAATATGCACTTCCTTTTTAGTAAGTGTATTTTACGTACATACATCATCACGTTTAATCCTTTAAGTATGATATCCTGGAAATCTGTTAGATTGGACAAAACGTCAAAAATTTTCCAAAAATCACAAATTTAGTGAAAAAAAATGCTCATTAAAAACTTGAAGCGAGAGATCTTTATTGCAAATCAACAAAACAAGGTGGATTTAGGTTCCAATTTCCGGTTCTGACTAGTGCCATCATACGAGTAATTCCAGAACTTGAATTTGTTGATATTTGTATTGGCATCATTCCTTTTCTAAAACGGAACCTGACGACCAATTATTCAATTTCCTATTTATTTATTTTTTTAAACAAGACTCATCATGCAGGTATTCCCCGCAACAACAGGTTTCAGAGGGAAGACCACCCTTTTATTTTTGTTTCAACCCATCTTAAAATGAGCCACCAATCGGTAATCGGGCGAACCATAATAGTGTTCACTGCCTGTTTTAATACTCGTCGTTGCACATTTGTTCAGGATACTACGTCTAGCCTATGTGGGTTATAGGGTTTATTCCAAAAGTTTGCAAACAAAATCCAGTTAATTTGTTTAGTTTTGGAGACATTTTTGATGCATTGTTTTCAACACATTTTATTCAATTTTCTTCCAATCTTGCCATCAACCAAACCCAGCGGAGCTATCACAGCTGACAGGCTGCTTGTTCAACACACCATACCTATTTGTAGCAGGTGTCACCTATTGTTTCGAAATTTTAGAGAAAGTTCCTACAGGCTGATTAATAATGCTGTGATAATGTTTCTTTTGTGATAGGTCACATACTTGATACTTGTTGATACTTGAAATAGGATATTGATCAGTACATTACTCATCATGCCTAAAAGGAAAAGAAGAGCTGGTAGCTTTCAGCCGAAGAAGGTAAGACCCTCTTTTCATAGGCAAATGTTAATCTTCTAGTAAGAAGTATGTAGGCCTTTTTTCCGAGTAAAAAATTCATTAAGCTGTTCATCACATGTGTTAGCTGCGCAATATTTTGGTGCCTGATTTTGGTATTTTATCAGAAAAAACCATATCAGTAAATCATAAACCAGTTGCTTAGAGGGTGTGTAACTGACCAGTGTCGTATCATCCCTGGTTCTTGTTGAGATAATTATAAGCTATTGAATTGAATTGAACTCATTAGAAAATTCTACGAACGTATAGTGAATGAATTTTTTTTCTATTTTCAGAAGGTGGAGGTGGTTGGAGTTCCCTCAGCCCTAACTGGACAAAACAGAGAGATGAAAAAAGGATCAATGGAAAAAAATTATGAAAAATCTCAAGATGAAGACTACAGAAGAGTTGAAAATGAAATCTTAAATGAAAACCTAAAAAACGCTCAAAATGAAAACTTTAACGAAACGCAAAAAGAAAACTCTGATAACAATCAAAACAAGAAGTATGAAGTGAAAATCAATGAAAACTTTGAACCAAAAACTAATGAGAACTATGAATTGAATGCAAATGAAAAAGATGAAATGAAAATGACTGAAAAACATGGAATGAAAATGAATGAAAAATATGAAATGCATATGAATGGAAACTATGATTTGAAAACAAATGAAAAAGATGAAATGAAAATGACTGAAAAACATGAAATGAATATTAATGAGATCTATGATCAGACTATGAATCAAAATTGTGGAACTAATTCGAATGAAGATATGACAAAAAACAAAGTTGAGACAATTGAAGTGAAATCAGTTTTTTGTGACTTCAATCATGACAACTGTGATACGATTATGCATGACAACTATGATAAGACTAAACAAGGCAACTATGATAAGGCTATATATGGAATCTGTGAAAAGATTACACTTGACAACTGTGATAAGATTCAACATGATAACGCTGGTCACAATATACATGAAACCTCATCGAAAATGAAAGCTGACTCATCTATTCAACCAATTTCGAGTATGATTTCGTGTAGAGATTGTGATGGCAATTTTGGTAACAGTGAGTCATGTTTAAGTGCTGAGAATATGAGATGTTCATCAATTCATGGAAATTTCCACCAGGGTCATCCAAAATACGATATTCATTCAGGTAAGCAATGTAACAAATGCATTAGCTGCAATGATTCATGCATCAAATAAAGCTGTAATAAACTGGATGCCTCATGATATTGATTCAGTATTGAATATTGGAAATGATTTATACGCAACATTGACTAATATGAATACAATAACAAATATGTATTTATTGATCAGTGAGCTACCAACTGCTGTTGAGATTGGAAATTCCATTTATAATGTGACTGTTGGATCCCCTCAAGTTGCTATATCTGAATTATCTGATGAAATGAGAGCTGGAAATTTTGGAATTATCAGTGAACTACATGAATGTTTGCACAATAATCTGCTTAATTACGACACATGCTTTATAACATTTGCTGGAAATACATTTTGTGTTTTAAAACAGGATGACATGTACTGGGTATTTGATTCACATTCGAGAGATGCATCAGGAATGATGACCGCTGATGGACATGCTGTATTAGTAAGGTACTCTTGTGTTAATTGTATTGTCAAACATTGTCAGAATCTTGCAGCTTCAATGAATCAGAGGCAACCAATACAGTATGAAATTACAGTGGCTTCTATCAACCATGAAATTGAAACTACTGTAGAGAATAGCATTATCGAAACAACGACTACATACTCTCCAAACTACCAACAAACAAGTAGTGAAGATGAACTGCCCTATACAAACCCAAAAGTAGATGAATGCGATGTAATTGTTACTAGTGAATCCGTGCAGCATGATGATTTAATTTACAACCCACTAGAAAAAGGTCAGTGCAAAACATTATGCTCTATTCTAGGTATTCATTGTCGACCCTCAACTCTCGGATATGAATGTATGCCCAAATATGATGGACAACTCTACTCTCCATGTAATACGCAGAAAATTAAAGGCGATGGAAGCTGTTTTTTTCGGGCAATTTCATATTCAATCTGTGGAACTGAGCAATATCATCGGGCTATACGCACCGAAGTTTTAAAGCACATGCGGCAGAATTCCGACAAATTCCAACCACATCTGAGAAATCCACAACTTACTATAAATGAGTATATTGATGAATCCCGTATGAAATATACAGGTACTTGGGTGACAGAGGTTGAAATTCTTGCAACAGCTGATTTACTGCATGCTGATATATATACATTTGTAGGCAATGGTTGGTTACGATTCGCTGGTTCTACTTTCAGTGCACCAAATCGTGTGTGTGAATTAATTGGCAACATTTATTTGAAAAATTGCAGAGGTGTACACTATGAAGTTGTGTCATGTGTGAAACAATCTGAGGAATGTATTTGCTCTTGGTGTGGCAAGCGACAAAATACTGAAAAAACTAATGAGTAAATACAGTTTATAAACTGTATTTACTCATTAGAAAATGAGGTTTTTAATGTTATCGCTTTTATGGTTATTCAGGCAGATTTGTTTATAGGGGAGTTGTGTGCTGGTGCAAATGTAGTAAATGTTTCGATTATCAGAGTCTCCTATTTGGATGGGTTTTGTAATGTTATAATATGATAATGTCACAAGTTGGTAATAGGTTTATGTTGTTTAATTCTGTCCACTTGTACACATTTGAATTTCGATGTTGTTTGCTTATCATGACACATGTGTAGGAGGTTATGGTACTGGGTTGTGTAAATGTGTATGGGAGGTTATAATATTTCGTTCTGTAGAGTCTCCTCTGCGAATATATGTCAGAGGGTGACGCGTATTAATGAAGCAGGGTGTTGTGAAGTGGTGTGTATGAAGTGTATGTTTTGATTTCGATATGTGGAAACATCTATGTGGATGTATATAGGAGGGTCAGGTGTGTTACAATAGTGGGGTTTTGTATATACAGGCATGTGTAGTTATGATTTTAATTTTATGTGACCTTTATGTGAATTCATTTATGAGTGACAGGGTTTATATTTTAGTGTTTTTGAAGATTGTGTGACAATAGTAAATGGGTAAATTGATGTACCTAGTTTCTAGGGAATGAAACAGTGTGTATTTGGAATTGATATGTTGTTAAGTAACAGTGGTATAAGCTGGGGAAAGTATGTAGATAGTTGTAATGGGGCATGAATGATATTTGACATTGTGATTGATATGTAGCAATGTAACAGTAAGATATGGTGGTGGATGTATATATCTAGCTGTCATGGGGATGAAGCAGTCACTGTGTGGAATGGATGTGTTGGAATGTAACAGCTATGTACAGTGTACAAAATGAGTATTATTTCATGCTGGGGGATATTGATGCGTTGTTGCCATAGGTTTTGATGTGATAACACTGTACATATATTACCACCATTAATATTACTAAACACATATGTACAGTCTTATGAATGATTATGTATGGAACTGTATGAAGGATTGTATTGAATATATAGGAAATGGTAATTGATCATGTAGCAATCATTTGTGGCGATGTATGTATTTTGTATTGTGCAGTGAGATAGTATTCAGAAATGTTTGTAATCAATGTTGTGGGATGAAATATAAATAAAAGGTGGATGGTATGATGATATGTGTTGTGTATAATTATTGTTTCCAAATTTGGTGCTTATCCCCATATGCTTGGCCAAGTTCTGATGTCATTTACTACATTGTCCCTGGCAAGGATTTGAGCTTGATGGCATGGCGACTGCCACAGTACAATGGGGTTCCTGCAGTGCTGCTGTGGCAATTGAGGATTCCACTCATAGCTAGTGACAATCCGCCAGGTTGCTAGTAAGTAGTTCGTCATTCGCCAGTGCGACATATGAAAGTTAGGCAGAAACCCGTTATCGCTGCTATGCAGCTATATTTTAAGAATTTATATTTGTCCGTTTATAAAAAGTTGTTGAACTATATCGCCTTGTATATATAATAATAAAGATGCAATGATTGTGACTTATGTGAGAACATTGAAAGAATTCTTTACAATTAATATATTTTTACGTAACAACACATAAAAATATCAAGATCAGGCAATGATACCAGTAGTGCCTTACGTAATTATAATCAGTATTAATAACAATCATTATACTCATTATGATTAGGCCCTATATAATTATATATTATTATTAATTACTCGCAATATAATTAATTCACCAAGTGCACATACAATTTAAAAACATTTCAGTCCAAGCTTATAAGTGGACATAGATAAATTAGACATATCGTAGTTGCGATAACACATTAGTGAGACCTCACACGGCGGCTCGCGCCATTTTGCAGAGCTTCTCGGGACCTGTGGTGACAGGTCTGCATTAAAACTGATGAAATGAAGGAAAACTTTAATTTTTATGGTCTCTTCATAGTAATGAGTATAATATCAATTGATAACCATGAATAGAGTTAATGTTAAGTTACTATAAAACAATGAAGCGAGACCTCACACTGCAACGCGTGCCATTTTGCAGAGCTTCTCAGGACCTGTGGTGACAGGTCTGCATCAAAACTGATGGAATGAAGAAAAACTTTAATTTTTTATGGTCTCTATATAGTAATGAGTATAATATCAATTGCCGACCATAGGTAGATTAAATCTTAAGTTACTATAAAACAATAATTATGATGCGAGACCTCACACGGCAGCTCGCGCCATTTTGCAGAGCTTCTCAGGACCTGTGGTGATAGGTCTGCATTAAAACTGGTGAAATGGAAAAAACTTCACTTTTTATGGTATCTTTATAGTAATGAATATAATATAGATTGGGGAAAAATGGTGTACTGCTCAGCTTTTAACTGCAATAGCGGAACGTCAAACGGGACTGTGTTAGGACCAAATTGTTTTCACAAGTTTCCGTTAAGGAAAAAAGCTGTGCCAGCAATGGGTAAACGCGTGAGGGAAAAAAATATTTTCGACCGACAGTGCACTCAAATTTAGGCCGTGCTCACTTTACCGAAGATTGTTTCGTGATACCACCATCAGTTGCCCTGTCAATTGGCTATTCCCCGGCACGATTCTACTTGAAAAAAGGTGCAATATACCAACAATTTTTGATTTGCCAACAAGAAAACAGTCCGAAAAGCGGAACAGCTCAGCAGTTCAAACTAGGGGTCCAGGGACACCATGCCCACTTGGGAAGTGATTTCCAATGCTCAACAATCTAACAATTTCGATATTCAATGCCCCCTGGTGACCATATACAAAAACCAATGACCTTGAAACTCACTACAATCATAGAACATGTCAGCAGCTACAATTTTGTAATTGATCGTGATAACAAAATATGCCTTGTTACCAATTTGATAAGGAAATACTAAGTAATTCTACTATTCAATGCCCCCTGGTGACCATATGCAAAACCCAATGACCTTGAAACTCACCGCAATCATAGAACATGTCATAAACTACTACTTTGCAATTGATCATGGTAACAAAATATGCCTAGGTACCAATCTAATAAGGAAATACCAAGTTATTTTACTAATGTCCTTAAAACTCACCACTATCATAGACAATGTCATGAGCTACAACTTTGCAATTGATTGTGGTAACAAAATATGCTTAGGTATCAATATAATGTCGAAATAGCTTTTTCCCACCTACAAATGAGTACTGATGATACCAAAATGGCCGCCAATTGCGTCATAATTGGCCGATCATAAATACCTGGCTCAGGTATAAAACATCCCTTTCCAAAGAATACCCTTCACAAATTGCAATGAGAAATGGCAAACCAGTAGGAAGCTACAGGACTCAGAATTTGGGCCAAAATTGACATTTTTGGGCACTAAAAAGGACGGCCATCTTGAGTCCGATCGACCCAATTTTTCTTATGGTGATGGGCCCTTGGGAGATTCAATTATAAACGAAAGATCAAGGTAATTGATTTAAGCGTCTTCAAAATTTCCCTCAAAAAGTGTAAAAAGTGCTGATTTTGACGAACAACAATGGCTGCCAGTCGGCTATCTTGATTCTGACAGGGCCAGTTTTTGGGCTGAAGATGTGTCTAGGGTAGATACATGTATAAACCAATATCAAGACATTACCTTGAAGCGTCTTCAAAACTTCCCAAAATAACTGGATTCCATCTACGGACGGACAGATGGACGGACGAATAGTGAACGGAATAGCCCGCTGGGACTTAAGTCCCAAGTGGGCTAAAAAGAGATCATATAAAGGTAAGCTTATAATAATTTGTCAGGCTAAAAATGATACCTTGTTTCTCGTAATAGGCCCGGCCACTTTAGTGAACTCCAATAAAATTTGTTGTCAGTTCATTTCTATGGCCTGTTTGGTCTGTTATTGTTAGCCTGATTATAACTTTCAAAAAATACGTACAGGGGCTGGCCGGGTCAACTTTTAAGCTCAGCAGAAATGAGAAACAAGGAATCAATTTTCTAAACATTATGTGTTATAGGTAAATGAGGTGGAAACACACTTTATGGCTACGAGGCCTATCCTATCTCGATTCATTGATTTAATTTTTCATTACGGATAATGAAAGAATTGTTTCCAACTACACAGAGCACAATTACGTTAACTATGGAGGAACAGGACACCGGGTCTCGTGTTGATGACAATGACGATATATTAATACCATTCTCAAGTCCTGTTACACCACCTGCTATCACCAAACCTAAAGCAATCTTCAACCCTGACGATTATGCCCTACCAATCCATGCTGTTGGAACACAGACACACATTGTAAGTTTTTATCAAGTTTTTGTAACAGTCGTAGAAATTCAGTTTTCCTTTCATTTAAAATCAATGAAAAATAATCTTTATAGGAACGTCGTCATACTGGAGTACAGTATGATGCGAGTTATTTTAGAGCTGAAGATGCTACCCAAACAGAGAGTAAGCCTACCAGTACAACATCTGCTATCCAGTGCAAGCTCCTATGTGATCATAATGTATCGGAGGAATCGGACATAGAATGTGAGGATGATGAGGAAGAATATTTGGGTCTAACCTGGAATCCTCATGATTTTAAGTAAGTATACGAGGCTATCCTATCTCGATTCATTGATTTAACTTTTCATTACAGATAATGAAAGAATTGTTTCCAACTATGCAGAGCATTACTATGGGGGAAAAGGACACCGTGTCCTTAATTAGTTAAGATTAAATCTTAATAAAGTAAGATTAAGATTAAAATTAATTGAGACAAAGCTATCATAGACAAATATGTTAGCAAAAGATGCAAAGGACGTCTGTACTGCTGCTTTGTGGACTTAAAGGCTGCATTCGACTCAGTCCACCGGAAAGCCCTTCTATATAAACTACTGAGGCTTGGAGTCTGCGGCAACTTTCTATCAGTACTTGAAAAGCTATACTCTAATGTCTACTATTCCATAAAAAATAGCAATCTCTTCCAAAGTCGGTGTTAAACAAGGCTGCGTTCTCAGTCTCCTTCTTTTCAACCTCTTTATACATGATCTACCAGAAGCTTTAGCAAATTGTGACCCAATATCTCTATTTGATGTCGATATCAATTGCCTTTTATATGCTGATGACCTCAGCATAATTTTGAAATCTGCCTCGGGCCTCCAGGCGGCCACCTCAAAACTTCACTCCTACTGCCTCGAATGGGGTCTTGCTATCAATTTAAACAAGACCATATTCAACAAAAGCGGCCGTCTTTTAAAAAACCAAACATTTCACCTCAATAACGTACCTATTGAAAATGTGAACTCGTATTGGTATTGTATTTAGTATATCTGGCAAGTTCAAGAACGCCTGCGACAGACTTGTCGAGCTCGCAATTAAGGCCCTATTCAGTGTCAAATCCTTAAAGACTTGTGATAATATCACAACTTCTCTCAAGCTCTTCAACATGTTGGTATTACCTATCCTCACCTATGGTTGCAAAGTGAAGTATGGGGTCATTCTTTCTTTCTAAAATTGACAAAAATAACTTTCTCGCTATATGTCACTCTTTTCCTGCAGAAAAAACAGCCCTGAACTTCTACAAATTCATTCTAGGTGTAAACAGAAAAACCTCAAACCCGGCAACCAGGGGGGACTTGGCCGGTTTCCCATTCTCCTCTGTCTATCATCCCCCAGCTTATTAATTATTGGTTCCGTATATGTAATCTCAGCCCCTCCACTCTTATTAGGAAAGCCTATATTGACTGCCTCAGTAACCCAAATGTCACCGGGTGCTCGGGCATCAAGACTATATACTTGACTGCCTCAATCTTGGTAGTGCCTGGTTGAACCAAGGTTTCAGCCTCCGGCCTAGCACTATAAGAGCTCAATGGCTCCAATTCATCAACGATCCCTCCAATTCTAAAGTTATAAACCTTTCAAAACCGCTTTCTACACAGAGAATTACATCATGTGTCCCAACCCCTTAACATTAGACGACATTTCACAAAACTTAGAGTTTCCAACCACTCACTTCACATAGAAACTGGTCGCCACATCCGTCCAATTACCCCCATTGAGAACTGGACCTGTAAGCTCTGCATTTTAAATCAAATTGAGGACGAAAAGCACTTCCTTCTGGGTTGCACTACACTCTCAATAATCCGCACTGAACATCTCGCCAACATCACTAATACAATCCCTTCTTTCCCAACACTTAATCCTGATTAATCCAATTCGCTCTCCTCTTTTCTAATTGTAATAACGATTCTGAAATAGGCAAAGTCATATGCAACCTGGTAAATGATCTAGCTAGCCTCCGTCAAAACTTTAATTAAACTAGATACGGATACCGCTTTATTCTGGGTTGAGTAGATTACTCTCTGTACATTTTTTCCATATGTATAAGTGCATATACATGTATGTATGTATATACGTGTTTATATTCATTGTAAGTTCATATATAGGCTGTAATTAATCAAAATTTCTGTTTTGAGTCAGCAGTGTTATCTCTGCTGACCATCTGTACGACCTGCCTGTCACCATGTCAAGTAACCAAACGTTAAGTATCTGGATCAGCCATGAAGTACCAGGCTGTCTGTAGTGGACCGGATTCGCATGTTAGGGAATGGTCTTCACAGCCAGAACATCAACGGATGGCACTAGGAAATTTACTTGCTGGGTCAGGTGTGTTCTTCAGTGCGCTGAGCTCAAGTAAGTTCTTCACCATGTGCCAGAGTCTCAACATCAAGATGATAGACTTGCGCCATTTCTTCAGACTGCAACGGAGTTACCCGAGTTTGGCTATCTAAAATGTTTGGACTCAGAATCAGAAAGTAATAGTGATGGAACTACAAAAGTGAATCAAAAAGACGAAAAACAAGCTATCGCTTGGTAGAGATGGGCGCTGCTGTTCACCGGGCCATACAGCTAAGTATGGTTCATGCTAAATCATTGATATAGAGACCCAAAAGATTCTGGACTTTCAACTCACACAGGTAAGTCATTAGGTTTTCTCAGCTATGTGAAACTCTAAGAAGATGTACAGGTAATTTTTAAAAATTCGAAAGGTTATACCTGATTTTTATTCATTGTTTATTTTGCAGAGCAACGAAGTAAAAAGTTCAAATTCAATTGAGTTGGAGGGATTCAAACGATGTATGGCATTTATGAAAGCAAATAAACTGGATGTGAAAGACATTACCACCGATCGTCATGGTCAAATCAACAAGTTTTTACGGCAGAAGATGAAAAATTTTATCCACTTCATTGATCCATGGCAAATATCAAAAGATATTCAATTTGCAGATATAATAATTATTAATGAGTCGAGAAGATTCACAATATCCGTGTAAGATGAATAACGATAATTAGCCATCATCAGTACACCCGATGATGGCTAATAGTTATTAGGGATCATTCATTCATCACGTACGCAAAAAATTTGAATTTTTCAACCCCCCTCCCCCATGTATGCAAAAGAGGCCGTTTTTTTCATATACATTAAGCATTACAGTACGCATGTCATGACTGATATGCTCTATTCCACATTTCAATACATTATAAGTTTACTGTCTATGGTTTTGTATACAGTATTCTCAAAGTTGGTATCCAGTCATATCACAATCTATTCTCAATAAACTGTTAAATGTTAAGCGACCATATAATATAATATATATACATGTACGCTATATATATACAGTCACCTAAATAAAGCGGTTAGGCATTCGAGTTCACATTACTACACCGTGTTGGTCGTTTCTTACTTTGGGTCTGCCGCATTCCTGACATTTGGTCCCTCGGGCCTCTGCTAGTGATTTAGAAATTGAGAAATGGAGAAACTCAAAGCGTCTTGTGCAGCCAGCCGAGGATAATTTACTAAGCTGAAGGAAAAATCGAGTAGAAGGTACGTCATTTTTTAAAAATATGAATTCAAAATTGGAACTCATTGAAAGTTTGGACTGTCGAATTGTAGAAGCTGATATGTCTACACATCTTATACAGACTTAGTTATCGAATTTGACGAGTACATTTGTGAACGGAAGCTTGAGGTGGACACATTAGAAATGGCTTTCAGTGAGCTGGCATTAGGATGAAAGCTTCGACCACCAATTCACAAATTTTGAGGAACGCTAATACTAAATAGTCAGTCGATTAACTTACCGAGTCTAAGAATTCCTGTATTAAGTGGTCAGTTGTTGGAGTGGCAATCCTTCTGGGATCTGTTTATCGTGACAGTGGATAATCAGACCAGATTATCAGATATTGAAAAATTCAGCCACCGTTTGCGTTATTTAAACGGTCAGGCAAAGACTACAGTAATAGGGTTATCGTTATCGGCAGCGAATTATGAGTCGGCAAAGAAATTACTTCTTGCACGTTATGGTCAACCGCACAAAATTGCGGAGGCGCACTTGTTAGCGTTAACAGATTTGCACCGTCTGTCATCTGATAAGAAGTCACTTCGTTCGTTTCATGACAGTATAATCATGTTCGCTCGTTAGAATCGTTAGGGCGACATAAAAATTCTTACGAGACATTACTAGTACCATTGATCTAATTGAAATTGCCAAATGTTATCAAAGCCAATCTGACTCGAATGAATGTAAAAAATGAATAATTATTGGATGATTTATTGCAAGCATTGTCAACTGAATTTCGTTTTTAGGACGTTCGATAGACGAACGTCCTTATGTGATCGGTTTGCCGGTTGATGACGCACTTCCGATTTGGTTGACAGACGTTTAAGGTCGTTTTAAAGCCAGTTAGTTAGAGATTTCCTCAAATTCCGCATCAGAAATGGTGTTTTCAAGTTGGGATTGAATTTGGTTAAAAATAGTTGGTTAGTTTTTGCTGTGCCTTCTTGAAAAAATGCTCTTCACGCCGTTTATGTGACATCACACATCACGTGTTGCTTATGACGTAGTGATCGACAGAAGTGCCATTTTTAAAATCGTTGTATCGTGGATGTTAACTTTAGAGGACCTTACGAAGTCTCTTTAAAGATGAGTGTCAAAATATAGGCCCTATGGTGACTTAACTTAATTCCTTGTGAGCGCACAGAGGCCCTGTGAGAATCTAGAGACGTTCGCAGCATTGAAAATTACGCAATGGTCTGCTCGACACACACACATGCTGACAGTTTGACCTACGTGACTAAATACAGCCGCCATGAATCAGAAGCAATCCACTTCAAATTTTATGAAGTGAATATCATAATTATTATTTATCCGATATACACCAAAAAACCTTTAAGAGAAAGGTATTTGGCGTCGGATTCTGTACCGAAAATCCCGGATTGTTACACTGCATAGTTTTTTTAGTAGGGCTCTTTTAACATTTTGCCTATAAGCCATTTGATTGACACGTGGGGCGGGGCTTGCAATCTGCCGATGACGTCAGATGTAAACAATTATATAACCACGTGCATCGCGCACATGTGTAAACAAACCTGGCAACAAATTAGATTTTTTGGCGCCAAAACTTTTTTGATTTTTTCTTTTGTCCAATGATTTTTCAACTGGAGCCAACTGCTATGCCATTAGATTGTACAATCAAGTATTCACGTTTTATAGACTCTCTCTGAAATAATTCTTGTCCAGGGGACATGTATTGAAATATCTATTGTCGTTGTTTTTGTTTTTTTTTTATTTTTAGGATATAAACAGCCTAGAAGAAACATCATCTGGCAGACACACATTTGACTACAGATCATATCCTGTTATAAAATGTGTTTAATAAATATTTTACTCAAGTTTTCTTGCCATTAATACTTCCTGACTACTTTTATTTTATGGTTATCTATGTGCAAGGCAGACATTGGTGGGGTTCCTTTGGCCCTCCGTATATGTAGGACCGAAAGGGGTATCTTATGCCATTTGGATTTATTTTTGCTTAGAAAATTTATTCAAATACTTCTTGGCGGACACATTCAAATTCTGAAGGGTAGGACTAGTCCAACCCCTAAATCCACTTGCATTCAGTCTCAACGTTAAAACCTTCACCGGCCTCCTACTCAATTTTTTGAATAAATGTAAAACTTATGGCAGAATTTATGGTTGATTCCTTGATTTTTGAATCCCAAAGAATAATTTTTGAATTACGCAGTAGGATGACACTTGAATAGCCGGTATTCAAATTTTCCAATCAATGTGGGAGGTGTCAAGGTCTATATGCGTTTCACAAACGAACGTCCACTTTTAAAGTTTCTTTCTAGTTGGAGTCTTGCAGCGATTCACCCGTTCCAGAAGAACGTGGGCACTACACTTCTACACTTCACACCGATACAACTCGAGATGGTAGGAGATACAGCTGTCTATACTGTGGTGGTAACCATACCCCCACTCTCAGTGATAAGGTCATGGATGTCCACAAAAGATTTGAAAAGTTTGTGAATCTAATTTGTGTTTTAATAAAGAAGTTTCCAGTTTCTAGGCGCCGCCATTTTGTGGCGGTCCCTCGACATTTAACACATATCCCTCTCTGGTAATCCCTCATTCAGGGATCATACGATGAATTTACTGAATCTCAACCTTCTTGCTGGAAAACTTCGACCCCTTTTGCGCGTAATCTCAAACTCAAGCAGGTACAGATCAGTCGTCAGGAAAGATATTCAAAAGATTTCAACGCAGGCTTAAACTGCAAATAACCCACTTTAACCTCTCTGAAAAAAGGAAATATAGCTTCAAGGGATACTTAGATATTTCAAAATTTATAAATATATCGATTTGTTTTACGCACGGTTAAGATATGCGGTCCTTGGTTTCACATCGTCACTGTTCTCAATTGTTGCGTTCAAAGATTCCAAGAATCGCCAGCAAACATCTGCATTTCATTTCCTTTAAAATGCTGTATAGCTTAAGTTCATCGAGCAAGGGGCTGCAGAACTATATGATATTCAATCTAAACTTATGTTTTAAAAATGAATGCAAATCATTGCAACAATGGGGACAAATGTATTTTTTGACATTAGCGAGTTTTAACAAGATAACTTGAAAAGTTTTCATCCAATTCGTCTCAAATTTTGCAGGCATACGGCAGGAATGCGTGTTTAGCCCTATTACTTTTATCCAACTTCATTTGAAGTTGACAAATTTATGCAGCTTCCAAGAATTAATAAATTTTCAAAATATTTAAAAAATCACAAAATCAAGGATAAAATATTTGAATTTTGGGTTACATCTCCAAAAGTGGTAGGCTCCTGCGCATTAGTATTCTAAACATTATGAAAAAAGCTCCATCTTATTATTATGAACCATTCATGAGATATCCTGTAAATAAAAACCCCTAAAAATGGTAAAAATTGGGTTGCCATGTGGCAACGACAAATACTATTTTTTTTCATAATTTTTTTTTCAACTGCTTTGGGTATTTTAAGACGAGGGCTTACATGTATTAGAAAAGTATGAGCCTCAATCAAAAAATAAAGAAAACAGTTGAGTTACCTCGAAGCCCCCTATTAAAGCACTTAACTATAACTTTACTTAACTACTACGTATCCGTTCTAAGGCCACAGCTTTAGCCTTTCTCATTGGCCAATTAATTTGTTGTTCGTTACAATAATTTGATCTTTCTTGCCTATTATCATCAAACACTCCCAATGGATACAATTTCGATACTGGTCTATTCGTGTAACCGTTTGCCGTTTTGAGAGAAACTGATCGTACAATGTTATCATTCCCTTCATGAAGTTCAGTAATTTTACCTAATTTCCATTTAAGACTAGGTTTTGATTCTCCTTGCTCTTTTTCTAATTCAATTTGTTTTAGAATTAGAATATAAATGCGATTCCCTTAAATTCACTAGGTATTCATGTTTCCACCTTGACCAAAATCAGTTTACCAAGATGAACAAATCGTCTGATTCAGATTGTGAAGAGTTGGAATCTGGATCAGTTTCCTCCATAGGATATGGCAACTCAGTAACACGTCTACCATATATTAAATGGGAAAGGGTTAACGCTGTTAGAATTGACATACATCAACGGGCGATCATTTAGTACCGATTCAATTTCTGTAATAATTACACATAACTCATCAAAGGTGACAGCTGAATTACCAAGTGTTTTCTTCAGGGCATTCTTTGTTAAACCAATTAACCTTTTGTAGAACCCCCTTCTCAGGGGGCCCGTTTAGTTATAAATTTCCATTCAAGGTTGCAATTAGAAATATGATTTTTAACGTTAGGCGACTCAAATAAACTCTTCAATTCAGAATTAGCACCTCAAAAAGTTGAAGCATTATCTGAAATCAAGAGCCCTGGCAAGGAACGTCTGGCACAAAATTTTGTATAAGCCCGAAGAAGATTCTCAGTAGTATTACTACCAACCAATTCTAAATGTAGGGCACGAGTGACGCAACATGTGAACAAAGCAATGTAACATTTCTTGCCATATTAAGTCAACGAGGTGCCCATGGGCATGGTTAGATTCAGCGCAGATGTTAGTGAATTGAAGGAGTTAATCATATCCACCATACTAGACCATACATTGGTTTAGTAAGGTGCTCTATCAGCTTATACTTGACACAAAAGAAGGTGCATGTTATAAAAGTATAAGGTAATTAAATTTTAAATGACAAACAGTTGTTTATACAAGGAAAGAAGGTAAATACATAACACATTTAAAGTAGGCCTAAAATATATTGAAATGAAATACGTACATAAAAATCATTATAGATTATAAGCCTCCTAATGAATTATAAGGTTTCGTTAAATCAAAAGAATCTCAGATGTCACATTTATATTTTAGTTGCTGAAGCTGAAATCAAATCTAGCTGTATCGGGAGAGGAGGTATTCTTTAACGAACTCTGTCCGGATTTTCAGGATTCAAAGCAAAGACCTAAGGCTAAAAATTGATACCTTGTCCCTCCACTCATTGCTGATCTTAAAAGTTGACACAGCTGGCCACCCATCTAACCTGTACATTTCATTTTAAACCATGAACTGATAAATATTATAACATTTTACAACTAAACAGATTATTTCTGTGTGTTCGGGTAAGTAACAAGTTCAACATTCTAATAAATTGTTTATCTTATCTCACACCAGTGGGACATGAGCTGTGTACGTGTGAGCGGTATCTATTCGCCGGATAGAGACGACAGTCGACGTTCCCTCGTAGTATCATTCTACAGGAGATGCACCGTAAACAACGCCATATGAGTAAGCGCGCGAATCGCGACTACCCTACTAAAGTCTGTGTCAGCCCAGTTTGCCACGGCATTTGTTAGGCAAAGGATATCAAATGTACACATTTTAATTGGTACTGACAGCTGAAGTGGTTGGACCTCGCGCAAAGATTCAATGAGTCAGCAAAATCAGCGGACTGTTGCTATAGTAACGGCAAAGAGTGGGTAACAGGAGCAAGTCTCCAAACGAATCCAGTTATGCTTTACTACCTTGTTGCATGTCAGCTATATTTTAGAATGACTTTATGAATTTTTAATTCTTGGAGTATCCAAGAGTGCATAACTTTTATACACAGTTTTCATGTTTGTTTTGAAGTTGTCAGGAGTGTTTTGATGGACCAATTTCCTGGAATCTGTTAAGATTTAGAACATACAACACAGCTGGAGAGGCAAATAAATGAGTAAAATATAAAAATATCACTCCTGGAGACACACGATATTTGTTATTTATTCAATACAAATAAATTAATCCACCAGAGATCCAATTCCAAGCGCATTGATGTCATAATCATAGTCCATCTCCCAGGATTCACCCTAATCACTGTCGTATGATTTCGATTGATCTGAGTAATCACTATCGTCTCCAAGGTTGATAACAATTTGTTCGATGACATAGTCCATGATGCCCTCTATCTCGATCATTTTATCCTCCACTTTTATGACATGGGCTATATAGTTATTCCAATGATCGGCGGTGACACGAGGCGTGGCATCAATTAAAAGTAAGTTTACATCATCCAGCTTAAAGGTTTTATTGTTCGCAGCTGCGTATCCTTTGATGTTGGCCCATACATCTCAATCGGATTCAGTTCACAATGGTATGGGGGCAACCTCAAAACTGAATGGCCATTTTCTTCCGCCAAAACATCCACTTTGTACGAAAGATAACGCGGTTTGTGCTGAAGAATTAAACTATATAGCACCGGTTTCGGCATGTCAGGTGACCAAAATATGCTTTTCTGGCTCAACCAGACCTGCATATCCTATTTCAGTGAATTTGAAGTTGGAATGCTTTCCATTCTCACGGAGTGGTAACTCGCATTGTCCATGAAGATCACTGAATTAGGTGGCAACTTAGTTAAAAGTGTCTCTTTGAACGACTTTTCAAAGTTTTCTGCGTTAATATCATCGTGGTAATCGGCATTTTTCCCTCCTGATTAAAAAACGAGTTCGCCACCTTCCAAAAGGGTTAGTTCTAAACCCGGCATGTCATGGCATTTGGCATATGGCATGGCATTTGGAATTTTTTCTTTGTTTTTCAGAATCAACTTATTATACAGAGTTATAGATAACCAGTGTATTGATAAGTTAGATAACCATTTCGAAAATGAAATAAAGAATTTGAATTGAATTGAATCAGAGGCGCCACAACTACAGGTGGCGCTACAAGACGAATTCTCTAGTTTGCCTGGCCACGTGCTTCATCAACGACATTGTCGGTTGTAGACTACAAAAACTTGATAATATCATGGTAAGTGTACGACCGGCGTGGGCATAAGTAGCTTGGATTTATCACATCCCCCGTCACAGTCCAGGCCCTTTCTTGAGATTAGAAGTAAATCCAAAAACATGCAACCCCCCAAAAAACTAGCCTGCTGGGTGCTGTGCTGAGCCCTGGCCAGTGGCAGAGCCTTGTAAGTGTAGCTATGTCTGGACCTGGCTTTGCAAGGCCTCAATTTAAAATAGACTGAATTATCAAAGAAATTAAATTGATTTAAGATTTAAACCTACATACAGGTCCAGCCCGGTTTCACAAAAAAGTTGAACTCTTAAATCGATTTAATTTCTTTTTTGATAATTCAGTTTATCTTAAATCGATTTAAGCCTTCCTTTCGTGAAACTGTGTGAGAGGGCATTAGAGAATGAAGTGAGAAATTATAAATCATTCACACTCCTTGCCCTTAGGCTATAATTCTTCGAATTGCTGGTTACTTTCACTTGCAGATTTTTCATAAACCACAAACCCATCAAACCACATTGATTTACATTAGAAAACCTATGATTAGGAAACAAACTAGGCGTATGATCGAACAAAAATGTTGAAGGAGTCTTTGTTGATTAAGCATGCCTGCCTTGTTGTTAGGACAGGCTTAGCGTATCAAAGGCCTAAAGAATGCTCTAAATTAAGGCCTCTTCATAAGTTGCACTCGGACAAACAATTTTCAAATTTCTCACTTCCAGCTTTTTTCTTCACAATTTAAGTGAATAAATATGAAGAAATTCCAACTACAAAAATGGAGAAACAAAGAAGATGAGAGGTATCTTCCAAATTCCATGATCTAAATGAAATATTTCAAGCTTACCGGTACCCCTCTGTAGTTCAGTAGGCATTAGGCCTATTGAAATGTAACTCAACTCAAGTAAACCTAGTTTAAACTCAATAAATTAATTAAGGTTCATTGGCTTTGATGAATTATTAAAGCTAGTTATAATTACCATAATTGTATTGAATTCGCTTAGCTTTTCTGCTAACTTTTACAGGAATATGGAGGGTGACAGCTATCAAACTGTTGATCATGTGAGTATAGATTGCTTTCTGATTTTCTTTCCCCCTTCCCCATAGATCCCCTCACTAAAACTGAATTGAGGCAACAACAACTGTACATACCAGTCTCAGATACACAATTCTCTGCCAACTTTCCAATTTAAAGACTCTCACTGACTTTCCCGGCATAAAAAAGGAATTTAAGACCGCTAAGGTATTAACCCTTGGTGCAAGGTGCCCATTCAAGCCAAGTGATGTAGTCATCCGTACACTAATTCACTTTGTAAAATAGATTTATCTGAACGAATTAGCGTATTTAACCCCATTTATCAGATCTTGCGTTATTTAAATGACTGAAAAATTGGTGCGCTTTGGTTCTCGGTAAACACGTCCTTAATAGCTCTCTCACTCGTTGAGAGCTAAAAATATGCAGGATATCGAATCGTTTTCGTGAAAATCTAGTGAGAATCATGCGTTCGAAAACTAGAAATGCTTGACAGAGTTCCGTGTTGATACGTGAAAACACCTGTTTCTACAATTGTTGGAACAAGTGAAATTTCCGTGTTTTGTTGTTCTGTTTTCAGCGTGTTGAGGACAAAGTAAAAACTCAGAAAAACACGTTTAAAACCACCTAAAATACCAAACGTTTTTTAGCTAATTTTTACTTTTTCGAGCTAATCTCTTTCAATTTCAGAAGTTCTAAGTCTATTTAGGGGATGAAGACAGAGGTCCAGACTAATCATTACTATAGGTCCAGGGATAATAATCACTTGAGCGTATCATTAGTCTCAATGATCATTAACTAATCCTTATATTGTAGTCCACACAATCATTATTCAATCAATCTTCGCCTTTGCAGCGATTCTCAATAGAAATGATACTTACATAAGTGCATAAGTGTAAGGATACTTCAAACGAAGCATTTCAGTTACACGACCATTCTTTAGTTCCTGTTCAATTCTTCTGGTCAGTTTTGGACTAACTGGACGATAGTTTAATCGCCGAAGATATGTTGGATCTTGAGTTTTCAGTGTTAATGGTGGGATGTAAATATCTAATTCCGAACCTTGAAAGAGAATTTTTTTTGTATAAGATTCATATTTTCTACCAAGTACTCACCTCTAATATGCTTTCAGCGGAAGACCTAATCCACCAGATACTTGATCATACATTTTTTCTAAACAGCCATAAACTGTGAGCTAGGCCCGGCGTTCTTGTATTATTTGATTCTGAAGCACATGATGAAGTTTTCTGCGTTTTGACGTTGTTACAGTTGACGAGATCGTACTTTTTTGTTTTTCACGTTTCTTACAAGGAACTATATTAGCGTTGCGCACTTGGCGAGGCATTCTCAATCAATGATCTTGAAGCGAGCGCGACAGTGGCGGCGCGAACCGAATACGGACCGGAGCAAATTCAATTATATTTTATTTTGTGAACCGATCGGGCGGCACCCACAGACATTTTTGAACTAATTGTTTGCTCGAACTACTGATATCTTGGCCGAGTGTGACTGCAGAATTTAATAAGTCACTCGGCAGAGTAGATTGGTGAATTCTATCGTTTACTCGGCCGAGTAAAGAACTTAACTTTTACTGAGCTCGGCCGAGTGGATTGTCGAATTCGAACAATCACTCGGCCGAGTAAACAACTTTCTGACATAATGCTCGGCCGAGCAAATGCCCGAGTAACTTGGATAAATTCAAGAATAGGGGACTAGTGGTTAGGTTTGGGGTTAGGGTTAGGTTTAGTTCCCTAATCTTCATTAATTACTATATATATTACTATCATTATATATCATCATTATCAATTACTATTATTATCACTAATTTGATTACTATCACTACATGTATAGTGCTATAGTCCCCTATTCTTGAATCGCTCCGTAACTTGTCAATTGGGACCGTATTTTATAGCTCATTCAATAGGAAAATCCCTACCATTCCTGTCCATATTACGTTGATTTGAGCCAGAAATCTTCACGAAATGTAGCCAACGTAAATTTATTCACTAATAGAATTAATCAATATACTCATTTTAGGGATCATAGTTCATTAAAGTCCTAAAACTCGCCATAAATTTGTGATAAATTTAAGCTGAAAATGATTTCAACCATCCACCATGTTGGCTGCATATTGTTCGCAGTAAATGACGGATCCTAGACTGGTTACCGGTCTCTATCTTCAATTAGAGACC
Source organism: Tubulanus polymorphus (assembly GCF_964204645.1). Lineage (NCBI taxonomy): Eukaryota > Metazoa > Nemertea > Palaeonemertea > Tubulaniformes > Tubulanidae > Tubulanus > Tubulanus polymorphus. The sequence goes on from NC_134026.1 coordinate 13,087,973, forward strand.
GGTTGTGCCCATCCTCCATTTTACATTTTCGATGCATGTCAAATAAGGTCAAACATGTAAAGTAGAAAGTTACTTCCTGGTTAAGATGGCGTCATTTTGAATCTGCTTAGCTTCGAGCGATATCAAAATTGCCCTTTACAATGGATGGAAAGACATTAATTGCTGTAACTATCTGATAAATCCGCTGATAATTTACCTGGTACTCGGAATACAAACTAACAAGGATTGAAATCTAATGCGAGGTGAGCTCTGCCGCGACCGTCACTGACTACAGAACATTCTGAAGGAACAGGGGACATCCTTTCTATATCTACCTTTCTATATCTATCGTTCGTGAGATGTATTTAGTGAATTGATGTTTTAATATAGTGTTGTAAAATGACTATATTTAGTATCTGAATAAGTTTACAATTGTTGAAGTCCTTAGTGCTTTGTGAGATCAGCTATTTGGATCCACCTCAGCCAACTGATTTCTTGATACAGACAGCAAGTTGGGACAGTCAAATTAAGAGACTTGGTCAAGACATGTTAATCAGACCACACTGGAAATTTGCAATATCCTCTCTCCTCATGGACCACACAATGTCAATGTTGACTTTGCTAGAAATCGATTACAAAATTCATCACGACCAATTCTTCTTCACTGAATTCAATATCTATTTTTCACTTCTGGTACAAAATCTTGTTCAGCCCCTGATAAGCAATGACACTACGTATTTCATGACATAGAACAGCATTTCTTTTTTTCATCGACAAATTGGGCCGATCCTGATATCCCTGATTTGAATGATAGTGTCTTTAGAATCATAAAGACCATGTCTTGACCAGACAGATAATCCAATCACAATTCAAATTGAAGGCTCGCTAGTGCAGTTATTCACTCTTGCTCTTTAAACCTCATCAGTTTATCAGATTGTGAGCAGTGGAGAAATAAAGTACACAACATCTTGGCGCAGTGGCGCTTGCTGATGTAACTGATGATGATGGTGAGTTTATCAGAATCAAGGAATTTCACCGCCTGTTATTTGGAATCTCATTTCATGACAGCTAGTGCTGATTCTTTATTCTCTTTGATTACTCCATGATGTTATCATTCTGAAATTAAAATATATATCACACTTACAATTAAACCTGGATTGAATTTACAATTAATGGTTCAGAATCCATTTTTCATACTTACCTTGATGCATTGCAATCTATTCTTTTCATGTTGAGCTAATTTGATACGCATTATTTCAATTTCTTAAAACATCCTCCGAGTTGTGACTCACATAATCATCACTAATACCCAATGAATACCCATATTTTCGGTACCACACGCTTAACAAGTGCCTGCAGAAGCGTAACCTAGCAGTTTTAATGGAATTTCCTTCTTCATTGATATGAAAAATGACTTTAAAGAGGTCCATGGAACGTAAATCGAGACACTGTGTAGGCGGCCATGTTACATTGTTCACGTGATGAAATACTAAAATCTGATTGGATCCGTAAATTCCGCGGAAGATAGCGGACAGGCAAAACCTGTCCCATATCGAATGGGACAGGCGGCTAGTCTATGACGGATCCGGACTAATAGTAAGTCTGAATTCGCGATTTACGGTTGAGTTTGACGCCCGAGGTCGTCCGGTAATTTGTAGGCTTTTCGGGATGTACTTTTATCAATGGATGACAATGCTTTGTGTTATTCTAGTCGCTGTTTAGACCCGGTAATTATGCGGGATTAATTCATAATAGATTACTATACGCAAATTCAAAACGGTCAGGCGCTGAGTTATATTTCTGACAGAATTTAAAATTACGTTTATAAGCTGTTGGTAGTCGAATCTGAGAGGAGTTACATTTTATGAAAAATTTTTGGCTGGAAAGTGGACAATTTATAATAATAATAATAATAATAATCAACAGAAATACAAGAGGGTTTCTGCGAAAGCAGCAGAAACCCTAATAATCAGTACAATTACTATAGGGTTTCTGCAAAGGCAGCAGAAACCCTAATAATAATAATAATCGGCACAATTACAATAGGGTTTCTGCGAAAGCAGCAGAAATCCTAATAATAATCATCATCAACAGAATAACAATAGGGTTTCTAATGTGAAGCGTCGGGGGCCCGGCTTCTACTACACATTTCGATCCATTTTACTAGCATTGGTATGACATCACAGAGGTCAACCAATGTAAACACATAGATATATAAGATATAGATAAGCAAACTATGAGAAAAATGAATGGCTAGGAAACATAGTAATACATCTCATCGATATGTGAATAGTACTTTGTAATCAATCAAGGTTTAGCCAAGATTATTTTAGGAGTTTTCCATTTTAGGAGTCAGTTCAAAGAATTATCATTGGTGGTTAGACGATGCAAAATAAGTCAACCAAGTGATAACCACTGGGAAACTCGAGTAAAGCGCAAAAAGATTTATTAAATAAATCAAATGTTGCTACGTGAAATGATTGATAATCAATGATCAGTGTTGTGACGATAATATAACGAGATTCCACGATAATGATGAAAAAGTCCGAAAATGTTTCCTTGAGCTGTAGAGGTTTATTCCAAAGTTTCAACTCTATACTATTAGCCATATTCAGCAATAATGAGTTACATCAGAAAATCATAAAATATCGACCCAGAAGGTGTGATCAGTCATGAAATGTATCTACCAAATGTTTCTTTAACCCTTACAATACCACTACCGTATGGCATATGGTACAAACTGAAGCTAGCATACCCGCACCGTGATACGGTATCGCTTAACCCTTCTTCTAGAAAGGCATATCTATCAGTATCAGCTGTTGCTGCCATCTGCATAAAATCCAATATGGCAACAGCCAGGAAAATACAATTTGGCTGGATGAAACGGTTCAGCAGCTCGTATAAGATGCTGACAGTGATGCTGGTGACCTGGAATTTGGTAGTGAACAAATTGAGAGTGACAACGAATATGACAGCAGCAGTTCAGATGATGAGACTTAGTCAGAAAATAGGTTTATAGTGCCGGCAATGATTTTGATGATGAAAATGAAATCAGTGACAATTTTTTAGACCCTGTTGATACGATTGTCATGGCAACAGACACCAATAACAATTATGAAGAACAAGAAACCGTCCCTCCTCAAGGTCACATATATCCAAATTATTTGTCTTATTTGTAAGCCCAAAGGTTATCAACACCATGGTTTACAATGTATCAGTGTCAAATACATAGGTATCAATTTTCTGAGGCCTGAAATTATACCCCAATGAAACCCCTTACATCCTGCCTTCCGTCATATCGGTGGAAAAGGGGTAAATCAGTGGAAAAATAAATCTTTTAGTTGTGCTATTGCTTTGAAATTTTTACTACATAAAGTAAGGATATATGGCATACAATTTCAGTTGGAATTGAAAAGATCAGTGCATTTTGCTGGGAGACAGAGCAGTTTATCTGAAACTTTTTAGTGAATTTTTTTCATGGCGGCCATCTTGGAGTATGTGACCTTGACCTCAAGTTCACTTATACCCACATTATTTATGTCTACTTTGTTGGCCCAAAAGTTATCAACAACATGCTATATAATTTTTCTGTGTCAGATACCTTGGTAATTTGGTTTCCATAGACAAGTGGCAGTCCAATATCAATAGTCGACAAAAACCCACGATAAAAAATAAAAAAAAATAAATATGAGTCAGCTTTTATTCTAAAAAACTCTGACTTCAAAGACAATTCCAATTTAGGTTTCTGCCCCCCAAAATAAACTCCTTAGTCTCTATATACTAACAGCTATAGGGATCACTTAGTTACCTTGTTGCTAAATTTTATATTGTTATAACTGTACAATAAATCAGTTTTTGAAAATGGCTCATAGATTAGAGTCGAAACGTCAAACTACCAGATAGTTTTTCTTTTTATTGTGGGTTTTTGTCGACCTTGGTACTTATTCCATGAAGCCTCAAATATACCCCTATAAACCCCTAAATTTCCTCCGGTACAGCAGCGGAGACACTATGTGGTATTGAAAGGGTTAAAGCTGTTCATATCCTAAAATAAAGAAAAATCTAATATCAATATTATGAGCAGAATGTCAAAGGTCGGCAGAAATTGCTTGAGACGTTGTTGAATAAAATGTGGAGACTATTGAATTATTCCATCCACTAGCTGGCTTAAGTTAAAAATACTCAATCAAAAGTCAAAGGAATCTCTGTTACGCCTATTCAAATACATGTATGTATTAAGATATTTTTTTTCTTGTTTGTCTGCTTGCATTGCGGACGTATACGTCTAATCACACAATTTAGAGGCATTCATGAGGATTAAACTATACACACCAATCGCTGACACTCACCTTAGACCATACAGATACAATAACGAAGAGTAATGCACGTCACTAACGATCGACGCAGTACAACATGGCGCGGCTTACTTGTCATTAAGAAACTTCTTTTGTACATTTATTCAACAGAATGATAGATTTTAACTGGTATCATTGATGTATATAGCTGATGAATTGCAGAACTATTCAACCGAATCACAACTTAATGTTTTGTTTTCTCCGATGCCATTTTGAACGAACCTCTTTCGTCGATACGATAACTATGGTTCGAAGTTGTTTTACAACTTCAAACCAAAAACTAGAAAATCAGGTGGTATTAACATAAAAGGTTCCCCGACCTTTTTGCCACGTATGAGAAGCTGGCTCATCATAAATATGTCGCTTAATGTAAGTATTGATACAATACTCATTGCTTATCGTTATTACCTACGACCGCATAGCAGACAACTCAGTTGAGATTCTTTCTGAAAGACACTTTTGCCAGTTGGTTTGAGTCATTGGACATTTGGTGATGGGCACAGGATGGGCATTATGCAGACTCAATTTGGTTATGGTAGGAATTTATGAATTATATCTCCAACTATATTTGTAGACAAAACATCATAATCAAAAACGGCCAATTAAAAGGAAATGATTTTTGGAATGTTTTATTTGTTTTGATATTTTGGCTTGAGGGCCCAGCACACAAGTCCAATTACATTTGCAGTGAAAAGGGTTGCTTAATAATGACGATAATATATTAAATTCTGTTGATTTGAATTTTTCTTAAATTCAGTTTTTAAATGTTTAGTATTTACACATTTTCTTTTTGATATAGAACTTACCATCTGAAATATTTACTATTTTTGGTTGAAAATCTTCTGTTGTTTTACGAAAAACCTATAAATATAAATAGACCTACTTGAAAAACATTGTTGAATAGGTAACAATTACTTCAGAGCTGTCTTTATACAAGGACAAAATTAGGGAAACAAACAAGAGGCCCATGGGCCTCGAAGCATTGGTAGATTATATTGTGGTAAGGTATTAAGTGGTAAATGTATTATTACATCTGCCGGCAAATGTTCTATGACGATGTTGATTGGGAGGACCTAACTTAAGGTCAATTTGAGTTTTTGTTGATACTGAAAATGAATTTCATTTTTCTGCCGAACAATGTAGCCTAGGCTATTTGTATTGTTAAACCTCATTAATGCTATTCTGTGAAAAAGACAAAACTAGTTTATTCTGATGTTTTCCATCATGCCCCAGCTAAAAAATTAGCATCAATCAAGATTTGGATACAAAAACCCATCTAAAACAACATTTTGGCACTTTCGTCTGTACAGCCTGCAGTTTTCCCATGTCCCTGAGAAAATTGTTGCTAGGTATGAGAATTGAACATAAGCTCAATGATAATTCTAGACATTGTGTCAATAGATAGGTAGGCTAATATTCCTCAGTGCCGTATGTAGATTATAAATACCCGTAAATTTTTTCACTATCATGCATGATTTTTAACCAATTTTTTAGTCAAAATCTCGAACTGTCAGCAAATAAACTAAGATATTGTATCAATTGTGGCATTTATTATCATAGTTCCACTAGCTTCATGCACACCATTAAGCAGAGTTTTGATTAAAATATTTTTCAATTTATTAATTAATTCTTGGTTGAAATTTTAATGGAATCAATGACCCTTTGAATCATATACCACTGTAAATTTGTCATAAACTGCATACCAAGTCCTCTGAAAATATAAAACAGATATCTCATAAAGTTATGATAATAAGACTAAGAATTGCCTTTCATTCACAGAAAGGGAAGCAGATATGTACAGGCACGTATAAGTGGGAATCGTGAGACAATTACAATCATGGCTTGCGGTAATGCGGCAGGGCAGATGTTAGCGCCGAATGTCATCTTCAAAGGGAAAACTGCAGCATCCCTGCAGTGTGTTGATTCCAACCGAGCACCTCCCGGAACCACAGTGTCTGTATCTGAAAGTGGATGGACAAAGCAGGTTACAAATAATAGGCCTATACATAACCAGGAATCAACAACTTACTTTTAATCTATCTGACTGTTCATAATTTGTATCATAATAGGGAATCGCAACACTGTGGTTTAAAAAGAGCTTTTTGCCAGCAATTGGCCGAGTTCGTCCGCAAGTTCTGATTTCAGATGGCCACAACAGCCATAATTTCTTAGAATTGGTGGAACTGGCTCGCGAAAATAACATCAAATTAGTTGAATTACCAGAGCACACATCACACTGGCTACAGCCTCTAGATCGGTAGGTCTTCTTGCCCTTATTGATGTATACAATGTTATTTGATGTTTAAGTGTTCTTTTTTTTTAGAATGTGTTTTAAAATGTTGAAGTCCTTATGGAATGGCCTCTGTCAAAACTTCTCAAATCAAGATCCAGGACAAATCATCAATAAGAGTTGCTTTTTTGAGATTTTTACACCAACCTGACAAAGCATCTCACCTGAGTACTTGATTAATGGATTCAGGTCGTATGGAATTTATCCATTCGATCCATCGATAATTCCACCAGAGGCATTTCTACCATCCACCACTACAGTTGCAACAGTCATCGCTGATGTAGTGAGTTATTTTCTATCCGTGTCATATGATCTTACCAAGTTGAATGAGAATACAATGATGCGTATTGGTATTTTAGATCGCCGATCGTACACCATCTAGTGATGTTCTGTTGTTGGGATCAAATAAGGTATGACTTTTTACACTAAAACATATAAAACATAAATATAGTCAAAAATCATTTAAAATATTTTGCAATGACCTGTAACCTTAATTACTATATAGAATCAATTAACGAGTGAAAATCCATCTCAGGTGTGAAACAAAAAAATCTTTATCAATTAGGTTCATTGTTTGTTAATTAGTTGAAAAACCATTTCATGAGGTGTGAATAGTGATTTAATTTCACTTCAACTTTTTTATGATTTATTTAATTTGTTAGACTAATGACCTGTTCGAGTATTGTTCGAGTATTGCCTTAAAGGCAATGGAATCAGCCATTTCATCGGAAATGAAGAAAAAATTTGAAGAACGTTACACCGAAGGCTGTGACTTTACTAATGATGCACTGTATTGAGCATGGAAAATTTTGAAAACTAAATCATCAGCTGAAGTTATCGGTAGCTTCCCGATCGAAAAAAACTCATTCCCACGTAAGAGTTAAGATCATTTTTAAAACAATGATAATACTTATTCGCCATGTAAATATGCAGTATGAATAATATATAATTACAAACAAGTTGCATATACTTACTGATTAATTTTTATGTACTTAGCTGATCCGGACTATGATGTGCTGGATTATCCCGTACTGCGATGCCAACTGAAAAGAAAAGAAAACGCGATGATAAGCGTTATTTCATTCTAACTGCGGATGATGCATACACAAGTGCGGTTTCAAAACAGAAGTTGAAAGAACAAAAAGAAAAGGAAAAAGTGGAAAGAAGGAAAAAGAAATGTTTCACAACAGTAAGTTAAAGAACAGTTCTACGATTCATATCAAACGGTGAAAAACACACATCATAAAGAAATTAATTCAATAATTAATAAAAACTCTTGCAGGCTTCAACAAGACCAGAAAATAGAACTTGCTCCATTAATCCTGTAAGTTGAAAAAGATCTCTTGAAATGAGCTAATTTAATGAAAATTATATTCATACTTTGTATTCCTTTATTGTACAGGCTCTATCAAGACCAGACGAGGAACCATCATTCGTAGCTCACGTAAGTAAAAGAAGATCCAAAATCATACGCTCAGGGCTGTAGTTAACACTTTTCACATAAAAAAGGGTAGGCTAAAAAGATAAAAAAAAGTTTATCAAACAGTGATTAGGCACGACGATTTTACGTGAAATCAAGAATGGGTATAATGTGTAATTTTGAATATCTTTCAGGATCCTGAGTCAGAGACGAGTGGTTTGAATATGGTTCATGAGATCAACATAAGATAAATTGCTTGCTGGGCTTGGAGATATAAAATATAGATAAATGGTCAATAGTAATAAGTAATTCATCTGTACCAGGGTACTTTGTTTGTAGTGAAGGTTCATATGTTGCTCTGTATCAGGAAGGTCAGAAGGGAAGGAAACACCTTTACTTCGGAGTGGTATGTATAAATCGGCTGAATTTTATCTGAAAGGAAAAATACAATTCATTTGATTGTTAAATTTTACTACTTGCAGATTCTAGAAATAGTGGATTATGGAGAATCGATGTCAGTTCAATTTCTCGAACAATATTGCCAAAAGAATCTATTCGTTTGGCCTAATGTGGAACTAATTGAAGAGCATCCAGTTATGAAAGTCTTGAATAACTTGGAACCACCAGAGGTTGTCAACACGAGGATGCAGATGGCGTTCAAAGCTGCAGAATTTTCGAAAACTTGCGATTTGTTTGTGTGTATCTAATTCTATATTTTGTTACGATAGGCCTTCAGTTGTTTTGTTATTATTATATAGGTATCTATGTGTAAGTATGTAGATGTTATATGTATACATTAATGTTAAAATATTTGTATGTATGTGATAATGTTTGTATGTATAATGTATGTTGTATATATGTATGTATGTTAATATGTATGTATGTATTTATGTTAGTATGTATGTTTATATGTATGTATGTATGATATTCAGCCTATGTTACAAGTATCTATGTTGTTTGTTACTCTTATTGTTACTCTCTAGTCTGTTTAATATTTTTAAATATTTGTGCAATAAAAATTTATGACTTTCTGTCAGGCCTTTTAGGCCCACATGTTATAGTTATTTAGTTTATTTACGTGTACCTTCTTGACGGCTTGCTGCACTTTCAAAGGTCTTCCTTTTATCCTGATGAACACTAACGGACAAAATTTTTTCATAATATATCAACCATCTAGTAAGTTGTAGAGATTTTTCCGCTCCATTGAAAAATAATTATTTATGGGATTCGAACCCAAATGATGTGTTTATCCATAGAAGTATCCGATCTAACCAGTTATTACTCAATAATGCTACCACCCCCGTAGAAGCGATAAGTATAACCCAACTACGTTCTTATAGCCTAGTTTCATAGAGTACAGGCACAAAAGTAACAAATATTTGAATTTCCGAATTTATGTTGTGTCTGTAAATGTCTCCAACTGGTAAGTAATTTTATTAAATATGTTTCAAATCGATTCTGGAGTAATAAATAGAAGTAGAAATATCTGGCTGTTAAAATATCCGCCTCTCGGCGCATTTGCTCATGCCGAAAAATCATCCGTCAAAACAGCGCATCCGAAAATTACGTGGACTTACCCTAGGTAAACCAAACTAGGGGTCCAGGGACACCATGCCCACTTGGGAAGTGGTTTCAAATGCTCAACAATCTAACAATTTCAATATTCGACGCCCCCGGGTGACCATATACAAAAACCAATGACCTTGAAACTCACCACAATCATAGAACATGTCAGCAGCTACGATTTTGTAATTGATTGTGATAACAAAATATGCGTCGTTACCAATTTAATATGGAAATACTAAGTTATTCTACTATTCAACGCCCCCTGGTGACCATATTCAAAACCCAATAACCTTGTCACTCACCACAATCCTAGAACATGTCATGAACTTTGCAATTGATCATGGTAACAAAATATGCCTAGGTACCAATATGATAAGGAAATACAAGGTTATTCTACTATTCAACGCCCCCTGGTGACCATATCGAAAACTTATTTCCTTAAAACTCACCACAATCATAGACGATGTCATGAGCTACAACTTTGCAATTTATTGTGGTGACAAAATATGTATTGGTACAAATATAATATAGAAATACTAAGATATTATTCAATGCCCCTGGTGGCAATATACAAAAACCAATGAACTTGAAACTCACCACAATCATAGAACACGTTATATGCTACAACTTTCTAATTGTTCCATTGTCGTAACAAAATATGCTTAGGTATCAATATAATGTCGAAAAACTTTTTCCCACATACGATGAGTACTGGTGACACCAAGATGGCCGCCAATTGCGTCGTAATTGGCTGATCAAAAATACAGGTCTCAGGTATAAAACATCCCTTTCCAAAGAATACCCATCACAAATCGCAATGAGAAATGGCAAACCAGTAGCAAGCTACAGGACTCAGAATTCGGGCCAAAATTGACATTTTTGGGCACTTAAAAGATCCTAGGACGACCATCTTGAGTCCGATCAACCCGATTTTTCTTATGCTGATGGGTCCTGGGAGAGTTCAAACGTACAAAAAAGATCAAAGTAATTGATCGAGTCTTCTTCAATATTTCCCTCAAAAAATTCAAAAACGTGTAAAAAGTGATGATTTTGGCGAACAACAATGGCTGCCAGTTGACCATCTTAATTCTGACAGGGCCAGTTGAAGATGTGTCTAGGGTAGATACATGTATAACCCAAATATCAAGACAAGAAGCGTCTTCAAAACTTCCCAAAATAACTGGATTCCGTCTACGGACGGACTGACGGACGAAAAATGAACGCAATAGCCTGCTGGGACTAAAGTCCCCAAGTGGGCAAAAAATTACGGAAAATATTATTTATATTTAGCAGTGGCATATTAATTGGGTGCTCTTCGATTAACGGAAATATTCACCCGCATATTCTTTATTGCGACAAGTCTGGGGCACAAACACGGCACTTTACTATGAATTACAGAAACATGAAAAAGGGCAAGCAAGAAGTCTATACGGGGTACCAGTAGGATATTAAGCGTGAAGCCGTCTAAACCCTTTAATAGTGTCAGTGGTGATAGTTTGAGGCCTCTGTTAATATTCTCGCTATATAAGAATTCTTTTTTTGTCAATATATCGTCTAGTACTAAATTCTCGCCACAGTTATGATATAGATCTTTTGCACTGGTAATAACCATGCCTCCCGCTATTGCCCGCAGTTCCATTCCCCTTGTGTTAAGGGAATCGTTTAACGTATTCAGATGTGTTAGCTGCATGATAATCATGTTTAGGCCCTTTTTTATAATAAGTTGGATTACAGATTTGACGGGGAAAAAAATGAAAACAAAGAAAATATTGTTTTCTCAAAACATTGAATTTATTACTAATTTAGTGATTGGGGGCGGGATTTGCAAAAAAAACAAGAAATTCTAAAAATGGGCTTGCTGACATGTTCGTACTAAGAGCTTGGTGGTTTTGTATTTCTGTTGTAGAATTAATCGAACTGATAACTTTTTAAAGAGCTAAGAAATCGGTGTTGTCTTACATTCATGTTACATGAAATATCATACACCCGCACACCGGGAATCGGAATGGTTTTATTGTAGACATGGACCAAGTTAGTGCAAGCTTTTAGATGGTTGTTATATGATGGTTGCCGAATATTGCGGTTTCTTTTCGGAATGTATCATATGTTGATAATTGCTAGAATACTAACGAGGACTGCGCTGAAATAATTTTGCATGCTGCATAGACAAATTTACAGCTCAAAGAGAAAAGGGGACTAACTCGAGTGACTTCAGGTGAAGAAGCGAACACGAAAACAGACAGGAGCCACAATTATTTTTTCTTATTAAATGATAAAGACATAAAGCAAGAATAAGTTGCATTTCCTTCAAATGAAAATCCACTATGATCATCCGATAAAGTTAAAAGCCACCACAAACTATCGCCCCCTGGCTCTGTGGGACTAGGAATTCTGGCCAAAATTGACATTTTTGGGTACAAAAAGGTCATAGGACGGCCACCTTGAGTCTGATCGACCCAATTTTCCTAAAGGCTCATGTATCCTTGTGGGATTCAAATATATAGGAAAGACCAAGGTAATTGATCAAAGTATCTTCAAAATTTCCCTCAAAAACTTCAAAAATGTGTAAAAAGAACTGATTTTGGCGAACAACAATGGCTGCAAGTCGGCCATCTTGATTCTGACAGGGCCAGTTTTTCAGCTTGAAGATGTGTCTAGGGTAGATACATGTATAACCCAAACATCAAGAAATAACATTGAAGCGTCTTTAAGACTTCCCAAATAACTGGATTCCATCTACAGACCGACAAACGGACGGACGAAGGACGAAAAGTGAACACAATAGCCCACTGGGACTTAAGTCCCAAGTGGGCTAAAAAGGCATAAAAAAGGTCACATTGAGGGCCATCTTGTGTCTCGATGGCACAATTTTTCTCATGCTGATGCATCATGGGGGAAAAATTCTGAAAGATCAAGATAATTGATCAAAGTGTGCTCAAAATTTCCAAAATTTAAAATCTTCAAAATTTCATAAATATGCAAAAGTGCTTATTTTGACAAAAAACAATGGCAGCCATCTTAATTCTGATCGGGCAAGTTTTCAGTCAGCAGATGTATCGAGGGTAGATACATGTATAAACCAAAGAGAATAATCTATTGAAGCAACTCCTAAGTTTCCCAATATAACTGGATTCCGTCTCAGACAAACAGATGGACTAACGGACAGACGAAAAGTGAACGCAATAGCCAGATGGGACAAAACGTCCTAAGTGGCCTAAAAATGTGATAGGACCTAAGTTAAAACATATGGCCAGAATGATCTACAACCGATCTGACCCTTAAGCGACCAACTGTTTTGTTTCGACCTTTCATTTATCCTGTGTATTTCTCCCTGAATTTTAGTTGGACCCATTTCAATACCGCTATTAAATCAAACATGCTGGATTACCTGTGGAAAATAGGTCTTGTGACATTTATCAGAATGTGGAAGGCAGCTGTCATTTCTATAAACACCATACAAACCAGCTGTAATAAAAGATATATACGCTTGAAATTAAAGTATAATACTAGACCTAGTACAATATTAACCATTTTCTACAACTAAAGGTTCGATCAGGGGCCTCGCTTAGTTATTAGCGCATTTTAGTCACAATAATCAATGAGGCCTCATGATAATATTTGAAAACAGCATCCAAAAATTTTTCGCCTTTTCAGCATTTCGAGGATAACCAATTACTTATTTTTCTAATAAATAAATGTGCTTTCCTTTCAAATAGAAATACATTAAGTAGTCCTTATAAGAATGAAACCACAAAAAGGCTAGGTGAATTGCCAGTGAATTGTTCCAAAGTTTAAGTTGACACTGACTTAGGCTAGATAAAAATGTCATCTCATTCTGGTGAGTTGATGCACTAAACAAATATACAAATGAACGAGATAACAAGGTAGGTAGAGAGAGGTATCGTTGAAAAATGCGAGCGCACCCCGGCTTCGATCCAGAAACCTACTACACCACACACGAGCACATCATCATACTTGTTCGATAAGCAATTAGACGTAGCTTAAATATCAAAATCACCCCTACATACATTCTTGTTCACTCATCTGACGCGGTAAAGTTCTTTTACGTGAGATTAATTCATGATACATGACTACATGCACAGTTGGAATGGGGCAATGGGAGATTACATATCTGTCTGAATTTAACAATACCTTTGCTGTTACTTATTGAATCTGAGGCTGCTAATATCACTTAGCAGCGTATTCAGACTTGAGTAAATCTATATACTAATCTCATCATAAGTTAACCTGGGGGTGGGGGCATGGGCATTCATGTCCAGAAATTACACAGAACAGAAAGTAATAACTTCCCGAGGATTTTTCTCCGGAATTGTGCCCGAAATTATCGGATGATTTATTTCCAGAATATTTCTGGCCAGAGGTCAGATTTCCGGAGGATTTTTTTCCGGCATATTTCTGGCCGGGATGAGGGGTGGGCAGAATTCCGGAGGATTTCTTTCCAGAGGGGTTTTGATGTTTAGAAGTGTGAGGGTGTAGGGGTTAGGGTTTCGATGTGTTAGGGTTTAGGGAGTCTGCATTTGATGCGTTAGGGTTTACTGGGTTAGGGTTAAGGTAGGAGCACACGAGCGTTTTTGTTTCACCTGATCGCGGCAAATTTAAATCGCCCGAAAAATTCGCTCATGCTGCCACTCATGGCGACGATTTTGTCAGCCGACTCGATTGCCTGGCGAATCTCCCGTATCAAACATGTTTGATATTTTCAGCTGATTATTTATGCCCGCTCGTATCGGGCGTACGAATTCGCAGGCGAATTTAATCGTCGCAATCAGGCGAAAAAAGGAACTTTCCGGAATTTTGCGGAAAATTCTGTTATGTGTAATTTCTGAACTTAACTGGGCACGGCAATCTAACAGGGCATGAAATAGGTGCAAGATTGCATTAAGCATACCCTGGACTGTGAAAATTGATGCAATCGGATAAAAGAAACTATAAGATATATTTAAAATACCTCTCATGATTCTGTCTTGGGATGGACTTATTGAATGCGATGAAGCATTCACACTGCAAGAACGTTTGTTCTTTTTTTTCCTACATCTTCTTTGTTTGGGAGCAGGCATACCAGATACTCGACCAATAAGACTTTCATCAACCTGTAGGAAAAAGGGCTCAAATTCATATAATCTGACCTTGCGAACACATGCATATCCCAGCTCCCAAACTCAGGTCCAGCATCAACCTTGCATTTTATTGAAAATTGCAATGTAGTTATTTGGCATGTAATCCGTTATTCCCCAAAAAATTATTAATTGATAAGATACCATTGCCATATATGACATCAATTAACAGATATAGGACAAAATGTAAATCTGTGGAATCAAAAATCGCTTGCAATCTTGGATGACACAATGACCTAGAATCATGTTATGGTAGTCATCTAACATTCTTGAGTGAAATATCAATGCTCTACATGAGGCCAAGTAAAAAAGATGCCTTCCTTTTCAGCAACATGTAGATATCAGACGAGAGCAGGAGTCTTTTATCTTTATTTTAGCCTGGATTAGGGTATCAACTAAGTCACAGATATCGTCCATGTAGGTATTACTTAACAGCACCTCTGCAGCTATCGGATATTGCTCTTTGGCTTCTATGGCCATTTTACGGAACGTGGTCTTGGGCATCGCTACGGCTGGTTTGTCTCCGAATGGGACGACTGACATCACATAAACGTCTTGCTCCTTTTCCGCGTCAAACTGTCCCCATCAGAAGCGATGAACATGTTGATCTACCTCGAGTATCAACACTCCATTATACATCTTCGATATATCAGCCACAAGCGCAATTAACTTCTCGCAAAATCTCAAAACTATTCCCAACAGGTTGTTGAGCAAATCAGGGCCCTTCATCCAATAGTCATTCAACAAACCTTGAAATGACACAGATGTATTGAAAACAATTCTCAGTACTAGATTTGTCCGGTCTCATAACTTCTCGATGACATATGTAATGATTAGGACCCGTGTATTTAAAAACCGCCGAATCGGTCAGCTTTCTAGCGAATTTTTCTTTTACCATCATTTCCATTTGGTCATTGTAGGGGCGAGCATGTTCTAGAGTTCTTAAGAGCCTTTCTTCTGGGGACTTAAGTTTCCGTTCAACTTGTTTTCTATTATTCTGTAAGGACGACGGATCTCTAAGCCAAAGCATCAGGATCATCCACTGATTTCCGACCTTCTGACAAGACTGTTCGATCAGTTTAGCCTCTTCTCGTTTGACAGGGCTATTTTTATCAGGTTTCCATGTACAATTCTTCATGGTGACTCCCATCGATTCGGTGGTCGAGAAGTTCCGCAAATCAACTGGTCTATCAGCGTTTAAGTCTACGTGGAGTATTCCCATCGGACGAGCTTCCCTACTTAGCGGGTTTCTCCTCCGTGCATTTTGGCATGGTCGATCCCGATAAGGATGTTAACGGATCCAGTTCCACGGTATAAACAATTGCGTTTTGATTTAAAACATCCCTCTAAATCTGGGAGATTGACCCTTGACACTTCTTCGGTAATACAAGGAATGCCAATTACTGGTACAGCGTGAACATAATCGCTCCCTGTTGAAGGCACATGCCTCGTTGACCATGGGCAGTGTCATTCACGGTCCTGATCACCGTGATCTGATTTTACAATAAGTTTGTACCTGCTGCCCTTAAGGCTTTCAGTGCCTGTCCAGTAATCCGGCACTATTTAAACAATAGAAACTTGTATGTGTAACCTGAACCTGGCTATATAAACCCTGTATACTATGTCACCTCACTTCACTTATTTGGTAGCAATACATAATGCTAGATGTACATTAAAAGTTTGGTTGTTTTTTGCTCATGTTTGTTCCTGGCTGATGCTGCATTCTACTTCGTCAATATTCGCTGTTTGCTGTCTACAATCGCAAAAGTGTGGCTTGACCGCCAACATTTATTGGTCCCTCGAGCCGGATGTCCGTACCTACTGATTTGAACCAAAGGCAGCAACAACCACGATTTCCACGATGGCAGAAGGCGGAAGCAGCAAGCCCATAGATGTTCTAAAAGCCTTGGAACGAGAGCGAGGATCCCACAAATCTGTTTTCACGAGAAGATGCAACACTGCTGATGATATCGTTCATGTGAAAGGAAGCCGACGTGAGCTGCGTGAGTTACTGTTGCAGATTGATAAGAATGAAGAAAAAATCCACGCAATCAATGAGAGATATGTCGCGATGTTGACTACTGACCAGGAGGTTGCTGAAGCAGATAGTTATATGGCTGAAGTTGAAACCCGTCATTGTCTTGTTTCTAAAACCATCAAAACTTCAAAGCTTCAAAACTGAATGATGGTACATCAAGTATCTCAAAGGCAAATTCTACAACCTCCACGTGCTCTAAGACCGTTGATGTTAAAGCCAAGCTGAAAGTTCTGCAGCTTACTCAACTGAAAAACAGATTGGAACAGGAGAAAAAAGAGCAAGAACTCCGTCGACGTCGCCTGCTCCAAGAAGCCGAAGATGCAGCTGAAGTTGCAGCACTTGAAGCAAGTTTGATGAGAAGTGGAATTACTCTGCTAGAGGAAGAGCGTATGCATGACTGTGATGATGTTGAAGAAGCTGATTCCACTCATGACCCGCCGCTAGCTACTGAAACTATGAGACTGCTCCAGCCTCGAGATGTTGACAACAGCTCCAGAAATTGCCATGGAAATGACCGAAACGTTGATGATACCCGAAATCGAGACGACCAAGACTTTTGACGCCATCAAAGCGATGACCGAAATAATGATGACACCCGCAACCGCCTACTAGACTACCGAGATGATGACGATGACCGCCGTTTTGCTCGACGAAATCTGCCGTAGAGAGCAGTACAAACATCGCCATTTTCAAAGTCGCTGCCGATTCAGCTGAATGGCTACGATGGAATTTTCTCTTCCGAGCCTTGATTCATGACCAGCCAAAACTGACGGATGTTGAAAAGATGACCCACTTACAATCAAGTGTTGGTGGTACTGCCCTTCAACTGATCTCTGGTATGCTTTATGATGGACGACAGTACAACGATGCGATAAGAGCACTTCAAGACGGATTCGGGAAGGAAGAAGACATCGTTCATGCCTGCTTACGAAACGTGTTTGACCATCCACCAGTCAAGTTTCATGACACGACGTCCCTAGAGAGATTTCAAGGCATGGTGCACGCAGCTGTAACGACGTTAGATACGCTTGGATACATTGGTGACATGACGAGTGCCGAAAATCTGAGAAGAATGATTCAGAAATTACCAATAGAATTGAAGAGAGATTGGGGTAAAGAAGCTGTGGCGTTAGAGGTCAACGGAGGACGTCCAAACCTCCGACGGCTGGATGAATGGCTGTCGCTACAAGTATGCATAAGTCTCAGCTATGCAGAAACAATTCCTGTGAAAACACTTGATGTCACTTCGAAGTTACCTCGGCAGAAATATGGTTTTTCTAGAACAGTGAACCTCACTGGTGTGGAGCAAGAGCCATCCAACACTGAAAAAAAATCCGATGTCTGCCCCTGTTGGAGGACTGCCCAAGTTTCAAGAGGAAGACTGCGAATGAGAGAGCCATTTACAACGGTGAAAATGGTCGATGCTTTGCTTGTCTCCGACAAGGTCACAGATCAAGACGATGCAAGTACCGGAAGCCATGTGGTATCACAGATTGCAAGTACAGACACCATCCATTACCACTACACCACTGGAAATGATAAAATCCAACAGTAAACCTGTAACTTCGTCGGCACCTGGAAATACAGCGGTCGGTGATAGTCATGCTGTCTCAACTCAGTCCGGTGGTGTAACCTTGTTACAGATCGTTCCTGTAAGAATTCATGGTAATGATGTTTCCTGTGATACATTTGCTCTCCTCGACCCTGGTTCGCAGACGTCGTTATGTACCGACAACCTCACAGAAAGGCTTAAATTAACTGGTGAAAGAAAACTCCTACGTCTTGGTATACTGAATCAAGTGGTAATCCGAAATATACGCTGAAGCTGAAGCTCTACCCGACTCCGCTGGCAGATGGTGCAGCTGATTAGAAGATTCAAGTAGACGAAGTATGGTCAATCCCGCGTCTGAACATTTCCATGCCACAGGTTCGAGGCAAGAACAAGCCAAGATGGCTCCACCTAGAAGATATTTCCATTCCTGATGTCGATCATGGCCAAGTGGAGGTTTTACTTGGGGCCAATGTGATCGAAGCTGTGATACAACATTACATCCGAATTGGTAGCCCTGGTCAGCCTATTGCCATTAAGACTGATTTTGGTTGGGCTATAACGGGTCCTACAAGAATGGTTACAGAAGCTAATCGAAATGTCCAGTATCTAAAGTCCATGTCCCTGAAGTCGATGTCCGACGAATATGAATTTGACGAGATAATCCAGGAATGGTGCACTACCGAAGCCTTTGGTACAAAATACAACAAGCCGATAGCTGCATCCAAAGAAGACACCCGTGCATTGAGTATCCTGAAGTCTAGGCCAAAAAAGATTGATGGTCAAGACCGCTACGAGACAGCTTTACTCATGAAGAAAGATGATACGTCACTGCCAAACAATAGATTGATGGCTATGAAGCGCTTGGTATCTACAGAGCAAAACTTGCATCGACATCCTGACAGAATTGAAGCATACGACAACACTTTCAAAGATTATGTCGCCAGAGGGTTTGCACGAAAGCTGAGTCCAGAAGAAGCTGCCAAACCTAACCCGAAACGCTGGTTTTTGCCTCACCGTGCAGTTGTGAATCCGAATAAAGTCAAGCTCAGAGTTGTGTTTGATGCTGGAGCCACGTGCCAAGGGAAGTCGCTGAATAGTGAATGTTAAACGGTCCGGATTTGCTTCAGAATCTGAGCGGTGTGTTGATACGTTTCCTAAAGGCCCTGTAGCGATTATGGCTGATGTAGAGAAAATGTATCACCAGGTGAAAGTTGTGGAAGAAGATCAAGTCACACTGAGTTTTCTTTGGTGTAATATGAACACTGACCGTGAACCTGACGCCTACCAAATGCTGGTCACTATTTTTGGCGCAAAGTGCTCCTCGGCGATGGAAAACTATGCTCTGGGAAAAGCTGCTGAAGAAAACTGCAAAGAAGATGATCCCCTATCCGTAGCTGTGGCCAATGCTGTGATGTCCAATTTCTACATGTATGATTTTCCGATCTGAGTTTGACATTCACCAAGGCAAACAGATGCAAGCCATGGTTACAGAACTGGTGGCCAGAGGTGGTTTTCGTCTGACGGAACGGCAGAGGTGGTTTTCGTCTGACGGAATGGCAAAGTAATTCCAGGGAACTGTCAACGAAAGTCGACGTTTACATTCGTTCATTGCTAATAGAGTTGCTGAAATTTGTGATGAATCAACTCCAGACCAATTGTCCCATGTTCCAGGTGTACTGAACCCTGCTGATGTCTGCTCTCGAGGTGTGTCTACCTCTGAACTGGCTACTGATAAAAGATGGCTGAGCGGTCCAGAATTTTTGTTGGATCCAAAGGATTGGCTAGACCAAGACGAAGATGCGACTCCACTCCGATGCTCGATGATGATGGTCTACTCCGTGCAAGAGGGTGCTTAACCAATGCTCCGGTGAATTTTGATGTTAAACATCCGATAATCCTGCACACAAAACACGATGTCACTAGGTTGGTCCCTTTGAATCAGCACTACAAACTATCTCACACCGGTGTTGAGCATACGCTTAATGAGATACAACAGCTGTATTGGATACCCAAGGCCGGATCAAGAATCTGGAAGCTGATTTATGACTGCAAGCTGTGCAAGAAAAGACGAATAAAGCCAAATCCGCCGTTGATGGCTGATCTTCCGGCCACAAGAAGTCATCCCTTCTGTTGTACTGGTATCGACTACTTCGGACCTTTCAGTGTCAGAAAGTTCCGTACGGTGTCTTGATAACTTGTTTGACCACCAGGGCTGTCCACCTAGAAGTTGCTGATACCCTTGATACTGACAGTTTCCTGTTAGCGCTCAGACGTTTTATTGCAAGAAGAGGAAATCCGATTATCATCTACTCAGACAATGGTACAAACTTCAGAGGAGGCGAGCGAGAGCTTCGAGATTCCTTAACCGAATGGAACCAAGAGCAGTTCACCGATGAGTTAATTCAACGTGGTGTCCAGTGGCGTTTCAAGACAGGTCTAGAGAACAGGACCCTGACTGGAACCAGCCAAGAGTTGATGAGAACAAACTTCAAAATAAAGGTTAATCATCCGATTCATGGATTTGCTTCAGTGACTAAAGCTCAGAGCAAAAGGCTCCAGATCTATTAAGTACTCTGTTGTTGGCGACGAAACAGAAAATGACGCCGAGTTAATTCCAACTGATTTTGAAGGTAAACACTGATTTTTCAGAGAACGCTTCATGGCTGGTTTTTGGATAATACCAAAAAAGGGCCGTAATCAATATGAAATATTCAACATTTCAGACCAGCGTTAAAGGCCCTTCTTAAGGTCGCGTTGTAATCATGTTCAGAAAAGGCACGGATGATCATTTCCAGATTTGAACAACTCAATTATTCTTCCTGGGACGGAAGATGGAGAGCCCAGCCAAAAGCGATGAAAATGAGAGAAAAACAAAACAAGAAGATTACAAGGAAAACAATCAGAAGCCGGGTCAGAGATGCTGATGGCAAAAATATCATGAAGCCTCCATGCCTCATTGGTCCAAGATGTACATCTCAACTTTGCAAGAAAAGGAAGAATAGTCGCTTTTGTGATTCGTTCTCGAAGGAAAATTTGTTGGCAATGTTTCATCACTTTTGGACAAAACTTAATTGGGATGGTCGAAAGGCCTATTTACGTGGTCTCGTGGATAAGATTATCGATAGCTTACTACCCTACACACAGTTGACAAAAAGTGTTAGGCCTGTGCCGGTTGGTGCGTACTACTGAGACTAATATATACTGGTTGAGTTGGTTCAGTTGTGAAGTGTGGAAGCTAAGAAAGCCTACCGGTATTTATAGGTCTAGGCCTATTGTAGTAGCCAATATCATTTTAAGTACGAAGTTGTTACCCGAAAGTGACGGTACGGTGATCTCCACAGGTTAACCGTACGTGAGTTCCCTACAAAAGCCGTACGTGAGTTCCTATAATCTAAGTACGCGCATGTGTGAAAGAATAGGGTTCGGGTTAGGTGAGGCTATACGTAAATCAACTTTTATCAACCCTGCAGCTATGTTGTGGCTCACTGGACTACTACTGGAATTTTTTTTTCATTTGGTTTCGAATCCCAATATTGCAAGTCAGAGCGTCAACGTACTCACATACGGCTAACCTGTGGAATTCACCATACAGTCATGTATGGGTAACAACAGCGTTTCAAGTATTAGGTGAGTAAGATAAGCCTACGATGCCTACGTACTACAAACACAGGTTTTTCCCTCTCGTCGGCCCTGCACTAATGTTACTATACTGGTGCCATTATCACATCGATAGGATTTGGTCAGGACTAGCCTTAAGTCTAATTCAGTTTATGCACTATTTACACAATATTATTAAAACAATACGGTGAAGTATTCACACGCAGAAAGGCTAGGCCTAATTGATTAGAGCCATGCGATTAAATTTTTCGCTGGCCTTGTCTGACCTGATGACATTTAGTCAAACCTAGATCCAAAACGTTCATGTGGTCACGGTTTGTATACCAGAAATCATTATGTAGGCCTGTACATTTTGCTGTACGTAGGTTTGGTATACCGATTTCTCCAGTCTCGACTGATAAGTGTATGGCACAGCTGTACGCAGTATACCAATGGTAATAGGGCCTATTGATTGGGCTTATTGTTGGAAAGGGGGTAGAACCATGGAATGAGACGAAAGACAGAGTACTCTATATGATGTATAACTAGCAACTAAAGTTTATTATGGACCATCTGCCATTAGTGTAATGAATTTCTATAACCAAATGAACATTATTTTTCTAATGACTAGGAGTGACTGAAATGGTTTGATATTTACACACATGTTGCACGTATAAATTGTTTATCAGTATAGAATTTGTTATCCATGAAAGCCGGAATCAACATCGGCCTGATCACCCACACCAAATCAATTCATAATGAATTGGTTGCATTTACACTACAGTATATGTATTTTATTCAAATATTTCAATAAAAAGATAAATTCCTTAAATCTATTCCAAATCCTAATACGTTCTTATCTGTAAATTTACTCAACCTATCGACTCAGCAGATTATTAAGATGAGTTCTTAATAAAACAGATCCATTTTTTAAGCGTGGTGATAATACAGTATCATTAAGTTTGAATGTCATAATAAATGCCTGTTCAAATCAATTCATTTTTATTGATTGAACATCCGCTTAAGTTTGGTTTCCAAGCTGAATCACATTGGACGTTAACACAGAACATTAACACTTTGCAGAAAACCCGTTATCGCTGCTTTGCAGCTATATTTTCATTAGTTACTGTATCATATTATAAACATACATTTGATAATCTATAACCCATATGTTTAATTACCCTCAATGAAACTATTTCTTTACAGGTGCAAAAGTTATTTCGAATATTAAAATATCGAATATCGGCCAACATTATCTACAACATAATTATTATTATCACCAGATAATTCTATATCAGCTGATAAATAAATACTATTCGGAACATTAAAAGTATTTAGTGTTAATCTCAGAATTCTAACATATAAAGTTTTATTTGGATTAACATTACTAGGATCACGAGTAATTATATGATGACATCTTTCTGCTTTAATTGCACAACATATTCTAGAATTTTTTGAAGGATCTATATATTTTCCATCCACCATTTATTAAGAAAAAAAATTACTGATTTTTTTACTATGTTTACTAATCCAAAATTGATAGCACTTACAACTGAGATTAAAAATAAAATTATATGTTCAACAGTGAATCTAGTACAGTATCCCAATCACATAAATATGCCTTTCAGTTATCTGTCTTTTCAGGTAAAATCTTGATTCAGCACCTAACACAGTAAAAGCTAATGGAAGTTATTGCCTTACGAGCAAGTTATCATTCCCTTTGATGGCAAGATGGGCTTGCAAGTTTATCAAAATACAATACATGTAATAGGTCATGAAGGCGTTCTTCATTCTCTTCACTCTACCTACTCCTTACCCAACTTACCAGTTTACCTACTACCCTACCTATATTGCAGGATGCATTAGATGCAAGTACATGTACCTTTTTAATGACAAATGGAGGTCTTAGGCCATCTACATCAGGTGAAAATTTAGAGGCAAGGTCACTATCACTTGTAGAAAGGTCACTGAGGTAGATGATCGGTGACTGTGACCTGAGGATGAAACTCCATGTTAATGATTATGACACATAAAGTATCTAAGTAATAGCTTTGAATATTGACTCACTGAGTTCAAAATGTTTTCAATTACAATCCAATTACAGTAATATATACCTAGTTCGATCCTTCATCCTCCTAAAACATGACATTCGCACATGTACATCATCCTTTAAGTAAAATAATTCACAAAGATTAAGACTTACACTTGATCAAAATTTCAATATGCAATCCCTCAAAACATGACCATTACCTCACAATAAAATGTCTGGAAATTTTTCTTTCAATGACATAATATACTGTAGGGTTTGCCATTTATGCATGAACACGTGAAGTCTGAAGGGAACACCCCCTGCTGCAAGTGCGGTCCTTTTTCAAATTTAGCTCTGCTCTAAGGTTCTTTTTAACAAAACTAGAGGACCAAAGGTCCCGAGGCTCGAGATATGTAAGCTCGATCAACAAAATCGTTGTTGGTATGGATTTATATTTGCCTTAGATACGATAACAGGGGTGGAGAAATGAAGGTATCGTTTTAACCATGGAGCATGTTTAATCCATATACTATCAAGTTATACTTACTACCATGACCACAGGATACAGTTTGCTTTCGGCACAATCGCCAAGAACCCATGACATAGGTCAATGACCATCCAGTCCATGGGGTACAAGCTTAACGTCCATGTGTTAACATGGTTGTTTTGAAGCTGTTCACTGACTAAACCAAAGGCCAACTACTAGTTGTACCCTTAGGGCCAGGAGCTAGTCTAACGATCGACCAAGTGGAACAGAATGAATATTTCACCAGCAGTCTCATTAGAATTCTTGAATGATATCTAATCCGAACGTGAAACTAAACAGGCCACAGTCGAGGTTAAAACTACTTAATGGCGAAATTAAGTCTACACACCTTTTTTGTTTTTAATGGTTTCACAATAGAATAATTTAGTAAAAGTAGTAAAAATCGTGAATAATATTTCTTCACTGACTCAAGACCTTTTTGACAAAACGAGCATGTGGATTGTAGCCTATGCGGGACCCGCACTGTAACGCGCATTATCATTATTGATACATACACGGTGAATGCCCTGTGTATAAGGCAATATTGCTGATGGGACATCCTCCCTTGGCAGGGATTCAAGC
Organism: Tubulanus polymorphus; assembly: GCF_964204645.1. Classification (NCBI taxonomy): domain Eukaryota; kingdom Metazoa; phylum Nemertea; class Palaeonemertea; order Tubulaniformes; family Tubulanidae; genus Tubulanus; species Tubulanus polymorphus. The sequence goes on from NC_134026.1 coordinate 13,113,042, forward strand.
CTGATGGCATCGCTACACTCAGCCACAGCACGTCCAGTGGCAATCTTGATGCCATCAGGTGTGAAATGTTATGCCATCAATGTTATATATGCGCACTCTCATCATCACTGTGCCGCAAACTAAATACACATGGCATATTTCATTATATGATGTATCGATTCCGTCACGCATGTCTATGGTGAAAAATGTACATATAATGTATAATATATTCTCAATGCATGTCTTATAGATTGTTATATACCGGTATGTCATTTTCATGAATGAATTTTATTTAAAATTCGTGCGGACGCAATTTTTTGACGGAAAATTTTACTGCACTATGTGGACTTGCATTGTTTTTGATAAAATCACCCATGTTTGACATACAATTACTCCATTGAGAACGTTCTTTAAAAACAATATAAAAAAAAACTAATCAAATTTGGTAACAAGGAGCCTATCGGCTTATATAGCTCCGCTGTGTGATTTGAAGAAATGCAAGCGACAAGACACTACTCATCCCTGTGTGTTCTATTAACGACTTCATGGGAGCACCACATCCAAACGCCATAGCATCAGCGTAATTTCTTCAGATACAAATCATGATTTTCATGCTGTAAATTATTATTTCCACTAAGCTTATGCCTTCTTGACCGCAACTACCGAATTTGAATTCGAAAAGATTTTGATTTTTTCGGATGGCTGTTCATCCCAGTTTAAAGGTAAAGATGCCTTTGGTGACCTAGCTCTTTCTGGTCTCTTATCAGACGCCATTATTACATGTCTTAACATGGAAAAGGAGAAGGTGACAGTGAAATTGGTGTCATGAATAATTGCTTAGATCGAGCTATCGCGTTAGTAATAGGAAATGTGTTGTTTCATACCGGAGGTCGAAGGTCGAGACACCACTCATCACCAAGTAATTTTTTCCCTAATAAATGGGAGATAGAAAAGCATTCTTAGCAACAATAAATAACAGAATAAAACCAGCAAAAAAACAATTTGAAATAAAAAAGTTAATTGATGTTACAAAAGAAATTGAACATAAAATATTAAAATTAGAAAAGATAAAAACTAAATATGGAGAGAAAGTATCAGCGAATTTAAGCTACTGTAATGTTAGTACATCGCGAGAATTTACAGTGTGTTTACCTGATAAATGGGTTTCATTGAGTACAGAGGAATTAAAAGATTTAGAAGGATTTAAAATAATGAAGACGGAAAAAATGAAGACGGTCATCATGATTTAGAAATTGTTGATTAAATAAAAAATAAAAATAATGAATATCTAGAATCCAAAATGACCTTAGTCGTTTTACGAACAACTATAATCATGCTAGCCAAACATCTGTTACATGTTATTATAAGAGAGTACTTCATTTGAATATTGATCGATCAAACAGGTGTTGCAATTCAACGTTGTTGTTATATTGGATAGCTAGCAGTTATATAATAAGCGCGCAGTACATACAACACACACAGGATACATTCTCTCTCTTGTGATTAAAAGGAATATTTCAGTGTTTTTAAGGTAAGTTTTAGCAAAATTGCCCTATCCTCGACCTACAGAGTTTTCAGGGGATAAGCATCCCATTATTGAAAGGCGCCACGGGACGCTTATCCCCAGTCATTTCTACACCCCCGCGACCCACGTCATCCGGGATCTCCTTCAATGATCAGCAGAAATCACATTAAAGGCGCCTAATGTAATTTCTACCAATCTCGAAATTCGAAACCGACGGAGAAACCCGGAGAGTGGACGAAGGTGCATTTTCAAAATGCCTCTGCTGGCCAGAGCTACTCCAGTGCTCGAATGAATTGCCTTATATACTTAGCTAAAACACCTAAGTAAATGTTGTTGGTGTTTACTAAAGAAATATATGAAATTTGAAATTATAAATTATTCCGAATGAAAAGAATATAGGAATGAAAACTGATAAATGAATTATGGATTTTTAACTTAATTAAGATATAATTTTTAATCAAATTAGTAATCAATTATCCATGTTAATTGATTAACAAATTCAAATTCAAATATTCATTTTAGCATCACACCCAGTGCTGCCATCTTTCAATTTAAGAATAAACTAATAATAAGAAACGACTGTAATACAATATTCAAGTAAAAACTTCAAATTAAAATTAAAATAAATTAATAAAAATAAAGAATATAGGAATGAAAACTGATAAATGAATTATGGATTTTTAACTCAATTAAGATATAATTTTTAATCAAATAAGTAATCAATTATCCATGTTAATTGATTAACAAATTCAAATTCAAATATTCATTTTAGCATCACACCCAGTGCTGCCATCTTTCAATTTAAGAATAAACTAATAATAAGAAACGACTGTAATACAATATTCAAGTAAAAACTTCAAATTAAAATTAAAATAAATTAATAAAAATAATGAATATCTAGAATCCGAAATGACTTATCTGGACAATTTAATTGCTCCGCATAGATAGACAAAAGTAGTGTCAATTAAATTTAAAAAATTATTTTTTTGCTTTTTTTCTAAAATATTAATCCATTTTTTTATTATCAATTTTGGAATTTCAGAAGTATTTTCATTTTTGATAGCAGTTGTTTCAGAATTATAAATATCATGAATTTTATTTGATTTCTTATACCAATTACACCCAATAAAAATGAATACAATTACAAATCCAACCGTAAAATATAGACATTTATCAAATATTCTATCATTAGAAGGAGTAGAAATAACAATATTTTCACTATTTTTATTAACATTTTTATTACTTATTTTTTCTTTTACAGCTTTTTTATATTCTTGTGATTTAATTCCTAATTGCCGAGACCATTCAATTTGTTTCTGTGATCTCGGTTTTTTCTTTACAGTTAATTCCTTCACTTCTTCCACCTTGTTCATTTATTATAGAAATATTTTTACTTTCAATATTTGAAAATGTTATAACTCCAGTTGATAATAATGTCATAAATCCACCTAATTGAAATGATAAATATCCAATCCATTTATTTAATTCAGTCATGACTAAATAATCATTTTTTAAATCAGCATATAATCTATTTTCATCTTGAATTGGTAGTATTTAATTACATAATTTACTATAACCTTTTACTACATTTTCTGATATCGCGTCATTAATTCTAGCTGTTCTCGCGGCTTCATAAATCTTAAATAATCTAATAATTTCATCTGAGTTCATTGTATCTAATTCATTATGTTAAATTTTTACCGATAAAATTTTTACATTTTCCAGATGCTATTAATATTTCTAATTGATGTTTACAAAAAAGATAATATTCATAATTATTATTTGTTGTAACATTATTTAAAGCACCATCATCTGGAGTTAATTTTGTTTCTGTTATTCCTAAATCATCTAAAGTTTTTTCAATTGGAACATCACTTTTTTTAGATTTTATTTTCTTTTCACCTCCCATTTATATAACAAACAAATTAGTTGTGTTGTTGCAACTAGAATTCAACTAGAATGTAACTAGAATTCAACTAAATTAACAAGCTAGTTGAAATATTGATGTTTTTATTTATTTCTTGTTAAATCTAGTTGATTTTTGTTCCAACTACTAATAACTAGAATTCAACTAGAATGTAACTAAAAATATACTAGATTAACAAGCTAGTTGAATTTAAATAAATTCATATTTAAATGGGTGTTGTAATCTAAATAGTAATTTTGATCTTTTAATATTTTTCAACTTATGCATATATTCATTATGTAAATCATGTGGAATAATATCATTTTCTTCAAGCGCATTTTTCATCGATTTTCTGTCTTTATTGTAGAATAAAACTAGAAATCTAATGTTTTCTCTAAAGTCTTTAACAATTGAATCATATTTTTGATTTAAAACACAAGTTGTTATCCTAAAATGTCTGCCAGAAAAAGCTAAATAACATAACTCACTCTCTCTAATTTTTGAATCATGTAAATTTGCACAATCATCTATAATGAATAATGTATTTGATCCTTTATAAATATCTATTGCTATTTTAATACAATTATCTAAATTTTCTTTTACTGTTTTAGGATCTAATATAATAAATTTATTATTTCTAGTAATATTTCTATCATAAGGTTGATTAAATTCATATGTTGGACAAAATAATACTATATTATCAAAATAGTTTTTATAAACAGTTTCTAATAAATTTAATATAAAATAAGTTTTTCCACAATTTGTAACGCCAGAAATTAACATATTATGAGGCTCAAATATAAATAATTCCTTATTCATTTATAAATTTTTAATTTTACTTGATAATATCCATTCATTGAATTATCTGGCCATCCAACCCATTTTACTAAAGAATATTTTTTTCTTTTAATAGTTTTTGTTTTTAATACTTTTTCAATTTTATATTCTTGTTCTAGATTTTCAGTAGTTAAACTCAATTCTTCTTCATAAAAATACCCATCAACTTCTTCACTATCTAAATCTTCTAATTTATAGACATATGGTTTTGTTGTTATTACCTTTTTTATTTTATATATTTCTCTAGTAAAATTTCGATCGTATCCTTTATCAAATATCTTTTTATACTTAGAAATTCTAACATTTTGACCAACTTTAGATTTAGGTTCACCAAAATCATCTACAAGAAATGCTCCATATAAATTATTCCAAACAATTTCAGCATTTTCAGGTTTTCTAGCATCAATAGGTTTCATTCCAATAGAAGAATGATAAGAATTATTATAACCTTCTATCAATTTTGGTAAAACATCAATCCATTTAAAAGTATTATTTGCTGTAAAATATTTCCACATTCTTGTTCTTAATGTTCTATTAAATCGTTCAACAACTGCTGCTTTTTTGTCCGATTTTGTTGAAAAATATTTAATATTATGATTGTCTAAGAGTTCATGAACAAGTGAATTATCAAATTCTTTTCCATCATCAAATTGTATTTTTTTCTGGTTTTAGTTTATCATCCGAAAGAAATTTTCTTAAAACATTTGATGTTTGTACAGCATCTTTTCTATAAAGTGGGAAGCTCCATACATAACGACTAAAAATATCAATTATATTCAATATCCACCAATAATCATCATTATCTTTCTTAACATTTTTCATATCAATTAAATCTCCTTGCCACTGTTGATCTACATAACTTACCATAGTTTTACGAATTTTATATTTTCTAACAATTTTTTTATGTGTTGTATATGTTGGTTGTTCTAACATAAATTCATTTATATCTTTATATCTAACTAAATTTTGTGGGATTATCTTATCTAATTTATCTTGTTTTACATGACGCCATATATTTTTGTTAGAAGAATAAGCAACCGAACTCTCAGGGTTGTAATATAAATTTCTTAAATATTGTTCTTTAGTATTAGAAGTTTTTTTTACCGTCCATTTATATATCCTTAATTTTAACTTTATATTTCTAATATTGAATACTATCTAATTGTGAATTTACAATATTTAATTGTGCGTCAGATATAATATAAATGTGCATTTTAAAATTTAAGCTTCCTTTTTTCTTTTTCATGAATAATTGTATTCCATCTTTAGTGTTCTGTAATTTTTTCCCAGAACCATGTAATGAATTATCCTCTGTTGTTCTAAAATCTAACCATAATGCATATCTATTACCGGTATAATAATCAATTTGATTAATATCACAATTTTCAGATGATTTCACTTTTTCATTCATAAAATGTTTTCTAATTTCTTGCCATTGATCTATCATTCTCATTCCTTGACAAAATATTTTATTTGCTATTCCTTCGATAGCTATTTCTACTTTTGTTATTTCAGGATTATAATAATTATCTACCTTTATTGCACCATTAGAATATGTTGCAATGGTAAAAAATATTAATATACCTTTAATAGATCTTCTTGGGAAGTTAATATTCTCATTAATTATTTCATCATTTGCATTAATAGTTACACTTTTAAATTTATCAATATAATCATATAATAATGAAAATCCTTGATTGTATTGTGTTTGAATTGTGTTAGCAATATTTTCATTAGTTACTGTATTATATTCTAAACATATATTCGATAATTTATAACCCATATCTTTAGCAACGCTAGATAATACAATTTCATTTACAGGAGCAAATGTTATCTCAAATATAATATCTTCTTGAATTACATATTTATATAAAGGTGCATTATTATTTGTCAATTCAAAATCTAATGGAATTTTATATTTGCTTCCATAAATCTTTTTAATCAAATTATCTACGTCATTAGTTACTACTGCATTATTGGCTTCAGATCTTAATTTATTTTGGTTTTCTTATTGGATACCTTGAAATATCATATTATTTCTATTTTCTTTAGTTAACCATAAATCTTTATAACGCGCAAATAAATTATAATCATCTAATGAGAAAACTGTTTCTGGTCCAATCTTTATAGTTAATTTTTTAATCAAATATCTTCCAACATTACCGACAACATAATTATTATTATTACCAGTTACTTTTATATCGGCTGATAAATAAATACTATTTGGAACATAAAAAGTATTTTGTGTTAATCTAGGAATTCTAACATATAAAGTTTCATCGGGATTAATATTTGAAGGATTATGAGTAATTATATTATGTGATCATTCTGCTTTAATAGCATTAGATATTCTAGAAATCTTAGAAGGACTTATATAACTCGCACTCATTCATTTGACAAAAAAATTAATTATTTATTTTTTATTATTTTTTCTTGATATCTTTTTGATATCATATTCACTAACCCAAAAATAATAGCACTTACAACTGTAATTAAAAATAAAATAATATGTTCAGCAGCAAAGTTAATAATGTTTCCTGCAGATTTCAATATAAAACCAACAATTGATGCAATAACTCCGGGCAATGCTGCAGCAGATTTTTTAGATATTTGCCATAAATATTTTGCAAATTTCTTTAAACCATCCTTAACTTTATCTTGTATAGAATTATTATCATTCGGGGATTTATCCGGTTTATTGGGAGTAGGAGTAGATAACAAAGAATTTGATATTGCTAAACCAATTGTTGTAAATAACATAGTTACAGCTGTTAGAATTGAAAGAATTGTGATTCCTTCTAATTTACATAATAATTTTATTCTATCTTTCAATGATATTTCAGAATTTGGTTTTATCAACAAATCTTTAAAAATAACTTTTAATCTATTAATATTATAATCATATGATTTTAATAATGATTTAATTTCTTCTTTTTGTAATTCTAAACTATCTTTTAAATTATTAATTTCTTTTTCTAAACGTAATTCTTTTTGCCTATATTCCATTTCATCAATTACTTGACGATCAAGATCAGACTTTAATTGTTCTATTTCTTTATTTTTATCGGTTAATTCATTTTTCTAAAGTTCTAATTTTAATATCTCTTATACTTTTATTATGTGCAATTTTATCAGCTTCATTTCTTATACTAATAATTTCTCTAATTGCTTCATCAGAAAATATATTTAAATCTTCTAATTGTTGATCTGTTGCATCAATTAATCCATTCGGTAAAAGTTTTTCAATTGGAACCTTATTTGATTCAAGTTTACTAGTTTTGGAAGTTATATTCTGTTCAGAAGTAGTTTCTGTTTCTGTTTTCTTTTTGATTATTTCAAATAATTCATTCTTTGTTTAAATACGTCTATATCATTATCAGTTAATTCTTGTTTTATAACATCAGTTATTACATTACTATTACTAATTCTTTTAATTCTATCTGGATCTAAAATACTCAAAGTTGATTTTGTTAATATTTTATTTTTATTATTTTTATAAGTGATATCAATATAATAATCACCTTTCAAATGATAATACCATTTACCATTATTTAAAAATTTTAATTGATCTGCTAAAGGTCCAAAGTCTTCATCATTTATATTAAGTTTAGAATTTTCAATTAAATGTTCTAATTTAGGTATTTTGTTTAAATTATCTAAACCTTGTTTTACTAAATCTGGGTCTAAATTTTCAGGATTTAATTGTGATTCTGCATTTTTAATATAATCAGGTATATTTAAATTATTATTATGTCCTGGCTCATTACTGTCATAAAAACTTTTTTCACTAAAATCAGATTGTTGTTCATCAGTTATGCCAGGTTCATCAAAATTATCCATTCCAATATCTTCACCTTCTACATCCATTTATATAATAAAAAAATTAAAATTAAAAATATAATATTCCTCCTATAACAATTCCTATACAAGTTAAAGCTAATTTAGTATTTTCATGGAATTTATTATCATTATCAGTTTTAATTATTTCATGTTGAATATTATCAGTTTCAATATTTTCTGATGTATTATAATCCGGTTTAGAATCATTATTTAATTTAATATTCTTAGTTTTAGTTTCTGTTGATTGAATGATATTAAATGAAAAAAAAATTAATCCAAATGAATTATTTATTGTTGCAGTTTTAATTAGATTATTATAACCAATTCTAATTCCCATCTTTAATACTAAATCATTAGAAATAATTAATAGATTAGGGCCTATACAATAATTTAGTCTTACATGAGATTTATCTAAATAATTTTGATATCTTACAATGTTTTCTAGAATAGATCTATTTTTATCATTATGAATTGAATCTTCAAATAATACTTTGAACTGTTTCTGCGCATCGAATGAAGTGTTATCATTTCCAACTATTGGTGATCTTGTTTCAACTTGCGCACCTAAAATACATATCAAATAAGTTCTAATAGATTGATTTATTCTTTGTACACCTGATTTTGTAAAACCTTCACTATTTTCTAAAATGAAATTAACCCAACCATAATTGTTTTGTTGTTGTATATTATTATAATATTTTGGTAATTCATTCCAATTTAGTGTTCTTATATCTGAATTTGTTATTATTTTTCCAAATTCTTTAGTATATAATATTCCTAATCCGCCCATTGTACCAATTTTTGCTCTAAAATCTTTATTTGAATTAATATTAAATTCATTACATATTTTATAAAACTTAGAAAAATTAATATTATTATTCAATTCTTTAAAATATTTTGAACCTGGAAAAGGACATTCTAATTCATCTAATATTAATTTGATTTGAAAGTATGTATGAAATCTAAAAAGTGATAACATCAATGGTAAACTTGGTTTATTCAAATGATCATTCGAACTTATTCCACATCCTGTTGTTGCGCAATAAACAGCAAAATTTAATTGGTTCTGCCAATACTTCATATTAGATTTTAATAACCATTGTTTTGCCTCATTTAAATTTTTAAAATTAATTGTATACACATGAAATATATTTTCCATCTTAACATGAAAATTATTACTTTCAGTAACATAAATAAATAAATCAATTAATGAATTTAAAACTTCATTTCTATATGTAATATCTTTATTAAAATCTATTGCTGGAATATTATATTTAATTGATTTATTATATTGGAAAGCTTTTGGAAAACTATCTACCATTTATATAATAAAAAAATTAATAATCTATTAATTCTTTTAATAATTTATCTTGTTCTTCAACTGTTATACGGCCATTTAAACTTATTATATAATCTAGTGTATTCTTTAATTTATTAATTTCTTTTATATTAGTTTTAATTTTTTCTTTATTACTTTTTATATTTAATTTTGAACTTATACCGGTTAATACACTTGATGATAATCCTAATACGCCAATTGATATAGCTAAAGGTGTTAATGGACTGAATATTGCTAGAAATGTTATTACATAACTAATTGTAACCGAACCACTTATAATCAAATAATATATAATTTTAGATTTTAAATATTATTTCTTTTTAACTTTTAAATCATTTTCAAATTCTAAATATATTGTTAATTTAGCTTTATTTATATCATGAGGAATGATATCAATATTATCAACTTTATCTTCCATTTATTTAGCAAAAAAATTACTAATTAGTAAATTTATAAGCAACAAATATAACAATAACTGTTCCGCCTAAAATCCAAATTATTTCATATTTCTGTTGTTCTTTACTTGGGGTATAATAATCTGATAATTTAGGTTTGTATAGATGTAATTTTTCTTTATTGGTTACTGCGTTATATAAACTCATTGCATCATCAACTGATTGAAAATCTATATGTGAAATTTTCTGATCATATAATTCCTTGTTAATATAATCCATATAGTTTTGTCTTTTTTCTCTATATCCTTCTGCTGCTTTATTGTATTTCTCTAATGCTAAGTTATGTCTTTTTTGTTCTGTTAATGATCGATTTTTATCAATATGCTTAAATAAATAACCGCCGCCTGTATATGCTAAAGCGTTAACAATTGCCGATCCTATAATAGTTATAACTGCAGAAGCCATTTATTTAGCAAAATAATTATGTATATGGGAGGAATATATTTTTGTTTTTCTAAATAATCAATTGTTAAATTAGATAAAGTTACTGCTAATGTTAATTTTAAAATATCATTTATATCAAATCTATCAACATTAACACTTCCCCTTTTGAATACTTTTTTTAATACCATTGAATAACCAACCGTTCCAACTGATAGCAATGCTCCATTATATAATCCAGTTTTTATCCACTTATTATCACTCATTTATTTATCAACCAGAAATTAACTTTAAAATGTAGAATTTCTGGGATAAGCTAATGTGGAATCGAAGTTTTAAGAAATTTGGGGAATTATGAGACTTGGCGATTGGGTAGATGATACAGTCTTCGACTGGTCTAATTTAAAAAAAAATTGTCAACTTGTGACCGACTTCGATTTACTTTTGCCTCTAAGCTGGTCTGCAACTTCATTGCCTCCATGGTTGAAGAAAGAGCTCTTCTGATGTCTGCTTCATCATGACTTCGAGCATATCGTGTAGCCAGCCGGCCCGGTCACGGGGCCCGGTTTGGCTGTCACTCGATATCCTAGACTTGAGTCTGTGTTGAAGTAGACATTGTCATTTAAAGAACTTATTAATGTTATTCTGTATGAATTACCCGTGTGTCTTGTATTTTGTATTTTCTTAGTTTAAAATTTGTAACTTAATTGAATTTGGGAATTTTATCCCGGAATTTCAATGTAATAAGGATCAATAAAGTATTGAATTGAATTGTCACCTTATACACATGCCATCAGTGGACGCGGAGCCGTATATGACAGCTATGCTATTATAAATTGCTAATCTCATGAAACCTGCATACCCCTAATGTCAAACATATTTTCTAAAACATTTGAATATTGAAATTATATGTTAACACGTTTTTATATAGACCGCTTGTAGCCGCCGATGAAATTCACGCCGGCCCAACTCAGATCGTAGATAGCTTCGTCATTCCACCAGCATCCCCATGACAGGGTCTGACTTTTATATCAGACTTCCAAATCGTGTATACATCCGCCATTTAACCGAATAATCTGATTTACTTATCATTTCTATTTATGCCTGCCGCTCCTGATATAATCATGCATCATTTACTATTACAATACGTCTTCTCATGATATTCAATGCAATATAACATTCCGACGTTCAAATAGAGGTCATTATATAATCACAGGGAGCCATTCTACATCTTTATCAATAATATTTTGCCTAATGGCTTGTATGTGTACACATAAACCTGTGACGTTTTGCACATCGATTTGCGGTTGTCGTTTGTAAAATGACGCTGAATGGTTAGCATTGTTAAGGTTTCATTATGGTAACGTTTTATAAGGCGTCAAAAAAAATTACTATCTTCAAAATATTTAGTTAACTTATTTATGATTAAATCAACATTTATTTCATTACTACTTTTATGATTATCATATATTTTGGTTTATATGTTTTTAATATCATCAATAATTCCATCTTCATTTAATTCATAATATTCTAAAGATTAAATCCATTAATTTTTCTATATTACAATTTTCTTTATTAATCATTGATGCATTGTTAAATGATTTACTTTTTATATCAGTAATTACATCATTTAGTTTAATTCTCATTTCTTTACCATGTTTAAAATCAAACCCAAAACATATACTCGGCCCAACAGTTATATTCATTTATATAGTGAAAAAAATTACTCTCTACATCTTATAACTAATTCATAAATTACAGGGAAATTATTTAAATCAATTAAGTATCCATTGTGATTTCTAATTTCTAATTTAAAATTATTAAATTTAGGAATGCATGGTTTGAAATCACATTCTGTTAAATTATAATTTATTTGCGTTCCAAATTCTTTAACATTCTTCAATGGTAAACTGTTTAGTAAACCAGAATTACAAGTTATATCTTTAGTTGCTTCGAATGTTTTTGTATGATCGATTAAATTGAAATAAATATAAAAGTGTGTAAAAGGTATTAAGTTTGGTGTAGCATCAATATTTGTAAAAGATTTATCTGGAGGAATTCCTAACAGTTTAGCTATAGGTTTTTTACCATAAATGCATGTTTTTCAATATCAGACAACCTTATCTTTATTTTGTTAGAACTCTCACCTTTAAAAAATCTAATATTAAACCCGGAATTATTACCTGACTTGTGCCAGGCTTTTCTATTAATTTCTTGTGCCAATGTATCTAAATTATAAAACCCCGGTTTTAAATATATATAGGCCCATTCATTTTTGTTTTTATTAAAAATTAAAAAGGCTCTATGTTCAACAGTTTTATCCGTTATATTATAAAAAGAATAACATAAACTTATATTTACTAATCTTAAATCTACACAATTTTTATATTCCCAATCTAATTGAACTAGTAAATTATGAGATTTAGAATTTGTAAGTCTTCTAGAATCAACAAATATTCTGTATTCTTTTAATTCACCCATTATTTATAACATAAAAAAATTACCGCTCATCACTAAAAATTAATTTTAATAAAATTTTTCGTAAATAAATGGATGAGAAGATACCATGCGAAATTTGTGGTGAACTTCTAAGAAAAAGTAATATGGCTCGACATATGAAAAAACATGATGAAAATTATAAACCCCCTAAAATAAACTGCCCAAAATGTAATAAATTATTCTCAAGAAATTATGTTAAAAAACATTCAGAGAAGTGTAAAATTAATGGCGCAACGGCTAATGTTGATAGTAACGAAAGTAATAGTAATTCTGTTGAAGTTAAACCTGAAATTATTTGGAAAAGACCTTTCTTATTCTATGACAAGGATAATATAAAAGATCATATCTGCGAGCCTTGTCGAAAAAAATATAACCCTGAAAATATAGAAGATTGGGAGAATCATCAATTCCGTAAAGTACATATAGATAAAATTTCTAATAAATTTGAAGCAGAATTCAATGAAAGAAAAAATAGTTTATTAGAAAAAATAAAATATGAGAAAACGTAACCAGATAATAAAGAAACAGTTGAAAAGTTAGAAAAACAATATAATGAATTAACAAGAAAAACATATCATTGTAAATATTGTAAATTGATTATTACAACAAGTAATTCAAATCTGAATAATAGAACAATAAAACATAAAGAAAACGTAAGAAAATACCAGGAGCTTAATGAAGATCTATTACCAATAAATTATAAACAAAAATGCCCACAATGTAATTATGCGACCTTAAGGCAAGAAGGTACTGTGTTATTTTGTAATGAATGTGGATGGCAAATAAATTTATGGGGTGAAGAAAAAACTAGAGATTTTCTCATAGAACCAAAATTAAATTATCTAGATGAAATTTTTAAAATATTTCCTGTAGAAGATCATACACCAGAATATATGCAATGGCTTGAAAAAATGAAAATGATAGAAAATAAAAATGGTGAAATAACTAAAAAAGATATTATAAAAACAAATATTCCATCAACATTGAACACAAAACAAAAGAAAATGTATTTATATTTATTATTTAACGATTATTATGAAAAACCTAAATCAACAGAAGAAGATATGGAAAATATAAAAAAAAACATTCAAACAAATATTAATGTATCATTTGGAAAATAGAATAACAGATTCAATTAATTATGAATTCTTTTTAAATAAGATTGTAAATTATCTAAACATCGATATTATAATTCCATTTGACGAATTAACAAACAAAAAGAAACAAAGAGAGCGAGATGAAATGTGCAGGGTTCAAAGCTTCCATGACCTATCTGATTCAATGACTTTCCATGACCTTTTCAATCCCAATTCAATGACCTCTCCAACCCTAATTTCATATCTGAAACCCCGAGGAATGACCATGAAACGACAAACTTAACTATAAAAGAACAAACGTTAAAAAGACAAATTATTAATTTGTTAGAATATTAATTTTATTTCATAATTATATACTCATATACTTCATGGTGCAGACAAATGATTAATCTTTTATTTACATAAACCTAAACCGGTAAAGCATTGATATATCAAAGTAACATCTTAAAGTCCTTTTAGTGCTTCTTGTTTTTTATCAATAAGTTCTGAAATGTCATTAATTTCTGCACGTTTATCATTGGCCGATTTGCGGAATGACACTGATTTCGTAATCAGTGGACGAACATCTTTTAAAGCTGTTGCCTGTTCTGCTTGCTCAATAAACTTATTTGCGGAGGTGGTGAGCGACTCGATGTCAATTTCAAGCAATTTCTTTTTTCGTTTTAATTTCTCCAATTCTTCACATTCGGCTTTACGCTTAATACCCCTAGCACTTTTTTCTGAATCAGCCTTACATTTCTCCAGATAGGCCTTGTACTTCGAATATGCCTGAGATGCGGAAAGAAGTAACTCCTTGGTAATTTGTACTTTCAGCACACCACCTACGGATCGAATGTGGTCTACAATCATTCTTTGAGCTTCATACGATTCATTAGCTAGGTTTTCAACCTCGATCTGCTTATTTACCGAAAACCCTCTCTCTACAGAAGCCTGCCCATGAGATAATAACAGCAGGTTGCTTATAACTGACCATAATTTATCAAATGATGAATTGCATTGCATATGTTTATGATAGAAAGTATCTAATCTATCTGTTTTTTTGTTGAAGCTCACAAAATCCGATTTAGTTTTTACGACTACGCTATTGATGAATTCGTCCATTTGGTTTAACACGGTATCACAATCCGAATCATCTATATGATTCGAGCTCGACAATGAACTTATTATTCTCTGGAACTGAGCGCGACTTTGGTCACAATTAGCGGCAAGCTCGTTCGGATTTAAACATACCATATTTCTAACCAAAGAATATTGGATCGGCGCTTTGGCTATTATTTTATCCACTAAACTGATAAGAAATTTTCGAGTGTTCATTCTCAGATCGAGAAACTGGCGCTGACTTGCTTTTCCAACTGCAATAAGTTCCTTAACTTTTGCCTCCGCGATAAATCCGATGTCGATTTTAGAATGAACGCAATAATTCGATTCCTTTTTTGTATCTATCTTGATCAACTTAGTGAGAGTATCTGCTTCCCGAATTATATCACTTTTGATGAATCGCTTCATCAGTAATCGGAGAACATTATGTATGTCTTCCGCCAAAAATGGCAGCATTGGCCTGTCCGTCTGGTAGATGGTTAAGAACGGTGTAACTGTTTTTGCAATAGATACATACGCACGCAGTCTCGGCAATACCATATCAGATGACGCTAAGTCTTTTATGTATAAATATGGTTTCGATGTCGGTATGTTAGCCTTTTTCAAAGTTTGAACGTGCTCCACAAATTTTATGATATACGGCCATAGTTCAATCGCACGTTCTGCAGCTGGCAGGTTATCCAGCCATCTAAAACAAAAATAGAAATGTTGAGTTTAACTGCTAACATACGGCAAGGAGATAAAACAATAATTGATAACCAGGGTAATTTGGATTGCCTAATTAAGTACATGTATTTTAATAACAACTAAAATCCAATTCACTTACCTAGTAGAGCAAAATTTATATGGAAACTTCTGACTACCAGTGACCTCAGTAAACATTTCTCTTCTGACAGGAGCATCTTTGAACAAATAACGCAGGTTGATAAGAAGTGACTCCAAATCCCAGTCAGTAGCATGGTCGCCGGCTTTAAAGGCATTATGCATGACATGTAAGCCACAGCTGCCTATGTTCAGAATAGACTTTCGAGTATTACACATACTTGAAATTTCTTGTTGCAACAATTCATAAAATTTCCAATTCACATTTGGACCATCCATGGACAGTTGATAAAGATTGGAGTAATTGAGATCTCCAAATGTGTCCATAAATGAATGCAGCATATCGTCTGCAGTCGCTCGTCCAATGAAGTCTGAACCGTAATACGAAGACCTTACTACATCATGGTCCCAGAACCTAATTAACACATCCAACTGTTTAGTTTGCGTACGCTGATTCAATGATTCGTCGAATAGTAACACGTATTGTTGGTCTTTGATTTTCCGTCTCATCAGATCCTTTACATGTGGCATAATACCAAAACGAACTAGATATGCTGCTTTCTGTTGACTAAGTGAAAACATCTCGGCTATTTGACTGTCTGGAAAGCATGCCTTAAGTATGTCATTCATTCCAGAACAGGAATTGTAACTGTGGTGATTGTTTATCATATTCCAAGCATAAATTATCTCGGATTTCAGGACAGTATCTTTTGCAATATATGAGTCCATTATTGGCCTGCAAAATAAAAATAATAATTGTAATAACTAACATAGTTGTAATAAATTCAATTGTAAAATATTAACAATTCTGTATATTAATGATTAACTTACCTTGATGTTTGACGATTACTTGCTGTCAAAATACTGCTTGTTGTATTACTCGAAAACATGTTAGGAATACCTCTTGTTGAATTAGCCAAGGTCATCGATGACACATGGAGTTTACTTTTAATGTGACTTTTCAAAGCAGCCTCTCCCATATTTGCGATGCTGAAGTTCCGAAGACATTTTATACATCTGGCTTCATATTCTGATTTTGTTTTTCCTATCCAAGGACTATAATCCTCATGATTAAGCCAGGAATCTTTAAATCTACACTTTGCGGGCATACTGAATATTTCTTTAAGGACTGAACTCTGATGGATGTTTCCTCATGCAGATGCAATACATATCTAATGAAAGGCCCAGTTTTGCTAGGCCTATTATTTAGTTTCAGAGCTATTGTAAGATTAATAATTAGGAAAAAATTTTGAATGAAATATTTAATAAATTAACCATGTGAAATGCATTGTTCTAACAGACCCAGTTTATGTCATTTAGAAATTAATCACAGTTATATATGTTATAGGTAGGCATAAGTAGAGTCTGAACACTGAAACGCTACTGATTTAACTGCTAATTACCAATTTCATTACAATTGTTATTACTGGAGATCTCGTATATTTTTTCTGTCCATCTGCTGCGTAGAATCCAATGAAGAACCATTTTCTAAAATTATATTTTGCATTTAATACATAATCTGGTACTATCTTTTCTTTAGTTGAAGTATTACTTTTCACTATTGCATGAATATAGAATTCATCACTATATTTTATAGCAAAATCTTTAGGATTATTTACATGTATTCTATAAACTGCTGATGATTTCATAACATCCATGATTCTAAATTTTTTATGTGAATAAACTTCTTCGCAGAATTTCTTAATTCTTTCTAATAATTTTAAGTCTTGATTGCATAAAAACCAACAATATTTATTACCCCAAACATAATTATACACACCTGCTGAACCATCGCCCATGAAAAATCCTTTGATAAAATATTATAAATATATTATCAATAAATTTTTATAATTTCTATATTATAAATATTATCAATAATTTCATCGAATGACATATGATTCATTCAAATTTTGATGGTGTTTTTGTGATTCGAGATGTCTATTATAATTCCTTTTTACTATAAATTCATTACAAACTTCACATTTTATTTCATCCACATTCATATCATCTAATCGTTCTATTCTTTCATTTGTATTATCTAGTTTTCAAAATCTATTACATTTTTTATAAGATTTGCAGTTTTTTCATGTCGTGATTTTTGGGATTTATCGATGTATTTTTTACAATATTGGCAATAATATTGATTTTTATTAACATTATTATTTTCTGGCTGGTGTTCATTCTCCCCCATTAATTAGGAAAAAAAATTACTTGTGGTGATGAGTGGTGTCTCGACCTTCGACCTCTGGTATGAAACAACACATTTCCTATTACTCGCGTTTGGTAAAGTCATTATCAAACATGCTCAAGACATGTACGATTATTGTAATAACTGCCTTGTACTCAATGATGATTTGACCAAAAGATCTTACATTTACGTGGGTGTCAATGACGGCGATCGTGATAGGCCTCTGGCAAGTTCAGTTAAAACAGTAAACGGCAGCAGAAGATTGCATGCATTTCGTAAATGTGGTGATTGGACGCTGTAAGTTCGAGACTTCAGCTGTTTTTGTGATTTCTGTGTAGGTGTTTCGCAGATTGCGCAACACTGTGTAAATTCCGAGAACGTTGGGGATTTCGCCAAGTGAAAACTAAAACGTCACAATGTATGTTTATAATATATCCTTAATTCATTCAAGTATCCCTGAGAAAGTCCATTCTTTGTAGGAAAAAAAATTACTTTTTTGATGCCTTATAAAACGTTACCATTATGAAACCTAAACAATGTTAACCATTCAGCGTCATTTTACAAACGACAACCGTAAATCGATGTGCAAAACGTCACAGGTTTATGTGTACACATACAAGCTATTTGGCAAAATATTATTGATAAAGATGTAGAATGGCTCCCTGTGATTATATAATGACGTCTATTTGAACGTCGAAATGTTATATTGCATTGAATATCATGAGAAGACGTATTGTAATAGTAAAGGATGTATGATTATATCAGTAGCGGCAGGCATAAATAGAAATGATAAGTAAATCGGACTATTCGGTTAAATGGCGGATGTATACACGATTTGGAAGTCCGATATAAAAGTCAGACCCTGACATGGGGATGCTAGTGGAATGACGAAGCTATCTACGATCTGAGTAGGGCCGGCGTGAATTTCATCGGTGGCTACAAGCGGTCTATATAAAAACGTGTTAACATATAATTTCAATATTCAAATGTTTTAGAAAATATGTTCGATATAAGGGGTATGCACGTTTCATGAGATTAGCAATTTATAATAGCATAGCTGTCATATACGGCTCCGCGTCCATTGATGGCATGTGTATAAGGTGACAATTCAATTCAATACTTTATTGATCCTTATTACATTGAAATTCCGGGATAAAATTTAAAAAACTTACAAATCTTAAAATAAGAAAATACAAAATACAAGACACACGGTTAATTCATTTAGAATAACATGAATAAGTTCTTTAAATGACAATGTCTACTTCAACCCAGACTCAAGTCTAGGATATCGAGTGACAGCCAAACCGGGCCCCAGGACCGGGCCGGCTGGCTACACGATATGCTCAACGTCATGATGAAGCAAACATCCAAAGAACTCTTTCTTCAACCATGGAGGCAATGAAGTTGCAGACCAGCTTAGAGGCAAAAGTGAATCGAAGTCGGTCACAAGTTGACAATTTTTTTAAAATTAGACCAGTTGAAGACTGTATCATCTACCCAATCGCCAAATCTCATAATTCCCTAATTTCTTAAAACTTCGATTTCAAATTTGCAATTCCACATTAGCTTCTCACAGAAATTCTACATTTCTTCGCAGGCGTCAAATAATTGATTAAAGTTAATTTTCTTGTTTCTTTTCAGACTTCAGTTGAACCTTTGCAGGTCGAAAGCACTGAGTTGAGGTATCTGTGGTCGTCGAAATCCATGTGTCGGCAGCGGAGGAGATATTGCAGTAATATTGTAACTATTCATTGTATACATTGTATATGAAATCAATCTCAAATAAAGTATACATTTTTCAGGTTGGCGAATATCATGCGGCGTTTTATGATAAAAAGTTTTATGTCGGTGGGATTCTTGCTGTTGAAGATAAAACTTCAAACTTCTGATGTAAAATTTTTGCACAGAATGGGCTCTCATTTTGACTGGCCGAAGAGACCAGATGTTGAGACCATAAACAGGCGTCTCTTGTTAACTCTTTCCTGCCCGCTCCCAGTATGTACCGGGTTCAGGGAACCCGTCCATATTGTCCGGTATATACCGGGTTGACGTCAGCACTCATTCATTAGCGGCTGTGAGCCATACCAGGCACCGTGCTAGCTAATAATCGTCAGAAAACCATCACACTAGGACGTGCTGCCATCTGCAGAATTGTTACAACACTAATTCAAGAGTTTTAGGTGACGTTTTATAAATATAATTGTCGATTGTGGAGCCGTTTTGTGGAGCTGTTATTTCATGTATTTCCTGGTTTCTACATCGACACGGACAGCTGTACAGCTATCTTTTTGGTATGTATCGCTAATATACCTTACTGAGTATGCTTGTTTGATGCTTGACAGTATTTTTTTATGATAATAGCATGATTATTCGGGTGTTCTACGTCCATTTGTGGGCAAAAAATAGGGGTACTTAGTCATATATTTTATTCACAGAGCCTGACAGAGGCCTGTGGGAACTGGTGGAATCATGTAGCTTTGGATGTTGCCATTATACCCTGAAAATATCATATACATATTCCAAGTAATAATGTTTTTATAACAATTTAGCTGAAAAAGGTTATTTATTTAAATATTGTGAAAAAGTATGTGGGCACAGGATACTGGATATAAATAAAGTATCCGAGCACGAAAGGGTTAAAGGGCCCTCTGGAGATATGCGGACACTGTCCTGAATTGTGTTTGGCTTATGTGTATGTGGTAATAACTCTGGATTTGGCCTTTATTTCTGTAAGCCTCCTTCATGCCTGACCAGGCATTATATTGTGTATGTTAAGTCGTTGAATAAAGTTGAGTCAGTGTTGTACAGAAAATCATATGGGTTAGTTCGTTCCTATCTATATATATTCCTGCAGAATTTAGGAAATTGGTCCCTCGAGCCTCGAGAACGATGTCAGAGAATAGAAAGCGTGGTGCCCAACTGGGCCATGTTAAAAGGCTTACTGATCAAGCAGACGTTCTGGTTAACAGTCAAACCTCGCAAAAACCAGATTTGGAGAAACTACAGAGATTATGCTCTCAGATCAGTGAGAAATTGGCCATCGTCAGTGACTTAGGCGATGATATTCTGTCAAGTATAGCAGATGACACAACTTACTATTCGAAGGCAACCGAATACGAGATCAAGCTGGAACAATATCGCGATCGGATTTTATATTATAATCAGTACCTGAAACGAACTGATCCCGTGTCAGCATCTACCAAGGCTGAACGTCCATCATCAAATCTACCAAAACTTTCATTACCAAGATTCAGTGGCAATATCATGGATTGGCAGAATTTCTACGATTCTTTCTGCGCAGCAGTACACAATGTTAAATCTGTTCCGGTTATTCAGAGATTCCAATATTTGAAGTCGTTATAGGACGATGAAGCAGAATTAAGCATCAGTGGGTTGTCGTTGACGGAATCAAATTATCACACTGCTATGGACATTTTGCATTCACGATTTGCTCAACCGCATAAGATCATAGACGCCCATATGCAGGCCATCGTTGCATTGAACATTCCGAGTTACTCTGCCTTCGAGTCTTCGTCAATTTCGCAGGGTCGAATCACATATTCGATCTTTGATAGCTGCCGGTCGCGATGAATCGTGTTTAGGAGATATGCTCATGTCAGTTTTACAGAGTAAACTCCCATCCAAAATCCGAAAGAATATGTTCGTGAACATGGTAATACATTTTTCACGTTAAAGCAAATTCGTAAATTTATAGCCAAGGAGGTAAATGTCTTAGAAGCAGGTGTGGGAAGTGAAGATAATTTACACTCCACAATTCTGTTCGCGAGTACAACTGGTCAAGATCGTCATATCGGTTATCGTAAATCGAGCGCATCACAGAAAGCGAATACAGCAAGGCAGAAATCATGTGTTTTTTGGAAGAGTAATGACCATTTTTCGAGCGACTGTAGAACAGTGTCCACTTATGGCGACCGAATAGCGTTCATTAAAGCCGAAAATCTGTGTTTCAACTGTTTTGGTCATCATCGTATTGAAGATTGTAGATCCCGTTATTCATGCAAAAAATGTAAGTGCCGACATCATATTAGCATATGTCCACCGACTAAACCCGAGAAGACCACCGTGGTAGCACTTTCAGAATGTGATAAGGCGAAGACAATCGCAGCTCAGCTAACGGATGGAAATACAGCTTAAAGAGGTCTTTGGTGGCTTGACCCCTACGTCACAACGAGATTAAGTCTAGCTAATAAACCGCGATCGTGCCTATTTCTGGTGGAAATGCTTCAAGGGACTCTACCGTTTTGCAAGAAGATGGTGCGCAGCGGACCTTTATTTGTCAGTCGGTTGTTGCTGAACTCGGATTAGAGCCAGTTAGTAAGGAAAAGATTAGTTTGTCTAATATGGGACTAGTGAGAAAAAAGTTACTACATTAGATAAAGTGAAGATCGAAATTCGTTGTACCGATAACAGCGTTATATCGTTGGAAGCACTCGTGATCCCGAATATTTCAGTGCCTATTCGTGTTTCCGCGAGGAAAAAATTAGAACACTATGACTATTTGCGAGGATTGAAATTAGCTCACCCCTTAAACCGCGACGACTTGTTGCGAGGATTGAAATTAGCTCACTTCTTAAACCGCGACGACTTGTTTGACATTACGTTACTGATCGGATCGGACTACTATTATGAATTTGTTATGGGTGACCAGATTCGCGATCCGAATAATGAAGGCCCGACCGCCGTTGCAACTAAACTTGGTTACGTAGTTTCTGGTCCGGTCACCTCTACGGAACGTGAAGATGCGTCGATATTCAACACGTTAGTCGATCAGCGCGTAGATCTTGATCTTCGTAGATTTTGGGACTTAGAGACAATAGGAATTAAAGCGCCAATGGATCGACGGGCAGATGAAACTGGATTATTGTGAATCATCTGTGAACTTTGACCTTGTCGAAAATCGCTATGTGGTGCACTTGCCGTGGAAAGCGGAGCACTCATTGTTGGACAATAACTTCGTGTGTAAGCGTAGAACTATATTGACTATTCATCGGTTGGTAAAAAGCGATACTTTGTCGGATTACAATCGACTTATTGCCGAACAAGAAAATCGGGGCTTCATCGAACGAGTTACAGATGCAAAAGTGTCGGACATAAATTCACACTATTTACCACACCACCCCGTCTATCGTCCGTCGAAGAACACACCTTTACGAATCGTCTATGATTGTAGCTGTAAGTCGCCATAGAATTCTGTTAGTTTAAACGATTGTCTGGACCAGGGTCCTCGTATGCAAAACGACATCACAGCGATATTGATGCGTTTTCGTCTACACAGTATAGCTATAACATCAGACATTGAGAAAGCGTTCTTGCAAATTTTGTTGCCAGAAGCAGACAGGAATTTTACGTGTTTTCTGTGGCTCAAAGATTCGAATGATCCTACTAGCGAGTTGATTACGTATAGATTCAGAGTAGTTTTGTTCGGAGCCAGCAGTTCGCCGTTTATATTAAATGCAACTATCTATAAACCTTTGATGCTACACTCATCACGTATATCTGATATCATCATGAAGAATATTTACGTGGATAACGTTATAGTTTCGGTCTGGGATCGATCTATGGCCGAAAAGTTTTACGTCAAGTCTCGTTCAGTAATGAGTGAAGGAGGATTCAACCTACGGTGCTGGAACAGCAATGATGGGCACATTAAAGAACTAGCGTCTGATGACGGACTGGCAGAATCCGTTACAAAAACGAATGTGTTAGGTCTACATTGGAACACTGAAACGGATTTTCTCGCATTAAAACCAGTTCACCAAAATTCCGGAATTTAGAAAGGGGGTCCGGAGGCCCTCCCCCAGAAAAAATTTTGCGTTTTTGCACCGCCAGAGATGCGTTCTAGAGCGATCTGGGTGGTCTCGGTAACTGTTACTACATTTTCAATATGCGGAGCAGCACCATACGGGACGGATACTTTTCCTTGTGTCGATGTACTAGCGGCAGTATCACGATCGGCATCTTCCATCTGAAAATACGACGGCAGGCATTCGTTGTGCTTCACACCCCTCGCTGCCTTCTTATGCCGCGCGCTATGCGGGTGACGAAGAATATCTTTTTTCTCGCCACTACCATATTTGACCTGGTCTTTACAAACGACGCAGTACGCCACGCCAGCTAAGTTTAACTTACGAATGTAGTTCGATAAGTAGTCCCCGTTACTGTCCTTACACTCTAGCCAGTGCCAGTTAAATCTATTTTTTATACCGCTGTCAATTGCCTTTATATCGGCCGACTCCCGACTGACAATCTTTCCGTGCGTGCCTATTTTGCAGACCGTCCCGCTTGACAGCTGCAGGTAAAAAGAAAGTTACAACGCTGCGTGCCTCAGGACATAGCACGCACGTGCTAATAATTGAGATGATATTTATTAAATATAATCTTAATTACCACGTGCATCTTCACATTGTTGGCCGTCAGCGGGACGATGTACAACGGCGCGTAAAGATTTGACTTTTAATTGGAAATGGCGTCACAACAGTGGCGCTCCGCCTACGCACGCACAGATACCACAACAAGCACACGTATATACATTGTAGCAGAACGTCCAGAGACCAAGATAAAATAACACAGAAGCGACGACGAGTACAAGCAAACGAACGCTTTTACGGTCCGTGCCATTACTGGTCGCCGCGAGGAATTCTCACCCAATTTCCGGAATTGACATCGGCGATCCTAAATTTCCGGAATTCCGGATATTTCCGGAAAAACTAGCATCTCTGAACCGTGGAATTAGATAATGACGTTACCAAGCGTATTGTATTACGGCAAGCATCTAAGTTATTCGATCCGTTGGGTTTCACGACCCCGGTAGTAATCAGGGCGAAACTCTTCATTCAGAAGCTTTGGAAGTTAGATCTAGACTGGGACAATGTTTTGGCGCCGGACTTATGTCGTGAATGGAGTTTCATCGCGCGCGATATACAGGAGATTTCCGGTTTATCCGTACCGCGTCAATACTTCTCACATTCTGTGTCAGAGCCGTTCGAACTACATTTATTCGGTGACGCAAGTATATCATGCTATGGAGCAGTGGCTGATTTGGTCAATGGAAATAGTTCCGCGTTTATGATAGCTAAAACTCGCGTAGCACCCGTAGCGAAACGACTTACAATTCCACAGCTGGAATTGTTGGCGGCTCTTGTTGCGGCTAGTCTCAGTCGTCACGTGGTGGCTGAATTAGGAATTCCTGATCTGAACGTTTGCTTATGGAGTGACAGTAGAGTTGTACTAGCCTGGTTGATTTCAGCGAAATCGCTACCTAGATTCGTATCCAATCGCGTTGTCGAAATTCGGAAATTAACGAATATCGCGAATTGGAATTACTGTTGTTCGGGTTCCAATCCTGCAGACATATTAACTAGAGGTACAACAGCGTCTAAATTGATGAGCAGTAAAGACTGGTTAAACGGTCCTAGTTGGATTAGCGAGAACAAACTACACGCAGTGAATTTAAATGAAGGGAACAACGAAATCGTAAATGAGAGCGAAACGTGTTTAGTCAACACCTCTGCAGCAGAACTACATGAAGTTGAATCTCGTTTACCGGACATAAGCGATTCGA
Source organism: Tubulanus polymorphus (assembly GCF_964204645.1). NCBI lineage: Eukaryota > Metazoa > Nemertea > Palaeonemertea > Tubulaniformes > Tubulanidae > Tubulanus > Tubulanus polymorphus. The sequence goes on from NC_134026.1 coordinate 13,138,590, forward strand.
TATATATACATTTCTCTACCCTGAAAAGGTTAATGCATATTACAGCCTTAGTATTACGATTTATTAACAATTGCAGAAGTAACGTCAAAAATCGAAAATTAGATGTTCTTGGTTCGTGCGAGTTAAAGACTGCGGAATTATATTGGATTAAATTGGTTCAGAGGCAGCATTACAATGAGCTTATATCGGATATTCGAAACAGCAAGAAAAATCAAACCGTTTCACATTTGAGAATGTACATTGATGAACAAGGTGTCATCAGAAGTGCCGGTCGTATTCATAATTCAGCGTTAGATACCGAAGCAAAGAACCCAGTATTGATTCCTAAATGTGAGTTTGCAGCTTTGATCGTCAAGGAATCACATAGAGCGTGTTTTCATCTGGGAACAAACAATACTATAGCCTTCACATGGACCTATTTCCGCCTTATCACAGGTGCACTCTGCCGCAGTGATTCACCCATTCATAGATAATAGCTTTCCCACGGTCTTACTATCGGCATTTTCTAATAATTTAGGGAAATTTTTAAAAAGCGAAATTTCACACTCTGCATTGATAAGATTAAAGTATTTATTCGTTTGACCATGGACGTATAAACTAGAAGGACGAAGCACCAGCCTAGTTCAAAGGAATCAACTGTATTTCTGACACACGTTACCAGCGCTGAGTTAACACTTCACACATCTTGCCTATTGCGTAATTACATCTGGGGAACAATGATATCGACAGCTTTGGCTGTGATTCAGATATATTCGGCTAGTTCCGACAGAAGATAGTTTTTTTTAACAAGCTAGAAACAACAATTTAATCAATCTATAAAATCAAATATTATATGATTTAAAAGATATTTTGTGTTAAATTCTAAATTTCATTGTCTCCAATTTTAAGCTTTACTTAGACCGCAAAAATACCCACACTCAAGAAAGGTATCTGAACGAACAAATATTTTTCTTTATAACATCGTTTATTAATTATACAATATGAAAATAAGAAATACAATCAGTAATGTGAATACAATGACTATTAATTTGTTGTTTGTAAATTTGTTATAACATGTGATACTACGTGAGAAATTTTAAGAATGACCCTCCGTCAACAACCATTGTTTGAAATTTCCCGAACCTCATCTGAAAATATAAAATGATTAAACAAAACCATGATTTATGATTTTAAAGTTTGTTCATAAAATAGTCTTTTAGCTTGGTATGCATATTATACGTATGTGCAGATTATTCTTATGACTGAAAACTTCAGAACGTTACTCCTAGAAAATCCGAAAAATGGAAGGCAGAATTATTAAAACACTTCGATCTTCTAGTCAGAATTTCGACAATTTGGCATCATTTGGCGTTCAAACCATGTGGACTAGCTTAAAGATGAGCTCTTTCTTCATTTAAATGCATAATTCAAAAATGGAGGAAAAGAGTGTGACTATGAGAAATTTGGCTTTATATTTACCTTAACTTATTTACCTTAAAAATGTTACGATGTGCATCGGTCACTTGATGTGCCGTAGATTCGCTAAAAATTGACGTATTTTCGAGAAATTTTCACTAAAATGCCAAGCACATGGCCATCTTTATTATTGCAACGACTGCGCATGTCTATTACGCATATAAATAGCATCAATTACGCTTGCCCATTCCTGTAACTCTGTTCCTGGAAACGAGACGCTAGCCAGTTGCCCGTAATAACGGGCACCTGTTCAGCGCGCACTAGCAAATACAGTGCGAACGGCTGTTATCAGCGGGGCCTTCGATTTTATAGCTGGTGCGCCGTCCTTCTAGTTTATGTCCATGGTTTGACAAATTTTCCTCTGAACTCCCACCAACAAGTTATAAATGGCGACACGAAAATGACGTCATCGACTCACTACCATCTTATAACCTTCATGACTACGTCATGAAGGTAAAAATAGTGCCGGTTAAAGAATTATAACAGTAGCCTCGCACTCTGTGACTGAATGCCACTGTATGACAAAATAGCGCTCCCATACCCCTCCCAAATGACTAGCTGAGGGAGGGTTAAAGAACCACTGGATCTGCGACTGAGTGAAAACTCAGCGATGCAGTGTTTATTGAACTCTCTGAGGCATCGTCATAATTCAGCTTCACCGGACATTAGATTTCTACCAATGTCGGAGTATACAGTTGATGGTCGACCTCTGCAACTGATGAATCTGCAAAATGCCATCAGAAAATTGTCTGTATCAAAGGAGTAGCTGACCTCTAGGTGTATGGCACGTGTACTTAGACAGGTAATCAGTAAACCATATCTGGTACAAACTCCGTAAAAATCGCAAAAGTCAAAGCCGCCCTCGGAAGGAGAAAGATCACCAATACTCGACATACAGAACCCAAGAAAAAACGAACACGACGAAACTGAAATGGATGATACGAGTGAAGGTGCTGCAAAAACAAGAGGCCCATGGGCCTTGAAACATTGGTATATCATACTATGGTAAGGTAGCTTTATATCTGCCAGAAATTGTTCTATGACAATATTGATTGGGAGGACCACAGACTTAAGAATTGAACGAATTTCATTATTCTGCTGACCGATTTAGCCTACGTTATTTGTATTGTTCAACCTCATTAATGCGATTCTGTTAAAGACGAAACTAGTTTATTCTGATGTTTTCCATCATGGCCCAGCCAAGAGATTCCATCGATTTAGAAATGTGTTACATATCAAGACTATGCTTGCTTTTTTATTTCAATTACATGTATATAAGAATATGTGCAATCATTTTTTAATTCCAATGATCTAAGAATATGTTGTATCTCAATATCATCTTGTGCGAATAAGAATAGACATTACAGACGCGCGCTGCATTCAATCAGTGTATACGCAATTCATTCAAAACACAATTCATTTTACCATACACCATCGCATTTCAAAGATGGATGTGCCCACGGATAAGAAAAGGACGAAAGTGTCCTTAGAATTTCTATGGAATCAAACATCAGAAATAAAACGTTTCGCTGCATCGATCATCGACGATTTACTTACTGAGTGTGTGTGGAAATTGTATATTCCTGAATAATATTTGTTGTATAAATTTTGTTTCTGTTGGTCTTGTGTATATTGATGTATTTGTGTTTATGTATTTTCAATCTAAAATATGTCCACATAATCATGTGTACTACATATTTTTGATTGAAATTCACCTCACAATGGTGTGATAAGGATTTTTAATCTTGCTTGTCCAGGAAATTTGAATGACACTTTCAGTGCCAAACGACGTAGATCTACATTTTTACTAAAAATGCGTTGAGTACCGAACGACGTAGATCTATGTTTAAATCTGAAATAGCCACAGGGTTTTACCCGCTGGTCTATTTCTATCACAGTTAGTACACAGTCGTTTCTACGCGCCTTACATAGACATACTAATAGTACATAGACACACTAATCATAGTAGGCGATCAATATAACACAAAATGGCGCAGCGCTAAAGGCTTACAGCGGGTGCCGTGGAACTTTTGTTGGATTCTGACTCCGATTTGGAATTGAATGAGGACCCTGATACACGTCATCGAACACAGACGATCAAGAACCCGATGAAGGGGATATTAACGACGGAACCGTGAGTTATAGCGCTGATATGTCGTCAAGTAGTGATAGCGATAACGGCCGCGCCGGCGCGCTATCCCACAATGTTGTTCCTTGAGCTCGTGGTCGTGGCAGCGGTCGTGGCAGGCCAGGCCTACCTTAAGCCCGGCGCACACGAGGCAATTTTCAGTCGCCGGTTGCTGCGACCGATTTTTGAGCAAACGTTGAGCAATCGTGTCGCCCGAGTTCTACCACTGGAGACGGAGAGGCAAAGCAAGAAAGCACAAGAAAGTGTTTTTCTACTTATTAGAAATCCCAATACACAATGCATACATTGTTCATAAGCTGAAGAATAATTATCTAGAAAAGACACTTCTGTCCTTTCAAATGAAAATCATCAGAAAGTTGTGTCACGCCGATGACCCAGGAGACATAAACTCGTCTTCCGAAGATGAAGACCCTGCTCCACCCCCTGCTAGGATCCAAAAAACATGATCCTATAACTAGGTTACATTGGGATACAACAGACACCACATGGAAATATTTCCAGCTACAGAAAAAAGGAAATAACCCCAAAGAGCTTGTCGTGTTTGTAAAAAACGTGGAATTCGCCAGGACACAAGATACTACTGTTCCACCTGTGGAGTCCCCCTGTGTACAAAGAAGTGCTTTGTGGATTATCATTCAAAGAAGCAGATCTAACATGTAGAAGATACAAAAAACAACAATGAAAATTTCATGTAAGTACCTTTATTCTTTCTACTTTTTCTAGGCCCATGAAAATAGGTAAAATTGGGGAAATGTCTGGCCCCGGGGGGACAATCACACATATTGGCCCGGCACTGAAAGTGTTAAGGTACACCTTCAGTTTTCATCAAAGGATTGTGTACACCCTTATGAAAAAAATTATATGTAGCACTGATAAGCATATCAGTCATTATGTTAACCCTTTAACCGGCAATCGGTCGCTAGCGACCGATTTGAATAGACAAGCTATAGTGAATAGAATAGTCAAGTATTGATTTCAGTGAAGCATTATAACTCATTTTCCTATTGGTAGATGGCAACACCAGACGGCCTTCAATGTCTAACAAGGTTGGAAAGTGATATATCATACATTTGGCATGTAGAAGGGGGTATGGAAACCATGTGTCACGTGGGTCAGATTTCCAAAATTGAGAATATCGTTAGTAGTAATGGCCAATGCACTCAAGACGTTCTCTAGTGAGTTTGGCTGATATTTTGGACATAGTAATGAAAGATTCTGATGATAATTCATATTGGGATGAATCTCATGACAGTTTTTTATTATTGGTGGCCCAAAAATCTGGATGACCTTGGGATCTGTGACCTTGGGATCAGACCCTGAATGTAACCCCCAAAGTTCGCAAACATGGTATCATTTGAAAGCTTGTGAAAAGAGCTTTCATAAAAAACATACAGTATGGGGTTATCCCTCATATCAACTGAGTTATTAAGTTTTCCCCTTGCAAGGTCCAAAATCACTCACAGGCCGAAAAATACTTGCCGGTTAAAGGGTTAATATCAACCCTAATGAGCATACAATAATAGCTGGAGACTTTAATTGTATAGAAAGTCCCATAGATCATGATTCAACATCTGTCATTTCATCAATACGAAGTGGTTCAGAACAATTAGCCAATTTATGTCAACAAAACAGATTAGCAGACACTTACAGACTTAAAAACCCAGACACACCAGCTTTCTCTCGAGTAGCAAAATGCAATTACAATGTCATTAAAACAAGAATAAAAATCCACAAACCCTGGCATGTAACTGGCTAGGTAAATGCAAAGACCATGGTACCCCAAGACCTTTAAGTGCGATTCTTAGCACCACCACAGAAAAAGAAAGAATTTTGCAGGCCTTCTTTAAATTAAGTAAACACAAAGATTGTGAACTTAAGAGCATAGGAATAACGCCGAATTGGACGCAGGGACAAAGGCGGCAACACAAACAACAAAAAATTGTTAAAGAAGCATGTCATATCATCAACAAAAGTCTGAGAGATGAAGAAGGTAGCACTAACGAACAAAGAATTGGAGAAAAAGCCAGGAATAAATATATTAAGACACGTTGTCAGGTATCAACCAGACGTTGCATCAGATGATGAATAGATTGACATTAACAAAAGTGAAACAACGAGCAGCTCTTCAGCCGAGGAGTCTGAATATACAGCTATAACTTTGCCATCCACACCACAGAACAATCAGCGAAACTTAAATGATATGATATACGATATACGATATGATAATATCAACAAATTATCTATGTGTAAGTGCCTTGAAATTAAAAATACAGTTTCAGGTGACCTTGGCATTTGATCTAGAGCACCCAAAATCTAATCAGTCCCTAAACTCAGCTAGTACAACACAATTTTTGAATTACAGGAAAGGGTTAAGGTGCAAGGGCATGAAAACCACTGCAGACAGACGGACGAATGGATGAGAAAGTGAATACAGTATGCCCCAAGGCCTTGTGAGGGCACAAAAGAACAAAAGCTGCTGTATCACAACTCCAATAAACAGACTATCAGTCAAGTAGACGAAAAAACTTGACTCTGCCTCTGGTTTACCCCTAACTCTATAACGGGAGCATTATAACCCCAAAAATTGGTACATGTTAATTAGCAGATCATGTTATGCCGAGAAAAATAAATATCAAACAAGCGACTTACAATTCCTCTAAGTGATGATTCGAACATGTCAGTGTATGGAGAATCAGTCTCAGAAATTGTTGTTTTAGTTGAGAATTCAAGTCTTGGTGAAATTCCAAACTGAAATGCAAATGGAAATGAAAACTTAACATTATACTTATACATGTTCACCTTACCCAGCTAGCACACAAAAAGCTTGTATACGCGTCATTTGCCCTCGTCTATATGGTGGCCATCACAGCTAGTTGTATTTGTTTGGTGAACACGCAAGTGTTGTAGAGGTACAACATTTGCGATGGCCAATAATAATCGCAAATGAACGCTACCAGTGAATTTGTATTCATAGAACTCCTCATGAGGTCTGTTGTATAATCAATCGTTTGCGCCTCAGTTGCATCTGATGGTTGCGCGAACACGAATCATACATGCGCTAGACAGCAGGCTGGTGAATAGTGCTGCGCGTGTAGTTAGCCTCTATTATGCAGTGTAGTGTATTGAAAAATTAATGTATGCAGGGCTTTCAAAATATGTCGTCGGCCGTCGCATACGACTGTTGGTAAGAATCCTGCGACTGCTATGAAATATCCCGTCTGAAATCAATGATAGTATAAAAGCTGTGATCAGTGGTTATATTTAAATGTACTGTAATCTGTAATCCGTAGTAATACGTCACAGTATCGGATATCAACGGGTAGGGGAGAGCGCAAGTTAGGTTAATTTTTGCTGAGCTGGGCGTCAAACTGCTCAGTTGTACCAGAGCAGATGATATTTACTGTAGTCAGAGTGCATCGTGTGAAAAAGTGCCTCAGACGCGTGGCCTAGTTTAAGTTTCCAGGAAATAGGCTGCCTTCCAAACTACTGCCAATCATTCTAGCGACTGCCAGTGTTTAAGGAGTAGTGTATATTCGATGAATTATTTCCTTTCAACAAATCGTTGATGCTCCGAATCTTGTTATCCAGGAAGAAAGACACTCTAAATATTTGGATGGATATATGAAAGCTGTGGGTACTGGAGTGTGTAATGAGTAGTGTAGTGTGATCTGTGTGCATTTGTGGCCAGCACACAGATCACATAGTTCAATGGGGTTTGGGGTTATTTCAACAACACAGAAGTAACGTGTAATAAATGATGACTTGAATTGCATGACTACCTACCACCCCTCATTATTGTTGGAAAACTAAACGTTCGGCACTGACTAAAAATTAGTAATAACATTTTAGAAATGGCCAGAATTTTAACTTAGGTTCTATCTCATTTTTATTTTACAATTTCGATTGGTATAATTTTTTTCTAAACGGCCGTTAAGGCTTCATGTTTCGTCTGCAATTCACTGCAAATAGTTACGCAACTACGCACATTTCCGTGTTTTTGGCAGCTGTACACTCAATCGGCACCGTTCGTGACTAGCTTCACTGAGGAATTATCATTACCGTATTTTCCGGTGTATAAGTCGAGTTTTTGAGACCAAAAATCATGTCCAAAAAACGTAGGTCGACTTATACACCGGCTACACTTTCGATATCGTTTTAAACTGACGATCTTTAGAGTTCAAGGTCGCCATGATGAAATGGAATATTAATTTATGTTAGGCTACACTCATATACCAATTAGAATTTAGGATGTTGATAACAATAGTTTCTTATAGTTTGGAAATGTTTCAGAATTAACTAATGTTTAAAATCAAAAGATAAAGAAAACTGCGTATATTCATTGTACAGTGTTTATACGCGATGCTGTGGCAGCGTGCCAATAATCAATACACAGTCAGTCTAATACTAGACTACAGGCGCGCGGCATTCAACGTATACACTAGACATTCAACACGTGGATACAAACAATGAGCACTAATCCGGTAATTTAATATTAGAAACAACAGATCCCAATGATTTAATAATGCAAACAGTGGTAAAGACTCTCAACTACTATGAGAATGACATTGGCACTGTTTTCAATTTGACATATGTAAACACATGAAGAAGCGACTCGACTTATACACCGACTATAGACCTAGCACAACTTTTTAAACTGAAAATTTGACCTCGACTTATACACCGGGTCGACTTGTACACCGGAAAATACGGTAATTAACATCGCCATATCACATCATCAACTTATATTGTGCCTTAAAACCCTAACAGCCGAAATAATTGAAATGCCCACACAATTTCTATCATTGAAAATTCAGAGAGTGGCCATTTTTGTGTTTGCTGCTTCGCGTAATCCCGCGCGGTGGCGCAACCGCGGGGAATGGGGCCGATACGTCTAGACTATTAGACAAATTTCATATGGCAAAAGGTGACAAATTTGTTTGGTGAACACGCTGAGACAATTAGTTTGGGTAGCCTTACAGCAATAGCAGGTGTTCTTGAGCTGGCTGCTTGACCAATCAACAGTTACACATTGCCATTACTGCAGTTACTTACACTAGCAAATCAATAAATTAGATATTTCCAAAAATGAAAATATGCAATTTCATGTATACACTATTCCTGGCTTTTTTCACTATTATTGTACTTTTTTTAGATATAGAATCTGATTTAAGCATGTCCATGAAATTTTCAAGAAATAAGCTTTCGTAACCTCGAGATAACTAAATATAAGATAACTAAATATTTCTGTGATAACAAGCACTGTGTCAGTGGTGGGGGAAGATTTTGCAACTGCTAGACTTGCAACTGGTGTTTCAAATCATTTTGAAAGCCCTGTGCATCTGGTTGCTAGGCATTGAGACTTGAACATGTACATGCGATGTTGTTAGAACAGGCCTATATTGTGTTGGATGGGTACCAACTCCTGAATCGCTGGCATTGGTGAAACCACTTGGATTTTGTTTATGATTTGGAATATCAATATACATTTTAGGCTTTTCTTTAGCAAAGTTAATGATTCCACACTGGAATATATGCCATCTTGAGGATGAATTATTGTTCTTATTTCTGATACAAGCCTATACGTGTGATTTTTCGCAGGGATCCATGTCACAATTGATATTGAATGAATAAAACCAGTATCAATGACCGACCCTAGTCAGTAACCTGTCTGTGGTTTAGTTTCACTATCAAATAATTTTTACAAACCACTGTTAGGAAAGGTAACGTCATTTTTCAATGAAATTTTCGGGAGTATAATTTACTCCCAAAATATTTTCCTGTCATTTTGTTGTGTTTTGAAACCAGAAAATTTTCTTTTTCTGTAGAGTCTAGAATAGGTTAAGTTCTTGGGATAATTCGGTTTTGAGTCCTCAGTAGTTGAGCCGGTTTTATTTCTCCTTCATTTTCTGGAACTCTTGCAGGTTCTTGTGTCATAGGGACAATGGTATGGTTATCATCTTCCTTACTTCTGCTGCAGCACCTTCACAGTAGTTAGGTTTATCGTTGTTCTCGTGAACTTCCATAACATAAGTTTTGATGCTTGTTTGTGATGTCATAACTCAATGAAGTATATGTATGAAATACATCATTATTATATTATTATCGTTATTATTATCGTTATTATATTATTATCGTTTTCTGACTTTCGTCGAAAACCATCTTGTAATTCTGTTGATTATTACTATTTACATATTTTCCACTTTTTTTCATCGCATAAAATTCATCTCTCGGATTCCACAACTAACAGCTACTGAACGGAATGTTGAATTCTGATAGAAATAAAACAGACTTTCTCTCCGCGTAGATTCTATCAATGCACTGTCCATCCTATTTTAACCCTAAAATTACTTTCAGACAGCTAACACCGGCGGAAATATACTACGCCGGTGATCGGCTATCAGTATGTCCCTTCAGGTGTTCCGTACTCCAGCATACAGTATACCTGAATGTGTCGATGAAACAATTCAATGAAACGATAATACATCGATGAAACGATAATACGTCCAAGGAATGCTACGATATCGGGTCCAAGTCCATGAGTTTACAAGGCCGGCGCTCGTGAGTCGGACAGGTTTACAGGCATTTATTTGTTGTTACCTCTTCTATATTATTGATTTCCTGTTATTCCGGTTATTTCATTTAAATATATTCCTGATCTGTTCATGTAAAGAAAAGCACCAATAAATACATTTTGAATTGATCAAGTTTAAATCAAGGTCGTTGAGTTCCGGGTGGCTACTAGAATTACGTCCGACTACATTCAGAGAGAAAAGAAACAACAGAAAAGTATCACGTGATAATCGATAGGCTACTACTACGGAACACACAGTTGACAAACAGTGTTAGGCCTGTGTCGGTTGGTGCATACTGGGACTAAAATATACTGGTTGGTCAGAGTTGGTTCGGTTGTGAGAAGTGTGGAAACTAAAAGAAACCTACCGGTATTTATTTGTCTATAGGCCTATTATAGTAGCCAATACCATTTTAAGTAGGAAGTTGTTACCCGTACGTGATTGTACGGTGATCTCCACAGGTTAGCCGTACGTGAGTTCCCTCTGCGCATGCGTCAATAATCTACGTGTACGCGCTTGCGTCAAAGAATAGGGATAGGGTAGGGTTAGGCGAGGATATATGTAAATAAATTTATCAACCCTGCAGTTGATAAATGTGGCTCAGTGGGTAAATCACTGGACTAGCGCCAGATTTTTTTTTCATTTGGTTTCGAATCCCAATATTACAAGTCAGAATTCTACTGCATTGCGCATGCGTCAACGTGCTTATATAGGCTAATCTGTGGAAATTACTGTAGATTCATGTATGGGTAACAACAGCGTTTTAAGTTTTGTTTAAGCTACCATGCCTACGTACTAGAAACACAACTTATTCGCTCTCGTTGGCCCTACACTGATGTTACTATACAGGTGTCATTATAACATGGATAGGATTGGGTCAGGACTAGCCTAAATTCAAATTCAGTATATTGACTTTTCTCTCGATATTATTACAACAATGCAATAGGCCTAAAGGTAGGGACACAGGTAGGGATTTTTTTGCCCGATCGCGGCAAATTTATAAATCGGATGAAAAATTCGCTCGGCGACGACGTGTGGCGACGACGACGTTTTCGTCAGCCAACTCGATCGCCCGTATCATACATGTCTAATATTTTCAGCCGATTATTTACGCCGGCGATCGGATCGCCCGCAAATTCGCTCGTCTGCCCGCACGCGGCGAATTTCACTGAGCGATCCATTTTCATCAACCAATAGGATGCATTGTTGATATCATGTGATTTGTTAACTCTCTTCCACTAAGTGCCTGTCACTGACCGAATTTCGGTTTCATCGCTACATGTGCCCACTCGTATCGGGCGTATAAATTCAGCGACAAATTAAATCGTCGCGATTGGGCGAAAAAATACGCTTGTGTGTCCCTACCTTAAAGTATTCACAGACAGAAAGGCTAATTGAGCCATGTGATTAAATTTTGCTCAGGCCTTGTCTGCTGACCTGACATTTATAGTCAAACCTAGATCCAAAACGTTCATGTGATGACGGCTTGTATACAAGAAAACAAGAAATCATGTAGGCCTGTACATTTTGCTGTACGGTACGTGGGTTTGGTATACCGATTTCTCCAATCTCGACAGATGAGTGTACGGTACAGCTGAACGAATTGTACCAATGGGAATAGGGCCTATTGATTGGGCTTATTATTTCCTGCTTTAGAATATTGAAATAAGGCAATTTTCATTCAAATATCCAACATCGGTGGAAGTTTGAATACTGTATACATGAATATAGGTTTTCATGTTCAATGAATATTTTGCACTTCATGGGTATATGCCAATTCCAATGTCAAACGCATGAAGATAAATGGTCAAGGGCAGTCAGTCAACACTAACTTTCTTCGACCGATGTTGCATCATACCATATACGGTCTGATTCTTTCAACTCAAGCAAAGCGATCAACACAATCGACATAACACTGGAATAGTTTGCAGTGACTAACAGTTTACTAACTAGTGGAATAGGTTTGATATTTACGCACGTGTTGCAAGGTTGAAATTGTTTATCAGTATAGAATTAGTAATCCATAAAAGCCAAAATCAACATCAGGCCAATACCCAGACCAAAGCTATTCATAATCTATCGATTGAATCTACAATACAATATATGTATTTATTCAAATATTTCAATAAAAATATTAATTCCTTGAAATCTATTCTAAATCCTAATACGTTCTAATATCAGTAAATGTATGCAACACCTATTGACTCAGCAGATTCTTAAGATGAGTTTCTTAATAGAACCGATCCATTTTTTTAGCGTGGTGATACAAAATAAATGCTTGGTCTAATCAATTCATATATATTGATTTTACGTCCACGTAAGTTTGGTTTCAAAGCTGAATCACATTAGACATTTACAGAGTGGTTGTATATTAGGTTAGAATCTGTCAATACATTATATTTTATGTATCAGCATTTAAATTTTCAATAATTCAACCTGAATGGCATGGTGCGGATATGCAGAAAACCCGTTATCGCTGCCTTGCAGCTATATTTATTATTATTATTACCTTTACTTATGTATCTATCACCCCATATCTCCTAGGTCTGTGGACCCTTGGACTCGTGGAACCTCCACCCAGCATTATTTATGTACTTGTATATCTATTAAACGTAACTTTATATATCCTAGACCTGTCGACCATTGGACTCGTGGATCCGCCGGTATTTGTGTATCTATTTAATCTAATATCTGTTAGACCCGTGGACCCTTGGTTTCGTGGATCTATTGGCCCAGTTATGAAGTTTTAGGTGAATGGAATAAGGACAGTTAATACAAATGTATACAGCTGTATCCTATCAACATCTGACAGTCTTATACAGGTGCTATTGTACATACTACAATCATACTATGATTTTTTTCTCTGAAGGTTATCCAAAAACCTTAGCTAGGCCTGCTCCCTTTCCGCTGAAAATATATTTGTGATCGACTTATGATGCATCTATAACATCAAAATAATGATGTTCATATAGCTCTATTGTTCATTCTATAGTTCAAATAGCCCCAGAGACTTCGAAATGCAATCTTCATAAAAAAATATCTCCGGGAAAAAACAGGCACAAATTTTTTCCCGTGTTATAGGACCCTAATTACTCGTCACTCAGATATTAGTACCAATTTAAATAATGGCTTTTCTCCCAACAATTCCATTACTCCATGCCTTGCCAAACACTAATTAGTTACTCACTCACCAATTTACTCAATTAACCTGTTCTCCTCTTTATATATACCCCTGTTTTTAGTCAATATCTCACACCTGACGATGATCTCTAGTGTGAGATTGAACGTCGTGTTCTTAAATTTTAGATTGTTTCAATAAATAATTCTCGATTTTAGATTTCTTTGAATTTTTGAATAGTGGGTTTTTATCTTACGTCTGATAATATCATCATTTTTTATGCATGTTGCTTGCTAAAAGTCACGAATTATGTCATCTTATATGTACGCAGCTTAGTAAAAGTCACAGATTATTCAAGATGAATGTTGGGAAAAACAACACCGAAAATTTGAAATTTTGAAATGATTTAAGCTTTTCAAAATCAGGATATTGAAGTATTTTATTAAATTTATTTAGGAGGGACATTTGCCTAGAGGAGATTTTTACCGGTGGGGGAGGGGGGGGGGTGGGTATTTACTGGGGGATTTTTCCGAATATAAACCATTTTAGTGGCAAAAATAATCAAAAATAATGTTGACCTATACATGAAAAAGCTGCATTTCTTCCAATTAAATTTTCATTAAATTATTGCCATGAAATAAAGGCAATTTCGATTAATCTTAAAACTTTAAAACTTATCACATCATACAAACAGATTTAGCTCGATGGTTATCGGTTAGAGTTTTATCGCTCATATATTTCACATTGTCAGAAAAGTGGATGAGGGCCTGGCCCCATGTCTATGTATTGTTCTCTGAATCCAAGAACATGTCTATCGCACATTTGAGCCTAAACGTCTACTTTTATTTAGTAGCCACTTAAGATTTGCGGTGATATGTGAAAACATAACACACTGAGAACTAGTGGAAAATTCTATTCTCACGCTATAGTTTGGGGTATAGTTGTATTTTGAGTGACTCAGTTAAGCTCTGAAGATAGTCTAACCACTAAAAATCGAGATTGGAGTAAATTAGTTTACAAATTGTCATTGGTTATGGAGTTTTACGATGAATCGAAATTTCCTTCTTTTTATGGCGATATTAGTTTAATGAAGAATTCGATTTCAACAAATGCAGCTATTTTCAAGCATGTCTGCATTCATATTTTGATTTAATTTTTAAATTAGAAGCGTAATCATAAATTCAGGCTAACCTCTCATTATTGGAATGGTGGTTTATTTTCAACGGGGGTCTGGATGTCTTTGCATCATAAATTAAGAAGTGCATTTTGGAGTGTTCGAACCTCCCATGATTTTATATTAATTTCGCTGAATCGTTGATTTAAAAAAATAAAATATGCTGTATCTATAATGGATTTATGTGGATCTATCAATGCATTCTAAAGAAATCTTCAGAACTGAGGCCGAATTTAATAGAAATAAGAAATTTCGTATAGTATTCAAGATTTCATTTGGATAACGGTAACGGCCTTTGGTGATCTTCACCGTGGGGTCATGAATGAAGAAATACCGTAATAGAACTCTTAATATGATAACATGTGTTGAGATGAAACCGCAACGTTTTGACTGTTGACTAACAGCCATCATCAGGTGGAATGTAGACATTCCAGTGATTTGAGCTTTAAGTCAGATGGCAGTCACTGAAAATCCGAACGTTGTTGTGGTTTAATTTTGATAATTAAATGTCATCGTATAAAATTTTATTGCGGAATTTCTTCATTTATCGGATTAGTGTTCTATTCGACTACTTCGGGTCATGTAGTCGTTTAGATAGACAATTATTTACTTGTCGCCACGGAAGGTATATGCAACCGTGTCAGTCGCTATGGGAGAGATTCTCTGTATATCGGCATCTTAAATCGGCACCTTTGTTAGTCCTAGCCTGCATTCACTTCCAATTTAACGTATTGGTAACTTTATTCTTACTATGAATGCACTTCTGTCGTAGAATATGGTGCCACTGATATAAAAGTAGTTTTTATTTTACGATAATTTGAGAAATTGAGTTATATTGGAAAAAAACTGATAAAGTACCTTAAAATTCAGCGATTCATTGGCATTTTATTTCATTGGCATCTTCAAATAGAGTTTTGAGGTGCTAAGTTAAATACTATTAAAAGGTTATTATTTTTGGTGGTCAGTGCAGTTTGTTTATTCGTTCATCAATCACTGTCTAGTTAGCCAGTGTAATTCACCTGTTGACTGATAGCTGCTGCTGGGCTTTTGATAACCTATACAAACAATTTACTCAACAAAGTAGGAAAGCATGTGAAACTGAAATTTCAGCCTTGCATTCTTTTTCTTAGACCAGAAGAGGTATTTTTATCAAATTGGAATTATAATAACTGATTTCAAAACTACGTGAACATCTCAACTGAATTTATTTCAGTATTTATTCAATCAATAATGATAATTGTTAGGCTTATTCTCACTAGCATACGCTCAGTAAGTAATGGGTATTAGATTATAATATAATGCACTATTATTTTGATCTTATATTAGAAGTTGTAATATCATTTCAACCAAACTGTATAACTATGAAATGAAATTTCCGTTAAGGTATATCAATTCTAACAAGTGATAAAAGGGTTCAATATTCATAAACGAACAAGCAGAGAACAGCGTGACAAAGTGAACATCACATGGATTACTTAAAAATTGATCGTATCGAAATAAACAATAATTGTAGGTTAATTGTAGGTTAATTCTAAGTATTTTAGATACATTTTTTGGGAAAATTTGTTGTAGTCTTTCATCCAAGTAAAGAGATCTAAAGACATAATCCATTTCATGAACATATGATTTTATTTGTATTTTCGTCTCTCATATATCCTTGAAGACAAATTCATTTCTACAGAATCAAAGATTTATGACAGTATGAATGCACCAGCATGTTTTATAATCGCAAATATAAAACAAAAATCATAAAATTCCAAATTAGATCTAGCACAACACTTGTTTTAACGGATTTAATCCATAATGATGTTATATAAATCAATAGTTTTCCTATTGGTTATTCCCATTTTGTTGAGCTTGATATAATTTAGGGGGTTCTTAGCAACTCAGAAACTAGGATTTCTATTGACAGAACTGTATTCAAAGCATACAGAGTTCTGTATACAAAGCATATGGGGTTTAACAGTACCTTTGCCCCTGTCACGTATCACTGCAAATCTTTAACAGATGTGGCTATTTTGACCAGGAAATTACCGTGCCATCTCAAAATGGTCATTTTTCACTAGTTGACTTTTAGAAATGATGTGTTTTGAGAGTAGCTATTGTGGTAGGAGTTACTATCACTAAGTCGCTGTTTACAATCGGTTGGTTACAGTCACATCTACTGCCAGTGTGCACTATCAAAATGCTAGCACACTAGCACATCAGATGTTTTACAACAGTCACTTTTCAGCAGTAGACTCTTTCAAACAGCTACTGTGGAAAACCAACTGAATTGAAACGTAGACTATTTCGGCGTCAGTTTATTTGTTATTTGTGATTACATCCAGCAGTCAAATGATTTCATTTCAATCGTTGCCTCAACTTACAATCGTCACGATTTTTTATATATTTTTCTGTCATATCTGAAACTCGGGTCCCAAGGGCGAATCCCTATTAAAGCCGCAAGACTACATCGAAGTACCGATGACGTAAGCCGAAAGCCGTTACCGCTCTCCGCAAAATAGATTCGTTACCGTAATCCAACTGAATTTGTATAGAATATATGTAACGAAATTTATCAATGAATCGGTCAAATAAAACATTTTCTTTAGAATATGTAAAATGTGCATGGATTCAACAAGTAAACCCTCCCATCCACATTATACTTATTTTAGGCCAGGCTTCAAGTCAACAACTCGGAGAACATGCTCATGGAACACAATGAATCGAGCCCATAAACTGATCAAGTTTCTTCCATTCAGAGAAAGAGAAATCTACGTCTTTCTCTCATGGCCAAGACCCAGTAAAACCCAGATTTTCGACCCTCTCCTCAACATAGCCCCACGAAATAAGTTTATTCATTATGTATGTAATACCATGGTTGATGAGAGTTGAATTATTTCCTCACTGCATGATGTGTGTGAATGCATGACCGTTTAACCAAACTATTTAGTATACAGTGCGTAACATAAAAAAACAGAATATATTTTGCCTGCAAATGTTGCATACGGTAAAAAAGGACATATTATGGTAATTATTAAACCTTCTGAAGTACATTTATAATTTAAGGATGGAATGTTTTCTATTTAAAGGGGAGGTCCCAGCAATGGGGTCGAAAAATTTTTATGTCACAGATTTTAATTTTCTTTGCGTTTGAAATAAAGCTTATTGAATATAGAGTGGATTCTGAAATTGTCAGACACCTGCAGTTCCCTTAAGTATTTCTAACTGATAAACAAGTTTTAGGGATTCCCGCTTAATTGAGATACTTAGATTATCTCTAGACAGCTGAAACTCATTTAAAACCAAGAAAATACAAATCCATGATATATGACCAAATTCTACCCTGATGCTTGGTCACCTTCATATACTCTTTAACTTTCTTAAGGTCATAGGACAACACATGGCAGGGGCAGGACTAGAAGACTAATGGACAAAGTCTGGATTATTTGCCAGTCACAGTGTCACTGCAATGTTAGAGGGGAAGGCATATTATAGAGCAGTGAGAGGCCATCAACTTGTCTTTGAAGCTGTGAATAAAATTAGGTTGGAAACGTTCGTTACCTGGATTAAAGACAAAGGAAACCCATGCGATATAATATGTGCTGTTCAAGGTCTCATTGAATCTATCAAGATTAAAGACTCACCGTATGGTAAGTGTAATTTAGTATGAAGACCTTATCATCTTATATTTTATTATTCAATTATTGTTATTCCACAGTGAGCAAGCAAATTCGAACATATTACTAATTATAGTCTAAGCTAATTACCCAGGCTTGAATAGCTCCAATGTAAAGACTTGGCAATATATATCACTGGTCGGCATTGATCAGTGTATATTTAATTGGGAATTTATTTTATTCTGATATTTACAGCTCAATTCCACTACACTATTTTATCTTTTAGACAAAATGAAGTTACCCGCAGATCGATTGAGGGATGCAAAGTTCAGCCATCTACTGCAAATATTCGATGATGTCCAAAGTGAACACTCAAATAATTACAAGTTATGGCTTGATTATATAAATATGGTTGGAGTGATGCTTGATTTCATCAGAGCGACGAGAGACGGGAACTGGTCACTTCATTTAGGAAGTTTTGCTAAAATGCTACCATGGATGGTTAGGTACGACCATGTCCACTATAGTCGTTGGGGACCAGTGTACTTGGCACAGATGACTGACTTGGAGAACACTGCACCTGATATCTTGAGGTACAATGCCGTTTGAAAAAAATATTTTTGTAATTTAGAAAGTTCATCAATATTCAGCTCTATTTGGCTGGTAAATTGAAATTACCGTACTGTACTAATGCAAAATGATTTGACACGGGTTTATTTTTATTTTTTGAATATCTGCTAATATGTAACAGATAGTGTCATGATTATCATAAAATCTTACCATGTTATCCATTTGAATTACAGGGAATTTATCAATAACTTTGTTGCTAAAAGAACGAGCAACAAGTTTAATCAAGTCAATTTTGACCAGGCAACGGAATGGATCAATAGAACGTGTAAGATGGCTAATGGTATCATTGGTATTTCCCTTGACGAGAAAACCAGAAACAGATTCTGTATAACATGGGCAGCAGCTGCTAATGCCATGCAGCAGACCAGAGTTCTACTGGGCATCGAAGATACTGAAGTTGAAGGTCCTGTCATATCAGGACAAAAAGACATGCTTCCCAGCAGAATTAATACTGATGTTACAGCAATTCAAAATCTGATTACACTTCTGATAAATCACAATGGAAGTCACTAAAATAACAAAAATGTCATCATTATTTTAATTGATCATTCCTCAAGGTTTTCTGAAATTGTATTGATAAAAAAATCCATTTTGTTATTTTCAGGTTTTTCAAAGTGCTCCTGGTGGATTAATTCGATCTGTGATAAGCAATGATGTAGCGACAAGGCCAATTACGAATGACTTGGTTAATGCTCACCAGAAAGGCGAAAATAAGTTGGACGGTATAATCCAAAGTAGATTTCTGGACAAATCCAACAGTTTCTTTGTTCCGATCACCAAAGAGAAAGCAAAGAGATTTCCCGATGTTTACATAGATGAAGTCGTTCAGTCAAAGAAAGTAAAACCAGCCGCTAATGACAGCACTGCTAAATTCTTCCAAAAGGTTCTAGTAGCTACGCAGGGTGGAGGACGTGATATAGACATGAATTTTATATTAAATCATGAGTTGGCAGAATACCCACCAGCCATAGTGACTACAACAGGAGAGATGCGTCAAACAGCCAAAAGCAAAATTCTCGAAATTCTTGGCAGAAATGCTGGTATTGATGTATCTGATAGAAGTAAACTGGAGAGTACAAAATCAGAGAAATCGATCATCATTGTAGACGGTGTTGCACTTATACAAAAACTTGGGAGTCCAGCAAATTCATCATGCAAATCCTTCGATGACTATGGAAGAATATTCTTTGAGAAGGTAATAATGATAAATTACCCACAGACTCAATTTCCGATTTCTTGTAACCTTTAATTTTGGATTTGCATTGTTATTTTATTATGATATTGATTCTTGGTTGTTATATCAATTTTTCAGGCATGTTCCAACAAACTTGATGACACATCCAGAATAGACGTTGTCTTTGACTGTTACAATGGAAGTAATTCAATTAAACTTCAAACTCGCTAAAAAAGATCGAAAAAACCTGGAGTGAGGAAACTAATCAACCACGACACGCCTTTCCCAAAGGTTTGTTAAGTTATTTTTCAGAAATTCTTATCATAAAAACGGAATAATATGTTTAAACATCAGTTTAAACAGTGGCAGTTATTAATAACATGATAGATGTTGATAATTCAAATGTAATTTCAGGACTGGAAAGCATTCATCACACTAGAAGAAAACAAATCAGACCTCGTAACATTTCTCAGCAACTTTGAGGTGAAAGTACACAGTGGTATAGAGATATTAGTCAGTGGTGGTCGGACTGTTCCTACTTCAACTACATCTGGGATTTTGCCGCATCTGGGATGCCATCACGAGGAGGCTGACACCCGCATAATTTATCACATGCAGCATGCAGTAGATGCAGGTAAGCATTATAATCCATTTTGCTGTTTCAAAATCCACAAAAGTATTGGCAAAACACTTTATTATTGTAATCTAATTACAATTTTTGTTAACTTTTCAGGTGCAACTCGAGAAGTCATTGTTGCTGACGACACAGACGTGCTGCTGCTGCTGTTGTATTTCAAAGCAGACATCGATGCTACCGTTTTGTTGATTAGTGGTAAAAAGGTGTACGACATCAGTAAAATCAGGGACAGTCGAAGCGAAAACATTTTAAACAATATTTTAGGATGGCATGCGATAACTGGATATGACACAACTAGTTCTTTCTCGGGCATTGGCAAAAAAACTGCTTTGGATATTTACGTTAAGCATCCAGAACTGCTTTCTGGAATTGGCCGTGGTACAAGTTTTGAAAAAGTTGAAGAGTTTGTCTGTAAAATGTATGACACACAATTTTCAGCTGTAGAGGAAGCTCGTGTTTCATTATATGAAAATAAGGCCAAAAACCTTTGCTCGCTACCACCAACCAGAGACGCATTGCATTATCATTATATCAGAGTGAACTACCAATGTAAAATTTGGTTGAATGCAAATCGTATCTACATGGCGGAAAATCCTGAGGAGACTGGAGCCTGGGTAGATAAAAATGGTAAACTTGTACCACATTACAAGGACAAAACAGATTTTCCCGATTATGATGAACTGAATTCATGCAAGTGCATTAAAGGCTGCAAAGCAGGGTGCAGGTGTAAGAAACGTGGGAGGTGCATGAAATCTTGTTTCTGTAAAGGAGAATGCTGCCATGCGCATACAGACTAATGGGATAGTTCTATAATGCCTGTAATAGTTCTGAAGAATATTGTTGTAATAATAGTTTTTGTGATAGTTCAAATAGTGTATAACAATTATGATATGTAAGTAGTGATACTATTGTAATAGTTATAGTAATGATGTATGGTAGTAATTATAGCGATGCAATGTTTCTAATGTGTGATAGTTCTGTAAAACTTCCGAAATAGGTCAAAATAGTGTTAATTGAACAATAAGTGTAATACAGTACATGTATTTATGATACTATTGTATTCATAGTTGAATAATATCTGTTTAGCGTATTGTAATAGTTGACAGTTTATATGTAGGCTTTATGTGACTGAATAATTAGTACAAGTGAGAATATGTTAGTGGTACAAACTTTCAGTGTCTAAACTATAAAATGTACATAATTTATAAAGATATTTTATATAGCTTCGTGAAAAGTGCTGATATATTATATTTAACAATGTTGTGACCTTAATAAATACAAATACGTATGTAGTTAAATTCATTTCAAGTATTAAAAGCTGAATTTATGTAAAGTGATTAATGGGCTCTTTTGTCAAAATACTATCAGAATTTCGTTCAATCTTTATTTAAATGGATTTATCTCATCGGAAATGGATTCCTGGTCTATGGAAACCTAGGAAATGACACCAATATCAGCTTTTTATCTGTACTAGAACCAGAGTTATGGCAAATTTCGAAATATCCACAATACAGTAATAACGGGAGCATGTTGCTATGGAAACACAACAATGACAATTTAATTTCATTATCAGGGGATTCTAAAATCCATAGCAACCATAATTTATTGTAGACATGTTGTTTACTTACCTTTAGAGTAAGATAACGTAAATGCAAAGATTATCAGATAAATTCATAGATATTGGGTACTGTTTTCCTATAACCATAGCAACGGCGTGGCAACAATGAATTAGCCGATGATTGAGGAAAGCAAACTACCAATGGTCAAGTATTATCAGTAAAAATTGTTTAAAAAAATATAATGTCAAAGTATTACTTTTAGAGCTTAAAAGTTTTTTTCAGTATATTTTCAAGTAAATGAAGGCACCAGATTTATGTTGCTAGGCAACACACAACAATGAAAAAAGTGATTGTATTCGCATTCATATTTGTGCATGACTATGATATGTCATCACTAGTACATGTTTCAGCACCATTCACTTGACCTCCAGGTAATAAAATGAATTCACTTTTGCGTTATTTTTTGTTAAATTTAGCTTAAATTTGGGATAAACAGAGGGTACAGACTTTAGCGCCCTCTAGTGGCAAAAAAATGAAGTTGCCAGAGTGGCAATAACCTGATTCTGGATGCTGACATTATGGTCTATCCATCGATGTATGTTGCCAAGCTCTACCCAAAAATGCCTAAAGATCGATCTTGGATGGCGGAATATGTTGAATTAAAAAATAACAACACTTATACTTCAGATAGAATGAATAATATTAAAAGATGTGAAATTTGTAATAAGAAATATAAAAAAGAAAAGGGATTTAGAAATCATAAATTTGCACATGAATGAGATTGATTGAATGAAAAATTAAAATGAAAAATATCAATATTAATTTTTTTTAAACTTATATTTATTGAGTTAAATTGAAATAATTTGAAATACAACTAAAATTCCACCTATATAGACTAGAAATAATTGAAATTCTTGAATAATTAAAATTAATTCGAATCATATAATTATTTAATTAATTGTTCAATATATGACCCCTTTAATATCTATTAAAGGGGTCATTAAGCGGTTTTTGAGATATGGCTTAAAGTATTTTTTATCATCAATTATAACTTATTTATTGATTTAGCGGTCAAGAAATTAATTTTTAATTCTTCAATTAGTGTTAAAACGAGACTTTTGATCGGCCGCGCTGATTCCTTCCCAACCCGGAAGTGTGATGTCATTCTGAGAACCCAAACCAAAACAACATGGTGTAGTGTATAGAAACAAACAGCGATTAAAGTGCAAAATAGTGACTCAAATACATCAGATTCCAATCAAACGTCTGGAGTTTAGGAAGCCAACAGTTGTTATTAATAGACAGTCGAAATCATTCCATTTAATTTGGACCTGATGCCTCAGAACGAAGCAATTTGTGACTATAGTACAGCATATTTCTACTTTGTGGAGCAGCAAGCATTCATCATCATATAAGTCATTCCCTCTTTGTAAAAACCATGAGGAGGGGATGACTGATATAGACATCGCAGATATTTCTGTGGGTAGAGATATTTTTATCCAGTACTGGACCATAAAAGCGTCCTGAAACCGTAAACTTGTTCGTGAATCCAAGCCCAGCCAGCGCCATCCCGGCCATGCAATAGTAATGTGTGCTGCATACATACAGTCAGTATGTTGTACATACTACAGCGATGTGGGTCACTGGGGAAAGCCAGTACTATATCGTTGCTGTTTTCACTAAGCGACGTATCTCCAAAAAATTGATTTTTGAGTTTATCCATTAGAAAGATGGGGGACGTACATACTTTATCCATACCAAAAATAGGATTGTACCTCTTTTGGTTTCTGACCAATATAGAACCCTGGATGACGTATCTCATATTTATGGCAAAATCATTTTTTCACTAACCGACGTTAGTTTAGATACGACAATTAGTGAAACAAAAATATATGAAATCACGATCTTAATCATTTTTCACTTAGAGATGTATCTTATCTAATCGTAATTGCCACAGTGGAAAAATTTCCAAATAAGTTCAAATGGAGTTATTTAACATGGAGCACGCCCGAGGAACATGATTTATTGTGTAGCCATTCCTAAGTTGTAATTCTTGTAGTTAACCTCATCATTGCTAAACAGGGTTAACAATAGTAAGTTAAAGATTGTTAATATATGTGAACAATTGCTATCAAATTGAAATATTGTTTACTCATTGAGTTATAATTTGCTAAAAAATTCGAAGTATGAGTCATTATTCATATCTAAATGCATATATTGTGTGTTTGATAGAGAGACGTATCTACAAAAACAGGCAGTTTTATTTTTCACTTACCGGCGTATCTAACAGGATAAGGTGTCGTATCTGGTGAAAATCAGAAATTTGGCCCCATAATTTTGGAAAATTGAAAAACAATAACACCATATGATAATTAAGGTAAACCTCTCGATTTTGGCCAAATATAAGGTTGAGATGACATGAATGTCTATACCCATCGAGCTACCAAACTTTTCCCGATTTTCAAAGGCCATTTGTGAACTAGGGGTCCAGGGACACCATGCCCACTTGGGAAGTGGTTTCAAATGCTCAACAATCTAACATAACGCCCCCTAGTGACCATATACAAAAACCAATGACCTTGAAACCCACCAAAATCATGGAACATGTCAGCAGCTATGATTTTGTAATTGATTGTGATAACAAAATATGCCTCGTTACCAATTTAATATCGAAATACTAAGTTATTCTACTATTCAACGCCCCCTGGTGACCATATGCAAATCACCACAATCGTAGTACATGTCATGAACTTCATGGTAACAAAATATGCCTAGGTACAAATCTAATAAGGAAATACTAAGTTATTTTACTATTCAAGCCCACTGGTGACCATATAGAATAACTAATGTCCTTAAAACTCACCAAAATCATGGAAGATGTCATGAGCTTCAACCTTGCAATTGATTGTGGTAACAAAATATGCATAGGTACAAATATAATATAGAAATACTAAGTTATTGTATTATTCAACGCCCCCTGGTGGCCACATACAAAAACCAATGACCTTGAAACTCACCCAAAACATAGAACACGTTATGGGCTACAACTTTCCAATTGAATAGAGCAACACAATATGCTTAGGCATCAATTTAATGTGGAAAAACTTTTCCCACCTACGAATGAGTACTGATGACACCAAGATGACCGCCAATTGCGTCATAATTGGCTGATCAAAAATACCATTTCTCAGGTATAAAACATCCTTTTCAAAGAATACCCATCACAAATTGCAATGAGAAATGGCAAACCAGTAGGAAGCTACAGGACCTACAATTCTGGCCAAAATTGACATTTTAGGGCACTAAAAAGGTCATAGGATGGCCATCTTCAGTCAGATCGACCCAATTTTTTTTATGCTGATGGGCCCTTGGTAGATTCAAATATAAACGAAAGATCAAGGTAATTGATCAAAGCGTCTTCAAAATTTCCCTCGAAAACTTCGAAAATGTGTAAAAAGTGCTGATTTTGGCAAACAACAATGGCTGCCAGTCAGCCATCTTGAATCTGACTGAGCCAGTTTTTGGGCTGAAGATGTATCTAGGGTAGATACATGTATAAACCAAATATCAAGACATTACCTTGAAGCGTCTTCAGAACTTCCCAAAATAACTGGATTCCCTCTACGGACGGACGAACGGACAGACGACGGATGAAAAGTGAACGCAATAGCTTGCTGGGACTAAAGTCCCAAGTGGGCTAAAAATCAATTTTTTGGAGATACGTCGGTTATTGAAAACAGCGACGATATGCAGTGGAAAGCGCGTATCTCTTTCGTCTTACTAGGTATTAAATTCACAGACATAGCGTCACTTGGCAGAATAAAAGTCTCTCAGATAATAACTAGAATGTCGCTGGTGACGACTGACGCCCCCACATCAGGTGAAACGCCTGAGAGTAAAGTACACCATGAGGATATATTGAATTGTATATGAAGCAGCTTAGGTATTCAATAGTGAACAAATACATCATCAGCAAAAATAGAGTAAAGTAACTCAATAGGAATAGTCGAATAGTGAACGAATATTTGATCATCAAAAATAGAGTAAAGTAACTCAACAGGAATAGTTTGAATAAGGAAATACTCCATGAGTTAATGTATAGAGCATTCGTTGTGTGACAATTCTGGAAATATGCAACCATTAAAATTATTGAAGGCATATCATATAGTCACTAACATTAATGCTAGCCTGTAAACTCGATCAGGACTTATATCAGTTACTCACTTCTTCGAGCTGTGACATTGAACTTTCACCTACACTACTCAAAATTGAATCAGTTAGGCCTACTTATAGTCACAAGATTAATTCATTAATTATTTTACGTAGTAATCGTAAACAATCAATGAATTAGAGCCCGGAAATGAAAATTCCAAAACAACTTCTGGTGACCTTGACCTTTGACCTACAGGACCCAACATCTAATCAGTTATCTATTTACTCTAGGACAATCCATCAATTTAATTTCACCAAGTTATCTTAAACCATTTATGAGTAATAGCCTGGAAATGAAAATAGCAAAATAACTTCTGGTGACCTTGACCTTAGACCTACACGACCCGATATCTAAGCAGTCACTGTAGGTCTCTAGGGTAACCCATCCATAAAATTTCAGCAAGTTATCTTAAATCGTTCATGAGTTAGAGCCCGGAAATTAAAAATACAAAACGGCACCTGGTGACCTTGACCTTAAACCTACAGGTTCCAAAATCTAATCAGTTAGCACACGGTCTCTGGGATAACCCATCCATAGAATTTCACTGAGTTATATCAAATCGTTTAAGAGTTAGAGCCCGGAAATTAAATTTACAAAATGGCATCCTGTGACCTTGACCTTGGACCTACAGGTCCCAAAATCTAATCAGTTACCCACAGTGTCTAGCATAACTCATCCATTAAATTTCACCTAGTTATCTTAAACCGTTTATGAGTTTGAGCCCAGAAATGAAATTTACAAAATGACTTCCTGTGACCTTGACCTTGGACCTACAGGATCCAAAATCTAATCAGTTACTAACCTCATCTAGTACAACACAGTTGTTAAATTTCAGGAAAATTTGTCAAAGGGTTTGGGTGCTAGGGCACGGAAACCACTGCGGACAGACGGACGGACGACGTAGTGAATATAGTATGCCCCCCACAAGTTTTGTGTATCCAAGTTTGTGTGCCGTAATATTTGTGAGAATCCTTTTCTTAAAGTGTGAAGCTAGTGGGTGCTCTCGCCCAGTTTTCGTCGATAGATATATTGTGATATTTGGCATCCAGCATTAAAACCATATATGTGACTTTTCACGAATTCCAGTGTGGTTTTCTGTCTCAGACACTCTGAGGAGGCGTTAAATTAAAAAATTTTCTTGGGAGAGGACCCCCAAACCACCCGCAATGGCTTCGCACCTTCGGCACTTGCATCGTCGTTGCAGAATAAGTTTAATATTTCTTACTGCGCTCTGCCATAAATTTGACCCCTGGAGAACAGTTTCCCAGTGTGTCGACTACAGTCGCCTATGGCAAGTTAAGGGTTAAAGGGTAAAGCTAGTTTCATCTAGGACAATTTGGCAATTTTTAAGTTATTGGAAAAGTCATGCAATAAAGATTATAGGTCATGTTTGTTAATGAAATAATTCATGAAATAAAGCTGCAAATGGTCTGTGAGTATTTAGATTTTCTTACTCTATCTAAATTTTTGGCTTCTGGTAATTTTGGGAGATTTCAATGGAGGTGGCCTCCCTAATAAGGGCCTGTATATATCTGTTCACTTACTTAGTAATAAATTATTAGGCCTATGTCACTCATTAATTTATTTGTAAACATAAACTTATGCCCATGCTCACTCAGTTCTCTCTAATTAGTGTTAGTCTGCCTGTTGTTTTTCCTTTGATTATACATGTACTCATTCACCTGATGAGTACACACTAAGTAGCGAAAGAGGAGAGAATCCCACAATGATAATAAAAAGTCCGAAAATGAAACTTCGAGATAGTAGTTTATTCAACGTTTCGACTATATCCTAATAGTCATCTTCAGGAATAATGAGATACTACAGAAATTATGAGATATATATACAATCCAGGGACAAAGAGACTAATTCAAGTAATCAGAGATGATACAAACTAAAGGAAAATTAACGTAGAAACAGTTACACGCTAAAATAGATTAAAGGGAAGCAAACTAAGGGGTGATTATAAACAACAATAGTGAGTATAAATATAAATGAAACTTAAAGTCAGTAGTAAAAAGAAAGACAAACTAGGGGGCACTTAAATTAAAACAAAGGTGAATACAAGTTAAGTCAGAGACGAAATTGATGAGAGAACAAATAACAAATAATCAAAGGGGAAATCAAGTGTTGAGTTTAACCAGTTTACAGAGGAATTTTGATATAAGTTTATTATGGGGTGAAAAACCATTGTTAAGGTTTACAACGTTGTTCGAATTTTCAATAATTAATGCAGATTCCAAAATATGTCTTCTAGTTTTATCGCTGCAAGGGTAAACTAATTCAGCATTAGCAAAATCAAAATTGTGTGAAGTCTGAAAAACATGACTAGCAACTCCGCTTTCAGGTTTAAAGTTTTTTACATCTAATTTATGCTCTTTTATGCGTTGATTAAGATTCCGACCTGTTTCTCCTATATATACTTTGTCGCAAACTTTACAAGGTATTTTATAAATTCCACAGTTTAGGGATTCGGTTTTCGGTTTGTTGTTAATCAATATGTTACTAAGTTTATTATTGTATTTAATTTCACTATTGTTGTTTATAATCACCCCTTAGTTTGCTTCCCTTTAATCTATTTTAGCGTGTAACTGTTTCTACGTTAATTTTCCTTTAGTTTGTATCATCTCTGATTACTTGAATTAGTCTCTTTGTCCCTGGATTGTATATATATCTCATAATTTCTGTAGTATCTCATTATTCCGACCTGTTTCTCCTATATATACTTTGTCGCAAACTTTACAAGGTATTTTATAAATTCCACAGTTTAGGGATTCGGTTTTCGGTTTGTTGTTAATCAATATGTTACTAAGTTTATTATTGTATTTAATTTCACTATTGTTGTTTATAATCACCCCTTAGTTTGCTTCCCTTTAATCTATTTTAGCGTGTAACTGTTTCTACGTTAATTTTCCTTTAGTTTGTATCATCTCTGATTACTTGAATTAGTCTCTTTGTCCCTGGATTGTATATATATCTCATAATTTCTGTAGTATCTCATTATTCCTGAAGATGACTATTAGGATATAGTCGAAACGTTGAATAAACTACTATCTCGAAGTTTCATTTTCGGACTTTTTATTATCATTGTGGGATTCTCTCCTCATCGCGTCAACACGGATATTGTGTTTTACCTATCGTGATCATGCTACCCACGGATCGAAATATCGTATTAAAATTCTTCTTCTTCACGTTCCCGTACCTCGTCGCTAGCTTCCGAAATTATGAGAAATGCTATATCAAATCCAGGACTGCTAAAAGTAAAGTCAAGTTCCTTCAGGAGTGTTATGCCGAAAAAGTGGTTCCGCGATCACTTTCTTGGATTTGGAAATACGACTCCAGCTCTGCGTTTCCACCCGAAGCTAACAAGCAACTCAAATTCGCTATAGATCGTGCTAAGGAAGACTGTAACTATCAGTTCTATAAATTCCGTCAATCTCAAAATTATTTGAAGTCACACGTACCGGACCTATTCCTCTGGAAATCGCTCTCCACTATTGTTCAAGGCTCTGGAAAATATCATCAGCACAGAAAGTCCGTGGATCTTACCAACCAACTGAATAAACTCATTGATTCCAGCCCTTGGACTAGATTTAGCAACACCGAAAACATAGTAAATTTGTCTTCAACCACGTTATCTTCTACTCAGTGTCAACTTCTCGGCTACGGTTTGAATTTTTCTCTTCCTCATCAAGATAAACATGTTTTAGACTTTGTCACCCAATTGGAATATCGCAAATCATCTCCGAACAGTTTGGACTATAACTTTATATTCATGAATCTACAGGCTATATGCGATCAACTCAACAGGAACCTTTTTGAATATCTACCTCGTCGATTTCGGCTCGCCCTCCAAGAACTACGGAAGTTAAAGACTATTAAAATATCTAAGGCTGATAAAGGTGGCAAGATTGTGATTTTAGATCTGGATAATTATAATGTTAAAATGCAATCTCTCTTGGATAATCCTGGTGTTTATAAGAAACTTAAATCGAATCCTCTTCCTCGTATGCAAGCTAATTTCAACAGAAGTCTTTCGGATATTATTAAACGTTTCCCCTCCGCTAAAGAAACTCTGAATAAGTTCCATTCACGTCTTCCCTCTTTACCATATATCTATGGATTGCCTAAAATTCATAAAGATAATGTTCCACTGCGCCCTATAGTCTCCAATTGTAATTCTCCTACATACCGGTTATCTAAATTTCTCGCGAAACAGTTATCTCCGGTGCTCGGTTCGTTCTCTCCGTCGCACCTTCGCCATAATCAACACTTACTTGAACGTATTAAGAATATTATCCCTGGCAACGACAAATTTATATCATTTGATGTTACTTCCCTTTTTACCAATGTTCCTCTTGGACCTACTCTTGATTTCTTAAAACGCAGATTACCATCACTTAACATTAACTTCGGCATTCCTACGGATTGTATCATCGACCTTATCTCTATTTGTACGACGGACTCCTTTTTTGAATTCAACAATTGTTTTTACGAGCAGACATTCGGTATCGCTATGGGAAATCCTCTAAGTCCTATTCTAGCTAATTTATTCCTAGAACATGTTGAATCTGAAATATTGCCTCTTTACACTGATATTCACCCTAAAATCTGGCTCAGATATGTTGACGATGTTCTGGCTTTGGTTCCCTTTGACTTCAATGTTGATAACTTTCTTATATATTTAAACTCCCTTTACCCGTCTCTGGCTTTTACGTATGAATGGGAATCTAATAGTAAAATACCTTTTCTGGATGTTTTGATTTTTAACTGTGGATCCTTTTTGAAATTCGCGGTTTATAGGAAACCTACCAACGCTGAATCCTACCTCCATTACTTCTCTTTTACTTCTCCGGATATTAAACTCGGTTTAGCTCAAGGATTATTTCTTCGCGCTTTGAGAATTTGCGACCCCTCATTTCTACCCGATGAAATTCACCATATTAACCAATCTCTCAAAAAACTTGCCTACCCCGATTTCCTATTGAAAAAAGCTCTACTTAAAGCTCGTACTACGCATTTTAGAAATAACAACCTTAGAACTCCTACGTTGGCTACCGATAAACAGCCTATCATTGTACCGTATGTACCTTTCCTCGAGAATTCTAAAGTTTCTCTTCGGTCACTAAATAAACAACTCATCTTTAAATACAATAATAAACTTAGTAACATATTGATTAACAACAAACCGAAAACCGAATCCCTAAACTGTGGAATTTATAAAATACCTTGTAAAGTTTGCGACAAAGTATATATAGGAGAAACAGGTCGGAATCTTAATCAACGCATAAAAGAGCATAAATTAGATGTAAAAAACTTTAAACCTGAAAGCGGAGTTGCTAGTCATGTTTTTCAGACTTCACACAATTTTGATTTTGCTAATGCTGAATTAGTTTACCCTTGCAGCGATAAAACTAGAAGACATATTTTGGAATCTGCATTAATTATTGAAAATTCGAACAACGTTGTAAACCTTAACAATGGTTTTTCACCCCATAATAAACTTATATCAAAATTCCTCTGTAAACTGGTTAAACTCAACACTTGATTTCCCCTTTGATTATTTGTTATTTGTTCTCTCATCAATTTCGTCTCTGACTTAACTTGTATTCACCTTTGTTTTAATTTAAGTGCCCCCTAGTTTGTCTTTCTTTTTACTACTGACTTTAAGTTTCATTTATATTTATACTCACTATTGTTGTTTATAATCACCCCTTAGTTTGCTTCCCTTTAATCTATTTTAGCGTGTAACTGTTTCTACGTTAATTTTCCTTTAGTTTGTATCATCTCTGATTACTTGAATTAGTCTCTTTGTCCCTGGATTGTATATATATCTCATAATTTCTGTAGTATCTCATTATTCCTGAAGATGACTATTAGGATATAGTCGAAACGTTGAATAAACTACTATCTCGAAGTTTCATTTTCGGACTTTTTATTATCATTGTGGGATTCTCTCCTCATCGCGTCAACACGGATATTGTGTTTTACCTATCGTAAGTAGCGAAAGCTTGTGTGTCAAATAAAATAGTCAACCTTTAAAGTACTACTTGTCTTGTTGTATTCATTCTACCACAGGCATTTGAATATGGGCTTTGATAATGGATAAATAATTAATAATGCACCAGCGATATGTTATTCCTACTTCAATAATCCACCATGCTTCATAATGAATTTACCCATGATGCAACGCGCCCCCATACAGCTGTCCCGATATTTGTTGGCAGATTTAAGCATTACGAAGATAGGAGTGTTTCCTGCCTTTCTGTATGGTATAGACGATCATGAGTAAAACAGATGCATCATGGATAATTGAGATGGCGACCCTGGTGGTTTATGTCGTAGATAAGGCCAAACAAAAAATGTATTCTGGTTCTGGTAAGCGCGCGCGTCGATCTAACCCCCGCGTCAAAATTTTTTCTGAAACAAAAATCGGCTCCGAAATTCACACACCGCGCGCTAGCCCCAACTAGTCACCGATGGCGTCAAACGCGGAAGTAAAATGCGAAAGTTTAGTCCATCTATAAATTCATTGCTATTGTCTGATTGTGAATGAAAACCAAAAGCATGTTGATATCGATATCAATTTTGAAAGGGCCGGCTACATCCGTTCGGACGTGTTCCTGTCGACTAATCCATCACACTCGATATTCAAATGTAGGAATATTTTTTTTAAAAAAGAAAAAAAACCGCATCACCGCATCATTTTGTGCAGAAGGGCCTGACCAGAAACAGACTATTTTTTTTTTGGCCTAATGGTAAATTTCATCACTTTTAACTCAACAACGAGGTCAAAGCCCATATTCGATTTTACACCAGGTTAACACAGCTGCTCCTCTACGAAGCCTGCTAGATGACATCAAGCCACTAAAAACAATCATTTCCGATTCATTATAACAGCTAGATGAAATGGTTGCATAATTGTATAAAAAGTTAGGGCCTACCGGAAAGTCATCAGTTTTCTGCATGAGTGCATTCCTATCTTGAGACAAACCAGGAGCAAGGTGAGGGAATGGATATAAAAAGTCCCTCGCATTCACCTCATATGTGGCTAAAACTGTACCAGTCGCTGGGAGGTCTACCTGAATCAACTCAAAATAGACAGGGTCCCCTAAAATTCAGAGAGAGAAACAATATAAAATTTACAAGAATTAATTACCAGGAAACATTTAACATCATGTTTCACTAAGATTTTGCAAGGTGAGGGTATCTGTAAAAGATTTTAACAAGCGTGACCTGTACAGCAGCCCTCGAGGTCGAATTAATTTGGAAAACGGCTCAGGCAGGATTCGAAAAAATTCAATAGTAAATATAGTGGAAGAACAGCAAAAATAGAGTGAAAATATTGTATCATTTTAGAATGATGCCAAGTGAAAATCAGAGCAATTCAGTATGATTGGAGGCATAATGCTACTAGCCAAACCGATTTTGTGTCCTCTCCACTGTCTCTCATCATGCCATCCAATGTGGAGTATGACTGTATTGAGTAGGTTCCACACAAGTGAATACCAGTGCAGCTTATGGTTATGGTCCTGCACATGGTTGAGATGCACAGGTATCGGGTGTGGTCACCTTGGCCTAGCAAAGCCTCTCACAATAAAGTCACACAACCACATGAAAAGAAACAAAATGTAAGATGCTAAATACAAGACATATGATATGCCTGTAAAAGCAAGTAAGTGTTACATCAGAAGCAGATTTGGAACTGTTTTTTGAGATTTGTGCCCGCCCAAAAAAGAATATAGTAAATATAGTACAAATTTGCAACAAGAGCCCCAAGGGGCACTATGGCCAGCCTGTCAGCTTTTCATAAAATGGCAAATGATGCATTGTGGGTAAACTTTGTCCAAATACACTCCCAGCACATACAAGTCAATCCCAGGCAAATAATTTACACAATTCAATCGTGTTTTGCACAGACAGCGACTGGAGCTGGCAGGAACAAATACCTCAGATAAATCTTTTCCCTTTGGTCTTAATGATTTGAATGCTGAATACAATTGAATTTTCTGAAATTTGCTCAATTAAACAAAATTGAATTGGTTTTGCTGTTTTTCCTTGTTCAATAAAGTAAAATTGAATTGGATATATTTTTTGCAGAATAAAATTTGATTGAATTTGCAGTTTGAGCACATGGCTAATTAGCATATCAAGGTCATCCATCCGATTTGAGAAAAAGCTACTTTTCCCGGCTTTTGCACATTTGTCAATGATATTTTCTGTAGTTCAAATAAAAATATTCCTCCCAAAAACCAAATCAACTAAAGATTTCAAAGAAATCGATATTGAAATACAATTTTACATCTTAAAATGAAGCCCGGGAGTAAAACGGTATACGATACCGCGGGTTCACGTGAGCACCTGCTGATCTCTGAGGCTAAGCCAATCATAGAGGAGTCTTTGCTTTCTGATTGGCTTTTTAAAACAGATGTTTTGGCCATCAGATTTTCACAAAAAAGCTCATATAAATTCTAACGAAGCCCTATTCCAAAATTCAGCTTCATAGGGGTTGGAGAATGGATAATGCTTTAATGAATGATTTGTATGAATATATGCTCAGTTGCAGTCAAAGAGCCTTTACTCTGGAAACCAGTCTCAAATTTGCTCCATTTGTATAGTAATAGGCCAACGGCTTGCCTAAAAATATAGAAAATATAGTGATATAGTAAAATTAGTGATGGGTCGAAGAAAATGTAGTATATATAGTAAATATAGTGTCGCTGTGAGGCCTGAAGGGCTATATAAATTCAAGGCCTTTAGCCCATAATATCTAAATAACGAATTTTGTAATTTTGTCATTGGATAATAATTGTAAAACAAGTAGCGATTTAAAGGTTTTACAAGCAGTACAGCACCTCCTAGAGGTCAAATTAGGAAAATGGCCCCATAAACTAAATTTAATCAAGATCAGATTATAATTTTAGGACAATTTAAGCAATTTAACGATTTTAAAAGCGCCACCTGTACAGGGCCCCTAGAGATTGAATGAGGAGAACGGCTTAATAACTTTCTAGCTCTTGGCCCATAGTATCTACCAAGTTTCGTCAAGATTGGATAATGATTGTAGGACTAGTAGCAATTTACAGATTTTACAACCCTTACAAAAAATTCATATATGTTATGCGAGTGAATAACACACATTACATGTGTGAAAGGTGTGAAAGACACAAAAAACACATGTGATTCCTGCCATCACACGTGTGATCTGTGTGAGCCTATGACATGTGTGAATAACACATGATCACACGTGTGATGTGAAATACATGTGTGATTGAGAAATACATGTTTGATTCACACATGTGATTGGCTCAACAACACAGAAGACATGTGTAACCGCTGGGATCAAACATGTCATAGAATAACACATGTGATTAACATCAGTTATTCCAATCTGCAACACGTGTGATTGTACATGTGATCACTTCGGATATGAACCATTCCAATGTTGATTCCAAATTCTGAACATCTGCATTTTTGTCAGTCCATTTTGGAATAAAAATATTTCCATAACTGTACTCATTATTTCAACATTTTCAACACGTACGTTTAGATTTTATGCTGCGCCTACTGTGCAAAAAACCTAGTACGTCCATTCCTAGTTTGTATTTTCATTAGGCTAAATTAATAAAATAAGGTTATTATATATTTTCGCATTTGCTGTTGAGTTTTTTAAAAAATATATTCATTCAAAACAGACTTCGAAAAATTATCAGGTATTTACGGGATTCAAACCATTCACGACAGCTAGCAAAGGACAGGGAATGAGAATGCAGGCATGCACGGCGCCATTTGCAATTATTTCAAGGATGTTTTTGCTGTTTTTAGTCAATTTTCATGTTTAATTTCTTAGTTCGAACAGTCCAGTGTTTGAATTCAAGCTCCAAGGCAAGTATAATTGTGTTTCATCAAATATTTATAGTCGACAATGATGATTGAATTTACTGTAATCGGTAAAATCTGTGGCGTGTGCTGAATCAATTAAATCAAATTCATTCAAACTTTATTTGATGCATGGCAAAGTACAACATGCCCATGCCTAGCTTTTTCAAGTAGGCCTAGATTACACCATGAACTCTTATCAAATCACAATCCGTCCAGTCATGAAAAAGATCCATGTTTGCATACTACACTAATGATTGAGTTCAGATGATGGGAGAAAATTGACTTTTTACGGACAATTACATCGAAAATAATGACAGAAAATATCAAGAAAAAATGTCTTTTCTCAAATTATGAATGGAAATGCATACCTAACTTCGGCATGAAGTTTTTGGCAGATTTTCAGAAAATCTGAGCGCCGAGTAATCAAAACAGCCTTAGATATCCCCTTGATTGAATTCAGAAGTTTTCATGAAAATCTGTCTATTGATATGATCTCCATCACACACAAATACATGATGATTCATCATGAAAATACATGGTAGTGGGTTTTCCCCCAATGACTCAAATAGACACTCTCCACGTTCCTGGTATGACGATTTCTATGCACTGTGTACGACGTTTATTAAACAATTTATTTTTGTAATTTGAACAATTTCCAAGCTTCACTCCCCTCTTTCCCAATTTTACTGCCCTTCTATAAACTTCACTGCTTTTCACAGCCGGCTGCGACGAACCTAGGGCCACCTTCAGTTATCGACTTTAGTCGAACTAAACGAAACCGAATGTCCGTTAGTCGGAACAATATTCCGGAAATAGTTCGAAAATCAAGGGCATTCGGTTATCAGTATCGACAACTAGTCAACTAGCTACAAAAACTGAATTTGGCCCTGGTAGTTAAATCATTTGCAGTTTCCAAGAAAACTTTAACTAGGCCACACGCGAGGTGTGCTTTTCATATACATGCACAGATCAAGACACCACACTGCAGCGAGTATATGTGTCACGCACGTGTGTTGATCACGAATATACGTAAAAGGGAATGTGTTCTACCGAAACAAATGTAATTCCAACAACAAATAAATAACTAAATCGATAAATAAGCAACGGGTTCTGATGAAATTGAATAGGGTTAGAGCTTTTATCACTGCAATGAATGTTTTAAAAGTTCCGAAGAAAAAATAAGCCTCGTTTGGGTGTCATTTTGTACCAAAGGAAGAAAGTTTCATATGCGATAACAAAATGGACTTCGCTAAAGCAAAAGTCGATAAAAAATGATAACATGATTTGCACTTGCTAGCCATATAACTTTCTGTTATATTAGAGATCTATTTATCAATAAAGTTATTAACCTCTTCGCTACCATGCGTGATGTATATTTACGTCGCAAATATATTCATTTACTACAATTGCTGGTGTGGTGAGTCACTACGCCGCTGGTGTATAGATGTACCAAATGATCGTCTGCTTCAATTTAATTACACTATTTACTCATAGATGGCGAATCAGTGCCTCAAATACTGAACTCAATCAAATTGAATTCATGCTTGAGTGACAACATGCACCACTTCGCGCGCGAAACAAGAAGGCACGTGCATATTTTTTAGCTGTTTCTTTTATAGAATGTCATCCTGGTCCAAATTTAGTAGACAGTCAATCCCTACTGGAAATGGATCATTACAAGTTATTCGATCAAAATCCATTGATCGATCCACAAATCGATCAAAAAATCGATCAATAATTATTGGTGATCAATTTCTGATTTAATCGATTTGATTCTAAACAATACCATCTGATAGCTGAGGACCTTAGCTTCACAAATATATATGGTTTGTAGGGGTGATTATTAGTATTTTCTGAGATCTAAATACAAACACGAAAATATGTCTAAATATGGGAAAATGCTCTGGTGAGGGGCGTTACATTACCTATGGTAGCGAAGAGGTTAATGAAAGCCATTTAAGCGAAGAGGTTAATGAAAGCCATTTACCAGGCTATATGTATTGCTTCCTTAGATTAAAGAATAACTCATGAATTAATGAATTAGTTCTTTTTAATGCAGCCTCTTTCAACAATAACCTTACATGTGAACTGAAATCATTAGTACTCATTGGCCTATTCATATGTATTGTTTCATTAGATTAAAGAATAACTCATTAATCAATGAATTAGTTCCCTTTAATCTAGACTCATTTATCAATAACCCAGAATGATTGAGAACTGATACTATTAGTTCTAGCTAGCTTTTCAAATTCTGCATCTATCGTTGTCCTCAGATACATTTTTGGTAACAAGAAAATTGTGAAGAAAATTTAGCCATATGATCAGCATTTTAAGATAATGATGCTAAACCCAAGGTTCCAGGCTTCCACATATACTGTACCTCCCAATGTCCCAGTTCGGAAGACTAATTGTCAAAAGACTAATTGGACGGGTACTAAATGTACAAAGACTAAATGTCGGAAGACTAAATGTACCAAATTCGGCTATAGTCGGTGTACAAGTCAAGTTCAGTCCATTCTTCTCATGTTAACATAAGTCACTTTTGAAAACAGTGCTATGGTAATTCTCTTAAGCCGCGATCACACAAGCATTTTTGGCCTGGGCCAAATTTGGCCCGGAGCAACTGTTCACATGGGTGCCAAATGGGCCCGAGCCTGTTTGGCCCAAAATTGGCCTGACCAAAAACGTCGGACCAGGCCCTAGCCAAATTTTAGCACCAGAAAAATGATTGCGTTTGAATTGCAACTGACACCGGAAATGATCCACTTTGCTTTGTTTGAGCATTGTTTAGTATCGAGTGAATGGTTTCTGTGTGAACGCGCTCTCTAATTACGCACGGGCCAAATTTGGCCCGAACCTGAACCGTGTCAATTTGGCCCGGGCCAAATCGTGTCCGTGTGATCGCGGCTATTGTAGTTGAGAGTCTTTACCACTGTTGGTAATTAATCATTAGAATCTGTTGTTTCTGATAGTGAATTACCGGATTAGTGCTCATTGATTGTATCCACGTGTTGAATGTAATGTGTATATGTTGAATGCCCAATACATACGATCCGGACAAAACGTTTATAGTGACAATCTCAAGCGTTTATCTTTAAGCAAGTAGCGTGATGAAGCTTAATATGTATGCTTGTGTGAAGAAAATCTAACCGACATTTTCGTTAAATTTCTAAAATTTAACCTCTTCGAATCGGAGCTTTTATCTAATATGAAATGAATAAATGTGGTTAAACTCAGGTACTGCCATGAAGCACTTGGTAATTTGCTTCTCTGTAATGTAATTCGTTTATTTCCCGTCGCAGTTGTTTTTATGTTATACCATGTCAAACATGCATTATCAATTCGTGACAAAACGTAGTGACATCTTTAAATGACTACCGTTAAACGGACATTCACCTCCAGCCATAAGTGGTCCTATTTTCCCCAAATCCTGAAAAATTCTTTGAGGAATTGTGAATATAAATTGATTATTTGAACATTAGAGTGTTCTTATTTTAGGTTATTTCAATGTAACGATTTGTTTCAATAATAAAATGCGTGGCTGATGGCTGATAGCGCATGGGCCATATCTACCTTCCCTACAAAGCATAGTGTAACCACCCAGACAGATCCTTACCACCCTATTTTCCATAATGGTATAGTTCACACGTTAGCCACTGAAACTGTGTTCTGTGTGTGTGTGATGCTTCAATGAATGAATGAAGTTCATATGACAGGCACTACTATTAAGTGGTAGTTTTGATTACGGCAAAGACCACTTGATAACATAACAATGCACTTAAAATTACTCCAAAAATCCTCAGTACATCCCCCTTCACAATTTTGGGAACACGACTTTGAGAAGTACAACAGGCTATGGTAGTCATAGCTAAGATCATGGATAGAGGGTCATTTGCCTCTATCGATGATCCTAGCTATGACTACCATAGTATCAGTCTAAAGGTAGCAATCATAGCTGATTACATATCAAAATAACCAACTAAGCAACTTACCTGCAATTTTATCCATCACATCAGCTGGATCTATTGCTGTCCAAAATACCTTTTCAAATTTCATGTCAGTGTAGAATGGCATGGGAAAGGTGGAGTCTTCTAGTGGGGTACGTTTATGTTGTCCAAAGATGCACACCCTTAAGTAACATTCATCCTTGTTTGCAAGCCACGTCCCAGGACAAGATACCTGTAATTTGAAAGGTGTTGATAAAACCTCGAATAGATCAGAAAATGCACAAAAAAGAATTTTGGTCTAAAATGTGCATTAGGTTCATTTTGTGCAACATGAATTCCCAATATGAGTTCCCATTTTGATATTAAAGTTGATTTTTGCAAATTCACAACATTCCTATCTCTGTAGTGCATAAATCTACCTGCAAATACTTGGACAGCCGAACACTGCCGACGTTTGCCGAAGTAAGTTCCGAGGTATTAAATCTTATCCTGAAATATGAGGAGCATCCAAATTCCAATTTTAGATGATTTTTAGACAACATTGATACTGTTTTTGCACCTCATTAGCGAACCTATGGTTCACTTTTGCTTCCACTAGCTGATGATGTGATGCATCCAATTCATTTGCCTATCGCGAAAAATTTCAGTAAAATGGTAGGCACACTTTCATCTACATGGTCCTGAGATCTGATTTTTCATCAGAGGTGTCATATAGTATCTACTTTACGTTCTGAAAATTTCATATAATTCCGGACGCATGTTTTTGTGAAATAATCGAAAATATGCCAAAATTGAAGCAAATTGCCATTCTTTTTGTATAGGCCTACATGCGTTTCTGTGAAATCAAAATATACCCAGACCGCTAGTACTATAAAGTTTTGGGTGTTGTTCAAACATTTTCCCAAATTTTTGCTGAAAAAAACATCTAGATTTATTCACAGGCCTGTCTAAACGCAGGGGTTCCACTCGCACCTAACTCTCTAATAACGTGGTTTGACCTTTAACTATTGTAAAATATGGTAGCCTATTAGGAACATTTTAAAAATTCAAGTGTGGACAGAATGCGCCGAATGGTGGATTCGAATTAATCGAGATCGAGGTTTTAACTTATTTCATAATATTTCAGTCGCAATGTTGATATTTTGTTTCAACAGATCGATAGTTTAGAGTTTCTTTGATTACATTTGTGAATGACCCCGATGCGTCTCCATACACTAGAGACATCGCACACTACCGCGCATTTCCTGGTTTATTCACACGTGTTTACACGGCATTTCTGCTCAACAAAGGTAAGATATTCTATGAATAAAGATTGTCATTGGTCCTAAATGCCCTGAAAATCTACTACAGCAAGATGTTAGTACGGGATGAACAGAATATCAAATCCTCTGTCTATTACGATGTGATTGCTGTAATTCAATGGAATTTAATTTTCACTTTATCGATCTAAAGCATTGTTTTACAGATACTGGTACCCGAAGAATGAATCACCACCTCGACTCATCAAAGCAGGAAGTTTCAACTAATATTGTAATACAAACCTTCCAATATGATTAGGCCTAGCTCCTGCGTTATCTTTTGATATGAATATTATCATCGAAAAACATATGTGACTATTGAAACAGAGTTGCCATTAATATTGTGATTTTTATGGCTCCTTTGAAGGTTTGAAATGAAGGCAATGTGTATATAGACCTACTGCCTATTAGTCGATGGTCAGGTGAGCTACAAGACCATTGGTCTTTTATAGTTTATATCTGGCAAAAAAATTGATTTTTCAGGCACGTTGGAAGCAAATTCCTAATCTTACGGCCAATTGGTGGCTTTTGACAGGTTCTGATTTTGCCACGGCGAATTTGCTTTGAATTTCTTTAAACTAGAGGTCCAGGGACACCATGCCCACTTGGGAAGTGGTTTCAAATGCTCAAAAATCTAACAATTTCAATATTCAATGCCCCCTAGTGACCATATACAAAAACCAATGACCTTGAAACTCACCGCAATCATAGAATATGTCAGCAGCTATGATTTTGTAAATGATTGAGATAACGAAATATGCTTCGTTACCAAATTAATAAGGAAATACTCAGAATTTGGGCCAAAATTTACATTTTTGGCCACTAAAAAGGTCATAGGACGGCCATCTTGAGTCCGATCGACCCAATTTTTCTTATGTTGATGGGTCCTTGGGGAGTACAAATATACACAAACAATCAAGGTTATTGATAAAGCGTCTTCAAAATTTCCCTCGAAAAACTTGTGTAAAAAGTGCTGATTTTGGCGAACAATGGCTGCCAGTCAGCCATCTTGAATCTGACAGGGCCAGTTTTTGGCCTGAAGATGTGTCTAGGATAGATACATGTATAAACCAAATATCAAGACATTACCTTGAAGCACCTTCAAAACTTCCCAAAATAACTGGATTCCGTCTACGGACGGACGGACGGACGGACGAAAAGTGAACGCAATGGCCGGCTGGGACTAAAGTCCCAAGTGGGCTGGAAACATGGTGTAGAAAAAAATCTTTCAGATAATCATCGCTCTCGCCGCTGCAGTCAGAACGGTTCCAAAGCCAGTTTTTATACATTCGCCGAAGTACGACCACAGGATTGCTTGGCATGAA
The DNA here is from genome assembly GCF_964204645.1 of Tubulanus polymorphus. NCBI lineage: Eukaryota > Metazoa > Nemertea > Palaeonemertea > Tubulaniformes > Tubulanidae > Tubulanus > Tubulanus polymorphus. The sequence goes on from NC_134026.1 coordinate 13,181,325, forward strand.
TGCTCTGTCGGAAATAACAGAATGCCTCTTGGAGATTGCTGAGATGTCAGCTCTACAAGTATATGCTGGAAGATTTAAGCATTACCGTATTTTTCAGCTAATAAGCCGAGGTTATATTTACTACCAATAATCTATTTAGAACTATTTTGTTACTTAGTTTCATCACCTCACAGAGGCAAAATACCGCAGTGCTAGTACATAAACGCGCGTCAACAGTATGCCGTGTGTGTGCGAATATAGGTGACAATATATATATATGGCTCTGTGTATAAGTAATCACCTGAGCAAAATAAGGCCAAAAAAAAGTTTCAGACTGAGCCTGTCAAAATGGTGCCGACCGAAAGAAATTTTTGGGCTTACTGGAAAATAAAATAACGAAGAACGACTTCCGACTACTGCTAAACTACTGGTTTAGCAGTAGTGTGAGTGATACAGTACATACATGCTGTTCATATATAAAGCTGCTAACTAGCACGCTTGTATGATTGCAGCAAAGTGGTGTTAAAATGAAAGTTTTTTTTTATCAAACAATTTTATCATGAATAAAAACTATTATAGCAGTGAGATGAGACTTTATTTTCTAAATTCTACTTCATCATAGAATTTGTAATGAAACTTTATTTGTTAATTGGAAGATTTTTGATTGGCCTATGGAATTAAGCTACATGTATCAGTTTATCACTAGCCCTTCTGGATGGCTGCGTCCTGCATGAAAATTTTCGTTATTTCACTATTTAAGGTTTCTGCTGCTTCGCAGAAACCGTATTGTAATTCTCGTGATTCCACTTTTCAGACAAATGTTTTTCATAAAATGTATCTCCTCTCAGGTTCCACTACTAACAGCTTATAAACGTCATTTTTAATTCTGACAGAATATAACTCAGCGTCTGACCATTTCGAATTTGTGCACATAGTAATTTATTATGAATTAATTCCATGTAATTACCGGGTCTAAACAGCGACAAGAATAACACAAAGCATTGTCATCCATTTTATAAAAGTACGTCCCGAAAATCCTACAAATTACGGGACGACCTTGAGCGTCAAACTCAACCACAGATTTAGACTTACAATGAGTCCGCATCCGTCATTTACCGTGAACAATATACAGCCGGTGCACAACAAGTGTCTTATTAATGAAACAACATGGCGGATGGTTGAAATCATTATCGGCTTAAATTCATCGCAAATTTGTGGTGAGTTTTAGGACTTTAACGAACTATTATCCCTAAAATGAGTCAATTGATTAATTCTATTCGTAAATCAATTTACATTGGCTACATTTCCTGGAGATTCCTGGCTCAAATAAATGTAATACGGACAGAAATGGTAGGGATTTTCATATGGAATTTTACTTCCACCTTCACTTGATGACCCAGATCGATGACAATGACAGCAGAGTTTATGTAATTTAAGGTGAGAATCCATTAATCAGGGAATGTTAGACATGATTACTTGCTCTAACTGCAGTTAAGGTCACTTTTCCACTGGGTGGTGCTATGATATAAGTACATATGGTAGCAAATGAGTACTCCGCGAAGCAATGATCATTGTTGGCTACCTACTTAATGCCTAGCTTTTTTGGGGGATACGCCAAGAATAGATTTAGTCCCTTAATGTAGTGTACAGAGCCAGTGGAAAGCCTAAGTAGTTAGTAAGGGGCTGGTTTACACTCATGTATATGACTATCTATTTCGATTACTTCCTTTCCAGCAGTTACTCGCGGAATGAACTGGTCACTACGGTCTTCATTTCCTTTGCTGATTCTTGCAGCTGGTGGGAATATATTTAAACCACAGTGTACAAGTGTTTGTTTCAAATCAAGCTTTTTTGTTATCGGCAGTCAAAGTCGTAACTTACGCGCAAAAAAATTTGGATTAAAAATATTTGGATTAGTAATCAGTCGTGCTAACGTACATGCAGAATCGGATTCATTGTTATTATGGGATGATAATTCATGGGCATCATGAGTCCTACGACATACCCTAGATATGAAGCTTTTTAAAGTTTATCAGAGGCTTGTTTTGGAGTAAACTGAATAGCCCTCATAATACCAATTCCACATGGCTTAACGGTCCGTGTTTATGCGCTACGAAACAGGAATGATAGATGTTTCACGAAAAACGCAAGATTTAAATTGGTCTCCTAAGAAACCTATTATACTTTCTTTCACTCCTCTATTACGTATATTACATAACTGTGTAATTCTTACATTTGATTGCTCAATAAGAGGTGGAAAGAGGTCAGATGGCATGAAAATCTACCGTGGCTGACTAATTGGCGCGAGTTGAGGTTTCAAAAGGAGTAGCCAAAATGCTTGTATCATCAGGGGTAGACAAATTATCCGAAGATAAATGAAAACTTCACCTTGTTGATCGTCAGTTGATTTTGCTGTAATTATTTCGCCTGGATAAATCAACAAACACATCATTCATTTCAAAATCTGTGTTCAGTAGAATTTCTTTCAATAAAATGAAAATTTATTTGACTAATTTTGATGTATTCAAGATTGAATTTGAATTGATCTTAAAACCAGAGCAGAAAGCATTCAGCAATTTAGACAAGAGGACTTCAAAGTCCTGGGGTTCGAAGAAGCAAAGTCTGATGTACAAATTATCAATCACATAAAGGAAAGGCAAATTATGAAAAGAAATTGATATTCCATTAGAGAACTTTGTTTAAAACTAGGGGTCCAGGGACACCATGCCCACTTGGGGAGTGGTTTCAAGTGCTCAACAATCTAACAATTTCAATATTCAATACCCCTGGTGACCATATACAAAAACCAATGACCTTGAAACTCACCACAATAATAGAACATGTCATATGCTACGATTTTGTAATTGATTGTGATAACAAAATACGCCTCGTTACCAATTTAATATGGAAATATTAAGTAGAAATAGGGGTCCAGGGACACCATGCCCACTTGGGAAGTGGTTCCAAATGCTCAACAATCTAACAATTTCAATATTCAACGCCCCCTGGTGACCATATACACTAGGGGTCCAGGGACACCATGCCCACTTGGGAAGTGGTTTCAAATGCTCAACAATCTAACAATTTTAATATTCAACGCCCCCTGGTGACCATTTACAAAAACCAACGACCTTGAAACTCACCACAATCATAGAACACGTCAGCAGCTACGATTTTGTAATTGATTGTGATAACAAAATATGCCTCGTTACCAATTTAATATGGAAATACTAAGTCATTCTACTATTCAACGCCCCCTGGTGACCATATTCAAAACCCAATGACCTCGAAACTCACCACAATCATAGAACATGTCATGAACTACAACTTTGCAATTGATCATGGTAACAAAATATGCCTAGGTACCAATATAATAAGGAAATACTAAGTTATTCTACTATTCAACGCCCCTGGTGACCATATAGAAAAACTAATGTCCTAAAAACTTGCAACAATCATAGGTGATGTCATGAGCTACAACTTTCCAATTGATTGTGGTTACAAAATATGCATAGGTACGAATATAATAAAGAAATGCTAAGATATTGTATTATTCAACGCCCCCTGGTGGCCATATACGAAATCCAATTACCTTGAAACTCACCACAATCATAGAACACGTTATTAGCTACAACTTTCTAATTGATTGTGGTAGCAAAATACGCTTAGGTATCAATATAATGTGGAAAAACTTTTTCCCACTTACGAATGAGTACTGGTGACACAAAGATGACCGCCAATTGCGTCATAATTGGCTGATGAAAAATACCTGTCTCAGGTATAAAACATCCCTTTCCATAAAATACCCATCACAAATTGCAATGAGAAATGGCAAACCAGTAGGAAGCTACAGGACTCAGAATTCGGGCCAAAATTAACATTTTTGGGCACTAAAAAGGTCATAGGACGGCCATCTTGAGTCCGACCGACCCAATTTTTGTTATGTTAAAGGGCCCTGGGGGGGATTCACATATATCCGAAAGACCAAGGTAATTGATCAAAGCGTCTTCAAAATTTCCCTCAAAAACTTCAAAAATGTGTAAAAAGTGCTGATTTTGGCGAACAACAATGGCTGCCAGCCGGCCATCTTGAATCTGACAGGGCCAGTTTTTGGGCTGAAGATGTGTCTAGGGTAGATACATGTAAAAACCAAATATCAAGACATTAACTTGAAGCATCTTCAAAACTTCCCAAAATAACTGGATTCCGTCTACGGACGGACGGACGGACGACGGACCGGACGAAAAGTGAACGCAATAGCCCGCTGGGACTAAAGTCCCAAGTGGGCTAAAAAACTAATGACCTTGAAACTCACCACAATCATAGGACATGTCAGCAGCTACGATTTTGTAATTGATTGTGATAACAAAATATGCCTCGTTACCAATTTAATATGGAAATACTAAGTTATTCTACTATTCAACGCCCCCTGGTGACCATATTCAAAACCCAATGACCTCGAAACTCACCACAATCATAGAACATGCCATGAACTACAACTTTGCAATTGATCATGGTAACAAAATATGCCTAGGTACCAATATAATAAGGAAATACTAAGTTATTCTACTATTCAACGCCCCCTGGTGACCATATAGAAAAACTAATGTCCTTACGAAATCCAATTACCTCGAAACTCACCACAATCATAGAACACATTATGAGCTACAAGTTTCTAATTGATTGTGGTAGCAAAATACGCTTAGGTATCAATATAATGTGGAAAAATTTTTTTCCACTTACAAATGAGTACTGGTGACACCAAGACGGCCGCCAATTGCGTCCTAATTGGCTGATGAAAAATACCTGTCTTAGGTATAAAACATCCCTTTCCAAAGAATACCCATCACAAATTGCAATGAGAAATGGCAAACCAGTAGGAAGCTACAGGACTCGGAATTCGGGCCAAAATTAACATTTTTGGGCACTAAAAAGGTCATAGGACGGCCATCTTGAGTCTGATCGACCTAATTTTTGTTATGCTGATGGGCCCTGGGGGGATTCACATATATCCGAAAGATCGAGGTAATTGATCGAAGCGTCTTCAAAATTTCCCTCAAAAAGTTCAAAAATGTGTAAAAAGTGCTGATTTTGGCGAACAACAATGGCTGCCAGTCGGCCATCTTGATTCTGACAGGGCCAGTTTTTGGGCTGAAGATTTGTCTAGTTAGTTACATGTGTAACCCAAATATCAAGACGTTACCTTGAAGCGTCTTCAAAACTTCCCAAAATAACTGGATTCCGTCTACGGACGGACAGACGAACGGACGAAAAGTGAACGCAATAGCCCGCTGGGACAAAAGTCCCAAGTGGGCTAAAAATTCAGTTTGTTTTCCGTTTGCATTGCGCACGTGGTAATGTTATTGTTTACATCTGACGTCATCGATAAAATGAGGCGCGCAGCTATGCCTGCCTGTCAATCAACATAATTGGTTTACACTAAAAATGCGCTTACTTGAAAAACTATGTAGTGTATCAATCTAGAATTTTCGGCACAATATCCGATGCTAAATACCTTACTTTAAAGGTTTATTTGGTGTAAATCGGATCACAAATATTTCTAATATTTTGTTCTTAACTTTTGAAGTGGAAGCCGGTGTCGGCATCAATGTGTGTATGGCTGTACGTACGGGTACTGGCGTTTTAACAGACTCAGCATTGATGGTGTATTTATGCGCAAGTAGATGTAATGATTAGTTTGAACCAACCGCTACATCGGCATTCATTACGCATGATTTTAGAAAATTATATTATTCAGAGTATTTGAATATATCTATCATGATAATTATAATATTCTTAAGACAAGCGAATTACGTATGTGGACCTATTTCATTGAGGCGTATCACTCAATCTGAAAAAAAAAAATCTTCCGATCCTGTCACGTGACTGCAACTTGACAATAGCTTAGGTTCTCATTCTTCGAACCAAAAATCCTGTTGAGTCCCGAGTGGACCAAATCCATGGATAACACTGGTTTAGAAATAGGCTAACTGAAACTGCTTTATTCAACCAAAAGGCAACATGACTTCGTTGCACGAGTTACACACCATTTCCGGTCATACTTATTACACAAAGATACCGTATAACAACTACAAACACTACAACTCCTCCCTTCTCAGAATTAAACCAATGTTTAACAAGGCAATTCGATACTACGTATCTATGTCCCCCGCGATAGCCAGTAGGGAATGAATGCCCCCCGAAGACACTAATCTTTGGTATAGAAAAATAATGAGTGTATCCAGGGATAACCATACTATGAAATATCATTTTCCCGCTATGAATGGTTATTTAAGAATTGAGTTTACAGGGTTTTAGGCAAAAGACGTCTACCAACCTTGACCTTTGACCCTAGAACTCCAAAATCACTAATCCACATCCTCTCCCCAGGGGTAATCATACTATGAAATAGCGTTGTTCTGTTATCAATGGTTCTTCTTGGATCGTGTTTACAAGGTTTCATATGAATGATATCTAGTGACCTTGACCTTTTTCCCCAAAATCTATAGGGCACATCCTCTCCCTAGGGGTAATCATGCGATGTAATATCATTGTATTGCTATCAACAGTTCTTTCTGAATCACATTCACGACACAAGGTTTCACATGAATGACCTGAAGTGACCTTGACCTTTGATCCTTGGAGCCCAGAATCAATAGGGCACATCCTCTCCCTAGATGTAATCATACTACGTAATATCATGGTCCTGCTATCAACGGTTCTTCTGGAATGACTTTCAAAAGGTTTCACATGAATGACCTGTAGTGACCTTGAACTTTCGTACTTGGACCCCAAAATCAATAGGGCACATCCTCTCCCTAGGGCAAATCATACTACATAATATCATCGTCCTGCTATCGACGGTTCTTCTTGAATCACATTCACAAGGTTTTACATGAATGACCTGTAGTGACCTTGACCTTTGATCCTTGGACCCCAGAATCAATAGGGCACATCCTCTCCCTAGGGGTAATCATACTACGTATTATCATGGTCCTGCTATCAACGGTTCTTCTTGAATGATGTTCACAAGGTTTCACATGAATGACCTGTAGTGACCTTGACCTTTGGTACTTGGACCCAAAAATCAATAGGGCACATCCTCTCCCTAGGGCAAATCATACTACGTAATATCATCGTCCTGCTATCGACGGTTCTTCTTGAATCACATTCACAAGGTTTTACATGAATGACCTGTAGTCACCTTGACCTTTGATCCTTGGACCCCAGAATCAATAGGGCACATCCTCTCCCTAGGGGTAATCATACTACGTAATATCATGGTCCTGCTATCAACGGTTCTTCTTGAATCACATTCACAAGGTTTTACATGAATGACCTGTAGTGACCTTGACCTTTGATCCTTGGACCCCAGAATCAATAGGGCACATCCTCTCCCTAGGGGTAATCATACTACGTAATATCATGGTCCTGCTATCAACGGTTCTTCTTGAATGACTTTGACAAGGTTTCACATGAATGACCTGTAGTGACCTTGACCTTTGGTCCTTGGACCCCAAAATCAATAGGGCACATCCTCTCCCTCGGCATAATCATACTACGTAATATCATGGTCCTGCTATCAACGGTTCGTCTTGAATGGCGTTCACAAGCTTTCACATGAATGACTTGTAGTGACCTTGACCTTTGGTACTTGAACCCAAAAATCAATAGGTCACATCCTCTCCCTAGGGGTAATCATACTACGTAATATCACGGTCCTGCTATCGACGGTTCTTCTTGAATCACGTTCACAAGGTTTTACATGAATGACCTGAAGTGACCTTGACCTTTGGTCCTTGGACCCCAACATGATTCCTAAGGTATGTTTTACCAGCCTCATTCTGGACAGTTAAATCAATGGCAAACGAGGCATCCGTCACTTAGATTTCATCTATTACATATTATTATAAAACACGTTTTCTAAGTCAACAAGGTAACTAATTTATTTATTTTAGTACAAAGGTTTGATTTGACACTAAAATCAGTTGTTGCATTGGAATTAACAGGAGTTAACCTCTATATGATACTTAAGCATCAGACATTGTAGGGAACGGGTATCGACTTGTATTCAGACTATAAACGACTGTGAAAGTTTCAAAACTGAGTGATCCATAAACGGCTGATTATGCCATTATTGGCAGAAAACGCCGAAATTGGCAGAATAAGCCGTTTTTGGAAAGTGTTCCTGACTGTCTATATGATACTTTAGCGTCAGACGTTAGGGAACCAATAACAATTACGACTGGTATTCAGACTAAGTAGGCTATGGCCCGAATCAGCCACCATACATTCCTTAACCTTATAGACAGCAAGCCCGTAGCCAGGGGGGTTCCTCCGTTTGAACAAACGCCCCTTTTTAGAAAGTGCCCTTAATGATTTTTTTTAGCCTATATAAAAGGTTCAGAGGCACCACTTGAGATGTTCAAGCCACATCCTACCAGCAACTCTCAGCTCCGTTGTTTATAATGTTTGTGGCTGACCCTGTCACTAGGCTCATACAGTAACACAGTTGCAGATTAAAAAACTCTTTTCATTCATAATTCTTTAATAATAGTATTCTTTTAAATTACATTTCACTGATTCTATAGATATTTCTTCAATGAAAATTGCTCCAGTAATACAGATTCATATAAAAAATCATCATTTTCAAATTCACCAGTCACCTTACGTCGGCGAAACAACTACATGCAATGTTCAATGACGGAGGATAGGTTAACCTCGTCTTGGCCCTCATGCACATACATTACGTTGAGGTGTATAGATACCAAAGCTGAGACGCTGAAACATCCAGAGTAACTTACAGGCCCGTGCCCAGGGGGTGCATAGGTTGGTGCACCCCTCCCACAGAATCTTGAGTTCCACTATTTTTTTCAAAGAAAATTACTTAGACTTGATTTCACGTCTTTCTTCTCTCGCACTTGCTCACATTCATATAACTATGATATAGATAAAGACTGATATAAACAAGAAAATTAATTCTAATAAATTATTTGACGCCTGCAAAAAAATGTAGAATTTCTGGGATAAGCTAATGTGGAATTGCAAATTTGAAATCGAAGTTTTAAGAAATTTGGGGAATTATGAGGTTTGGCGATTGGGTAGATGATACAGGTCTTCGACTGGTCTAATTTAAAAAAAAAAATTGTCAACTCTCGACCGACTTCGATTCACTTCTAAGCTCTAAGCTCTACGCCTCTAAGCTGGTCTGCAACTTCATTACCTCCATGGTTGAAGAAAGAGCTCTTCTGATGTCTGCTTCATCATGATTTCGAGCATATTGTGTAGCCAGCCAGCCCGGTCCCCGGTTTTGTTGTCACTCGATATCCTAGTCTTGAGTCTGGGTTGAAGTAGACATTGTCATTTAAATAACTTATGTTATTCTGTATGAATTACCCGTGTATCTTGTATTTTGTATTTTCTTATTATAAAATTTGTAACTTTATTGAATTTGGGAATTCTATCCCGGAATTTCAATGTAATAAGGATCAATAAAGAATGGAATTGAATTGTCAGCTAATACACATGCCATCAGTGGACGCGGAGCCGTATATGACAGCTATGCTATTATAAATTGCTAATCTCATGAAACCTGCATACCCCTAATATCGAAAATATCTCTAAAACATTTGAATATTGAAATTATATGTTTACACGTTTTTACATTGACCGCTTGTAGCCGCCGATGAACTTCACGCCGGCCCTACACAGATCGTAGATAGCTTCGTCATTCCACCAGCATCCCCATGTCAGGGTCTGACTTTTATATCAGACTTCCAAATCATGTATACATCCGCCATTTAAACGAATAATCTGATTTACTTATCATTTCTATACATGCCTGCCGCTTCCGACATAATCACACATCCTTTACTATTACAATACGTCTTCTCGTGATATTCAATGCAATATAACATTTTGATGTTCAAATAGAGGTCATTATATAATCATAGGAAGCCATTCTACATCTTTGTCAATAATATTTTGCCAAATAGCTTGTATGTGTACACATAGACCTGTGACGTTTTGCACATCGATTTACGGTTGTCGTTTGTAAAATAACGCTGAATGGTCTACATTGTTTAGGTTTCATAATGGTAACGTTTTATAAGGCGTCAAAAAAATTTGCCAGTCTCCATAAACGAAGGATGAGAATCTAGTACATGTTGTTGGATTAATAGACCTAATAAAAACTTATTCTGAAAATGTTTCGAGGATTAATTACATTATTTCAGTGACATTTTTATATGAAATATTCACTAAAATTTGGCCAGTAATGCATTTAAAACATTTCCATTTTCAAAATTTTCTTGGCGCTCGCGATCATTACGACACAATCAAATGAGTTACACACCCTCTCTAAATTCGCACCCAGCCAAGAGAGGCTGCGTACGGGCGAGTCTGAATACCAGTCGTTGTTACCGGTTCCCTACAACGTCTGACGCTAAAGTATCATATAGGGGTTAACTCCTGTTAATTGCAATGCAACAACTGATTTTCGGTTCCTGAACTTCGCTGAAAAAGCTGAAACACTGAAATAAAAACGCTGAAATTTCAGGGAATATCCGAAAAACGCTGAAATTTCAGGGAATTCCCGAAAAACCCTGAAATCGTGCTAGGTACCGACAATACACGTTTTGAAATATTTTCTGGGCCGGTGTCCGCTGCCGAGTCCTGTACTGTGTTTTAGTCTCTACCTTCGGTTACAGAGACATGCATGGACGGTATGTGTGGAGTATACTTCTAGAGGGCCACTCGTTGGACAAATTAATTTGCTTTAAATCCGGATTTTTAATGCGTACAGGCAGCATAATGAGGAAAACCCATTCACAAACCGTGCAAGCCAACTTAAACACTATGCTCAATATTCCAAGAATATGGTTTACTTCTGCAAGATGCAACAAGAAAATTAATTTTAATAGATTATTTGACGCCTGCGAAAAAAATGTAGAATTTCTGGGATAAGCTAGTGTGGAATTGCAAATTTGCAATCGAAGTTTTAAGAAATTTGAGGAATTATGGGGTTTGACGATTGGGTAGATGATACAGGTCTTCGACTGGTCTAAATAAAAAAAATTGTCAACTTGCGACTGACTTCGATTCATTTTTGCCTCTAAGCTGGTCTGCAACTTCATTGCCTCCATGGTTGAAGAAAGAGCTCTTCTGATGTCTGCTTCATCATGAGTTTGAGCATGATCGTGTAGCCAGCCGGCCCGGTCCCCGGGCCCGGTTTGGCTGTCACTCGATATCCTAGTCTTGAGTCTGGGTTGAAGTAGACATTGTCATTTAAATAACTTATTCATGTTATTCTAAATGAATTACCCATGTGTCTTGTATTTTGTATTTTCTTATTTTAGAATTTGTAAATTTATTGAATTTGGGAAATTTATCCGGGAATTTCAATTTAATAAGGATCAATAAAGAATTGAATTGAATTGTTACCTAATACACATGCCATCAGTGGATGCGGAGCCGTATAAGACAGCTATGCTTTTATAAATTGCTAATCCCTTGAAACCTGCATACCCCTAATATCGAACATATTTTCTAAAATATTTGAATATTGAAATTACATGTTTACACGTTTTCATATTGACCGCTAGTAGCCGCCGATGAAATTCACACCGGCCCTACACAGATCGTAGATAGCTTCGTCATTCCACCAGCATCCCCATGTCAGGGTCTGACTTCTATATCAGACTTCCAAATCGTGTATACATCCGCCATTTAACCGAATAATCCGATTTACTTATCATTTCTATATATGCCTGCCGCATCTGATATAATCATACATCCATTTCTATTACAATACGTCCTCTCAAGATATTCAATGCAATATAACATTTCGACGTTCAAATAGAGGTCATTATATAATCACAGGAAGCCATTCTACATCTTTGTCAATAACATTTTGCCAAATAGCTTGTAAGTGTACACATAGACCTGTGACGTTTTGCACATCGATTTACGGTAGTCGTTTGTAAAATGACGCTGAATGGTTAACGTTGTTTAGGTTTCATAACGGTAACGTTTTATAAGGCGTCAAAAAAATCTTATTTGACTGTTCATGTATAAAACATGATTATGAGCAACTTTTCTTTTGTCAACACGTTGATGAGCGATGGACTATGGTATTCTCTGAAGGAGGTAAATCAAATTTGACAGCTAGTTATATAAATGATGCAGCTCTAACTAAATTTCTTTTCAATTCACCGTGGAATGGAATGGAATGGATTGACGCCAATGGCATGCAGTAGGCCCCTACGTATGGGGCATACTAATTAGCGTCAACCAATTAATCTAAATCGGGCAAACCATTCAACAACTGTGAATAATTCATTTGCTGTGGTGTGAAAATAATTAGTTTTTTTGAAGAAATGACATACCAACTGTTAGAAAAATGTACCGATTCTTATTTCTAGACTACTACTGTATCTATAAAAGGAGGAGTCATAGACAAAGTTGATTTGCTTAGCTGGACACACTTCTTGTCAAGTACATCATCTCAAGTACTGGGTGTTTTGTAAGTTTAATTTCAATATTTATTTACATAGTGCTGTTCCCTCGGACCTCAGTGCTTTCAAACTAGGCCCACCCCGTAGGCTATATAGTCCAGGGTGTATTAGCCACTATTCTTTTATTTCCTACTTAAAGGCACCTTTTTCTATTTTTAGACTCGGGCTAAGAATGTGCAAATTTTTTGAGATATTGAGAAATCAGATGGCACCAGTAAACTTCAACTGCGAAATTTGCAGGATAGCTGAACGACACGATTTTTAAAAATAAAATGGCTATTTGAATGCTATTTGAGTAATAACTTGATTCAACCAGAGAAAAATAAGTCAATTGCGGATGTACAGTACACCCACTTTACTTCCCTGTTTTCCTGCTACCAAATTTTTAGTCTTAAGCTAAGCGATATTCTAAGGTATGCTAGTGGATTTCATTAGAATATGAAGCAATGGAACCAGAATTCAAGCCCGAGTTTTAAGCGAACTATTGATTCTGATATAATGTAAGAACTGATTTCCTGTGTACTCTTGCAGAATGTGTTATGTATTATTTTAAGCTGTTAAATAATATAGTTAGACAAACGTCAAATTATTGGATCTTTCTTGTTGACTCGTTTAATTTTGTGAGTTTAGAGTTCCAGTCAATCCACAATGTGCAGTGCCTAGCCTTCATCTACAATAAAACCAAGCCTGTGTATGGGAAAATGTCGTTCGACTCGTATAAGCCAGACAAATCAAAGCATGCAAAACATTGCAGATAGTAGTCTCCAGCAAGTTGAAAGAGAAAGTAAACCAGGTTTTACCCCGTACCCTACCCGGGAATGAAAGACACTTCAAGACTCCTTCCTCCTTGTAGAAATTGTAGAAATACGGCACCCAATCGTAGCAATGCTAAGTACAGTATACTATGACGGTTGAACCTTTATTAACGAATTTCAATGACACCGAAAATAGAATCATTATAATCATAAGTTCCATGCTAGCACTTAATTTGGGTTATCAGGTTCAGCCTAACTGTACTTTCATTCAGCTACTACTTGTATGAGGCTTGGCAATAATAAGTTGCAAGAAATCACCAAACATAAGAAAAAATATTGAGAATTAATATTACTGTAATTAAGAATTTATTCAAATGAAGTGATAACTTCATTGTTAGATCGTACCGGTATATGCACATAAAACAAAAAACACATCTAACAATCCACGCAATCCGGAATCGATCAAGTCAAACATGACGACGACCTTAAGGCATGTCTCTGTAACCGAAGGTAGAGACTAAAACACGGTTCAGGACTCGGCAGCGGACACCGGCCCGGAAAATATTTCAAAACGTGTATTGTCGGTACCTAGCACGATTTCAGCGTTTTTCGGGAATTCCCTGAAATGTCAGCGTTTTTTGGAAATTCCCTGAAATTTCAGCGTTTTTATTTCCGCGTTTCAGTGTTTCAGCTGTTTCAGCGAAGTTCAGGAACCGACTGATTTTAGTGTCAAATCAAACCTTTGTACTAAAACAAATTAATAAGTTACCTCGTTGACTTTGAAAACGTGTTTTATAATATAATTTTTGATGATTTAAATCGCGAACCGGAGAATCTATTGATTTGATTTGAATTGATTGCCACAATCGGGATATCCAATACGGACCAAATTACTAAATGTCATAATTCAATATGTCTCTCTAAAATTACTCTTAATGTTATTTTTTGTTGATAAAACGCATAAATTTTGGTCAATTTTACCATAAGTAGGTATGTTCATATCGCGCCACTATCGATTCTGACGACCATTATTGATTCGGAAAATTGTGATGCGCGTTTTTACTACGTGTTTTGACATCACATAGTAACATCATTCATAAAAACCGTCTATCAATGCAAATGAGCTAAAATCTTTTGGGATCAACCAATAAGATCGATCTTTATCACTTGGGGGTTGGTTTAGTGTATAAATCCGCATTTTAGTCGAAGAAAATAGAAATCGAAAAATACCCCATTTCAAAAGCAAAATTTGTCTGCTTAGGACCTGGAATAAGCGACAAATCATCAGGAATCGGTAGGTTTAGGATCTTAGAATTCAAATACTGAAGACCGCATGATTTTATTTGCGTCGGGGCTGAGCAACCGCTGCCAAAAATGTCGATGTCTATGTTTTGCGTTGAAGCTAGTGATACAAAATGGCGCCCCGCACTTGTTATTATTGAATGATGACGCGCCGCGTTGCTTGCGATGAGATCAATATTCAACAATTATTCATCGGTCTAGCGGTGAATTATTGTATTTATTTTCCGATTCATAATTGTTTATCACTATATTTCTGAATATTAGGACAGATTTGGCGAAATGATCGGTAAAATTTTTTTTTGCGCACGCGGACCGCCACTAAGCTCCTGTCAGTAAAGCGGCTGTGGAAAGAGGGAGACATCTAATGGGATGAATTGTGGCTTGTGATGGGCAAATATAGAGGCGCGTGATGCATGGATGAGAACGCCGACCTGTAAAATCCGCGGGTTATTTTTCTTGAGTGACATACGCGAACCAGCATGACGGCGCAGCCGTCAGCACTAGCGAGCGCCGAAGGCGCGAAGCAATTTTGGGGGGGTTTGGGGGCCCTCCCCCAAGAAAATTTTAGAAATTAAATACGTTTTCCGAGCACTTAGAGCGATCTCGAACCCATGAACGACTATTATATTTTGGAAGGTAATGGCTAGTTCCAATGTGGTACATCCTCATTTGATGACATTCAGCATCTCATGCATTACGGGTCGAGCCCTGAATTATTGCAGTAAAAATGCGCCGATGAATGCTCACTAAAAATCATCACCAAGTAGTGTATAATATCCGAAAGCGTTCGCCACACACACGCAGCAACAGTAAGTAGACCTATATACGTTACTACTGTTGCTGTGCGTGCGTGTCTGCAACCGATCGATAAAATACATACAAACTCATCGTAGTACAAATGTACATACAAAATCACTGTGTTGCAATGAATATGCATTGAAATGCGATACTTTTACGTGACGATAAGTAAAACAGGCACTGAACGCTTTTACGGTTCACCTGATTACCGATCGCGCCGGACCAATTGAGTGAGATCATCACCCCCCCCCATACTTTTACATCATTTTTGGACTATTTGGAAAATTGATATTTTTCAATAGTGAAACCGCGGATCCGCGGGGAATTCTCATCTCTGGTGATGGGACAGTGAGGCTCCCGAGGGGATTTTCCCGAAGCAGCAAAATTGATTTATATATAAAATTTTGTTGAAATCTAGCAGAAAACAAAACAAATGGATTATTATTAGTTATTATTAGTACTATTACTATTGCTTGGTTTAGGTTTCTAAACTGATTGATTTTATAATGATATCATGAATATAGGATTTCCGATTTCAGAGTTTTGAGCTAGGCCAAGCCTGATTTTCTGATATTCTTTACTAAAATTAGTCATTTAGCGAATGATAATATTTATAATTGGTATATTTTAATCAATTTGCAATAGACCTGACTGATAGGCCTTGACAATCATGTTTGATTCATTTCAATAATTATGTAGTGAAAAAAATAATTTCTTCTGAAATCATATCAATATTTTTCTTGTCATTACCATGGAAACTAAATAATATCAGATAAAAATTTTTCGGTCTTTCAACTTCACCTGAAAGTGCTATGAATGTATTTCTCTTTGAATTTTTAGTCCATCTCTTTTAGTTTAGGCTAAGAGATAATGAAGTTTGCTTACATGAAATATTGCCTTCTTAGAACAGTTTTAGTGTATTGAAACATGAAGACACTTTTTGCTTAAATTTTCAAACTTCAATTTGCGTTAGGCCTATCTCAAAAACTACTGAAGATAATTCAAAAATTTAAAAAGCATATTGTTATTTGAGCCCTCCCCATTCCATCAAGCTTTCTTTCAGTAAGATTGAAGCTATTTGAATTTTTTATGGATAAAGCTACCATAAGAATTTGAAACAAGAATAATATCTGCATTGGCATCAATGTCAGTCAAAAAAAAGTTTCCGCATTTTACAGTCTCATCATGCAACACCGCCATGTTTGTTAGGTATGTTGCTGCACTTCAACTGTTTTTTGAGGCGACTAGTCAAAAGTTTTGAGGTACTACGATCGTCAAAAGCTACTTAGGATTACAAATTCATGCACAAAAAATAGGCCTAGTTAACTTCCATCTGATTACAGAACAGTTCGAGGTAAGTTGATGGTGTTTTCAGGGGTGAAATAGACGCTCAAAGCTTTGTCCCTCAAAATGAGGGACGAAAATTTACCTTATATGAGCACTTTCCCCCTAGACGTTGTTTGAGGAACGACGGCTAGGTACTAAAGTCTATCTATTTTTGATTGTCCACGATCTTTTTGGGATATTTCGCTTAGTTTTGGGTGTGCATACCTCAAATAGGTCTTAATCAAATCAGTAGGGTTGTGCAGTCCAGATATAGGCCTATCATCGTTCTAATAGGCCTATCCATTTTACACTGTTTTGAAGCATTGATGAATATTCTCGAAAATTGAGCGAGAAAGACCGCCATTTTGTTTGTATTTGTTTATTTCTTTATGCAAATGAGCCATTGCACACATGCGCAATAAGGCGAGGATGGGTCAAATTATATCATGGATGAAGCAGCTTTTTGTCGCCAAGAGACCAATCAACAACTCACAATATTACCCTAGAAAGCTGTTTTAGTAAACAAACATGGCTTTGTCAGAGCAATCAAAAAAAATGCGGTTTGAAAATGATTTAGGCCTATGATAGCGCAACCATCGCGGCGGTGCCCGCGTAGTAAAACATGTGCGAGCAATGTACTCACCCCATAAATAATAAACTTACCCAGATCACGTGGAACACACTGCTCATTTGCATAAAGAAGTAAACAAACTGGAACAAAATGGCGGTTCTTCGTGCCGATTTAAAGCTCAATTTTCGAGAATATTCATCAATTCTTCAACTCGGGATATAAAAACGATAATTTATCTGGACTGCACAACCCTATTGATTCGATTAAGACCTGTTTGAGGTATGCACGCCCAAAACTAAGCGAAATATCCCAAAAATATCGTGGACAATCAAAAGTAAATAGCCATTAGACTACATACGGGCCTGACTTACAAAATTCAGTGGTGAATAAATTTCATTTTTACATTTCCAATGATTATAGGCGTACTGAAATGCAATTGTTGTGTTTTTATTGTATGTGGAAAAGCTACAGAATTCTGTTTTTAAGCATACGATGCTTGCTTTCGCCCTACAAAACATGCAAAGTGCCCTTTTTATAATTCAAGAACGCCCCTTTCAAAATCCTGGTTACGGGCTTGGACAGACAGGTTACGGACTAGGTAGTCAGTAACCTGTCTGTGGTTTAGTTTCACTATCGTATATTTTCACATACCACAGTCAGGAATGGGAAGGTCATTTTTCAATGAAATCTTCGTCAGCCAATTTGACTGACGAGTAATTTGCCTGGCATTTCAATGTCTCTTAAGATATCCATCTAATTTGTGTTGTAATCAACGCACAACAGATTCGTAGTTTGTTTGATACCTATAACACCTCACCTGACGATCTTAATCCATGTGCAAATCGGCCGTAAAGTGAGAGTAAATTTCCGTCGATTCGACGGCGGCCATTTTGAAAACTTGTGGAGGGAGCTGGCACCTATTGACTGAGGCCAGGACAACAACACAAACTAGGCTAACAAAACGAAACGACGAAAATGAAAAAATTAAGAAATCAACACTAATTCATATTTTTCTTCAACCATAATTTATTATTTCATTATTTATTATGGAAAACACGAAGATTTGAAATATTGTGTTGGAAAACCATCAAAAATAAAAATAGTCGTTTCGTCTTGGAAGTTTTATATAAATCCTTGTAGGTCACCTTGTCTATCATGCCACATGTATGCAATACACAGAAATGGCGGCCAATGGCGAAATTTGTGGAGAAATTAATTAATTTCTCAAAATAATCTTGATTAATCGCTTGAAACATACATAAAATTGGATTATTTCGAAAGGTACCTGTTAGTTTGTGAATTAAGCCATTAATTGTGGACCAGTCGTTGTTACGGTTCCGTACAACGTCTGACGCTAAAGTATCATATAGAGGTTAACTCCTGTTAATTGCAATGCAACAACTGATTTTAATGTCACATCAAACCTTTGTACTAAAATAAATCAATTAGTTACCTTGTTGACTTTGAAAACGTGTTTCATAATAATATTTTTGATGATTTATCGCGAACTGGAGAATTTATTGATTTGATTTGAATTGATTGCCACAATCGGGATTTCCAATACGGACTAAATTAATAAAATGTGAAAATTCAAAATGACTCTCTAAATTACTCTAATTGTTAATTTTTGTTGATAAAAGGCATAAATTAAGGTCAATTTTAGCCTTAAGAATTTGAAACAAAAATAATATCTGCATTGGCATCAATGTCAGTCCAAGTTCAAGTCCGAATCCGTAATTTGCACTCCCCTCATGCACCACGAAAAGCCGCCATAATTGTTATGTTGCTCACTTCAACTATTTTCTGAGGCGACTAGTCAAAAGTTTTGAGCTACTACGATCATCAAAAGCTACTTAGGATTACAAATTTATGCACAAACAATAGTTAACTTCCATCTGATTACAGAACAGTCAGTTTGAGGTAAGTTGATGGTATTTTAAGGGGTGAAATAGACGCTCAAAGCCTCGTCCCTAGGAAAATTAACCTTATATGAGCACTTTCACCCTAGACGTTGTTTCAGGAACAACGGCTAGGTACTAATGTCTATTCCAACCTGACCTAAAGGTTTTAACAGGACCAGAAAGGACAGGCAGTCGACCTTAAACATCGTTTTTTAATCCACTTTAAACTGTATTGAAGGATATCCAAAAAGTCTTTATTGAAAGGGGATCATGAGAGAAAAGAGACTCCATACCTGATAAAGGTCTTAATAGGACCAGAAAGGACTGGCAGTCGACCTAAATCATCATTTTTTAATCCATTTGAAACTGTATTGATAGGATATCCAAAAAGTCTTCACTGAAAGGGGTTAAATTAAAGAAATAGACTCCATGATTTGAAAGTTTAACAATATGTTTCCATGCCTACGTACCAAACTTCAGTTGGTAGGCATGGAGACATATTGTTAAACTTTCTAATCATGGAGTCACTTCTCTTCATTTAACCCCTTTCAGTGAAGACTTTTTGCATATCCTTCAATAGTTTCAAATGGATTAAAAAATGGTGACTTAGGTCGACTGCCTGTCCTTTCTGGTCCTAATAAGACATTTATCAGGTAGGCCTATGTACTATCAAAAATGAGCGAGCTAGGCCACCCAGAATGCTCTCAAATCAAAAAGTCAGGTTGAAATAGACATTTAGTATAAGCCCATCCGATAGGGATTTCAGGTCACGTGACCAAAATGTGTCATAATTAGCGTTTTCCTCGCTTCAAATTTTTATTCAATCACAAAGAACGCATTTTATATCCGATTGAAACCAAACTTGCTCAGTATGCTCAATTTACCGGTTATTTGTTGTGGTTCATGAGTGTATCTTGCGTAGTTACAGAGAAATTAATCGTAGTTCAGCGCGCATTGCCGGATTTCTAGGAAACAAAATGGCGGCCATGTTTGAACATGCATTTATCAATCACGTGAAAACCACATGCAATTTTTTAGGTCAAATCCGCAAGCCCGCTGTTGATTGGCTGATTATTTGACCTCGGAACATTTTAAAAACATTTCTCGGCTATAACGTAGTGGTGCGTATAATGTTAGGATTATTTTCACTGATCGGCTAGGCCCTAAATTGTGAAATGATAGATGTGAATACATATGTCCTAATGTTCATGATTGTGCATCTTATCTTCTGGGATCAATATTTACAGACTCATACTTTATCTTATACATTCAATTGAGCTAGTTTGTCATCATTCTTATCCAATTGAAGAAACTTCCTGGAAAAAGACCTTTCATTAGATACCAAACATGACATACTTTGTTGAAATCGATCACTTCCGATGAAATATCAACATAAAACAAGATGGCCGCCTTCTTGAGAGCCAAAATCTGAGATATCATGATATAGATATTTTTTTCGCGATGGCTTTTAAGGATATCTCTGAAAGAATAACAAGGGTTTTCACATTCATTTTAATACATTCATTTTTCTGAACTTGATAAATCTCTTCAAATGCTTGTCTAATTCTTCTGCAGCAAGTGAGGATCTGAAAATATAATGATTATTATTAGTATCTGAGCATCTCAAAATGCAGGAATATGATCTTAGGAACATTGAGATATTCTAGAAGAGGAATTATTGCTAACAATATAGGCCATATCGAATGAGTTATTTACAATTAAGTGGAAGTTAATTAGATTCAAGATGGCCGCCTCAATACTCACCTTATGGTTACCACGGTAACCGGTATAATCTAGATGTTCGATGTCTTCATTGTATTTACCTCAAAATTGATATTGGATGTATTCCAGTATCATTTATCTTGAAAAAGAAACTCTCATATAGGCCTAATGTCTATTTATTAATGGAATGGAGTTGAATGAGAGAAAATCCTCCATTTTGTGAAATTTCTGAGTCTCTTTTCTCTCAGGAACCCCTCTCAATGCTGACTTTTTGGATATCCTTCTATACAGTTTTAAGTGGATTAAAAAACAATATTTTAGGTCAGCTGCCAATGCATTCTGGCCCTAATAAGACTTTTATCGGGTATGTACTACCAAAACTGACTGAGCTAGGCCACCCGGAATGCTCTCAAGTCAGGTTGAAATAGACATTAGTGTGTAGTGTATTGCGCAATCGAATGACAAATATACCCCAAATTTCCACCCTTTAATTGCTTATAACTTTTGAACCGCTTGAACGATTTTGATTCTGTAAATTGCTGTATCCTTATGCTATCCAATTCTTCATTTTAACCTATTAAAAAGACACATAGGACACATAGAAATTTTCGACCTGAAATCCCTACATCCGATTATAAAAAGCTTACCACCAACGATTAGGTAACTAACTACGGACTAGTCTGAATACCAGTCGTTGTTACGGTTCCTGAAACAACGTTGTTTCAGGAACAACGGCTAGGTACTAGACTAGTTAGTTACCTAATCGTTGGTGGTAAGCTTTTTATAATCGGATGGGCTTATACCAACGTTAGGGATGACAAGAGCCAAAACACGGTTGAAAAAAGTAACACTTCAAAAATATACTTTCTATCCACTTCAGTCCACAATTAATGGCTTAATTCACAAACTAACACAGGTACCTTTCGAAATAATCCAATTTTATGCTTGTTTCGAGTGATTAATCAACATTATTTTGAGAAATTAATTAATTTCTCCACAAATTTCGCCATTGGCCGCCATTTCTCTGTATTGCACATGTGGCATGATAAGACAAGGGGACCTACAAGTAGGGATTTCAGGTTGAAAATTTCTATGTGTCCTATGTGTCTTTTTAATAGGTTAAAATGAAGAAGGGGATAGTATAAAGATATAGCACTTTACAGAATCAAAATCGGTCAAGCGATTCAAAAGTTATAAGCAATTAAAGGGTGGAAATTTGGGGTATATTTGTCATTCGATTGCGCAATACACTCTAGTTCATTTTCAATTAAAGAGTCAGACAGGAAGTGTCTAGGTTTTACTGCTTTTTAGCCTGATTAAAGTAGTAAATTCAACATTAAAACTACTATATCTCCCAAAATTTCTATCCGATTGAAACCGAACTTGCTCAGTACGTCGTTGGTAAAAAGAGTATTGAGATTCTAGAAGTATTTATGCAAATATGTAAATTAGGCTAATTTGCATACTCATTTACTAATTAATACATACTACAATACCATTAATACACTATATGAGAGTTTCTTTTTCAAGATAAATGATACTGGAATACATCCAATATCAATTTTGAGGTAAATACAATGGAGACATCGAACATCTAGGTTATACTGGTTACCGTGGTAACCATAAGGTGAGTATTGAGGCGGCCATCTTGAATCTAATTAACTTCCACTTAATTGTAAATAGCTCATTTGATATGGACTTTAGGCCTATATTGTTAACAATAATTCCTCTTCTAGAATATCTCAATATTCCTAAGATCATATTTCTGCATTTTGAGATGCTTAGATACTAATAATAATCATGTCGAGAACAGGATGTTTATGTAAATATGTCAGTAACCATATAGTGTTCACTCCCCCTTAGCCTATGTAGCGAATCATCATATATTTTAGCATGCGCATGTGCAGTCGGGACAGGTGGTTAGCCTGTGTGTGACCGAAATAAACGAGTATCTTATGATCTGTAGACTGAACCCGTCGTGTTTTTAGTCTTTCTCTTCTTTTATCTCCGAACCTGGTCTTCTTTGTGACTCGCAACGCCACATTGGTGCCGTGACCAGGATCAGCCGAATGGAGGATACTCAACTGAACCGGTCGACAATCACACGAACTGCAATCAGGCAGAAAGTTGATGATCTCGTCGTGAAATCGTCAACAATCGTCGAAGATTTTCGAATGACCGAAGACGATGTAGATTTACTAAATATCTACATCAAGCAGATCACAGAAAAGTTAAGTCGACTAGAGAAGCTAGACTCGACGATCGAGGACCTAACTCCTTTAACGCATCTTTCAGACACGATTCAAGAAGCAGAGGACTTCAGATCTAGCGTCATCGAAAAACGCGGCCGAATAATCCGATTTGTAGAAAAGGCGAAGCACACAACGCAACCTCATAATTCTTCGATGAACAATTCCGGTGCTTCTGCGACGCCATTTCGCCCGAACAAGGTAAATCTACCTAAACTTACGCTCGCCAAATTCGACGGCGATTTACTCAAATGGCAGGAATTCATAGACGGATTCTATTCAGCGGTCAACGACGACCCGAATCTCGACGACGTCGTTAAGTTCCAATACTTACGCGCACAACTTAACGGCGAAGCTTACAGAACGATCGAGGGTCTGGCCCTCACCGCGTCGAATTATGTGAACGCACTTCAAGTACTGATAAAAAGGTATGGGCAACCGCAAATCCTTATCAGTGCATATATGCGAGCGTTATGGGAACTTTCGCGACCGACAGAAGACATGCAGAGTCTGATGGAATTTTCGGACAAACTGGAAACATATATCCGAGGACTAAGTGCGCTCGGAAAAAACGAAGATAGCTACGGAGATTTGTTGACTCCGATTATCTTAGATAAACTGCCTGGGATGATACGACGACAGATAACGAGGGATAATAACGGCGCGAATTGGAATCTCCAGTCGTTGCGAGATGCCCTTTCGAGAGAGATAACAGCGTTCCAGGCAGGAGTTTCAGTGTACCCAGAAACTGCTCACCTGGGTACCACGTCAGCGTTCCACGTGGGCAATGCGATCAAGAGAAAACCATTAAAATGTACATTTTGTAAAGGGACACATTTCGCGTCAGATTGTGTTCTTGTAACCGAACCAGAGAAACGCCTGGATATCGTTAAACGAGATAAACTTTGTTTTAATTGCATGGGCACTCATCGTTCTCGGGACTGTAAATCCAAGAACACATGTAAAAAGTGCAGAGGGAAACATCACACGTTACTATGTGGTTCCTCCCTTACAGAAACGCGCGAGATTTCTACGAAAGATCGACCACAAAACGGAAGCAGAAGCGATTCTCACGATATAAAAACTGTTCATCAAACGTATGCCGGCGCCCAACAACCACGACCAGATGGGCCCATACTTCTTAAAACAGCTGTGGCGGAGATTTTTTCGCCATCAACTTCCGCTAATAACCGCTCGAATGGTCGTAAGATAAACATTTTACTGGACGAAGGCAGCCATAGATCGTTTATCACGACGCGAATTTCTGTCAGCTTAAATCTCCCACATCTGGGCCAAGAGGAAATCAATCTAGCGACATTCGGAGAACAACTGGCCGGTCGGCGATTACTTCAAAGAACGAACTTTAACATCGCGTCATCAGAGGGTTCACCGATACTAATTGAAGCCCTCGTGATACCGACCATCTCCACGCCAATCAGCAATCTTGTAAACAATAAAGTTTTGGATCTTCCGCATCTGCGAAACCTAACTCTAGCGGAACAGCCATCATCAATAACCGGCGACTTTGATATCGATGTATTAATTGGCGCCGATTACTACTGGTCTATAGTCGGCGATAATACCGTGAAGGGCTACGGCCCGACTGCCGTTTCATCACGTAGCCTATAGGGTATCTCTTATCAGGGCCCATACCGAGCCACACCTTACTCACCGGAGTAAGGAATTCAACCGTTCTCAACGTATCTTGTGTGAGAAATATGGATCTCAATTCGCACCGCGGAGAGGAAGTCTCATTACAATCGTTTTGGGACTTAGAAACGATCGGCATCAAAGATGACGCTTCTTTGATAAAAAACCGTGGACTTGCTTATTCGGACTATATTAAAACCCATCTAACTGTTGACAGCGATGGACGCTATACTGCGAAACTACCTTGGAAAGAAAGCCACGCCCCCTTGCCGGACAACAGACACGTGGCCGAAGCACGGACTCGCAGTATGATACGCCGTTTATCCGCAGAAATGAGAACCGTATACGATGCAATAATTGAAGAACAACTGTCGCGTGATTTCATAGAGGATGTAACACATGACATCTCTAGTATCGGACACTATTTACCCCACCGAGGAGTAAAAAAGGACTCTACTACCACGCCTCTCAGAATCGTTTTCGACTGCAGTTGTAGAGTCGGAAGCGAACCGTCGTTGAATGATTGCTTGGAAACTGGACCCCCGCTCCTTAACGATTTGGTATCTATATTGTTGCGATTTCGATTGTACTCTACGGGAATATCCACCGATATCGAAAAGGCATTTTTAAAAATAAGACTCCACGAACACGATCGGAAGTATACCAAATTCTTGTGGTTAACCGACCCAAATGATCCGGAAAGCGATTTCAAAGTACTTCAGTTTAAAAGTATCCTGTTCGGAGCGGTCTCGAGCCCGTTTGTCCTTAATGCCACTGTCAAATCCCACTTAGCCAATTACGATTGCGAAACCGCGGGGAAATTGGCCGAAAACATATACGTGGATAATATCGTCACTGGAGTAACATCTGAGGACAAAGCGATAAACTTTTATGCACAATCAAACGAAATAATGAATTCTGCAGGCTTGGCCCTCAGAGCGTGGGCAACTAATTGCCAGAGACTGTGTAATTTGGCGAGCTCGGATGGAGTAGCCGAGTCGAAACCCATCGCGAACGTCCTCGGGATCCGATGGGACACTCATAACGACACCCTTAGCATCAAGGTAGATGACGGAACGTCCGATCTGGTGACAAAACGTGAGGTAGTTAGCGCGGCGTCGAAGTTATATGATCCGCTTGGTTTTCTGGCCCCCGTACAGGTCAGGGCTAAGATGTACATCCAGGAACTCTGGAAACTTAATCTAGGCTGGGACGACCCAGTACAGGACGAATCAATGCGAGAAAAATGGTTCTCGATTCGGAATGATTTGTCAAGTGCGTCAGAAATTGTGTTATCAAGGAAATACTTAAGTCAACCGCAAACCCAGAATTATGAAATACATGTGTTTGCTGATAGTAGCAAAGCAGCATTTGGAGCTGTGGTTTATTTACGAAACCAGCATGATACATCGTTTGTTATGTCTAAGACACGTGTCGCACCAGTGAAGGAATTAACTATTCCACGACTGGAATTACTTGCTGCTTTGACCGGTTCGAAGCTTATCGATTATGTAACTGAATCGCTCGGTTCCGAAATCGCTATAACCAAAAAAGTGCTTTGGAGCGATAGTCAGATTGTGCTTTGTTGGTTGAACTCCGATCGAAAGTTACCAGTATTCGTCAGCAACCGCGTGGAACAGATTAAATCTATCAAAATTGACGAGTACCGTTACTGCCCGACGTCTGATAATCCGGCAGACATACTATCGCGTGGAATCGACTCCGAGAAACTACGGCATTCTAATTTGTGGTGGTTTGGCCCCGAATGGCTGAAACATGGTGACTGGCCCGTGGATAAATTATACGCTGACACTAGCACAGTTAATATCCTCCACATCAACGATCCTAAACCCGGGCAGGTTGAAGACACGGAGGACGAACGGATTGGTTTGGTAGAAATAATCGACATTGAACGATTCATCGAGTTGGGATCATTATTACGTGTCACCGCTTACGTTTTCTTGTTTGTCGCGAAACTTCAACGCCAGACAGATCGGTCCGCCGCGGATCTGACGCCGAATGATATAGCCCGAGCTAGAACGGCGTGGGTTAAAGCTGTGCAAAATGCTAATTATTCGAATGAAATTTTCGTGCTGCAGGGTAATCATGCAAAATCGCGAGCGCCCCTGACAAAGCAGCTACGGTTGTTTATTGGCGATGATAGTTTGTTGAGAGTTGGAGGGAGACTCCATAACGCCCCGATTGATTATGGCGCGAAATTCCCAATATTACTTCCCCCGAAAGGGCGATTTACCGAGTTAACTGTGATTGATGCTCACGCGAGAGCACTTCATTTGGGTACAGAATCAACGATTAACCGTATTCGACAAACTTATTGGATTCAAAGTATCAGGAAAGTCGTTAAATCTCTGTTGCGAAAATGTTACAATTGCAAAATCATTAGTGGTCAGCCATACCCACTACCGGACCCTGCACCGTTGCAGAAGAGCAGGCTGACAGATGCCCCTCCCTTTACCGTAACGGGAGTGGATTTCACCGGACATTTGTTCGTGAGAGATAACAACAGAGAAGCGAAAGCGTATATAGTCTTGTTTACATGTGCGAACACACGTGCCGTTCATCTCGAGGTTGTTTCTGATATGTCGTGTGCCACATTTCTTCTCGCCTTCCGACGTTTCGCCGCACGTCGATCCTTACCTCAAAAGTTGATAAGTGATAACGGATCGGCATTCGTGGCCGCGGTGGGAGAAATAAAGAAGCTTCTCGATATTCATTCGGTTCGAAAATACATGCTCGAGAAAAATGTTGAATGGGTATTTATACCAAAGGCCGCCCCATGGCATGGTGGCTTTTGGGAACGTTTAGTTGGACTTACGAAACAAGTTCTGAAACGTGTTTTAGTCCGCGCATACATATCGATGTCTGAACTTATTACGCTCATCGCGGAAATCGAAATGGTGATCAACAACCGCCCGCTTACGTATTTGTCCGATGACGTAACTGATCCAGAACCGCTGACACCATCGCACCTCCTTCACGGACGAGTTATGTCGAATCTACCGCACCTATCTGATACCGATGCTATCAGTGATCCGGAGTATGGTGTTTCGATAAACACACAAAACCTCCAGAAACGCGCACAAAGAGTGATGGAACTCTTCGAACATTTTCGGTCTCGTTGGACCAACGAATACGTTATTGCGCTACGTGAACGACATCTGTCCATGCGAAATAATGGCAGAACAAGCAAGATTCGATCAGGAGACGTTGTACTCGTACACGACGACCAAAAACGTAGAATTAACTGGAAGCTTGCGATCGTAACGAAACTGAACTACGGGAACGACGGCGCAGTTCGTTCAGCAGAAATTAGAATGGGCACTACAAATACTAGCCGACCTATAAATGAACTGTTCCCGCTTGAAATTAACACCGATATGAACTTTAAAGAGCCTGGCTCCGTTATAGCCTCCGATCCGCGACCCGTGCGAAACGCAGCGCGAAAGGCTCGTGCAAAAATCGTCGAATGTTTGAAATAGTTGCATAATAGTTACTATCAATGCCTGAATTTACTATTTAATCGTATTTTGAATTAACGTTTAGTTGTTTATTGATTTCCATAAGCTTTATTTACCTAATCCATTGTAATAATTAGTCATATATCTCTCCGTTCTTACTCTTTATTTGTTTTCCTTTGTCGCCCCGGAGAAATGTCGAGAACAGGATGTTTATGTAAATATGTCAGTAACCATATAGTGTTCACTCCCCCTTAGCCTATGTAGCGAATCATCATATATTTTAGCATGCGCATGCGCTGTCGGGACAGGTGGTTAGCCTGTGTGTGACCGAAATAAACGAGTATCTTATGATCTGTAGACTGAACCCGTCGTGTTTTTTTGTCTTTCTCTTCTTTTATCTCCGAACCTGGTCTTCTTTGTGACTCGCAACGCCACAAATCATTATATTTTCAGATCCTCACTTGCCGCAGAAGAATCAGACAAGCATTTGAAGAGATTTATCAAGTTCAGAAAAAATGAATGTATTAAAATGAATGTGTAAACCCTTGTTATTCTTTCAGAGATCCTTTAAAGATATCTCGAAAAAATATCTATATCATGATATCTCAGATTGTGGCTCGCAAGGAGGCGGCCATCTTGTTTTATGTCGATATTTCATCGGAAGTGACCAATTTCAACAAAGTATGTCATGTTTGGTATCTAATGAAAGGTCTTTTTCCAGGAAGTTTCTTCTGTTGAATAAGAATGATGACAAACTAGCTCAATTGAATGTATTAGGCAAAGTATTAGTCTGTAAATATTGATCCCAGAAGATGAGATGCACAATCATGAACGTTAGGACATCCGTATTCACATCTATCATTTCACAACATAGGGCCTAGCCGATCAGTGAAAATAAACCTAACATAAAATGTTTCACTCATCAGTATGGCCACCCATGAAACATTAGTA
This sequence comes from Tubulanus polymorphus, assembly GCF_964204645.1. Taxonomy (NCBI): domain Eukaryota; kingdom Metazoa; phylum Nemertea; class Palaeonemertea; order Tubulaniformes; family Tubulanidae; genus Tubulanus; species Tubulanus polymorphus. The sequence continues at coordinate 13,210,523 of NC_134026.1, forward strand.
CCTCATAGTCATCATAGTCAAAGCTGTAGGCCTATTGGTTTGCCTATTGATGGAGGTTTCGGGAGCCAAAAGTCTTTTTTACTAAAACGCGATATCTCAAGGCCTTAGTTATATAGTTTTTTTTCTGATTTTGAGTATATTCAACAACATCAAGAGGATAGACCTACGTAGGCCTATGAGAGGTTAGATTTAGGTGACCAACATCATTTGGCTCGAAAAACCATTGATTGGGTGTTTTAGGCCTACTGCACTAGGCGGCAGTTACATTGCAGTGGTAGGCCTAGGGCTAGGAGGCCTTGAGTCAAAAAAGGTCAAATATTCATTTCAGGAGGTATCCTAGCATTTCCTTTGAAGATGAATATTTCAACTTATTAGGCAAAGGAGATTGGGAAAAGAAAATTTTTGGTTGGGAAAAAATTTGAGCAAGACAAGGTCTGGATTCTGGTGGAAAATACTAAAGAATTTGCCATTCGATAGCCATTATTTTACTTATACTTGGCCGATTTCTTAATAAAGAATGAATTTATTGAGTAACATTGTCGTTTTAGTTGCTAAATTGCCATTTAGAGTAGCAAAAACGAACCAGGAAGTGTTTTAATTGATCAGCTGGCAGCCGGCGTGTAGCCGGAAGTGACCCGGATGTAAACAATTTTAAGCACCTCGCCAACTTTAGGTCAAAATCCGCGAAAGACTACTAAATCAATCATAAAAGTAATTACAGAAAATGATTAATAAAGTATTCAATTTTGAAACGTATGGGTGTACTTTTTGTCAATCATTATAATTTTCGCATATTGAAGCTTTGAAATACGTTCATCGCTTGAAAATAGCAAATACACGGCCGGGCAAAAAAGTACGCACCACTACGTTATAGCCGAGAAATGTTTTTAAAATGTTCCGAGGTCAAATAATCAGCCAATCAACAGCGGGCTTGCGGATTTGACCTAAAAAAGTGCATGCGGTTTTCACGTGATTGAAAAATGCATGTTCAAACATGGCCGCCATTTTGTTTCCTAGAAATCCGGCGATGCGCGCTGAACTACGATTTATTTCTCTGTAACTACGCAAGATACACTCATGAAATTTACACCACAACAAATAACCGGTAAATTGAGCATACTGAGCAAGTTTGGTTTCAATCGGATGTAAAATGCATTTTTTGTGAGTGAATAAAAATTTGAAGCGAGGAAAACGCTAATTATGACACATTTTGATCACGTGACCTGAAATCCCTACTACAAGGATTTATATAAAACTTCCAAGACGAAACGACAATTTTTATTTTTGATGGTTTTCCAACCTATATTTCAAATCTTCGTGTTTTCCTTAATAAATAATTAAATAATAACTTCTGGTAAAAGAAAAATGTGAATAAGTGTTGATTTCTTAATATTTTTTAATTTCGTCGTTTCGCTTCGTTAGTTTGTGCTGTTGTCCTGGCCTCAGTCCACAGGTGCCAGCACCTCCAGTAATTTTCAAAATGGTAGCTGTTGACTCAACGGAAATTTACTCTCACTTTACGGCCGATTTGCACATGGATTAAGATCGTCAGGTGAGGTGTTATAGGTATCAGACAAACTACGAATCTGTTGTGCGTCGATTACAACAAAAATTAGACGGATATCTTAAGAGACAATGAAATGCCAGGCAAATTACTCGTCAGTCAAATTGGCTGACGAAGATTTCATACAAAAATGACCTTCCCATTCCTGACTGTGGTTTGTGAAAATATCCGGTCGTGAAACTAAACCACAGACAGGTTACTGACTAATGTCTATTTATAAATGAATGAGACCTGTTTTTCTGGGATATTTTGCTTACTTTTTGGGATACGTACCTCATTTATGTCTTAACAGAATGCCAAAAGTCGCGGACAACAACTGAATATCCGACATATTTCCAGTTCTGTACCAATTAGATGGATTGGCAAAAAGACTCCTTAAGTCCAGTTGAATGAGAGAGAAAATCCTCCATTCTGTGAAATTTCTTGAATTTTTACATTGTCACCATGCCTACAACATGAAGTTATTTTTCTTGTGGGGTCTCAACAACTAAATCAGGGTGGCGTAGGCATGGTAACAATGTTCAAATCCAAGAAATTTCACAAAATGGAGGATTTTCTCTCTCATTCAACTGGACTTAAGGAGTCTTTTTGCCAATCCATCTAATCGGTACAGAACTGGAATAATATCGGATATTCAGTTGTTGTCCGCGATTTTTGGCATTCTGTTAGGCCTAAGACATAAATGAGGTATGTACCCCAAAAAGTAAGCAAAATATCCCAGAAAAACAGGTCTCATCCATTAATAAATAGACATTAGTACTAGACTAACTACGGACTAATTTTTATTAGGTAGGTAGTTGAAATACAGATTGGTAGGCCTATAATAGAAAATTACCGCATGTATCCTTAAGTTCACAGAACACTTGAAAGCTCGACGCGGCATAGTGTAGCGCAATACGACACGATTGTCTATGCCTAGCAACGAACATACACTGCATGTTCATTCCAAATTCAAATTGACAAGACCTTATTGATTCAAAATGTACCTAGACTGGTTGCCGCTCACTATCTTTAGTTTAGACTGGTTGCCTGTCCCATTCAATACAGAGGCGCATTTGTTTGAAAGCGGTTTGCACAAACTGGTTTATTTCGGTTTATTACGTCACAAACCGGTTTGCCGTAGTGTGAACAAATGCGACGGTTTACTGTGTGGGGTATTCAAAATGGCCGATGATAGCGAGAAGAAAATCATCTGCGTTTGTCGATAGCTGAATTGTCTTCCTCTGTTCGTTCTGTGAACAATAGCAGTATTCGTTCAAACCGTTATCAAAATACGCTTCTAAAACGTTCGTCATCGACCCCAGCTTGTGTTCTGATAAATGTTTTTGAGAGTGTTAAACACAAAAAGAGGAGAACTGTAAATCGGATTACAAATTACTGTGACGTTACAGTAAGTAGATATCTGCCAGAGGACTTTAGGCTACGTTTTAGAATGACTCGTGAAACATTTGATAGGGTTTTGGAGTATGTTGGACCGTACATCATCGAAAGTGGTACACGAAATATACCCGTGGAAAAACAACTACTTGTTTACTTATATTATGCAGGAACACAGGCAACACTCATGCATATTGCTGACATGTTTGGCGTGTGTGAAGCATCCGTGCATAAAATTATCGGTGAGTCGTTTGAAACTAGTTTCGATGGAAAATTTCTAATTGTAATGTAATAATCATTTGTTGTATTTTTTTTCAGGTAAGGTATCTGCCTGTGTGGTTAGACATGTCATGCCAAAGGTTATAAAGTGGCCATCATTGGAACATGCGAAAGAAATATTTGCGTGTTTCGAAGGAATTCAAGGATTCCCGAAAGTTTTAGGCTCTGTGGACGGCACGCACATACCAATAAAGGCACCAGTCAAGAGTCCAGAAGCATACATCAATCGAAAAAAAATTTATTCCATAAACGTATGTGCTATCTGTGATAGTGACTATCAATTTATTGACGTTTATACTGGTTGGCCTGGATCAACCCATGATTCTCGTGTTTTTCGAAATTCTCCCTTATGGCATGCAATCGAAAGTACTGATAACCAAGAAAGTATATTTCCTCTTAACAGTCATTTACTTGGAGATTCTGCGTATTCTCTGAGCAGTGTCCTTACCCCCTTCAAAGATACTGGCAATCTAACCAGAATACAGAAAAATTTCAATTTCAAACATAGCTCAACACGCATGAGGGTTGAACATACTTTTGGTATTTCAAAAGGCCGATTCCGACGTTTGAAATATAAAGATATGAGCGACATGGAACGGATGATGAACTTCATTAGTAGTTGTTTTGTACTTCACAACATTTGCATGTTAACTGACGGAGAATTTGAGGATTATATGCAAGAGGGCTTGCATAACATGCAGGAGAATAATGTACCAGTGTTATGTGAAATGGAAGGAGAATCTGTAAATGGGCGACAGAAAAGAGATATTATATCTGTACTACTTAATACTGGTTTGTAATGACATACTAAAAATGAAGATTTTCCCAATGGAAATTAAAATTGTTTTGATTCAATTTGTAAATTTGTACTTAAATATTGATGCAGACATTTCCATAGAACCAGTCACTCAACATGTGGTTTTGTTATTAGATTTGTCCCAGAAATTGGTTTAATAAATCTCTTAGAAATAAAATTTAATGGTTAGTTTTTATTCTATGATGCATTCTATTTTCAACCAGAGATTCCTATTTGATTTGACTTGAGGACAAGAGGAATGATAAATTGGTGAACAAGAGCGCGGCCTTGGTAGCTGACTTGAATAAGGCGTAATGCTGGTGTACTATAAGTGCCGAGTGACAAGTGGGTTCGAGTCCTGCTGGGGCTGCTTACAGTGTGCGGGTGACTCTTCAAAGGCTGTGGTCCCGTCGTGAGGTTAAATGAACAATCCAATAGGGTTAATCTTGGGAAAAAAAGGTCCGTACAATGTTAAGATAGACAAAATATTTCAATTTGATGTCTACATCCAACACATGAAGCTCTCCTTACAGAAAAACACAAAATGTTGAAGGAAATAATAAAAACATCTGATATAAAACTTGAATAAAATCGTTTATTATAAACAAAAACTTAAAAATTATAGATGTCTTATACCGCCATCTTGACAGTGATTAACAGAACAACAAAACTTGTTAATTTCCTGAGATCTTCATTATACAATATCATGTATGCATTAGTAAAATCTACTAGATACTATATCACTTGAGCTTCTAGGTAAGATTTGACCAATTACTGAACACTCGTAGAAAAATGTAAAAGAAATCACTTCAAAACTAAATACACCAATCCTAGGCTAAAGAATTTGATACATTGTTTCTCCTCTTTGCTGAGCTAAAAAGTTGACCCAGCCAGCTGCCTATCTACCCTGTACAATACTATTATTAAACCATGATCGGACCCGGCAGTTATAAAAATGAAAAATGATTACAAATTTTATTGCAATATAAAAAATGACCCGGCTGATTAGGAGAAACAAGGTATCATTTTCTTTAGCCTTAACTCGACGGTTTATCCTACAACTTTTTTAATAATTCTTTGAGCACCTGGACTTTTTCCTTCTCGATTTCAGTTCTATCATTTTCTAGTTTCAAAAACTGTTCATGTTCCTTTTTCATCTCAGTCATAATTTCTTGGTGTTCTTCTCGCCTTACTTTTTCATAATCCGCCAAAATATCATGTAACTCCTGCGTCCGTTTATTTGGCCTTTTGCGCTTTGGGGGGTTCTGGGGGAATAAATCTGAAGGATCATCACTAGTACTAATGTCACACTCTTCAATATCATTATTGTTGAGATTTTCAAATGCTGAGACAGAGAAATCAGGACGGGTGTTGGGCTTGGACCCTAGGATATTGTCCAACTCATCGAAAAATTTACACGTTGCAGGGGAGTTCCCAGTTTGATTGTTTTTATCACAGGTTTGTTTGTACATATGAACCAAATTGTTCCATTTAGCTTTAATCTGCTCCCAAGTATATATATAACCTTCTTCTTTCAATTTTTCAGCAATTTTTTCCCAAAGTGGACGCTTCTTCTTCCCCATTTTACTAAAGTCCTCATCCATTTCTGTACGAAGGTGAATGATAAGCTTAACAGCATTATCAGGCATTTGTTGTTTGTCAGAAAATAAAAAAATTTAATATGATATTGTTCAGAAAAAACTAACAAATTTAGGCATATTCTGTTTTTCTTAGCAAGACAAATAATGGGCTAAAAATATTGATAAAGCACGGATGACCAATGAAAGATGTCCCCTATAACAAAAATCATAAAACATAGCTATAATATTCAAAGATCAATAAACATGACTTAGTAAAGGAAAGGATACTAACTGTAGCCTATTTGATATATTAAAGACTTACCACTATCAATACTTTTCACAGTTGTTTTACGGTTTACTGTTTGCCTGTTACCAGTAATTTCATCCGTATTAGATACACGTACATTATTTTCTGTTTGAATTTGTGGTCTCTTGTGAACTGGAAAAAAAGGAAACAAATTAACAAAGGATCTATGACTATGTCGAGCATTCATATCTATTTTCATCACATATGTCCTATGTAACATAAAACGCAATGCTTTATACATAATATTTCAAACTTCTCATTTTCACGACGATTAAACATATGATACCGGTATTCATATGGCAATCAATAGCATTAGCACCAGGACTGGGAGTAAAGTAGTCTACTGACTGGGTACTATTTTATTCACATCATAGATAGGCCTACTCTACTACATCTTAAAGAACTCTAAACATACTTAACACTTACCATTACCAGGCAAAATATCGTCAGGAACCCTTATGTGAATTTTTTCGTCAGGAGGTAATGCAGCTAAGTCATAATCAGATTTAATTTGTTCAATGACAGCAGGTGAATCTGAAATAAGGATGTTTAATGAGCATTATCAATAAATTAACTTTGAATTTAGAAAGAATTGCATGCAATGGAGTTAATTACAGCACATACAATCGCTATTAGAAATAATTTTACGAATTATATATAGTCCGTGCATCTATTTAATCTTACTGTCTCTGATCCATTTATAAGCGTCCATAGAGTCAGCTATGGCGGATATTGTCTTATCAGCGATTACCAAATCAAAGGGGACCGCCATGTTGGAAAAGTCGGTTTGGTCTTGCAAACCGCTCGGCGAACGGTTTGGTCGGTTTACGCAAACCGTTTAGGTTTACGCGTGAACAAAGACGACGGTTTATGAAAACCGGTTTGCAAACCGTTATGAACAAATGCGATTTTCCTACAAAGCGAAACGGTTTGTGCAAACCGGTTTCAAACAAATGCGCCTCAGGTTTTGCCCGTCCGCCATCTTCCGCGGAATTTACGGATCTGTCACAACCCAAGTGGCAATCTTAGTATTCAAACTATTATAAATTGAAGATTTCAGAGGTGGCATGATGATTTGTTTGCGGGCCGCCTACGGCCAGGAAAAGAAGAAAAATAATTCATATGAAGTAGAAGATTAAGAAATTATATAAACGGAAGCCTAATCATTCATAACGAGCGGGTGGATCCGATTGTTTTTTGAATTTTTGCCACGCTGGGCGGCACCGCAACCGCCAATTCGTTCGTTGGAATTAATACAATTCATATCTCCCAGTTATGATGTGATTGGGATTTTGAAAAATCAATCTTGTGAGAATAGAATGGTACCGGTATTAGTAGTACGTATTTATAGTTTAGTATGACGTAGTAATAGACTGCTTAGCGGGTGGATGATATCCTCGTTAGTAAGCCTGAGTAATAGGGGTAATGGGCTTTCAGATCAAAGGTCGAACGGTCGAGCTCATAAAAATGAAAAACATGAAAATAATAACAATTTCTACTTGAATTAGTCGCGAAACTCATAAAAAATGAAAAATAATTCTCACACACTCGAATTTATTTTTCATTTTTACTCGCTAGAAAAAAGTGTGAGTAAAGTGTGAGTGAAATAAATTCGAGCGCGCGAGAATTATTTTTCATTTTTTATGAGTTTCACTCCTAATTCAAGTAGAAATTGTTATTATTTTCATGTTTTTCATTTTTTATGAACTCGACCATTCAACCTTTAACCTGAAAGCCCATTACCCCTATTACTCTTAAAATATTCATATACATGAATAAAATATATATGAATAACATATAAATTGATAGATTATTCAATATAAAAGTGTGAGTGAAATGATTCATATTTAAAACATTGAATATTTATATTTGAATGAGTTTTAATAAAAATTTTGTTATAAAAATGAAGAAAGAAGAAGAAGAACCCAACTTTAAAATCGAAATCAATGAAACCAATAAATCATTTTCACAGTTTTACATTAAAAATTATATTTCAGCAACAAATTTAGTGTCCGCAAGGTATTATAGAATTGAAAATATTACTGTAATTAATCAAATATTATCAAATGAAACATATTTGATTACTGAACTAGTAGATACTTTTGATAATGGTGTTAAAAATCCTAAAGTATTCAATACAGTTTTAAATTTTAAAGGAACTTTAGATGAAAACATAATTAATATTCTTAAAACTCCTTTCAATGAAAGAAATGATGATATAATACTTTCAAAAGATTACAATGATTTGATTAACTTAAGAATTGAAAAAAGACAATTATATTATTTCAATTTTGATAATAAAAAAATTATCTATAATGAAAATTCATCAAATATTGGAATTCAATGTGAATTAGATAATGAAAAATCATTTAAAGATATTGCAGTTCAATGCAATTTAGATGATGAATTTAGAAAATTCAATCCTAATGAAAAAGTGCATTGTTATTGCGGAGGTAAATACTTAAAATCACATAAATCAAAGCATTATGAAACAATTAAACATAAAAACTGGCGTAAAGAGTAACAATTCTACATTATAATTATTGAATTGAGTTAAATGATTTAAATATCTAAATAGACTGTTAAAATGATAAATTGTTTGACAGTTGAAATGATAAATTGTTTGACAGTTGAAATGATAAATTGTTTGACAGTTGAAATGATAAGACAGTTGAAATGTTAAATTGTTTGACTGTTGAAATGATGAATTGTTTGACAGTTGAAATGATACATTGTTTGACAGTTGAAATGATAAATTGTTTGACAGTTGAAATGATAAATTGTTTGACAGTTGAAATGATAAATTGTTTGACAGTTGAAATGATAAATTGTTTGACAGTTTAAATGATAAATTGTTTGACAGTCGAAATGATAAATTGTTTGACAGTCGAAATGATAAATTGTTTGACAGTTGAAATGATAAATTGTTTGACAGTTGAAATGATAAATTGTTTGACAGTTGAAATGATAAATTGTTTGACTGTTGAAATGTTAAATTGTTTGACTGTTGAAATGATAAATTGTTTGACAGTTGAAATGATAAATTGTTTGACAGTTGAAATGATAAATTGTTTGACAGCTGAAATGATAAATTGTTTGACTGTTGAAATGTTGAATTGTTTGACTGTTGAAATGATAAATTGTTTGACAGTTGAAATGATAAATTGTTTGACAGTTGAAATGATAAATTGTTTGGCAGTTGAAATGATAAGACAGCTGAAATGATAAATTGTTTGACAGTTGAAATGATAAATTGTTTGACAGTTGAAATGATAAGACAGTTGAAATGTTAAATTGTTTGACTGTTGAAATGATAAATTGTTTGACAGTTGAAATGATAAATTGTTTGACAGTTGAAATGATAAATTGTTTGACAGTTTAAATGATAAATTGTTTGACAGTTTAAATGATAAATTGTTTGACAGTTTAAATGATAAATTGTTTGACAGTTGAAATGATAAATTGTTTGACAGTTGAAATGATAAATTGTTTGACAGTTGAAATGATAAATTGTTTGACAGTTGAAATGATAAATTGTTTGACGGTTTAAATGATAAATTGTTTGACAGTTGAAATGATAAATTGTTTGACAGTTGAAATGATAAGACAGTTGAAATGTTAAATTGTTTGACTGTTGAAATGATAAATTGTTTGACAGTTGAAATGATAAATTGTTTGACAGTTGAAATGATAAATTGTTTGACAGTTGAAATGATAAATTGTTTGACAGTTTAAATGATAAATTGTTTGACAGTTTAAATGATAAATTGTTTGACAGTTGAAATGATAAATTGTTTGACAGTTGAAATGATAAATTGTTTGGCAGTTGAAATGATAAGACAGCTGAAATGATAAATTGTTTGACAGTTGAAATGATAAATTGTTTGACAGTTGAAATGATAAGACAGCTGAAATGATAAATTGTTTGACTGTTGAAATGTTAAATTGTTTGACTGTTGAAATGATAAATTGTTTGACAGTTGAAATGATAAATTGTTTGACAGTCGAAATGATAAATTGTTTGACAGTTGAAATGATAAATTGTTTGACTGTTGAAATGTTAAATTGTTTGACTGTTGAAATGATAAATTGTTTGACAGTTGAAATGATAAATTGTTTGACAGTTGAAATGATAAATTGTTTGACAGCTGAAATGATAAATTGTTTGACTGTTGAAATGTTGAATTGTTTGACTGTTGAAATGATAAATTGTTTGACAGTTGAAATGATAAATTGTTTGACAGTTGAAATGATAAATTGTTTGACAGTCGAAATGATAAATTGTTTGACGGTTTAAATGATAAATTGTTTGACAGTTGAAATGATAAATTGTTTGACAGTTGAAATGATAAGACAGTTGAAATGTTAAATTGTTTGACTGTTGAAATGATAAATTGTTTGACAGTTGAAATGATAAATTGTTTGACAGTTGAAATGATAAATTGTTTGACAGTTTAAATGATAAATTGTTTGACAGTTTAAATGATAAATTGTTTGACAGTTGAAATGATAAATTGTTTGACAGTTGAAATGATAAATTGTTTGGCAGTTGAAATGATAAGACAGCTGAAATGATAAATTGTTTGACAGTTGAAATGATAAATTGTTTGACAGTTGAAATGATAAGACAGCTGAAATGATAAATTGTTTGACTGTTGAAATGTTAAATTGTTTGACTGTTGAAATGATAAATTGTTTGACAGTTGAAATGATAAATTGTTTGACAGGTGAAATGATAAATTGTTTGACAGCTGAAATGATAAATTGTTTGACTGTTGAAATGTTAAATTGTTTGACTGTTGAAATGATAAATTGTTTGACAGTTGAAATGATAAATTGTTTGACAGTTGAAATGATAAATTGTTTGACAGTCGAAATGATAAATTGTTTGACAGTTTAAATGATAAATTGTTTGACAGTTGAAATGATAAATTGTTTGAAAGTTGAAATGATAAATTGTTTGACAGTTGAAATGATAAATTGTTTGGCAGTTGAAATGATAAGACAGCTGAAATGATAAATTGTTTGACAGTTGAAATGATAAATTGTTTGACAGTTGAAATGATAAATTGTTTGGCAGTTGAAATGATAAGACAGCTGAAATGATAAATTGTTTGACAGTTGAAATGATAAATTGTTTGACAGTTGAAATGATAAATTGTTTGACAGCTGAAATGATAAATTGTTTGACTGTTGAAATGTTAAATTGTTTGTTGAAATGATAAATTGTTTGACAGTTGAAATGATAAATTGTTTGACAGTTGAAATGATAAATTGTTTGACAGCTGAAATGATAAATTGTTTGACTGTTGAAATGTTAAATTGTTTGACTGTTGAAATGATAAATTGTATGACAGTTGAAATGATAAATTGTTTGACAGTTGAAATGATAAATGGTTTGACAATAGAAATCAAAAAGATTTAAATAAAAAAACAATAAGTTACTTTATCTAATACTAACTTATTTAACTTATTGTTTTTTTATTTAAATCTTTTTGATTTCTATTCGCACTATTGGTTAACAAGAATTGACTAGAATTCAAATAGATTTAACAAGAAATTCAATAACTTAGTTAGTATCACTCTTGTATTATTTCATTGTTTCTCTTATTGAATAAGCCAACTAACTAATATCACTCTTGTATTATCCTAGTCAAATGTAAAGAATTTACAATATCATACTTGAATGAATTAAAACATAAATTACTTCTGTTACTTCATTTTCAGAAATAAAGCATAATATGTATTTAATACCATTAATACGTATTTGATACCATCAATAGGTATTTGATACGTATTTAATACGTATTTAATACATTGATACCTCAACCCTCCTTTTTTAACGTAAATATAATTTACTCATTTTCATACATTTCAACCAATATATTTTATATTTTCAGCTAATTAAACAGTTTATTTCTTATTTTGATTCATATAATTCTTCATAAAGTTCGTGAAGATACATGTGATTCCTTAATGATTTTTTATTTTTATATCTTTTATTGCATATTTCACAGCATTTAATATTATTCAATCTATCTGAAATATAATTCATATTTTCTATTAATTCAGTGTATCTAATTTTACAGCAATCATAGAATTCTAACAACTGTTTTATAGTATAAACTGAGAATGAAAATAAACCTGAAATCATAATAATTGATTTAATATTGTGTTGATTTTTATATATTAGATGTAATATTTCTAATACCTTATTTTCACTCATTTTATAGTCAAAATATATAGAATAAATTAAATTACAAGATGCTGTTTTAATCCTCCAAATCATTTAAATCATTAACTTTTTTATTGTTATACTTTCTGTGATTGTTTCCATTTAACTTCTTTAATTTCTTGCTCAATTTTATATTTTCATTAATCAAATCCTTACTGACATTTTCATAATAAAAGAAAAGCGCAGCCAATAAAAATCCACCTGCTACTAAATAATGTTTCAAATCACTTTTCCCAGTTGGGATGAAACCATCCATTTATTTAAGAGAAAAATTAAACAGTTTATAAAATATTTGCTAGTTTTTCATTAAATATTTTATCATCATTTTTAAAATATTAAACTTTTAAATGATTAAATCAAATAACAATTAAATTTACGGCCAAACAATTTATCATTTCAACTGTCAAACAATTTATCATTTCAACTGTCAAACAATTTATCATTTCAACTGTCAAACAATTTATCATTTCAACTGTCAAACAATTTATCATTTCAGCTGTCTTATCATTTCAACTGCCAAACAATTTATCATTTCAACTGTCAAACAATTTATCATTTCAACTGTCAAACAATTTATCATTTCAACTGTCAAACAATTTATCATTCATACTGCCAAACAATTTATCATTTATACTGCCAAACAATTTATCATTTCGACTGTCAAACAATTTATCATTTCAACTGTCAAACAATTTATCATTTCAACTGTCAAACAATTTATCATTTCAACTGTCAAACAATTTATCATTTCAACTGTCAAACAATTTATCATTTCAACTGTCAAACAATTTATCATTTCAACTGTCAAACAATTTATCATTTCAACAGTCAAACAATTTAACATTTCAACAGTCAAACAATTTATCATTTCAGCTGTCTTATCATTTCAACTGTCAAACAATTTATCATTTCAACTGTCAAACAATTTATCATTTCAACTGTCAAACAATTTAACATTTCAACAGTCAAACAATTTATCATTTCAGCTGTCTTATCATTTCAACTGTCAAACAATTTATCATTTCAACTGTCAAACAATTTATCATTTCAACTGTCAAACAATTTATCATTTCAACTGTCAAACAATTTATCATTTAAACTGTCAAACAGTTTATCATTTCGACTGTCAAACAATTTATCATTTCAACTGTCAAACAATTTATCATTTCAACAGTCAAACAATTTAACATTTCAACAGTCAAACAATTTAACATTTCAACAGTCAAACAATTTATCATTTCAGCTGTCTTATCATTTCAACTGTCAAACAATTTATCATTTCAACTGTCAAACAATTTATCATTTCAGCTGTCTTATCATTTCAACTGCCAAACAATTTATCATTTCAACTGTCAAACAATTTATCATTTCAACTGTCAAACAATTTATCATTTCAACTGTCAAACAATTTATCATTTAAACTGTCAAACAATTTATCATTTCGACTGTCAAACAATTTATCATTTAAACTGTCAAGCAATTTATCATTTCAACTGTCAAACAATTTATCATTTCAACTGTCAAACAATTTATCATTTCAACTGTCAAACAATTTATCATTTCAACTGTCAAACAATTTATCATTTCAACTGTCAAACAATTTATCATTTCAACAGTCAAACAATTTAACATTTCAACTGTCTTATCATTTCAACTGTCAAACAATTTATCATTTCAACTGTCAAACAATTTATCATTTCAGCTGTCTTATCATTTCAACTGCCAAACAATTTATCATTTCAACTGTCAAACAATTTATCATTTCAACTGTCAAACAATTTATCATTTCAACTGTCAAACAATTTATCATTTATACTGCCAAACAATTTATCATTTCGACTGTCAAACAATTTATCATTTCGACTGTCAAACAATTTATCATTTAAACTGTCAAACAATTTATCATTTCAACTGTCAAACAATTTATCATTTCAACTGTCAAACAATTTATCATTTCAACTGTCAAACAATTTATCATTTCAACTGTCAAACAATTTATCATTTCAACTGTCAAACAATTTATCATTTCAACTGTCAAACAATTTATCATTTCAACTGTCAAACAATTTATCATTTCAACAGTCAAACAATTTAACATTTCAACTGTCTTATCATTTCAACTGTCAAACAATTTATCATTTCAACTGTCAAACAATTTATCATTTCAACTGTCAAACAATTTATCATTTTAACAGTCTATTAGATATTTAAATCATTTAACTCAATTCAATAATTATAATGTAGAATTGTTACGCTTTACGCCAGTTTTTATGTTTAATTGTTTCATAATGCTTTGATTTATGTGATTATAAGTATCTGGACAATTTAATTGCTCCGCATAGATAGACAAAAGTAGTGAGATATTCAATTAATTAAAAAAAATTATTTTTTTGCTTTTTTCTAAAATATTAGTCCATTTTTTTATTATCAATTTTGGAATTTCAGAAGTATTTTCATTTTTGATAGCAGTTGTTTCAGAATTATAAATATCATGAATTTTATTTGATTTCTTATACCAATTACGCCCTATCAAAATGAATACCATTACAAATCCAACTGTAAAATATAAATATTTATCAAATATTCTATTACCAGAAGGAGTAGAAATAACAATATTTTCACTATTATTAAAATTTTCATTATTTATTCCTTCTTTTTTAGCTTTTTTAAATTCTTGTGATTTAATTCCTAATTGTCGAGACCATTCATTTTGTTTCGGACTTCTCAGGCTTTTCTTCACAGTTAATTCCTTCACTTCTTCCACTTCGCTCATTTATTGTAGAAAAATTTTTACTTTCAATATTTGAAAATGTTATAACTCCAGTTGATAATAACGTCATAAATCCACCTAATTGAAATGATAAATATCCAATCCATTTATTTAATTCAGTCATGACTAAATAATCATTTTTTAAATCGGAATATAATCTTTTTTCATCTTGAATTGGCAGCATATAATTACATAATTTACTATAACCTTTTACTACATTTTCTGATATCGCGTCATTATTCTAGCTGTTCTCGCGGTTTCATAAATCTTAAATAATCTAATAATTTCATCTGATTTCATTGTATCTAATTCATTATAAGTTAAATTTTTACCGATAAAATTTTTACATTTTCCAGATGCTATTAATATTTCTAATTGATGTTTACAATAAAGATAATATTCATAATTATTATTTGTTGTAACATTATTTAAAGCACCATCATCTGGAGTTAATTTTGTTTCTGTTATTCCAAAATCATCTAAAGATTTTTCAATTGGAACATCACCATTTTTAGATTTTATTTTCTTTTCACCTCCCATTTATATAACAAAAAAATTAGTTGTGATGTTGCAACTAGAATTTAACTAGAATGTAAATAGAATTCAACTAGATTAACAAGCTAGTTGAAATATTGTTGTTTTTATTTATTTATTGTTAGATCTAGTTGATTTTTGTTCCAACTACCAATAACTAGAATTCAACTAGAATGGAGCTAAAATATACTAAAATAAATTGAATTACTAAAATTATTATTAATTCTTCGTTCATAAAATGTTTTCTAATATCTGGCCATTGATCTATCATTCTCATTCCTTGACAAAATATTTTATTTGCTATTCCTTCGATAGTTATTTCTACTTTTGCTATTTCAGGATTATAATAATTATCAACCTTTATTGCGCCATTAGAATATGTTGCAATGGTAAAAAATATTAATATACCTTTAATAGATCTTCTTGGGAAGTTAATATTCTCATTAATTATTTCATCATTTGCATTAATAGTTACAGTTTTAAATTTATCAATATAATCATATAATAATGAAAATCCTTGATTGTATTGAGTTTGAATTGTGCTAGCAATATTTTCATTAGTTACTGTGTAATATTCTAAACATATATTCGATAATTTATAACCCATATCTTTAACAACGCTAGATAATACAATTTCATTTACAGGAGCAAATGTTACCTCAAATATAATATCTTCTTGAATTACATATTTATATAAAGGTGCATTATTATTTATCAATTCAAAGTCTAATGGAATTTTATATTTGCTTCCATAAATCTTTTTAATCAAATTATCTGCGGCACGAGTTACTATTGCGTCATTAGCTCCTGATCTTAATTTATTATGGTTTTCCGATTGAATGCCTTGAAATATCATATTATTTCTATTTTCTTTAGTTAACCATAAATCTTTATAATGCATAAATAAATTATAATCATCTAATGACAAAACTGTTTCTGGACCAATCTTTATTGTTAATTTTTTAATCAAATATCTTCCAACATTATCAACAACATAATTATTATTATTACCGATTACTTTTATATCGGCTGATAAATGAATACTATTTGGAACATAAAAAGTATTTTGTGTTAATCTAGGAATTCTAACATATAAAGTTTCATCAGGATTAATATTAGAAGGGTTATGAGTGATTATATGATGTGATCTTTCTGCTTTAATAGCATTAGATATTCTATGATTCTTAGAAGGATTGATATAACTCCCACTCATTTATTTAACAAAAAAATTAATCATTTATTTTTGTTGGTAAACATTTTCATGTTTACCAACCCAAAAATAATAGCACTTACAACTGTAATTAAAAATAAAATAATATGTTCAGCAGCAAAGTTAATAATATTTCCTGCTGATTTCAATATAAAACCAACAATTGATGCAATAACTCCGGGCAATGCTGCAGCAGATTTTTTAGATAGTTCCCATAAATATTTTGCTAATTTCTTTAAACCATCTTTAACTTTATCTTGTATAGAATCTGGGGGTTTATCTGGTTTATTGGGAGTAGGAGTAGATTTCAGTGAATTTGATATAGCTAAACCGATTGTTGTGAATACCATAGTTACAGATGTTAGAATTGAAATAATTGTTATACCTTCTAATTTAAATAATAATTTTATTCTATCTTAATGATATTTCAGAATTTGGTTTCATTTGATATCTTTTAAAAACATCTTTTAATCTTTTAAAATTATTACCATATTCTTTTAATAATATATCTCTTTCTTTTTTCTGTAATTCTAAATTATCTTTTAAATTATTAATTTCTTTTTCTAAACGTAATTCTTTTTGCCTATATTCTATTTCATCAATTACTTGTCGTTCTAAATCAGACTTTAATTGTTCTATTTCCTAATTTTTATCAGTTAATTCTTTTTCTAAAGTTCTAATTTTAAAATCTCATACTTTTATCGTGCGCAAATTTATCAGCTTTATTTCTTATATTAATAATTTCTCTAATTGCTTTATCAGAAAATATATTTAAATCTTCTAATTGTTGATCTGTTGCATCAAGTAATCCATTCGGTAAAAGTTTTTCAGTTTGAACTTCGTTTGATTTAATTTTACTAGTTTTGGAAGTTTTATTCTGTTCAGAAGTTGTTTCTGTTTTTGAATTATTTTTGATTGTTTCAAATAATTCATTAATTCTTTGTTTAAATACTCTTTCATTTTTAATACTTTCTTCTTGTGTTACATTTTCTATTTCATTACTATTTCTTATTCTTTTAATTCTAGATAGGTCTAACTTAAGCAAAGTTGATTCTTTTAATATTTTGTTTTGTTTTTTATAAGAGATATCAATATAATAATCACCGGTCAAATGATAATAATATTCACCATCTAAAAATTCTAAATTTTGTGCTAAAATTCTGGCGTCTCTAAAATTTATATTATATTCAGATCTTTCAAATATATGTTGTAATCTACGCGCTTGGTTTATATTTTCTAAATCTTGTCTTATTAAATATGGATTTTCATTTTCAGGATTTATTCTCGATCTAGATCTTCTATCAAATGCATCTGTTGATGGGGCTTTATAACCACTATCTGTTAAATTAGAATTATATGCTGTTTCATCATTATTATCAATATTAGTTTCAGCATCATTATAATCATCTTCATTCTTCTTCCATTTATATAATAAAAAAAACTAAAATTTAAAATATAATATTCCTCCTATTACAGGGCCTATTATAGATTTACCGTCATTAAAACTTGTTTAAAATCAGGCGGTTGTTCTTCAGTTATGCCGTGTTCATCAAAAGTATCCATTCCAATATCTTCTCCATCTTCTACATCCATTTACATAATAAAAAAATTAAAATCTAAAATATAATATTCCTCCGATTACAATTCCTATACAAGTTATAGCTAATTTAGTATTTTCATGGGATTTATTTATCATCATCTAGTTTAATTATTTCATGTTGAATATTATCAGTTTTTATATCTTCTGATGTATTGTAATCTTTTATTTTAGAATCATTATTAGGGTTTTCTGACTTTCGTCGAAAACCCTCTTGAAATTCTGTTCATTATTATTATTATTTATTTTCCGCCGATTTCGTCAAATAAAATTCATCTTCATTCAGATTCGGCAACTGACAGCTTCGAAACGAAATGTATAAATTGATACTGTAATAACGGTCTCTCTGAACCAACAGATTGTCTGAATGTACTTTCCATCCTATTTGAAACTTAAAATTACTTATTAGGTTACTGTAAATAAAGAATTGAATTGAATTGTTAGACAACAAGCACCGGCGAAATAACAGTTTGTGACGTCATTTAGTAAGTAAATAAAGGAGGGCTCCGAGAATTTCCAAATCACGGGGACTATACTGGGGTTAGACCATTCAACCAAAAAGAGGATTGCTCCGATAATATCCAAATCATCTCATTTTATTTTTTCCATCGAATACCCGGTAATTAATTTTTCCTTTCGATCACATGCATCCAGAAAACCCGTTATCGCTGCTTCTTAGTTTTACTTTCTGTCGATTGAATATGTTTTTTATTTTTTTCACCTTCCATTAATTTTGGAGCAGTGATAATCTTTTTATTTATATCATTTAATCCAAATGGATTATTTATTGTTGCAGTTTTAATTAGATTATTATAACCAATTATATTTCCCATCTTTAATACTAAATCATTAGAAATAATTAATAGATTAGGGCCTATACAATAATTTAATCTAATATGTGATTTATCTAAATAATTTTGATATCTTAAAATGTTTTCTGGAATCGATCTATTTTTATCATTATGAATTGAATCTTCAAATAATACTTTGAATTGTTTCTGTGTATCAAATGATGTATTTAAATTTCCTAGAATACATATCAAATAAGTTCTAATAGATTGATTTATTCTTTGTATACCTGATTTTGTAAAACCTTCATTATTTTCTAAAATGAAATAAACCCAACCATTATTGTTTTCTTGTTTTAAATGATCATAAAATTTCGGTAATTTATTGAAATCTAATGTTTCTAAATCCTTAGTTTCTATTTTACCATAACCTAATTTATTACTATAGATATTATACAAACTATTAGATGGTATGGGAAGTGCACAATATTCTGCAATCTTTTTAGGGCAAGGAAGTGATCTTATTGTTCCAATTTTTGTTCTAAAATCAGAATTATTTATATCTATATTAAATTCATTGCAAATTTTATAAAACTTTGATAAATTAATATTATTATCTAATTCTTTAAAATATCTAGATCCTGGTAAAGCACACTCTAATTCATTTAATATTATTCTGATTTGAAAGTATGTATGATATCTAAATAAACTTTGAATTAATTTATATTTAGAATTATTCAAATGATCATTCCAACTAATTCCACAACCTGTTGTTGCACAATAAACGGCAAAATTTAATTGGTTCTGCCAATACGTCATATTAGATTTTAATAACCATTGTTTTTCATCTTTCAATTTTTTGAAATCAATTAAATATACATGAAATATATTTTCCATCTTTGCATTACAATTATTAGTTTCAGTAACATAAATTTCTAAATTAGTTAATGAATCTAAAACTTCATTTCTATATGTAATATCTTTATTAAAATCTATTGCAGGAATATTATATTTAATTGATTTATTATATTGGAAATCTTTTGGAAAAATATCTACCATTTATATAATTAAAAAAATAATAATTTATTAATTCTTTTAATAATTTATCTTGTTCTTCAACTGTTATATGGCCATTTAAACTTATAATATAATCTAGTGTATTCTTTAATTTATTAATGTCTTTTATATTAGTTTTAATTTTTTCTTTATTACTTTTTATATTTAATTTTGAACTTATACCAGTTAAAACACTTGAACTTAAACCTAATACACCAATTGATATAGTTAAAGGTGTTAATGGGCTGAATATTGCTAAAAATGTTATTACAAAACTAATTGTAACCGAACCACTTATAATCAAATAATATATAATTTTACTTTTTAAATATTTTTTCTTTTTAACTTTTAAATCACTTTCAAATTCTAATATTTGTTTTTCTAAATATATTTTTAATTCAGTTTTACTTATATCATGAGGAATAATATCAATATCAACTTTATCATCCATTTATTTAGAAAAAAAATTACTAATTAGTAAATTTATATGCTACAAATATAACAATAACTAATCCGCCTTAAATCCAAATTATTTCATATTTCTGTTGTTCTTTACCTGGGGTATAATAATCTGATATTGTAGGTTTATGTAGATGCAATTTTTCTTTATTGGTTACCGCGTTATATAAACTCATTGCATCATCAACTGATTGAAAATCTCTATGTGAAATCTTCTGATCATATAATTCCTTGTTAATATGATCCATATAGTTTTGTCTTTTTTCTCTATATTCTTCTGCTGCTTTATTGTATTTTTCTAATGCTAAGTTATGTCTTCTTTGTTCTCCTAATGAACTATTTTTATCAATATTATCAACCACATGTTTTGTTATTCCTTTTATCTTTTTAGCTTCATGATCTTTTGTTCTGTAACCATACATTTTACTTCTTATCCCAACAAATTCAATCATTTCATCACCCCCTAATTCATCTTTAAATTTACCAGGAATCTTTTTATCATCATTGCTAAATAGTTCATGATCTTTGGGATAATTGCTAAAATCAAAATGATGTTTTAATGTTTTTAAGTCTTTTGTTATGTCATTTGTCTTGATTTTTAGTATGTAGGCGTCCGTATTTTTGGCAATTAATGGAAATCCACAGTTGAATGTACCATCTTCAGTTGATTAATCATATACATAATCTGATGAGTTACATATTTCAAATAAATCTTTAACTTCTTCTGTTAACTCATTTTCTACATGGTTTAAATTAAAGCAATTTGGTTTAGATTTAATCAATCCAATATTCATATTAAAACCTAATGAATTGCATAATATATTAACTTTTCCTTTTTGTGCAAAGGTTATCTTTTTATACTTAATAAATTTTTTAGTACCATCTGCTGCGTAGAATCCAATGAAGAACCATTTTCTTAAATTATCTTTTGCATTTAATACATAATCTGGAACTATCTTTTCTTTTGTTGAAGTATTACTTTTCACTATTGCATGAATATAGAATTCATCATTATATTTTATAGCAAAATCTTTAGGATTATTTACAAGTATTCTATAAACTGCTGATGATTTCATAACATCCATGATTCTAAATGTTTTATGTGAATAAACTTCTTCACAGAATTTCTTAATTCTTTCTAATAATTTCAAGTCTTGATTGCATAAATACCAACAATATTTATTACCCCAAACATAATTATACACACCTGCTGAACCATCACCCATGAAAAATCCTTTGATAAAATATTCTTTTTCTTCTAATGTTTCAGGTTCTATATTATAAATATTATCAATTATTTCATCAAATGACATATGATTTATTCTTTGGAAAAATCTTTTATGTAATAATTCATCTCCAATTTTTATATCAGTTGGTTTTATTTCATCGCCATTTCGTTCAATTGAACTATGATCTTCTGTAACATCTACAAACCCTAATTTAGTTCTAACTCTATAGATTTTCTTATTTGTTTTATGCCTAATAATATTCTTCAATTTTTTCCATCCATTTCTTGTCCAAACATCCATTAAACCATTTATTTGTATTAATTCTTTTTCACCATATGAAATATAACATTCATTTTGTTTTGGAATTATTTCTGAAATTCTTCTGATCAATATTTTATCATTACATTTTAATAATATTGGGGTGACAGCTGTTACAGAATCAAAATATAATATTTCAATATGCTTTTCCCCAAAAAGTGGTTGTAAAACATTATAATAAAAATCATACATTAATAATTTTGATACTTCTAAAACAGTTGAACCAATGAATATAGGTTTATTAGATTTCATTGACGTTCTTTTTAATTTAACTACTGTTAAATAATCTTCAAATCTTTTTATTTCCTAAATGTCTAGGACTTGATTGTAAATGTCTTAATCGTTCAGAATTAATTACTAATTCAATATCATTTCTATTTCTAATATTTTCACATGTGTTACCATAAAAACTATTATTAATTAATTTGAAGAAATCTTTTTCAAAATCTGTTTTTGATATGGTTCTCTGTTGAGTATTGAAATCTATATATTTTTCTAACCACTTCGATTGATTAAATTCAATATATCTATGTACTTTCTTTAATTTCATTCCTTGTTTTAGATAAAATTTTAACATTCTATAATGAACAATATAATTATATTTATTATTTTGAGTAAGTATTAATTTTTCTGTAAAAACATGATCTTTCTGTTTTATTTTCTTCTGGTATTCATTTGAATAACTATCATCTACAGTTAAATGTTCTGGGCAATAAGGTAAGTTTCTTGTTTTAAACTTTATATTTTCAGGATATTCTAAATCAACTACAAAGAAATAACCAATTGGTGCTTCATCTTTTAAACTCGCAATTGCGCTTTCCCAATCAGTTTTATCATCATTTTCAACTTCTGTTAATATAAAATTTTTATATGGTTGAGGTTGCATCATCGCCCAACCATATTAATTATTGGCGTCACTATATAATAATTTATATTCATCATTTGCTTTAAAATACCTATCTCCCATAACACCACTAATTCCACCTCTAATTGATCTTTCAAATAATAAAACCATGTCTGGTTCTTTTAATAAATCTAATTCTACATTTGTGTATTTTAAACCACATTGCCAGGTTAAACCAGGACTAGAGTAGCAATAACAAGGATCAACATTAAAATGATTCAAATTAACTTCTCTAAATTTTTCAAATATGTCAGCCAATATCATAACATCTGATTTTAAATGTAAATCAACTAATTCGCCATGATTTTTCATCTTAAAATGGTTCCAAATATTTAATGTTCTATTAAACACTTCGTCTTTCACATACTCCTCTTTTAATTGATCATAAAATTGATCTTTTAATAATTCTGTTACATTAAAATCATTGTGTGTTTTATAAAATGAATAAGGAATTGCACCTTTATATCTCAATAATTTAAAATCTTGTTCATTTGGATAATAATATCGAGTTATAACAAAATCATTATCAACTAAACACTAGAACAAAAGACCATGAAGCTAAAAAATTAAAAGGAATAACAAAGCATGTGGTTGATAAACACATAAAATTTCAAGATTATATAAAGTGTTTATATAACTCAATTGTAATGAAACATAAAATGAATTGTTTAAGATCAGAAGATCACGCGATGTACATTAACGCTGGGGATATATTTCTTCATTATCCATTCAATGTGGGGGAATTAAATTTGGCCTTTATTGTCTTATGATTTCTATGTAAAGTTAGATACATTTCCAGTGTAGAGACCCTCCTAAAACCAGTATCTGTTATGAAGCTAATAGGTATCTCTACCAGAAAATGTTAGTTACAAAAAGTTTGGACCTACGGGTGCAAGGTAGGACCCCCCAAAACCTGAGGTCAAGTTGAGGTCACGCAACCAAAAAAGTCGACGACAACCAGTACATACTGCCTGTGTGTGTAGAGTATATACAATCGCTTGTGAGCTCTCTATAGAGCATGCTGACTCAGTGTCAGCAGCCAGGCTCGACTACTTTGCCATCTATCGGGGCTAATAGGAACCGTCACTTGAGGCGTGACCACGACCTAGTCTCTTTGTTTAAGCTGTCACGTGAGGCGTGACGACGCCAACTGAAGAGTTGAAAGAGAAGAAACAAAAGAGAACGAGATAATGAAAAGAATTCTAACGTGTTAATCAAATTTTAATAAAAATATGTTATTAAAATGGAGAGTAAACAAACACACAGGGAGAACAACAAATTATTTCTAGATAGAATAAAAGTTATCACAAATGTAAAATCTGTAGATTATAAATTCAAAAAGTTAACAGAATTAACAATTCATGAGAAATATCTAATTACAAATATTGATACTAATAACTATGGAGATGAATTAGTTATACACTTAGAATATGAAGGATTAAAAGGAAATACATATAAATTCAGAACCAGATAGATTTCATAGATTATCAAGTGAAGATTTAGAAGAATTATGTTCTGGAGATTTCTATTTCGTATACAAAGGTAAGAAAAGGGGCACCATGAAATAGATTTCGAATAAGAAAATATGTAAAATAAATGGTAGAATTAAAAGAATACAGAATATTTGTTGATTCAAGAAAACTTACAAATTATAAATCTCATAATTTACTAGTACAATTAGATGGGGAATATAAAAATTGTGTTGATTTAAAATTAGTTAATATAAGTTTATGTAATTCTTTTCATAATATATCGAATAAAAGTCTTGATCATTAAGCTTTTAAAATTCATGTTAGAAATTTGGATAAATGGTTTCATCTTTATCTAAAACCAGGATTATATAATTTAGAAACATTAGCGCAAGAAATTAATAGAAGAGCTCGTTTAAAAATGGGCGCAGCTGCTAGATTTGAAATTAAATTTATCAAAAGTGATAGTTCGAATAAAATAAGAATGAAGTTAACTAATGAACAACATAGATTTCTAGTAAGAAAACCTTTAGCTAAACTGTTTGGAATTCTCCCAGATAGAGATTATTCAAGTATCGAAACTTATACAAATTTAATGACTTTTACACATTTTTATATTTATTGCAATTTAATTGATCCTACAAAAACATTTGAAGCAACTAAAGAAACAATTTGTAGTTCTAGTATACTAGATATTTTACCGCTAAAAATGTTAAACAATTTGTAACTCAAATAAATTATAATTTAACAGAATGTGATTTCAAACCATGCATTCCTAAATTTAATAATTTTAAATTAGAAATAAGAAATCATAATGGTTATTTAATTGATTTGAATAATTTCCCTGTAATTTATGAATTAGTTATAAGATGTAGAGAGTAATTTTTTTCACTATACAAATGAATATAACTGTTGGGCCGAGCATATGTTTTGGATTTGATTTTAAACGTGAGAAAGAAATGAAATTTAACGTTAATGATGTAATTACACATATTAAAAATATTGCATTTTCAAATGAAACAACATTTGAGTATGAAACAACAATAGATAAAGAAACTTTAAATGTAGAAAAGATTACTAATTTAATTAGAGAATCTTTAAGATTTTATGAATTAGATGAAGATTTTATCATCGATGATATTAAAAAAATAATAATTGAAATATATACAAATGAAACTAGTAATGAAATAAATGTTGAATAAATAATCATAAATAAGATAACTAAATATTTTGATGATAGTAATTTTTTTGATAAATAAATGAGTGATAATAAGTGGATAATAACTGGATTATATAATGGAGCATTACTATCAGTTGGAACTGTTGGTTATTCAATGTATTTAAAATGGGAAGTGTTAATGTTGATAGATTTGATATAAATGATATTTTAAAATTAACGTTAGCAGTTACTTTATCTAATTTAACTATTGATTATTTAGAAAAACAAAAATATATTCCTCCCATATAAATGCATAATTATTTTACTAAATAAATGGCTTCTGCAGTTATAACTATTATAGGATCGGCAATTGTTAACGCTTTAGCATTTACTGGTGGTGGATATTTATTTAAGCATATTGATAAAAATGGATCATTAACAGAACAAAAAAGACATAACTTAGCGTTAGAGAAATACAATGAAGCTGCAGAAGAATATAGAGAAAAGAGACAAAACTATATGGATTACATCAATAAAGAATTATATGATCAGAAGATTTCACACAGAGATTTCCAATCAGTTGATGATGCAATGAGTTTATATAACGCGGTAACCAATAAAGAAAAATTACATCTACATAAACCTACGATATCAGATTATTATACCCCAAGTAATGAACAGAAGAAATATGAAATAATATGGATTTTAGGTGGAACTGTTATTGTTATATTTGTTGCTTATAAGTTTATTAATTGGTAATTTTTTTGCTAAATAAATGGAAGATAAAGTTGATAATATTGATATTATTCCTCACGATATAAATAAAACTAAATTAAAAATATATTTAGAAAAACAAATATTAGAATTTGAAAGTGACTTAAAAGTTAAAAAGAAAAAATATTTAAAATCTAAAATTATATATTATTTGATTATAAGTGGTTCGGTTACAATTAGTTCTGTAATAACATTTCTAGCAATATTCAGTCCATTAACACCTTTAGCTATATCAATTGGTGTATTAGGATTAAGTTCAAGTGTTTTAACTGGTATAAGTTCAAAATTAAATATAAAAAGTAATAAAGAAAAAATTAAAACTAATATAAAAGAGATTAATAAATTAAAGAATACACTAGATTATATAATAAGTTTAAATGGCCATATAACAGTTGAAGAACAAGATAAATTATTAAAAGAATTAGTTAATTATTAATTTTTTAATTATATAAATGGGGTTTCCAAAAGCTTTTCAATATAATAAATCAATTAAATATAATATTCCTGCAATAGATTTTAAAAAATATATTACATATAAAAATGTAGTTTTAAATTCATTAACTAATTTAAAAATTTATGTTACTGAATCACAGTTTTTTATTTCTAAAATGGAAAATATATTTAATACATATGAAGTTACTTTTACTCGAGATGAATACCATATATATAAAGTAAAATCTAATATGAAATATTGGCAGAATCAATTAAATTTTGCTGTTTATTGTGCAACAACAGGATGTGGAATAAGTTGGAATGATCATTTAAATAACTTAGATAAAAATTTGAAGTATTCTGATTTAAAATTAATTCACACAATATTTAGATTTCACACATATTTTCAAATCAGAATAATATTAAATGAATTAGAATGTCCTTTACCCGGGTCTAAATATTTTAAAGAATTGGATAATAATATTAATCTATCTAAGTTTTATAAAATATGTTATGAATTTAATATAAATATTAATTCCGATTTTAGAGCGCATGGTAAATTGCAAGGTGTTGGTGAAGAGTATGAAATAAAAAGAATTGATTATATGCATAGAATTTCAGCTTATCATAATTATAAAATTGATAATAATAATGGTTGGGTTAATTTCATTTTAGAAAATGGTGAAGGTTTTACAAAATCAGGTATACAAAGAATAAATCAATCTATTAGAACTTATTTGATATGTATTTTAGGTGCGCAAGTTGAAACAAGATCACCAATAGTTGGAAATGATAACACTTCATTCGATGCGCAGAAACAACTCAAAGTATTATTTGAAGATTCAATTCATAATGATAAAAATAGATAGATTCCAGAAAACATAGTAAGATATCAAAATTATTTAGATAAATCACATATTAGATTAAATTATTGTATAGGCCCTAATCTATTAATTATTTCTAATGATTTAGTATTAAAGATGGGAATTATAATTGGTTATAATAATCTAATTAAAACTGCAACAATAAATAATTCATTTGGATTAAATGATATAAATAAAAAGATTATTACTGCTCCAAAATTAATGGAAGGTGAAAAAAATAAAAAACACATTCAATCAACAGAAACTAAAACTAATAATATTAAATTAAATAATGATTCCAAAATAAAAGATTACAATACATCAGAAAATATAAAAACTGATAATATTCAACATGATATAATTAAACTAAATGATGATAATAAATCCCATGAAAATACTAAATTAGCTTTAACTTGTATAGGAATTGTAATCGGAGGAATATTATATTTTAAATTTTAATTTTTTATTATGTAAATGGCAGAAGGTGGAGAAGATTATGAAATGGAAGGCATGGGAAATAATAATGAAGGATATATTGATGATGATTATAATGATGCAGAAACTAATATTGATGATGGTAATGAATCAGCATATAATTCTAATTTAGCAGATAGTGGTTCTAAAGCCCCATCAACAGATGAACATGATAGAAGAACTAGATCGAGAATACCTACTGAAAATGAAAATCCAGGTTTATTAAAGGAAAATTTAGAATATAAATTCTTTATACATAAACTCCAACCTGTATTTGAAAGATCTGGATATAATATAAATGATAGAGGCACCAGACTTTTAGTAAAAGAATTAAAGTTTTTAGATGGTGAATATTATTATAGGTTGAAAGATGATTCGGATTATTATATTAATTTATAAAGAGGAAAAAATAATAGCAAAATCAACTTTGCTTAAGTTTGACTCATCTAGAATCAAGAGAATAAGAAATAGTAATGAAATAGAAGATGTAACACAAGAAGAAATAAATCAAATTAAAAGAGTATTTAAACAAAGAATTAATGAATTATTTGAAACAATCAAAAATAATTTAGAAACAGAAACAACTTCTGAACAGAATATAACTTCCAAAACTAGTAAACTTAAATCAAATAAAGTTCCAATTGAAAAACTTTTACCAAATGGATTACTTGATGCAACAGATCAAGAATTAGAAGATTTAGATATATTTTCTGATAAAGCAATAAGAGAAATTATTAGTATAAGAAATGAAGCTGATAAAATTGCGCATGATAAAAGTATAAGAGATTTTAAAATTAGAACTTTGGAAAAAGACAGAACTGATAAAATTAAAGAAATAGAACAATTAAAATTAGATAGAGATAATAAAGTTATTGAAGAAATTGAATTTAAAAAAAGAAATGCATCTTTAGGAAAAGAAAAAGATGATTTAGAATATAACATAGAATTACAAAAAGAAGAAATTAAATTATTATTAAAATCATATGATTATAATATTAATAGATTAAAAGTTATTTTTAAAGATTTGTTGATTAAACCAAATTCTGAAATATCATTGAAAGATAGAATAAAATTGTTATTTAAATTAGAAGGAATAACAATTCTTTCAATTCTAACAGCTGTAACTATGTTATTTACAACAATTGGTTTAGCAATATCAAATTCACTGAAATCTACTCCTACTCCCAATAAACCAGATAAACCCCCGAATGATAATAATTCTATACAAGATAAAGTTAAGGATGGTTTGAAAAAATTAGCAAAATATTTATGGGAACTATCTAAAAAATCTGCTGCAGCATTGCCTGGAGTTATTGCATCAATTGTTGGTTTTATATTGAAATCTGCAGGAAACATTATTAACTTTGCTGCAGAACATATTATTTTATTTTTTACAGTTATATACAGTTGTAAGTGCTATATTTATTACAGTTGTAAGTGCTATTATTTTTGGGTTAGTACACATGATTAAAAATAAATAATTAATTTTTTTGCTAAATAAATGAGTGGGAGTTATATCAATCCTTCTAAGAATCATAGAATATCTAATGCTATTAAAGCAGAAAGATCACATCATATAATTACTCATAACCCTTCTAATATTAATCCCGATGAAACTTTATATGTTAGAATCCCTCGATTAACACAAAATACTTTTTATGTTCCAAATAGTATTTATTTATCAGCCGATATAAAAGTACTCGGTAATAATAATAATAATGTTGTTGATAATGTTGGAAGATATTTGATTAAAAAGTTAACTATAAAGATTGGTCCAGAAACAGTTTTCTCATTAGATGATTATAATTTATTTATGCATTATAAAGATTTATGGTTAACTAAAGAAAACAGAAATAATATGATATTTCAAGGAATCCAATCAGAAAACCAAAATAAATTAAGATCAGAAGCTAATAGCGCAATATTAACTAATGCTATAGATAAATTGATAAAAAGTATATATGGAAGCAAATATAAAATTCCATTACATTTTGAATTGATAAATGATAATGCACCTTTATATAAATACGCAATTCAAGAAGATGTTATATTCGAAATAACATTTGCTCCTGTAAATGAAATTGTAATATCTAGCGTTAATAAAGATATGAGTTATAAATAATCGAATATATGTTTAGAATATGACACAGTAACTGATGAAAATATTTCAAGTATAATTCAAACTAAATACAATCAAGGATTTTCATTATTATATGATTATATTGATAAATTTAAAACCGTAACTATTAATGCAAATGATGAAATTATTAATGAGAATATTAACTTCCCAAGAAGATCTATTAAAGGTATATTAATATTTTTTACCATTGCAACATATACTAATGGCGCAATAAATGTTGATAATTATTATAATCCTGAAATAACAAAAGTAGAAACAACTATCGAAGGAATAGCAAATAAAATATTTTGTCAAGGAATGAGAATGATAGATCAATGGCCAGAAATTAGAAAACATCTTATGAATGAAAAAGGAAAATCATCTGAAAATTGTAACATTAAACAAATTGATTATTATACCGGTAATAAATATGCATTATGGTTAGATTTAAGAACAACAGAGGATAATTCATTACATGGTTCTGGAAAAAAGCTGCAGAATACTAAAGATGAAATACAATTATTCATGACAGAGAATAAAGGAATCAAAAATTTTAAAATGCACATTTATATTATATCTGACGCGCAATTAAATATTGTAAATTCACAATTAGATAGTGTTATGTATTAAAATTTTAACTTTAATAAAAAATCTTATATTAAATGGAAGGAGGTAAAGTATATAAACATATTCCATACATCGATACACATGAAAATAATGATGGTTTATATTATGTAATACCTTGTAATATAGCTTTTGATATTTGATCCTATTTTCAAAATTTATAAAACTAAACTAATAGAAATCAATAATGATGAAAGTGAAGTTGTTGATAATTTAAGTAATGTA
Organism: Tubulanus polymorphus; assembly: GCF_964204645.1. Classification (NCBI taxonomy): domain Eukaryota; kingdom Metazoa; phylum Nemertea; class Palaeonemertea; order Tubulaniformes; family Tubulanidae; genus Tubulanus; species Tubulanus polymorphus. The sequence continues at coordinate 13,241,665 of NC_134026.1, forward strand.
ATTGATAATAATGAAATACCTTCTACATCTAATAATGTAATACCTTCTACATCTAATAATGTAATACTTACTACATCTAATAATGTAATACCTACTACATCTAATAATGTAATACCTTCTACATCTAATAATGTAATACCTTCTACATCTAATAATGCAATAATATTAAATGTTAGTGAAAATAGAAATTATTGTGATTATTGTAATGGTGAATTTTCAAACGCTCCATCAAATTGGAATAATCATATGAATACAAATTCATATATTCATATATCACCGTGTGCGTGCCGTACGGCACCATTTTCATTATCAGATTTAATTTTATTCCATAATTCTGAAACGTTAGAATATGATACTTCACTCTCTGGGTTATAATATAAATCTCTTAGATATTGTTCTTTTTTCATCTTATTTTAATCCATTAATAATAATCTTGGTTTATTTTCAATGACTTTATCATTTGACTTATTTTCTGGTATGATAGGTTTATTATCATTGGAATCATCTTTATCATCAGATTTGAATTTTGATTTATATATTACACCAGATAATATAATAACTGTTACTAATCCAATTGTAATATATAATATACAATTACTTCCAGCATTAGAAGAATCAGATGGATTATTATTTGAATCAATATCAGATAAAGTCTGTGATTCATTTATATCAGTTAATTTCTTTTTCTTAGCTTTTTTTAATTCTGAAGATCTTTTACCTAATTCTCTTGCCCATTTAATTTGTTTCTCGGATCTAGCCTTTTTCATAACTCCATCACTCATTTATTTTAGTTAATTTTTGTTCTGATTCATTTTCTGTTTCGACGTTTGGTTGTAGTACATTTGTTTCGTTCTTACCTGATTTATATTCCATAGGCTTGATGTTCGAAAATGTTATGACACCAGTAGAAATTAATGTCATAACCGATCCTATTTGAAATGAAGCATAACCAACCCATTTTTGTAATTCAGACATAACTAAGTAGTCATTTTTCAAATCATTATATAATTATTTTCATCATCAATTGGCATTAACTGGTTACATAACTTAGAATAACATTTGACAATACCATCTGAAATAGAATCATTTATTCTAGCTAATCTTGACTCTTCATAAATCTTAAAATATTTTATTACTTTATCTGGTTTCATAACATCTAATTCTTGAAAAGTAATAGTCTTAGTTAAAAACTCTTTAGTTTTTCCACCGGCAATCAATAGTTCTAGATGATGCTTACAATATAAATAGTATTCATAATCTATATTACAATTAACTTGAGCACAATTAGTTACAACTGTATCTTTATTATCACTTATACCCAAATCATCTAATGTTTTTTCAATATCAATACTTTTCTTATTAGATTTCTTTGAAATTCATATTAGAGAAAAAAAGCAAAGAAAATATTATAAGTATTCTTCAAATGATACTAGTATCTCTTTGGGTTAATACTAGTTAGTTAAAGGTAAAGAATTTTAGTATTAGTTATTGTTTTTTTAGTATTTTTTATTTGTGATATAAAGTATTCTTTTTTTGAAAAGAAAATATTAAAAATATAATAGAATTCACTAGCAGTTAAAGTTATGTAATTGTTAATATTTTTTATTTGAGATATATTAATCTTTAACCACGCATTAAAGACTCAACGTATTGTTCATTATTTGGATCATTGTTCCATTGATCAATAAATTTCTTTGCCTTTGTTAACTGTTCTAAATATAACTGTAAATCTAGTTTATTAGATTTAATTATGTTTTCCTTCTTTTCTAAAGGTCTTAAATTCTTCCAATTCCAAATAAGTTTTTTATTGTATTCATCATTCATGTGAAATTTAGAAATCGGTAAGACGTGATCAATATGGTAATAATCCCCATAATTATCTATATTCATTTTATCATCGAATTGAAATATAATCCATGATTTGAGAAATTCATCTGAACAACCCAATAGATTAGATAGTGTTTCTGAATGTGTTTCTTTGTTGAATAATTGTGTTAATCTAGATCTTAAACATTGTTTCAATCTAAAATTAAGATCTGTTTGATATCTTTCTCTCATATATTCTGTCATATAATCATTATAAGCTTCTCTATTATCTTCCCGATATTGTTTGGTATATAGTTTAAAACAAGTTTTACAGCAATATTGAAAACCATCTTTGCTAATCTTACGCTTACTAAATTCTGTTAAAGCTAATTTATCTAATTCACACTTAGAACACTTCTTGTAATATATATTTATAACACCAGTGTTATTTGTAATATTGATAATTTGTGGTTGTTCTGGTTCCATTTATTATACGTATTTTTTTACTAAATTGGTTAATATTTTAGAATCCTCTTCCATTTCTTCGACCAACGTCATCCTTTTTCATTCCTCGTTGCTTTTGATAAGTTGTTTCGATTCCCTGATATCTAAATAATACCACTGGGCGAAACCGCTCTTATAGGAGCGTTTTTGCTTAATGCGCATGCGTTAATCATAATTATATATTCATTCTATAAATTCTGTAAAATAGAAACAACACATGCGTTACATGCGTCACATGCGGCCATTGATGTCCGGTTTTGCTTAATGCACATGTGTTAATCATAATAGAAACAACCGACATGAAATATCTAAATAATACCACTGGGCAAACCGCTCTTATAGGAGCGTTTTTACTTAATGCGCATGCGTTAATCATAATTATATATTCATTCTGTAAATTCTGTAAAATAGAAACGACCGACATAAAATATCAAAACGTGTTCGCATTAGGCAAAACCGCTCTTATAGGAGCGTTTTTGCTTAATGCGCATGCGTTAATCATAATTATATATTTATTCTGTAAAATAGAAACAACTGAACATAGAAAATTCAAACGCATGTGCACTAGGCAAAACCGCTCTTATAGGAGCGTTTTTGCTTAATGCACATGCGCTAATCCTAATTATATATTCATTCTGAATAGAAACGACCGAACATAAAAAAATTCAAACGCATGTGCACTAGGCAAAACCGCTCTAATAGGAGCGTTTTTGATCAATGCGCATGCGCTAATCCTAATTATATATTCATTCTGAATAGAAACGACCGAACATAAAAATTCACCAATCAGATTTACACAATACATTATACAAATATGTTCGATCGTTGTATTGACAAAATTTATAGTTTCAACTAATACATTATTTTATTTATAATTCCAACCAGAACTTTTCAATTTCTGGATCATTGTCAAACATTTTTTCAATATCGTTTAAATATTTTACTATATCAGAAAATGACAAACTTAAAAATTGGAATCTGTTATATGTAATTAATCTCCCTACACTTCTTAATTTTCTTTCATACCCAGCACTAATACCTATATATTTTTTAACCCAAGAAGTCCAAGAAATCCCCGCAGTTTGTTTATTAAACTCATTTCCGCTCATTTTCTTTTTAGTTTTTGTTCCTTTTAGTCTTAACAATATTTCTACATTGGTTGTTGGTCTTTTCGGTAATGATGTTACGCTTGATTGCTTGTTTTCTATTATTTTTTCTAAAATTAATGTCATTTCTTGATGGTAATATAAATGTTTTTTAACTTCTTCTAACGTTTCATCTTCTATATCGAAAGATTCTTTTACTTCAGTACCCATTTCGGTTGGTTCATCTTCCATTTCGGTTGGTTCATCTTCCATTTCGGTTGGTTCATCTTCCATTTCGGTTGTCCTCTGAGAATCAAGAGTACTTCTTGATACACACGACATTTTATTCAACTAAAAGGTATCAGCGGTAGAACAGGAACCGCGATATTAAATGATATAAATATTTTCAAGTCTATCGTTTCTAATTATTATAACTTATTATAGTTCAAGTTATTATCTATCTAACGTAAAATAGAATTAACTGTATGAAGTTGTAGTTGTCAAAAGCACTTAAAGGTTTCATATTTAATAGCCCCAATAACTACAAAAGAACAGTACTTACATTTAGATTTATAATTGTAAACTATAAACTCCTAATTTCGTTTCGATAGATAGAATATCCTATGCACAATGTTACAGCGTCTGTTCATTTTCGGGGCGATTTCTAGAATGACACGTCGTTGATTATTACACGTCATCTGGTTCCGGTACACCTTTCTAGAATATTCTACACGTTTCTGATTATGACATGTCATCTCTATTCAGAGTTCCAGCACACCTTTCTAGAATTTTCTCTACACGTTTGAAATATTATGACTCATATGTCTCGGCGTCATAGTAACAGCTGTAACAGCTGTGAATTTATAGATTTATTCAATAGTTCATTACATGAAATGTATATAGGTTCAAATAGAATCATGTTCTAGTATAAACAGCTATGCATTATTTCAATCACACTTTACTAACACTTTTAATGTTTAAAAATCTAACTCACACAAATATGAATATTGAAATAATGTTGTAAATATATACTTTTATATTGAATAATCTGTCAATTTAAATGTTATTCATTTACATGAATATTTTAAGAGTAATAGGGGTAATGGGCTTTCATATCAAAGGTTGAAAGGTCGAGTTCATTAAAAACAAATATTAAAAGTAATTTAAAACTATAATATATTTTCATAACCGTGTGTATTTCAGTTGAATAATAGAATAATTATTATTATTTGAATATATTTGATTATATGAATTTGTGTATTGTAAATAAATCAATTGGTCGCGGAGCGGAGCGGTAGCGAAGTGGAGCGACCAATTGATTTAATACAATATGCTTTTAAAATTTAAATTATTGATATCTTAGAATAAATATTTAGTTATAATATAAAATGCACACGGTTATGAAAATATATTATAGTTTTAAATTACTTTTAATGTTTTGTTTTTAATGAGCTCGACCTTTCGACCTTTTGTATGAAAGCCCATTACCCCTATTACTATGACACTTTTTAGGCTCGAAAAGAGCCTTAACAAGAAGTGCCGAAGTGTAGGGAGCGACTAGTATTATTCGCACAATCAACCGTTCAGTTCGACAAGTTGAGTCGCTTTATCGCTTTTCTAGCAATCAATAAATGCTCCCTATTGTGCGTACTGATCACGCCGCTTAAAGCGTATGTATGTTTCAATGCGCGAAATTAAATAGTTCCAATTGTCACCTAATTTTACTTTGCTGTCCGGAAGAAATTCAAATGTGTCGCGTTACTTTTACGCGAAGAGTGAAACAAATTAATTATTGGAAACAATACGATAGTTTTGTGCTTGAAGATAAGATACTGCCCGCGCGCATCAATCGACCGCGCTTTACTACAAGTATCCAAGTAGGCCTACAACTGATGTGTCGAATCGATGATGAGTGTTGCATTATATTTATCTCTCTCTAAATCGCAAATCTTTCTCTGGCTTTGCGCATAGGTTATTTCAAGTAGTGAGAAAAAATTGTACGGTTAGCTTTGGTGCTACTGATGTCGATTTCTATTCTTCATCTCATCATTCCAGATAGCAGTGGAAATGTGTAGAGATTTAGGGGGATGAGGGTTATTGAGGCTTGGGTCACATAATTTTTCCGAGATCGGTAGATCACATTTTGCGGCCGTAAAAGCGCTGCGAACCGTAAAAGCGTTCATTGTTTGTGTTTTCCCGATCTCCGTTTACTTTACGTTGTACATGTATATATAAGTGTCACACGGAAAAAACCAATGCCAGTTATTGATGTGCAGTCGCGGTCATGGCCATGTTTCAGAAGGTACCGGTATAATACCACGGAATATAAATGTTCTAAACTCGAAAGGGGGACACCTTCGAATTTCTGATATTTTTCGAGCCTCAGGATCTTTGGTCCTCTAGTTGCTTTTTTTGTAGTATCCGGTGAGCGTGGTTCACGTGTGTTCCAGGCACGGGGCAAATTTTTTTGGCTGTAGCCTGTTCCACGGCCAATTTGGTCCGTGCCCAATTGGCCTCTGTGTGATGACGGCTGATGTGATTTACAATTAACTGATAATCTGTAGTTCTAATCCAACCACTTGGACTTCACTTAAACAATTGATCCAACACTATGGTTGCAGGTGACCTCTCATTACCCCTCAAAAGCCTTGTTACCTATTGAAATGTCTGATTTCTTGTTACTTATTCGCTAGGTGGCGCTCTCCTCTATCTGATAAAACGGTTAGCCAAACATTAAACATTGAAACATTGAACATTAAACATCAACAACGTTGACCTCGACCGCGGTCAATCGAATACATGGACACAAAAAATCGCCAGGTGTTGGCGCAAGCAAATCATGACGTCTAAACACGATTGCGTAAGCATGTCTACTGACCGCGACTGGTTACTACACGTAACGAAGATGCGTCTATTAATATCTAGCTATGGAAATAGGTTATTTTATAAAATATACTACAAGTGTGAACCTCATAGATATATACATATACATCTTCTTGTATTCATTGAATCATTTGTGAAATAAGCGAAATTAACGTAAATTTCATCCTTAATGTATACAGTGCAACAATGTTATCAAGTTTTTAGCATTCTATCTAACTGGATCGTGAAGATAGTTGATCACAATCAATTAAGAAATATTGTAAATAATAGTTTATCAGCAAGTCGTTGACAATTCAATGTTTTCAATGTTTAAAGACATGAGAATTTTAAACATAACATAGTGGATATACGGTAACGAAGGGCTAAATTATGAAGCAAATAAAGTCAAAATACAAAATGAGAATAAAGATTATAAGAGAGATGGAAAAAGATATATACATTCATCTACGAAGTCAATTAATTGCGGCGTATTACTACATCACTTGGTGTAAACGCGTCGCTGTGCTGAGAGGTGCGAAAACAGCAACATCGTTTCCAATCGAATATGAAATCATGGAATGATGTGGCAGAGCACTGATTCATTTCTTGAGGATTGACAAATTCGATGTTCACATTTTTGAATGTTTGGGGCTACAAGAACCAAGGTATCATTACCATAATAAGCTTTGTCCATTATCTATGAGAAATACACGGTCCGACCGATTAGTTTGGAATTGATTGGAACGCATTTGATTTGGGTCAGATACCAGGCCTACACCCACCTCACATATCAATAACTGTAACCTTCCCAAAACTAAGCCGCCAGATAACGCTGCTCAATGGGAAGTATTACTGCTAAACTTGTCAAATCAAGTCTAGTTTAGATGTATATGAATCCATCGGGTAATATGTAAATAGTATGTTCTGTAAATGACGTTTGTTATGTTTTAAGATACGTTTTCATTTACCTCCTAAATGAATGCTTTTTTTCCTCCTCCATATGCCATAGAAGTGGTTGGAGTGTAATGGATATTCGTATTCGTATTAAAAGTATTGAGAGCAATCTGATCGAATAGTATTAAAACATTTGTGTAACTGAAGCTTTTATATGTATATACGTATTTATGTGCGCTCTCATTTCCAGCAACTTTCGGTTTAGGGATGAGAAAAATGTTCTTTTATGTTTTCTATGGAATTTCATAGATAGGAAAATATTAAGTTTTATAGAATATTGAAGTGATTGTTTTTTCATCTTTGACAATGGATTTACCCTGCGTAAAGGGTGATTTATACGGCGGGCAGAAAGCATATGTTTATTTTATATCTTTCAACTTCATGGGCTTGCAGATATTGATTTCTTGGTGAGGGGATTCGATAACTTTCGTTAGAAACTTTCTCTCTTGTTAAGGGCTCGGGAACAATCTATGGTTTATTGATTAAATGGTTAAAGAGGCGAATAACATATGAAGAAGTCGATTCGGTGACGAGAAAAACGACCGAGCAATACACACGTTCTTAAACCAAGTTATTAATAGACGCAACTTACTGACGTATAGCTACAGCTGACCGCTCTCGCGGTCGCATACGCAATCGTGTTTAGCCGTCTGGATTGGCTCGCGCCATCACCTAGCGATTTGTTGTCAAGGTCGAGGTCGAGTTTGTTTATCAGTAGAGTAGACATAGTTACGTAAAATGTCTGGACTACGGCACAGTGTATACCAGCGCCACCTGGCGAATAAGTAACAGCGAGAAAATCTGACTTGTTCCTTATTGGGAGAAGAATTCTCAATAAGTAACGAAAATTGAACCGGTGAAAACGAAAATCTGAATAAGTCACAAGTAACAAGTTACTTGTTCCTTATTGGGCGATGAATTCTCAATAAGTAACAAGAAAATCTGAATAAGTAACAAGTAACAAGTTACTTGTTCCTTATTGGGAGATGAATTCTCAATAAGTAACGAAAATCTGAACCGGTAAAGACGAAAATTTGAATAAGTAACAAGTAACAAGTTACTTGTTCCTTATTGGGAGATGAATTCTGAATAAGTAACGGAATAAGGAATAAGAAACAAGTAATGAACTTCACTGGGGATCTCCCAATAAGGAACAAGTCAAGGTCGAGGTAACCGCTCGCCAGCATCTGAAACAGTTATGCAACCGCGTTAGAGACATCTGAATTGAATACGAATTTATTCGCAATTCAAACGATTTCAGTAATTGGAAGATGTGGGTTTCAGATCAGAGGGCGAGAGGGCGAGACACCTCTCATCACCACAAGTAATTTTTTTTCCTAATAAATGGGAGATAGAAAAGCATTCTTAGCAACAATGAATAACAGAATAAAACAAGCAAAAAAACAATTTGAAATAAAAAAGTTAATTGATGTTACAAAAGAAATTGAACATAAAATATTAAAATTAGAAAAGATAAAAACTAAATATGGAGAGAAAGTATCAGCGAATTTAAGCTACTGTAATGTTAGTACATCGCGAGAATTTACAGTGTGTTTACCTGATAAATGGGTTTCATTGAGTACAGAGGAATTAAAAGATTTAGAAGGATTTAAAATAATCTATCATGGGAAAAATGAAGACGGTCATCATGATTTAGAAATTGTTGATTAGATAAAAAATAAAAATAATGAATATCTAGAATCCAAAATAACCTTAGTCGTTTTACAAACAACTACAATCATACAGTCAAACATCTGTTACATGTTATTATAAGAGAGTGCTTCATGTGAATATTGATCGATCAAACAGGTGTTGCAATTCAACGTTGTTGTTATAGCAGTTATATAACGCAGTACATACAACACACACAGGACAGGAGGATAGTCATTCTCTCTCGTGATTAAAAGGAATATTTCAATGTTTTTACGGTAAGTTTTAGCAAAATTGCCCTATCCTCGACCTACAGAGTTTTCAGGGGATAAGCATCCCATTATTGAAAGGCACCACGGGACGCTTATCCCCCGTCATTTCTACTTACACCCCCGCGACCCACGTCAACCGGGATCTCCTTCAATGATTGGCAGAAATTACATTATATTAAAGGCGCCTAATGTAATTTCTACCAATCTCGAAATTCGAAACCTAAGGAGAAACCCGGAGAGTGGACGAAGGTGCATTTTCAAAATGCCTCTGCTGGCCAGAGCTACTCCAGCGTCAGAATGAATTGCGTTATATACTTAGCTAAAACACCTAAGTAAATGTTGTTGGTGTTTACTAAAGAAATATGTGAAATTTGAAATTATAAATTATTCCGAATGAAAAGAATATAGGAATGAAAACTGATAAATGAATTACGGATTTTTAACTTAATTATGATATAATTTTTAATCAAATTAGTAATCAATTACCATGTTAATTGATTAACAAATTCAAATTCAAATATTCATTTTAGCATCACGCCCAGTGCTGCCATCTTTCAATTTAAGAAAAAACTAATAATAAGAAACGACTGTAATACAATGTTCAAGTAAAAACAAAATAAATTAATAAAAATAATGAATATCTAGACTCCGAAATGACTTATCTGGACAATTTAATTGCTCCGCATAGATAGACAAAAGTAGTGAGATATTCAATTATTTTTTTTGCTTTTTTTCTAAAATATTAATCCATTTTTTTTATTATCAATTTGGAATTTCAGAAGTATTTTCATTTTTGATAGCAGTTGTTTCAGAATTATAAATATCATGAATTTTATGTGATTTCTTATACCAATTACACCCAATCAAAATGAATACAATTACAAATCCAACCGTAAAATATAGACATTTATCAAATATTCTATCATTAGAAGGAGTAGAAATAACAATATTTTCACCATTTTTATTAACGTTTTTATTACTTATTTTTTCTTTTACAGCTTTTTTATATTCTTGTGATTTAATTCCTAATTGCCGAGACCATTCAATTTGTTTCTGTGATCTCGGTTTTTTCTTTACAGTTAATTCCTTCACTTCTTCCACCTTGTTCATTTATTATAGAAATATTTTTACTTTCAATATTTGAAAATGTTATAACTCCAGTTGATAATAATGTCATAAATCCACCTAATTGAAATGATAAATATCCAATCCATTTATTTAATTCGGTCATAACTAAATAATCATTTTTTAAATCAGCATATAATCTATTTTCATCTTGAATTGGCAGCATATAATTACATAATTTACTATAACCTTTTACTACATTTTCTGATATCGCGTCATTAATTCTAGCTGTTCTCGCGGTTTCATAAATCTTAAATAATCTAATAATTTCATCTGATTTCATTGTATCTAATTCATTATAAGTTAAATTTTTACCGATAAAATTTTTACATTTTCCAGATGCTATTAATATTTCTAATTGATGTTTACAATAAAGATAATATTCATAATTATTATTTGTTGTAACATTATTTAAAGCACCATCATCTGGAATTAATTTGTTTTCTGTTATTCCTAAATCATCTAAAGTTTTTTCAATTGGAACATCACCATTTTTAGATTTTATTTTCTTTTCACCTACCATTTATATAACAAAAAAATTAGTTGTGATGTTGCAACTAGAATTCAACTAGAATGTAACTAGAATTCAACTAGATTAACAAGCTAGTTGAAATATTGTTGTTTTTGTTTATTTCTTGTTAAATCTAGTTGATTTTTGTTCCAACTACTAACAACTAGAATTCAACTAGAATGTAACTAGAATTAAACTAGATTAACAAGCTAGTTAAAATATTGTTAAATCTAGTTGATTTTTGTTACAACTACCAATAACTAGAATTCAACTAGAATGTAACTAGAATTCAACTAGATTAACAAGCTAGTTGAATTTAAATAAATTCATATTTAAATGGGTGTTGTAATCTAAATAGTAATTTTGATCTTTTAATATTTTTCAACTTATCCATATATTCATTATGTAAATATGTGGAATAATATCATTTTCCTCAAGTGCATTTTTCATCGATTTTCTATCTTTATTGTAGAATAAAACTAGAAATCTAATGTTTTCTCTAAAGTCTTTAACAATTGAATTATATTTTTGGTTTAAAACCCAAGTTGTTATCCCAAAATGTCTGCCAGAAAAAGCTAAATAGCATAACTCACTCTCTCTAACTTTTGAATCATGTAGATTAGCACAATCATCTATAATGAATAATGTATTTGATCCTTTATAAATATCAATTGCTATTTTAATACAATTATCTAAATTTTCTTTTACTGTTTTAGGATCTAATATAATAAATTTATTATTTCTAGTAATATTTCTATCATAAGTTTGATTAAATTCATATGTTGGGCAAAATAATACTATATTATCAAAATAGTTTTTATAAACAGTTTCTAATAAATTTAATATAAAATAAGTTTTTCCACAATTTGTTACACCAGAAATTAACATATTATGAGGCTCAAATATAAATAATTCCTTATTCATTTATATATTTTTAATTTTACTTGATAATATCCATTCATTGAATTTATCTGGCCATCTAACCCATTTTACTAAAGAATATTTTTTTCTTTTAATAATTTTTGTTTTTAATACTTTTTCAATTTTATATTCTTGTTCTAGATTTTCAGTAGTTAAACTCAATTCTTCTTCGTAAAAGTAGCCATCAACTTCTTCACTATCTAAATCTTCTAATTTATAGACATATGGTTTTGTTGTTATAACCTTTTTTATTTTATATATTTCTCTAGTAAAATTTCGATCGTATCCTTTGTCAAATATCTTTTTATACTTAGAAATTCTAACATTTTGACCAACTTTAAATCTAGGTTCACCAAAATCATCTACAAGAAATGCTCCATATAAATTATTCCAAACAATTTCAGCATTTTCAGGTTTTCCAGCATCAATAGGTTTCATTCCAATAGAAGAATGATAAGAATTATTACATCCTTCTATCAATTTTGGTAAAACATCAATCCATTTAAAAGTATTATTTGCTGTAAAATATTTCCACATTCTTGTTCTTAATGTTCTATTAAATCGTTCAACAACTGCTGCTTTTTTATCCGATTTTGTTGAAAAATATTTAATATTATGATTATCTAAGAGTTCATGAACAAGTGAATTATCAAACTCTTTTCCATCATCAAATTGTATTTTTTCTGGTTTTAGTTTATCATCCGAAAGAAATTTTCTTAAAACATTTGATGTTTGTACATCATCTTTTCTATAAAGTGGGAAGCTCCATACATAACGACTAAAAATATCAATTATATTCAATAACCACCAATAATCATCATTATCTTTCTTAACATTTTTTATATCAATTAAATCTCCTTGCCATTGTTGATCTACATAACTTACCATAGTTTTACGAGTTTTATATTTTCTAACAATTCTTTTATGTGTTGTGTATGTTGGTTGTTCTAACTTAAATTCATTTATATCTTTATATTTAACTAAATTTTGTGGGATTATCTTATCTAATTTATCTTGTTTTACTTGACGCCATATATTTTTAGTAGAAGAATAAGCAACCGAACTCTCAGGGTTGTAATATAAATTTCTTAAATATTGTTCTTTAGTATTAGGAGTTTTTTTACCACCCATTTATATATCCTTAATTTTAACTTTATATTTCTAATATTGAATTCTATCTAATTGTGAATTTACAATATTTAATTGTGCGTCAGATATAATATAAATGTGCATTTTAAAATTTAAGCTTCCTTTTTTCTTTTTCATAAATAATTGTATTCCATCTTTAGTGTTCTGTAGTCTTTTCCCAGAACCATGTAATGAATTATCCTCTGTTGTTCTAAAATCTAACCATAATGCATATTTATTGCCGGTATAATAATCAATTTGATTAATATTACAATTTTCAAATGATTTTACTTTTTCATTCATAAAATGTTTTCTAATTTCTGGCCACTGATCTATCATTCTCATTCCTTGGCAAAATATTTTATTTGCTATTCCTTCGATAGTTATTTCTACTTTTGTTATTTCAGGATTATGATAATTATCTACCTTTATTGCACCATTAGAATATGTTGCAATGGTAAAAAATATTAATATACCTTTAATAGATCTTGGGAAGTTAATATTCTCATTAATTATTTCATCATTTGCATTAATAGTTACAGTTTTAAATTTATCAATATAATCATATAATAATGAAAATCCTTAATTGTATTGAGTTTGAATTGTGCTAGCAATATTTTCATTAGTTAATGTGTCATATTCTAAACATATATTTGATAATTTATAACCCATATCTTTAACAACGCTACATAATACAATTTCATTTACAGGAGCAAATGTTATCTCAAATATAAAATCTTCTTGAATTACATATTTATATAAAGGTGCATTATTATTTATCAATTCAAAGTCCAATGGAATTTTATATTTGCTTCCATAAATCTTTTTAATCAAATTATCTGTGGCACGAGTTACTATTGCGTCATTAGCTCCTGATCTTAATTTATTTAGCTTTCCGATTGAATACCTTGAAATATCATATTATTTCTATTTTCTTTAGTTAACCATAAATCTTTATAATGCATAAATAAATTATAATCATCTAATGAGAAAACTGTTTCTGGACCAATCTTTATAGTTAATTTTTTAATCAAATATCTCCCAACATTATCAACAACATAATTATTATCATGATCAATTACTTTTATATCAGCTGATAAATAAATACTATTTGGAACATAAAAAGTATTTTGTGTTAATCTAGGAATTCTAACATATAAAGTTTCATCGGGATTAATATTTGAAGGATTATGTGTAATTATGTGATGTGATCTTTCTGCTTTAATAGCATTAGATATTCTAGAAATCTTAGAAGGACTTACATAACTCCCACTCATTTATTTAACAAAAAAATTATTTATTTTTTATTATTTTTTTCTTGATATCTTTTTGATATCATATTCACTAACCCAAAAATAATAGCACTTACAACTGTAATTAAAAATAAAATAATATGTTCAGCAGCAAAGTTAAGAATATTCCCAGCAGATTTCAATATAAAACCAACAATTGATGCAATAATTCCTGGTAAAGCTGCAGCAGATTTTTTAGATAGTTCCCATAAATATTTTGCTAATTTCTTTAAACCATCTTTAACTTTATCTTGTATAGAATTATTATCATTCGGGGGTTTATCCGGTTTATTGGGAGTAGGAGTAGATTTCAAAGCATTTGATATTGCTAAACCAATTGTTGTAAATAACAAAGTTACAGCTGTTAGAATTGAAAGAATTGTTATTCCTTCTAATTTAAATAATAACTTTATGCTATCTTTCAATGATATTTCAGAATTTGGTTTTATCAATAAATCTTTGAAAATAACTTTTAATCTATTAATATTATAATCATATGATTTTAATAATAATTTAATTTCTTCTTTTTGTAATTCTATGTTATATCCTAAATCATCTTTTTCTTTTTCTAAACGTAATTCTTTTTGCCTATATTCTATTTCATCAATTACTTGATGATCTAAATCAGACTTTATTGTTCTATTTCTTTATTTTTATCAGTTAATTCTTTTTCTAAACTTCTAATTTTAAAATCTCATACTTTTATCATGCGCAATTTTATCAGATGCAAGTCTTATACATTTAATTTCTCTAATTGCTTCAACAGAAAATATATCATTTCAATCTTCTAATTGTTGAACTGTTGCATCAATTAATCCATTCGGTAAAAGTTTTTCAATTGGAACTTTATTTGATTTAAGTTTACTAGTTTTGGAAGTTATATTCTGTTCAGAAGTTGTTTCTGTTTCTGATTTCTTTTTGATTATTTCAAATAATTCATTAATTCTTTGTTTAAATACGTCTATATTATCATCTCTTTCTTTTTGTGTAACATCAGTTATTTCATTACTATTACTTATTCTCTTAATTCTAAATGTTTCTAAATTTTTCAAAGTTGATTCCGCTAATATTTTTAGTTTTGTCCTTTGATTAGTGATATCAATATAATAATCACCTTTTAAACGATAATAACATTTACCATTATCTAAAAATTTTAATTTATATGCTAAAGGTCCAACGTTTTTATCATTTATGTTAAATTCAGAATTTTCAAATATATGTTTTAATTTAGGTATTTTGGTTAAATTATCTAAATCTTGTTTTACTAAATGTGGGTCTAAATTTTCAGGATTTAATTGTGATTCTGCATTTTTAATATAATCAGGCATATTTAAATTATTATTATATTCTGGCTCATTACCATCATTAAAACTTGTTTCACTAAAATCAGGTTGTTGTTCATCAGTTATGCCAGGTTCATCAAAATTATCCATTCCAATATCTTCTCCACCTTCTACATCCATTTATATAATAAAAAAATTAAAATTTAAAATATAATATTCCTCCTATAACAATTCCTATACAAGTTAAAGCTAATTTAGTATTTTCATGGGATTTATTATCATCATTTTGTTTAATTATATCATGTTGAATATTATCAGTTTTAATATTTTCTGTAGTATTGTAATCTTTTATTTTAGAATCATTATTTAATTTAATATTCTTAGTTTTAGTTTCTGTTGATTGAATGTGTTTTTTATTTTTTCACCTTCCATTAATTTTGGAGCAGTAATTATCTTTTTATTTATATCATTTAATCCAAATGAATTATTTATTGTTGCAGTTTTAATTTGATTATTGTAACCAATTATGTTTCCCATCTTTTATACTAAATCATAAGAAATAATTAATAGATTAGGGCCTATACAATAATTCAATCTAATATGTGATTTATCTAAATAATTTTGATATCTTACAATGTTTTCTGGAATCGATCTATTTTTATCATTATGAATGGAATCTTCAAGTAATACTTTGAATTGATTTTGTGTATCAAATGATGTATTTAAATTTCCAATTATTGGGGATCTTGTTTCAACCTGTGATCCTAGAATACATATCAAATAAGTTCTAAATAGATTGATTTATTCTTTGTATACCTGATTTTGTAAAACCTTCATTATTTTCTAAAATGAAACCCAACCATTATTGTTTTCTTGTTTTAAATTATCATAAAATTTCGGTAATTTATTGAAATTTAATGTTTCTAAATCCTATAGATTCTATAGATATTATAAGGCTATTAGATGGTAAGGGAAGTGCACAGTATTCTGCAATCTTTTTAGGGCAAGGAAGTGATCTTATTGTTCCAATTTTTGTTCTAAAATCAGAATCATTTATATCTGTATTAAATTCATTACAAATTTTATAAAACTTTGATAAATTAATATTATTATCTAATTCTTTAAAATATCTAGATCCTGGTAAAGCGCACTCTAATTCATTTAATATTATTCTGATTTGAAAGTATGTATGAAATCTAAATAAACTTTGAATTAATTTATATTTAGAATTATTCAAATGATCATTCCAACTAATTCCACAACCTGTTGTTGCACAATAAACGGTAAAATTTGATTGGTTCTGCCAATACTTCATATTAGATTTTAATAACCATTGTTTTTCATCTTTCAATTTTTTAAAATTAATTAAATATACATGAAATATATTTTCCATCTTTGCATTAAAATTATTAGTTTCAGTAACATAAATTTCTAAATTAGTTAATGAATCTAAAACTTCATTTCTATATGTAATATCTTTATTAAAATCTATTGCTGGAATATTATATTTAATTGATTTATTATATTGGAAAGCTTTTGGAAAACTATCTACCATTTATATAATAAATAAATTAATAATTTATTAATTCTTTTAATAATTTATCTTGTTCTTCAACTGTTATATGGCCATTTAAACTTATTATATAATCGAGTGTATTCTTTAATTTATTGATTTCTTTTATATTAGTTTTAATTTTTTCTTTATTACTTTTTATATTTAATTTTGAACTTATACCAGTTAAAACACTTGAACTTAATCCTAATACACCAATTGATATAGCTAAAGGTGTTAATGGACTGAATATTGCTAGAAATGTTATTACAGAACTAATTGTAACCGAACCATTAATAATAAGATAATATATAATTTTACTTTTTAGATATTTTTTCTTTTTAACTTTTAAATCACTTTCAAATTCTAATATTTGTTTTTCTTAATATATTTTTAATTTTGTTTTATTTATATCATGAGGAATAATATCAATATTATCAACTTTATCTTCCATTTATCGAAAAAAAATTACTAATTAGTAAATTTATATGCTAAAAATATAACAATAACAGTTTCGCCTAAAATCCAAATTATTTCATATTTCTGTTGTTCTTTACTTGGGGTATAATAATCTGATATTGTATAGGAGGAATATATTTTTGTTTTTCCAAATAATCAATAGTTAAATTAGATAAAGTAACTGCTAATGTTAATTTTAAAATATCAAATCTATCAACATTAACACTTCCCATTTTGAATACTTTTTTAATACCATTGAATAACCAACAGTTCCAACTGATAGTAAGGCGCCATTATATAATCCAGTTATTATCCACTTATTATCACTCATTAATTAATCAAAAAAATTATCATCAAAATAATCATCAAAATATTTAGTTATCTTAGTTCTGTAACCGGCTGGTTGTTGTATCGGCAGGCTGGCTGGGGAACTAGCATTTACACCAGCGGTACATGATTCCATCCATCAGGAACAACAAGGCAGTTAAACCTTATATGTACAATCTTTATTGCATCCCGGAATGAGAATGATTATCATAGCTTTACATAGTCTTTATATACAGAATCATGAGTATAATGTGAGAACTAGGTGTCAGACAAGTTGTAGACATCAGGACGCACAAACAAACACCTAGTGACATGTTTGAGAGACATTAATTAATTATCGATGAGCACTGACTATAGCTAATCATCGTGAAAACATGTTGAATAATGTCACATGTTGATTACGACCTTACGAAGCACATATTGACACTATAGTCATAAGTTATATTATATTATTATTATTATTATTATTATTATTATTATTATTATTATTATTATTAATAATATGTAGTAGAGCTATGAAATGTTATGAACTGTTCGATATGACATTGTAGATCTATATGATTATGAAATATGCAAATTATATCAGGGTGACAGATGCCCCCTTGTCCAATTAAATTTTGTCCTCAAAATTTGCGGAAAACGCAGATACTATAAGTTCATCAAAACTCCTTCCATCGCGAAAACATGAAAGATTGACTTTCACCGCGCAAAAATGTGCAAACGCTGGACAGTAACATCCGGATTATCAGTCATTCACGAAAGAGTCACATGTTGTTGTCGTTATATACGGACGATGCGATGATACGTTAACTGTAATTTTGAATGATCTGCAAACGATCCCCGAATTCTGGTTGGTTCTGCGACGAACCGAAGTAGCGACGTGTTGTGTAGTTATAGCGTCCCGAAGATCAGTTGGTGATGCAAGTTGCAAGTAGTACGCATTTCTCTGTTTTGAAGATCTTTCGATTACTGACTGGAAATAACTTCGTGACACAATGATAGTAACATGCAACATTTGACATCAGAGCAGAGTTCAGGCAATGACACAACACAAATACAGTTACCATTGTCAACCAAAAGGAAAAAATTATCATCATCCAAAATAAGTGGTCAGAAGTAAATAAAGAATAACCATAGTAATTGAGCAAAGATGACACCACCAGCATAACTGAACTGTTTTAACACCTATCATCGCAGTCTCAATTAATCCACGTTATATTATATCATTGATAAATTCATACCGTACCGTACACTGTTATGTCTCGTATTAGATTTACAATGACGTTATTTGCGTGTTTTCTACGAAAGATTTCATGCACTCTACTTAAAATGACTAGTATATATTAATTGAACGTATGAACTATCCGATCTTTGAACCGTTCAGGGCGTTAATAAACTGAAAATATACGTACGAGTAATAAGCTGATCAATTCATCGCTGATATCCATATGATATCCTGGAAAGCTTAAGAAAACCTACTGTAGCTACTACTGAGTTTCGAAGAAATAGATTTTAAACGAGAAGCGTACTGACTTTGTGTGCCAGGAGGTGTTTCATACCAAGGCCATGCAGGGGGAGCGAACCGCCCAAATAAAACATAGTATTCTAAGACTCCCTGGTCGTTGAAACGTGTTGATACGGCTCGAGCGGCAGTAGGTATAATTTTTTAGAGCTCGGTTTCGGTGGGAGGCCTTTCATTTTCCAAGATGACATGATATATACCCCATACATGTTCAAGACTTTCTCCGTAATCACTTACTTCAAACCAATCTCGTTTTGATGCCCGGTACCATGGACTGTCATGGTAATATTTTACGAATAGCACATTATTTTGAAATTTGGTAGCAACAACCGTTTTTCCTGTAGGGCATGGACATAATGCTCGACGATTTCCCGTCCGAATAGCCTCTTCGATAGCGACATTACTTGAATCTGAACTACTCTTAACGCTATCCTGATTCGTATGATCTTGGTGAGTTTTCGATCGAGCTGAACAATATACACTATTTACATTCTCATTATTTGATGAGTCTTCATTAGACATCTGATTATCAAATTCCTATGGCTGACAACAAGTTACCATAATGTGTTGTATCAACCAAAACAGCAGCGATTTCGGCGATCAGCACGGTCTTGTCACAAGTGTAGTTGAATGCGATCTTCTATTTTGTGGTATGTTTCAGTCACAATCCGTATATCAGCAGCTTCATCTGTACTTGTGTAAGTCACGAGGACTTAAATTTGGGTTCTCCACTATCTGTAACCGGCTGGTTGTTGTATCGGCAGGCTGGCTGGGGAACTAGCATTTACACCAGCGGTACAGGATTCCATCCATCAGGAACAACAAGGCAGTTAAACCTTATATGTACAATGTTTATTGCATCCCGGAATGAGAATGATTATCATAGCTTTACATAGTCTTTATATACAGAATCATGAGTATAATGTGAGAACTAGGTGTCAGACAAGTTGTAGACATCAGGACGCACAAACAAACACCTAGTGACATGTTTGAGAGACATTAATTAATTATCGATGAGCACTGACTATAGCTAATTATCGTGAAAACATGTTGAATAATGTCACATGTTGATTACGACCTTACGAAGCACATATTGACACTATAGTCATAAGTTATATTATATTATTATTATTATTATTATTATTATTATTATTATTATTATTATTATTATTAATAATATGTAGTAGAGCTATGAAATGTTATGAAATATGCAAATTATATCAGGGTGACAGATTAATTCAACATTTATTTCATTAATAGTTTCATTTGTATATATTTCAATTATTATTTTTTTAATATCATCGATGATAAAATCTTTATCTAATTCATAAAATCTTAAAGATTCTCTAATTAAATTAGTAATATTTTCTACATTTAAAGTTTCTTTATCTATTGTTTTTTCATACTCAAATGTTGTTTCATTAGAAAATGCAATATTTTTGATATGTGTAATTACATCATCAATGTTAAATTTCATTTCTTTCTCACGTTTAAAATCAAACCCAAAACATATACTCGGTCCAACAGTTATATTCATTTATATAGTGAAAAAATTACTCTTTACGTCTTATAACTAGTTCATAAATTACAGGAAAGTTATTCAAATCAATTAAATAACCATTATGATTTCTTATTTCTAATTTAAAATTATTGAAATGTGGAATACAAGGTTTAAAATCACATTCAGCTAAATTATAATTTATTTGCGTTCCAAATTGTTTAACATTTTTTAATGGTAAAATATTTGATATACTAGAATTATAAATTGTATCTTTAGTTGCTTCAAATGTTTTTGTTGGGTCAATTAAATTGCAATAAATATAAAAATGTGTAAAAGGTATTAAGTTTGATCTACCTTCTGCGTATGCTGTAACAATATCTGGGTTAATTCCTAACAGTTTACCTAAAGGTTTTCTTACTGTAAATTTAAATTGGCTAATTCATTAGCTAACCTAATCTTTATTTTATTAGAACTATCACTTTTTAAAATTCTAATACTAAATCCGGAATCACTTCCTAATTTAGCTCGAGCTTTTCTATTAATTTCTTGTGCTAATGTATCTAAATTATATAATCCTGGTTTTAAATATATAAAAAACCATTTATTCCTTTTTTTGCAAAAGATTGAAAAAATTAAATGTTCTAGACTTTTATCCGATATATTGTAAAATGAGTTACATAAACTTATATTTACTAATTTTAAATCAACACAATTCTTAAATTCTCTATCTAATTGTATTAGTAAATTATGTGATTTATAATTTGTTAGTTTTCTAGAATCAACAAATATTCTGTATTCTTTTAATTCTACCATTATTTATAACATAAAAAAATTAATTTTAATAAAATTTTTCGTAAATAAATGGATGAGAAGATACCATGCAAAATTTGTGGTGAACTTCTAAGAAAAAGTAATATGGCTCGACATATGAAAAAACATGATGAAAATTATAAACCCCCTAAACTAAACTGTCCAAAATGTAATAAATTATTCTCAAGAAATTATGTTAAAAAACATTCAGAGAAGTGTAAAATTAATGGCGCAACGGCTAATGTTGATAGTATTGAAAGTAATAGTAATTCTGTTGAAGTTGAACCTGAAATTATTTGGAAAAGACCTTTCTTATTCTATGATAAGGATAATATAAAAGATCATTTCTGTAAGCCTTGTCGAATAAAATATAGCCCTGAAAATATAGAAGATTGGGAGAATCATCAATTTCGTAAAGCACATATAGATAAAATTTCTAATAAATTTGAAGCAGAATTCAATGAAAGAAAAAATAGTTTATTAGAAAAAAATAAAATATGAGAAAACGTTACCAGATAATAAAGAAACAGTTGAAAAGTTAGAAAAACAATATAATGAATTAACAAGAAAAACATATTATTGTAAATATTGTAAATTGATTATTACAACAAGTAATTCAAATCTACATAATAGAACAATAAAACATAAAGAAAACGTAAGAAAATACCAAGAGCTTAATGAAGATCTATTACAAAGAAATTATAAACAAAAATGCCCACAATGTCATTATGCGACCTTAAGACAAGAGGGAACTATGTTATTCTGTAATGAATGTGGATGGCAAAAGAATTTATGGGGTGAAGAAAAAACTAGAGATTTTCTCATAGAACCAAAATTAAATTATCTAGATGAAATTTTTAAAATATTTACTATAGAAGATCATACACCAGAATATATGCAATGGCTTGAAAAAATGAAAATAATAGAAAATAAAAATGGTGAAATAACTAAAAAAGATATTATAAAAACAATTATTCCATCAACATTTAACACAAAACAAAAGAAAATGTATCTATATTTATTATTTAACGATTATTATGAAAAACCTAAATTAACAGAAGAAGATATGGAAAATATAAAAAAAAATATTTAAACAAATATTAATGTATCATTTGGAAAATAGAATAACAGATTCAATTAATTATGAATTCTTTTTAAATAAGATTGTAAATTATTTAAACATCGATATTATAATTCCATTTGACGAATTAACAAACAAAAAGAAACAAAGAGAGCGATATGAAATGTGGTACAAGATAGAACTTTATTTAAATGAGAAAAATGAAATGGAAGAACCTAAACAAATTATACAAGAACAATTAAATGAAAATGAAGAAGCCAATAGTGATTTCGAGTATGATGATATTGATTTTATGTTTTAATGGCCATAAGGTAATGTTTTTATACCATCATCTAAAATATGCCTTTTATCATCAAATGGATTCAAACTAGTTTTTTCAACTTCATTAATGTACATCTCGTGATCTTCTGATCTTAAACAATTCAAGTAATAGGGGTAATGGGCTTTCAGATCAAAGGTCGAAAGGTCGAGCTCATTAAAAAACATATATTAAAAGTAATTAAAAACTATAATATATTTTCATAACCGTGTGTATTTTATATTAAAACTAAATATTTATTCTAAGATATCAATAATCTAAAAAGCATATTGTATTAAATCAATTGGTCGCTCCGCTTCGCTACCGCTCCGCTCCGCGACCAATTGATTTATTTACAATACACAAATTCATATAATCAAATATATTCAAATGATAATAATTATTCTATTGTTCAACTGAAATACACACGGTTATGAAAATATATTATAGTTTTTAATTACTTTTAATATATGTTTTTTAATGAACTCGACCATTCAACCTTTAACCCGAAAGCCCATTACCCCTATTACTCTTAGAATATTCATATAAATGAATAACATTTAAATCATTGAACTTCTAAAATCAATTTTAATAGAAAATTTGATATTAAAATGGAAGCAAATAAATACTACTGCCCAACATGTAATATCGATATAGATAAGTCTCAAAAAGCAAGACACAATAAAACTATAACACATTTAGAGAATAAATTGAAACTAGAATATGAAGATGATATATTAGAAACTAAATTAGAAGAATTAAAGAATGAAAAAGAAACATACAAATGTGATACATGTAATCAATCATTCAGTGATAAAAGATATTATAATGAGCATTTAAAATCTATAAGTCATATTAAAAATAAGAATAATGATATTTTAGGTGAAGATTATTTTGATAATGATAACGATAAGAAACAGAAGACAATTAAAAGCATAAAAAATAAATTAAACAATAAAAGACCATACATGGAAGATGTAAGAAATTATATTAATTCATTAGATAATAAAAAAGATATAGAGATAACCGAAGCATTTAAAAGTGATATTGGTCCAGCAGCTATCGAGTTTAAATTTCATAAAGGAAAAACATTAGAAGAAAATAAAAAACATTTAGAAAATATGAAAAATATTATAAAAATAATTACTGATGTTGAATATCCTAAAATTAGTATATCAGTTAAAGTAAAGTTTATAAAATCTGAAGATAAACCAATATATAATATAAATTCTCATTCACAACATATTATATCTAAACAACATATAGATGATAAATTAGATAAATGTTATAATGAAGTAAAAACTAAAATAGAAGAGAAATATTTTGAAGGATCTGGTTTAATATTTGATGAGATAATATTTATAACTTTACATGTTTATAACACAAAATATAATAAGTTAACTAAATCAAAACCAATTGATGAAAATAATTTATCATATTATAAAGATGATAGTATAAATGGAACAAGTTATATTAAACTACCATTTAAAACTAATGCTGTAATAAATGTACAAAATTTTGATAATAAATGTTTTCTATGGGCTATAATAAGTTGTTTACATCCTGCAACTTATAATATTTGTAGATTAACTCATTATAAACCATTTAAAAATAATTATAAGATAGATAAGTATCCTGTTAGAATTAAAAATATTCCAAAAATAGAAAGAGATAATAATCTTAAAATAAATGATTTAATCAAATTACCAAATAAAAAAGGTAACAATATAAAACATTATACATTAGAACCTTTATACCTATCAAAAGATTATGATTCAAATAATGTTATAGATATACTATATTATGAAAATCATTATATGTGGATTAAACAAATCGATTTATTTTTCAAATCAGAAAATGATCACCATAAAATATATCTTTGTAGAAAATGTTTACATAGATTCAGTAATGAAAGTACGTTATTAAATCATAAACAATTATGTGAAAATCATGATTATTGTAAATTAGTTTTACCAAATGAAAAAGATAAAATATTAGAATTCAAAAAATATGATTACAAAAATAAAGTACCATTTGTAATATATGGAGATTTTGAATCATTAAATAAAGAATTAACAGATAAAGATAGAAAAGAAATATATTATAAAAGAAAGAAATTAAATTCTAATGAAAGTGATTATTCAGAAGAACCACTAAAAACAAATACTATTAAAAAGATTCATCAATCAGCTGCAGCTTTCGGGTTATATATTAAATCTAATTATCCAGAACTAATTAAAAGTGAATATTATAATTATAGAAATGAAAATGTTATTAATCATTTTTGTGACTTATTAATTGAATATGAAATAAGATTTAGTAAATTATTGAATACAAATATAGAAATTATAATGACAGAAGAAGATAAAGAAGAATTTGAGTTTGCAGATAAATGTTATTATTGTAATCAAGTATTCTATTCATCTGATAAAAAGGTAAGAGATCATGATCATTTGAATGGAAAGTTTAGAGGCGCGGCGCATGAGAATTGTAACTTACAAGCTAAGAAAATCAATTTTGTTCCAGTAATATTTCATAATTTATCAGGATATGATGCACATTTATTTATCAAACAGTTATGCTATAAAATAGAAGAAATCAATAATGAAATAGAAATATTAA
This sequence comes from Tubulanus polymorphus, assembly GCF_964204645.1. NCBI lineage: Eukaryota > Metazoa > Nemertea > Palaeonemertea > Tubulaniformes > Tubulanidae > Tubulanus > Tubulanus polymorphus. The sequence continues at coordinate 13,267,230 of NC_134026.1, forward strand.
ATTCAAATAGATCAAAAGATAAAATACCAACTTATAAATTTAGAATGTTAGCTAGAACATCTGAGAATTATATATCATTCCAATTTGGTTGTCTAAGATTTATAGATTCATATAGATTTTTAAATAGTTCATTAAATAACTTATCAAAATCATTAGTTGATGATGAATTAAAGATATTAAAAGAATGTTACCCAAATAATGATGATTTTAAATTAATGAGATATAAAGGAGCAATTCCATATTCTTTCTATAAAATTCATAATGATTTTAACATAACTGAATTATTGAAAGAACAATTTTATGATGAATTAAAAAATGAATATGTTAAAGATGAAGTCTATAATAGAACATTGAATATTTGGAATCATTTCAAAATAGAAAATCATGGGCAATTAGTAGATTTATATTTAAAATCAGATGTATTATTATTAACCGATATATTCGAAAGGTTTAGAGATGTAAACCTAAAATATTTCAATATTGATCCTTGTCATTGTTATTCATCGCCAGGATTAACATGGGATTGTGGATTAAAATTTACAGATATAAAAATGGATTTGTTAATCTTTATGGTTGGGCAATGATGGAACCACAACCTTATGGGATGTTTGAAATAACTGAAGTTTTACAAATTGATAAATTTGATTGGAAGAAAAGAATCCTAGATATTGCAGATGATTCAGATATTGGTTACTTCTTCGTTGTAGATTTAGAATACCCTGAAAATATTAAATTCAAATCTAGAAATCTAGCATATTGTCCCGAACATAAAATTGTTAAACATGAAGAATTATCAAATTATCAAAAAAGAATTAAACCCGATAATCATATTCATACAGAAAAGTTAATGGTAACTCAAGAAGATAAATATAATTACGTTGTGCATTATAGAATGTTAAAATTCTATTTGAATCAAGGAATGATATTAAAAAAAGTACATAGATATATTTCATTCAGTCAATCTAAATGGTTAGAAAAATATATAGATTTTAATACTACACAGAGAACTAAATCTAAAACTGATTTTGAAAAAGATTATTTTAAATTAATGAACAATGCGTTCTATGGTAAGACTTGTGAAAATATTAGAAATAGAAATGATATTGAGTTAGTTAGTAATGGTAAAAGGATAAGGCATTTACAATCATATCCTAAGTTTATAGGTAACAGAATATTTGATGACAATTTAGCAGCAGTTAAGATGAGAAGAACTTCAATGAAATTTAATAAACCGATTTACGTTGGTGCTTCAGTTTTAGAATTATTAAAGTTATTAATGTATCAATTTTACTATAACGTATTACAACCTCATTTTGGAGAAAAGCATATAGAAATTTATAGAAACTATACTTTGATACCGACAGTTACATATTAAAGATAAAAACTAATAATATAACTGATGATTTAAAAACATTAAAACATCATTTTGATTTCAGTAACTATCCAAAAAATCATGAATTGTTTACCAATGATAATAAAAAAGTTCCTGGGAAGTTTAAGGATGAATTAGGTGGTGAAGAAATGATAGAGTTCATTGGTATTAGATCTAAAATGTATAGTTATAAAACTAAAACTCATGAAGCTAAAAAGTTAAAAGGAATTACCAAAAGCGTTGTTGAAAAGAATATTCATTTCAAAGATTACATCAATTGTATATTCAAAGAAGAAGTTAGAAAACAGAAGATGAGATGTTTAAGATCTGAAGATCATGAAATGTATATTGAAGAGATAGAGAAGATAAGTCTAAACCCATTTGATGATAAAAGATATATTTTAGATGATGGAATCCACACAGTCGCCTATGGTTGCAATTTAGATGAATATTTAAAATTCAAAAGAGAAGAAACAAAAGAAAATGAGATTATGAAAAGGATTCTAACGTGTTAATCAATTTCAATAAAAATTTGTATAATAAATGGAGAGTAAACAAGTACACAGTGAATTCTTAGATAACATTAAAGATACTTCAAGCGTCAAATCTGTAGATTATAAATTTAAAAAACTAACTGAGTTAACAATTCACAAGAAGTATTTAATTACTAACATTGAAACAATTACTAATAAATATGGAGATAAATTAGTAATTCATTTAGAATATGAAGGATTAAAAGGAAATAAATATAAATTCAGAACTTATTTACCAGATAGATTTCATAGATTATCAAGTGAAGATCTAGAAGAATTATATTCTGGTGATTTCTATTTCATATATAAAGGTAAGAATGAAAAAGGGCACCATGAAATAGATTTCGAATAAGAAAATATGTAAAATAAATGGCGGAATTAAAAGAATACAGAATATTTATAGATTCTAGAAAACTTACAAATTATAAATCACATAATTTACTAGTACAATTAGATAGAGAATTCAAGAATTGTGTAGATTTAAAATTAGTTAATATAGGTTTATGTAATTCTTTTTACAATATATCGAATAAAACTATTGAACATAGAGCTTTTTTAATTTTTAATAAAAATAAAAATGAATGGGTCTATATATATTTAAAACCGGGGTTATATAATTTAGATACATTAGCACAAGAAATTAATAGAAAAGCCTGGCACAAATTAGGTAGTAGTTCTGGGTTTAGTATTAGATTTTTAAAAAGTGAGAGTTCTGATAGAATAAAGATAAGGTTGTCTTATAGTGAAAAACATAAATTTATGGTAAAAAAACCTATAGCTAAACTGTTAGGAATTCTTCCAGATAGATATTTTACAAATATTGACGCTACTACACCAAACTTAATACCTTACACACATTTTTATATTTATTGCAATTTAATCGATCCTACAAAAACATTCGAAGCAACTAAAGATATAACTTGTAATTCTGGTTTACTAAACATTTTACCATTGAAGAATGTTAAAGAATTTGGAACGCAAATAAATTATAATTTAACAGAATGTGATTTCAAACCATGCATTCCTCGTTTTAATAATTTTAGATTAGAAATTAGAAATCATAATGGATACTTAATTGATTTAAATAATTTCCCCGTAATTTATGAATTAGTTATAAGATGTAAAGAGTAATTTTTCACTTATATAAATGAATATAACTGTTGGACCGAGTATATGTTTTGGGTTTGATTTTAAACATGGTAAAGAAATGAGAATTAAACTAAATGATGTAATTACTGATATAAAAAGTAAATCATTTAACAATGCATCAATGATTGATAAAGAAAATTATAATATAGAAAAAGTAATTGATTTAATTAAATCACCTTTAGAATATTATGAATTAAATGAAGATGGAATTATTGATGATATTAAAAACATATTAACCAAAATATATGATAATCATATAAGTAGTAATGAAATAAATGTTGAATTAATCATAAATAAGATAACTAAATATTTTGATGATAGTAATTTTTTTGATAAATAAATGAGTGATAATAAGTGGATAATAACTGGATTATATAATGGCGCATTACTATCAGTTGGAACGGTTGGTTATTCAATGGTATTAAAAAAAGTATTCAAAATGGGAAGTGTTAATGTTGATAGATTTGATATCAATGATATCTTAAAATTAACATTAGCACTTACTTTATCTAATTTAACTATTGATTATTTGGAAAAACAAAAATATATTCCTCCCATATAAATGCTTAATTTTTTTGCTAAATAAATGGCTTCTGCAATTATAACTATTATAGGATCGGCAATTGTTAACGCTTTAGCATTTACTGGTGGCGGTTATTTATTTAAACATATTGATAAAAATAGTTCATTAGGAGAACAAAGAAGACATAATTTAGCGTTAGAGAAATATAATAAAGCTGCAGAAGAATATAGAGAAAAGAGACAAAACTATATGGATTACATCAATAAAGAATTATATGATCAGAAGATTTCACACAGAGATTTTCAATCAGTTGATGATGCAATGAGTTTATATAACGCAGTAACAAATAAAGAAAAATTACATCTATACAAACCTAAATTATCAGATTATTATACCCCAAGTAAAGAACAACAGAAATATGAAATAATATGGATTTTAGGTGGAACAGTTATTGTTATATTTGTTGCTTATAAATTTACTAATTAGTAATTTTTTTTCTAAATAAATGGAAGATAAAGTTGATAGTATTGATATTATTCCTCATGATATAAATAAAACTAAATTAAAAACATATTTAGAAAAACAAATATTAGAATTTGAAAGTGACTTAAAGATAAAAAAGAAAAAATATTTAAAAAGTAAAATTATATATTATTTGATTATAAGTGGTTCGGTTACAATTAGTTCTGTAATAACATTTCTAGCAATATTCAGCCCATTAACACCTTTAGCTATATCAATTGGTGTATTAGGATTAAGTTCAAGTGTTTTAACTGGTATAAAGTCAAAATTAAATATAAAAAGTAATAAAGAAAAAATTAAAACTAATATAAAAGAAATTAATAAATTAAAGAACACACTAGATTATATAATAAGTTTAAATGGTCATATAACAGTTGAAGAACAAGATATATTATTAAAAGAATTAATAAATTATTAATTTTTTAATTATATAAATGGTAGATAGTTTTCCAAAAGCTTTCCAATATAATAAATCAATTAAATATTATATTCCAACAATAGATTTTAATAAAGATATTACATATAGAAATGAAGTTTTAGATTCATTAACTAATTTAGAAATTTATGTTACTGAAACTAATAATTTTAATGCAAAGATGGAAAATATATTTCATGTATATTTAATTAATTTTAAAAAATTGAAAGATGAAAAACAATGGTTATTAAAATCTAATATGAAGTATTGGCAGAATCAATTAAATTTTGCTGTTTATTGTGCAACAACAGGTTGTGGAATTAGTTGGAATGATCATTTGAATAATTCTAAATATAAATTAATTCAAAGTTTATTTAGATTTCATACATACTTTCAAATCAGAATAATATTAAATGAATTAGAGTGCGCTTTACCAGGATCTAGGTATTTCAAAGAATTAGATAATAATATTAATTTATCAAAGTTTTATAAAATTTGTAATGAATTTAATATAGATATAAATAATTCTGATTTTAGAACAAAAATTGGAACAATAAGATCACTTCCTTGCCCTAAAAAGATTGCAGAATATTGTGCACTTCCCATACCATCTAATAGTTTTTATAATATCTATAATAATAAATTAGGTTATGGTAAAATAGAAACAAAGGATTTAGAAACATTAAATTTCAATAAATTATTATGTAAATGGATGTAGAAGGTGGAGAAGATTATGAAATGGGAGAAATGGGAAATAATAATGAAGGATATATTGATAATGAACCACAACCTAATTTTAATGAAACTAATATTGATAATGATGATGAATCAGCATATAATTCTAATTTAGCAGATAGTGGTTCTAAAGCCCCATCAACAGATGAATTTGATAGAAGAACTAGATCGAGAATAAATCCTGAAAATTTAAATCAAGGTTTATCAAGACAAGATTTAGAATATAATAAAATAATTTATAAATTCAAACCTGTATTTGAAGAATCTGGATATAATATAAATGACAGAGGCGCCAGATTTTTAGTAGAAAATTTAAAACTTTTTAAAGGTAAATATTATTATCATTTGGATGGTGATTATTATATTGATATCACTAATCAAAGGACAAGACTAACTAAAATATTAGCGGAATCAACTTTGCTTAAGTTAGAACTAGATAGAATAAAGAGAATAAGTAATAGTAATGAAATAACTGATGTTACACAAGAAGAAAGAGATGATAATATAAGAGTATTTAGTCAAAGAATTGATGACTTATTTGAAATAATCAATGATAATTTAGAAACAGAAACAACTTCTGAACAGAATATAACTTCCAAAACTAGTAAACTTAAATCGAATAAAGTTCCAATTGAAAAACTTTTACCGAATGGGTTACTTGATGCAACAGATCAACAATTAGAAGATTTAAATATATTTTCTGACAAAGCAATTAGAGAAATTATTAGTATAAGACTTGCATCTGATAAAATTACACATGATAAAAGTATAAGAGATTTTAAAATTAGAACTTTAGAAAAAGAATTAACTGATAAAAATAAAGAAATAGAACAATTAAAGTCTGATTTAGATCATCAAGTAATTGATGAAATAGAATATAGGCAAAAAGAATTACGTTTAGAAAAAGAAAAAGATGATTTAGAATATAACATAGAATTACAAAAAGAAGAAATTAAATTATTGTTAAAATCATATGATTATAATATTAATAGATTAAAAGTTATTTTTAAAGATTTGTTGATTAAACCAAATTCTGAAATATCATTAAAAGACAGAATAAGATTATTATTTAAATTAGAAGGAATAACAATTCTTTCAATTCTAACAGCTGTAACTATGTTATTTACAACAATTGGTTTAGCAATATCAAATGCTTTGAAATCTACTCCTACTCCCAATAAACCGGATAAACCTCCAGGCAATAATTCTATACAAGATAAAGTTAAGGATGGTTTAAAGAAATTGGCAAAATATTTATGGGAACTATCTAAAAAATCTGCTGCAGCATTACCAGGAGTTATTGCATCAATTGTTGGTTTTATATTGAAATCTGCAGGTAATATTCTTAACTTTGCTGCCGAACATATTATTTTATTTTTAATTACAGTTGTAAGTGCTATTATTTTTGGGTTAGTAAATATGATATCAAAAAATATCAAGTAAACATGATAAAAAATAAATAATTAATTTTTTGTTAAATAAATGAGTGGGAGTTATATCAATCCTTCTAAGAATCATAGAATATCTAATGCTATTAAAGCAGAAAGATCACATCATATAATTACTCATAACCCTTCAAATATTAATCCCGATGAAACTTTATATGTGAGGATTCCTCGATTAACACAAAATACTTTTTATGTTCCAAATAGTATTTATTTATCAGCTGATATAAAAGTATCTGGCAATAATAATAATTATGTTGTTGATAATGTTGGAAGATATTTGATTAAAAAGTTAACAATAAAGATTGGTCCAGAAACAGTTTTCTCATTAGATGATTATAATTTATTTTCACATTATAAAGATTTATGGTTAACTAAAGAAAATAGAAATAATATGATATTTCAAGGAATTCAATCAGAAAACCAAAATAAATTAAGATCAGAAGCTAATAGCGCAATATTAACTAATGATGTAGATAAATTGATAAAAAGTATATATGGAAGCAAATATAAAATTCCATTAGACTTTGAATTGATAAATAATAATGCACCTTTATATAAATACGCAATTCAAGAAGATATTATATTTGAGATAACATTTGCTCCTGTAAATGAAATTGTATTATCTAGCGTTAATAAAGATATGAGTTATAAATTATCGAATATATGTTTAGAATATGATACAGTAACTGATGAAAATATTTCAAGTATAATTCAAACTAAATATAATCAAGGGTTTTCATTATTATATGATTATATTGATAAATTTAAAACTGTAACTATTAATGCAAATGATGAAATAATTAATGAGAATATTAACTTTCCTAGAAGATCTATTAAAGGTATATTAATATTTTTTACCATTGGAACGTATACTAATGGCGCAATAAATGTTGACAATTATTATAATCCTGAAATATCAAAAGTAGAAATAACTATCGAAGGAATAGCAAATAAAATATTTTGTCAAGGAATGAGAATGATAGATCAATGGCCAGAAATTAGAAAACATTTTATGAATGAAAAAGTAAAATCATCTGAAAATTGTAACATTAATCAAATTGATTATTATACCGGTAATAAATATGCATTATGGTTAGATTTTAGAACAACTGAAGATAATTCATTACATGGTTCTGGGAAAAAACTACAAAATACAAAAGATGGAATACAATTATTCATGAAAAAGAATAAAGGAATCAAAAAATTTAAAATGCATATTTATATTATATCTGACGCGCAATTAAATATTGTAAATTCACAATTAGATAGTGTTATGTATTAAAACAACAATCAAGCATTATTGTTTTAATACGTATTTAATACATATTTAATATGTATTAAATTGAAATATTTCAAATTTTAACTTTGATAAAAATTTATATAATAAATGGAAGGAGGTAAAGTATATAAACATATTCCATACATCGATACACATGAAAATAATGATGGTTTATATTATGTAATACCTTGTAATATAGCTTTGATATTTGATCCTATTTTTAAAAATTATAAAACTAAACTAATAGAAATCGATAATAATAAAAGTGATGTTGTTGATAATTTAATTAATGAAATTGATAATAATGTAATACCTACTACATCTGTAATACCTACTACCTCTGTAATACCTTCTACATCTAATAATGCAATAATATTGAATGTTGGTGAAAATAGAAATTATTGTGGATATTGTAATGGTGAATTTCAAACGCTCCATCAAATTGGAATAATCATATGAATACAAGTTCACATATTAATAATGTTATAAAAAGTGTTGGTATGAGAGAATTTATAGAACACCCATTTAATTATGTTACAAAGTTTGTTTTAAATAAAAAAGTAGATGGTAAAGATTTATATAAAGATTTATTAGGTGAATTTTTATCTAAGGAACCTAGTAATGATGAATTAGATTTATCTGCTGCTAAAAAAATATTAGAATCAAGCGTTGTAAATATAATATTAAGGTTAAACACTAAGAAAGGTGATAATGAAAATGGCGCCATATGGCACCCACATGGTGATAATAAAGATTCTATGAAACTGAAATCAGAAAATGAAGATATAGTTGAGATGACTAATAATTATATCAATAAACCAATTATTGCGAATAAAGTGTTAGAGTCTGATGACGAAATAGAGTCTGATGATGAAAGTGATTCAGAAAGTAATTATCTAACACTCTAAAGTAATAAAGGTTGAAAATTGTATAAAATAATAGTAAATAAAAAAGGGGGTTTTAAGTATTTATACATCTAATACGTATTTAATACATATTTAATACGTATCTAATACATAGGTATACAAATAGTTATTTTATAAATTTATATTCATATGGAAATTGTAGTCTCAGAAGTAATTTGGAACCTTTATTATTTTTTAATTTATTCATATATTCATCATGTAATTCAGGAGGTATAATTTGATTTTCTTCCAATGATTGTTGCATAGATTTTCTATCTTTGTTGTAGAATAAAACTAGAAATCTTATATTCTCTCTAAAATCTTTCACAATTGAATTATATTTTTGATTTAAAACCCATGTTGTTATCCCAAAATGTCTACCAGAGAAAGCTAAATAACATAACTCACTTTCTCTAATTTTAGAATCATGTAAATTTGCGCAATCATCGATAATAAATAATGTATTAGATCCTTTATAAATATCTAATGCAATTTTTATACAATTATCTAAATTATCTTTCACTGTTTTAGAATTTAATATAATAAACTTTTTATCTTTAAAAACTATATCTCTACTATACGTTTCATTCATTTCATAAGTTGGGCAGAATAATATTATATTATCGAAATGATTTTTATAAATAGTTTCTAATAAATATAATATGAAGTGTGTTTTACCACAATTTGTAACTCCAGTAACTAACATATTATGTGGTTCAAATATAAACAAATCTTTATTCATTTATTCTTTTAATTTTACTAGATAAAATCCATTCATTAAATTTATCATCATATCCTTTATATTTCACCAGAGAATATTTCTTACCGCGTAATGTTTTAGTTTTCAATACCTTTTCTATTTTGTATTCTATTTCATCTGGATTTGGTACTAATGAAAATTCTTGTTCATAAAAATAACCTAATATTTCTTCATCTTTTAAATCAAACAATTTATAAACAAATGGTTTAGTTAATATTATCTTTTTAATTTTAAATATTTCTTCAGTAAAATTAGGGGTATAACCTTTATAAAATGTTTTTCGATATTTAGAAATTCTAACATGTTGTCCTATTTTAAATTTAGGTTCTCCAAAATCATGTGTAACAAATGCTCCATATAAATTATTCCAAACTATTTCTGAATTTTCTTCTTTTCTAGCTTGTATAGGTTTCATATTTATAGAACTATGTTTAGAATTATTATAACCTTTAACTAAATCATCTAATATATTTTTAGACTCATCGATATATTTATATGTTTCATTAGCGGTGAAATATTTCCACATTCTAGTTTTCAATGTTTTATTAAATCTTTCTATAACAGATGCTTTTTTATCTGAATGTGTTGAAAAATATTCTACATCGTTATCAGTTAATAGTTTTTTAAAATGTTTGTTATAAAATTCTTTACCTTCATCAAATTGTATTTTATCTGGGATAGCTTCTTTAAATATTAATTTGAAAGAATTTGTAACTTCTATACCAGTTTTATTTTTAATCGGGATACTCCATGCGTATCTACTGAATATATCTATAACATTTAGTATCCAAAAATATCCTTTGTTATATTCTTCTAAGTTTTTCACATCAATTAAATCAGCTTGCCATTGTTGGTCAATATATGAAACCATTACTTTTCTTGTTAAATATTTTTTATCCATCTTTTTATGAATTTGATATGTGGGTTGATTTTGTAACCATGATTTTAATTCACTATATTTTATTTTTTCTTTATCAGATTTAATTTTATCCCATAATTCCGAAACACTTGAATATGAAACTTCACTTTCTGGGTTATAATGTAAATCTCTTAAATATTGTTCTTTTTTCATCATATTTTAATCCATTAATAATAATTTAGATTTAGTTTCAATGGCCTTATGATTTGACTTATTTTCTGGTATGATAGGTTTACTGTCCGGATAACTAAGTTTCCGATTGTCATCTTTATCATTAGATTTGAATTTTGATTTATATATTACACCGGATAATATAATAACTGTTACTAATCCAATTGTAATATATAATTTATAATTACTTCCAGCATTAGAAGAATCAGATGGATTATTATTTGAATCAATATCAGATAAAGTCTGTGATTCATTTATATCAGTTAATTTCTTTTTCTTAGCTTTTTTTAATTCTGAAGATCTTTTTCCTAATTCTCTTGCCCATCTAATTTGTTTCTCGGATCTAGCCTTTTTCTTAACTCCATCACTCATTTATTTTAGTTAATTTTTGTTCTGATTCATTTTCTGTTTCACTGTTTGGTTGTAGTACAGCGTCATCTGTTTCGTTCTTACCTAATTTATATTCCATAGGCTTGATATTCGAAAATGTTATAACTCCAGTAGAAATCAATGTCATAACCGATCCTAATTGAAATGAAGCATATCCAACCCATTCTTGTAATTCAGTCATAACTAAGTAGTCATTTTTCAAATCACTATATAATTTATTTTCATCATCAATTGGTATTAACTGGTTACATAACTTAGAATAACATTTGACAATACCATTCGAAATAGAATCATTTATTTTAGATAATCTTGCCTCTTCATAAATCTTAAAATATTTGATTACTTTGTCTTTGTTCATATTATCTAATTCTTGAAAAGTTATTGTTTTACCAATAAACTCTTTAGATTTGCCACTCGCAATCAATAGTTCGAGTTGATGCTTAGAATATAAATAGTACTCGTAATCGATATTACTATCAATTTTATTATCACATTTAGTTGCCACATTATCATTATCATCTGTTAGACCTAAATCTTCCAAAGTTTTTTCAACTTTAACATTATTCTTATTCGATTTCTTAGACATTTATTTCAGAGAAATTTAATAAGAATAGTATTATAAGTATTCTTCAAATGATACTAGATAGTTAAAGTTAAAGAATTCTAGTATTGACTACTGATACTAGCTATTTGAATTTAAAGAATTTCTATTTGAATCTATTCAAAATATAAAGTATTCTTTTTTGAAAAGAAAATATTAAAAATATAATAGAAATAATAGATAGTTGAAGGTGTGTAATTTTTATTATATTTTATCTAAAATCTATTATTCTTTAACCACTCATTAAAGACTCAACGTATTGTTCATTATGTGTTGAATTCCATAATTCAATAATTTTTTTTGCTTTTTCCAGTTGATTCAAATATAACTGTAAATCTAGTTTATTAAATTTTATTTTATTTTCTTTCTTTTCAAGAGGTCTTAGATTCTTCCAATTCCATATTAACTTCTGATTGTATTCATCATTCATGTCAAATTTAGATATTGGTAACACATGATCAATATGAAAATAATTGCCATAATTATTTATATTCATTTTATCATCGAATTGAAATATTATCCATGATTTGAAGAATTCATCCGAACAATCTAGTAAATTAGATAATGTGTATGAGTGACTGTCTTTACTGAATAATTGTGTTAATCTAGTCCTTAAGCATTGTTTCAATCTAAAATTAAGATCTGTTTGATATTTTTCATTTTGATAATTGTTAATATTCTCTCTATTATTTTCCCTCCATTCTCTCATATATTCTGGGTGATTTTCTCTCCATTGTTTATTATAAACTTTCCATTTTTCTGGATTATTTTCTCTCCATTGTTTATCTTTTTCTTTATATTTTTCTGGATTATTTGCTCGATATTGTTTATTATATAGTTTATAACAAGTTTTGCAATAACAACTTTTACCATCTTTAGTTTTTTTATGATTATGAAATTCTGTTAATGATTTATTCAATTCACACTTATTACATTTCTTATAGCATATATTTATTACACCATTATTGTTTATATTTATAGTTTGTGTACTTTCCATTTAAAATATATATTTTTATTAAATTGGTTAATAATTTTAGAATCCTCTTCCATTTCTTCGACCAACATCATCCTTTTTCATTCCTCGCTGCTTTTGATAAGTCAGTTTCAATTCCTTGATATCTAAATAATACCACTGGGCAAAAACGCTCGGGTGAGAGCGAGTTGGCTTCTGCGCATGCGCTAATCATAATTATATATTCATTCCATAAATTCTGTAAAATAGAAACGACCGACATAAAATATCAAAACGTGTTCGCACTAGGCAAAACCGCTCTATTAGGAGCGTTTTTGCTTAATGCGCATGCGCTAATTATAATTATATATTTATTATTGAAACGACCGAACATAAAAATTCAAACACATGTGCACTAGGTAAAACCGCTCTTATAGTAGCGTTTTTGCTTAATGCGCATGCGCTAATCATTATTGAAACGACTGAACATAAAAATTCACAAATCAGATTTACACAATACATTATACAAGTTATTCAGTCATTTCTTCTAATACATCATTTGATTTCTATAAATACAATTTATAATTACAAACATTTTTTCAATTGCTGGTAAATATTTAACTATATCAATAAATGTTAAACTTAATCATTGGAGTTTTAATGTTTTTGAAATTCTTGTATTTCTTCTTCGATCTTTTGGTGATTCTATTGGTTTGATATCCATTGCTGTTGATTCCTCAGTCAGAAAGAGTATCTTGAGTTTCTCTATCGCTTCTTGATGCGTATGACTTTTTATTAATCTAAAAGATATTAGCGGCAACTCTAGCCATCTAAAAGATATACTAAATACACTTAAATATATCTAAAGGTTTCATATTTAATAGCCTTAATAACTACAACAAACAGTACTTACATATTTAGATTTATAATTGTAAACTATAAACTCCTAATTTCGTTTCGAAAGATAGAATATCCTGAGCACAATATTACAGCGTATATTCATTTCCGGGGCGATTTCTAGAATGACACGTCGTTAATTATGCCACGTCATCTAGTTCCGGTTCTAGAGTGTTCTCTCTCTCTCTCTGCATGTTTGTAATAATGAGTCATAATGTCTCGGCGTCATAGTAACAGCTGTAACAGCTGTGAATTTATAGATTTATTCCATAGCTCTGTACATTGAATGTATATAGGCTCAAATATAATCATGTTCTAGTATAAACATCAGATCCTTGATATCAAATTCCTCAACGTATTGTTGATTATTTGGATCATTATTCCATAATTCAATAAATGTCTTTGCTTTTGTTAACTGTTCTGAATATAACTGTAAATATTCTAGTTTCAATTTATTCTCTAAATGTGTTATAGTTTAATTGTGTCTTGCTTTTTGAGACTTATCTATATCGATATTACATGTTGGGCAGTAGTACTTATTTGCTTCCATTTTAATATCAAATTTTTTATTAAAATTGATTTTAGAAGTTCAATGATTTAAATGTTATTCATTTATATGAATATTTTAAGAGTAATAGGGGTAATGGGCTTTCGGGTTAAAGGTTGAATGGTCGAGTTCATTAAAAAACATATATTAAAAGTAATTAAAAACTATAATATATTTTCATAACCGTGTGTATTTCAGTTGAACAATAGAATAATTATTATCATTTGAATATATTTGATTATATGAATTTGTGTATTGTAAATAAATCAATTGGTCGCGGAGCGGAGCGGTAGCGAAGCGGAGCGACCAATTGATTTAATACAATATGCTTTTTAGATTATTGATATCTTAGAATAAATATTTAGTTTTAATATAAAATACACACGGTTATGAAAATATATTATAGTTTTTAATTACTTTTAATATATGTTTTTTAATGAGCTCGACCTTTCGACCTTTGATCTGAAAGCCCATTACCCCTATTACTAATTCATTTTGTGTTTCATTACAATTGAGTAATATAAATATATAATATTTTAAAAACATGATCTTTTGGTTTTGTTTTCTTCAGGTATTCACTTAAATAACTATCATGTTAAATGTTCTGGGCAATATGGTAAGTTTCTTGTTTTAAACTTTTTGTTATCAGGATATTCTAAATCAACTACAAAGAAATAACCAATTGGTGCTTCATCTTCTAAACTCATTGCGCTTTCCCAATTAGTTTTATCATCATTTTCAACTTCTGTTAATATAAAATTTGTGTACGGTTGAGGTTGCATCATTGCAAGTATTTAAGTATAAATCAACTTATTCACCATGATTTTTTATCTTAAAGTGATTCCAAATATCTAATTAGGGTCGCGGGGGACAAAACCAAAATAATGAATTGTCGCGGGCGATAAAACCGTTATAAAGAATTGTCACGGGCGATAAAACCAAAATAATGAATTATCGCGGGCGATAAAACCAAAATATTGAATTGTCGCGGGCGACAAATCAAAAAAAAAAATTGTCGTGGACGGCAAAAACAAAATATAAAACCAAAATAATGAATTGTCGCGGGCGATAAAACCGTAATAATGAATTGTCGCGGGCGATAAAACCGTAATAATGAATTGTCGCGGGCGATAAAACCAAAATGATGAATTATCGCGGGCGATAAAACCAAAATATTGAATTGTCGCGGGCGACAAAACCATTTTGGTTTTGTCGCCCGTGACAATTCATTATTTTGGTTTTATCGCCCGTGACAATTCATTATTTTGGTTTTGTCTACCCAACAATTCTTTTTTTGGTTTTGTCGCCCGCGACAATTCATTAGTTTGGTTTTTGTCGCCCGCGACAATTCATTATTTTGGTTTTATCTCCAGCGACAATTCATTATTTTGGTTTTGTCGCCCGCGACAATTCTTCTTTTTGCTTTTGTCGCCCGAGACAATTCATTTTTTTTTTTAAATATTTTGTTTTTGTCGTCCGCGCCAATTTTTTTTTGGTTTTGTTGCCCGCGACAATTCACCATTTTGGTTTTGTCGCCCGCGACAATTCATTAGTTTGGTTTTGTCGCCCGCGACAATTCAATATTTTGTTTTTGTCGCCCGCGACAATTCATTACTTTGGTTTTATCTCCAGCGACAATTCATTATTTTGGTTTTGTCGCCCGCGACAATTTTTTTTTGGTTTTGTTGCCCGCGACAATTCATTATTTTGGTTTAATCACCCGCGACAATTCAATATTTTGGTTTTATCGCCCGTGATAATTCATTATTTTGGTTTTATCGCTCGCGACAATTCATTATTTTGGTTGTGTCGCCCGAGACAATTCATTATTTTGGTTTTATCGCCAGCGACAATTCATTATTTTGGTTTTATCGCCCACGACAATTCATTATTTTGGTTTTGTCGCCCACGACAATTCACCATTTTGGTTTTATCGCCAGCGACAATTCATTATTTTGGTTTTATCGCCCGCGACAATTCATTATTTTGGTTTTGTCGCCCCGAAAATTCTTTTTTGGTTTTGTCGCCCGCGACAATTCATTAGTTTGGTTTTGTCTCCCGCGACAATTCAATATTTTGGTTTTATCGCCCGCGACAATTCATTACTTTGGTTTTATCTCCAGCGACAATTCATTATTTTGGTTTTGTCGCCCGCGACAATTCATTATTTTGGTTTTATATTTTGTTTTTGTCGCCCGCGACAATTCATTATTTTGGTTTTATTTTTTTTTTGTCGCCCGCGATAATTCAATATTTTATATTTTGTTTTTGTCGCCCGCGACAAATCATTATTTTGGTTTTATCGCCCGCAACAATTCATTATTTTGGTTTTGTCGCCCGCGACAATTCATTATTTTGGTTTTGTCGCCCGCGAAAATTCATTATTTTGGTTTTATCGCACGTGACAATAAAATATTATGTTTTTGTCGCCCGAGACAATTCATTACTTTGGTTTTATTGCCCGCGACAATTCATAGTTTGGTTTTATCGCCCGCGAAAATTCATTAGTTTGGTTTTATCGCCCGCGACAATTCAATATTTTGGTTTTATCACCCGCGACAATTCAATATTTTTGTTTTATCGCCCGCGACAATTCAATATTTTCGTTTTATCACCCGCGACAATTCATTAGTTTGGTTTTGTCGCCCGCGACAATTCTTTTTCAGTTTACTTGGGACTTTAGTCCCAGCGGGCTATTGCGTTCACTTTTCGTCCGTCCGTCTGTCCATAGACGGAATCCAGTTATTTCGGGAAGTTTTGAAGACGCTTCAAGGTAATGTCTTGATACTTGGTTTAAACATGTATCTACCCTAGACACATCGTCAGCCCAAAAACTGGCCCTGTCAGATTCAAGATGGTCGACTGGCAGCCATTGTTGTTTGCCATAATCAGCACTTTTTAAACATTTTCGAAGTTTTCGTGGGAAATTTTGAAGACGCTTTGATCAATTACCTTGATCTTTCGGATATATGTGAATCCCCCCAGGCCCAATCTACCAAAGGCCCATCAGCATAAGAAAATTGGGTCGATCTGACTCAAGATGGCCGTCCTATGACCTTTTTAGTGCCCAAAAATGTCAATTTTGGCCAGAATTCTAGGTCCTGTAGCTTCCTACTGGTTTGCCATTTCTCATTGCAATTGCTGATGGGTATTCTTTAGAGAGGGATGTTTTATACCTGGGACAGGTATTTTGATCAGACAATTATGACGCAATTGGCGGCCATCTTGGTGTCATCAGTACTCATTCGTAGGTGGGAAAAAGTTTTTCCACATTAAATTGATACCTAAGCATATTGTGTTACTATATTCAATTGGAAAGTTGTAGCCCATAACGTGTTCTATGATTTTGGTGAGTTTCAAGGTCATTGGTTTTTGTATGTGGCCATCAGGGGGCGTTGAATAATACAATAACTTAATATCGCTATATTATATTTGTACCAAGGCATATTTTGTTACCATGATCAATTGCAAAGTTGTAGTTCATGACATCGTCTATGATTGTGGTGAGTTTTTAAGGACATTAGTTATTCCATATAGTCACCAGGGGGCGTTGAATAGTAGAAAAGCTTAGTTTTTCCTTATTAGATTGGTACCTAGGCATAGTTTGTTACCATGATCCATTGTTAAGATGTAGTTCATGACATCGTCTATGATTGTGGTGAGTTTTTAAGGACATTAGTTATTCCATATAGTCACCAGGGGGCGCTGAATAGTAGAATGGCTTAGTATTTCCTTATTAGATTGGTACCTAGGCATATTTTGTTACTATGATCAATTGCAAAATTGTATTTCATGACATGTACTACGATTCTGGTGAGTTTTAAGGTCATTGGGTTTTGCATCTGGTCACCAGAGGGCGTTGAATAGTAGAATAACTTAGTATTTCCATATTAAATTGGTAACGAGGCATATTTTGTTATCACAATCAATTACAAAATCATAGCTGCTCACATGTTCTATGATTGTGGTGGGTTTCAAGGTCATTGGTTTTTGTATATGGTCACTAGAGGGCGTTATGTATTTAAATTGTTAGATAGTTGAGCATTTGAAACCACTTCCCAAGTGAGCATGGTGTCCCTGGACCCCTAGTTTGGTTTTGTCGCCCGCGACAATTCATTATTTTGGTTTTGTCGCACGCAACAATTCATTATTTTGTTTTTGCCGTCCGCGACAATTCATTATTTTGGTTTTATCGCCCGCGACGATTCAATATTTTGGTTTTAACGCCCGCGACAATTCATTATTGTGGTTTTATCGCCCGCGAAAATTCATTATTTTGGTTTTATCGCCCGCGACAATTCATTATTTTTGTTTTGTCACCCGTGACAATTCAATATTTTGGTTTTGTCACCCGCGACAATTCATAATTTTGGTTTTGTCGCCCGTGGTTTTGTCGGAACATTAAGTTTTTTGGTCGAACAGTGTGTTAAGGTCGTTTTGGAAATTTACTCGGTCTGGTATATTTTGGATTACTGTGTATGTCATTTGTCAGGAGATTAAACAGAAGACGACTTAGGATACTACCTTGCGTGACTCCACTAGTTAGACCGTCTCATTCCAAGATGAGGCGTTCCGTTGATTTCGGTTACAAGTTTCCGTTCAGAGATAACTGCTGAGCCATTTGGGCGACCTATCATTGATACTGTTTCCTAATAGCCTGTTTAGTAATGGCTGATGTTGAGCCTTATCAAATGCTTTGTTGAAATCCACCGTTGAACAGGATTCTAAGACTGTGCAGAAAACCCGTTATCGCTGCTTTGCAGCTATATTGTTCTATTAAAAACTTCATCTTTCACATGCTCCTCTTTTAATTGATCATAAAATTGTTCTGTTAATAATTCTGTTACATTAAAATCACCATAATATTAAATCATTTTTAATAAAATGAATAAGGAATTGCGCCTTTATATCTCAATAATTTAAAATAATCTTGAGTTATTATAAAAATCATTATCAACTAAACTTTTTGCTAAATTATCTAATGAACTTGCTAGAAATCTTTAAGAATCTAAAAATCTAATGCAACCAAGTTGAATTGAAATACAATTTTCAGAGGTCTTAGCTAATAATTTAAAATCATACTTTCTTACATTTGCTTCATTCATAGCATTTAAAATCTTGTTCATTTGGGTAATAATGTCCTGATAATTGTTTTATAAATAGATGGGTATCATAGCCTGATAGATTATGAAATTATATTGGTACGAAATTAACTTCTTTAGCTTGTAAATTGCAATCTTCATGAGCAGCTCCACAATATTTTGAATTTAAATGATCATGATCTCTAACTTTTTTATCAAATGAATAAAAACGTTTTTCACAGTAACAACAATGAGTTGCATAATTAAAATCAATTTCATCTTTTGTCATAAATATTCTTTTATTTTTGTTTAATAATTTTGCAAAATCATTTTCTACTTCAATTATTTTATTACAAAATTCATAAACTACATCTTCACCTCGAAAAGAAATTAATTATTGAAATTATTGACTTTGATATAATTCAGGATAATTTGATTTTATATGAATTCCATAAGCAGCAGCTCTTTGATGAACTTTTTTTATTGTGTTTATAATTGGTGGGTCTTGAATTATATCTTTATTTAGTTCATTTCCTTTACACATTGATTTTAAAAATTGCTTTTGTTATATATTTCTTTTCTATCTTGATCAGTTAATTCTTTATTCAACGATTTATTTTTTGTAATATAACAAACCTATAACATTTTCATCATCATAATATTCTGTTAAATATAAAGCTTCCAATGTATATAATCTTTAATATTTTCACCTTTTGTCTCTGGTAATTGCATTAATTCGAATACATTTATTTTTAAATTATTAACTTTTTCTATTTTAGGAATCATTTTCATAGTTACAGGATATTGATCAATTTTATGTGATGTTTCATATTTCCGGTAATCTGTTATTCTATAAACATGTTCTTCTGTTGGATGTAAGCAACTAATAATTGACCATAGAAAACATTTATTATCTTCATTTTGAACATTTATTACTGCTTTTGTTGTAAATGGTAATTTGATATAACTTGTTGCTTTAATATCCTTTTCTGTTGTAAAGTTTGAATCATTTTTAAACATTGTTTTACTTTTTGATGCTTTATTTCTCTTTGTATTATAAACATTTAAATCTAAAAATATAATTTCATTCAATGTTAAACCAGAACCCTCAAAATATCTTTCCTCAATATGACGTTTAAATTCATTAAATATTTTATCTAACTTCTTTTATTTGTGTTTTTGAAATTATTTCTTCAGAGTGTTTGAATATTATAATCCATTTTTTCTTCTGATTTTCAAAACTTACTTTCCCAGAGATACTAATTTTTGGGTATTCAACATCTGTAATAAAGTCCATTATTTTTTCCATGATTTCAGTAAATTTACGATAATCTTCTATTGTTGCTCCTTTAAAAAATCTAAATATAATAGCCGCAGGTCAAAATTTTACTGCGTAATGTTTCTAAAATTTCAATCTTTTAATTCTAGTGAATCGATATAATTTCTAACATTTTCCATGTAAGGTTTATTTGAAATAGATTTAGTTTTTGAAACTGGTTATTTTACTTGTTCAGGTTTATCATCAAAATAATCTGTTCCTAAAACATTATTACTTAAATTTTGTATGTGTTTTAGCGATTCGAGATGTCTTTTACAATTCCTTTTTGCTATTAATTCATTACAAACTTCACATTTTATTTCATCGACGTTCATATTTTCTAATTGTTCCTTT
The DNA here is from genome assembly GCF_964204645.1 of Tubulanus polymorphus. Lineage (NCBI taxonomy): Eukaryota > Metazoa > Nemertea > Palaeonemertea > Tubulaniformes > Tubulanidae > Tubulanus > Tubulanus polymorphus. Next base: position 13,288,101 of record NC_134026.1, read on the forward strand.
CTTTCATTGGAATTTTCTGGAGTTTCAAAATCTATAACATTTTTTATATGATTTGCAGTTTTTTCATGCCGAGATTTACTTGATTTTTCAATGTATTTTTTTACAATATGTAAAATATTATTGATATTCATTAACATCATTGTTTCCTGTCTGTAACTCTCTATCTCCAATTTATTTGGAAAAAAAATTACTTGTAGTGATGAGTGATTAAAAAAAGCAAAAAAAAAATTTAATTCGTTAAATGAACCTGGATCATATGAGCGCGGTCACCTTCCCCCTATATATAGCGAACACGTAAATAACCGTTCTCGTCCAAGCCTCGCTGCATTGATCTATCCGAGCACAGCTGGTACACAATCACTGTACTACTATATATAGCAACGTACTGTAGACCGTTCTCGTCAATGCCTCGCCACGTCGATCTATCCAAGCGCAGCTGTTGTTACGCGCACTCACTGTATAGCACAACGCAATCGACTGTTCTCGTCAGTGCCTCGATCAATCAAATTGTCCAGATAAGTCATTTCGGATTCTTGATATTCATTTTTTTATTTTTCTTATTATTTTATTTCTTAATTATTTAGTCAACAACTTCTAAATCATGATGCCCGTCTTCATTTTCCCCATGGTAAATTATTTTAAATCCTTCTAAAACTTTTAATTCCTCTATACTCAATAAAACCCATTTATCAGGTAAAAATACTTTAAATTCTCGCGTTGTACTAACAATTCAGTAACTTGAATTTGCTGTTACTTTACTGTTATATTTAGTTTTTATCTTTTCTAATTTTAATATTTTGTGTTCAATTTCTTTCGTAACATCGACTAACTTTTTTATTTCAAATTGTTTTTTGTTGGTTTTATTTTGTTATTTATTGTTGGTAAGAATGCTTTTCCCATCTGCCATTTATTGTGGGGAAAAATTACTTGTGGTGATGAGTGGTGTGTCGTCCTCTCGTCCTCTGGCCTGAAAACGCCATATTACAATTACTCGTACGATACCTAGTCGAATAAAATGCTCACCATTTTGTTTTGGGTTTCACATTAGGCTTTCCCAATGGGCTTTCCCAATTACATCAGAAACGCCGAAATTCCCGGAATTTCCCCGTATATCCCACAAACAGCCAATCACATTCATTGTAGCTCAGGTTACAAGGTCAACTCAAATAAATAGAAGCGAGGAAATTTAGGGTGTTTATAAAGTGAGGGCCTGTAGGTCGAAAAGTACATTGAGATCAGTCGAACTAAAAACGGCGACACTTCCAGGGAGGATTTAACTTTTATATATTTCAATTCCAAGCATGCAAATTGTCATATGTAAAAACGTGCCATTACTTAGTGCTAAAAAGCGGGGTTTTTTGTGTGTTTTTCAAGAATAAGTCCCCTCAAAATAACTCGATCACTATGAAATTTTTGTGGGCTCGGGGACTCATTAAGCCAAACCATGAAACCAAAAATCAACACTATTGGTTCAACAGCCAAAGTTTTTGCCTTGTTGACACACCGGTACTCTATTCATTTTCAATGAAAACTGCTTCATCAGACCGTTTACATAGGCAAACCTACGGTTCGCCAAAAAGGTTAAGATTTAATATTATATCTCCTTTTTAAATCTGTAAAATTAATTTAAGTTTCACGGAATTCAAATCTAAATATTAATTCATTTAATACTGAAAACATCGAATTAGTGGAAGATATAACAGTTGATCCGTCAGTTTCACTATTTTTTGCTTCAATAATGAACTCTGATTTATCATCATTTTGGTTAATTGTGGTGTATAAACACGGCATATTTTGAAACGTTAACATTAATAAGATTAGTAAAAAAACGATTCTTCAATATTTTGACTTATTCTAGATTTATATCCTTTAAATTTCCTTGCTTATATATCACCGTAAAAACAGAAATAAAAGCATCTTTAAATCAAATCATAAATACACACAGTCTGTTATACCTTATCAAATAACGATTTCAGTTGTATATATGCAGGTAAATATTTGCTTTTTTCAAATATTGTTTTATTTTTTCCATCATTTTTAATCCTCCTTTAAATGATATACTAGTTGTTCGATTATAATTAATCCTATTTCAATTGATTTTTCAAATGATTCGTTCGACCTTTTTTGATAAAAATTTAGGTAACTCATTAAATTTGAACCAAAATTTATATTTACACCAGGAGACAAGCTGTTTTATTATAAATTTTTTTTATCATCCTTATTTAATGCCGAAACAGAACTATTAGAAAATTCCTTTAGAACTTCATATTTTCTAATTTCGAACATTAATTTCATTTCATCTGAATTGAATAATCCTTTAAATTCTTGAGTAACATTGACATGTAATGTATTATATTATAATTAGTTAAAAGTAAGTTATCTAATATAATATTCCCTTGATTAAAACATTCTTTAATTTCATAATGTGTTATCTTTCTCTGATTTACGTTAAGAAAAATTGTTCTATGATCTTTGATAATTTCGTTTTCTAACATGATTTAATATAGCATTATTTTATCGCAAAATACATCCGAAGTTTCAATTAATCCATTATTATCTGATTTATAAACTTATTATTGTTTCCTCCCGAAATATCAGCTAACTTACTCCCCTCATTTATATACTAAATTTCCAAAAAAATTAAAAAATTGAAAGAGTTCGGTTTAGAGTTCCCTGAAACCATTCGCTCTAAAATGTTTTTTTACCCTTATTGGTTATTGTTTACTCTCCATTTATTATACATAATTATTATATTATATTTTGCTAATTGAAAAATATAGATAAATTAATCATTATTGAAAAATATGAATATAATTTTATAATATTGAAATCGTTATGAAATTAAAATAATAATAATATGTTTAAGTTATTCTTATATTTTTCCAAGTACTTTAATATTCTTTATGTACTAAAACTACTAAAACCACTAAGGAGATAAAGATACAGGGGGTATATTATATATTATATCTCTCATATTTATAATTTATACCATTTTTAATATTATAAAAATTATGAAATATAAATATAATAACATTTTAATTGCTACATATCGAATGATACTTATTGATTTAATGAAATATATATTTTTTTTAATTTCATTTATTTTATGTTTTCATATTCTAATATTCATTTCAATATTTTAATATTTATTTCTTTGTATCTTTTTAAAATTATAAAATTAAAATATTTAAAAAAAATATAAAAGTAAGTGTGTAATTATGTTTTCAGATTGAAGATTGAAAGTTTGAGTGAATGAAAAAAAAAATAATTCGAGCCAGCGAGAATTTATTTTTCTTTTTGAGTTCGGCCTTTCGACTTTTGATCTGAAAACATAATTACACTCTCAACTCAATAAACATTTCAAGCGGCCTTGAAATGATCTCCTATCACCCGCGTTATCGAAACACTGAATCCGAATATCAAGCGTGAGTCCAGCTTATTGATAATAATATGTTATATACAGGTATTTAGTTAATATCCCGTGGATTTGGAAAAGAGTATGCACTGTACGAGCAGTAGAATATTGATACATCGTTGAAGTCCACAGCCAAATCACTAGGAATAAATTCATATATTTTGATACCTCATCAACACTACGGCTTTTCTCCGCCGCATCTGTTCAGTGGGTTTAGTTTTGGCGTACGACTCGCCGGAACTTACAGATTTATCATAGTAAATATATAATAATAATCAACAGAATAACAAGAGGAATTCCGTGAAGCAGCAGAAACCCTAATAATAATCAGCAGAACTGCAATAGGGTTTCAGCGGGAGCATCAGAAACCCTAATAAAACTGACTGTGATGTGTGTCCAGTGCGCGTTGTATTATTGACTGTGTGCTTGAATGCCACGAATAGCAAGAGTAGTTCTTCAAACCTACATATTTATTCCTGTCTTGTGCAAATGAATAAGCAAGAATTGTCAATAAAGATAATGGAATTAATGCGACTAACAATTTACTAAGATATAAGATTGACTCGATGTTTGATATAGCTTCCATTTTTATTTTGTCTTTTATGACTAAGTTGGCTTGATTATTGGCTTGATTACGCTTATAATAATACATTGTAACAATAACAATAATCGAAAGTAGATGGAATACAGGCTAGCTACGCACTTGAATACATTTGGAATTGCCGATAAAAGCAGCTACGTATGTATCTTTGCTGATGATACTCTTCTGCAACTTCGATTTGGATGCGATATACTGATATTCTGGTAGCAATAGGGTAGATTCTTAAGCTGTCTTCCTTCATGATTTATGTTAAATCACCATCGCAATCGATGGTTATCGATAGTCTAGTCTGAACCCTTAGTACACGGATAATTCATATACGGTACAGTAGACTCCGCTCCACCTAAACTAGTTAAGTCGGAACCTTAAATTTTTGACTGAATCATGCGGGTGCCAGTTCAAAGAACTGGCAATATCGATGGAAAAATATGGATTTACTGAAATGAAATAAGCTCTTCACTTGTAGTTGAAAGGTAGGTAACTTTTGCTGCCATACCATTTGCCGTATAGCATATTTTTGGGCTTCAGGTGCGTTTAATCGCGATTTTGATTAGTGAAACGTTATCAAATGACATACATGAATTTAGAATATAAAGGATGTTTGAAAAACTTTAAAAAATATTTCATGGAAATCCTTTAGATATTTTAGGAGCTATAGCAGATTTTAATGGAAGTGTCTGAATACGAGGTGTCACCCATTTCTTCTTTTTATATATTTAGTACCAGGGATGATACCTGGGATGATAAGCTACAGTTCACCCCAAACTTCAAATACGAGCTCCTGTGCTTTGTTGAAACTCTGCGACAACTTGTCTCCGTTTCTTTGCGTTATGGTGCACTTGAGTAAAAATGCAAGCACCGGTCAATAAGGTCAATGAGTGAATGCATTCTCAGTATTACACGCGGGATAAAAGATCAATAGTGTTACATTGTTGACGGAAGTTCGTTACGCTATACCAGTTTACAGGCTTCATACACGGAAATGAAGTCAACATTTTACCGAATTCGACGGATTGCCGATTAAAGCGATATCGGACTAGGCAAAATATGTGTATTGCAAAACAGTAACTAATGGAAATTTTATATTAATTTTACTGAATTGAACGGATTACCGGATAAACCGGTTTAGGCGGAGCATAATGTACTACAATACATTAAAGGAAGACATCTTAGTAAAAATGTCAATGATACGTTTTTGGAACATTAAGGATTTCCAGTGAGATAAATATGCATAAGATTTCCTTGTGTTCAAGATCCATAGATATCACTCTAGAAAAAAAAAATCAAATTAGTACAGGTAGATATTTTCATACACACTCAAAGGTACTTAATATATTCTATACCTATTGTGCAAAATCCTATTTGTCGTTGAGCTACGTCAGTATAACACCAGGGACGAATCTCACTGAACTGGACACAGTTATAGTAATTAGCTCCTTTAAAATTGAACGGGAACACGCACACTTTCCCATCAACGGTTTTCCGGTTGATATTTGCCACTAAAAATATAGTCAACTGCGATTGTAAAAATTGAAAAGAAACAAAATAACAAAGAGTGACGATAACTAACTTTTACACTTTTCCATTTTACTGTACTGCAATTTGGCCGTGGTTGAACACCACGGATCAGCATACCCAGCTCGGATGCATTCATAATACTCCTTGCCTTTCCAGTAAAAGGGAAATACACAGGGAATCCCGTTCACAGTCACCTGTGGACCACTTTCGTACCATTTTGCCTCCTTTTTAGCTTAAATATCATAACAAATTATATTTTAGGTTACAATAACCTGATGCATGTAACAAGAAAAATGAATCTGCTTGATTATTCGGTTTCCATAAGTAAAAGTGAATATACGTTTTTCAAATCAAAGGTCGAAGGTCGAGAAAATATGAAACATAACTCTAATCTGAAACATATTGAAAATCAAATTAATTAGTCGCTCGGCCGTTCGCTTCGCTCCCAATACGGGATATCGACAAATTCAAGTTCTTGAATAACTCGTTTGATGGCGGTATTCAGAACCGGAAATTGGAACCTAAATCCTCCGTGCTCTAGTTCATTTGCAATGAAATTCTCTCGCTTCAAGTTTTCAATGAGCGATATTTTACTTACTATATATCGTCAGGTGTAATCCTTTAAATATGTTTTCCTACCGCTAAGTTGGATATGATAACACCTCACTGCAACGGCTAGAAATCACTATTAGTGTCTTAAAATTATCAAAAAATTTTTGCTACAGCGGAAGATGTAAAGACTGGTGGCCATGTATCACATGGTGGCAGCACTTGACGGCCCAATTTCGATTGTTGGTTCGAGTCCTGGTACTTTTCATATTTTTATTATGAATCTACGAGTGTAGGTCTTCTAAAATCAATTTTATTTCTTAATATTATCTCATATTTATCAGAGTAGCCTGCAATGAATTCATCTCAGAGTCTTGAACTCAACAACAAAGCGATGCCACCTGGCACCAGTCATTACTTCCGTTAGCTGCTTCGAGCGTCATCGCTAAATTTGTGATTTTTGGTAGTTTTTTGACATTTCTAGTGATCCTTAGCGTTCAAAGTGAGGTTTTATCGAATTCAACACATTGTCAGGTTATCATACTTAAAGGATTATGCGTGCCTATGTATAGTAAGTAAAATATCGCTAACTAAAAACTTGAAGCGAGAGATTTTATTGCAAATGAACTAGAACATGGCGGATTTAGGTTCCAATATCCGGTTCTGACTAGCGCCATCAAACAAGTAAATCAAGAAATTTGTCGATATCCCGTATAAATTTAATTTTCAATATGTTTCAGATTAAAAATTAGAATTATTTTTTCATATTTTCTATTTTCTCTCCTCCCTTAAACCTTTTATTTGAAAATGTATAATCCCTATTACTCTAATAATTTTATATATATGAATATCATTCACATGAATATCATTTATATGAATATCATACTTATGAAATTTGATATTTCTAAAATCAATTTTAATAAAAAAATGTGTATACTAAAATGGAGAGTAAACAAGTACACAGTGAGAAGTACAAATCGTTTCTAGCTAAATTTAAGATACTACAAGTTAACAGAACTAACAATTCATAAGAAATATCTAATTACAAATATTGAAATAATTACTAATGAATATGGTGATAACTTAGTAATTCATTATATATAAGAATATAAGGATTAAAAGGAAATAAATATAAATTCAGAACGTATTTACTAGACAGATTTCATAGATTAGTGAAGATATTAAAGAATTATATTCTGGTGATTTCTATTTCATACATTTCATGTCATATAAGAATGAAAAAGGATGTCATGATATAGATTTCGAATAAGGAATATGTGAAATAAATGGTAGAATTAAAAAAATATAGAATATATGTTGATTCTACAAAACTTACAAATCATTAATCTCATAATTAACAATAAAAATTAGATAGAGAATTCAAAAACTGTTCGTGATTTAAAATAAGTAAATAAAAGTTTATGTAATCCTTTTAATAATATATCGGATAAAACTATTGAGCATAGACTGTTTATGATTCATGTTAGAAATACGAATAGATGGTATCATCTATTTCTAAAACCATGATTATATTTAGAAACATAAGGGCAAAAAAGAGAAGAGGTCGGACAGAAATGGGTGGACCCACTGGATTTGGAATTACATTTTTAAAATGTGTTATAGATAATTAAGTGAGGATAAAGTAAGCTAATGATGAACAACATAATTTTTTTTAGTAAAAAACATTAGCTAAACTGTAAGGAATTAGTCCAGATAGAAGTTTTTCAAATATTGATGCTACACTAACTTTAATACCTTTTACTCATTTTTATATCTAGAACAACTTGTAATCAAAGTATATTAAATATTTTACCATTTAAAATGTTAAACAATTTGGAACACAAATGAATTATAATTTATCTGAATGTGATTTTAAACCTTGTATTCCACAATTTAATCATTTTAATTTAGAAATCAGAAATCATAATGCATACTTAATTGATTTAGATAATTTTCCTGTAATTTATGAAATAGTTATAAGATGTAATATAAATATGAATATAACTGTTGAACCGATTATATGTTTTGGATTTGATTTTAAACGTGAAAAGAAATGAAATTTGAAATTAATGACGTGATAACTCACATTAAAAATACTACATTTGATTATATAAAAACAAGAAATAAAGTAACATATACTGTAGAAAACATTACTGATTTAATTAGAAAATCTTAAAGATTTTATTATTGATGATATCAGAAACATTATAACTGAAATATATGATACTAAAAATGATAATGTTATAATTGTTATACATGTTGAATTAATTATTACTAAATTATCTAAATAATTTGAAGGTAATTTCTTGATAAATGAATGGATCAAAAGTAGATAATAAATGGATTATATAATGGAGCATTATTATCAGTTGGAACTGTTGGATATACAATGTTATTGAAGAAAGTATTTATAAAATGGGAAATGTTAATGTTGATAGGTTTGATATAAATGATATTTTAAATTAACATTAGCAGTTAATTTGACTATTGATTATTAAAAAAACCAAAAATATATTCCTCCTATTGATGCACAAATTCTTTATATAATAAGTGGCATCTGCAGTTATAATTTGTAGGATCGGAAATTGTTATCGTATTGGTATTTACAGGTAGTGGATATTTATTTAAGCATATTGATAAAAATGGTGCATCATAAGAACAAAAAAGACATAATTTAGCATTAAAAATGCTAATGAAGAATGTAGAGAAAAAAGACAAAATTATATGGATTATATTAAAGAAATATGTTATCAAAATATTTCACACAGCGATTTTAAATCAGTTGATGAAGATATGAATTTACTAATTCAGTATCAAATTCTGAGAAATTACATCTATATGAACCAAAATTATCAGATTATTATACACCAAGTAATGAACAGAAGTAACACGAAATAATTTGGTAATAGGTGGGACAGTTCTTGTATTATTTTTAGCATATAAATTTACAAATTGATTATATATTATTTTTGGTAAAATGAATGGATATTTAAGATAAGATATATAAGATAAAATGGGTGGTATTGATATTATTCCGCATGATATAAATAAATCTAAATTGAAATCATATTTAGAATAAAAGACCGAGAGTCCAGTGGCTCGCCAAACTGGTGTAGTGAGGTTAGAAATTTGTCATGTAGCCTACTGGTACGCAAAAATTCATTTCATTGAAAATTGAAATAGAAAAAAATATATGAAAAGGACTCAATTTTGGTTAGTGTTAATTTTAAATTATATAATTGAAAAATTCATGATGGGCCTTTTGTACAAACAAATTTTCATAATTCTAATACATTCCTTGAATGACGTAAAGAAACTAAATCTATGAGTGACCCGTTACGGTACAAACTTGGAGAGAGCCTGGGTTTCATCGGAGGTTTTTCATTATCATATACGAACCGATCAGGACAGAAGCTCCCATGTTCTTCAAATTTGTTTCGTCAGTAACCGCTCAAAGTTCATCGACTGACATGGTTTTTAATAATTTAATTTCCTAAACGCTAAATAGATGTAATAATGAATTATTCTCGAGAATAAGCTATTAAGCAGCGAGTAAAACGACGTTTCGTCCTCCACGAAACCAAGTTTTCGTTTTACCGCCACCTAACCGCCATCTTTTCTCGCTGCTTTGCGAAATATACACGTGTTTACCGAGTAGAAAATATAAGTACTAATCTAGTACTAACTCCTGTTGATGAAAATATCCTAATATCTCTTCATCTTTTAAATCTTCTAATTTACATACAAAAGGTTTAGTAAATATTATCTTTTTTAATGCGAAAATCTCTTGATAAATTTTGAATATAATCTTTATCGAATACCTTTCTTTATTTAGAAATTCTTACATGTGGTCCTGGTTTGAATATATGTTTACCAAAATCATGCGATACAAATGGTCCATATAGATTATTCCAAACTTGTTCTGAATTTTCTAATTTCCTAGCTTGTATGGGTTCATACCAGAATATTTAGAATAAGTCTAAGTTTTTACTAAATCATCTAATATATCTATATATTTATAAGTTTCATTTTTAGTAAAATATTTCCACATTCTAGACTTCAATGTTCTATTAAATCTTTTAACAATACTAGCTTTCTTATGTGAGTGCGTAGAAAAAAACATTGTACATCGTTATCAGATAACAATTTTTCAAAATGATTGTTATAGAATTCTTTACCTTCATCAAATTGTTTTATCTGGAACAGCTTCTTTATATATAAACTTAAAAGCATTAGTTATTTCTATGCCAGATTTATTTCTAATTGGGATACCCCTTAAATATCTACTCAATATATCAATTAAATTTAATATCCAAAAATTTCCTGTTATATTCTTCTAAATTCTTCATTTCAATTAAATCTGCTTGCCATTGTTGATCTATACACGATACCATAACTTTTCCAGTTAGGTAATTCTTATTTATTTTCTGATGAATTTGATATGTAGGCTGTTCTTGTAACCATAATTTCAAATCATTTTATTCCATATTTCCTTTATCAGATTTTATTTTTTGCCATAATGATATGATATTAGAATATGATATTTCACTTTCAGGATTATAACATATATTCCTCATATATTGTTCTGAAGCCATTTATAGATTTAAACAGAATGAGTATTTTTATATGAATAGATTAATAATAATGTAGAACCATTTCTTATGAAATTATCAATATTAATATCATTTTTGGAAATATTCTTTTTATCATCATGATTATCATCATTATCGTTAAATTTGAATTTATATTTATATATTACACCAGAGAATATAATTACTGTGATTAATCCCAATTGTAATGTATTGTACTTATTACTTCCAGTATTAGAAGAATTAGATAAATTATTATTCGAATTAATATCAGTTAATTTCTGTGATTCATTTATATCAGATAATCTTTTTTCTTAGCTCTTTTCAAATCAGCACATCTTCTTACTAATTTCTTAGCCTACGCAATTCGTTTCTCAGATCTTGACTTTTTCTTAATATCTACTTTTATTGCAACACTGTTTTTTATCATACATCTATACTTAAATGCTTTCCATCAATCTATTATGTGAATAAATATTTATACTTTTCATCACTCATTTAATTTTTGTTATCAAATCTAATATCTGATTCATTTTATATTTCGATATCTGATTCATTATCTATACCTTCGAAAGATTCGATATTTGAAAATGTTATGACACTAGTAGAAATTAATGTCATAACTGATCCTAATTGGAATGAAGCATATCCAACCCATTCTTGTAATTCATAACAAAATACTCATTACTTAAATCAGTATATAATTCATCTTCATCATTAATTGGTATTAACCGGTTACATAACTTGGAATAACATTTGACAATACCATCAAAAATAGAACCATTTATCAGGCCAGCCATACAAATGGAGCGAATTTAAATGACATGGTTTCCAGAGTAAAGGCTCTTTGAGTGTGTAACTGAGCATATATTCATACAAATCATTCATTAGAGCAATATCCATTCTCCAACCCCTATGAAGCAGAACTTTGAAAAAGGTACTCGTTAAAATTTTTATCTTTTTCGCGACAATCTGATCGCAAAAATATCTGTTTTGAAAAGCCAATCAGAAAGCAAAGACTTCTCTGTGATTGGCTTAGCCGCAGAGATCAGCAGGTGTTCAGGTGAACCCGCGGTATCGTCTACCGTTTTACTTCCGGGTTTTATTTTAAGATCTAAAATTGTATTTAAATATCGATTTCTGTGAAATCTTAAATTGATTTGGCTTTTGGGAGGAATATTTTTATTTGAACTACAGAAAATATCATTGAGAATTGTGCAAAGTCCCGGAAAAATAGCTTTTTCTCAAATCGGATGGATGACCTTGATATTCTAATTAGCCATGAGCTCAAACTCCAAATTCAAGTTCAATCACATTTTATTCTGCAAAAAAATATCAAATGCAATTCAATTTTGTTTTATTCGGCAAATTTCAGAAAATTCAATTCCATTCCACATTCAAATCAATAAGACTAAGGGAAAAGATCTATCTTAAAAGGCATCTTCCAGCTGTTTGCCAGCTCCAGTCGCTGTCTGTGACTGTGCTACTTATCAAAACACGATTGGATTGTGTAAATTATTAGCCCGGGATTGACTATAGCTGGTCTATAAGATGGGAGTGTAGGACAAATTTAACCCACAGAATGCATCATTTGCCATTTTATGAAAAGCTGACAGGTTGGTCATAGTGCCCCTTGGGGCTCATGTTCTAGCTAATCTAGCTTCCTCATACAAAATTACAGCTATAAGCAACTGTATGGATTTACATCTAAAATATATCTCTTATCATCATAATGATTTGAACATATCTTTTCAATTTCTTCAAAATACATTTAATGTTCCTCAGATCTCAGACATTTCATCTTATGCTTGCTTGTCTTTTCATTGGATATACAATTGATGTAATCTTGGAAATCAATATCCTTTTCAACAACACTCTTTGAAATACCTTTTAATTTTTCAGATTCATGCTCTTTAGTTCTGTAACTATACATTTTAGATCTAATTCCTATAGACTCTATCATTTCATCGAAACCTAATTTATCTTGAATTTGCCTGGCACTTTTTTATTATCAGTATTATAAAAAGAATGATCTTTAGGATAATTACTAAAATCAAAATGTTGTTTAAATGTAGTTGAATCATTTCTAAGATTATGTAAGAATCAGTATCGATATATAATAGTTCTATATGCTTTTTTCTCCAAAATTCGGTTGTAATACATTATAGTAAAATTGATACATTAATAATTTTGATATTTCTAAAACTGATGCTCCAACATAAATCGGTTTATTACATTTCATAAAAGTTCTCATTTTAACTGCAGCTAGATTTTCATCAAATATTGTTACCCATAAATTTAGGATATGATTGTAAATGTCTAATTCTTTTACCATTACTAGCTAGCTCAGTATCATTTCTTTTCCTAATATTTTACAAGTCTTACCGGAGAACGCATTATTCATTAATTTAAAAATAAATCTTCCTCAAAATCAGTTTAAGATTTAGACTGATGTACTTCATAATTATATTTATATAATTGATATGATTATACACTTTTATAATTAATATATATATATATATATAAATATAATTTTCTCTATATTTGATAATATTTGATATCATAAATCTAAATTATTGTGCTAACACTTTAATCACTCTTTTATAATACCCCTCTGTCTTTCAGTATTTTTGTCTTTAGTTGTTTTAGAAGTTCTAGTACATAAGGAATATAGAAGTAGTTCAGAAATTTAAAAAAAATAATAATAATTTGTAAATATTGTATCTATAAATAACGGATTGTTTTCAATTCGAAATCTATATCATGACATCCTTTTTTATGCTTACCTTTATATACGAAATAGAAATCACCAGAACATAATTCTTCGATATCTTCACTAGATAATCTATGAAATCAATCTGGTAAAAACGTTCTTAATTTATATCTATTTCCTTTTAATCATTCATATTTTTCATCCTTCTTTAATGTATCACTAATTTATTACCATGTCTAATAGTAATTGTTTCATTTTTTTGCAAATTTCAAATTTTTCTTATAAATCGTTAGATCCGTTAACTTTTCTAATTTATAATCTACTGATTTGGCACTGATTTGAGATTCATATATATGAGATGCATATATATGAAATCATTATAGCAATAGGGAGTATACTTTTTCAAATTAAAGGCTGAGGGGAGGGAAAATAAAAAAATATGAACAATAATTCCAATTTTTGATCTGAAACATTAAATAAAATGGGAGCGAAGCGAACAGCGGATCGACTAATCAATCTAATTTTCAATACGTTTCAGATTAGAAATGAGAGTTATTTTGCATGTTTTACTATTTTTCTCGATCCTCGACCTTTGATTTAAAAACGTATATTCCCTATTACTTCCATTCTATAAATAAGACATGGTGGCAGATGGGTAAATTATGCCTACAGACTAAAATGTATCGTTTAACGAGATATTTTATTAAAACGATTCTCAACGATTGAGTATTTTTTTTTTCATTTTTACCACAGAACATCATAGCATTATTAAAATGGTAGTTATAGTTCTTACCTTGGCAGTAACCCCATCTATTGTATCGTGCATACATTTTGTGTGTTGCACACCATGTCTCTCCTTGGCGAGTGGAACTCGGAATACATTTACTGTTGTAACGTCCAAATGCTTTGAATGGAAATACACATGTTTTTCCGTCAATGGTCTTAGTTGTATTAGTCTTCTGAGGCGCTTGATCTGGTAATAAACCAACGTAAAACGACTCGAATAAGAGACATGAGCTATAAACAAAGCAAAGCGAATGCCATATTGACAAAATTTCCTCACACAGACAAAACGCCCAAACCGGATCTATATCGAAATTTGGAACTGTAGCACACCACAATTTATCGAATCCAGTCATTGTGCAGGAACCATACTTTTTACCACCGTAAATGAACGGGAAATAGCAGAAACTTTTTGCTGGTGCCGTTCCGCCCCATGTTTTCCGATTGGCATCGCCTACAAATGACCGTTTATTCTTTGTTATCCTTTTGACAAATCATTTTTGTCAAATAGAAATAAAGTACACAGTGATAGGTTCCATACGTACTCTTCGGTATTGGATATCCAATTTTGTTATTTTTTTTAGTGGCTTCGCAGTAGCAAGAGAAATACTCTATTCCATTCACTTCACAAGTGAAATTCATTTTAGTCCGAGGTAGTACACATTCACCCCACGTCGCCAAGCAATCTAAAAAAAACATAACTATGGTCGCTAAATCGGAATGGTGCATTGAATATGGCGAAGTGACAAAATGCTATCCTTAGAGATTACAAAAGGCCTAGTCCTCCCAGAAAATACATCATTTCGGGTGTACTCTTAGAAAACGCCTAACACCGAATGGAAAAGCCCATTTGTGGCTGTTAGTATGGCTGTTTGATTCGAGGAATCATATTTCCTTTTCCTTTAGCCCATAGTCCTGAAATTCTTCCTTGTTATAGCCCTTTGTTACGATATATAGATTTAGATAAGATAGGTTCTTATCTTTAGGATACTTTGTAAATACATAGGATCATAATATTAGGTATAGTCATAGGGGTTCTTGGTGAGGCTTTAAGGTTCTTCAGCAATATGGAATGCTGATTGGGGTTATTCGAGACATTAGGGTTTTTGACGACAAGAACCCTTAAGTGGTTAAAATTGTCAAATATAGCTGCATAGCAGTGATAACGGGTTTCTGCCTAATTGGTTCATATGTCGAACTGAGAAGCGTACGAAGATTTCTTCGAAAAAATTCTAGCCCATAACATGACTATTGCCAAGAAGCGCAACCTGGGTCAACATAATGCTGGATATGTGGATATTAGGAGTCCATTTGTGAAAGCATCGAAGCAATACAGTCCAACTTGTTAATGCATCAGATGGAGCGCGCGGGGCAGGGTGGTCATTATATTGCTGACTTATCCAAATTACATTGACACAGCGCAACGTTTTTCAGTGTGTAAACTCCGTCGTACTCGGCATTATAGGAAGGTGAGGAATTGAATTTTAGACACCTGGGCCCTTGGCTTGATTCGAGCAAAAGACCTTAAATGACTTCACAGGATCTGATTATGAGTCAAGGATTTTCTATATTTTTGAAGAATGCTTTCTCTGGTTTTGAGATCAATTAAAATTCACTCCTGAATACATTAGTAAAAAATTAGTCAAATAGATTCTTATTTTATTGAAAGAAATTCTACTGAACACAGATTTTGAAATGAATTATGTGTCGATTGATCCAGATGAAATAATAACAGCTAAATCAACTGACGATCAACAAGGTGGAGTTTTCATTTATCTTCGGATAATTCGTCTACCCCTGATGATACAAGCATTTTGGCGACATCTTTTGAAACCTCAACGCTTTATCTGCGCGTCAATTAGTCAGCCACAGTCGATTTTCATGCCATCTGACCTCTTTCCACCTGTAATTAAGTAATCTAATGTAAGAATTACTCAATTATGTAATAACATAATAGAGGAGTGAAAGAAAGTATAATAGATATTCAAATCGTGCGTTTGTCGTGAAACATCTATTACTACTGTCTCGCAGAGCATAGACACCGACCGTTAAGCCATGTGGAATTGGTATTTTAAGGGCTTTATCTCGCTGCGTGGCGTGGCAATTTCAGCGGAAGTAGCCACTTCGTTTTCGGACACCGGTCATAGCGGACGTTTCTTTTTGGTCTTGTCTATACTCGTGTTGGTGAGTATAAGTTTCTTTTGTATAGGAAGACTGTGCATGTAGGTTTTAGTCCTTTAGACTAGCCTGCGGTAGTACAGCCATAGCTATTGCAAGGGCTATGCGTTGGAAGACCGTGTTTGGGACACGGCCATAAGTCTGGGACTTATGCGGAAAGCCTGTGCTTGTAGGCCTTTGTCCTTATGACGGGCCTACGGGAGTACAGCCATGGCTATTGCAAGGGCTATGCGTTGTAAGACCGTGTACGGGATAAGTTTGGGACTTATGCGTAAGACTATGATGTAGGCTTTAGTCCATAAGACGGGCTTACGGGAATACAGCCATGGCTATTTCAGGAGCTATGAGGAAGGCCGTATCTGGGATGCAGCCAAGTCGTTTTACAGCATTTGTATGCGGGTAAGACATGAGCGGGTACTATTTTGTTATATGGCTGGCTTATATTTAGACTGTACTGGTACTTTGTGGTACACTTGCAGGGTCGGTTTTAATCGTTGGTAGCATACATACATGTTTCGCCATGCATGATTTTCCGTGTTGAATGTCCTCGTAAATTTAATGGTGTATTTTCGGCCACCGGTCAGATTTTGTTTGTATTTGTGGCCATGTATACTGGTATCTCTATCGTTCTCCGCTTCGGTGAACATTTGTTGGGACAGATTGTGGGCAATAATGGTAAATAAGTTTTCTGCCGCGCATTGAAGTATGGTTCTCTTTGTAGGGAAAACGTCTCAGGATCTCATGCACGTTCTTGGCTGGGAGGACGAGCCTGCCCGGCTTACGACGTTGGCGATCAATCTCATTGTTCACCATTCCTTGTTATGCTACTCACGGTTGAGCCCAGTAAACCCCGCCTGTGCCACGATGAGCGGTTCCTTAACCTCTGGACTAAAGACTCGCCGTTTAGCCTTGAAACTATCAATATGGTTCCTCGCATATGCGATCACGCGTATTACATGACAACGATCGATGACAAGAGTGGATACGATCACGTCCGGGTATCGGACGAAAGCGAGGCCTATTTAGGCTTTGAATGGGACGGTTACTACCACGCCTACCGTGTTATTCCGTTCGGCTGGAAGGGCTCGGCATATGTATATCAAACCGTTGGCTTAGTGGCGACGGGGTACGCAGGTTCCCTCGGGTTAACGGTCCTACAGTACATAGACGACCGCTTCATAGGTGAATTTAACTGCCGGCTATATCTGGCTACGAAAGGTACGCGCTTGCGGGATATATTGTCTGCCAGATTCTCATCCGTTTGGGTTGGTTCATAAACAAAGAAAAGTCTGTCTTCGAGCCCGGCAATTGGGCAGTTTGGTTGGGCATGATAGTAGATTCCATGGAATCTTGTTTTCGTTTGCCGGAGGTAAAAAAGAGAAAATTTGCTGTGCTGAGGGAATTTATTCTCTCTTCCACTGAGGTGAACATAAAAACGATGCAAAGGTTCACGGGGAAACTCATTTCCTTCTCTCTGGCAATACCCGCCACAATACCCGGTTGTTTTCTAGAGAGGCAAACCGCGCAATCTCTAGAGCAACAAAAAACTCGAGACCAATTCCAATCGCGGGGCCCCTCAGAGATGAGGTAATATATTGGCGTTTCCTAGACGATTGGCACGGACAAATGAAGTGGAGAGGAGAGTGTCATAAGGCCGTCACCCTTCAATCAGACTCTTCAGGGTACAGATGGGGTGGTTTCATGGAGTCGGAATGGGAGAAGATGGAAATCGGGGACTACTGTAATTCGGCCGATATAGGTAAATGCATAACGACAAAAGAAACTCTGGCTTTAGCGCATGTGTTGCAGTCGTTTTCAATAACTTTTTCCGATAGTCGCGTCGATGCATTCGTCGATAATACAACCTTGATGCACGTATGGGAGGGCCAGGGTTCAAAGTCAAAATAACTTAATGACGCAGTCAAGACTCTCTTCTCCGTGGTATCGAACCTCAATATATATTTGAAGCTGCACCACGTATCTTCCACGACAACCTAGCAGACGCCCCGTCCCGCTCCCTTTCAAAGAGGGATGCATCTCTTACGCCACACAGTTGCGACTGGATTCAACGATGGTTCGGAGGCCCAACGGGACACACGGTAGACTTAATGGCCCTCGACTCTAACGCGATGTCAGGTTTGAAGGGTGGTACACTTCCACATTACACACCGTGGTCGACTCCAAACTCGTCGGGGGTGGACATGTTCGCTCAAACGCTTGTAGCGGGGGAAAATTACTACGTTTTCCCTCCTTTCTCACGGGTGGCCGCGGTTATTAGATACCTCATGACACAAAAAGTTCCCGTGTCTGTAGTCGTGCCCGGCTGGACCCATGTCCCTTATTGGTGGCCTTTGCTGTGTGGCCTCACATCAGATATTAGGTTATTAGGGAGGAAGGGTGACAAAGAAATTCTTATGTACCCAGGGAGAGAGGGTTTCCACCCAGATAAAAAAGGGCTGCCATTTGATTAATACGTCGCGAGGCTACTGTGGTGATATACACCATATTGATGCATTTACCCCATCATGTTAAGTTATAGTATGATAATAAACGTATGTCATACATGCAACTTTGTGTTAGTAATATTTTGGTTATTTTGGATTCAGTTCAGCGAAACACGCAATTTAATAGATGATCGAATGACCAAGCAAGACGGGCTCATGTTCTCTTCAAAGTATGGGAAGCAAAAAACCGGTCTAGCAAACGAGTTGGCGTCCTTTCTCCAACTGGAAGATCCAAGGAAAACCCTGTTTAGTGCAACACCCCGTGATATATGCGGTCTTCTAATTCTCACGGACCGTGGCGGTAAAACAATTGTCGACGACATTTTCTGCCCATTCCGGGGCACCAAGGATAAGAAGCCACTTTGCTCGTGCCCCCCGAGGCTAGCCGCGGGCACTGTTGATCCATACATCGGGAAGTTGAAAGCGTTCTTTAATGAATTGGGGCGGGTTGGACAGTGGCAACCTTTCACTGGAATCGGAAACCCTGCTTCATCAGTCCAGATAAACAGGTACCTAGGAGCTATAAAAATGGAGCAATCGCGTGCTGCTATCGTGCCCGCCCAGGCCTCGCCCATGCTACCGGGGAAATTCAGGAGGTTAATCGTCCATCTAAATGAACAGTTCTACATGTCGAATTCCTCCTCACAACAGTTTGTCTGTTTACGAGATATAGCCTTCTTTAAGTGCCTTATTTGGGCCGGCCAACGAGGCTCTGATTTCAGCAACGTGATGTTTAACGACGTCCTAATAAACAGGGAGGGTACTGAAGTGATTATCAACCTAACCTTTGGGAAAACTCTTAGAGGCTCGGTCAAACCAGTGGTGTTGCAGAGGTTAGAAGACCCTATTCTGTGGTTATTCGAATACAGCGGAAACTCAAACACTGGAAACTTGAACACCGGACACCGTTTCTCAAGAATCAGCGGATACCAATTCAATTCGATTCATTATATTGGCACAGTGTATTTCTATTACAGCCGCAATAAACAATTTTGGACGTGCAACACAACATGACTTCAAATCAAGACAAGTTAGACATATTTTTGAATTCATAGATTGCACGCACTTAGGGTACTCAAAACTTTCATCACTTTCATGAGATCGCACTCACTTACAAAAGTGCAGTTCGCCCATTACATTCGTTTGTGCATTTACGATAGAATGAATTTGTTGAACAATATTGATGAAACTAGGGGTCCAGGGACACCATGCCCACTTGGGAAGTGGTTCCAAATGCTCAACAATCTAACAATTTCAATATTCAACGCCCCTGGTGACCATATACAAAAACCAATGACCTTGCAACTCACCACAATCATAGAACATGTCAGCAGCTACGATTTTGTAATTGATTGTGATAACAAAATATGGCTCGTTACCAATTAAATATGGAAATACTAAATTATTCTATTATTCAACGCCCCCTGGTTACCATATTCGAAACCAGATGACCTTGAAACTCACCATAATCAAAGAACATGTCAGGAACTATAACTTTGTAATTGATCATGGTAACAAAATATGCCTAGGTACCAATATAATAAGGAAATACTAAGTTATTCTACTATTCAACGCCCCCTGGTGACCATATAGAATAACTAATGGCCTTAAAACTTGCCACAATCATAGATGATCTCATGAGCTACAACTTTGCAATTTATTGTGGTTACAAAATATGCATTGATAGGAATATAATATAGAAATACTAATATATTGTATTATTCAACGCCCCCTGGTGGCCATATACAAAAACCAATGACCTTGAAACTCACCACGATCATAGAACACTTTATGAGCTACAAGTTTCTAATTGATTGTGGTGACAAAATACGCTTAGGTATCAATATAATGTGGAAAAAATTTTTCCCACCTACGAATGAGAACTGATGACACCGAGATGGCCGCCAATTGCGTCATAATTGTCAGATGAAAAATACCTGTCTCAGGTATAAAACATCCCTTTTCAAAGAATACCCATCACAAATTGCAATGAAAAATGACAAACCAGTAGGGAGCTACAGGATTCAGAATTCGGGCCAAAATTGACATTTTTGGGCACTAAAAAAGGTCATAGGACGGTGATCTTTAGTCCGATAGACCCAATATTTGTTATGCTGATGGGCCCTGGGGGGATTCACATTCATCCAAAAGGTCAGGGTAATTGATCAAAGCGTCTTCAAAACTTCCCTCAAAAAGTTCAAAAATGTAAAAAGTGTTGATTTTGGCGAACAACAATGGCTGCCAGTCGGCCATCTTGATCTGACAGGACCAGTTTTTGGGCTGAAGATGTGTCTAGGGTAGATACATGTGTAACCCAAATATCAAGACATTACATTGAAGCGTCTTCAAAACTTCCCAAAATAACTGGATTCCGTCTACGGACGGACGACGGTCGAAAAGTGAACGCAATAGCCCGCTGGGACTAAAGTCCCAAGTGGGCTAAAAATGAGTTGTTTTTGAGAAGTTACGATAAAATAAACAAATTTTCATACAAAAAGATTGAGTTGGTTACGTTTGATGGTGATTTTTATTTGGTGGTGGTTCTTGTTGAGTGAAGAAAGACGTTTCCCTGTGTAGACTAAAACGGCACTTTAAAATAATTAAACTTGTCCTAGGAAAAACATTTGATGTCTAAATACTCCCAGGAAAAATATGCCAATGTACGGCCGTATCTGCACGTTGTTGAGAAAAGGTGTCAGGTGTTTAAGTTTCTAGTGTTTGAAGTTCCGCTATATTCGAATTGCCCCATTCTGTGTCCTGTCGGAAGTTTAAGGGAATATTTTTTATTTTGTAAGGATGCTGGCATAACCATTAGGAATGGTTTTCCATTTAGGGTTACCGCGAAAGGAGGGAGTATCTTAAACAAACCTTTAACCTCGTCGGCCGGAAACAGTAGGCTTAGATCTTGCCTCACCGCCTGCAATTGCTACGAAGGGGAAACTTTGCATAGTTTCCGAGTCGGAACTTCAGTGATCCTGGCCATGGCTGGCGGCGGCGCACCTGCAATAGCGGATTACATTGGTTGGGCAAAAAACTCAGGTATGCCAAAATATTACACGGCTATGGATAGAGTCATGGCAACCAGAGCGTCGGCCACCAACGTGGCGGAAGCCTTGGGCAACGATTCTTCCCAGAGATACATCGATTCAAACAGCACCCTGGGTTTTGTAAATCTCGATATTCATTAAGTAAAATTATGTGGTCTTTCCATAAAGCAAATGAACGAACAGACAGCTATTCTTATTTATTTCGGAGGATCGACTTGGTTGGTTTTGGGGTGTTGGGTGTTGGGAAAGAATGGTGTTCGTATTCCGCCGGGCATAGAGGAAGTGTACTTCTGGGCTATATCGAGTTTCTTCCCATCACCTATATATCTGGAGCTGAAACCGCATAACAGGAGTGGGAATAGTATACTATATCTCGCTGCGTGGCGTGGCGATTTCAGCGGAAGTAGACACTTCGTTTTCGGAGCACCGGTTGTTAGGCATTTGACTGGGCGAGTCTCTTGGCCGAGTTGGGCCTGTGTAGAGACTAAGAAAAAAAAATGAAACGAAAGGCTCCCGTTTGCGCTTCAAGGGTATATCGTAGGACTCTTAATGCTCATGAATTATCATCCCACAATAACAATGAATCCAATTCTGCATGTACACTAGCACGACTGATTACTGATCCAAATATTTAAACATGACATAAGAAAAAAACAATTACACAAAACGTCAAGGACTTACAGCATCTGTGACGCTTAATTTGAAACGTACGATTGCACACTGTGGTTTGAATATATTCCCACCAGCTGCAAGAATCGGCAAAGGAATTGAAGACCGTAGTGACCAGTTCATTCCACGATTAATAGCTGGAAAGAAAGTAATCGAAATAAACAGTCGTATACATACGTGTAAACCAGTCCCTTACTAACTGCTAAGGCTTTCCAATGGCTCTACGCACTACATTAAGGGCCTAAATCTATTCTAGGGGTAACCCCCAAAAAGCTAGGCATTAGGCAAGTAGGTAGCCAACAATGATCATTGCTTTACCGAGTACTCATTTGATATCATATGTACTCATATCTAGCACCACCCAGTGGAAAGGTAGCCTTAACTGCAGTTAGACCAAGAAATCATGTCTAACATTCCCTGGTTAGTGGATTCTCACCTTGCATAAACTCTGCTGTCGTTGTCATCGATCCGAGTCGTCAAGTGAACGCGGAAGTAAAATTCCATGGGGAAATCCCTTATATTCCAGACCATATTACGTTGATTTGAGCCAGAAATCTTCAGGAAATGTAGCCAACGTAAATTGATTTACTAATAGAATTAATCAATTGACTCATTTAGGGATCATAGTTCATTAAAGTCCTAAAACTCGCCATAAATCTTCGATAAATTTAAGCTGAAAATGATCTCAACCATCCGCCATGTTGGCTGCATATTGTTCGCAGTAAATGACGGATTCGGACTAATTGTAAGTCTGAATTCGTGATATACGGTTGAGTTTGACGCTCGAGGTCGTCCGGTAATTTGTAAGCTTTTCGGGATATACTTTTATCAATGGATGACAATGATTTGCATTATTCTTGTCGCTGTTTAGACCCGGTAATTACACGGGATTAATTCATAATAAATCACTATATGCAAATTCGAAATGGTCAGACGCTGAGTTATATTTCTGACAGAAATGAAAATTACGTTTATAAGCTGTTAGTGGTCGAATCTGAGAGGAGTTTCATTTTTTGAAAAAATTTTGGCTGGAATGTGGAAAATTTATAATAATAATAATAATCAAGAGAACTACAAGAGGGTTTCTGCGAAAGCAGCAGAAACCCTAATTAAGAATTAAATAGACCTACAACAGAGAATGATTAGTATAGCTGATGAATATAGCCGATTTGTTTATGTGGTGTAGGTCAATACAAAACATTTTGACTGGAAATTAGAATTGGGTTAACTTTGAAAACAATTAACTATGTATCATTATCACAATATTCAAAAATTGGTAACCGTGTGCGATAACGATACATTTTTAGATGAACCTTTTTTTGATTCGTCCTTTAAAATTTAAAATGTTGTACGTTTAAAATGTGTGGTGAACCCCTTTAACTTTTGATAATATGTAGAGAGACTGAATAACTTGATTTGCTAGTCTGAGACATCGACTAGGTTTAATGGGGAGACGACAGGGGGGGGGGGGGGAAGAACATTTAATGCTTTAAAAAACAATTAAACTGTTCCAAACTCTATGCGTTTCATGATAGACTGCGCAGTTTAAAAAGAACTAGTAAATTCAAAGTTCTAATACAACTCAAAAAAGAGAATTGTGTGTATTATCGGCTCAATTTTTATCAAAACATTCAGTTGAATTGATTGCAAATTGTTTGTTGGATAAAAACATAGAGTAGTGAACATTCAAAGTAAAGTAATGCTTTGGGCCTAATTATTATCGTGATATTGTAGTTTCGAGCCTATAGGGCCACGTGTACATGATCAGGCAATTATTCCTTTGTTCATGCAACTAACTGTCGTATAATTATCTGCCACCACTACTCATACAAACTTCGCTCAGTGCATGCTGCATAGTATATGGACTCGTTCTTTTCGTTGTTTTGTAAGGTGGAATATTTGGAGCTCGGAAATGTGAATTGACTCTGGTAAGTATCATTCATTGAATGTATATAACATTTGTAATATTTGAAATATATGAAATATAGGACATAAAGCCTGAGTGACTCAGAATCGGATCAGCCATAATTATTGTTTAAAACGTTCCCATTACTTTTGTATTTGTTATAGAAACTGTTCCATGGAAGTTGACCATAATGTGAGCGCAGTGCAAAAGATCTTTTCCAATCTCGGACCTATGGCGGAAAAAATTAAAGAAATGTACAAAGTCTGTACATTTGGCAATCGTGTCGCTTCGAAATAGCGAAATTGCAGAAACAGGTTAGTTGATCTTGACTCATAGCCTTTACTGTGTGACTGTATTTCGATGGAAGATAATCATTTTCAATCTATATATTCACTGGTTTTCAGATATGATGATAACAGCAGAGCCTCACGTATTACCAAGGATTTTGAGAGAGAATGCGAAAGAATTGAAAACCGTTAAAAAGGTTCGTATTTTTTCTGAATCAAATTTCACTGTTAACTTTGTTTGTCTTTTCTGTTGACAAATGTATTTGGAACTTATGCATGTTATATTATATGTATGTAATATTATATAGTGTTTAGATTTACTCGCAGAGTATGCATCATCGCAAAACATAATCGATTTTGTTACACCATTAATTGTTCTCAATATTATTTATATTTCAGGGAAATATACGACCATCATCTGGGTGCTGCGGTTGAAAGGTTGCGAGGGTGGCAGCTTGTTGAAACATTTTATAATATTTTTATATATCATTTTATGATATTGAAAGGGGGTCTTACGAGAATCCATTATATGAAATGGTTCTTCAAAGAACCTCTACTAGGGGTTCTTCAAGGAACCCTACAAAAAAGGTTCTTTGAAGAACCTTTAGGGGTTCTCCCTGGGAGGCAAGCCCAAGAACCCCTAAAGGTTCTAAGGTAGAACCCTTTGTTCTAAGAGAGTATATGAATAACATATATAAATGAAACTCACATTCATGAATAATATATAAATGATCAATTTTAATAAAAAATTTGTTATTAAAATTGAGAGTAAACAAGTACACATTGAGAACAACAAATCATTCTTAAATAGAAGCAAAGATACTACAAATGTCAAATCTGTAGATTGTAAATTCAAAAAAAGTTAACAGAATTAACATTACATAAGAAATATTTAATTACAAATATTGAAACAATTACTAATAGATATGGTAAAAATTAGTTATTCACTTAGAATATGAAGGATTAAAAGGAAATAAATATAAATTCAGAACATATTTACCAGATAGATTTCATAGATTATCTAGTGAAGATATTGAAGAATTACATTCAGGTGATTTCTATTTTATATACAACAAGGTAAGAATGAAAAAGGAGACCATGATATAGATTTCGAATAATGTAAAATCAATTTTAATAAAAAAAATTTGATATTAAAATGGAAGCAAACAAGAAGTTCTACTATCTCAAAAAGCAAGACATAGCGATACTAAATCGCACTTAGAAAATAAATTGAAATTAGAATATAATAATGATATATTAGAAACTAAATTAGATGAATTAAAGAATGAAAAAGAAAATATATAAATGTGATACATGTAATCAATCATTCAGAAACAAAAGATATTATAAAGAACATTTAAAATCTAAAAATCATATTAGAAATATTAATAATGATATTTTAGGTCAAGAATATTTTGATTAAGATATTAATAAGAAACAAAGCACGATTAAAAGAATAAAAAAATAACTTAAACAATAAGAGACTATACATGGAAGATGTAAGAAATTATATTAATTCATTAAATATTAAAAAAAGATATTGAAATTACTGAAGCATTTAAAAATGGTATTGGACCAGCTGCAATTGAATTTAAATTTCATAAAGGCAAAACATTAGGAGAAAATAAAAAACATTTAGAAAATATGAAAAATATTATAAAAGTAATTCCAGACATAGAATATCCTAAAATTAGTATATCTGCTAAAGTTAAATTTATAAAATCTGAAGATAAACCTATATATAATATAAATTCTCATTTACAACATATTAGTTCAAAACAACATATGGATGATAAATTAAATAAATGTTATAATGAAGTAAAAAATAAAATAGAAGAGAAATATTTTGAAGGAACTGGTTTAATATTTGATGTAATAATATTTATGACGATACATGTATACAATACAAAATATAATAAATTAACTAAATCAAAACCAATTGATGAAAATAATTTATCATATTATACAGATGATAATATAAATGCATTAAGTTATATCAAACTACCATTTAAAACTAATGCTGTTATAAATATACAAAATGAAGATGATAAATGTTTTTTATTGTCAATTATTAGTTGCTTACATCTAACAGAGGATTTTATACATAGTTTCAGATTAAAGAATTATATAACATTTGAAAATAATTATAAGATAGACAGTTATCCTGTTAGAATTAAAAATATTCCGAAAATAGAAAGAGATAATAATGTAAAAATAAATGTATTCGATTTGATTAAATTACCAAACACAAAAGGTAATAATATTAAACATTATACATTAGAACCTTTGTATTCATCAAAAGATTATGATTCAAATGGTGTTATAGATATATTATATTATGAGAATCATTATATGTGGATAAAACAAATCGATTTATTTTTTAGATCTGAAAATAATCACAACAAAATATATCTATGTAGAAAATGTGTAACTAAATTCAGTAATGAAAGTGCATTATTAAATCATAAACAATAATGGAATAATCATGATTATTGTAAATTAGTTTTACCAAAAGAAAAAGATAAAATATTAGAATTAAAAAAATATGATTACAAGAATAAAGTACCATTTGTTACATATGGTGATTTTGAATCATTAAATAAAGAATTAACTGATCAAGATAGAAAAGAAATATATTATAAAAGAAACCAATTAAATACTAATGAAAATGAATTTTCAGAAGAACCACCAAAAACAAATACTATTAAAAAGATTCATCAATCAGCTGCAGCCTATGGATTATATATAAAATCAGACTATCCCGAACTAATTAAAAGTTA
This sequence comes from Tubulanus polymorphus, assembly GCF_964204645.1. Classification (NCBI taxonomy): domain Eukaryota; kingdom Metazoa; phylum Nemertea; class Palaeonemertea; order Tubulaniformes; family Tubulanidae; genus Tubulanus; species Tubulanus polymorphus. The sequence continues at coordinate 13,315,640 of NC_134026.1, forward strand.
ATATTATTATTATAGAAATGAAAATGTTATCAATCATTTGTGTGACTTATTAATTGAATATGAAATAAAATTTAATGAATTGTTAAATAAAAATATAGAAATTATAATGACAGAACAAGATAAAGCAGAATTTGAGTTTGCAGGTAAATGTTATTGTATTGCAACTTGTATTGTTAATGTATTGTTACTTACAAGCTCAGAAAATCAATTTTATACCAGTTATATTTCATTATTAATCAGGGTATGATGCACATTTATTCATTAAACAACTATGTCTAAAAATAGAAGAAATCAATAATGAAATAGAAAGATTAAATTCAAATAGATCAAAAGTTGTTGCTAAAATACCAACTTATAAATTTAAAATGTTAGCTAAAACTTCTGAAAATTATATATCTTTCCAATTTGGATGTCTAAGATTTATAAAAAATTATCAAAAATGAATTAAACCCTGAAAATCATATTCATACAGAAAAGTTAATGGTGACTCGGGAAGATAAATATAATTATGTAGTACATTATAGAATTTTGAAATTGTGCTGAAGAGAAATCTACGATAGGTATCGACCCTACTTGACCTTAATTTTTCAATAAGGGGTAGACATTTCACCTACCAAAATTCGTACACCTAGTATAATGAAAATGCATCGAGAAAGCAGGCTGATTCGTGCTATATATCAAAATGGCTACCCTGGCAGCAATATTTAAAACCCTCCATATACAATAGGCATAGACAGCTTACCTACCCTGATCCTCATACCAAATTTTGTGAACTGCATCGTGCAAACAAGAAATTCAAGACGGCCACCCCAATGGCAGCCATATTTGATCACCAATGAACTTTTTCACAATAGGGGTGGACATCTCGACAAACCCCGAATCTTCAAGCTAATTTTCGAAAAGATTCAGGCGAATTACTGTGTTGAATTCAATTCAATTCCATAGTGCCTGGCTTAGGCCTGTGCATTAAGGAGTCAATAAAGATTCGACTTTTTGAAAAACCAGCACAGATGCCTATTCAAATCACATGTAATTAAAAAATACAGTGCTTCTTAGTTTGATGTCCCTGTTTTCATCGCGCACGTGGTTTAAATTGTTGTTTACATCGAACGTCTTCAACAGCTGATAAAACCGCACCCGTGTCTGTCAATCATCTTAATTGATTCATATACTAAAATGCTAAACAATGTGTTGGTGCTGTGAAATGTATGCCTATACGGCAGAATTATACGTGCATGTCAATTTCTCTTTGATACAGTCCGTTTATTATAAGGCCTTATCGTTCTATTGTACACGTGTCACGTGGGGGTGCACGTACGAGTAGTTTTTGTCAGTTTAATAAATTTTGGGACGTCTCGTCGTTTATAGTATGGATTTCCTGGGAAGAACCGAATTGTGGAATTCCACGACATTTCTGGTCCCTCGAACCGGATCCAGGACCACGAAAAGACAGCAATGAATAAGCAACAGCGGAGCCGTAATGCTCATAGAGGCCTTGTAAAGGTAAATTTTGATAGTATTCGAACATTTATTGCTGCCCAGGACTTTGCGTCCGCCAACGACAATTTAGAAGAGCTAGAATTCCGCCTTGATCTCATTGCTCAGTTAAACTCAGACATTGCTGACGGTCTAGACGGCGATGAGTTCGTTAAATTTTTTGAGCCGTCGGAGACTGAACTTTCTGCGTGGCGTATAGAAGTCAAGAAAATGAGGCGCCAAATCGGAGATGTTTCTCGTGAATTGCCTAAACCCAACCCACAGGCGGAAGCCAAAGTTCACCTGCCTAAAATAGTTTTGCCGAAATTTTCGGGGGTGATTTTGAAGTGGCAAGGATTTTGGGACTCATTTCATGCTGCTAACGATTCATCAAAAACGTTATCCAACGTACATAAGTTCAATTACTTGAAGTGTCAGTTATCTGGGGAGGCGTTAGAGTGTGTTTCCGGCATTCCTTTGACGGACACGGGATACAAAGAGGCTGTTGAAATTTTACAATCTCGCTATGGGAAGTCGCATAAAGTGATAAGTGCGTACACTAAAGCTATTCTTGATCCCCCGAAGCCGTCATATTCTCGCGGAAGCATGCGTTGCTTCCATGATAAATTATGTATGTATGTCCGTTCCTTATCGACTCTCGGTAAGAACGACGATATTTTTGGTGGAGTTTTGATTCCAGGGATACTGGGTAAGCTCCCTCCGGATGCTAGAAAGAGTTTAGTTCGCATTTATGGTGATCGTGAGTATCAGCTGCGTGAAATTATAATGGGTATAGCTCAGGAAATTGTTGTGCTGGAAGCTGGGGAAGATCCGGGTTCCAAGTTCAAACAGTGTGATGATCCAGGGTCAACCATGGTCGCTGTCAGTCTCACAAAAAATACCGGTAGACCTAGGCCTCCAATGCCCAAACCGAAAACACGCCATTGTGATTCTGGTAGCCACATAGCCTTAAAGTGTGACACATACAAAGATTACGATTCTCGTTAACCCTATGCTAAGAGTTAAGCCTATGTTACAAATGTTTGGCGCGTTCGCACATGATATCACGTTGCGCTAGTACGCGCGGTTGTCGCGAATGCAGTGCTAAGCACCATACTTCGTTATGTAAAAAATTGTTAGAACCTCCAACGGGGGTAAAGTCCGATGATGTTAGTTTTGTAGGTCCCGCTCAACCGCAAATTTCAGCGCCACCTGTGGGTAACGGGCAGAGTACTTCAACTACTTTTATTGAAAACCGCCGTTTCTCAAATAGTAAATCATTCTAAAGATAGTTGTGCTGATTGTGGTATTATGCTGGACGACGGGTCACAGAGGACTTTCATTAAGCAGTCACTTGTTAATGCTCTGGAGTTGGTGCCATTTCGGAAAGAGTCCATTAGACTTTCTTGTTTTGGGTCTCAGTCGTCTGGTATTAGAATTTTGGATGTAGTTAAATTCAAACTGCGTTGTAAGGATGAATCTTTATTCGATATTGAGGCTTTAGTTGTTCCTGAAATCGCGGCACCTATCAAGACGAGCATTGATGTGGCTTCTTATGATTACTTACGCAACTTACGTCTCGCTAATCACGTTACAGATGATCCGTTGCAATTTCTCTTCTCGTAGGCTCAGACTACTATTATGATATAGTTTTAGATAGCATTGTTCGAAGTGCATCAGGTAACAGTCCTGTAGCTGTAGACTTTAGGTTAGGTTATCTTTTATCTGGTCCGGTACTTGAGACTCGAGATAATCGCGATGTAACCATGCTCAGTGTGCTAGTTGGTCGTTCGGATACTTTAGATTCGAACAGTTTATGGGACCTCGAAACGTTAGGTATAGAGCATCCCCAAGATGATGATCCGCTGATTCCTTCGCTTACCGTCGACGAATATTGTGAGAACTATATTCGATTTGAGGACACTCGGTACATTGCCAAGCTTCCTTGGAAGTCCGACCATGTTAGTCTGTCATCCAATTTTGAGACGTGTAAGCAAAGGACGGTTCAGCGTCTTCACAAACTCGGGCATCTTGGTGAATACGCGAAACTTTTAGCAGATCAAGAAAAGTGGAATTTTATAGAGAAGGTTCCGGATGCTTCAACAGCCGATGCGTGTCACTACTTGCCACATCACGCTAATACGTGAAAGTTTTCCCACTTGTAATTTTCACTTGTGGTCTGATAATCAATCGGTTTTGTATCGAATCTTGAATTCTAAATCACTCAAATCCTTCGAACAGAGAAGAGTTTCGGAGATTAGAGATCTGACAGGATCCGATTCTTGGGGTTATTGTCCTTCTGATTCGAACCCAGCCGATTTGTTATCGCGTGCTTGCTCTTACTCTGATATTGTGTCTAGCGATTTATGGTGGAAAGGGCCGCATTGGTTAATTGATGGGGACTGGCCCAAGTGGGATCCTAAATCTATTGTAAATAGTTTACTTGTGAATGTTGATCTATGTACTGATAATTCGGACGAGAGTTCGATTGATTACTGTAAAATCGATTCGGTTGTGAACATCAAAGTTATCAAGATTACTCCGTGTTACCGCTTATGTTTTGCGGTTCGTTGATGTCTGTTTAAAACGGAGAAACCGTGGTGATTTCTTGCATCATCGTGAAATTGAAAACGCAGAGACCGTTTGGGTTAAATGCGTGCAACATGATGTGTTTCAAAATGTTTTTGAAAGTTTATCGAAGGTCAAAGGCAAATCGCCACCTATCGTAACGCAATTGCGTTTGTATATAGATGATAGCGGTGTACTGAGATGTAGAGGAAGACTTGATTTCTCTCAGTTGCCGCAACCGGCTCGTAGTCCGATGTTGAAGTCAGGGTTGACTGATCTCGTTGTTTGGGCTTCGCACGTTGAAGTGAAACATTTGTAAGTTAATCCTACGGTTGCGTCGATTAGAGAGAGATTTTGGATTCCTCAGATTCGCCAATGCGTAAAACGCGTCATTGGTCCTTGTTGTAAATGTCGAAAATTAGACGGAAGGTCGTATGGGTTACCAGAACCACCGCCCTTACCTGCCCTTAGGGTTGCCAAAATTCCCGCTTTCCAGCACACAGGGGTTGATTTTTGCGGTCATTTCAATGTTACCTTGCCTGATGGAGATTTCGTGGTAAAATGTTACATTGCGCTATTCACTTGCGCTGTTAGTCGCACTTTACACCTTGAAGTTGTTGAAAACTTAGGTACGGGTTCTTTCATTCGGGCGTTTCGCCGGTTTGCAGCACGACGCTCATTACCCCATAAAATGCTTTCGGATAATGCGAGTACTTTCTACTCTGCGTCCGATGAGTTGATTTCTATTTTTGAATCTGTCGAAGTGAGAGAATATTTGGTTAACAAGGGAGTAGAGTGGAAATTTATTGTGAAGCACGTATCGGTTCCTCGTTTTGATATCCCGTTTTATTTGGTCGTTTACCCATGGAAAATCCTCATCAGTAAGTACATTTTTTTTTACTGCTCAATGATAGTTTTTAACTGTTCATTGAACGAGACGACTGCTTCGTCGATATTACCATTTCTAATAATCTATTGCCAGTCAGTTTCATTAATTACCACGTTTAAGCAATTTGCATTACATTTGTCATGCATCCGGACCGTTTTTGCCTTTTTAAAATCGGTAGTTCGGGATTTAGATATTTGGCAGGAGATAGAGCAATGATTAGTTACCTAGAGGAGGATGAACTCTATCTGTGATTCTTCCAGGAGAATCTGTTAAAATTAGGTCGATGCATGAAGTCGACGAAGCAGTTATCCTCGTTAGTTGGTTAAAGACTTGATTCAGTGCCGTGTCCATGATGATCTGGTTGAGTTCACGACCTGGTGTACCAGTTGAATCTGATGGACACCATATATAGTTTTTAGAATTGAAATCACCCATTATGATGGAGGTTAACATTTTTCATATTGTTGATTTGAGAGAATTAAGAAAGTGACCTCTTTCAGTTGGATTCTGAGATGGCGATCTGTAAAAGAAACCTGCGATAATTTTTTCGTAATTTTGAAAACCAAAGTCAAGCCAGATCGTGTCAGGTGGTCGTGTTGTGAACGTAAACCAATAATCCGCGGGTTTCAGGTGTATAATAATCTATATTGTAGTTTTTTAAACTGAATTTATGAGTATTATATGTGATGACACCAACTTCACTTGGCTATGACTTTAAACACCTCGGTACTAGCAATATTTCCTAAGAAGTTGAAGCGTAGCCCGCCGTCAGCAGTCAAGCTATCTATGTTGCTGTACAGAATTGAATCGCTGTCAATCGGACCTGCATTGAGTTCAACATCGCTGCTCAGAAGTAATAGAGAATTTTGGAAAATATAAAAGATACAAAGGTGACCAAAGTCTATGTACGATCAATGTAGTTAAACAAAGAAAGCAGTTGAGATATACAGTATTTAGATTTAGCATAACTCGTTTAACGCGATACAGTAAACGAAACCACGAGTAAATAATTATTAGGTACACCATACCAAGGCTATACAAGGCTAATATCGTTACAATTATGAGAATAGAGTACCATAGCCTACCTAAAATATTAAAAGTATATATTGCAGTAAATAGACACAAAACTGTCGGGTGAAGTGACACAATTTCGAAAACGAATGTTCCCTTTGGAAGAGCCCGTTGCTGGTGGGGACTTACGGACAATTTTAACAACGCCGGCCGAAGCCCGGTGGTGAAGATAATCAACTGGCATAACCAACTCCAGCTATATCTTATCCAGAACAGAACATGTAAATGGCGCTACTCAGAAGGAAAGTTGAAATTAAGATGAAATAGTGGGCATAGTACACATTATGTATATACATGGCGGTTGTTTTTGGTTAGAAGAATGAGAACCTAAGCTATCGTCAAGTTGCAGTCATGAAGTCACGTGACAGGAACGGAAGATTTTTTTTTTCAGATTGAGTGATACGCCTCAATGAAATAGGTCCACATACGTAATTCGCTTGTATTAAGAATATTATAAGATAGATATATTCAAATACTGTGAATAATATCATTTTCTAAAATCCTGCGTAATGAATGCCGATTTAGCGGTTGGTTAAAACAAATCATTACATCTACTCGCGCATAAATACACCATCAATGCTGAGCCTGTTAAAGCGCCAGTACCCATACGTACAGCCATATACACGTTGATGCCGACACCGGCTTCCACTTCAAAAGTTAAGAACAAAATATTAGAAATATTTGTGATCCGATTTACACCAAATAAACCTTTAAAGTAAGGTATTTAGCATCGGATATTGTGCCGAAAATTCTATATTGATACACTACATATTTTTTCAAGTAAGCGCATTTTTAGTGTAAACCAATTATGTTGATTGACAGGCAGGCTCAGCAGCGCGCCTCATTTTATCGATGACGTCAGATGTAAACAATAACATTACCACGTGCGCAATGCAAACGGAAAACAAATTGAATTTTTTTAAACAAACTTCTCCGATGGAATATCAATTTCTCATAATTTCATAATTTCGTGATTTATAATTTTTACATCAGACTTTGCTTCTTCGAACCCCAGGACTTTGAAGTCCTCTTGTAGTTTACGCCAACACGTCTAACATACAGGATTTAATCATCGTCGGTCGATGCAGGTGGCGGGATAACTTTCTGAACGACTGACTGAATAACGTTATGTGCATAGATACCAATAATATATGGAAAACCTAATTGATTGTACAATTCAACAGTGCCTGGTGACCATATAAAAAAGCCATTGAAACTCACCAAAATCACAGAAAACGCCATGCGCTACAAGTTTGCAATTGATTGTAGTTACAAAATATAGTTACCATTATAAGTAGACGAATTGTATATTAGTCAATATCTAACTCTAACCTTGTGGCAAGAACAAAGAAGTGATCGAAAATACCATATGAGGAGATTAATCATGTGACTGTGCAAATATTGATCGAATATAAAGGCTATAATTTCACCACTGCTGTTATTTCCATAATCCAATTATCAACATTAACTTGCAGCGTCTTCAAAACTTCTCAAAATAACTGGATTCCGTCCACGGACGGGCGAACGGACAGACGGACGTCGGACGAAAAGTGAACGCAATAGCCAACTGGGACTAACGTCCTAAGTGAGCTAAAATGATTACGATCATTAATGGCACTGGTACTCGTGAGGCTTATATGAACCTTCTCAGATGATAATGAGTACATATGAAAAATTGATACTTTTTCATATATTTGGGGACTTGCTAAGGATATATTTCCATTATGTTTAAACTCTCAAATCAATACAAGACATGTTCTAAAGGTCATATCTTCTGACAAGTAATCCTGGTTAAGCACGTTGACTTCCTATTGATTTCATTAAACGGTGAGTCAATGTAAGATGAGGCAAGTGACGGAATCAGATGTCTTTCTTTAAAGCCACTGTACACAGACATATGCGAAGGAAATTACAATACAGCGGTATCATTTTTAGTAATTAGAAGACCATGCATAGAGATACTATACAAAGAAGCGATAGAGGTACTATGAAATATTCGAATGTTTTTGTGTAGAAATTGAATATCAGTTACTGTGAGGAAAGTAACATCGGAATCAAACTTTACATCTTTTCGACAATGCACCAATTGGTAAGCCTTCAAAAGAAAATTCGTAATCTGTATTGTTTTTTACAAACCTGCTTTTACAATAGCTACGGTGTAAGCGTCCCCTGCCTTTCTGCATTCTAGAGTTGTACAATTGTGCTTGGTTGTCCACCTATCGCCTGCTTTTCGGCAAACCCCTTTATCATCAATGCAGCCTGTGTTAATGAAAAATAAGCATTTAATGAAATATCATCTAAATCATCCTATGGGCGCTATTGATTAATTTACCATTACTAATGAAATTCGGCACATATCCTCTTTTATCCTCGAGACATACAAATACTTGACAGTTCTCCTCCCACGTTGCATTAACATTGACACATGTCTTGTTATTTGTTTCGCATCCTAAACATAAATGCGTGAAATGATGTTCAAGTTATCATGCAATTATATTTTCAATTGGAAAAGTTCCAATGACTAAAATAAAAAAATAAAATAATAATAAAAGAAACTCTAAAAATGGGCTTGCTGACATGATTGTACTGAAAGCTTGCTTGGTGGTTTTGTATTTCTGTCGTATAATTAATCGAAATTTGAACTGATTACTTTTTAACGAGCTAATAGATAGGTGTTCTCTGACATCGTTCCCTTTCATGTACACCAGGGACTGGGAATCGGAATGGTTTTATTGTAGACGTGGCCCAAGTTTTTGGATAGTTGTTATTTGGATATTGTGGTGGCTTAACGGGTTCTATCATATGCTGAAAATTGCTAGATTACTTATCGGATTGTGACTTGTGTTGAAATAAATTTGCTGTAAACCTGACTAACTCAAGTGACTTCAGGTGAGGAGATGCGAACACGAAAGTAGATAGGAGCCACGATTTTTCTTTCCACATAAAGACATTAAGCAAGAATATGCTTCAATGACAATCCACTACGATCATCTGATTAAGTTTAATGCCACCTGTCAGGGACAGAGCCCTCGTGATAACATATAAGTAACTGCAGAAAACGGTTTTAACAGGAATACTTTATTGAACTTCCATTAACTGAAAATACAAATTACATATCTGACAAACAACAAATAGATAACGTTTAATTACTCAGATATCTATCTATGTATTAGGAATTCACGACTTTGGCTATTTCGCCGCGACGCGACGTAAAAAGGGGATTACGTACACTTCGACAACAATAGTGTTACGAGTTAAACCCTTAGTTATCAGATTTTGATAAACGGTTTGTGACGTGGCGCCCCTAGACGCAATCTTAAGTAAATTCGAGTAAACAAACCTTTGACGCTGGTCTCAAATACGAGCCACGCGCATATTCAACCCGAACAGCTCTTACGTTTCCGTCTTTCCCTGGATAAATCTCGCCAATTCTACCAAGGCTCCATTTCCCACGAGGAAGAGTCTACCATGATCACCAAGATCACCAAAAACGCAGTCTCAAATGTTTTGTGACTTTCTTAAAATGTATCAAAAATTTAAGTAATTTTTAGTTCATAAGTCTTCAAATATTCATAAATGAACAGTTAAAAATTGTTGAAACATGTCGACTCAGCCGTAAAATCAACCCATTCACAGTCCCGAATGTGGGATAATGTCGGGCTTTAGAGAACATAATGCCCCCGAGGTCTTCACATTTACAGATAAGATCATGTAAGCGTGTCGCGCGTTACACCGGATAGGCACACAATAGAAATATGAGCCGCACGTTCATTTGATCATCACCAATTAAGAGGACCGCTATTGTGAAAATTGACTGCGGGAGGAATACTCCTCCCAAAGTCAATCGATGGAAACTTGACCAAGGGGTCTGATATTCAAACAATTGACTTTGGGAGGAATATTCCTCCCAAGGTCAAACGAAGAGAATTTGACCTTCAGTTCTGATATTCAAAGTATCGACTTCGGGAGGAACATTCCTCCCAATGTCAATCGATGGAAACTCGACCAAGGGGTCCGATATTCAAACGATTCCTCCAAAAGTCCAACGAAGAGAATTTTACCTTCTGGTCTTATATTTAAAGTTTTGACTTAGGGAGGAATATTCTAAACGTTATAACATGAACTTTTAGAATTATAGGTATTGATGCGTTGGGTGTTATTTGTTTTTCTTTTTAAAAAACAGTACCCAATGAAGCCAGGTAGATTTAGGAATTTCAAATGTTACGATACACAATATCCTAGAGCATGAGATGGTATGACGCTTACATATAATCTTAGAAAACTAACGGATAGATTTAGTATTTTCTTTCTCTAACAGTAAATTGCTGTAACTTTTTCGACAATCTGTTGAAATCAGATCTAATCAGTGCGCTTCTCATTATAGAATAAACACGAAGTTGAGAAATCGTTATTAAATCACGTGTATAATATAGAAATTGAGTTTAGATTTTACAGGGGACTATATAAAGATTGGTTATAAATTTTCACAAGACAACTGCGATAAATCTAAATAGTAATATGGCTCGAGTTTAGCTAATTTCATTTTCAATGGACGTAATTTGATAAATGCATTCTTTAAATGGAAATTTCATTTACCGATCGATACAAATCATTGAAGTTACGCGTACATAATCGTCATTCAATTATAAAGCTGATACATTTAATTCGTCTGAAATTTTCTCTCATTATTAGAGTAATTAGGAGATTCGCGTGTCGCGTGTGATAAAAGAAATTCGAGTCTTTCTTTCATTTTAAGGTGCAAATTAGCCATTGTCCTAGTGTGCATTTTCTCATTTATACAAGTGTATTCGGTATAAGGGTTGATGTTTCACTCTTCACTCTTTTATATATAATTCCGAAAGTTAATTAGGAGGTTTATACTGCTAACCGAACTCAGTTTCAATTCAGTTCAGTTTTAGTTTATATGCATTGTGATTTATGAAATAAGAGAAAATACAATCCAGCCTACTAGCCACTGAACGTTAGCACCCAGAAAACGTCCGGAATTTACGGAGAGAGAGAAGAGAGAAAAACATTGTTATAAAAATATCGGATAAAATTTATTCTAAACATAAGTTACTAAGCCCAGGACTCCGGATATCGGGATGAGATGTCTGAGGCAGATTTCTCCCATTGTCACACATCCAATAATTACTCATGTGACCATTGTGTTTAAACAACTCTCACAATCAAGCTTAGGATTAAGTGACCTGCGGTATACATGCTTTCGTATTGATTCATGTAGCCTTATATAGTCCTTACATTGAAATTAGTGGATAGAATCATGGACTCTAAACGAATCAATCCTTTTAGAGTCCATGATAGAATGCATCTTACTTTTTCTAGACGAAGATCTGTCTTGATTGACATACTATGGGTTCGGAAACTAGTTGACTTAAAAGCACATACACAATAAGTCGCTATCCTAGTAATTAATTCGACTATTGATTATTATTGAAATAAAGAAAGATGAAAAAGAAAATCATCGTTTTTAAGGATAAATGTTTCGTTGTTCGTGATATTCAGCATACACCAATTTCCAGTTGAATTTGAAAATTCAAAGTTATTACAAAAGGAGCAAATTCTAATAATATTCATTTAGCGGCAATTTTTCCCTAGGCCATTTTTTCCGTTCACCCAAAGATTGATATACTTCATTAATACTAAATTAATACTAAAAGTTATTGCACAGGACAAATATATCGCTAGGAAGTTCAAATATATTACACTAGCTTTGATTTAAGCGATTTCAAATTAAAAGTTTTTTTATTTTCAATAATTTTCGCATCGCACAGCGAAATATATTTTTGATTTACGGGTGCCTCATAGGCCTGTCATCGCTACATTGTTCATCATAATGAATTCTCTTTAATTGAGCAATATTTACTTAGGGCTTAATCACTGACTTTCTATAGATAAAGAGCTATACAAAGACTAACCCCATAAAATTCAGTGGCTTGTTATTGTCAGCCTGCTTGTATACCAAGCTTCGCTAACATAAACGATAAAGTTGCCCTTTTTACTGAAATCTTGACGTATCAAACCATAGATAATAATACTAAAAAAATTGCTACAATCATTATTTCGCAATCGGAATTTATCCTGATTTGAAAGGCACTTGTTGACATGTGGGGAAAAATTGAAAATTTTCACAGAAATCAATTTAAAACGATTCCAGTTAGTTTGGACTAAATTTTGCAATACAAACGAAAAAACAGGCCAACAGCAGCAAATCATAACCTCTTCAATGGGATTTCTCGGGGGATTCTTAACGGGGAATTTCGACCATTCCCATGTAAACGAGCCAGTAACAAAAACCCTTTGGAAATATCAATTATTCGCATGTATCAATTTACGCTTCTTCTGATTATACTGCCTAATCAAATATTGCAATGGCAGCTGATGATGTGTGATAGAAATCATGGAGATGACGAGTTGATTGAGCCCGAGGCGCACAGTCAATAGAAGTTGAATAGAAACTACAAACATAATGCATTTTCTTTAAAATTGTTTCATCTATAGAGATTTATTGCAACTTGTCAACAGTTTAATTTCTATAATGTAATGACCTATGTATGGATATATTTTTTTTTGTTTTACGCGTGAAACTGGAGCATAATACCTCCGCCCAAACATTCCACGCCCATGATACCATTTAATGAATCCGAAATATATCCAGGCCCAACATCTAGAGTTCATGCTAAATGATGAAGACTAGGAATATCTTAGCAATATAATTTTCGGAAAGAGTTTAGAATAGCAGGCCAGACTCATTGTTAGGATCCACCATAGTTCTATAGTGAATTGATTACAAGTAGTTAATTCAACAAAACAAAGTAAATTGTTCATAATTAGTGCATTGCCAAGACCATTATTCAAAATTACTAACTACATCTATGGTTAGCGGCAAAAATCATCTCGGTAAAAATCCCCGATTCTTTAGTGTAGGTAGAAATCCCCCTCCTTTTGAATGGATTGTAGATACAATCTTAAGGTCAATTAATTCATATCAGGGAGGTGGCACCTCCCTGTTCATATTATTGATTCATATATCCAATTTATTCATATTTTACTGTGAAACACCATAATGATATCATGAGTATACAAACTATAGTATATACTATTTGAATTAAAACGTACTACAAAATTAACATTGTTCATTACTACTAAATGGGTAAATCAAGTGATCGCACAGCTTAATGAAAGGGTTCATCGCACATTTCAAATATATTACACTAGCTTGAATCTAAAATATTTCAAATCAAAAGAACATTATTTCTAATAATTTTTGGCATCGCACAGCTGAAATATACCACAGTTAAAAGTCCGCAGTTCAAAAATACTCCTGTTCGAATCTTTAGATATTACAAAATAAAAATTTATTATTCTTATCAATTCTAACAATTTATTTTATGCTAAGAGTTTTACTTAAGAATTTATCGCAACGAAAGATTTCATTGCACAGTTCTAACATATTTCAGTCTCATAGCAAATTAATAAAATTGGAGAAACATTTTGCTTTGAAATGTCTTTGAAAATCACCGAGTGGGGATTTTTACCTACTTTGAATATTTTCGGTTTAACACAGGGGATATTTACCTAGGGGATTTTTACCAGGGAGATTTTTACCTACAACCATATTCCTATGGTTTTTTGAATGGTTGAAGGTTTTTTGAGGGAGATATTTTGGTTCAGATATTCTGGATATGGGACTCATTATCATCTCTAGCTACGGTAGATACTTTTCTCATTGATTATTCGCTACGATATTTATTACATATCACGCAAATCCGCATATACGCTTGAATTCATACTGTTAGCAGATATAACAAAGTTTGCTCATTTTGTAATAATTTTGAAATCGTCAAATTTTATTGCAGAGATTCCCCGATATATCACGAGTAATGAAACAGATATCTCATTTAAACGTAGATTTTTCTTTTATTTTGAAATCCATAGCAAACATTTATAGGAACCTAATGTTATTGAGCATAAAGCTTCTGACCCTCCTTGCATTTATACATCGGGAAATCCAACTCTAAACTATAAAAGGCTTTTCATCATGGTGTAATATAGCTTGTGCAACAGGACGCCACTCAGTCATTACGTAAATTGTGAGAGGTGTTTATACATAATAGTTCCCTGTGCAATTCATATATTGGGATCACAATCGGAAAAGATCTGCTTAAAACACTTTATCACCTTAGGGAGTTTGTGCTTCTTGATTACTCGATTAGCAGTGACACCGCAGATAAAATCCCCCCTTCAAAATCGCCCTTTCCAATATTTAATTAAAAGCCATTGAAAGCAAGATATTTTCTCAATTCTTTTTGAATTTATTCATAATTAATAGCTAATTCTTAATAGTAATACATGTAATATCATTAGGAATCTGATTTTATGCACTTCTAGTTGTAAAACGTAGCTGTCAGATCTACGAGCAATTATCTCATTAATGAGATAATTGCTCGTATGTCGGATGGATGGACATATTGGTGTGTACCGGTCAACAGTGTCTGTAATCAAAGATGCCATTTGATATCTGTCGAATTTCTATGAAAGAGTACAAACAGAAATATAAACCGGCCTATACAGGGTACAAATCAGAAGTTAAAACTAGGACAATGGCTAATTTGCAAACAAATTGGCTCGAATCAGGGTCCGACTTTAATTGTTTTCATGGCTTACCAAAGAGCGCGCTGATTTTCATGTTCAAATTTATTTCACATTCAAATGCAAACCCATTCATTCGATACTAAACAATGCTTGAAGAGACTCTAAAACGAGTCCATACTTAAGCAAAGCGAAGTGACTGACTTCCAGAACCAGTTTAAATTAACACGCTCTAATTTGACTCGGCTTAATTTGACTCAGGTCTGGTCGGACTATTTGGTCGGGCAATTAGGCATGGGTCAATTTGGCGCTTGTTGTTTCTTTTCGTCAGATTTCTCCACCCTACCTTCAACTTATTTTTTATTATCCACGTATTTCAAATTCGATTTCTTCAACTTGTGTTAATTTTATACCCATGGAAAGCACACTGGTTACAATTTGCAGCAGTGCGCTATATAATGATGAGTAATATTGATTATTAATATCAATATCAAATTTGAATTCGCAGTTGAAACATAATTGATTTGATCAACAATATAATTTGATGTAGACCTCCCAGCGTGAATCAATCAAGAAAAAATTTTACTAGTCGTCTCAGATCAAAACAAGAAAAAGGAAGATGCATTCTAATAACTGATTGCGATGTGAAGACTATATTAGGCTCATTATTAGAACCTGTACTACGGCTATTTAACTTTCTAAAATTATTTGTCGCAGACCCTCAAATACAGTGTATATTAACAATCAAATTGCCTAAATATGTCTGGTTTCGTCGCTATAGTATACTATTTATTAAAAACAATTACATCAATATCATTTATGTAGACCTATCATTCTAAAAGCTCAGGTTTTTAGCGTTAGAGGTTTGGACGAATATTCAATATTCAAAGTCAATATTTCGAATATCAGACCTAGGTCCATTTTCCTTCGTTTGACAGTCGGAGGAATATTCCTCCCGAAGTCGATACTTTGAATATCAGAACTGAAGGTCAAATTCTCTTAGTTTGACCTTGGGAGGAATATTCCTCCCAAATTCAATTGTTTGAATATCAGACCCCTTGGTCAAGTTTCCATCGATTGACTTTGGGAGGAATATTCCTCCCACAGTCAATTTTCACAATAGCGGTCCTCTTAATTGGTGATGATCAATGAACGTGCGGCTCATATTTCTATTGTGTGCCTATCCGGTGTAACGCGCGACACGCTTACATAATCTTATCTGTAAATGTGAAGACCTCGGGGGCATTATGTTCTCTAAAGCCCGACATTATCCCACATTCGGGACTGTGAATGGGTTGATTTTACGGCTGAGTCGACATGTTTCAACAATTTTTAACTGTTCATTTATGAATATTTGAAGACTTATGAACTAAAAATTACTTAAATTTTTGATACATTTTGAGAAAGTCACAAAACATTTGAGACTGCGTTCAAATCACCACGTTTAAAAATTTACGCCGGTATTTCTTTTCCATTTACACCTCAACGACAATTGAAGCAGGTAATCCCGCAACCACCGATGCCACGTGATCAGCAAGAATTTAGAGGACAACTATTAATTGTTGCTTCAGTTTCAGCCAATACCGTTCTCATTGACCAGTTGCTCTTTCAAATTGCTTTCAAGGCGCGTTGAGTGCTTTTAACGAGCCGCTACCATGCTCCTCCGAAATGAGGGGCAAATGAAGGCAAGAAGCGTCTTTTTCTGTAAAAGGAAGTCATGTATCTGACTGTTGTTCCATCTTTTCCAAGCCAGCGGCTAATTCCCCATCGGCCCTCAGAAAGTTTGTTCCGTTACCGCTATAGATATCGGTAGGTACGCTGCACAAATGAACGTTCGAAGAGTCATAATAAAATCATCAGTTTCGTCCATGAATCTACTAGTTCTAGGTGCACAGCTCTAGTGACAAGTGAACAGACAGCCCCACTTTTTTAAGCCTATGCCAACCCAGTTTGACCCGGAGAGGACCAAAGAAATCAACTCCCACGAATTGAAACGGACGAGAATACGCTGCTAACCTGGACGCAGGTAGGTCAGCCATAATAGGTACATGAGGCTTTACTATACGACGATGACATTTAGGGCAACGACTATTTATTCCTTCAAACGAGCTTAATCGGTCAGTACTGCTGACGACATTCAGCAATAATATGTTCGTAAACCACCGTGGCCCAAAATCACATGAAAGTGAGAAATGATCAATTCACTTAAGTGGTGACAGTTTGGTTTAACTACTTGTTTTGCACTATAAAGTACTGCTGCGTTTTTTATTCTACCTCCAACTCCTAATTAATGTACCGTTTAATGGACCGTCAAAAAACGGATTTAATGAGCTGAGACAACTAGCGCGGGGCATGGATCCACCACACTGCAATTCGTGTAACTCCTCGGCAAATGCATTGTGCCGTGACAAGGAGTTGTCTTTCTGTGGATTTAAGTTCCTCACATGATAGATATTTACCAATACATTAACTTCCAGGATAAAGCTACAAGTGACAGAGATCGACGAACAGCTCTTAATATCCATGCAGTATGGCGCTTGGGCTCATACCACGAGGAAAACCCTTCAATATGGCCACTCTCTCAATTTTCAATGATAGAAATCGTGTGTGCATTTCAATTATTTCGGCTGTTAGGGTTTTAAGGCACAATATAAGTGTCTGATGTGATATGGCGATGTTAATTAATGATAATTCCGCAGTGAAGCTAGTCACGAACGGTGCCGATTGAGTGTACAGCTGCAAAAACACTGAAATGTGCGTAGTTGCGTAACTATTTGCGGTAAATTGCAGACGAAACGTGAAGCCTTAACGGCCGTTTAAAAAAAATTATACCAATCGCAATTGTAAAATAAAAATTAGATAGAACCTAAGTTAAAATTCTGGCCATTTCTAAAAATGTTATTACTAATTTTTAGTCAGTGCGGAACGTTTAGTTTTCCAACAATAATGAGGGGTGGTAGGTAGTCATGCAATTCAAGTCATCATTTATTACACGTTACTTCCGTGTTGTTGAAAATCTCGTGAGTCCTGGACCAAACCCAATGAACAATGTGATCTGTGTGCTGGCCACAAATGCACACAGATCACACTACACTACCCATTTCACACTCCAATACCCACAGCTTTCATATATCCATCCAAATATTTAGTGTCTTTCTTCCTGGATTACTGTCAGCGTTAATCATGAATATATATGTATGCAATGGTTTCTTCTATAGGTTACCGTCCCAATCACCTGACAAACGTAAGGATTTCATTGACCATTTCAAAATTTCAGTTGAGTCTGTCCAATCATCCAGGAACCCTATCTATCGCGCTGTTTTTTGCTTAGGGAATTTTTATGGCAAAAACAATAACTGGTGCATCAATGATATCACTAACACAGCAGATACACAACTAAAGCTAGTTGCTGATGATCTGAATGTCTTACAATTAATTAATGAACCCACCAGAACCACCCCTTACACATCATCGTGTATAGACCTTATTTTCACAGTTTCCCCGGTAATGTAAAAAATGTTAAGGTACTAGAACCAACTGGAAGCTCTGACCTTAATACTTCGTATGAACAATAAGTGCAATGTTAAAAAATTCCTACACTAAACTTATCTGGAATTATGATTTCGTCAATTTGAATCGGTTGCACGATTGCTTTGAAAATGTTAACTGGGATGAAATTTTTAATATTGATAATTTCGCTAATTTGGTTAACAAATGTACTTCCAAATTACCCGACGTATATAAAAATATCCATTCCTCATCGTTTTGTTACAATTAAAAACACTTCCAAACCTTGGTTCAGGGAAAACATTTCAAAGGAAATCAACACAAGAAACCGTTACTATTGTCTGTTTAAAAGATAAAGAAACCGGTACGTGTATGAACTTTTTCACAAGCAATCAAATACCGTTAAAGTCCTCATCAACGGAAATAATATCCTAGACAATCTTGAACCCTCATCGAAATCTTCAAAGGATTACTGGTCAATTGTTAAAAAATTATCTGAAAAAAATTGTATCCAGCATTCCCAACCTGCTTGACCAGGGAACTAATTTTGAACGTGTGTCCAATGAAGGTAAAGCTAACTTATTTATGAATATCATAACAAAGAAATATCATAGTGATACGGAGTGGTTAAATTTACCAGATTTTCTAAATCGATGTCAGAACAATGTTGTATTGCATGAAACGACTCCTGATTTTATAACAAAACTTATTAATGGCTTACCGGGAGATTAAGCCTGCGGTACAGACGGCATAACAAATAAAATGCTCAAAATATCAGTCAGACACGTCCCACCATTCATATGTAACTCATTTAATGTAGTATTAGCAAAGAAATCTTTTCCGGAAATCTGGAAATCAGGAGTTATCTCATGGATCTTTAAAAAGGGTGATAAATCAGATCCGAATAATCATCACCTTAACTTTGCTAAATACTCTATCAAATCTGTATGTATAAATTTTTTTAGAGGCAGCTCTCCCTCATACGTTAACTCTCTATTCAATCGATATTACAATGTTGTCACCAGGGCATTACGTAATATTAAACCTTTCCGCATACCTGCACGTTAATCTCAAAAATTAAGAAACTCTCTCCTTATAACTCTAATGTTGATTTGGAACAACACTTCCCATACGTGAAGAACAATTCGAACTTCTTGTCAGTTCAAATCAGCAATCTATTATAGAAAGTCCCTCCTTAACCAAACATCCACCATATTGTTTATCAATTTAAACCGTAAGGTGGAGATTTGCCTCAATAGGCTACGAGTTGGTTTACTTTTAAAATCTCATTTATTCGACCACAAATTTCAAAATATAAGAAATCCCCTACGTGATTACTGTCTAAAAAGATACGGTACTAAACACTTCCTTCTGACATCCCGCCATCCCACCGACCAAATTAACATCAGAAACCTACTCATGGACCTTGATTCAATATCACCTGGTTTGAAAGATTTTGACTGACCAAACTAAAATATTGCTATTTGGTGACCACTTAGACTTATCCCATAGCATACACTTATTGATTTTGAAAAATACAGCCAAATTCATCAATAGTTTTGCTAGTTAACCTTATGATCTAGGCCCCTTTCGTCACTCGTACTTTGTAGTAATTTCAGTGCAGTAATGATTCTGACGATTATAATTTTCACTGTTGCCATTAGGCTAACTTGCCCCGTTTGTCGTCGTCATCATCATTACTAGCACTATTTATGATCATGTCTATATTTGCTATAATTGACTGTCACCTCCGTTGCTATTATTAGTATTGATAGTGGTATTGATAGTTAGTATTATGTTCCTTGCTATAAATATCTGTTATATCATTCAAATGTAAATTCTTTTAGATTTCTTTGGACTTCAGCAAGCATGATACTTGTTCATTTACTCTGTATGAAATGACGGTTAATATAAAAAAAGTCAACTGGCTGTTGACTATGCTGTATTTGCAGAGATTGAAATTATGTTAAAAATAAGTCTAGCCTATTGTAATTAATCGAAAGTAACAACCGAATCTGAAGCATAAACCAAGGCACAAGATACTCTTACAATCTTATCTAATGTAGTGTTATCTGAACCAGAATTCTTAAGGAGGGAAATCGGAATTAAAGCTTTCAAGAATAATGTATTTTTGTCGCAATGTACCGATCATTCGCTCCACGTGTATACGCGCAGCTGCAATTGTCCTTGTCTTTTCGATATCCACTGCATCCAGTTGGTTCTCATTACGGGTGAATGCTGGTACCTGTAATGTTGTGCCTCGTGATGCGATATTTTCCTCTACTACGAATCCTCTGTCGGCCAAAACCAATTGACCAGACATTAAGAAGTTAAGATACCCACCTGTGCTCAGTGATATATTTCTCTGATGTTCATCCTCCCCAGCCGTTTGAGATGAATGAAATGAATCCTCGCGGCGTGATACTTATGAAGGAATGTTACTGTATTATGGGATTTGTATGATGAATATGTCTGAGCTCTGGCCTTAAGATCACTTGGCCTTTCACAGATGAATGACATTTGGAAAAGGCCAGAAAACAAGCAGCGGTACCAATCGATCATTCATAACGTTAATTGTATCACAGAATATTTGGGAGATATACATTAAAAATATATCCGAGAAACTGATCATTCATTCATTCATTTAAATACTCCAGCACACTCGCATTCGCGAGTATTTTTTGGAGCGTGCGCGTCCGTGTTAGAAGAGAAAGAAAAAGAGTGTGCTTGGAAAATTCAATTAATAATAATAATAAAAGATACAATGTACATTTTAAAAACACTTAATCGGATTTTGGAATAAATCTAGGGATATGTCACAGATACTAGCCTCCTGAAGGATTCAGGTGACTAGGTCAGGACAACTGATGCAGGGAGAGTATTCCAATGGGCTATTGTTTTTGGAAAGAAAGAGTACTTGTAGCAGTCACGTGTTGCTCTTATGGTCATGAAACGGAGGGGATGGCCACGACCTGTGAGGCGCGTGGGTTGGGCCAGATTCGCAGGTAGGGGGACTGCCACAAGGCAGTAAACAATTTTATACATGAGTGTTAGTCGGCCTATAGCTCTGCGCTCATCGAGGGTCGGCCAGCCGAGTATGGCACTTAGGTGTCGAGCATGGCACTAACACTGGCTTGGGGGCTGTAATTGTCAAGGACCCACCGTGCAGCCCTGCGCTGTACTTGTTCAATGGTGCTGATTTGCGACTTGAGATAAGGGTCCCATGCAGCTGCAGCATACTCGAGCTGTGGGCGGGCAAGGGCCTTGTAAGCAGTCCCTCTGATTTTGGGGTTTGGTGTTTTGATATTACGTTTGATGAAACCAAGGGATTTATTTTGAGTTGTGGATATACGTGATACATGATGGTTCCACTTTAGCGAATGGTCGATGTCCACGCCTAGGTATCGTGCATAATACACCGACTGAAGTGTATGGCCATGTAGCATGTAGAATGTAGGGATGGGCTTTCGTGTGGTTTTATGGATTACTTGGCATTTGGTGGGATTAAACTCCATATCCCATAGGTCCTCCCAGGCCTCAAGCCTTGTAAGGTCACTATGTAGTGTGTTCTGGTCTGTGGGTTTTAATATTGTGAGGTAGATGGCAGTGTCATCCGCAAATAGACGGACACTGCTCTTCAGGCTTTTCGGGAGGTCGTTGATGTACATGAGGAAGAGTAACGGGCCCAGAACTGAGCCCTGTGGAACTCCTGATATTACCGGAATAGGAGAGGAATGTTCGCCAGATACAACGACTGTTTGGAAGCGGTGGGAAAGGAAGCATTTGAACCAGTCGACTGTTTTTGGCTCAACACCATGTTTTCTGAGCTTGTGGAGAAGTTTGTTGTGGTTGACTTTGTCAAAGGCTTTACTGAAATCTAGTAGGATCTATCTGTTTGCTGGCCTGGGTGGTACGAGAATGGTCATCGATCAGGGAGATCAGTTGTGATTCACAAGATGATCTCTTCTCTCGGAAACCATGTTGGAGATCGTACAGAATATTGTTTCGGGCAAGGTGCGTGTTGAGATTTGAGACTATGATATGTTCCATCAATTTAGATAGGATGCAGGTAAGAGAGATGGGTCTGTAGTTTGCTGCTTTGGATTTGTCCCCTTTTTTGAAGATTGGGGTGACGAGGGCTGCGGTCCAGTCAGCCGGGAGTTTGCCAGAATCGCATGATGTTTGGAAAATTTTTGTGATAATTTGGGCCAATGCGCTATGGAGTTCTTTTAGTAGTCGAGGATGAATTTGGTCTGGGCCGCAAGCCTTTTCAGGGTTTAGGTTACGCAGGAGGCGATCAACTCCTTTTCGTGTAAATGCTGGTTTGCCTTGGACTTCGGCGTAGACTATGTCGTGGTCTCCTAAGGGGGGTAAGGTGGTTACTTTGTTGACTAGTGTTGGGTTATTTGTTAGGAAAAGGTCAAGGGTATTATTGCCTCTAGTTGGCTGCGTAACTATTTGTGTGAGGCTGAAGTCATATATAAGGGTGATAAATTCCTCATAGATACCTTATTCTGACTATCATGGATTTTTGGTTCACAATCTTGCCATGAAATGTTTGGCAGGTTGAAATCACCAAGGATCCAGATATTATTATCTTTTGGTATTTTCGACAGGGATTCCCTAAGGTTGGCGAGGCTATTGTGGTCATTTTCTTGTGGTTTGTAGTATGCGCCATGAAGATGGGTTTGCTCCTAGTAAGTTGTAGTTTATCCCTTAGTATTTCACACTTAGTCTGCAGTTGGGGTTGGGCTGAACAGACAAGGTTTGGATAGCTACTCCCCCTCCACGTGTGTTGTTACGATCTAGTCTGAATGGGGTATATCCTAGGGAGGGAGGAAAAATTGCGCCATTTGCTTTATCTTCAGATAGCCAGGCTTCTGTGCCTACGACTATGTCCGGTTTAACGGAGTCCAGTAGTTGGTAGAAAGATGGAAGTTTGTTGTTGGTTGACTGAAAGGTTATATTAAGTACTTTCAGGGCTCTAGGTTGGCGCTGTTGATTCAAAGTATTTTTTATACATTTCTTGTGGAGATTTGAGAACTGATGGGGGGTTAGGTTCCGACCCTTTAATGGGGGTGGATGTGAGTGGTCCTTCAGTTTCATCTGCAAGTTCATCATCAGCGAGTAGGGAGAAGGAATTTGGAGAGGAAAAACTGGAAGAGGTAGAGGATGATGCAATTGGTGCATTAAAAATATCTGTAGTGATCGCTTAAGGATGGGGAGGAACAACCATATGGCACGATGTCGATTGGTCAAAGCCATGCAGGCAGGCTAAGGGTTCGAAATGAAATTTGTTTTTAGATAAACATGTCTTATAAGTTGATAGATAAAACTTTACAGTCAATTAAACCCAAGGCCTACCCACCTGATATAAAATGACTGCTGCATAGCCTAGTGTTGTCTTTTGGCACACAATTGTTCCTCTTAATAGCGGCTAGCCACCTGCTTCGACGTAAATATTCTCGTGGTATGCGGTACCGGTAACAAGAAAGTTTCATCTACGAATCGGCGCAATCAGCCTGAAAACGAACTAGGCCGCGAACCGTAAATTATCGGCCGTCAGTTTTCAAGTTTGTTTACATCCGTTGCCAAGCCCCCACAAAGCCTTCATGAATTCTTACCGCAGTTGGAGACGCCACTGTACGTTACTTACAGCTAATTTAACTAGCGGTGATACCGTCTCTCGTGATGGGCGGTTTTATTGAGTAGGCCGAGTACTAGTCGAATTTTTGGGAGGCTTACCAACCAATTCTTACCAACCAACATGGTGGCATATAAGGTTGCTAAGAAGCGTGACGTCACGTCAAACACGCTAGGTATGGGTCGAGCTAAATAACATCTTCTAGTCACCTTTATATTTTCTTTCCGATAACATTATAAGTGTTGCATATTTATCCCTTACTTTTTCTAATACATTGTGTGGATATGCCAATCAGTTATCATGGGCTTGCAGGATTGCTATCATAGCGATTGATAACTTGCAAGGGGAGAACTTCGATAACTTTCGTTAGAAACTTTCTTGGGCTCTAATATATACACAATTAATGCAGTAATAAATAGGTTCCTTTCGTTTATTGGTGATATCGTTTTCTTTGTTTTATGATTTAGTATTTCATTGGTTTAGTTATTTCAGTTATTTCGTGTTTGGTCTCGAAAAAGGTACTCATGCGTGGCATAGTGCTGATGACAATTCACATCATTCTTTATTGACACAATTGAAATTTCACAATAAAACACTTTCACGTCTTTGAAATTAATTTTCCTTTACTTTCACTGGGTGCTTGCATAAGCGGCCATTTGAAAAGAAATCGTTGTACACATGTATGAACATTTATACGTTTTCTGTTTAAAACTTAAAACCGCTATTCTGTTAGATAAATTCTGAATTCAATTGACCGGTTTGACTGGTTCCCTATCTCTTCAGAGAGCCAGGGGGCGATAGTTTATTTTCGCATTTAACTTTATCGGATGATTGTAGTGGATTTTCATTTGAAGGAAATGCAACTTATTCTTGCTTAATGTCTTTATAATTTAATAAGAAAAATCGTGGCTCCTATCTAGTTTACCTAGTAGCTCCTGTTTAGTTCACCTAGTGTTCACTTCTCCTCACCTGAAGTCACTCGAGTTAGTCACGTTTTTTTTCCTTCAGCTGTAAATTGTTCTATACAGCATAATTATATCAACACAATCTCATCACATATGTAATCTAGCAATTATCAACATAGGCCCTATGATAGATTCCGAAAAGACACCACAATATTCAAATAACAACCATCTATAAAAGCTTGCACTAACTTGGTCCACGTCTACAATAAAACCATTCCGATTTAAAAAGTTATCAGTTCGTAGTTCAATTAATTTTAGTACAGAAATACAAACCACCAAGCTTTCAGTACAACCATGACAGCAAGCCCATTTTAAGAATTTCTTTCTTGTTTTTTTTTGATAGCACATCAGAAATTTACTCGTCTGCCAATTTGGAAGAACGAGTCATCAGAGGCTACGAAGCCTTATGCTCTCTCGAAATGTAAGCTCAACGTCTGGAATCAGGTGCTATTAGGTGTTTCGGTGGCGATATGTTAAATTAAATTTGTATTTAATGTAAAGTGTATTATATATTTGGACGGCTGTAAATAACAACATATACAATTCCAAATATATGTTACTTTGAAATGAACTTTTTATACAATTCATTGCTAAGGACTAGGAAATTATGATCAATACTCACCTCCATTGTATTTTTTCATCGAAAGTATTCCAGATTGGTTCATACATCTATAGCCAATGCAGTTAGTTGTAGTAATGCCATTTTCTTTTAGGCATGTGCCGCCTGGTAGCAAACATCCTGTAAATAGAATTTATGAAATATACCACGCTGGCGGTTTAATTAAACGGGAAGAAAAGTGATAGCAAGGTAATATCACGGGAACCAGATAATAAAGACGAGGATATAATGAGCCTTTTCCTCGAGCTGGTAGTTATTCAACGTTTCTACTATATTCTAATCATCTTTGGGTATACTGAGGTACAACAGGAATTTTGATATATTTATATACGACCCAGAACAAAACTAAGGGATCATAAACATAGAGCATGTCCGCTTGGACCTACTCTCGATTATTACAATGCAGACTGTAATATTATGATCGTATCGTCTCTATTTTTAAGGATGACACCTTTTAGCCCACTTGGGACTTTAGTCCCAGCAGGCTATTGCGTTCACTTTTCGTCCGTCCGTTCGTTAGTTCCTTCGTCCGATCATCCGACACATCTTCAGCCCAAGAACTGGCCCTGTCAGATTAAAAATAGCCGACTTGCAGCCATTTTTGTAGCCAAAATCGGCACTTTTTACACATTTTTTAACTTTTTGAGGGAAATTTTGAAGATGAGTCAACTGATCAAAAACCTTGATCTTTCGTATATATTTGAATCCCCCAAGAGCCCATCAGCATAGGAAAAAATTGGGTCGATCGTCCTATGACCTTTTTAGAAGCCAAAATTGTCAATTTTTTCCCGAATTCTGATTCCTGTAGCTTCCTACTAGTTTACATTTCTCATTGCAATTTGTGATGGGTATTCTTTGGAAAGGGATCTTTTATACCTGAGACAGGTGTTTTTGATCAGCAAATTATGACGCAATTGGCGGCCATCTTGGTGTCATCAGTACTCATTCGTAGGTGGGAAAAATTTTTTCCACATTACTTTGATACCTAAGTATATTCTGGCACGATCAATTGGAAAGTTGTGGCTCATCACGTGTTCTTATATTTTTGTGAGTTTCAATGTCGTTGGTTTTTGTATATGTCACCAGGGGGCGTTGAATAATACAATAACTTAGTATTTCTATATCATAGTTGTACCAATGCATATTTTGTTTCCACAATCGATAGCAAAGTTGTAGGTTATGACATCGTCTATGATTGTGGTTGGTTTTAAGCACATTAGTTATGCTATATGGTCACCAGGGGGCGTTGAAAAGTAGAATTACTTAGTATTTCATCATTATATTGGTTCCTAGGTATATTTTGTTACCATGATCAATTGCAAAGTTTTAGTTCATGGCATGTTCTATGATTGTGGTGAGATCCAAGATCATTGGGTTTTGCATATGGTCACCAGAGGGTGTTGAATAGAAGATTAACTTAGAATTACCATATTAAATTACTTACGAGGCATATTTTGTTATCGCAATCAAATACAAAATCGTAGCTAATGACATGTTCTATGATTTTGATGCGTTTCAAGGTCATTGGTTTTTTATATGATCACAAGAGAAGGCGTTGAATGTTGAAATTGTTAGATTGGTGAGCACTTCCAAAGTGGACATGGTGTCACTGGACTGCTAGTTTAGTTCTGTTTCTAACTGTTTCTACGAAGAGTTATTTGGTATCGTTATAGAGAAACACTCTTAGACCGATTCCTAGTCAATTCATTCATAGAAAGACGTTGAATTCTAAAATATTACCCTTCCATAACAATATTTATCTTAGAATCTGGCTCAGATAAGTCGACGGTGTACTTACGACGATGGACGATGTTCTCTTTGAATCTTTGTACACATTTTTGTCTTTCAGGTTCGAACCAGTATCAAACGATAAAATACCCCTTCCTAATATTTTGATGTTTAATTGTGTCTTTGTTTTGGAATTCTCGATTTATGGAAACCCACCGACTACCAGACCTCCATTTTTGTATGGTCGACGACCATATTGGCATCGTAGCTGGCTCACAGGTGGTCTCCGCTGTGCTGTCACGCGCTGATACACTCAAAAGGTTGATAATAAACTGGGCGGTGTGGTTTAGACCGACTGGGAAAGGGAACAGCCGAGATACTGACATTTGCACGCATTGATGTCATTTTTACAAACACACGAAGTTTGTCTTTTTGGTGGGGATGCCCGCCTTAAAGGGACAGCAGTGCTTTATGTACACACGGAGAGTTAAGCGTGTCCCGCATCGTGTAAACACAGACTGAGTCGGATTTAAAGACGAAAAATGCCCAGTTCGGTGAGCGTATAGTAGGAAAAAAGAAATGATAAACTTGAATTTATTATCACTCACAATGACATCTCCTCATACATCCACCCACTACTAGTCAATCTTAAACTCTGTCTTCGACCATATGGACCTTCCGGTCCTCTTGTTATTTTGCTTCTCCTGGTATCAAGCTTGATTTAGCTCAAGGATTATTTCTTCGAGCCCTGAAAATTTGCGACCATTCATATTTGCCTAATGAAATACGACATGTTAACTATTTGCTCAGAAAACTTGACTAGAACCCGGTAGCCTGATTTTATTTAAAAAGCTCTTCTTAAGGCTCGCTATTCTGAGTTTAGGAATAATAACTTGAGTACTCACGCGTTGGTCACGGATAAACAGCCTATCATTGTACCGTATGTACCTTTACTCGAAAACTCGCAAGTCCCTATTCGGGATAATGAAGTAAATCCTTGCAGCGATAGGATTTTAAGATATTCAAGAATCTGCTCTTAGAATTGAAAATTCAAATATCTGTGCAAATCTCAACCACGACACATTTGGCAAACCAATTGGGGAATTGATACGCTGTCCATGCGCAGCGGTATCCGCCCCATCAATACGTTCACAGGCGAACGCGAAGCCGTATGGACCGCCTGACACTGATCCAATTGTTTACCAGAACTTAAAAGTGGATAAATGAACAATATCAACACAAGGTATTTCTGTCATATCTTAAAATGATTTGCAGTTCAAAATATTTAGCGTCATTCTCGCGAGATTATCAACAACCTGTAAGTAAAATCCAAGCCCCTGTGCTGAAAGCCTCTTGAAGCAGATGAATGACAGCCGCAGAAAAAAACTTATCTGCTAAGCTGTGCCATGCAATTCAGAATGATTGGAATCGTAGAAGATTTAAATACAAAGGCCTATATTGCATCGTCTGATTTGAACCTAATATGTACCCACTATTCTCAATAAATCAGTTTGGCTTTGGTTTTCCTCGCTGTCGGACGTGCTTTAACAGTTGTGGTTAGGGTTAGGGTTATAATATATATATATATATATATATATATATATATATATATATATATATATATATATATATATATATATATATATATATATATATATATATATATATATATATATATATATATGCCACTTATGCCATTTATGCTAATCATTTAATATATAACTATTATTTTTATGGATTATTAAAAAATGATATCTAATATATTTATTATAAAGTATTATGATGTAATTATCACCTTTATAAAATATGAAATATAATATCTAATATATATATTGTATCATTTTGAAATATAGAATATATAATTGGATGAATATGATTCATGCCATGATGCTATTCATCCAATTCATTTAATATATAAATATTATTTATATAAAATATAACAAATATCAAAGAAACAACAGTTGCTGAGAATGCAGATTATGAAAATAAGCAAATTAATTGAATTAATTTCAAATAAGAAATATTGGAAGAAAGTAAAAAACATTTAAAAAATATGGAAAATATTATGAAAATAATTACAGATGAAGAATATCCAAGAATAAGTATAGATTCACAAGTTCAATTCAAAAAATCAGAAGTTAAACCAATATATAATATTCAATCTAATTCACAACATATTATTTCAAAACAACATATCGTGATGATTTAGATAAATGTTATAATGACGTAAAAAAAAAATAGAAGAGACACATTTTGAAGGATCTGGTTTGATAATTGATGAAATTATATTTATGACTTAAAATTTTTAAAATACAAAATATGATAGATTAAGTTAATCAAAACCAATAGATGAAAATAATCTATTATATTATAAAGATGATAATATAAATGCACCGAGTTATATTAAAGTTACCATTTAAAACTAATGCTGTCATAAATGTACAATATTTTGATGATAAATGTTTATATTGTAAGTTGTTTACATCCAGCAAATCATAATATTTGTAGATTAACACACTATAAACAGTTTGAAAATAATTATAGGATAGATAATTTTCCTGTTAAAATTAAACCAATTCCAAAAATAAAAAGAGATAATAATGTGAAAATAAATGTATTCGATTTAATTGATTACCAAATAAATATGGTAATAATATAAAACATTTTACATTTGAACCTTTAGAACCTTTATATTTATCAGAAGATTATGATAAAATGATGTTATAGATATATTATAATTATAAAAAATGATTTTACGTGGATAAAAATATTGTTTTTTAGACTTTTTAAATTAAATTTTAATTCTGAAACAAGAAGCCCATGGGCCTTGAAGCATTGGTAGATTATACTTTGGTATTAAGTGGTTATAATGTTTTACATCTGCCGGCAAATCTTCTATGACGATGTTGATTGGGAGGACCACAGACTTAAAGGTCTATTTGTCTAGTACGATTTTATTCCTAAAAAAATGAATTTATTTTCTGCCGAACGATTTAGTCTAGGCTATTTCTACTGTTAAACAAAAAAAGATTACAAAAAAAGGAATTAAACCTGAAAATCATTTTCATACATAAATTTTAATGGTTACTCAAGAAAATAAATTTAATTCTGTTATTCATTATAGAATGTTAAAATTCTATCTAAAACAAGCAATGATATTTAAAACAGTACATAGATATATTTCATTTTGTCAATCTAAATGGTTAGAAAAATATATAGATTTTAACACAAAACAAAGAACAATATCTAAAACAGATTAAGAAAAAAACTTTTTTTAATTAATGAATAATGTGTTCCACGAAAAAACATATGAAAATATAGCTGCGAAGCAGCGATGACGGGTTTTCTGCAAAGCCATTCAGAAAGTTGGGAATTGTAGTAAATTGAAATATCGATACATAGAATCAAATGCATTGACAGATTCGAACCTAATATGCTACCACTGTGTAAACGTTAAATATGATCAGGTTTGAAACCGAACATACGCGGACGTACAATCAACAAATATTAATTTATTTGACCAGGCATTTATTTTGGCATTCAAACATCATGATACTGTATTATCACCATGCTTAAAAATGGATCTGTCCTATTAAGAACTCATCTTAAGCACCTGCTGAGTCGATAGATTGAGTGGATTTACAGATAAGAACGTATTATGATTTAGAATAGATTTAAGAAGTTAATGTTTTTATTGAAATATTTGAATAAATACATATATTGTAGTGTAGATTCAATCAATAAATTATGAATTGATCTGGTCTGGGTTTTCGGCTGATGTTGATTTTGGCTTTTATGGATTACAAATTCTATAGTGATAAACAATTGATACCTGCAACATGTCTGTAAATCAAACCTATTCCGCTAGTTGCGTGTGTTTCCTAATAAACGGTAGAGTCACTCTTGATCTGAGTTATTAGAAATATAATGTTCATTTAGTTATAGAAATTCATTGCCTTTTTGGAAATTCTGTAATAATATTTGTTCTGTCCCAATTTTTATTACTGTATGAACCAATGATATGCTTTGTAAATATGATGTAATAAAATAAATTTGAATTTGAATTAAATTTGAACATGAGAATCAAGCATAACTTGTGTTTTTTTCAACTTGTCTTTTGTTCCAGAGTTTCAATTACAATCAAATCCAAATTGGCTAAAAAATACATAGGACTAAATGAAATGAACCGTTAGTTACTGCAAACCTATTCCAGTGTTATGTCGATCGTGTTGAATCACTTTCCTTGAGTTGAAAGAATCAGATCTTCTATAGTGCAACATCGGTCGAAGAGAGATATCTTGGTGTTGACTCTCCTTGACCATCTAACTGCATGCATTCGACATTGGAATCAGCATCATACCCATTTGAACTGCAAAATATTCATACAACATGAAAACCTACAGTACATGTATACAGTAATCAAACTTTCACCGATGTTGGATATTTGAATGAACGTTGGGCTTATTTCAGTATTCTAAAGCAGGAAATAATAAGACCAATCAATAGGCCCTATTCCCATTGGAACAATTGTATAATGCATACGCTGTACCATCAGTCAGTCACTTATCAGTCAAGAATGGAGAAATCGGTATACCAAACCTACGAACAGCAAAATGTACAGGCCTACAATGATTTCGGGTATACAAGCCGTGACCACATTGACTAATTATGTCAGCAGGTCAGAGAAGGCCTGGCCAAATTTAATCACATGACTCAAATCAATTAGCCTTTCTGCGTGTGAATACTTCACTGTATTGTGGGATCATTCATTTATTACGTACGCATTAGGGGAGGGGGAGGGGTCAGGTAAATTACGTACTGTAATGCTTAATGTACATGAAAAAATGGCAGATTTTGCGTACAGAGGGGGAGGGGGTTGAAATAATCAAATTTTATGCGTACGTAATAAATGAATGATCCCTGTTTTAAAAATAGGCCTATCGAGTGAATTAGTAAATAGACTGAATTAGACTTTGACTAGTCCTGGCCAAATCCTATCCATGTTATAATTGCACCAGTTATAGTAACATCACTGTAGGGCCGACGAGAGGGAAAAAGTTGTGTTTGTAGTACATAGGCATGGTAGGCTTGTCGTACTCACTTAATACCCGGTACTTAAAACGCTGTTGTTACCAGTACGGTGATTTCTACAGGTTAGCCGTATGTGAGTATGTTGACGCTCAGACTTGCAATATTGGGATTCGAAACGAAACGAAAAAAAATCCAGTTGTAGTCCAGTGATTTACCCACTGTGCCACAGAACGTAACTGCAGGTCGGATGAAATTTGATTTACAAATAGCCTAGCCTCACCTAACCCAAACTCTATTCTTTCACGCATATTGCACGTTTGCATATTTTAGGAACTCACTTACGGCCTTTTTAGGGAACTCACGTACGGTTAAACTGTGGATATCACCGTACAGTCACTGGCACGTACGGGTAACAACTTCGTACTTAAAAAATGGTATTGCTACTAGAGGAACTCACGTACGGCGTCAGTAGGGAACTCACGTACGATTAACCTGTGGAGATCACCGTACAGTCACGTACGAGTAACAACTACGTACTTACTGGTATTGACTACTATATAATAGACCTATAGACAAATAAATACCGGTACTGTGGTAGGCTTTCTTAGCTTCCACACTTCACAACCAAACCAACTGACCAACCAGTATATTTATTCCCAGTACGCACCAACCGGCACAGGCCTAACACTGTTTGTCAACTGTGTGTACCGTAGTAGGCTATCGATAATCACCTGATACTTTTCTGTCGTTTGTTTTCTCTCTGAGACGAACGTAATTCTGCAAAAGGTTGAAAGCCTGTTTTGGTCGATGGCTAGTGACGTCATCAAGATCGCCTTTTTGTTACCCCCACAGCTAAACAACTCACTTTTAACGGTTACCCGCTGAATTTGAATTTGCCGTCAAGTGTAGTCTTGCTGGCTGTTGATTAAAAGATTGTGAATCATGTTTTCCGAACGTGTTAAGCTTGTCTCCGGACCAGTTGGTGGGAATATTGGTTTGAAAAAAGAGGTAGATTGCAAGATTATAAAAAACTCACTGGGTAACACCGTGCACGGTGGTGCAGGCGTCGCGACCGCGCGGCGGCAGGGCTTTTTAATTTTGGCTTTTGCCAGTTTTGGAGTCTTGTTATTGCCACCACGGCCACGTTACCACCACACTCACATTGTCGCTAGGCCTACTGTACTGCCACCACTTTACTTGCTACTAACTCGGCTAATTTGTCTTCATCCACGCTTACTCCCCCCCCCCTCCCAATGTTAACAAGTAATTTCTGCCAACCGAACCACCAGTCGCAGTAGCCGTAGGCAGTATACTATAGTGCAGTAGTGGGTACCCAGTGGCATGCCATTGCCATGCCACTGGGTATAGGCCTATGTTGCCCGTACACAGTCACCACCTATTAGGCCTTAAATATTCCAACAACCATTCCAAATCCAGCAACAAAAAATAAACAATAAATTTTAAGGCCTCGAAACAGAATGGTAGTTCCCTGTATTCAGAGTCAATGAAAAGGTATTTCTTGTTGCAGATAGATAGCCTAACCAATTTCATAATAAGTACTTTTCATTCCTTTATTTATATAGCCTAACTGTTCAATCCTGGCCCTGGCCACTGAGGGTGTATGCATTAGGTCTGGTCCCAGTTTCACTGAGCTAGTTAGCCAACAATTAAGCTGAGAAATTTTGTTAAGTGGCAATTCAGGGTCAGATCAGGAGAGTATACAGGGGTGTACACCCCTTAAAACTTTTAAGTTGCACTGAAATTTAAGGGGAAAATGAAAAATATCAACAAGTATTTTTAAAAAGCTTATATTCCAAAACATGTTCTCTGTAGGCCTACTTCCAAAATATAGGTGTTATGTTTTCTGGTGCCCTTTTGATTTTTATTTATATATGATACTGATACGTATGCCCTATTTTGGGCTGCACCCCTCCCTGAATCAGTCTGCCTGCAATTAAGAGGATGTTTATAGATAATTTGATTTAGAGGAATCTTTTTAATTTAGTGCCTGATGTTAGGCCTTCCACAGCCTGGTAGAGGTGGTTTAGGTGAACAAGTTAGTCTTCATACTGCAGGACTTTTAGGTGAAGGTGAAACTGGCCCTTGTTTATGCATAGGCTACTTACTGTGTGTGCACGCTTATCTTTATGCTTATTCAATTAGAATACCCATGTAGCTACCAAATAAGCACCGCTTCAGAAGTTTTTAGAAATTTTCACTTCAATAACACTGTGTTCTATTTTTGGGCACTAGCTACTATTATGCACAATTTTTTCAATCAATTCTATCACATTGATATACATATATGTGTCACTTCTTTTGCATATAGTAGGGTCTTACAGTAACCAGTGTGCTCTCTCACACCTCCCTGTGATATTGGCCTGAGACTGACAAATAATCTTTTTTGTAGCGTATTGGTCTCGTAGCAGACAGCATTTTAAAGTATGCTGGGCTAGATGGTGTAGGCTTATTTGAATGGACAAGGATCGTGTGCCCCGGAGGAACCATTGAAACATTGATGGAAGGTAATTTCTCGGTTCAGTACTGATTTATATTGTTCATTTTCATTGGGTTACTGATTAGTTGTATATTACAGAATTGAAAAAGGTGAAGATGCTGAATGTGGAACAACTAATCGTCCATGTTGGAACAAATAATATGACGCGTGATGTCCCGCTTGAGATTGTTCTGCGAAGACACGTTGAATTAATTCGATTGTTGCTCTATAAATGTACTGGGACCATCATTGTACCAGCTCTTTTTCCTCGATGTGATGAGTAAGTATCAAGAATAGATTTTTCTTGAAGTACTATATTTATGATCGATGTAATGATTTTTAAATTTCTTTCTTTTTTAAAGTTTCGATGCTGACTACTACTCATCCGATTTCAATAATTAAACTACCTACACTGACCTTATGTTGTTATCTTTTCATTGTTTACACTCCAAAGAATATATTTGAAGTTCAAGTGGCTGGAAATTGCCTCTAGAAATATTTTATTACCGCTTTTGTTTTACTAAAAAACGGTTCCTCGCGAGACTCACCCGCATGAAAAAATCAATATCTTAGCAACACAACAATGGATACCGCTCTGCGCGACTCGTGGTTATTTGACAAGTCATGAAAAATCGTTTCATACACAAAATGCGATGACAAAATGACTAAATAAACACAACAGTAAGAACAAGAAAGATCAGAGGTTTGCAATGATGGTTTATTTTTTGAAATCGGTTGAATGAGAGCTGAGTAGTGATGATATAATTAGAGTTGAATTAAAAAGAATTTAAAATCACCGCGTATATGGCTTCCGCGACTTAGTGTCAGGGGTCGCATTAGCGATATACCACTGACACTAAGGTTCTCAGTGAAGTTTATTGACGCATTTGGTTACATGAACTGATCAGCAATATACTTAAATGAAATAACCGGAATAACAAGAAATCAAAAATATTAAAGAGGTAACAAACAAATGCCCGTAAACCTGTCAGACACGCGAACGCCGGACTCGTAAACTCTTGGACTCGGACCCGCTGAGCAATAAATTCATAGAATTTACTTTGAAATTGATTGTGGAGAAGAGAGGGAATAATTCGATAGCTCTTCCTCATAAAGAAGAGAGAAATTTCGGAAAGAAAAGACAACATGGCTACTAATTGAACGGAGCCAAATTTTCGATGTTTACGGCTCGACAGTGCCTTTATAACGTGGATTTATCAAAATTCCCATGCAGTATCTGGAGATTAAAGTGAGCTGAAGGATATCATACGGATTGATTGTATCGGCGACAGCGGTAAGGTAAGGAAGCCTTTACACTTTTAACAAAAACTGTGTGGAAAAGGGAAAAAAATAATAATAATCACGCGAATTTCAATGGGGTTTTCTGTGAAGCAACAGAAAACCCTAAATATTAGAAATAGAAATGATATTGAAAAAGTTTGCAATGGAAAGAGAATTAGACATTTACAAACATATCCAAAATCTTTAGGAAATAGATTATTTGGTGAAAACTTAGCAGCAGTAAAAATTTAAAGATGAATTAGATCTAAAATTTATAGTTATACAACTAAAACTCATGAATCAATGTAATTGATCGGAATAACAAAGCACGTTATTGAAGAAATGTTCATTTCAAAGATTATAGAAATTGTATTTTTAATGAAGAAACTAGCAATCATGAAATGAAATGTTTAAGATCTGAAGATCATGATATAATTCTCTAATAATATAATCCATACAATTTGTCTCCAATACTCCATTATATAATCAATTAATTATCCACTTTTGAACCATATATTAAGAAGAAAAATTACCATCTTCAAAATATTTTGTTATTTTAGTTTTAATTAATTCAACATTTATATTATCATTAGTTTCATTTTCATATATTTCAGTTATAATATTTTCTTTATCATCAAAAATAAAATCTTCGTCTAATTCATAACTTTAAAGATTTTCTAATAAAATCACTAATTATTTCTACATTATAAAAATTACTTTATTTATAGTTGTTTCATAATTAAATGTAGTATTTTTAATATGTGTTATCACATCATTAATATCAAATTTCATTTCTTTTTCACGTTTGAAATCAAAACCAAAACATATACTCGTTCCAACAATAATATTCATATTTATATTGGGAGTAAAATTACACATTACATCTTTCATAAATTACATGAACATTATCCAAATCAATTAGATATCCATTATGATTTCTTATTTCAATTAGATATCCATTATGATTTCTAATTTCTAATTTGAAATTATCAAATTGTGAAATACAAGGTTTGATTTCACATTCAGATAAATAATAATTTATTAGTGTTCCTAATTGTTTTACATTTTCAATGGCAAATTACTTAATAAACTAGAATTACAAATTGAACTTTCATTTGCATCGAATGTTTTTGTAGGTTCTATTAAATTACAATAAATATAACAAGAGGCCCACGGGCCATATACCTTCATGATGCAGTAGAAGAAGAATGATTCAGTATTCAAAGTTTTACAGAAAGATTTACATTGTAACGATGTAACAAGTTTTAGAATAGTTAAGATGGTATAGGCTATGTGGCGATAATGTTCATTTTCTGTTAAGATATCCTTACATGAAAAGACAAGCACATTCTTGCTGCCCCAAAGATCACACTACATGAAATAAATTGCCCATGGGCAAAGTCAGGTTTACCTTAAAAGCTAGAGGTTGTTTGGAAGGGCATTGCTTGAAAAATCTTTTTAATTCGTGACTTCAAAGTTCCACAAGTTTATATTGTATTTTATCTTTCTTAAAGAATTATTTTGTAGTCAAATAAGACCAAAGATATACATTTGTTTACGGTCCACGTCCAAAATTTTGTAGGGTACAGGTAGACGCGGCAGGGAAGCTATTCTATAATTTCCAAAAAATGTGTTTCACAATATGAAAAAATATTCAAATAAGGCCATCCCAAAATAATTGTCTGTTTGCCGAAACACCGACTCAACTTTTCAGGATGAGTCGGTAGATAGGTAGAAATTTCTTTTGCAAAATTTTTGGGCAAAAAACCCAAATTTTTCACCTTTGGGCTTTTTTTACATGGAAACAATATCGAAAAAAAAAATCATCTACGTTGTGCACGGGAAATTTGTCTAATAGCGTAGATTTCAAGAAATATTCTAAAATTATAACTTCGTCCAGAGCGTCATCTCTGAAATGAAACAGTACATTGAATATGTGCGCGCTTTTACGTTACCAGCTTTAATTTTGTCACTAATAGAATGAATGGCAGCTTATTGGAACACTGCCAGTTTCCTGGAAAACTTAAACTAGGCCACATCTCAAGGCATGTTTTCACACGATGCACACTTGAATTCAAACATACGTAGCTCATACGTCGGCAGTGGGTCGGTCGGTCGGCCGTTTTTATCAAACATGACATTTATTTCAATGAATCCCAGAAAAAAAGTTTTCACTCGGTACCTTTGAAGTCGGGTCGGTCGGGTTACGGCAAACAGACCATTATTTTGGGATGGCCTAAAATTCATATGATGTCACATATCAGAGGGTGTTGCTGAATATTGGGTCATGGAAACCTCTTTCAATGTTGGCCACGGAAGCTAAAATACCGGTACAGAAGAAATCGACTATAAGATCGTTTTAAATCCTGGAATTTACCCCTACAATATTCAGACCTCGACCTATAGTTTGCTGCTTAGTATTTTCAGGTCACAAGAAATTACAATTTATTACAAATTCTATCGAACAGAAAACACAGCGCTCATCTTCTGCTACGATTAGTCAGCCTATTTTCATTTCAAACGCGCACGCGTTACAGCATCACCTTGAGTAGTATACTGTACGAGCTTGTGTGTGTGTGTGGTGTAGCACTCCGCGTGCATGTGGAGGCCTCGTGTAAGTGAATATTCGCTTACACCTCAATGTCAATCAAAACAATCACCGAGTACTAAAATGAAACAATACCTATGGCAGATGAGTGAAATAATTACATCCTCACCAGCAATGAGCATTTGAAATCGGCACGTATACGGTACCTAGTTCAATGAAACGTACGCCATTCTATGGCTTTCCCATAATTATTTTAGTAGCGCCGGAATTCCCCGTAAATCCCCAAAACAGCCAATCCCATTTGCTCGTAGAGATGACGCCCCCAATCGGTGTCATTGCAATTTTATACGCGAGAGCTAAGAATTCTCCCGCCAAAAACACTTTTTTCGTAGAATTTTAATTCAGTTGACCATGTCATCGACGGAGGTTCGCCTGTGTCTTCAATCGCATCGATTCTACGTCGTTTAAGCCGAGAACCAATGAAACAAATGCTCACATAAAAAAAAACGTTCCGCAATTTTACATGAATTGGCTCAATGCCAACATCATATCGCTGACAAAGGTAAACCAAAAATGCATGAAGAATTGGTGTAGGCATCGTGCTGAAAAGAAATCCAAGATGGATGGCAACTCTGGTGGCCATACTTGAACTCAATTTTCAATAAGGGGTAGACATTTTACCAATAATTCTTACACCTAGTATCATGAAAAGGCATCAAGAATTGCAGTTCGTTTCGTGCAAGAAATTCAAGATGGATGACCTTGCGGCCATATTTGAAAGCCGATGACCTCCATGTACAAAAGGCATGGACAGTTTACCTATTCTGATCCTCACACCAAATTTTGTGGAAATCCATCAAGAATTGCGGGCTGCATCGTGCAAACAAGAAATTCAAGATGGACACCCCAATGGCAGCCATATTTGTTCACCAATGACATTTTTTTACAATAGGGACCCAATCTTCAAGCTAATTTTCTCAAAGATGCATCGCAAATTACAGGCGAATTACTGTGTTGAATTCAATTCAATACGGGATATCGACAGATTCAAGTTCTGAATTACTCGTTTGATGGCGCTAGTCAGAACCGGAAATTGGAACCTAAATCGGCCATGTTCTAGTTCATTTGCAGTAGAAATCTCTCGCTTCAAGTTTTTAGTTAGCGATATTTTACATACTATACAACGGCACGCATAATCCTTTAAGTATGATATCGGGACAATGTGTTGAATTCGATAAAACCCCACTTTGAACGCTAAAGATTACTAGAAATGTAAAAAACACCCAATAATAAGAAATTTAGCGATGACGCTCGATGCAGCTAACGGTAGTAATGACTGGTGCCGGGTGTCATCACTTTGTTGTTAAGTTCAAGACTCTTAAGGTAAATATGTTGCAGGCTACACTGATAAAATAATATTATGAAATAAAATTGATTTTAAAAGGACTAAACTCGTAGATTCATAATGAAAATATGAAAAGTACCAGGACTAGAACCAGCAATCAAAATTGGGCCTTCAAGTGCTGCCACCAAGTGACACTTGGCAACCAGTCTTCCATCCAACCATCGTCAGCAGTTGCAAAATGTTTTTTGATAATTCTAGGACATTTATAGTGATTTCTAGAGGTTTTATCATATCCATCGTAGTGGTAGGATATCATATTTGAAGGATTATGCGTGACGATATATAGTAAGTAAAATATCGCTCATTGAAAACTTGAAGCGAGAGATTTTCATTGCAAATGAACTAGAGCATGGCGGATTTAGGTTCCAATTTCCGGTTCTGACTAGCACCATCAAACGAGTAATTTCAAGAACTTGAATTTGTCGATATCCCGTATTCCAGAGGGCCTAGCTTAGGCCTGTACAATAGGAGTCAATAATTATTCGACTTTTTGAAAAACCAGCACAGACGCCTATTCAAATCACATGTAATAAAAAAATTGACTGCTTCTTAGTTTTATGTCCCTGTTTTCATCGCGCACGTGGTTGAAATGATTGTTTACATCGAACGTCTTCAACTGCTGATACAATCGCACCCACCTCTGTCAATCATCTCAGGTAATTGATTTATATACTAAAATGCTCACCATGAAGACACTATGCGGTGAATCAATCCGGAATTTTTCAGTAGAATGTCAGACACTAGCTACCTTTCTTTAAGGGTTTATTTGTTGTATGTCATTAACAATCACTTATATAGTACTTTATTCATAACTTTGAAGCGGCGCGCCGGCAGCGAACGCTCAAGCAAGGTCAGTCACGTAGGCCAACGATAACACGAAACAGACCACGGTTTTGCCGGTTAAGAGCGTCTCTCCACATGAATTAGAGGGACTGTAATGGACCACTCGTTGACACTAAACTTTAATTATATTCGTATGGATAGAATCAAGATAATTCCACCCTATAATTCCACTATTCAACGATCGACGCGCAGCTTATACATGGCGACGCCATTCAACACGTTCGTCACGATGTATCTCTACACACATCCAAATCACACTTGAATTACAAGTTTTGACCTATGAGAAACGATCGAAATCTAGCAATTTGATAGGGAAAATAGCAGCACTATGGTTGAAAAAAGTTGATAAACCACTTCTGACTGTCTAATCATTTAAAAGCTGCCTTCACACGAAATAATTTCCGCCTTATCACAGGGTTAGTTCTAAACCTGGCATGTCATATGGCATATGGCATGGCATTTGGCATTTGGTATGGCATTTCCTTTGAATCAAAATTTATTTCACTGATTTATATATAATCGATATATAGATATCATAAGTTAGATAGCCAGTTTGAAAATAAAACTCTTAGTCAAAATCGCGAACCAATAGTAAATGAATATACTAAGTATGGAAAATAACAGTTCTAAACAGAGGCACCGCAAATACAGGTGGCGCCACAAGACACGAGCTTCATCGAAGACGCCGTAAACTACAACAAGGTTTATTTCTAAAAGGAAATATGCTGCGACAGGTGGTTTTGCAAAGTCATTAAAAATCAAGATCAAAAGCCTCTACAATACAATACATATAGGATACAATTCTTCCGATTTTGGAGGGAGAAGTCTTAATAAAGATTGAATAAATTAAGGAAGATTAAAAAATCGGAAGTAATAAACGAACAGTTTAAAAGCGGAAGCACCCGTCGCGATAAAACGAAGATTGAAATATTACAAAATCATTATGAAAAACGGAATGAAAAGAAACAAATGCTACCGTTGATAGTATTCACGTACAAATTGTAGAATGATAATGGAAATTAATTGAATACAAGTCAGGAGAAGAGCAAAGAGATTTAGACAATCAATCCGGCGGCTTGAAATAAAGAAACTCCTTAAAATGAATAAACTCGAATGCAAGATCTTTGCTTTCGTATAATTTGTTAATTACAAGGGTAGACCTAAGGTTCATATAAATCCCGGCTATATTTTTGAGTTTTGAATTTTGTAATCAGGGTATCTAAAAATAGTATTCATCATAAGCGGGACGTCGATTCAGCAATTAATTTTTCAGGGAAGAGCCGATCCCGAAAGGCTCATTGCTAATTAAAGTTGAAAAATAAAATACATGAACGTTTTTTTCTGAATACTAAAAGATTCATAATTTTATTTGTGTTCTGTCCACTTAATTGCAGAAATCCGCAATGTATTTGCAGTACTGGGAACAATAAAGTAAAATATAGCTGCAAGCAGCGATAACGGGTTTCTGCTTTC
This sequence comes from Tubulanus polymorphus, assembly GCF_964204645.1. Taxonomy (NCBI): domain Eukaryota; kingdom Metazoa; phylum Nemertea; class Palaeonemertea; order Tubulaniformes; family Tubulanidae; genus Tubulanus; species Tubulanus polymorphus. The sequence goes on from NC_134026.1 coordinate 13,357,798, forward strand.
TGGATAGAATGGGATGCGAGCAAAGATTTCACCCGAAATCAGTTCGTTACATTCCGTTTTTTTTTTGAAAGAGTGCCACCTAGGGGTCAACTCACAACATGGATATGTTGACCCACATGTGCTACTTCGTGCATGTGCTACTACGCGCAAAGTTCTAATGTGCCAGGTTTTGGGGGAAATAACATCGAGAAGAACCAAGCTACGGTGTTTTTACCATTCCCTAGTGACAGTTTAAGCGCATATTCGGTTATTATTAGTTCCGAAAAAAAGTCGACTAGATAAGAAAACCGAATTTGGCCCAAAGCACAAATTTGGCCTATAGGGTATAGAGTCAAGCGATCGGGGACTACAATTCACATATGAAATTGACGTCCAATAACCATTATAACCATCACTTTCGTACCCCCCTCCCAAAAATTTTTATTCCTGTATATTATTAATCAGGGAGGTATGTAGAGTCAAAATAAATTACTTTTGACCAAAAAAAATAATTTTTTCCAAGCCAAAATTCTGATAATTTGGGGCCGATTTCCTCGATTCAAACCATATTTCCGCACTAATTCGGTCGGCCATATTTCCGCACTAATTGCCACCTAAAAATATCTGAATAGATACATCTCAATAAATTTAATTGAATTGACAAAATTTCGTTTTTGGGCATATAACTTTTCTTGATCAGAACATCTGTAAATCAATAGCTAAGTATGAAAATAATGCAAACATACGCGTCATTTTCAGAGATGGTTATGTTTGAAAACATGGTTTTTTGCAAAGTTTTAATGTCATGGCATTTCAGTGGAGAGTTAGAAACTTTGATTAACATCCAATATGGCGTTGTTGACGTCGCGAATCGGCGAAATAAAAATTTTTTGGAGGGGGGTACGAAAGTGCAATAGCGCCAACATAATCACGAACAGTACCATCACTCCTCATTACTAACTGTCACTGGTCTCTGGCTAACAATCATTCTTTATCGGTGCAGTGGGTAGGTATTTTCAACTGACTTTGTTCTTCTATGACATTACCATCGCCGCTGCGTCACGATGACATACATGTACAACCTCCAATTGGGACCTCTAATTTGTAATGTATGTGATGTAAACTGACTTTAGACCGTTTAATATCGACGATAACAAGGTATCACCGACGCTGACATTTTCTGACGCTAACTAGTATGGCCCGCCTTTTGGACCGGACCAATTCAATTCAATTAAAAAAACGCGTACCGGTACAATAAATAAATAAACCGCTGTTGATTTTTCGAAGTATTGATATCCACGAACAAAACTATACTATTATAGAATGTTTAAAAGGAACTGCTTTTAATAACAGTATGAATAAACTTACTTCACAAACAAGGAAGTACATATTTAACTCGTGAATGGTCGAATCCCAGTTATTCACAGTAACCTGTGTTTTGGATATTCTCGGAGCCTTCCTTTTTCATTTATTTATGAAATGACGTCACAAACTTTCAAATTCGCGCCAGAATGCGCGCCATGATTGATGAGTGCTATTTCCACCGGAACTATCTTTAAGTAACTTCACGTTTAGAGTAGGAAGCACAGTACATCCATAGAAACTACGCGCAGAAAGAGACTGTTATATTATTATCAGAGTTTAACATTTCGTTTCAAAGTTGTTAGTAGTCAAATCTAATAGAAAATGATTTTTATGTTACGAAACTCAGTGGAAAATATGTTAAAATAATAATCAGCAGGAATCCAATAGGGTTTCTGCCGAGGCAGCAGAAACCCTAATAAAGTATTGAATAAAGTAATAATTAAGTATATCTGAATAAGTATTAATAAAGTATATTTGAACTTGAATTGAGCCCACTAGGTGGTGGTATTGGAAGACACCAGGTGGTTTGATCATCTTAATATATTAATGCTCCAGCGCCGTGGCGCTGTCGCAAAAAACGTGAAAATACGTAAGTGCTAAGTGAATAATTCAATAAAGTCTCTGTTTCCAAAGAAATAAGTCGAAATCTTTTCTTATTTTTTTCGAAAGAAACTGACCCTATCGTATTTTTTCCAGGAGTACAAAGGATGGAACATGTAAATCAATCAATCATTGCAATTCCGCCAATTTTTATCTTAGGACGAAGGTTCTGACTGTGGAGAGGACAAAAGCACTACAGGAGGAGCGATTTGTTAAAAGGCGCGATTAAAGAAAACAGGAACGATTTGATTTTAATTGCGCAATTAGAATATGTTTTGAATTACGGAATTTAGGAAAAAATAAAAGATACTAAATTCTATTTGAATGGTCTTGGCATGCCATGCAATATGCCAAATGCCATGCCCTGCCATGCCTTGCCAGGTTTAGAACTAACCCCTTATCACAGGTGCACTCTACCACCGTAATTCGCCCATTCAACGATAAAAACTTACCCACGGTCTTACTATCGGCATTTTCTAATAATTTAGGGAAATACTTTAAAAAAGCGAAATTTCACACTCTGCGTTAATAAGATTAAAGTATTTATTCGTTTGACAAATCTTCCACTGAACTGTTCCTCTGTTCCTGTTAATTAGGAATCACACGCAACAAGTGGAAGAAGTTTGATATTTGAACACATGTTGCAGGTATAAATTGTTATCAGTAGAGAATTTGTAATCCATAAAAGACGAAATCAACATCGGCCCGAAACCCAGACCAAATCAATTCATAATTTATTGATTGAATCTACACTACTATATATGTATTTATTCAAATATTTCAATGAAAAGATTAACTTCTTAAATCTATTCCAAATCATAATACGTTCTTATCTGTAGATATACTCGATCTATCGACTCAGCAGGTGCTTGAGATGAGTTCTTAATAGGACAGGTCCATTTTTAGCGTGGTGATAATACAGTATCATGATGTTTGAATGCCAAAATAAATGCCTGGTCGAATAAATTTATATTTGTTGATTGGGGGACGCTGAAAATGCACGACATGAAAATGAATGTAATGGAATATTCCTACAATGAAAACATGAGAATAATCCACCATAAGAAAATACTAGACACGGCACAACCTGATAAAACAAGAACTGGAAAATATAGGAACGTACACACTGGATTATAAAATAAACATCCAAGAGCGGAATATACAAGAAATACCCCTTACTGGAAAATACAGGAACTGGAAAATGTAGGAATTTCCTGAATATTCCAGTTCCTGCAGAGTGTGATGCATGTTTTTCTGGCATTTTCCTGTTCTTGTACTTTCCAGTTCTTGTTTATTATTGATGTGCACATTCTTGTATTTTCATGTCATGCTTTTTCTAGTTCTTGTATTTTCATATTGTTCATTTTTAGCATCCTACTGTCTATCGCTGAATGTGCACAACATGAAAATACAAGAATTCATTAATGATCTTTATATAGAAATTTCGGGATTTCATCCAGTTTTCAATAAATAATTAGTGACATATGGCCTATAAACATTTGCAATAGCAAAGATCTTTAATCATCCACGAAATTATTCTCTTTCTAGTGTTGATAATGCATCATTTCATTATTCTAATGTTTATTTAGATTATTAGTACCAAATGTAAGCGAAGTTGAAAATTTGATATAGATATTCTTAAGAATTCCACGTATTGGCATTGTATGTACAGTTTTACAGGATTAGTGTAGTGTTATTAGGGGAAGAATTATTAGCAAGCTAATTTAATTCGAGACAATATCCAAGTAACCGATGAATTGGGGGAAAAATTGACGTATAAATTACATTCACTGTATCCCTAGGAAGACAACAATGTTAGTTTGTCTTCTACTCATAATTAGTTTAGGGGATGCTAATTAGAATATGCCTATATATCGGGTGCTGCATGTCACAACATACCTTTTCTGCGTTGAAGAGTTTTGTCCAGGGACAGCGAAGATTTCCGAAAATAGACATCGAATCATTGTAAGTATGAAAACTTGTTTCTGCGACATGGATAGAATTTTGTTCTTATAAATTTTGACTAGAAAGTTATTAGATATGATAACATGCACTTGTGATTATATCGTCTTTGGTTTATTTTAACCAGAGGTATTGTTAGCATGGTTAGCAACATGAACATCTTATTTCGTACGCTGTAGGCTTATTTCCTTAATACAACAATACAAATGTTACTTAATAGGTCAACGTGTTTATTTCACGAATGAGCTTTTACTATTAATATGTAGTAACTTAATAGAACGATAACCACACTCAAACGTGGTGAACGGATAATAAGATAAAAACCCAATATCTACATATTAAAAGATTTTAAATCAAGAATTCATTTATTCGAACAATCTAGAATATATAAAATACACGACGTTTCGATCTCACACTAGAGATCATCGTCAGGTGTGAGATATACACTAAAAACAGGGGTATATATACAGGAGAGAACAGGTTAATTGAGTAAATTGGTGAGTGAGTAAATAATTAGTGTTTGGCAAGGCACTGTATGTAGTAACTTCATGTAGTAACTTCATCAGAAGCGCGTTTACACGTTTAGATCGGTCCAATTTGGACCGGACCAAGCGAAATGTCTGATCTCGATTGGTCCGAATGTGGAAAATTCCCCTGGGTAAAAATCCCCAAGGTAAAAATCCCCAAATATTCAAAGTAGGTAAACATCCCCACTTGGTGATTTTGGTGATTTTCATGAACATTTCAAAGCAAAATGTTTCTCAAACTTTATTCATTTGCAATAAGAATGCAATATGTTTGAACTGTGCAATGAAATCTTTCGTTGGGATCAATTCTTAAGTAAATTGTTACAATCAAATAAATTGTTAGAATTGATATAATAATAATAAACTTTTGAACTTTAATAATGAACTTTTTATTTCTAATATCTTAAAATTCAAACTGGAATTTTCTTGAACTATGAACTTTTTTGTTATCTTATGGTATATTTGAGCTGTGCGATACCATGCATTGTAAGAAATAATGAACTTTTAATTTGAAATATTTTAGATTCAAGCTAAAAAAAAGAAACGCCTAGCTGACATACGAGCTCATTCACAATTTCGACTTATTATGTCAAAACTCGACTTAATAAGTATTATTATAACATAAGTATATTATATCTTTGGCAATACAGTGTACACAATATTATATAAAGAGTAAATTAGTAGTAGTTTTCCACCTCTCAATAGCCCCTTAGGGGTCATTCATTTATTACGTACGCAGTAGGGGACTGGGAGGGTGGGTGTTCAGTGCAATTGCGTACTGTAATGCTTAATGTATATGAAAGAATGGCCGATTTTACGTACAGAGTGGGGGGGGGGGGGTTGAAAAATTCAAAATTTATGCGTAAGTAATAAATGAATGATCCATTATCTAAATTGCTCGGTGTACTTGTTAGTCAGGCCAGGGTCTAAACACTTCCCTGGTCAGGCCTAGGTCAGGCTATCAGTCTAATGAGTGCGCTTAATTGCCATTTGTTTCCCCTGTATTCCATTCATCTGGGGATATGGTCTATGATGGTACATACTGGCCATGTTTAATGCGAATGTAAAAAAGGCCCAAAAATGGCCAAGGAAAAAATGGCCAGGGAAAGAATGGCCAAGGTATTTGCCTAGGAAAAAATGGCCAAGGAAAAAATGGCCACAGAAAAAAAGTCCAAGGAAAATTTATGAGAACTACTGACAATGTTGATAAACGTTAAGCTTTCAATTTAATGACAGCATTTATTTTTCATGGGGCTAAAAATAATTAAAATCGGTATAATGAGTTCAGAAATGTGATTCATTTAATTTCATTACATAATGAATATATCAAGATCTATCCTGATAGAACTATCATGCAAGTGGGCAATGGATAAACTTAATAGTAATAAACTTAAACTTAATAAATTAACTAAATTAATATTTCAAAACATCTAAGTAAGCTATTAGGGCACAGAATGTCTTAAATCATCAGAGGTAAATGCATTGAAATTGTGTGAAAATTTACATAGCAAACTGGTGTAGTGTCTGATAACATCGAATTGAGATATGCTCATCATAGATTTACCTAAACTAATCCAGGAATAGGTCTAATAATCTCAAAAAGTGACATGTCAAAACATCGATGCGTTTGATTTTATTTTTAGTCAATGAAATGATGGTTAGTTTTCTATTTAATCATCCTTGGCCTTTTTTTCCGTGGCCATTTTTACCTTGGCTATTCTTTCCTTGGCCATTTTTTCCTGGCCATTTTTTTCTTGGTCATTTTTTCCGTTCACCGTTTAATGCACAGTGTATAATCGTCCATACCTTACCATGAATGTAGGTAAAAATTCACTTTTTGATCAAACAAGATTATTAAGATTAGATTAAACGTTTTACAACAATATTTAAATCTGAAATTTTCAATGATTTAAAATTTTCATTAACAATGAGACTGAAATGTGTTTGAACTGCGCAATGAAATCTTTCGTGCGGAAAAGGGCGCCCCCGAGTAGGGTGCCCTTCGGTGTTGAAACAAATACATCCAAAACGATGAGTTTGACTCGCAATTACTAAAAAACTAATAAAGATAATTGAAAACGGTAAAAAGTATATAAGACCACATATAGGTGTATATTGATCCTGAAAACTCAAAAAAATTTAGATCAAAATTTGTAAGAATTATATATTTATTGTTTTGAATGAGATGAGCAATAATTCAAGTTGAATTATCGGGAAGGAATTGTTGCATCAACTTTATAAATAATATGTGATATCATAAAAAAGTTTATTATCACCCGAGTTCATCGATATTTTTACTTTGTTTCTATCTTAACCAAATCCAGAGATATGAACGAAAAAATTAAACCGGAGAAAAATAGGGACAAAAAAATCAACAATGCGGACCCGGCGGGTACCCAATAAAATGGCGCCTGGAAACTGTAAAAAGGCTCGTAAATCGCTTAGCATAAGGATTTTTTTACTCTTCACTAACAATTATTTATCTAACGTTCAGTGATCGTATTGTACATGTAATGGATGGAATTTCCTTCATGTAGAGTTGAATAAAGAATAAGAGTTTGAATCTATTTTGAGTTTTTTAAACAGTATGTTCAATTTCATTGCAAATTTTAGTGAAATCAAATACGGGCAGATTTTTAATGTATTTTAATGTTTTAGAAACCAATAGCAGATTTATTTGGATTAAATCCAGAACTTATGTATGGAAATAAACTGAAGGTCGTTCTACCATTTTCACATAAAAAAACCATATCTAGCCCATCGTACAAGAGAAGATGCCATCAAAAATTAGTATTTTTTTCTGAGATGAATTTAAAGTTCAACTGTTTTCTTTTCTTCAGAGGCAACACACAGATCATTCATCGGCAGATGAAATCGCTGAGTTAAAATTGGTAAACAAATTCAGAAAGCGGGCTGCTGAGGAAGATCTGTCACTCAGACAGATTTTCGATGAAGAATCTAGAACAAATGATGTTCGGGACCGAATAAGTTTCTGCGACATAGAGAGTGGGATGAATAAAAGACGGAGATTGAATCAACCTGCGCTGCCAAATACATTGGGGGAATTGCCCGCTGCAATCCTCAATAGCGTTCACAATGAGATGGCTGATGGTTCTCCGTTTTTTTTGTGGTGTTGTTGATGATGGTGCCGATGGATTTGCGTTGATATTTGCTAGTGATGCACAGATCCAACTACTCACTGGCCGGAAATCAGTCAGTATGGATGCAACCTGATTTTCGGTTTCAAAGCTGAACCACATTTGACTTTTACACAGCGGTTGAATATTAGGTTCGAATCTGTCTATGCATTTTATTCTGTGTATCGGTATTTCAATTTACTACAATTCCCATCATCCTGAAAGGCTTTGCAGAAAACCCGTCATCGCATATATTTTGAGCTTAGTTTATTCGATGATTGAATAAACTAAGCTTAATGACAAAGTATTTGTATGAATAATCTTAAAAGGCAATTGGTATTCAATGTCTTCTACAGCTCGGCACTGTACACCGGACCCAAATGTTCGGATGATATGCCACCCTCGTGTAATTATGAATTGTAAGTCATAATTCAACATTGGATCCTAAATTTCAACACTTACTTCGTATGCTAAAGTAGGTAAATATCGGTGTTGTTGCAGAATCACGGAATCGCAGAATTTTCCAATAAAGGACCATGGGTCCATTAGGATCAACTGAGTACATTTTAGTTTTGAGCACAAAAATCGATTTGTTCTTGGATGTGCAATAACGTATAACCAGCTGACATACATGAAACCATGGTGCAATTTGTAGCAAGCATGTGTAACTTTGATGATATACATGGTAATGGGTCTTCCCTATGAGTCACAAGTGCGGGTAGAGAACAGTTCTTGATATTGTTACTAGGAAAACCTTCGAGAGGGATTTCCAAGTGATGCCCTTATGAAGAGATTTCCTTGTGATGTCATGAAACTAGGTCAAGCATCGATTAGTAGAATGGGGGAAAAGTTCATTGAAATTTTACACATTCTCTCCCAGCACATCAAAATGGCTTAGAGCTGATGGACGAAATTAGCCATATCAATTCCACCACCTATTGCCCTCATAATGACAAAATATCAGCTGTTTATATCCAGTGGTTACAATTTGTGCCAACAAGAGCTAACAGAAAGTTACTCTCAGAACCATTCTATAAGGATCATCACAGAACGTTGAATTTCTTCATTTTCACTATAAATATTAACCGGGTTTTTCCACGGGCTACCCCTTTCCGGACAAGGCACCGGATGCATGTTTTCATTACCGGTACCCGGTAGGCCTCAGTGATAATTTATTACTATCGTCACTCAACAAACTGATCTATGTGATAAAACAATCTAGAGAAATATCCCATAATGATCGATGTCAATCGAAAATAAATAAAAATTTTAAGCATAATCTAGCTGTGGGTTTTCATGCGTGTCGAGGATCTAAATTGTGATTTATGCGAGTGTGGTGTATGTAGAAAAATTTGTACAAGTTGAACGATATTAAAGATTATATAATGGTTCCTTTTTATAACTTTGCTTTCTGTGAAAAGAAAGTTGTAACATTCCAGTTGATTCCTTGGACCATTTAGTACCGATAACAGTGTTATCGGTACGAAATGGCATTTTCTATCAAAAATAATTTTCAAAGAACCGGCTCATGTTTTGGCGTAGCACATTTCACGTTTGCAGCCATCTGAAACGACGGCACGACCTAAAGCAAGCTTGCTCAATACCCGAACTGATAATATGCGGATCTCTTTTTCCGACAAGATTCTGACTGCTGCTGCAGGTAACTGGCAGCAGTGAACGGTATCATAAAACAATGTCATATAGAATTGCGTGCAAATATTGAGATTCGAAGCATACTCAGTGTATCGATAGGTCCGGTGCCTTGGTCAACATTGGGTATCCCCGCGGGAAAACCCAGTTACTATTTATAGTGAAAGTGAAGAAATTCCGTGTTTTTGGAAAATTCCGCGATTCCATGATACCTCGATACGACAACACCGCATAATTAAACCGTTTATAATTAAACTAAATGCACCTCCTGATTCACGTACATCCACATTGGCGATGTGATAGAATACATCCATGATTCTTTTTATATATTATAACTGGAGGATGCTGCCCTCTCTAGGAAATAATACAGAGCAATAGGTGATTGTTTACGGTACGTAGGTCCGAAAAACAAAATATGCATAATATGCATATTCTCTTGCTAACACATACACGAAGACTAGCAACTTAGAGACGTTTCTGGCATAAGTATACACTATTTTTCTCCGAGACAACCTTCTTGTCTGAGTTAATAGCACATACTCCTCTACGTCAGTTCTTGCGAAAGAATGAAATGCTTGAAAAGAGGGTGCCCCCAGTTAAGGGTACGAAAACGACTCGTTCGAACGCTATGAGTAAAAAGCCACCAAACCCTCAGCTTAAAACCAACGATTATGTGTCTAGCCTACGACAATGGAACATGAAACATGAATGAGGGCATAAAAGTATAATTCCATCTTAAAATCAGATGAAGTACGCGTAATCAGTTGATTTTAGATGATTTGGGACCCAACATTTTTTTTAATCTTTTACTGAACAAATTGTAGTTTGTTGATTTCTGATTCAGTCCATTTTCAGCGTGACATCAGCGTTTATGTACTTCACTAGCAATAATTCACGCTGGGACATTTAAGTTTCAGTCGGGCAATTGGAACGAGATGGTCATCATCACCGGAGAAGGCAATTTTTGTAAATTTTTTCAAAACATTTTGTTCCAGCGCACAAAAAGCAGTGCCATTTAAGTGCTGTATTGGTATCGAACGTCTCTTATAGTACTATACTAAGAGGCGACAATAAGAATACAGAGCGGATTCCAACAATATCATGGGGCGATAATACGAATGGAGTGGATTCTAAAAAGGAGAATAACGCTGTATGGGCTACATCCTGGCGAAAATGAGTGGAAAACGAACTATGGAAGTACCATTATCTTCGACGAATGTTAAACATTTTGATACTGTACAGTCCCTGATATGGTAACTTCAAAGTGATAGTGACCTCATTACTCACCACAACCAAATTAGGCATAAGGTACAACTTTGCAAATAATTGTGGCATGTAGCAAAGTATGTATGATATGAAATACAATGCACCTGGGTGAACCTATACCAAAACGTAGGATCTTGTGACCAGAATCGATGCACATTGACCTACAATTTCGAAAGTATTTTGTGGTAAGAAAATATGTATAAAAATGTACCCGTTATAAATTCAAATACTACTCGGGAGTAAAGAACTAATGACCTTTTTTAACTGCAACTTTGCAGTTGCTATTCATTAGAAATATAATGAGAAGACTTAGATATAATTCAATATCCAACTACCATTAGATAGGAAAATAAAAGACTCGGTAACCCCATTTCTAAATGAGATGATTTGGCATCTGACAATATACACAATTTCAAGACTCCAAGTTTAACAGTTGATATTTACGTACACAAACCTTTTTTTCATACTGATAAAAGAACCTCACCTTTGGAACACCTCTGCAATCCTACACTTTGGTGAAAAATATCAAATTTCGAAGGAAGAATCAGGCAAACATTTGGAATTAGACGTATGATTGTACCTGCTTTAACAATAGCTACGTTATAAACATTCCCCTTCTTTTTACATTCTAGTGTAGTGCAATTGTGTTTTGCCGACCACTTATCACCTGCATTTCGACACGCTCCATTGATATCAACACACCCTGCGCACAAAAAAAACAAGTTGTCATTAACAGTAATCAGAAACACACTGAATAACTTACACGTGATCAAAATAACATTACAAAGTGTACCAATAAAATGCCTATTTTTGTATAGTCGTACGCGGCCTCGGTGGCTCAGTGAGAAGTGGGTTCAAATCCAGCTGGCTGCTAACAGTGTGCAAACAAACAAAGATTTATCATTACCTAAAAGCTTGGATGTAGGAAAGATGTTGTTTAGCAACCTAGCCTATTTACGTAGGTCTGTAAAGTTTGTCCGGTTCCGAAAACTGGTGTCCAAGTCAGGACCCGTTGCCAGCCATGTCTTCGAGTTTGTTGGATTTCCATAAAAGTGGAACCCTTTGATGGGAGTGGAGGTACCCACGCAAATCCCGGAAAGAAAAGAAATTTCGCAACTGCTAGCATTTTCGGCTGAAAAAAATGTCGGTTAAAATTTTTTTTCTAAAATTTGGTCTCGAAAAAAGTAAGTTTTGAAGCAAACGAGAATATCATGACCAAAACTAATGAAAGTTTTAATTTTGAGTGCATCTTTTGAAATCGGTGCCTTCATTTCTTACGGCTGGTATATCGGTGGAACTTCAATGGGCGGGAGGGACGTTCGTTCAAACCTCCTGAATCCCCGAGTCCTTCTTCTGTTTTTCATTTTGTTTATTCGTGTTTTGCATTTTAGATCGCTGTGATAATATGTGAATACAATCCAAAAGCTAGTTTGCTTATCAGTGACATCGATTAGGACAGCCATCTATAATAAGTCGGAATGTCAAAATATTCTCTTATGATAATTTATGTTACTTGATTTCTGAGTCCTTTGTGAGTCTTTTTGTTAATCACATTTCTATGTAAACGGTATGGCTGTTCATGCATTCTCGGAGACGTATACTTGTGCATTGTCGAATCGGCTAACGAACTCAGTTTAAGATCATTCTGCGTTTCATCATTTCGTTTGAACAAGGATCCTCACAACGACATCGATCATTCGACATATTCAGTTCATGAAGATTTGAATTTATATAAATTACATCTATATGAACCAAAATTATGAGATTATTATTCACTAAGTAATGAACAAATGAAATATGAAATCACTTGGATTTTAGGTTGAACAGTTATTGTTATATTTGTGGCTGATAAATTAACAACTTAATTGTGTATTAGTTTTTCTTTTATAAATGGAATAGAATTGATGGTATTGATATTATTCCGCATGATGTAAATGAATCTAATCAAAAATCATATTAAGAAAATCAAATATTAGAATTTGAAAGTTTTTTGAGGATAAAAACAAATAAAAAAAAAGAAATCGCATATTATTTGATAATAAGTGAATCTGTTACAATTGGATCTGTAATAACATTTTAGCATTATTTTTCCCATAAACATTGGTGCTTTAAGATTATCATCGAGTGTTTTCACAGGAATAGGTTCAAAGTTACATATTAAGAAGAATAAAGAAAGAATTAAGTCTTAAATAAAAGAAATTAATGAATTGAAAAATACATTGGATTATATAATAAGTTCGAATGGGAATATTACAATTGAAGAACAAGATAAGTTGCTAAAAGATATAGTCAATTACTAGTAATTTTTCTATTATAACTTATTAAATACCTTAAAATATAAATGACAGATAATTTCCAAAAGCTTTTGTTTTTAAATTCATTAATGAATTTAGAAATCAATATTCTTCAAACTGATAATTTTATTTCTAAAATGGAAATTATATTTGATATGAAGTTACTTTTACTCGGGATGAATATGATATTTGGAAAATAAAATCTAATACGATATACTAACAGAATCAATTCAATTTTGAGATGTATTGCGCAACAACAGGTTGTGGTATAAGTTAGAATAATCATAAAAATAATTAAGATAAACTTTTAAATTAGTCTGGTTTAAAATTTATTCATACTATATTTAGATTCCATACATATTTTAAATTAGAATCATATTAAATGAGTTAAATGGTCCTTTCCCTGGATCAAAATATTTTAATGAAATAAATATCAATATTAATCTATCTAAGTTTTATATAGTATATAATGAATTTGATATGAATATAAATAATTCTGACTTTTGAGCGTATGGTGAATTACATGGTGTTGGTGAACAGTTTATAATATAGGTAATTGATTATATGCACAGAGCTGAGCTTATCATCATTATGAAATTGATAATAATTGAGGCTGGGTTAATTTTATCTTAGAAAATAGTGAATGTTTTACAAAATCGGGTATACACAGAATGAATAAATCTATTACATTGTATTTAATTTGTATTTTAGGCACACAAGTTGAAACAAGATCGCCAATGATTGGAAACTAAAATACTTCATTTGATGCACGAAAACAATTTAAAATATAGCTGCAAAGAAGCGATGACTGGTTTTCTGCAAAGCCATTCTGGAAATACCCATAAATAGAATAAAATGCATCGACAGATTCGAACCTAATTTGCAACCACTGTGCAAGCATCAAATGTGATTCAGCTTTGAAACCGAACATACACGCGCATACAATCAACATATATGAATTTATTCGACCAGGCATTTTTGGCATACAAACATCATGATCCTGTATTATCACCACGCTAAAAATGGACCTGTCCTATTAAGAACTCATCTTAAGCACCTGCTGAGTCAATAGATTGAGTAAATTAACAGATAAGAACGTATTATAATTTGGAATAGATTTAAGAAGTTAATCTTTTTATTGAAATATTTGAATAAATACATATTGTAGTGTAGATCCAATCAATAAACAATGAATTAATTTGGTCTGGGTTTCGACCGATGTTGATTTCGGCTTTTATGTTTTACAAATTCTATACTGCTAAACAATACCTGCAACATATGCGTAAATATCAAATCTATTCCAGTAGTTGCGTGTGTTTCCTAATAAACGGGAGAGTCACTCTTGATCTTAGTTATTAGAAAAATAATGTTCATTTAGTTATAGAAATTCATTACCTTTTTGAAAATTCTATAATAATATTTATTCTGTCCTAGTTTTTATTACTGCATGAACCAATGATATGCTTTGGAATTAAGGTGATGTAATAAAATAAATTTGAATATGAGAATCACGCATAACTTGTGTCTTTTCAGCATGTCTTACTTCTCGTTAACAGTTCCAGAGTTTCAATTACAATCAAATCCAAATTGGCTAAAAAGTACATAGGACTAAATGAAATGAACTGTTAGTATCTGCAAACCTATTCCAGTGTTATGCCAATCGTGTTGAATCACTTTGATTGAGTTGAAAGAATCAGATCTTCTATGGTGCAACATCGTTCGAAGAGTGATATCTTGGTGTTGACTGTCCTTGACCATTTAACTTCATGTGTTTGACATTGGAATCAGCATCATACCCATGTGAACTGCAAAATATTCATACAACATGAAAACTTACAGTACATGAATACAGTAATCAAACTTTCACCGATTTTTTGATATTTGAATGAACGTTAGGCTTATATCAGTATTCTAAAGGCGGGCGTAGGTCGGCCTTGCGACGGCTTGCGACTCACTGCGACCGCCGGCGACGATCGCGTCGCAACGAGCAACCGACCTACGCTACCTTGCGACTGCCAGCGACGGGTTGCGACTGCCAGCGACGCCAGTCGCAATGAGTCGCACATGTTCTACTTTCTGCGACGCGACGCGACCGTCGCAACCGACCTGCGCGCTCTTGCAACTGGCAGCAACTAGTCGCTGACAATCGCGTCGCAACCGACTTACGACGCGAAGCAACGCGACGATCGCGTCGCGTCGCAAGGACGACCTACGCCCGCCTTTAAGCAGGAAATAATAAGCCCAATCAATAGGCCCTATTCCCATTGGTACAATTGTATAATGCATACAGCTGTACTGTACACTTATCCGTCAAGATTGGAGAAATTGGTATACAAAACCTATGTACAGCTAAATGTACAATGGCCTTCAATTTCCGCGACCACATGAACGTTTTGGATCTAGGTTTGACTATTAATGTCAGCAGGTCAGAGAAAGCCTGGTTAAATTTAATCAAATGGCTCAAATCAATTAGCCTTTCTGCCTGTGAATACTACACTGTATTCTTTTGATAATATCGAGTGAATAGTGCATAGACTGAATTAGACTTTTGGCTAGTCCCGATCATATCCTATCATATCGTAATTACCTGATACTTGTCTGTCGTTTGTTTTCTCTCTGAGTCGAACGTAATTCTAGTAGCCACCCGCGACTCAACAACCTTGATTTCAACTTGATCAATTCAAAATCTATTTATTGACACGTTTGGTTCCATGAAAAGATCGGTAATATACTTAAATAAAGATATAGCTGCAAAGCAGTGATAACGGGTTTCTGCCATGCTGGATTGAATTTGGTACAGGAGGAGTAGAAGGATTTCGTCAAATTCAGTTACTCGGAACGTACGGCTTTAAGGAGCACCACCTAGGAGCTAACTGACATGATACGTGGAGGGCTAAATTATTTAAAATGTACTGATGAACTAAGTTTTGGTTATAACGAAGATATCGATGAAAATGTGTTTCCAGTGATTTATAGATGGTGCTACTGGAGAACCATACCATGGAGTCAGACAGGGCCACTTTGTGGCCTGAAGGTGTGTCTGGGGTAGATACATGTGTAACCAAATATTAAGACATTGCGCAATTGAAGCGTCTTTAAAACTTCCCAAAATAACTCGATTCCGTCTACAGACTGAAGAGAAGTGAACGCAATAGCCCGCTGGGACTACAGTCCCAAGTGGGCCAAAAATCCAATTCTTTGAGTTATTTCCAGGCATATATGCCTACAGGTTCCTTAAAAATTTGTTGTAGTAACTGGTCAATAATTCAAGGACACAACAACAATTTCTCGGATTTCGCGGATTGTTTTACAAGGAAATGGTCGAAATAATGACGAAAGAACTTTATTTGAACAACTGAAAATGTAAAGTAGAATTCCAAAAACTAATCAATAACTGAGTCCAATCAAGATCCAACAGATGAAAAAGATCTAGGATTGAAGCCCGTGTTTTACACCAGAGATTTTCACACTCATTCTCCCAATCGCGATAATATCCATCGTACGAAACTAGTTTTTTTTATCAATCCGACATTTTATGCAACAAACTTGAATAAGCGTAGTCCAATAGTCTGTAAATACCAATGCGGATTATATTGTCACCTGGTCGGTGCAGTAAACCTGAATCGAGGCATTTTTACTAATATACGCTAAACTAGGGGTCCAGGGAAAACATGCTCACTCGGGTTTAGTGGTTTCAAATGCTTAACCATCTAACAATTTTAATATTCAACGCCCCCTAGTGACCATATACAAAAACAAGTGCCCTAAAACTCACCACTATCATTGAACATGGCATCAGCTAAGATTTTGTAATTGATTGCGATAACAAAATGTGCCTACGTACCAATATATGGAAATACCAAGTTATTCGATGCCCCCTGGTGACAATATGCAGAACCCAATGACCTTGACTCACCACAATCATAAACCATGTCATGAGCTTTGCTATTGATTGTGGCAACAAAATATGCCTAGGTACGAATATAATATTGAAATTCTAAGTTGTTTTATTATTCAACAACCCTGGTGGCCACATACAAAAACACATTGATATTGAAACTCACAATCATGGAACAATACATTTTATGGGGTACAACTGTCCAATTGATTGTGGTAAAAAATATGCTTAGGTATCAACATAATGTGGAAAAAATGTTTCCACCTACAAATGAGTACTGATGACACCAAGATGGCCGCCAATTAAGTGATAATTGGCTGATCTGCCTCAAAATATTTGCCTCAGGTATTACAAGATTCCTTTCCAAAGAATACCCATCACAAATTGCAATGAAAAATGGCAAACCATTAGGAAGCCGCAGGACTCATAATTCGGGCCAAAATTGACATTTTTGGGCACAAAAAAAAACGTCATGGGACGGCCATCTTGAGTCCGATCGACCCAATTTTCCCTACGCTGATGAACCCTTGGGGATTGAAATATATCCAAAAGATCGAGTTAATGGATCAAAGCGTCTTCAAAACTTCCCTCGATAACTTAAAAATGTGTAAAAAGTGCTGATTTTGGCGAAATCATTAAACTCATTAAACTCAAAGAGTCAAATCTTAACTCGGATCTGTGGTTAACGTCTAAGACACCGGTTTATCAATACCGGTTTATGAACCGGTATGAACAAAGGCCATCTCGCAGCAAACCGAAAAGATTTGTACAAACCGATTTCAAACAAATTGGCCTACCTACCTGACGATATTACCAAACCTGCATAACTCTACGGTATTTTTGCAAGTATAATCGCATTATTTTTTGCACGTCTGCGATTCTATGTAAAATATCACCAACTATGCGAATGTAAGAATCGACACGATAGTAAAGAATCGCATTATTTTTGCGCGTATGCGATTGTATGAATATCACCAACAATGGCACAACGTATCCAATCCGTGACGAAAAATCAGTTTCTCCGCAAACATATTCCGATACCAAAATACAGCGTTTTTGTATACATTCTGGGATCATTTCCAAAACTTTTAAGAATACCTATAAATGAACCATTTTCACTGTTATTGCCATCTTGATATTTGGGCATCATTAATTTGCAAACATCCGTCTTATCATATAGATTTTTGTCTTTTAGTAATGCATTTTCAGATCTAAATTTTGATGATATTTCATGAATATTAAAATCACTTTCTGTCCTAAAATATAAATCTATTTGTTTTTTTTAACCACATTTAATGTTCATTTTCATCTTTTTTATAGTATAATAGATCTATCAGATTTTCACCATCATATTTTTCTCTTAAATATAAAGCTTCTAATTATAATTGCATTAATTCGAATACATTTATTTTTAAATTATTAACTTTTTCTACTTTAGGAATCAATTTTATAGTTTCTGCATATTGATCAATTTTATATAATATTTCATATATCCGATAATCTGCTATTCTGCAAACAATTTTCCTCAGCAGGGTGTTAACAACAAATAATTGACCACAAAGACATTTATTATCTTCATTTTGAACATTTATAACTAACTGTTTTTTAAATAAATGGTAATTTGATATATGACGATGCTTCAATATCCTTTTCTGTTGTACATTTTGAATCATTAGTAATCATTTCATCACTATTTGATATTTTATTCCTTTTTGTATTGTAAATATTTAAATATAAAAATATGATTTCATTTAACGTTAAACCAGAACCCTCAAAATATCTTTCCTCAATATGACGCATAAATTCATTTAATATTTATTTCTAATTTCTCTTTTATTTGTGTTTTTGAAATTATTTCTTCAGAATGTGTTTGAATATTACAATCCATTTTTTTATTCATCTGACTTAATAAAACTTAAAGAGCAAATGCCATCAAAATAGAATATTGTGTAAAATTCATTTTCAAATGTGATGTATTCACAAATATCAAATATGGAACTGGTTTGAATTTTAGTTCAGCCATTACTGAGAAATATCACTTTTAAATCGGAAATTTCAGCACGAGCTCACTGTTATTGTTTATGTTAGCAGGTGTGTGTTTCTGACGTCATCTCTGACAAACGCTCGCCGCTTCCAGTCATTTCACTAGACATTTCATGCGGTATTTTATCGTTTTAGGAGTGATTTGAATAAATAAATTCTTGCCATTGTTAGTGTTGCTACCGTTGTATTATGCCATGATAATCGTATATAAGTGAGTAGCACTGTAGGTCAGTGAATACGGTGAACAAATGATGTTTATTTTATCGATTATACATAGGCTACGCGTACTAGCGCACACATGTGCTAGTGTTGATTGTCATAGTTAACATCATAAATAGCGCCACCCGCGGGTTGAATATGAACTATACGCACGGAGTGAAGGATAAATAGATAACTATTCCACTAACTATTACGGCTTATTCGTACTCCTTTTTTCAATAAGTCACATCTCAGGTCGCTATATGTATACTAAAGTTTCTTCTGGTTAAGAAATCGGGGAAAGTACAATTTTGATGACTACCTTTAAGGTAGGGGCATATGAACGTATTTTTTCGCCCGATCGCGGCGAATTTATAAATCGCCCGAAAAATTCTTTCGTGTGGCCATTCACGGCGACGACGATTTCGCGGCCGACTCGATCGCCCGGCGAATCGCCGTATCAAACATGTTTGATATTTTGCCCCGATTATTTACGCCGGGGATCGAATAGTCCGCAAAATCGATCGTCTGCCCGCAATCCATTTTTGTTGATATCGTGTGATTTGTTAAAGGGTAACTGACACTTTTTTTTATTTCAAAATATGATGTATTCTATTGATCTATACACTCATCTTCAACCGTTCTGTTCCAAAATGTTTAGTTTACGCGCAATTTGTGATTTTGTAACAAGATTTTTGACCTCATTTCGTTGTTTACATCGCTTACTGTTCAGCGTCGGCTAAATCAGCAGGTGCGCGCTGCAACGTCATTACAGGCAGAGCTGAGAAATAGCGTCTATAGAAATGCGTTGAATTTTGAGGAAACTGCGTGTATTTTCTGTTATATCTCAATGCCAGATTGTTTTACAGCCTTGAAACTGGCCAGGGAGGTAAAAGGATCTATTGTCTATTGCATAAACCTATTTCAAAGAATCAATGAGTAATTTGAATAGGCAAAATCGATCAAATTGAAGATGCAGATTTCAATCCGCTGCTATGAAGCTATTAAAGTACACTATGCTAAGCTCTCAGCACTGTTACTGTTGCTGCATAATTCACCTATAGTTCAGCACAACAAGCATACTACACAGTGTCTTATAAGCGATCACAGATTTCGATCTCGCTAAAGAATAAATAGATTCATATTCGTTTACTATTTACTATTTTTCATAGTCATTTAAGACTAAGTAGTTTGAAAACTAACACTTCAAAACTCTACAAAAACTTTCATAAATTTCTACAGCCTTTACAACAAATATTCAAAGGAATAATGTTTTTCGATTAAAGTTTCACGCTGCAGAAGAGTTTTGATAGATTACATCACAAATCTTAAACAAACATTATTTCGAAGTTTTAAAATAGGATGGATGAGGAAATATTCTAATTTTGTGACCAAAGCCGCTACCAATACGAGGTATATTTCAAGAAAAGAATTGAAATTGTTCTTGCGGCTAATTCTGTCTAAGTTTCATCAGTTCATAAGTCAAAATATTCTTAGATGTAACCATGATCTTACTATCACTAAATGATAATACAAAACGATGATTTAAACATCCGTGTTCCTGGCTGTCTACTAGAAAATGCCATGGATTGCTATTCAAATCCTATTTTTGCGCTTAGTTTGAACGGATATGGTCCGTTCAACAGCTAATTATAATCATTAATATGTAGACTTTCAAAATCAAGAGACATTTTGTCTGAATTCGAATGCCAAATAGGTATAAAATTAAGTTGAATTGCTCTTGTAGCTTAATCATTTCCGAGCCGTCACGTACTTTAGTGACGTAGTTCTATTAATAGGCACAGTACCACGCGTTCAGCAGAAGCAATGTATACACTGAACAGGTGCGCGAACATCAAAATCATCAATTCTGACTAGATTGAAAAGATTTTTCCAATTATGAAATCACCTAGCCTTATTGTATAGTATAATATATCGTTTAGTGTAAAAAGTAGAAAACCTTTAAAAAAGTGTCAGTTACCCTTTAACTCTCTTACTAAGTGGCGGTCGCACCGAATTCAGGTTTGATCGCTACGTAAGGCGTGAAAATTCGCCAGCGAATTTTATCGTCGCGATCTGGCGAAAAAATATGCTCGTCTACCTTTACTTTTCTGAAAGATTTATTTTTGGATATTCAACATCTGTTAAAAATCCATTATTTTTTTCCATTATATCAATAAATTTACTATAATCTTTTATTGTTGTCCCTTTAAAGAATTTAAGTTGCAGGACCAATTTTACTACGAATTGTTTCTGAAATTTCAATTGTATGTTTTATTTCTAATCAACCAATATATTTTCTAACATTTTCCATACAATAATTATTTGAAATAGATTCAGTTTTTTCAATAGAATTTTTTACTTGAGAATTATCATCAAAATATTCTGTTCCTAAAATATTCATACTTAAATTTTGTTGATGTTTTTGTGATATCTATCATAATTCCTTTTTGTTTCAAATTCATTACAAACTTCACATTTGGTTTCATCTATTTTCATGTTCTTTAATTGTTCTTTTCTTTCCCTGGAATTTTCTGGAAGTTTCTATATAATCTATAACATGTTTTACAGTTTTTTCATGTCGAGATTTTTGGGATTTAATAGTGTATTATTTACAATATGGTCAATAATATTCATTTTTATTAACATAATTTCCATCATCTTTAAACTCTTTCCCATTTTACAAGGAAACAAATTATGATGAGTGATGTGTCGAACTCTCGACCTCTGATCTGAAAACGCCATTTTGTAAATGCTGTATCATCAATATATAAAAAGTCCACTTGTAAATTCGACAGCAAATGTTGTACAAATCTACTTATGTTGTGTTTACGTTAGTAGACCAAGATGACGTACACGAACTCAAAACTCCGTTCAATACTAATAGATTTAGCTTTATATAATTTCCAGATGTTTTAGCTAACATTTCAACCTATGAGTTTTTTTCACAACAATTTTTTAAATTTTTGATATTAATTTCTTCTATTTTATAAAATAGCTGTTTAATGAATAAATGTGCGTCACAACCACTTAAAAAATAATAAAAAATTATGAAATATAACAGGAACAAAATAAATCTTTTTAGCTTGTAAATTACAATGTTCATGTGCTGCACCTCTAAATCTCGCCATTTAAATGATCACGATCTCTAACTTTCTTATCAAACGAATAAAATACTTTTTCACAATAAAAATATTTATCTGAAAAATTAAATTCTTCTTCATCATCTTCTGTCATTATAATTTCTATATGTGTACTAAATTTCGTTTCATATTCAATTAACAAGTCCCAAAAATTAATAGCATTTTGAGATCTATAATTATAATATTCACTTTCAATTAATTTTGGGTAATCTGAATTCATATATAATCCGAAAGCTGCAGCACTTTGATGAATTCTCATCTAAATACAAATTCTTCACTTAAATCTATCCCTTACAGAGTGCCCCAAGGCTCCGTCCTTGGACCTCTGCTTTTTTGGTCTATGTTAATGACCTTAGCCATAATTTGGTAACGCCATTTCAATGCGTAGAGATGAATGGTGGGGACAATTAACAAATACCATGACTATTACTTAAACAATCAATATTTTCCTAAAAACCGCTTTTTCCATCTATGAATGAGGACTGATAACACTGATGGCGTGATACTGACTGATCGAGAAATCTATCGATATGTTCGTACGATCTCTTCCAAAAGTAAACAACGAATTACAATGGGAAAAATTCAAACCATTGGAAAGCTATTATTAGGTATTGGAATTCAAGGCAAAGAGTCAAAGTGTCAAAGAACGGCCACGTTGTGTCCGAGTGACCCAATGTGTTTCACGAATGACAACACTGACATTAAACCTTCAATACTAAATCAATATGGAACGTTAGCTCCGTAGGGGTAATCATACTATGTAATGTCACTGGCCTGCTCCTGTTCTACCCGAATCACGTTCTTAAGGTTTCACGTAAATGATTTCGTGTGACCATGACCTTTGAAGCTTTGGATCTTGAAATAGTTGGGCCCCTGCTCTTCCCAGCAAATTCATATTATGAACATGTAATATCATTGTCCTACTTTCAAAGGTTCTTCAAGAATCGTGTTCACAAGATTTCATGTTAATGACATTTAGTGACCATGGACTTTCAACCTTTGGACCTAAAAAATCAAAAGAGCACATCCTCTCTCCAGGGGTAATCATACTAAGTAATACCATTGTCCAGCTGTTATTGGAAAATCAGGGCTTGAGATCAGAGGGCGAAAGGGCGACACACCACTAATTACCACAAGTAAAAATGGGAGATAGAAAAACATTCTTAGCGACAATAAATAACAGGATAGTTACTGTAATGTTAGTACAACGCGAGAATTTAAAGTATTTTCACCTGATAAATGGGTTTCATTAAGAACAGAGGTATTAAAAGATTTAGAAGGATTTAAAATAATTTACCATGGGAAAAATGAAGACGGGCATCATGATTTAGAAGTTGTTGATTAAATAAAAAAATTAATTGATAATAAAAATAATGAATATCTAGAATCCGAAATGACTTATCTGGACAATTTAATTGCTCCGCATATATAGACAAAAGTAGTGAGATATTTAATTAATTAAAAATGAAATTATTTTTTTACTCTTTTTCTGAAATAGTAATCCATTTTTTTATTGTGAATTTTGAAATTTTGGAAGTATTTTTATTTTTAATAGTAGTAGTTTCAGAATTATTAATATCATAAATTTTATTTGATTTTTTAAACCAACTACACCCAATCAAAATGAATACAATTACAAATCCAGTTGTAAAATATAAATATTTATCAAATATTCTATTATCAGAAGGAGTAGAAATAACAATATTTTCACCATTTTTATTAACATCTTTATTATTCATTTGTTCTTTATAGCTTTTTTAAATTCTCTTGATTTAATTCCTAATTGCCGAGACCATTCAATTTGTTTCTGAGTTCTCGGATTTTTCTTCACAGTTAATCCTTTCACGTCTTCCACTTCGCTCATTTATTGTAGAAAAATTTTTACTTTCAATATTTGAAAATGTTATGACTCCAGTTGACAATAATGTCATAACCTAATTGAAATGATAGATATCCAATCTATTTATTTAATTCAGTCATAACTAAATAATCATTTTTTAAATCAAAATATAATTTATTTTCATCTTGAATTGGTAGCATATATTTACATCATTTACTATAACCTTTTACTACATTTTCTGATATCGCATCATTAATTCTAGCTATTCTCGCAGTTTCATAAATCTTAAATAATTTAATGATTTCATCTGATTTCATTGTATCTAATTCATTATAAGTTAAATTTTTAATAATAAAGTATTTTACATTTCCCAAATGCTATCAATATTTCTAATTGATGTTTGCAAAATAATATTCATAATTATTGTTTGTAGTAATATCATTTAAAGCATCATTATTATCTGGTGTTAATTTTGTTTCTGTTATACCTAAATCATCCAAAGTTTTTTCAATTGGAAGATCACTATTTTTAGATTTAATTTTCTTTGCATCGCCCATTTATATAACAAAAAAATTAAATGTGTTGTTGCAACTAGAATTTAACTAGAATGTTACTAAAAATATACTAGATTAACAAGCTAGTAGAAATATTAATGTTTTTATTTATTTCTTGTTCAATTTTATTTCTTTTTTGATTTTATATTTGATATTTGTTTTGAACTACCAATAACTAGAATTCAACTAGAATGTAACTAAAAATATACTAGATTAAGAAGCTAGTTGAAATACTATTGTTTTTATTTATTTCTTGTTGAATTTTATTTGATTTTTGTTTCAACTACCAATAACTAAAGTTTAACTAGAATGTGACTAAAAATATAATAGATTAACAAACTAGTTGAGTTTAAATAAATTCATATTTAAATGGGTGTTGTAATCGAAATAGTATTTTTGACCTTTTATTATTTTTCAATTTATCCATATATTCATTATGTAAATCATGTGGAATAATAACATTATCAAAATAGTTTTTATAAATAGTTTCTAATAAATTTAATATAAAATAAGTTCTTCCACAATTTGTTACACCAGAAATTAACATATTATGAGGTTCAAATATAAATAATTCTTTATTCATTTATATATTTTTAATTTTACTCGATAATATCCATTCATTGAATTTATTTACTAAAGAATATTTTTTTCTATTATCAGTTTTTGTTTTTAATTCTTTTTCAATTCTATATTCTTGTTCTAGATTTTCAGTAGTTAAACTTAATTCTTCTTCATAAAAGTACCCATCAACTTCTTCACCATCTAAATCTTCTAATTTATGGACATATGGTTTTGTTGTTATTACCTTTTTTATTTTATATATTTCTCTATTAAAATTACGATCGTATCCTTTGTCAAATACTTTTTATACTAGAAGAATGATAAGAATTATTGTAACCTTCTATCAATTTTGGTAAAATATCAATCCATTTAAAATTATCATTTGCTGTAAAATATTTCCACATTCTTGTTGTTCATGTTCTATTAAATCTTTCAACAACTGCTGCTTTTTTATCCGATTTTGTTGAAAAATATTCAATATTAAGATAATCTAAGAGTTCATGAAAAGATGAATTATCAAATTCTTTACCATCATCAAATTGTATTTTTTCTGGCTTTATTTTACCACCTGACAGAAATTTTCTTTAAAAATGTAATGTTTGTACAGCATCTTTTCTGTAAAGTGGGAAGCTCCATACATAACGACTAAAAATATCAATTATATTCAATATCCACCAATAATCATCATTATCTTTTTTAGGATTTTTCATATCAATCATATCAATTAAATCTCCTTGCCACTGTTGATCTACATAACTTACCATAGTTTTACGAGTTTTATATTTTCTAACAATTTTTCTATGTGTTGTATATGTTGGTTGTTCTAACATAAAATCATTTATACTTTTATATTTAACTACATTTTGTGGGATTATCTTATCTAATTTATCTTGTTTTACTTGACGCCATACATTTTTGGTAGAAGAATAAGCAACTGAACTCTCAGGGTTATCATATTAATTTCTTAAATATTGTTCTTTATCCTTAATATTGAATACTATCTAATTGAGAATTTATAATATTTAATTGCGCGTCAGATATAAGATAAATATGCATTTTATAATTTAAACCTCCTTATATCTTTTTCATGAATAATTGTATTTCATCTTTTGTGTTCTGCAGCTTTCTCCCAGAACCATTTAATAAGTTATCTTCAGTTGATCTAAAATCCAACCATAATGCATATTTATTGCCGGTATAATAATCAATTTGATTAATATTACAATCCTCAGTTAGTTTACTTCTTTCATTCATAAAATAATCTCTAATTTCTGGCCACTGATCAATCATTCTCATTCCCTGGCAAAATATTTTATTTGCTATACCTTCAATTGTTATTTCTACTTTTGATATTTCAGGATTATAATATTTATCAACTTTTATTGCACCATTAGAATATGTTGCAATGGTTAAAAGTATTAATATAACTTTAATAGATCCTCTTGGGAAGTTAATATTCTCATTAATATTTCATCATTTGCACTAATAGTTACAGTTTTAAATTCATCAATATAATTTTATAGTAATGAAAATCCTTGGTTACATTGAGTTTGAATTGTGCTCGCAATATTTTCATCAGTTACTGTATCATATTCTAAACATATATTTGATAATTCATAACCCATATCTTTAACAACGCTAGATCGCACAATTTCATTAACAAGAGTAAATGTTATTTCGAATATAATATCCTCTTGTATTGCATTATTATTTATCAATTCAAAATCTAATGGCATTTATATTTGCTTCCATAAATCTTTTTAATCAAATTATCTGCAGCATTATCTACTTAATCATTAGCGTCTTATCTTAATTTATTTTGATTTAAGGATTGGATGCCTTGAAATATCATATTTTTTCTATTTTCTTTTTCTATTTTCTATTTTCTTAAATAAATTATAATCATCTAATGAAAAAACTGTTTCTGGTCCAATCTTTATAATTAATTTTTTAATTAAATATCTTCCAAAATTAGCTACAGCATAATTATTTTCAAATAATTGCACTTACAACTTTATTTTAGAATCATTATCCAATTTAATATTCTTAGTTTTTGTTTCAGTTGATTGAATATGTTTTTTAATTTTTTCACCTTCCATTAGTTTTGAAGCAGTAATAATCTTTTTATTTATGTCATTTAATCCAAACTTATTATTTATTGTTGCAGTTTTAATTAGATTATTATAACCAATTATATTTCCCATTTTTAATACTAAATCATTATAAATAATTAATAAATTAGGTCCTATACAATAATTTAATCTAACATGTGATTTATCTAAATAATCTTGATATCTTACAATGTTTTCGGGAATTGATCTAATTTAATCATTATGAATTGAATCCTCAAATAATACTTTTGAATTGTTTTTGTGTATCAAATGATGTATTTACATTTCCAATTATTGGGGATCTTGTTTCAACCTGTGATCCTAATATACAAATCAAATATATAAATATATTCTAATAAATTGATTTATTCGCTGTATACCAGGCTTGGTAAAACCTTCACTATTTTCTAACATAAAATCAACCCAACCATTATTATTTTCTTGTTTTAAATTATCATAGAACTTCGGCAATTTATTGAAATTTAATGTTTCTAAATCCATATTTTCTATTTTACCATAACCTAATTTATTATTATAGATATTATAAAAACTATTAATTGGTAAGGGAAGTGTACAATATTCTGCAATTTTTTTAGGGCAAGGAAGTGATCCAATTTTTGTTCTAAAATCAGAATTATATATATTTATATTAAATTCATTACAAACTTTATAAAACATTGATGAATTAATATTATTATCTAATTCTTTAAAATATCTAGATCCTGGTAAAGGACACTCTAATTCATTTAATATTAATCTTATTTGAAAATAAGTATGAAATCTAAATAAACTTTGAATTAATTTATATTTAGAATTATTCAAATGATCATTCCAGCTTATTCCACAACCTGTTGTAGCACAATAAACTGCAAAATTTAATTGGTCCCGCCATTACTTCATATAAGATTTTAATAACCATTGATTTTCATCTTTCATTTTTTTCAAATTAATTAAATATCCATGAAATATATTTTCCATCTTTACATTCAAATTATTAGTTTCAGTAACATAAATATCTAAATTAATTAATGAATTTAAAACTACATTTCAATATGTGATATTTTTATTACAAATCTATTGCTGTATTGTATATTATATTTAATTGATTTATTATATTGAAGAGCTTTTGGAAAACTATCTACCATTTATATAATTAATTAAAATATTAATAATTTATTGATTTGTTTAATTGTTTATCTTGTTCTTCAATTGTTATATTACCATTTAAACTTATTATATGATCTAATGTATTTTTCAATTTATTTATTTCATTTATATTAGATTTAATTTTTTTAAGTTACTTTTTATATTTAATTTTGAACTTATTCCGGTTAAAACACTTAAACTTAAACCTAGCGCACCAATTGTGATAGCTAATGGTGTTAATGGACTGAAGATATTTTTTCTTTTTGATTTTTAAATCATTTTCAAATTCTAATATTTGTTTTTCCAAATACAATTTTGATTTTGTTTTATTTATATCATGAGGAATAATATCAGCATTATCAACTTTATCATCCATTTATTTAGAAAAAAAATTATTAATTAGTAAATTTATAAGCAACAAATAATACAATAACTGTTCCACCTAGAATCGGAATTATTTCATATTGTTGTTGTTTTTTACTTGGTGTATAATAATCTGATAATTTAGGTTTGTATAGATGTAATTTTTGTTTATTTGTTACTGCATTATATGAACTCATAGCTTCATCAACTGCTTGAAAATCTCTGTGTTATTTTTTGATTATATAATTCTCTATTGATATAATCCATATAATTTTGTCTTCATTCTCTATATTCTTCTGCTGCTTTATTTTATTTCTCTAATGCTAAGTTATGTCTTCTTTGTTCTGCTAATGAACTATTTTCATCAATATGCTTAAATAAATAAGCACCACCAGTAAATGCTAAGGCGTTAACGATTGCTGATCCTATAATAGTTATAATTTCAGATGCCATTTATTTAGTAAAAAAATTATGTATTTATATAGAAAGAATATATTTTTGTTTTTCTAAATAATAAATTGTTAAAATAGATAAAGTTACTGCTAATGCTAATTTCAAAATATTTTTAATTTTAACTAAAAAGACTCTATGTTCAAGAGTTTTATTCGATATATCATGAAAAGAATTACATAAACTTACATTTACGAATTTTAAACCAACACAATTTTTAAATTCTTAAATTTCTTAATTTTTAAATTTAAATAAATTTAATAATTATGTTAAAAACATTCAGAAGTGTAAAATTAATGACTCAACAGTTAATGTTGATATTAACGAAAGTAATAATAATTCTGTTGAAGTTGAACCTGAAATTATTTGGAAAAAGACCATTTCTATTTTATGACAAGAATAATATAAAAGATAATTTCTGTGAACCTTGTCGAATAAAATATAGCCCTGATAATATAGAAGATTTGGAGAATCATCAACTTCGTAAAGCACATATAGAGAAAATTTCTAATAAATTTGAAACAGAATTCAATGAAAGAAAAATAATATATTAGCAAAAATAAAATACGAGAAAACGTTACCAGATAATAAAGAGACACTTGAAAAGTTAGAAAAACAATATGATGAATCTGTAAATTGATTATTACAACAAGTAATTCAAATCTACATAATGGAACAATAAAACATAAAGAAAACGTAAGAAAATACCAAGAACTGAATGAAGATCTTTTACCAAGATATGATAGAAAATAATGCCCACAATGTATTTATGAGTAGTTAAGACAAGAAGATTCTGTGATATTTTGTAATGAATGTGGTTGGCAAAAAAATTTATGGGGTGATGAAAAAACTAGAGATATTCTTATGGAATCAAAATTAAAATATCTAGATGAAATTTTTAAGATATTTTCTATGGAAGATCATACACCAGAATATAAGCAATGGCTTGAAAAAATGAAAATGATAGAAAATAAAAATGGTGAAATAACTAAGAAAGATATAATAAAAACAATTATTCCATCAACATGTAACACAAAAGAAAAGAAAATGTATTTATATTTATTATTTAACGATTATTATAAAAAAAACCTTAATTAACAAAAGAAAATATGGAAAATATAAAAGAAACATTCACAAACATATTAAAATATTATGTGGATAATAAAATAACAGATTTTATCAATTATGAATTCTTTTTAAATAAGATTGTAAATTTTTTAAACATCGATATTATAATTCCATTTGATGAATTAACAAACAAAAAGAAACAAAGAAAGCGAGATGAAATGTGGAATGATATAGAATTTTATTTAAATGAGAAAAATGAAATGGAAGAACCTAAAGAAATTATAGGAAAACAATTTGATGAATGTGAAGAAACCAATAGTGATTTCGAATATGATGATATTGATTTTCTGTTTTGATGGCCATAAGGTAATGTTTTTATTCCATCACCCAAAATCTATCTTTTAAACTAGTTTTTTCAAGATTTAAACTAGTTTTTTTCAACTTCATTAATGTACATCTCGTGGTCTTCTGATCTTAAACAATTCATTTTATGTTTCATTACAATTGAGTTATATAAACACTTTATATAATCTTGATATTCTATATGATTATCAACCACATGTTTTGTTATTCCTTTTAACTTTTTAGCTTCATGATCTTTTGTTCTATAACTATACATTTTACTTCTTATCCCAATAAATTCAATCATTTCATCACCCCCTAATTCATCTTTAAATTTACCAGGCTGCTTTTTATTATCATTGCTAAATAATTCATGATCTTTTGGATAATTGCTAAAATCAAAATGATGTTTTAATGTTTTTAAGTCTTTTGTTATGTCATTTGTCTTGATTATTAGTATGTACGCATCCGTATGGACTAGGATTAATGGAAACCCAGAATTGAATGTTCCATCTTCAGTTGATAAATCATAAACATAATCAGTTGGGTTATATATTTCAAATAAATCTTAAACTTCTTCAGTTAACTCATTTTCTACATAGCTTGAATTAAAACAAAATACCATACCATTTTAAAATACCATTTTCCTAAATTATGTTTTGCATTTAATACATAATCTTGCACTATACGAGTAAAATCCCACAATAAAAGAATTAGATGATAAAATGTTTATTAAAACATATAAGAAATATTTCGGGTGGTTACTACCACCCTTCTTCAGTCTAAAATGACTTGCCAAATACAGTATTAATACATGAAATATGAAATAAGACACGAATCGCTGCACATTACGTTATGGAGACTAGAGCACTGACATAACTTGAAAGAAGTTTATTATGGGGGCTGAAACCATTATTTAGTTTGACAGAACGATCGGAATGAGTAGTAATTAAAGCAGATTCAACTATATGTCGTTTAGTGCGACTACTGTTGGAAAAGATAATATTGGCTCTAGAAAAATCAAAATTGTGTCCGGTAACCAAAGAATGGGAGACTACCCCACTTTCTAATTTAACCCCATTAAAAAAATCTCGTTTATGTTCTTTAATACGATCCTTAATATTCCTACCGGTTTCCCCAATGTAAAAAAGGTTACAATCAGAACAGTTGATTTTATAAACATCACAATGGACATTAGGGTTCAGATTGTTATTGGAGCAAAAATTAGAAATTTTCTTATTATACTTGAAAATCAAATAAGTATTCAAATGACGAAGAGCCGGTTTGAATTTGTCAAGGCAAGGGACAAAAGGAACTATAATTTTGTTTTTGGGTTTTGTTTTTGAGTCTAGGTTGGGCAGGAGAAAAATACTTTTTTGGCTTTGTGAAGGGCTTTCACTAAAATCTTGTCAGGGTATGCAAGTTTTTTGAAACTTGATTGAATATGTAAAATGTCATGTTCTAAAAAGTTTTTATCACAAATCCTATGAGCCCGAAGGAAAAAACCTTGAACAACGGCCACTTAAAGGTAAGTTGGAGTGAACGAGAAGAAATGTAGGTAGGATTCACAGTTAGTAGGTTTACGAAAAACAGAGAAACCTAATCTCGAATTAGAATTATGTATGAGAACATCCAGAAAAGGGCATTTTCCCGTCAACTTCAAGGAAGGATAAAAGGAATTGAGATATGTCAAAAATAATTCAAGGTTAAAATCAGTTGATACTAAACGTCAAATGTCATCAACATACCTGAGCCATAGAAGAGGCGCGAACCAAGTGTATAGGGGTAAAATTTCCGATTCAATATGTTCTAAGGAGAGGTTAGCTAAAATCGGCGAGAGGGGGTCAACCATAGCGAAACCATATATTTGCTCAAAGAAAATGCCATAACATTGAAAATAGTAAAATCTTTTATGTAATAATTCATCTCCAAAATGAATTTAAAAAAAGCAAAAAAGCAATTTAAAAAAGCAAAAAAAATACTTTAAATTCTCGCGTTGTACTAACATTACAGTAACTTAAATTTGCTGATATTTTATCTCCATATTTAGTTTTTACCTTTTCTAATTTTAATATTTTATGATCAATTTCTTTTGTTACATCGACTAACTTTTTCAAATTGTCTTTTTGCTGGTGTTATTCTGTTATTTATTGTCGCTAAGAATCTCCCATTTACTGCTTGTGATGATGAGTGGTGTGTCGCCCTCTCGTCCTCTCCTCTGAAGCCCTGATTTTCCAATTACTTCCAGCTATCAGTGGCGTTTCGTGAATCGCGTTTACAAGTAGATGCGGATGGAGCGGATACCAAGTCCAACACCACACATGGGGAATTATTTGTTATGGCCAATTACAATTTTCTATTCCGAACGTTCCAATTACCCCACGAGTGTACTTATAATGAATAAATAACAATGGGTATGAAAGAGATGATTTTTAGGGATCAATAGTTTAAAAGGGAAATATATCTATACCGTTATTGGTGGCTCGCACCTCAGCGGTCACCTAGCACTTGGGTGCAAATATCGCTGTATTAAAGCATTTCTCGCAGTTTAACTGGTTCCTTCGAGCTCTGGTCGTTGGATGTTTCGGATCGTGGGCCATAGGAACATGTGTTGTAAGTTGGAAATTTTACTGTATTTTTGTCACTTTGAATTTATACTTTAGTAGCTAGTGCAACTGAGAAATGTAGTATTTTACGTGGTTTAAGGCACTTTCGTTACCTATTATTAACGTGTATTCTTATTTAGTTGTTAATTAGACCGAAGTCGTTTTCAATTGTGTTACCTTCAAAGTAACGCCATACTTGGCAATATTTGCTATTAAGTCTGTTTATTGCATGCATTCTTTGAGACGTTATTGTTCTAACATCAATGTCTTTAGCTTAGTATTTATCAAGGGAAATAAAGATTAATACATCATTATTCACCAACAAGACGCGTTAATCAATTATGGTCGGGGATTGCCATCGCCCACTATACCACCCCACGCCCCCCCCCCCAACCCACACACACACCTAATACGAATCCGAGGATCCAACAGGGTACTAATGTGAATGAATTTAGATTTTCATATTCAAACATCCTTAAGATCGGCCTGCATTTTTAATGGGACACCCAGTAATAAAGATCATATATTGGCCAATCAGGGTCTTACCGTTACTGATAAATTTGGCCACATATCCGTTTTTGTACTCCACGCATTGGAAAAATCGACAATTTTCTCCCCAGGTTGCGTCGACTTGAACACAGGTCCCGTTATTTGTTTGACATCCTAAAATACATGGTATGGTACAGTTAAGTTTATATATATTTTCCTCGGACACCGAGGTTTAAATTCAGTATCCGTTATTTCTATATATACATCTATGATTTTTCTTTTTCGTTCGTTATCACTAAAGCTAGGTAGAGCTTAGTAAATGATGTTGGCTTTTCGGCATTTACCGTCCAATGGGCATGGTTCCTTTTTTTCTACAGATATACGGTGTATTTTCACGATTTTGAGCTGTTTTTGCGAGGATTTGTGCTGTTCAATATTATTTCTAATATTTGGTATACAACTTTAACATAATTTGGGGTAATATAATGGGGAACCCGAACTGCTACTTTGGCTATCGAGGATTCCACGTATGGCAGGCGAGGATCCGTGAGGTAGATGGTTGGTTTTCCGCGTTCAATTTCCTTCTACATTTCGATTAAATCTGAATGAACATTTCCCTTAAATGAATCAATTATTCATGAAAAATATTATCGAAATCGGATAAGAAGAATTCTCATAATTGGCGAGTCCTGTGATGATTGCATGTGGATTCAGGGGTCTAAAAATCAAGTTCAAAGTTAATCGAAAATGAACTAATGTTGACAATGAGCAGCATACTGCTCGTCGCGCCATCTGGTGGGATAGCTCGTTTTGCGGGCACCCCATTTAAAATAGGTAAGTTTCAATAAGTTTTGTATTTCTTTCATTTCTCACCACCAATGGATTTCTGCATCGATAATATGCCCGTTTGATTGATGCATTTATATCTAATGCATTTAATTGTGATGAGACTATTTTCTTTTAAGCAGGTCCCATCTGATTGCAAACATCCTGATAAAAGAGAATACAGAATTATTAATTGAGGTGAACCACAAACTGTTACGCATATAGGACAAGCTGTACAACCACTGGCCAAATTGACTAGTGCTACTGGTAAGCACGCTCGTTTTCTGCTTACGCCACCAGGGTTCGGTCACCAGTTAGTCTGTGTAATTGCATTGAAACATCTCTTGGTCGTTACACCACCATCTTCAATTCCACAAATAAATAAACTTGTCTCGACATCACTTGCATAATCATTGCATTCATGTCCAGAAATGGGGAACTGGCACCGCTTCTGTGGCAATCGAGGATTCCACGTATGACAGGAGAGGATCCGCCAGGATCGCTTGTAGTTACTCGGTAACCACACTTCGATTTCTTCCACATTTCAATTAAACTTTAGTCAACTTTTCTCATTAGTAAATCAATTTCTAATAAAACTATATCACACACTTATTAGGAACGTCAATCTTTTTGATGACAGTATTTGACTTTTCCTTTTCGCAGCCTAAAAATCCTATTCAAAGTTCATTGAAAATGAACTTTTCTTCACTACGTATAACTGAGTGTATTGTAGCGCCATCTGGTTTATGCCGATACCCCATTCCACAGAACAGAACGTCCGAAATATCTGAAGGATTTTTTCTCCAATTAAGCCGGAAATTTCCCTGAAGATTATTTGCCGGGGATCCAGATTTCTGGAGGATTTTTCAGCAAGATTTTTGGCTGGGGTTGAGGCGGACATGCAGAATTCCGGGCGAACAACAAAGTATTGAATCAAAGTATCGAAATGGTCTAGAGGGCAGGGTTTAGAGTCGTAGGGTTTGGATGTTATCTGCCGGCATTTTCCAGAAGTTTCCGGAAAATTTCCGTACTCATTAACCATAGCTGCATCGTTCTATTTATTGTACATGTATCGTTGACAACTACGTACGTTCATCAATAGCCGATAATGCAAATTGTAAACGTTATATAATTGAGCTAGATACGTCTACATCTCCAGGGGGCGTAAACAACTCCAAATTTTACAAACAAATACAATGTGAAATACATAGCTGGAAATCAGTGATAATGAATGGTTAAATATGTCATATGCTCTGATTTTCTGAACAATTGTAGGCTTGTAGAAAAATGTATCTAGATGCCCGATTAGACATAATGATAAGTGTTACAGGTAACGGAATATCCAGTCGACGGAGTAGCCTAGGGACGATTAGGGTCAGATACATTCCATTCTCTACATGTATCCTATTTTTGCGTTATGTTATATACGAATACAATATGCTTTTAAACTCATCAAAAGATATTTGACTAAACACCTCTTATTCTCATTGACATACCTGCTTTGACAATCACTGCATGGTAGAAATTCCGGCTTTTCCTACATTCAAGTGTCGTGCAATGCTTTTTTGATGTCCATCGATCTCCAACTTTACGACAAGAGCCTTTATCGTCAATGCATCCTGTATCATGAAAATTAACCGATATCGTAGTTTCGTTAAGGGTTTATGTTTTGGTTATCTCGATTTATAAAGATTCGTATACTATCAGTTATACCGTTACTGATGAATCTGGCCACATATCCTCTATTGTCCTCTATGCACTGAAATAGTTTACATTTCTCTTCCCACGTTCCATTGAGGTTGACACATGTGGTCGCATTTGTTG
Organism: Tubulanus polymorphus; assembly: GCF_964204645.1. Taxonomy (NCBI): domain Eukaryota; kingdom Metazoa; phylum Nemertea; class Palaeonemertea; order Tubulaniformes; family Tubulanidae; genus Tubulanus; species Tubulanus polymorphus. Next base: position 13,394,039 of record NC_134026.1, read on the forward strand.
GGCATCCTAAGATGAATTGAGCATAGATATGTTTAAATACTCATTCACCATCGATAAAGGACTCATACGACGACGGTGTACTCATATTATATCATAATAAACGCTTTAAACAATAAATGATTGGAACGAAAAATCATATTTTCCTGAAAAAAATTGTTAATTCTCACCGCCATTGATTTTTTCCATAATGAATTTTCCTGTTTTGTTGCTACATTTATAATCAATGCAGTTGATCCTGATGACGCCATTTTCTTTTAGGCACATCCCATCTGCCTGTAAACATCCTGATGAAGACAATTTGTGACTTGAGCGAGCATGGAATGAATTTGCTAATGCCATTAGTACAATAGAGAGCTCAACGTTTACCATACAGTAGTGGAAGAGAGGCCACAAATATCGACTTGCCGATACGCGGCAGCAGAGGCAACTCTGTCCACCAAGTATACGCGGAGACAATTAAGAAAAGGACCTTCTTTCAATTAATTGAATTGTCGTTAAAGATAATGCGTGCATCGAAACGTTGTATGCATTTACGTGGGGATAGATGAGCTCATGCTATCTGATAAAAAGTGCTGCCTGGATAATTGCAGTTAGGGGAGGAGAAATTTCGTATAGATTATCGACCAAACACTCAGGGGTTTGTTCTAAGCATTTTTGATGATAATTATTCTACAATACAATACAATACAATACAATACAATACAATACAATTAACAAATACATGTCAAATATCTTTTTACGGCTAAGATACCTTTTTTCTTCTAATCAATTTAATCAATCATTTTGTGAACTGCACTAAAATTTGTGATCAGTTAATTTCTATAACTGGTGTGTTTTATCGGTATCAATTTTTTAACCAAACTTCAGCTCATCACCTCAATGCCATTAGTAGATTTGTTGTTAGGCGTTTGAACGATACTAGCCAGCATACAACATACACCAGCATATACATATATTAGCCTTTTCGCTGCCCTGGTACTGCCGCTGGTGTATTCATCAAACTAATATAAAGATTAGTGTTTTATTGCTTGGTCTGTGTATCTTTAGTTCTGACACATAGAATTTTTCATCCTGCGAATGTATATACTTGGTTGCTTGTATTTTGGTCATTCCGCCTGACGATGGCTGTAAGTCAACAGCCCAAACAATTTGGTTTTAAAGTAATAAATAATAAAATATAGCTGCAAGCAGCGATAACGGGTCGTTCAGGGATGCGAGCAAAGATCTCACCCGAAATCAGTTCGTTACATTCCGTTCAGTTCGTTACATTCCGTTTTTTGAAAGAGTGCCACCTAGGGGTCAACTCACAACATGGATACGTTGACCCACATGTGCTACTACGCGCATGTGCTACTACGCGCAAAGTTCTAATGTGCCAGGTTTTGGGGGAAATAACATCGAGAAGAACGAAGCTACGGTGTTTTTACCATTCTCTAGTGACAGTTTAAGCGCATATTTGGTTATTATTAGTTCCAAAAAAAAGTCGACTAGATAATAAAACCGAATTTGGCCCAAAGCACAAAGTTGGCCTATAGGGTAAACTATGCAGGAGGGAAGACCTTATAGTGTTACTATTAGTAGAGGAGTGACAAGTCAGTCTGACTGACAAGTCAAGCGATCAGATGGGGACTACAATTCACATATGAAATTGACGTCCAATAACCATTATAAAAACATAATCACGAACGGTACCATCACTCCCCATTACTGCAAGTTATGTGATGTTTCAGAGCATCCACGAAACAACCAACGCGCACGCGCGAATACGCGGGACTTGGCCAATTCTAAGAGATATCCACGAAAATTGGGATTCGAACACGCAAGCACGAGAGTGCTAGCCTAACGTTTCCCCTCAGCGCTATTGCCGAAGCTACGTGGAAACGCAACTTTTTAACTACTTATAGCCTCATCCTCACCCTACCCTATTATAATATGTAACGGAACGTAACCCTAACAATAACCCTTCCCCTAACCCTAACCCTCTGGACCCTAAAACCCTGGACCCTAAACCCTATCCATTCTGCTATTCAAAAAGCCGCCATTTTGTACCTTTCCAATATCACTTCCGTTCTAAAACTGCTCTAAAAATGCTCAAAAACATTGCGTCCAACAATTTCTTACTTATATTCGCGATTGTATTTCAGCACCCCTTCCCCAGTTTGCCCTTCTTTAATTCTGTTTAGCCTGTAACTTTTTAACGTGGCACATTGTGATGCTGGATTTTTCTCATTCACAGAGATGACACGAAGCAGGTATACGAGACACAGCTATGTCGAGTATACACAAAAGATATGCCAAATGATGTAGCTCTACACCTGGCCCTGGAACATAATTATTCAAATAAACGCGTATTGGACACGGAGTTCGTCGACTTCGTAAAAACAATGCGCATTGCATTGTTCTCAAAAGCTAACTTAAGAAATATAGGGCTGGACCCACCATCTGACCAAAGGACGATACAGAATTGGAAGATATCCCTTGAAGTTTTCTTTGGAATGCAGGTTACAATCGTTTACGTCAAATGCTTCTTGAAATTATTCGCATATTCAATGTTTTATTAAAAGCTTTTAATGGTATTGTTTACTTATTTATAGAGAAAACAACTAAACAACACTTATCGAATCCATATGCGAGCCGCTTAGTTTAACTCAGAGATTTGGAAGTTGTGGGTTGATTTTTACACAAAGTGGAGTGAAGGGGATCTGATAGGCCAACTTTATGATTCCAAAGGCTATATGGATGAGCGCCCGTTAAGACCAATTACGGTGAAAACCGTTACCCCATTAATGCGGCTAGACAATAAACAAATGGAGTATACCCTCAGGAAACTTATCGACCGCAAATTAGAGATTAAGAATATTACTCTGCATGTATCTGAAATGTAAGAACTGTCGTAATCGAAGTTGTAAATCAAATAGTAAATTAATCAATACCATCCGATGTACAATTTTATTACACCACAATTAAAAACGTACAAATTTTCGGACTCTCATTCAGGTTTGTTTGAATCGTTTCAAGGGGTATGGGATGAGGAATGTTTAGTAAAAGAGTGAGCGAAATTTAGAGCGTAATTTACGCACGAGAAGGAGTCGCTATTCTTTTTCCGCTATTCTACCAGTTAATAAATTAGCTTATAAAGATAGTTAATTGATTTTAAAACCTTGAGCTGTCATTAGATAATATTCTGATTTTCAGGCTGAAGTCAAGTGCACAGGTACCCCAGAAAGTACCTAGTTCTAAGGTACGGTTTAAATCAACGTAACTATTACGACTTATGCGTTTTTCCGTGAAATTATGAATAACAAGAATCGTTTCTTACAGATAAATTTGCATAGTGGAATGGAGTTCGAAACCACTCGTAATGAAGACGGCAAAAGAAACATTTAAAAAAAAATCTATCCCACCTCCCCTATTCACTCAAAGATGGGTCCGCTCATTATTATTTCTATTTCCACACAGAGTACACGACTAAATTACGTTGACTCAGAACCGACAACCAACTTGAGTCTCGAGATCTCCGAAATTCCAGTGCACCAGGGTGAAACAATGGATAGTCTTTCATCTGAGCTTGACGCAATTAAGGTAAAGCATCCATCAATATTCATAGTAAAATGCTATGAGAAGCCAAATATGCAACACAAATATTTTATTCTAATGTATATATCCGCATATTTCAAGGAAAAGTCTTCCATGCTGGAACGGACAGTAGAGAAATTTAGAAAAAAAGAGCAATCTGAAGTATGCTACCCGGTGTTCTACTGAAAAAATCTCCATTAATTCACTACATAAATATTTTAACTTAAAAACTTGGTATTTAGGAGTCATTGCGTGTACTGAAAGTTAAAAATATATGTTTAGAGGATGAATTAAAGCGACTGAAGGTACCAATACTGGTTTAATGATTAAACATTATCTTCTAAAATGTCGCTTGTAATGCTTCTTTAGAAATTTAATTCATAGAATTATTCAAACATATCTTATGTTTTTATAGCAAAGTCATACTGAGATAAGGAAATAAGACATTTAAAAAAGGTGGGCATGAGCTGGATTTATGGTTTATTATTGTAATGCATTAAATCAAAGTTAATTGTGATGAGTTAAATTTTTCGTTTACCTGTGAATTTACAAACACTATTTCAATTTCGATTGTTATTTCAGATTGAATCAGCTGCAAAAAAAACGAAAAATCCAGGCAGGAGAAGTCGTTATGTCACCGTAATATTATTCGGAAGTTTTAGCACCTTAAGCTGCTGTGTAGTGAATTTTCAAATATTTATTCTTGGAAGTTATCTAATTTGATAATTCTAATTAATATTTTCTGATTTTCATATATCAATCTCAATTCATGATATTCAAATCCTTTCACTCATTGATTTGATGAATAAAACATTGGACCTATATAATGAATCGTGATAAACACATTTTATTACGATATTTCTTAATATAGTCGAGATGGTTAATATAAGTGTCGTGTCAACAGATTTCGACAAAAGCCTTTCTCTGTACGACGTTGGCGATGATTCCCTAGCAACAGAGGTATGATACGACTCTACGTTAAAATATGTATTTGATTGCATCTGAATAAGCTTTATTTTTTTATCTTAACTTATTCTTTATTTCTATTTCCGGATTCAAGAAGGTGATGTCTTGTTGGTTGATTGGGTCGGGTATGGCATATATTCAGCTGTATATAAGGATGGAATGCTGTGGAATGCGAAGAAGCCAGTTTATAAGAATAACCGACATGTCAGTAATTCAGAAGATTATTTATTATTGAATGCTGAAGATAAACAAGAACTGAAATGTGCAAGGAAGACTTGTATATGTAAAGTTCCAGCTTCACTGGACGATGTTGAATCATCAATAATTGGAGTAAAAGATGCTTGGATTTACCTAATGGTGAAAAAATATATACAGAGTAAAATGTAAATATATCTATTTAGCCCAATATTTAGCCGTTATAAAGACTTGATTTAGACACCGATAATACCGATTAGACGCGGATATTGTCACGAAGAATAACTCAATGTGCATACTTCAGATCACTGCTGGATATTCATAACACTTGAAAGTCAGAGCATTCATTGAACACTGTAGTTGGTTTATTTGCTAGTCTAGATTACTATTCGAACACTATCAAATTGCCACGATTTAGCGGAAATCCACCCACTTAAAGTGGATTACCATGAATTAAACCGAAGAACGCATACCAACGCTATAATCCCGGAGTGACAATATATCAATATTATATATTAATATACGTAATTGCTAGGCCTATATTAATATACATAATTGCTAGGCCTATATTAATATACATAATTGCTAGGCCTATATAATTTCATACCAGTTAATTTTTTATCAATATGTGTTTGGTTATTTTTACGTTCCTGTAGGGTAGAATAGAATATTGAGTGTTGAGTCTGAACCGAATATTGTTCATTGTCTAATAAAGTTAGCTGCGCATTTTTGAAATTTTTGCTTTGTTTTCTACTTTCTTGAAGTCGATTATTTGGTGGATTTTAGAATTCTTATTTCGTGTTGAAATGAGGTCCGCATATCACAGTATTTGAGTCTATTTTGGTCAGAGGCTTGGATTTTGACATTCCATGCCAAAATGAGTTCCCAGAACTCACTGTTGCTGGGTTTTTGGTAACGCTAGCCATCGAGGATAGGAATTTGATAATACCGGTGTCCGCTGTGCGTAAATCAATGACATAATAACAAAACATTGCCGATTCTAAGCCGGCTTGAAAATGAGGTTAAGTGGCTCCCGTGGCTTCAATTCAAAGAAAACAGGTTCTCACCTACTGCAAATTTAAGCCCAAAACAGGGAAATTAACTGTATCTTCCTTATTTGTCGCATACATGCTTATAACCGAATATGCGCTTAAACTGTTACTGTTATTTCCCCCAAAACCTGGAGCATTAGTACTTTGCGCGTAGTAGCACATGTGGCCGTGGGTCAACATATCCATGTTGTGAGTTGACCCCTAGGTGGCACTCTTTCAAAAAAATGGAATGTAACGAACTGATTTCGGGTGAAATCTATGCTCGCATCCCTGAACGACATTCTATCCAGAAAGGCAGAAACCCGTTATCGCTGCTTGCAGCTATATTTAACTTAATATTTTTACTCAACATTCTGCATATCTTCAGGTACTGACGGATTGCAGCGTCAAATGAAAAAAAAAAACTTCCAACCGGGGAAGATGTATTAGACGACAAACCTTTCCGCAGCAAAAAGACACTACAGTTGGCGTAGAAAAGAGGCACTTAGAAAACTTTATCGCGAAAAGAAGACCGGCTCAACCAGCAATGGGTGATGCTGTCAACACCTCATGTACGTCGGATCCGAGGAGATTGAGTGAAGCCCACAATACAATTATGGATTGAGCAAAAAGGCAACAATTTCCTTATCTGAGCTGACTCTTTACATCCCTATAAGCCATAATTGATTTCAGTAGTCGGATGAGACACTCAAATCCGTGTACACTGTAGATAATCGAAGAAGTCCCACGGTTCGAATTTACATATGGTATGCTTTGTTTAAACGAAACCACAATGTTTGGATGAACAGAACAAGCAGTTAAACAACAAATGATACCACAACAACCACAAAATTCTTAACAGTTCATAATCAATTGATATTATGGGACGAGGTAGAGTAGAAGTGGTCGAGATATCAGAATGAGACATGATGACATTAACCAAAATCTAATTAAGAAATGATATGTCTAAATTAATTGCAATAATTGATTCTGTGGAGAAATGAAAAAACTATTATTAGAAATATAGCTGCAGAGCAACGATAGAGGGTTCTGTCTTGCTGAATTTCTTTCCTGGGAGCCTTGGAAGATTTCGTCAAAATAAGTTCATAATAACGTACGGCTTTATTAGGCGGTGTTGTCATATCGCGGAAAGACGAAATCGCGGAATTTTCCAAAAACGCGGAATTTCTTCATTTTTACTATAAATAGTAAACGGGTTTTCCCACGGGGATACCCACTGTCGGACAGGGCACCGGACCCAGGTTTTCAACACCGGGAATTAGTATTTGATAATTTATGATATCGCCAGTCAACAACTTAACGATACTGTTCCAAATAATGGAGAACCTAGGCAATACGTGCTTTGCGAATTCAGTGATACAGAGTATCGCTGCATTAACTGAAGGAATACAAATCGATGGTACGTAAACGTGGGATTTGTGATGACACAATGGGTCATTCTCCAGGACTCAGTTCCGAGTTAAGATTTGACTCTGGTCTCTGGATTTAAAACATTGGAAATGAATTGATACTAAGTAACTCAGAGTTAACTCACAACTGTGGAACTGGATCGATGTCAGACGAAAATAAATAGACATTATGTATATTTCATTCTGGCTTAGGATTGTTCATGCGTGTTGTGTGTCTACATTGTTGTTATAAGCGAATGTGGTTTATCTTTTAGAATTAAATGAAATGAAAGATTATAAAATGGTTTCGTTTTTTTTAATGTTGACTTTGTGACTGCTATAACATATACGTTCCTATGCTGATTATTTGGATCAAAAGAATCTTATTTTTACCGGTACTGGACGGCCGTAAAATTATAATAATTTCAAAGGAATTTGAACCGGTACTTGTTTGGTCGTAGGATTTCATGTTTGCAACCACCTACAACTACGGTCCGACACCGCGAACGTGCTCAATATTCATCTGATAATATTCGTTTCTGAAGTTCTCAAAAAGTCGATGAACTTCGATAACCGAAGTTTGCCTAGTAGAAATAGACATTAGGTGCCTGGTCTCTTTCACCCCACTTGATTCTGACTTCTTCTACAGGTGGCAGCCAGTCAACGGTATCGTAATATAATAATTCCATATAAAATTGCCTGCAAATAATGGGATTCGAACCTAACTCGTTGCATCGATCGGTCCCGTGCCCTGTCCGACAGTGGGTATCCCCGTGGGGAAACCCGTTTACTATTTAAAGTAAAAATGAAGAAATTCCGCGTTTTTGGAAAATTCCGCGATTCCGTCTTTCCGCGATATGACAACACCGTTTATTAGGAGCACCACGTAGGAATCTACACATACTGTATATGTGGATGCATAATTGCTACCACGTAAAAAGTACTGATGTACCAAATTTGGGAAAATAGCTTTGAGGATAACGAAGATATGGTAGTTACACAGTCCCCTGGTGGTAGTTGTATAAACTAATCATGCAGGCTGGCATGGTAAGCATATGTATTTACTTACAAAGTTCTATGTAAAATGACTGAATTAAAAAAGCGGATTATGATATGAGTTTTTAAAATAAGCCAGCTAGTGGTTAAATCGGGAAATAATTATGTGAGGAGATGGTCGTATACGTGTAGGACCTAAGAAATTCTAGGCCGTAGGATCGGGGTATGCAATCAAAAAACAAAAGAAAAAGGACCTATCGGTCGGTGGAGCAAACCTTTCTGTGTGTGTAACCCAAATCGTTTCATTTGGGTCGAAAGGTACGACCACACTCTGAGCATTTCAATAAGGCTATTTTGAAATGGAAACACTTTCTTGTTTCACTTTCTTTAATGTTTAATTTATTGGCTCTACATGCAACACGCATACAATTAGTACATAGCTGTTGTTCCCCAAACAAGGTCAAGGACGGAAGTGCACATTAGGTTAAAATTCGTCGCTTTGAGCATCTATTGCACCCCTTTAAACACCACTTACCACGTCTTAGCTCAAATTGACTGTTCTCTAATCTAATGAAAGTTAACTATTGTTTTACCATGAATTTTACCATGAATTTATAATCCCAAGTAGCTTTTGGTGGTCGTAGTAACTCAAAACATTTGACTAGTCGCGACAGAACGCAAGGCAGCTTTGAATGGTGGGAGTTGAATGATGGGAGTGTAAATTACGGTCTCTGACTTGACCTTGGACTGACATTACCAATGCAGATATATTCTCCTTGTTTCAAATTATAAAGGTACAAATCACCAAAAATTACATCTAGAGTAATCTTAGATAGACATAATCTAACATTTTATCAATTTAGTCCTTATTGATTTTGTCGCTAAATCCAATTCATATCAAATCAATCACTTCATCAAAAATATTGATATAAAATACGTTTTCAAAAGGCAAAAAGGTAACTATTTAATGAAATTTAGTAAAGGTTTGATATGACACTAAACTCATTGCATTGCAAGAAACCGAGTTAACTTCGATATGACAGTTTAGCGTCAGATGTTCCATGGGAACCCGTAACAACGACTTGTATTTAGTCTAGCATGCATTGTAAGCATGCTCCCAGATTAACGCTACGACGCCCTTTAAACCAAATGAAATGGTTTGAAATGAATTCAAACCAAACGCAACGATTTTGACAGTCTTGTCTAGCCAGGATGATTATTCCACATAAAATTGAAGGTCATCGTTGTGTGCGATAAATGTGTTAACGGCAAACCTGATGAGATATACTATACTGTACGAAATACTGGAATGGACATGCCGATTGCCATTTCCGCTGCTGTTAGTAATTAGAAAATCAGGGTTTCAGGCCAGAGTACGAGAGTACGACACATCACTCATCACCACTTTTAATTTGTTTTCCTTATCAATGGGAGAGAGTGACTACCAATGAAAATATTATTTTCCATATTATAAAAAATACGTCAATAAATCAAATAAATCTCATCATGAAAAAACTGTAAATCATTTAAAAAAATCTAATAGATTTTGAAACCCCAGAAAATTCCAATGAAAGAAAAGAACGATTAAATGGAATGAAAAAAGATGAAATTAAATGTGATGTTTGTAATGAATTTATAGTAAAAAGGAATTATAAAAGACATCTTGAATCACAAAAACACCAACAAAATTTAATTAAAACTATTTTAGGAACAGAATATTTTGATGATCAATCTCAAGTAAAAAAACCAGTTTCAAAAACTAACCCTATTTCAAATAAACCTCATAAGGAAAATGTTAGAAATTACATTTATTCACTAGAAATAAAAGATACAATTGAAATTTTAGAAACATTACGTGGTAAAATTGGACCTGCAGCTTGAATATTTAGATGTTTTAAAGGCACAACAATAGAAGATTATAGTAAATTTATTGAAATAATGGAAAGAAATAATGGATTTTGTAATATATGTCGAATATTCAAAAATAAGTATTGCTGGAAAAGTGAGTTTTATAAAATCAGAAGAATAGATGGAGTATAATATTCAAACACATTCTGAAGAAATAATTCCAAAAACACATATAAAAATTAGAAAAAAAATATTTAATGAATTTGAAGAAAGATATTTGGAAGGTTCTGGTTTAACATTGAATGAAATTATATTTTTAGATTTATATATTTATAATACAAAAGGAATAAAAAATCATTAAGTGGTTTATTATGTTTTACATCTGCCTGCAAATGTTCTATGACGATGTTGATTGGGAGGACCACAGACTTAAGGTCAATATGTGTTAGTACGATTTCATTTATGCTGAAAATGAATTTCACTTTTCTGCCGAACAATTAAGCCTAGGTTATTTGTACTGTTAAACCTCATTAATGCGATTCTGTTAAAAAGACGAAACTAGGTTATTCTGATGTTTTCCATCATGTCCCAGCCAAGATATTTATATCATTCAAGATTTGGATACAACCGCCCATTTTTTTCGCATGAACTGTTAGGCCCTACCGAATAATTACACCAAAAACAGAACGAGTTTTCTGAATGCATAACAGGTACACAGCCAGCAGGACGCGAACCCACTTGTCGTCACTTGTTTTCGGCGTACTTAACAATGATATTTTCCTCCAATAAACAACTCTGGTAAAATTTAATGAAATGATCTATCTTTATCGGTGATATCGTATCAAGTCGATGGCCTACCGTTTACCGTTTGATGTTTCGTGTCATCATGAAATGGTTTTAACTTTAGTAAAGGCGTTCCCGCACGATCAAATAACTTTACGGGTTTCAGCCAAGAGTAGGCCTGCCGTTCCACTGCCCTAGAAATATGTATTCTGACGCGGAGAATCAATCCCAATTAATCCCATAGCTACAGATAGTTGGAATAAAAGTGATATTCAATCACTTTGATATTCATAAATCGGAGGTACATAGTTTTATGTTTATCTATTCAGAACAGGCCAATCCCAATTATTCATTGTCAATGTCAACGCGAACGTATCACTACGCGATTATTTAACCCGTTCTCGTCTACCACATAACTAACGAGAAAAATGCGATAGAATAACTTTTTGGACCATTGAATCAGCACGTGAGAATTGTAACTTACAAGCTAAGAAAATCAATTTTGTTCAAGTTATATTTCATAATTTATCAGGGTATGATGCACATTTATTTGTCAAACAGCTATGTCATAAAATAGAAGAAATCAATAACGAAATAGAAAGATTAAATTCAAATAATCAAAAGATGTTGCTAAAATACCAACTTATGAATTTAAAATGTTAGCTAAAATATCTGAGAATTATATATGTTTCCAATTTGGATGTCTAAGATTTATAGATTCATACAGATTTTTAAGTAGTTCATAAGACAATTTATCAAAATCATTAGTTGATGATGAATTAAAAATATTAAAACAACATTATCCAAATAATGATGATTTTCAATTAATGAGATATAAAAGCGCGATTCCATATTCATTTTATAAAACTCATAATGATTTTTATATAACTGAATTATTAAAAGAACAATTTTATGATGAATTAAGATCCGTATATGTTAAAGATGAAGTTTATAATGGAACATTGAATATTCGGAATCATTTCAACACAAAAAATCATGGACAATTAGTAGATTTATATTTAAAATCAGATGTATCATTATTAACTGATATATTTGAAAGGTTTAGAGATGTAAATCTAAAATATTTTAATATTGATCCATGTCATTGTCATTCTAGCCCAGGATTAACTTGGGATTGTGGTTTAAAATTTACAGATATAAAAATGGATTTATAAACAAATATAGATCAATTATTATTATTTGAAAAATGTATAAGAGTAGGAGTTTCTGGTGTATTAGGTGATAGATATTTTAATTATTTTTAGGTGATTATCATTTAAATTCAAAATATCTTGGAGCTGCTCATAAAGATTGTAATTCACAAGCTAAAAAAGTAAATTTCGTACCAATATTATTTCATAATTTATCAGGATATGGTACTCATCTATTAATAAAACAATTATCAGGAAAATTAGGCGCATTTAATCAAGAAATAGAAGAATATAATGCTATAAATGACGCAAATATGAGAAAATGTGATTTTAAACTACTAGCTAAGACATCTAAAAATTACATTTCATTTCAATTTGGTTGTTTGAGATTTTTAGATTCTTATAGATTTTTAGCAAGTTCATCAGATATTTTAGCAAAAGGTTTAAGTGATACTGATTTTGTAATGTGTGATTTTGTATGATTTTTGAGGTGCAATTCCTTATTCATTTTATAAAACACCTGATGATTTTAATGTAACAGAATTATCAAAAGAACAATTTTATGATCAATTAAAAGAGGAGTACGTGAAAGATGAAGTTTTTAATAGAACAATACATATTTGGATCATTTTAAGATAAAAAATCATGGTGAATTAGTAGATTTATACTTAAAATCACATGTTATGATATTGGCTGATATATTTGAAAAAATTAAGAAAGTTAATTTAAATCATTATAATGTTGATCCTTGTTATTGTTATTCAAGTCCTGGTTTAACTGCAATGTGGTTTAAAATATACAAATGATATACAAATACAATTAGATGTTTTAAAAGAATTTTAGAAGATTTTACCCAAGAATGAATCATATGTCATTTGATGAAATAATCGACAATATTTATAATATAGAACCAGAAACATTAGAAGAAAAAGATTATTTTATTAAAGGATTTCTTATGGGAGATGGTTCAGCAGGTTTGTATAATTATGTTTGGAACAGTTTGTAAGATCAGTACCCGAATTATCGTACATTATCAAAGAAACACTGGATTTTGTTTTTACACAGCATTGTCATCTTCTGTCAGATTTACACAGAGAGTGGATAATGATTTTTATATAACTGAATTATTAAAAGAACAATTTTATGATGAATTAAGATCCGTATATGTTAAAGATGAAGTTTATAATGGAACATTGAATATTCGGAATCATTTCAACACAAAAAATCATGGACAATTAGTAGATTTATATTTAAAATCAGATGTATCATTATTAACTGATATATTTGAAAGGTTTAGAGATGTAAATCTAAAATATTTTAATATTGATCCATGTCATTGTCATTCTAGCCCAGGATTAACTTGGGATTGTGGTTTAAAATTTACAGATATAAAAATGGATTTATAAACAAATATAGATCAATTATTATTATTTGAAAAATGTATAAGAGTAGGAGTTTCTGGTGTATTAGGTGATAGATATTTTAATTATTTTTAGGTGATTATCATTTAAATTCAAAATATCTTGGAGCTGCTCATAAAGATTGTAATTCACAAGCTAAAAAAGTAAATTTCGTACCAATATTATTTCATAATTTATCAGGATATGGTACTCATCTATTAATAAAACAATTATCAGGAAAATTAGGCGCATTTAATCAAGAAATAGAAGAATATAATGCTATAAATGACGCAAATATGAGAAAATGTGATTTTAAACTACTAGCTAAGACATCTAAAAATTACATTTCATTTCAATTTGGTTGTTTGAGATTTTTAGATTCTTATAGATTTTTAGCAAGTTCATCAGATATTTTAGCAAAAGGTTTAAGTGATACTGATTTTGTAATGTGTGATTTTGTATGATTTTTGAGGTGCAATTCCTTATTCATTTTATAAAACACCTGATGATTTTAATGTAACAGAATTATCAAAAGAACAATTTTATGATCAATTAAAAGAGGAGTACGTGAAAGATGAAGTTTTTAATAGAACAATACATATTTGGATCATTTTAAGATAAAAAATCATGGTGAATTAGTAGATTTATACTTAAAATCACATGTTATGATATTGGCTGATATATTTGAAAAAATTAAGAAAGTTAATTTAAATCATTATAATGTTGATCCTTGTTATTGTTATTCAAGTCCTGGTTTAACTGCAATGTGGTTTAAAATATACAAATGATATACAAATACAATTAGATGTTTTAAAAGAACCAGACATGGTTTTATTATTTGAAAAATCAATTAGAGGTGGAATTAGTGGTGTTATGGGAGATAGGTATTTTAAAGCAAATGATGAATATAAATTATTATATATTGACGCCAATAATTTATATGGTTGGGCAATGATGCAACCTCAACCATATAAAAATTTTATATTAACAGAAGTTGAAAATAATAAAACTAATTGGGAAAGCGCAATTATGAGTTTAGAAGATGATGCTCCAATTGGTTATTTCTTTGTATTTGATTTAGAATATCCTGAAAATATAAAGTTTAAAACAAGAAACTTACCTTATTGCCCAGAACATTTAGCCGTAGATGATAGTTATCTAAGTGAATATCAGAAAAAAATAAAACCGAAAGACCATGTTTTTACAGAAAAATTATCATTAACACAAAATAATAAATATATTGTTCATTATAGAATGTTAAAATTTTATCTAAAACAAGGAATGGAATACAAGAAAGTGCATAGATATATTGAATTTAATCAATCGAAGTGGTTAGAAAAATATATAGATTTCAATACTCAACAGAGAACAATATCTAAAGCAGATTTTGAAAAAGATTCTTTTTAATTAATGAATAATAGTTTTTTAAGGCAAAACATGTGAAAATATTAGAAATATTAATGATATTGAATAAGTAAATAATTCTGAACGATTGAGACATTTACAATCAAGTCCTAGACACTTAGGAAATAAAAGATTTGAAGATTATTTATCAGCAGTAAAGTTAAAAAGAACGTCAATGAAATTTAATAAACCTATATTCATTGGTTCAAATGTTTTAGAAATATCATAATTATCAATGTATGATTTTTATTATAATGTTTTACAACCACTTTTTGGGGAAAACATATTGAAATATTATATTTTGATTCTGTAACAGCTGATACCCCAATTTTATTAAAATATAATAATCAAATGTAAATTAGAAGAATTTCAGAAATAATTCCTAAACAAAATGAACGTTATATTTCATATGGTAAAAAAGAATACAAATAAATGGATTAATGGATGTTTGGACAAGAAATGGATGGAAAAAATTAAAGAATATTATTAGGCATAAAACGAATAAGAAAATTTATAGAGTTAGAACTAAGTTAGGGTTTGTAGATGTTACTGGAGATCACAGTTTAATTAAACAAAATTGTGATGAAATAAAACCAACTGATATAAAAATTGGAGATGAATTATTACATAAAAGATTTTACCCAAGAATGAATCATATGTCATTTGATGAAATAATCGACAATATTTATAATATAGAACCAGAAACATTAGAAGAAAAAGATTATTTTATTAAAGGATTTCTTATGGGAGATGGTTCAGCAGGTTTGTATAATTATGTTTGGAACAGTTTGTAAGATCAGTACCCGAATTATCGTACATTATCAAAGAAACACTGGATTTTGTTTTTACACAGCATTGTCATCTTCTGTCAGATTTACACAGAGAGTGGTTTGACCTATCTCATCTAGTTAGTTATGCTACTGCAATTTCAATTAAAGGAGCCCCTCTACAGAATTGCTGGGGTTTCATCGATGGGACTGTCCGTTCAATTTGTCGCCCAAAATATAATCAGAATATCGTTTACAATGGCAATAAAAGAACTCACGCGGTGAATTTTCTAGCCACAACTATACCAAACGGTATAATAGCCAAAATGTGGGGGCCTATTGAAGGCAGATGGCATGACTCTGGTATGCTCAGGGAGAGTTGGATTTTGCCTGTAATCCAGGCAAGAATGAATGATGGAAACCGTAGGCCTATGTGTTTGTATGGGGATGCGGCTTACCCATCGTCTGATTATCTAATAGGCCCTTATAAAGGAGCTGTGCTTAATGAACCGGAGACGCAATTCAAGACAGATGTCAATTGTAAGAGTTCCCGTCAAATGGACGTTTAGTCAAATTGTCTTTGGATTTTTAGATTTTAAGAAGAACGTAAAGCTGTATTTGCAGCCTGAGGGCAAATTATATTTAGTGGGGACTTTTCTTAGTAACTGCCGAACCTGCATATATGGCAACGAAACATTATCTTACTTTGAAATGCAGCCGCCAACATTAGACCGATATGTTAATGGATAAAATTTTGTGTTATAAAACGCAAAAATTGTAATCATACAATGAAAAATGACATTTTATTCACTTTTGTTTTCAATTAAATATTCACATTTTTGAAATTATGTCTTTTCAATTATTTTTGAAAGCAGCTGCAACATCATGTCGTCCTTTTTTGCCTGGGCTTCCTTTTCTTTTCTTTCCATCTCCATCGTTCTTGCTGCAGTTTAAGTTATGTTTTTCTCAGTTCAAACTCCCGGTCAATCTTTGTACGCAAATAATCTAGAGCTGCTGATGTTGAGGACACTTGTATATTCTGCTTCACCCGTTTTGAACTTTCACCTTCTTCAAAAAAAGAAAAGGGTCATATAAATGTTATTGTAGCCAATTATTAGAATGAAAGGAATCACTAATATAAGATACTACACTAAGTTACACATCACTTTCTGATCCAATCATGCATGTTTCACGGATAATATTTTTACAGTACTACAGTTTTTGCGCAGAATATTTTATTTCAATATATGCAATTTGGTTGATGTTTGCCTGTGAACGGAATGAAGCGGTACCGTGAATAATAGTACCAGGTTCAACATTCACCATTCATTGCTAATGTTACTTCTACAGATCTAATCCCGGTACCACAAGCGCGTCATTCGAAATCTATCCAGGGTTCATAGATGCAGTGCAGGAGTAAGTCAAATTGGCACCGTATAGTTTGGTGCAGCTGAAAAGTAGCGATGTCTTTCAGAATTTCTCTGACCTTTTTGGGCACAAAAATATTAACTTGCAGGAAATCTTCTTCCGAGTGATTTTCGAGTGATTTAAGCTATCATAAGTTAGAACGAATCTGGAAAGATTTGCCGAACGTACCTTCGGTACGTTAAACGAAATTTGATATTAGGCTAACTAGCTTTTCTGGTAATTTAAAACTGTCATTATGTTGATATATCATACAAATGATAATTCAGGCGAGTTTGAATGTTTCTTAAAAGGTTGTTTTGTGATATTTCATTTTAGGTTTGTCGTGCTACGTGCCCGTGTTCACTTTCACGGAATGAGTAACTCCACTACCAATGTACCACCGGGGCCAGTTGCTCAAAAGTTGGTTACAGTTAACCAGTGGATAGTTGACATAGTGACGATTGAAATATCATTGTTGCTATGGTATTTATCCGCCGGTTGTCTTTAACCAATTTTTGAGCAACTGGCCCCAGAAATTGACACATCAGGGGGTGTTATGATTATTCAAAGAAATTTTGAATGTATAGGGTTTTCGAAGTCGGACCTCGCCTCAATAGGCCTAATTTCAACTTCCCGATTCCGACTCCTGTTCGATCCTAGCTTGAAATCGAGAAACAACAGTCAATCGTCCTTTAGTTGTGGTTAGAGTATTAGACTAGAAAAATAAAACCGAATTATTTCATTATCTTTAGATGCATTTGTAGATGTTGATTTAATATTCCGCGTAGGAGAGAATTAGTACTTTTCAGAAAACGGTTGCTTATTCAAAGTTGGACTTCTAAGTCGGGGAATATTTCTTGGTCGCAAACTACGTACACGTGGACCGACAGTTTACGCATGGTCTACCGTTCTCTGCATTGGGCACGGACGAATAGCTCTGTACTCTTCTACATCTCCCCTATTTTTTTGCCATGAAGGTACTACAAAAATTGCACACCAGGCAGGAACTGATTTCAAATCTGATTGCAGTTTACAAATTAAGAATAATTCCAGCTGATTATGAGAAACAACGTATCATTAAGCCCAACGCACACGGCACCGAAAAAACGTTTTTTCCTCGTGAAAAAACGTTTTCGATGTTTTTTTTGTTATGCCGTGTGCGGGGGAGGCAAAACAAAACGCCGAACTTAAAATCGTTTTTCACTAGCAAAAAACGTTTCCTGAAAAACGTTTCTGTTTCTGCGAAACAAATGTTTTGCCGTGTGCGCTGGGCTTTAGCCGATACAAAAACTGATTTCGGTTGATGTCAAATGATAACTCACATGATAGTTTACAGTTTATTTTTATTATAAGTCGCACTGATTTTAGTTCTATGTGCATTAGATATAGGTTTAAAACCCATTGATTCACGATACGAAATCCATTTATTAGGATAATTTTCCGTGAGGCTTTAGAAGGCACCATGGTGCTTTCTAAAATGATTTCGTCTTGGTGTAGGGCCGGTAGGCCTACTGTAAATTAATAACATTAAATCAAAGAAATGGACAACAGTTCACTAACATATTTCTGATATCGTACGATGATTTTAATAATTGAAAATTGGGCTAGGTGAGAGTCAAAATTGCGTTGTTACCATCAATTAAAGTATATAAATCGTTTAATTCGGCTCGGTTTACATTCGGATTTTCACATATTTCGGACTAAAATTCAAGTCCCTTTACTAGGTTATTTCTGTTCAAATGAAAACACATTATTTGCATTTCGTCCAATTGACTGAATTTCCCATCCCCTGCTGGTGATCCGAATTTAGCGAATTTTCTAATCTTTTGAGCAACTTTAATCGTTTTTATTTTGATTATTTTCCAGTTTTTGTTTTTTATGTATTTTGCTATACATTTTTCTTATTGATAAAATAAATTTCAAACGTGAAAAAGTATTACTGTATTGTTTCGATCTTCACTTACAGGTTCAGTCGTGTGGGTAGATGGTCCAATTCTCTAAAATTCCGTGTATTCTATTCTCCACGGCCAGAACCAAAATCAAACTTTTGGGGTTTAATTAAACAACGGCAATAACGTTGCATGAGTGGAAATTACAGTTGGATGCTCTGATTGCACACCCGCTATGAACAGACCGCAAAGTAGGTATAAATTGCGTCCGAAGCATAATATGGAATTTGAACCTACTCACACTGTATGGCATTAGCTCGTCAAAAGATTCCGTTCACAAGCAAACATCAACCAAATTGCTCAATATATATGTTCCGTATATGTTCGGAGGTCTTCAGCCACGACAATAATTGTTGAGCTTCTGATTTTAATATAAGGCGGTCTTTTCACTTTACTGCAATATGAGTTACAATTTAACTAATAATAAGCTAATTGCTAGTGAACTTGCTGACACGATATTCCATGGCTCGATTGCGTATGTCCATCCCTCTTTCATCTATGCGCACTGCGTCTTGCTTCTTTTCGATCTTTGCAGTTTTTAACTCCAAATTTTCCTCAGTTTTAGGGTCTATTATTTCATATAATTCTGCGATTTCTCTGTGATATCCTCTTCAATTCCTGACCTAAAAATATGAATGATTTAAAAAGAAATCCATTCTAAAAAATATCAAAAAGCATAGTTGTATCCTACTATGGCATGATTTTTAGGAATAACTTTCAATTTTCAATTAGCAATTTAGAATACCAAACTTTTATTTCTTTAGAAACTCATAATGTCGGTAGTTATCATAGTTATATACTCACGCTTTAAAATTATCGCTATTTTCTTTTTTTCGTTTATCCGTCAGTAGGATTATACGCTCTCTAGCTCGCCCTGCGTCGATCAAAAAATCATCTTTACTTTGCCCACTTTCTGGGATCCGGATATGGATTGCTGGCTGCCTAATTTTAACAGCCTCCTGTCATCTTCCTCCGAGAATCTGACAGGAGTTTTTTTTACCCGTGGCCATTTTAGTAACGGTTGTCGTTATATTAAAAAGGAACTAAATTTCATTTCGTAACGCGAACGTATAGAAATGGACCGTAGGGGCGACTGCTAGTAAAGGACTTTTTAACAAAAGACTGACCAATCCTTCATATTGATACGCCTCGAGATGAGTTGCCGCATCCCGATGATTTCAACCCAAGTTTTAAATTCGCACACTTAAATATTCAAAACGTAACAACCAAAAGTCATCTATTAATTAATTATTCTGTTCGATCGATCTAGAAAGGCGTAATTTTGATTTTTCGATGGTTTTAGTAGCATAAAACCACATTCCCTGGAGCAAACGACATATCGGCCACCATACTATTTCAGACGTTTACGTTGGCGTTCACGTTGCCCGTGCTTAAACTCTGTATTGACATTTTTGCAACATGTTCGCGTTATGAATAGATACAACGCTATTGAAGTTTTCAGTTTCAAGCATTTTCTAGTCGGAACACTACTCTTAAGATGATGATTTATGACCAATACAATATATAGCCAAGTTAATAAGATTCCAAGGGTAATCCAAATGGCAGAGTAAATGGTAGAAATTTGGCAAATAGTTGTTAAGAATAAAACTGCATCCAGTTTTCGCGGAATGTATTCCTATAGCTGCCCCATAGAAACTCAAATCAATACCCATGCAGGATGGAAATGCGAAAGATTTAAGAGACAGCAAAGCCAGGAATAGGAGTTATTTACTGTTAAGATTATCGACAATACATAAAAAGCTATAACTGTATATATAAAGTTAATATGAAATGAACCATGAAAATGGGTGGCATGAGATTAGATGTTAAACATATGAAGTAGGCTAAATTTCCCTACATTGACCATTATGTTAGTTTTAAAAAGCTGACATACACTAGAATTTATGCAATAGGGGGTAACATAATATATAACTGGGTAACTAGGATTTGAGTTAAATCACTCACGTATTGGTGAAAGCCTTACCTCCAGATACTTTTATCAGCTGAAACGTATTAGCACTTGATCTATTCGAGCACATATATTGGTGACATCTTTTGCTGTACCTTCCATACGGCTGAATACATGTCCCATCCGGTGTCTGGCAACCTGAAGTAGTTGCATAGTTAGTAGCCAGGTAAGTATTTGCTTAAAAGGCTTACACCTGGGACAAATTGCAACAGGTTTGTTTCTATTTCGGTACTGGTAATTGTTAGGTAATTGTTTTGAAACGAGATTGTGGATATCAGCATTACTGAATTATGCAGTTACTCTAAGTGA
Organism: Tubulanus polymorphus; assembly: GCF_964204645.1. NCBI lineage: Eukaryota > Metazoa > Nemertea > Palaeonemertea > Tubulaniformes > Tubulanidae > Tubulanus > Tubulanus polymorphus. The sequence continues at coordinate 13,415,199 of NC_134026.1, forward strand.
GGTAAATAGAGAATATGTTGACAAATTTGTTCAGTAGCTAAAAGAACAATATGATAGATAGGTAGAAGAGCAATATCTTCCATATAATTTATCCATGTACACAATGGCTTGCATAGATTTTCTAAACTTGATTTGACAAAAAGTTATCAGTAACAATTAGCTGACGAAAAGCTTGAACACTTGAAACTAAGTGAATGTAATTAACTTTTGCAGGTAGAAATGACCATGGGAACATACGCAATGTATGAAAATATTCTAGACCTAAAGGCTAAAGGATAATCATGTTCAGGTTATTATGTTTACTACATGTATTCATTTACAGTGCATGTTGGTTATTATTTTCCGTACAATTGTGTGGGAAGTAAGATAAACCAGTGACTGGCATAATCGGTTTTTTAAAACATGTACATGAGTAATGAATTTTCCAATTCCAACAAATAAGGTAAATATTTTTATGAGGGTGCTAGAAGGCTCAGCCTACCTCAAAATTACTGTTTTAATGAAAATTGTGATTTCCTGATGAAACTTATCTCTTGATACTGATCTTACTAGGCTTAGCCTCAAAATCTATTTCGATTTTGAAAATACGTACTTTATTACGCTTCAATTTGTGCCGCATCGGCGACGAACGAGAGAGCTATTATGACGACTAGCCAAGAACTCGTCCAAGGACGGGTTTTATCGCGATCGATTTGATAACTTTGCTTCTCGTGGAAAACACAGGTATTAATTCATCTTAAAATTGGCCCCTCTTAATTTTTTGATTGGTAGATTTGACTTGACTTGATTTCAAGGAAACTTCGGCTACCTTGCGCTTGATACAAAAGCACACAGCCCGCCCGAACCCGTAATAAAGTTTCGCAGTTATCCGTATGAATGGTATAATTATAGGTATGAATGTTATGCGGTATGTGATCTAGTGCCTGTAGATGCCATATTGAATCTCGGGATTGTTACCATATTCGCATTCATAATAAGCCCACAATCATCCTTTTATGAAACGAGCGGGATAATGATGACTTCCGTATGTCCCGGCGAAATAAAGCACAAATTATCTTGAAGAACATCAGTTTAATGAGACAAACAATTCGTTAACTCGACGAAAGAGTACTATTCTTAAGACTCTATTCCCTAGCAAATCAATGCGGTTAATACGATTGCTAATCGAGCCACACTGATATGCTGTACGTCTGATTTTAAATGTTCGGTTGACATTTATTTTACCTAAACTCTTCAAACGATCTATTTTCAATTCCCGTACACCATAATGAGCTAAGGCAGTATATAAAAGATTCTCGCAGCTGATAAATTTCCGAGAGTAAATTCCACTTTTTAATTTAAACAACATCAGCATTGCGTTTGTTCGGAATCACCGAAATTATTTCGATCATACATGGACGGTGTTTTGCAAAAGTCAGCTATGCCACAAGATGAAAAGTTTTGATAACAGCTGCTGGGGTAAGTATCGAATCATTTTTGTGTATTCCATTTTGCAATATAAGCTTACCTACATCGTTCCACGTATTGTGGTGGATAATGATTTCAGATGATTGTTAGTTTCAGGTTGAGTATCGTAAGTCCTATTTTGCAAAGAAAGCTGTGTGGGTTAGATGGTTTTATGTAAAATTATACTTGATGGGTGATGGAATTTGCCTTACATTTCGTATAACCCTCCACGCCTCATACCTTTGAAGGAGTAAGGAATAGTGCAATGCTATTTTTTGCAGTGAACAGCCCTTGAAATCTGAGTCTGAGTGCTGTTCATCGGGATCGTCATAGTTCATAGTTTACAACGACGTCGATGAAGCACGTAGCCAGAGAACACGTCTTGTGGCACCACCTGTAATTGCGGTGCCCCCTGTTATTTTCCGTCATTCGTTTATGTTCATTTACTATTGGTTCGCGATTTTGAATTTCATTTTCCAAAATGGTTATCTTACTTATGATATCTATATACCGATTATCTATAAATCAGTGAAATAAGTTGATTTTGAAAAACGAAGAAAATGCCATGCCAAAGGCCAAATGCCATGCCATGCCAGGATTAGAACTTGCACATAAAAAAACTTTGTCATATAAAATAAGTTCTTATTTTCATATAATAAAATCTCAAAATGATGATTTTAGGGTTAGCTGACTTCCATGTAACACCATTCAGATATTCTCGCTTACCATTTGGTTGAATTATCCATCCAATATTTTGTACGTAAAAATCACTTTCGATTCTTTGGTTATGATCAAAACGACCTGTTGTAAAGTCGTTTTTGCTACTGAATTCGTCGGTTGTAATTTAGTTTAGGACTAGTACTTAGGATCTGTACCTCATCACTCTCATCACTAAGCTTATTCAATCTGATTGTTATTAAGTTCCTGGTGCATTAGATGTAGAGTATGATTGCCTCGCAGTTGTTGAGTGTTCGTCTTTTTGTGGAGAAATCTCTGCTTGTTCATTTCCATGTTTTGTAGAAGACCGGTATTGTCCGGCATTAATATCGTTTCGTGGTACTTTTTATAATTGCTTGTCGAGGTTTGCAACCCGGCCTGTATAGTAGCAGTAATTAGAAGATGGCGTTTTCAGATCAGAGGTCGAGAGGTCGAGACACCACTCATCAAAGCTAGGCTCTAGTGAGAACGGACGATTGCTCTGTGACACACATATACAGTGAGTGCGCGTAACAACAACTGCGCGTGGATAGATCGATACAGTGAGTCTCTACTGAGAACGGTTATTAACGCGTGTGCTATTACTGTAGTAGTACAGTGATTGCGTGTCAACTGTACCCGGATAAATAGATGCTGTGAGGCTTGGGTGAGAACGGTTAATAGCGTGTTTGTTATATACAGGGGAAGTAATCCCCACTCATCACCACAAGTAATTTGTTTTCCTTATAAATGGGAGATAGAAAAGCATTCTTAGCAACAATAAATAACAGAATAAAACCAGCAAAAAAACAATTTGAAATAAAAAAGTTAGTTGATGTTACAAAAGAAATTGAACATAAAATATTGAAATTAGAAAAGATAAAAACTAAATATGGAGAGAAAGTATCAGCGAATTTAAGCTACTGTAATGTTAGTACATCACGAGAATTTAAAGTGTTTTTACCCGATAAATGGGTTTCATTGAGTACAGAGGAATTGAAAGATTTAGTAGGATTTAAAATAATATATCATGGAAAAAATGAAGACGGCCATCATGATTTAGAAATTGTTGATTAAATTTAAAAAAAATAAATTAATAAAAATAATGAATATCTAGAATCCGAAATGACTTATCTGGACAATTTAATTGCTCCGCATAGATGGTGCCATAAACGGCACCCACACAGTGATAAACAAAAGTAGTGAGATATTCAATTAATTAAAAAAAATTATTTTTTTTTGCTTTTTTTCTAAAATATTAATCCATTTTTTTTTTATTATCAATTTTGGAATTTCAGAAGTATTTTCATTTTTGATAGCAGTTGTTTCAGGATTATCAATATCATGAATTTTATTTGATTTCTTATACCAATTACACCCAATTAAAATGAATACAATTACAAATCCAACTGTAAAATATAAATATTTCTCAAATATTCTATTATCAGAAGGAGTAGAAATAACAATATTTTCACCATTTTTATTAACATTTTTATTACTTATTTTTTCTTTTACAGCTTTTTTATATTCTTGTGATTTAATTCCTAATCGTCGAGACCATTCAATTTGTTTCTGAGTTCTCGGTTTTTTCTTCACAGTTAATTCCTTCACTTCTTTCACCTCGCTCATTTATTATAGAAATATTTTTACTTTCAATATTTGAAAATGTTATAACCCCAGTTGATAATAATGTCATAAATCCTCCTAATTGAAACGATAAATATCCAATCCATTTATTTAATTCAGTCATAACTAAATAATCATTTTTTAAATCGGAATATAATCTATTTTCATCTTCAATTGGTAGTATATAATTACATAATTTACTATAACCTTTTACTACATTTTCTGATATCGCGTCATTAATTTTAGCTGTTCTCGCGGCTTCATAAATCTTAAATAATCTAATAATTTCAACTGATTTCATTGTATCTAATTCATTATAAGTTAAATTTTTATCAACAAATTTTTTACATTTTCCAGATGCTATTAATATTTCTAATTGATGTTTGCAATAAAGATAATATTCATAATTATTATTTGTTGTAACATTATTTAAAGCACCATCATCTGGAGTTAATTTGTTTTCTGTTATTCCTAAATCATCTAAAGTTTTTTCAATTGGAACATCACCATTTTTAGATTTTATTTTCTTTTCACCTACCATTTATATAACAAAAAAATTAATTGTGTTATGTTGCAACTAGAATTTAACTAGAATGTAACTAGAATTCAACTAGATTAACAAGCTACTTGCAATATTGTTGTTTTTGTTGATTTCTTGTTAAATCTAGTTGATTTTTGTTTCAACTACTAACAACTAGAATTCAACTAGAATGTAAATAGAATTAAACTAGATTAACAAGCTAGTTAAAATATTGTTAAATCTATTTGATTTTTGTTACAAATACTAATAACTAGAATTCAACTAGATTAACAAACTAATTGAATTTGAATAAATTCATATTTAAATGGGTGTTGTAATCTAAATAATAATTTTGATCTTTTAATATTTTTCAACTTATCCATATATTCATTATGTAAATCATGTGGAATAATATCATTTTCCTCAAGTGCATTTTTCATCGATTTTCTATCTTTATTGTAGAATAAAACTAGAAATCTAATGTTTTCTCTAAAGTCTTTAACAATTGAATTATATTTTTGATTTAAAACCCAAGTTGTTATCCCAAAATGGCTCCCAGATAAAGCTAAATAGCATAACTCACTTTCTCTAACTTTTGAATCATGTAGATTAGCACAATCATCTATAATGAATAATGTATTTGATCCTTTATAAATATCAATTGCTATTTTAATACAATTATCTAAATTTTCTTTTACTGTTTTAGGATCTAATATAATAAATTTATTATTCCTAGTAATATTTCTATCATAAGTTTGATTAAATTCACATGTTGGGCAAAATAATACTATATTATCAAAATAGTTTTCATAAACAGTTTCTAATAAATTTAATATAAAATAAGTTTTTCCACAATTTGTTACACCAGAAATTAACATATTATGAGGCTCAAATATGAATAATTCCTTATTCATTTATATATTTTTAATTTTAGTTGATAATATCCATTCATTGAATTTATCTGGCCATCCAACCCATTTTACTAAAGAATATTTTTTTCTTTTAATAGTTTTTGTTTTTAATACTTTTTCAATTTTATATTCTTGTTCTAGATTTTCAGTAGTTAAACTTAATTCTTCTTCGTAAAAGTAGCCATGAACTTCTTCACCATCTAAATCTTCTAATTTATAGACATATGGTTTTGTTGTTATTACCTTTTTTATTTTATATATTTCCCTAGTAAAATTTCGATCGTATCCTTTATCAAATATCTTTTTATACTTAGAAATTCTAACATTTTGACCAACTTTAAATTTAGGTTCACCAAAATCATCTACAAGAAATGCTCCATATGAATTATTCCAAACAATTTCAGCATTTTCAGGTTTTCTAGCATCAATAGGTTTCATTCCAATAGAAGAATGATAAGAATTATTATATCCTTCTATCAATTTTGGTAAAACATCAATCCATTTAAAAGTATTATTTGCTGTAAAATATTTCCACATTCTTGTTCTTAATGTTCTATTAAATCGTTCAACAACTGCTGCTTTTTTATCTGATTTTGTTGAAAAATATTTAATATTATGATTGTCTAAGAGTTCATGAACAAGTGAATTATCAAACTCTTTTCCATCATCAAATTGTATTTTTTCTGGTTTTAGTTTATCATCCAAAAGAAATTTTCTTAAAACATTTGATGTTTGTACAGCATCTTTTCTATAAAGTGGGAAGCTCCATACATAACGACTAAAAATATCAATTATATTCAATAACCACCAATAATCATCATTATCTTTCTTAACATATTTCATATCAATTAAATCTCCTTGCCACTGTTGATCTACATAACTTACCATAGTTTTACGAGTTTTATATTTTCTAACAATTTTTTTATGTGTTGTATATGTTGGTTGTTCTAACATAAATTCATTTATATCTTTATATTTAACTAAATTTTGTGGGATTATCTTATCTAATTTATCTTGTTTTACTTTACGCCATATATTTTTAGTAGAAGAATAAGCAACCGAACTCTCAGGGTTGTAATATAAATTTCTTAAATATTGTTCTTTAGTATTAGGAGTTTTTTTTACCACCCATTTATATATCCTTAATTTTAACTTTATATTTCTAATATTGAATACTATCTTATTGTGAATTTACAATATTTAATTGCGCGTCAGATATAATATAAATATGCATTTTAAAATTTAAGCTTCCTTTATTCTTTGTCATGAATAATTGTATTCCATCTTTAGTGTTCTGTAGTTTTTTCCCAGAACCATGTAATGAATTATCCTCTGTTGTTCTAAAATCTAACCATAATGCATATTTATTGCCGGTATAATAATCAATTTGATTAATATTACAATTTTCAAATGATTTTACTTTTTCATTCATAAAATGTTTTCTAATTTCTGGCCACTGATCTATCATTCTCATTCCTTGGCAAAATATTTTATTTGCTATTCCTTCGATAGTTATTTCTACTTTTGTTATTTCAGGATTATAATAATTGTCTACCTTTATTGCACCATTAGAATATGTTGCAATAGTAAAAAATATTAATATTCTTTTAATAGATCTTCTTGGGAAGTTAATATTCTCATTCATTATTTCATCATTTGCATTAATAGTTACAGTTTTAAATTTATCAATATAATCATATAATAATGAAAATCCTTGATTGTATTGAGTTTGAATTATACTTGAAATATTTTCATCAGTTACTGTATCATATTCTAAACATATATTCGATAATTTATAACTCATATCTTTAACAACGCTAGATAATACAATTTCATTTACAGGAGCAAATGTTATCTCAAATATAATATCTTCTTGAATTGCGTATTTATATAAAGGTGCATTATTATTTATCAATTCAAAATCTAATGGAATTTTATATTTGTTTCCATAAATCTTTTTAATCAAATTATCTGTGGCACGAGTTACTATTGCGTCATTAGCTCCTGATCTTAATTTATTATGGTTTTCCGATTGGATGCCTTGAAATATCATATTATTTCTATTTTCTTTAGTTAACCATAAATCTTTATAATGCATAAATAAATTATAATCATCTAATGAGAAAACTGTTTCCGGACCAATCTTTATAGTTAATTTTTTAATCAAATATCTTCCAACATTATCAACAACATAATTGTTATCATGGCCAGTACTTTTATATCGGCTGATAAATAAATACTATTTGGAACATAAAAAGTATTTTGTGTTAATCTAGGAATTCTAACATATAAAGTTTCATCGGGATTAATATTTGAAGGGTTATGAGTAATTATACGATGTGATCTTTCTGCTTTAATAGCATTAGATATTCTAGAAATCTTCGAAGGACTTATATAACTCCCACTCATTAATTAAACATAAAAATTAATTATTTATTTTTTATTATTTTTTTCTTGATATCTTTTTGATATCATATTTACTAACCCAAAAATAATAGCACTTACAACTGTGATTAAGAATAAAATAATATGTTCAGCAGCAAAGTTAAGAATATTCCCAGCAGATTTCAATATAAAACCAACAATTGATGCAATAACTCCAGGTAAAGCTGCAGCAGATTTTTTAGATAGTTCCCATAAATATTTGCTAATTTCTTTAAACCATCTTTAACTTTATCTTGTATAGAATTATTATCATTCGGGGGTTTATCCGGTTTATTGGGAGTAGGTGTAGATTTCAAAGCATTTGATATTGCTAAACCAATTTTTGTAAATAACATAGTTACAGCTGTTAGAATTGAAAGAATTGTTATTCCTTCTAATCTAAATAATAACTTTATTCTATCTTTTAATGATATTTCAGAATTTGGTTTAATCAACAAATCTTTAAAAATAACTTTTAATCTATTAATATTATAATCATATGATTTTAACAATAATTTAATTTCTTCTTTTTGTAATTCTATGTTATATTCTAAATCATCTTTTTCTTTTTCTAAACGTAATTCTCTTTGCCTATATTCTATTTCATCAATTACTTGATGATCTAAATCAGACTTTAATTGTTCTATTTCTTTATTTTTATCAGTTAATTCTTTTTCTAAAGTTCTAATTTTAAAATCTCTTATACTTTTATCATGCGCAATTTTATTAGATGCAAGTCTTATACTCATAATTTCTCTAATTGCTTTATCAGAAAATATATCTAAATCTTCTAATTCTTGATCTGTTGCATCAATTAATCCATTCGGTAAAAGTTTTTCAATTGGAACTTTATTTGATTTAAGTTCACTATTTTTGGAAGTTATATTCTGTTCAGAAGTTGTTTCTGTTTCTGATTTCTTTTTGATTATTTCAAATAATTCATTAATTCTTTGTTTAAATACATCTATATTATCATCTATTTCTTTTTGTGTAACATCAGTTATTTCATTACTATTACTTATTATTTTAATTCTATCTGGTTTTAATTTTTCTAAAGTTGATTCTGATAATATTTTATTTTTATTATTTTTATAAGTGATATCAATATAATAATCACCTTTCAAACGATAATAACATTTACCATTATCTAAAATTTTTAATTGATCTGCTAAAAGTCCAACGTCTTCATCATTTATGTTAAGTTTAGATTTTTCAATTAAATCTTCTAATTTAGGTATTTTGTTTAAATTATCTAAATCTTGTTTTACTAAATCTGGGTCTAAATTTTCAGGATTTAATTGTGATTCAGCATTTTTAATATAATCAGGCATATTCAAATTATTATTATATTCTGGCTCATTACCATCTTTAAAACTTGTTTCATCAAAATCAGGTGGTTGTTCATCAGTTATACCAGGTTCATCAAAAGGATCCATTCCAATATCTTCTCCACCTTCTACATCCATTTATATAGTAAAAAAATTAAAATTTAAAATATAATATTCCTCCTATAACAATTCCTATACAAGTTATAGCTAATTTAGTATTTTCATGGGATTTATTGTCATTATCAGTTTTAATTATATCATGTTGAATATTATCAGTTTTAATATTTTCTGTAGTATTGTAATCTTTTATTTTGGAATCATTATCCAATTTAATATTCTTAGTTTTAGTTTCTGTTGATTGAATATGTTTTTTATTTTTTTCACCTTCCATTAATTTTGGAGCAGTGATAATCTTTTTATTTATATCATTTAACCCAAATGAATTATTTATTGTCGCAGTTTTAATTAGATTATTATAACCAATTATGTTTCCCATCTTTAATACTAAATCATTAGAAATAATTAATAGATTAGGGCCTATACAATAATTTAATCTAATATGTGATTTATCTAAATAATTTTGATATCTTATAATGTTTTCTGGAATCGATCTATTTTTATCATTATGTATGGAATCTTCAAATAATACTTTGAATTGTTTCTGTGTATCAAATGATGTATTCAAATTTCCAATTATCGGTGATCTTGTTTCAACTTGCGCACCTAAAATACATATCAAATAAGTTCTAATAGATTGATTTATTCTTTGTATACCTGATTTTGTAAAACCTTCATTATTTTCTAAAATGAAATAAACCCAACCATTATTGTTTTCTTGTTTTAAATTATCATAAAATTTCGGTAATTTATTGAAATTTAATGTTTCTAAATCCTTTGTTTCTATTTTACCATAACCTAATTTATTATTATAGATATTATAAAAACTATTAGATGGTATGGGAAGTGCACAATATTCTGCAATCTTTTTAGGGCAAGGAAGTGATCTTATTGTTCCAATTTTTGTTCTAAAATCAGAATTATTTATATCTATATTAAATTCATTGCAAATTTTATAAGACTTTGATAAATTAATATTATTATCTAATTCTTTAAAATATCTAGATCCTGGTAAAGCGCACTCTAATTCATTTAATATTATTCTGATTTGAAAGTATGTATGAAATATAAATAAACTTTGAATTAATTTATATTTAGAATTATTCAAATGATCATTCCAACTAATTCCACAACCTGTTGTTGCACAATAAACAGCAAAATTTAATTGGTTCTGCCAATACTTCATATTAGATTTTCATAACCATTGTTTTTCATCTTTCAATTTTTTAAAATTAATTAAATATATATGAAATATATTTTCCATCTTTGCATTAAAATTATTAGTTTCAGTAACATAAATTTCTAAATTAGTTAATGAATCTAAAACTTCATTTCTATATGTAATATCTTTATTAAAATCTATTGCTGGAATATTATATTTAATTGATTTATTATATTGGAAAGCTTTTGGAAAACTATCTACCATTTATATAATTAAAAAATTAATAATTTATTAATTCTTTTAATAATTTATCCTTTTCTTCAACTGTTATATGACCATTTAAACTTATGATATAATCTAGTGTGTTCTTTAATTTATTAATTTCTTTTATATTAGATTTTATTTTTTCTTTATTACTTTTTATATTCAATTTTGAACTTATTCCGGTTAAAACACTTGAACTTAATCCTAACACACCAATTGATATAGCTAAAGGTGTTAATGGACTGAATATTGCTAGAAATGTTATTACAGAACTAATTGTAACCGAACCACTAATAATAAGATAATATATAATTTTACTTTTTAAATATTTTTTCTTTTTTATCTTTAAGTCACTTTCAAATTCTAATATTTGTTTTTCTAAATATATTTTCAATTTAGTTTTATTTATATCATGAGGAATAATATCAATACTATCAACTTTATCTTCCATTTATTTAGAAAAAAAAATTACTAATTAGTAAACTTATAAGCAACAAATATAACAATAACAGTTCCACCTAAAATCCATATTATTTCATATTTCTGTTGTTCTTTACTTGGGGTATAATAATCTGATAATTTAGGTTTGTATAGATGTAATTTTTCTTTATTGGTTACCGCGTTATATAAACTCATTGCATCATCAACTGATTGAAAATCTCTATGTGAAATCTTCTGATCATATAATTCCTTGTTAATGTAATCCATATAGTTTTGTCTCTTTTCTCTATATTCTTCTGCAGCTTTATTATATTTCTCTAACGCTAAGTTATGTCTTCTTTGTTCTCCTAATGAACTATTTTTATCAATATGTTTAAATAAATATCCACCACCAGTAAATGCCAAAGCGTTAACAATTGCCGATCCTATAATAGTTATAATTGCAGAAGCCATTTATTTAGCAAAAAAATTATGTATTTATATGGGAGGAATATATTTTTGTTTTTCCAAATAATCAATTGTTAAATTAGATAAAGTAACTGCTAACGTTAATTTTAAAATATCATTTATATCAAATCTATCAACATTAACACTTCCCATTTTGAATACTTTTTTTAATACCATTGAATAACCAACAGTTCCAACTGAAAGTAATGCTCCATTATATAATCCAGTTATTATCCACTTATTATCACTCATTTATTTATCAAAAAAATCACTATCTTCAAAATATTTAGTTATCTTAGTGATGATTAATTCAACATTTATTTTATTACTAGTTTCATTTGTATATATTTCAATTATTATTTTTCTAATATCATCGATGATAAAATCTTCATCTAATTCATAAAATCTTAAAGATTCTCTAATTAAATTAGTAATCTTTTCTACATTTAAAGTTTCTTTATCTATTGTTGTTTCATACTTAAATGTTGTTTCATTAGAAAATGCAATATTTTTGATATGTGTAATTACATCATTCATGTTAAATTTCATTTCTTTCTCACGTTTAAAATCAAACCCAAAACATATACTCGGTCCAACAGTTATATTCATTTATATATCAAAAAAATTACTCTTTACATCTTATAACTAATTCATATATCACAGGAAAATTATTCAAATCAATTAAATAACCATTATGATTTCCTATTTCTAATTTAAAATTATTGAAATGTGGAATACAAGGTTTAAAATCACATTCAGCTAAATTATAATTTATTTGCGTTCCAAATTGTTTAACGTTCTTCAATGATAAAATATTTAATATACTAGAATTACATGTTGTATCTTTAGTTGCTTCGAATGTTTTTGTAGGATCGATTAAATTGCAATAAATATAAAAGTGTGTAAAAGGTATTATATTTGAGTTACCGTGTATGTTTACACCAATAAAATTATTTGGAGTAATTCCTAACAGTTTAGCAAAAGGTTTTTTTATCGTGTAAGTATGTCTTTTTGTCATCAATGTATCAGATTTAACAAGTTTAATAAGTTCATCATCAAACTTTATTTTAATTTTATTAGAGCTCTCACTTTTTATGAATTTAATATTAAATTTAGAATTACCATTACCTAATCTAATCCGAGCTTTTCTATTAATTTCTTGCTCTAATGTTTCTAAATTATATAATCCTGGTGTAAGCATAAGTTGAATCCATTTTTGTTCAAGTTTATCAAAAATAAGAAGGCTTCTATGTTCATCAGTTTTATCTGATATATTGTAAAATGAGTTACATAAACTTATATTTACTAATTTTAAATCAAAACGGCATTGTTATTTTGGACTCTAACGAATATTTCGATAAATTAGATAAAATTGTATTTGATAAAAGTAAATTTACTGAAATCAAAAATGTGAGAAAGAATCACCCTGTCATATCTAATGAAACCAAAATCTGCGGATTTCTGAGAAAACATGTGAAACAGTATGTAAGTTCAGAAATATTTGATTCTATCTACCCAAGCGGTAGCCAACCTGGTAAATTATATGGTTTTTGCAAAGTGCATAAAGATAACTTTCCATTTCGACCCGTTGTATCAATGATCGACACTGCTGAATATAACCTGGCCAAATATCTCGATAAAATCATTAAACCACATATACCGTCTAAATTCATGTTAAATAGCACTTGGGAGTTCCTTAAAAAACTGAAACAATTCGTTTTTAAACCTTCTGATATTCTAATAAGTTTTGATGTAGAGTCACTTTTCACTAATGTTCCATTGAAAGAAACCATTGATATAGTTTCCGATTATATATATGCTTCCGACTCTAAACCTACATATGATCAGGCTACATTCAAAGAATTACTTAAAATCGCAACTTCGGGTTTGTTTATGTACAATGATCGTATTTTCAAGCAAGTTGATGGGGTCACCATGGGCAGCCCCTTAGGCCCAACCTTAGCGAACTTTTGTCTTGCCCATTTTGAAAACTTGCTCCTCTCCAAAACTAATTACAAACCGACATTATACCTGAGATACGTGGACGATATTTACGGCATATTTCGTAATGTATCCAGTTATAGACTATTTTTTGAAGAATTGAATCGCCTCCATTCTAACCTTAAATTCACTTTTGAACTAGGTCCTAATCTATTACCTTTTCTCGATACCGAAATACAAATTCCGTTAGAAACCGGTGGTGACTTTATATCTCGAGTGTACAGGAAAGCTTCCAACACAGGCCTACTGTTGAACTTCAACGCCATGTGTCCGTATAAATGGAAAATAGGACTCATCAATACCATGCTTTTTCGTGCCTACAATATTTGCAGTGATTGGACCATCTTTTCAGAAGAAATCAATTTCTTGAAAAATCTGTTTAAATCTAATGCGTTTCCTATTCATGTCATCGATCAATGTATTAATAGATTTTTGAAATCAGAACAGAACTCAGAACCTCAACCGAAACCTGTTGAAGATGGAATTGATCTATTCATTTCATTACCGTATATTGGTAACCCGTCAATCCTATTTGCCCGAAAATTAAAATATCTATTTAAAAGGAATTTTGAAATCAACTTGAAATGTGCATTCACTACGACCAAAATTAAGAATTTTTTCTCTTTGAAATGTGCTACCCCTAAATCGCTGAAGGCTAAAGTCATATATAAATTTAATTGTTTATGTGATATAAACACTTCCTATATTGGGAAAACTAAACGACATTTGGCCATCAGGATTAAGGAACACAGATCAAAGACTTCAGCGATTGGACAACATCTCGCAATTTGTCACACTTGTGATCAGGAATTCAGTAACAACAAATTCAAAATTCTAGACAAAGGTTCATCTGATCTCGACTGTAAAATTAGGGAGGCCCTGTTTATTAAAGCGTAACGACCCTCTTTAAATCAACAATTATTTCAAAACGGCTCATCCTTTATCCTAAATGTATTAAAATAATTAGTTTGTAATTAAATACTTGGTTTGTAATTAGCTTAGAATTTAGCACTTGTAATTTTGTAACTTATGTTGTATATAAACCTGTAGTTTAATCATTTGATTCACTTGTATTTCACCTGATGAGGGGATATGATCCCGAAAACGTTCGTGTTAATAAACTGTATTTACTCATTAGAAAATGAGGTTTTTAATGTTATCGCTTCTATGGTTATTCGGATATTTGAACTCTCTTCCTAAGATCTAATTCTGCTGAAGTTGAACCTGAAGTTATTTGGAAAAGACCTTTCTTATTCTATGATAAGGATAATATAAAAGATCATTTCTGCGAGCCTTGTCGAATAAAATATAGCCCTGAAAATATAGAAGATTGGGAGAATCATCAATTTCGTAAAGTACATATAGATAAAATTTATAATAAATTTGAAACTGAACTTAATGAAAGAAAAAATAATTTATTAGAAAAAATAAAATATGAGAAAACGTTACCAGATAATGAAGAAACAGTTGAAAAGTTAGAAAAACAATATAATGAATTAACAAGAAAAACATACTATTGTAAATATTGTAAATTGATTATTACAACAAGTAATTCAAATCTACATAATAGAACAATAAAACATAAAGAAAACGTAAGAAAATACCAAGAGCTTAATGAAGATCTATTACCAATAAATTATAAACAAAAATGCCCACAATGTATTTATGCGTCCTTAAGACAAGAAGGTACTGTGTTATTTTGTAATGAATGTGGATGGCAAAAGAATTTATTGGGTGAAGAAAAAACTAGAGATTTTCTCATAGATCCAAAATTAAATTATCTTGATGAAATTTTTAAAATATTTTCTATAGAAGATCATACACCAGAATATATGCAATGGCTTGAAAAAATGAAAATAATAGAAAATGAAAATGGTGAAATAACTAAAAGAGATATTATAAAAACAATTATTCCGTCAACATTTAACACAAAAGAAAAGAAAATGTATTTATATTTATTATTTAACGATTATTATGAAAAACCTAAATTAACAGAAGAAGATATGGAAAATATAAAAAAAATATTCAAACAAATATTAATGTATCATTTGGAAAAAAGAATAACAGATTCAATAAATTATGAATTCTTTTTAAATAAGATTGTAAATTATTTAAACCTAGATATTATAATTCCATTTGACGAATTAACAAACAAAAAGAAACAAAGAGAGCGAGATGAAATGTGGAACAAGATAGAACTTTATTTAAATGAGAAAAATGGAATGGAAGAAGAACCTGAACAATTAAATGAAACTGAAGAAGCCAATAGTGATTTCGAGTATGATGATATTGATTTTATGTTTTAATGACCATAAGGTAATGTTTTTATACCATCATCTAAAATATGTCTTTTATCATCAAATGGATTTAAACTAGTTTTTTCAACTTCATTAATGTACATCTCATGATCTTCTGATCTTAAACAATTCATTTTGTGTTTCATTACAATTGATTTATATAAACACTTTATATAATCTTGAAATTCTATATGTTTATCAACCACATGTTTTGTTATTCCTTTTAACTTTTTAGCTTCATGATCTTTTGTTCTGTAACTATACATTTTACTTCTTATCCCAACAAATTCAATCATTTCATCACCCCCTAATTCATCTTTAAATTTACCAGGAATCTTTTTATTATCATTGCTAAATAGTTCATGATCTTTGGGATAATTGCTAAAATCAAAATGATGTTTTAATGTTTTTAAGTCTTTTGTTATGTCATTTGTCTTGATTTTTAGTATGTAGGCGTCCGTATTTTTTTGGATTAATGGGAACCCAGAATTGAATGTTCCATCATCTGTTGATAAATCATAAACATAGTCAGTTGCGTTATATATTTCAAATAAATCTTTAACTTCTTCAGTTAAATCTTTTTCTGTGTGGCTTAAATTAAAGCAATTCTGTTTAGATTTAATCAATCCAATATTCATATTGAAGCCTAATGAATTACATAATATATTTAACCCTGATATAGCAACTTTTCCTTTCTGTGCAAAGGTTATCTTTTTATCCTTTGTAAATTTTTTAGCACCATCTGCTGCGTAGAATCCAATGAAGAACCATTTTCTTAAATTATTTTTTGCATTTAATACATAATCTGGTACTATCTTTTCTTTAGTTGAAGTATTACTTTTCACTATTGCATGAATATAGAATTCATCATTATATTTTATAGCAAAATCTTTAGGATTATTTACAAGTATTCTTTAAACTGCTGATGATTTCATATGATCCATGATTTTAAATGTTTTATTTGGATAAACTTCTTCACAGAATTTCTTTATTCTTTCTAATAATTTTGAGTCTTGATTGCATAAATACCAGCAATATTGAGTGCGATTAACATATTTATACACACCTGCTGAACCATCACCCATGAAAAATCCTTTGATAAAATATTCTTTTTCTTCTAATGTTTCGGGTTCTATATTATAAATATTATCAATAATTTCATCAAATGACATATGATTCATTCTTGGGTAAAATCTTTTATGTAATAATTCATCTCCAATTTTTATATCAGTTGGTTTTATTTCATCGCCATTTCGTTTAATTAAACTATGATCTTCTGTAACATCTACAAATCCTAATTTAGTTCTAACTCTATAGATTTTCTTATTTGTTTTATGTCTGATAATATTCTTTAATTTTTTCCATCCATTTCTTGTCCAAACATCCATTAAACCATTTATTTGTATTAATTCTTTTTCTCCATATGAAATATAACATTCATTTTGTTTTGGAATTATTTCTGAAATTCTTCTTATCAATATTTTATCATTACATTTTAATAATATTGGGGTGTCAGCTGTTACAGAATCAAAATATAATATTTCAATATGCTTTTCCCCAAAAAGTGGTTGTAAAACATTATAATAAAAATCATACATTAATAATTTTGATACTTCTAAAACAGTCGAACCAATAAATATAGGTTTATTAAATTTCATTGATGTTCTTTTTAATTTAACTGCTGTTAAATAATCTTCAAATCTTTTATTTCCTAAATGTCTAGGACTTGATTGTAAATGTCTTAATCTTTCAGAATTATTCACTAATTCAATATCATTTCTATTTCTAATATTTTCACATGTTTTACCATAAATCTATTATTCATTAATTTGAAGAAATCTTTTTCAAAATCTGTTTTTGATATTGTTCTCTGTTGAGTATTAAAATCTATATATTTTTCTAACCACTTCGATTGATTAAATTCAATATATCTATGTACTTTCTTTAATTTCATTCCTTGTTTTAGATAAAATTTTAACATTCTATAATGAACAATATAATTGTATTTATTATTTTGAGTAAGTATTAATTTTTCTGTAAAAACATGATCTTTCGGTTTTATTTTCTTCTGGTATTCACTTAAATAACTATCATCTACAGTTAAATGTTCTGGGCAATAAGGTAAGTTTCTTGTTTTAAACTTTATATTTTCAGGATATTCTAAATCAACTACAAAGAAATAACCAATTGGTGCTTCATCTTCTAAACTCATAATTGCGCTTTCCCAATTAGTTTTATCATCACTTTCAACTTCTGTTTATATAAAATTTTTATATGGTTGAGGTTGCATCAATGCCCAACCATATAAATTATTGGCGTCAATATATAATAATTTATATTCATCATTTGCTTTAAAATACCTTTAAAAGATTTTATATCTCCCATAACACCACTAATTCCACCTCTAATTGATTTTTCAAATAATAAAACCATGTCTGGTTCTTTTAATAAATCTAATTCTACATTTGTATATTTTAAACCACATTGCCAGGTTAAACCAGGACTTGAATAACAATAACAAGGATCAACATTAAAATGATTCAAATTAACTTCTCTAAATTTTTCAAATATGTCAGCCAATATCATAACGTCTGATTTTAAATATAAATCAACTAATTCACCATGATTTTTCATCTTAAAATGGTTCCAAATATTTAATGTTCTATTACACACTTCGTCTTTCACATACTCCTCTTTTAATTGATCATAAAATTGACCTTTTAATAATTCTGTTACATTAAAATCATTGTGTGTTTTATAAAATGAATGAGGAATTGCGCCTTTATATCTCAATAATTTAAAATCTTGTTCATTTGGATAATAATATCGAGTTATAACAAAATCATTATCAACTAAACTTTTTGATAAATTATCTAATGAACTTGCTAGAAATCTATAAGAATCTAAAAATCTAATGCAACCAAATTGAAATGAAATATAATTTTCAGATGTTTTAGCTAATAGTTTAAAACCATATTTTCTTACATTTGCTTCATTCATAGCATTATATTCTTCTATTTCTTGATTAATTGCACCCAATTTTCCCGATAATTGTTTTATAAATAGATGGGTATCATATCCTGATAAATTATGAAATAATATTGGTACGAAATTTACTTTTTTAGCTTGTAAATTGCAATCTTCATGAGCAGCTCCACGATATTTTGAATTCAAATGATCATGATCTCTAACTTTTTTATCAAATGAATAAAAACGTTTTTCACAATAACAACAATGAGTTGTATAATTAAAATCAATTTCATCTTCTTTTGTCATAACTATTCTCTTATTTTTGTTTAATAATTTTGCAAAATCACTTTCTAATTCAATCATTTTAACACAAAAATCATTAACTACATTTTCACCTCTAAAAGAAATATATTGACTTTCATATAATTCGGGATAATTTGATTTGATGTAAATTCCATAAGCAGCAGCTCTTTGATGAACTTTTTTAATTGTATTTATAATTGGTGGGTCTTGTATTGTGTCTTCATTTAATTCATTTCCTTTATCCATTGATTTTAATAATTGCTTTTTGTTATATATTTCTTTTCTATCTTGATCAGTTAATTCTTTATTCAACGATTCAAAATCCCCATAAATTACAAATGGAACAATATTTTTAAATTTATGATTAGTAAATTTCAATTTCAATCTTTTTCTGTTGGCATTATTAATTTACAAAAATCTTTATTATCACATAATTCTTTATGTTTTAGTAACGCATTCTCAGTTCTAAATTTAGATAAATATTTTCTACATAGATAAATTTTATGGCTGTTAAAATCACTTTCTGTTCTAAAGAATAAATCAATTTGTTTTAACCACATATAATGTTCATTTTCATCTTTTTTGTAATATAACAAATCTATAGCATTTTCATCATCATAATATTCTGTTAAATATAAAGCTTCCAATGTATAATCTTTAATATTTTCACCTTTTGTCTTTGGTAATTGCATTAATTTTTATTACATTTATTTTTAAATTATTAATTTTTTCTATTTTGGGTATCATTTTTATAGTTACTGGATATTGATCAATTTTATATAATGTTTCATATTTCCGATAATCTGTTATTCTACAAACATTTTCCTGTGTTGGATGTAAGCAACTAATAATTGACCATAGAAAACATTTATTATCTTCATTTTGAATATTTATTACTGCTTTTGTCGTAAATGGTAATTTAATATAAGATGATGCTTTAATATCCTTTTCTGTTGTAAAGTTTGAATCATTTTTAAACATTGTTTTACTTTTTGATGTTTTATTTCTTTTTGTATTGTAAACATTTAAATCTAAATATATAATTTCATTCAATGTTAAGCCAGAACCCTCAAAATATCTTTCTTCAATATGACGTTTAAATTCATTTAATATTTTTTCTAACTTCTCTTTTATTTGTGTTTTTGAAATAATTTCTTCAGAGAGTGTTTGAATATTATAATTCATTTTTTCTTCTGACTTTATAAAACTTACTTTCCCAGAGATACTAATTTTTGGATATTCAACATCTGTTATCAAATCTAGTATTTTTTCTATTATATCATTAAATTTACTATAATCTTCTATTGTTGTACCTTTAAAGAATCTAAATATAATAGCCGCAGGACCAATTTTACTATGTAATGTTTCTAAAATTTCAATTGTATCTTTTATTTCTAGTGAATCAATATAATTTCTAACATTTTCCATGTAAGGTTTATTTGAAATGGATTTAGTTTTTGAAGTTGGTTTTTTTACTTTTTGAGGTTTATCATCGAAATAATCTTTTCCTAAAACATTATTACTCAAATTTTGATGGTGTTTTTGTGATTCGAGATGTCTATCATAATTCCTTTTTACTATAAATTCATTACAAACTTCACATTTTGTTTCATCCACATTCATATTTTCTAATCGTTCTTTTCTTTCATTGGAATTTTCTGGAGTTTCAAAATCTATTACGTTTTTATATGATTTGAAGACTTTTCATGACGCGATTTTTGAAATTTATCAATGTATTTTTTACAATATGGACAATGATATTGATTTTCATTAACATCAATTTGTTCTGTCTTATTCTCTTCCATTTATAAGGAAAAAAAATTACTTGTGGTGATGAGTGGGGATTACTTCCCCCTGTATATAACAAACACGCTATTAACCGTTCTCACCCAAGCCTCACAGCATCTATTTATCCGGGTACAGTTGACACGCAATCACTGTACTACTACAGTAATAGCACACGCGTTAATAACCGTTCTCAGTAGAGACTCACTGTATCGATCTATCCACGCGCAGTTGTTGTTACGCGCACTCACTGTATATGTGTGTCACAGAGCAATCGTCCGTTCTCACTAGAGCCTAGCTGTGATGAGTGGTGTCTCGACCTCTCGACCTCTGATCTGAAAACGCCATCTTCTAATTACTAGTAGCGCCTGTGCGAGTATTGGCCATTGTGGTTTCTTCAGTTGATGGAAATCTGGAATGGAAACATTTTTTGTCTAATCGCCCCCCCCCCCTAACTTTTGCATACGTTACCAAGAATAGCCAAACTCGTTGGATTATATTTCTGTAAAACTGTGTATTTTCTGGCCTATACCGCCACTCACTGAATAGCAGGGCCGTTCATAGCAGGACAGGGAGGAGTGCAAATATCATTGTTATATCCAATAAATTTATTTAGAATTCTCCACTCGGAATCGAGAAGCATTATTGTTAAGAGCCGAAAATGTTTTTTTTCTTTCAGGACATAGCAATATGAGAAGAAGCATTATACCGCTGTGACCCAAGGCCAGCGGAGCTGATGGGTTGGGGATGAGCCGTCGGCGTACGACTGTCCGTCCCTCAACTTTTACTTTAAATCGCAACTAGTCCTAAAGTGCTAGTTGGATCATTTCCAAAATTAGTATGAATATTTTATGGTAAGACCAACAACAATATTGTGCCATTTTTGGTTTTGACCCCCAGGGGATGCTCTACGGGTGGGGCCCATATTTTAAAGAATCGCTACTTGCCCTACAGTTTTAGTTGGATCAAGATAAAACTTGGTACCGATGATTTTTTTACCTAAGGCCTAAAACAATATAGAGCCGTTTTTTGGATTTGACCCCCTAGGGGTTGCCTACAGCCGGGGGCCAATATTTCTATGAATCGCTACTAGTCCTACAGTTTTGATCAGATCAATATATGGCTTTGTACCCCATGTACCCCCGTATATACCCCTCGTTTGGGGTTTTCGATGGCTTGGGTTGTTCTATTGGGAAAACCTATATTTTCTATGATTTATGGAGATATATCATCCGACAGGCTGATTATACTTCATTTAAAACCGCCTTTTTGTGTTTGTCTGCCCCACCCTCATATCCAATTCCTAGTAACAACAAATAATATGTATGCCAATTATAATTATTTACGTAACATACAATCATCAAAGTACCAACCTGATTTAGTTTTCGCCAGCGACGGTTTATAGTTGACATCATAACCACAAACAAATGTATCACAATTATATGAAGTTAGCTGGCCAATATCAATGCAGCCACTTTTGAAGTCCCTGCACCCTGTGAACATTTTTTATCAATTATTAGGTAGCTAAGGTAATTCTTACATTTTTATGTAAAACTGAGACCTCTCAGGTCGCAAACATTTCGTTATTCAATTTTCAGCCTTGTCAACGAATGTGGGATTTTGTGTTTTTCTTTTTCCCAACATTCATGAAAAATTACTAGAATCTACGTCCGGTGGAGCATGTATAGAATCTTCCTTCGCTACCTACATAATCAAACCAAAGTTTCGGATGAAAAAGAAACCACTTACTCTATTCACTTTTTCCATATACCCTAGTTCCTACCTGACTTAACTTTCGTGAAGTAGTACGAGGACTTGTTCTGAGAGCAGCGATATGTTTCGCAGTTGACTATTAGATCATTTGCTTTTGGTATACATTTTTTCGGATTGTGCCTGGTCATGCATCCTACATTCAGAAAGAAAGAGGTAGATGGCTTACTGGTTAACTAAAGTCAAATGACAAGATTACAGATCGTATGTACTGGTTATCAAATCTGCACCGTTCGATATTAACTAAATGATGATCTCAGAAATGTTTGGCGATAGATAAACAAATAAGATGCATGTTTTTAAAAAACTTACCTCCTCCTGAATGTGATGTTATTTTGCCATCAATACATGTATAATTTGCGCATTGGGTGGATATTGAGTCTCCAGACTTGTAACTTGTGTTGGAAAACGTACAAGGTTTCTTTGCTGTAGTAAGAAATAATCAGAACAATAGAACATGCGACAACGGTTCTCGGGCTCAGGCTCGAACGCGAAATCTGAATTTACCATGCTTTAGTTTCCATATACTTTTGGATATGATGTACCTAGGGCCAGTAGCCAAATTTTGCCAAGACAGTTTTTCAATCTCGACCCCGTTCGCAGGCTTGCAAGCCCATCTTGCTATCACAGATATTGATAACTTGCTTTGGAAGTCGTTAACTTTGGTTAGAAACTCTCTTGGCGTCTGATATTTACACACATTTAATGCAGTAATAAAATGTAGGTTCCTTTCGTATATTGGCTATATCGGTTGTCGTTTTCTTTGTTTTATGATTTCATATATCGGTTTTGTTATCTCAACAGCGCACGCCAACCTTGGGTGAGCGTGCGTGATTGGTCTTGAAATAGATATTCATGCGTGGCATAGTGCTGATGATAATTCAACTCATTGTTTATTGACACAATTAGAATTTTACAATAAAATATTTTCACGTTTTTAAAAATCCTTTTAATTTTACTTTCACTGGGTGTTTGCATTATGTATTAATTATTTCAGCACAAGCATAAGTAACCTAGCGATTATCTAAATACGAGAGATTCCGAAACGACACCACAATATTCAAATAACAACCATCTAAAAGCTTGCACTAGCTTTGTCCATGTCTACAAAAAACCGATTCCCAGTCAGTGGGTGTATGATATTTCATGTAACATTAAAAGACAACATTTATTCCTCAGCTCTTTAAAAAGTATCTTTTATCAGTTCGATTAATTTTACTACAGAAATACAGAACCACCAAGTTTTCAGTACACACATGTCAGCAAAAGAAAAAGAAGAAATATGGCGGCCTAGTATGTGCACGTTCAAAAATAGATCTCGTACTAGATTGATATTTGCTGTGGTTCCGAGTGAATTTTGATTTAACTAATCATGGATTGTAGCGGATTAAATAGAGACCATTCGGTTCTCATTTGGACACTTTGAACGCACTTCGAGATCAAATCGATGCGAGTGAAATTCTATCGCCTCATAAATGGAACTTCGATCTTCACGGGAACGAGATATTAATAGATGCGTACTTTCAATGTAGTCGTACCAAATTTCACTAAGATTGGAGTCTATAATGTAGGTATAAACTGCGATTCGATCAATCAGATTTATTTGAACAGTGATCACAGATTAAATAACTGCCCCGTACGGTTAAATGAACGGTTGGGTGAACTCCCATGCCATGTATGCAAGTCACCCGATCACATCAAACGCGATTGCCCGCTCAATAAAGAAAGCAACTCAGGTTTTCAACACGTTGAAAGTACCGAGAGTCCTGAACAAGTTAAAATCTCTAATAAACAGCTTTTCAATTGAAATCGCCTAGTGTAAATATAAATTTTGATTCAAATTTAATGAGTTACATGAATTGTTATCAAAAAAAGTCGAACGAATCATTTGAAAAATCAATTGAAACAGGATTAATTAGAATCGAAATAACTAGTATTTCATTTAAAGGATGATTAAAAATGATGGAAAAAATAAAACAATAATTGAAAAAAGCTAAATTTACCTGCACATAAAACTCTGAACAGGAACAGCACAAACAAACGAAACGAGTGCAGGTTTTGGGCGATTCCAACATGAGAGAATTCCCAAACGACAACGGCTTAGTTCTTTATCAATCTGGTACCACATTCGAAAATATAGATCCGTTGCTTGATAAAGTTGACTTCCTAGTTAACGATTTAACTGCAAAAACCGAGGTCGTTGTGCATTTAGGCACTAACGATAGGCACAAATCAGATCCCGACGATATCAAGGTTAATACTACGTTAGGATGAGCCAAAGTTGCCAAGAAGTTCCCTTAAGCAAAACTCTGCCTATCGAGTGTCATCATGAAATGTATGAATAACAATACAAAAGATCTTAATTCCACTGCTAGTATGATCAATAAAAACATGGATAAGTTTTGTTCTAGACGGAACATTCTGTTTATCAACATTGATGTAATTTTAAAATCATCAGGAACTATCAGAGACAGATACTACAATCAGAGTGACTCAAGCGGGACCCACCTGAATAAACTGGGAAAATCGGCCCTCGCTAAGCACTTCAATGACATGTTGCTCTCTGACAACCAGTCTGAGATTTTCAGTACTCCAGCCAACAAGCACGTAAAAAGATCCAAAGAAAGCCAATGTTGGTGACAGTTAAACTCTTTAATGAATATGTCGGAAGATTTATTTGAACCGGAATACATTAACTGTGACTATTATCATTTACATTATTTACATTATGTGATGGAAAACTGCTGAATGTATTTCATACAAACATCCGAAATGCCAGGAAGAACTTCGATAACTTCAGTGATTACCTTCAAACTCTGAACCATCAATTCTCTTTAATTGGATTACCCGAAAAATGGACTGACGAGAATATCGCCCAAATGAATCCTCGTATCACATTCCAAACTATACTAGCGTTTTTCGAAGCAGACCAAATTAAAAGGGTGGCGATGTAGGTATCTAAATAAACGATACTATTCGATATGAGATTAGGTAGGATTTAGTTATTGGTGAATCTATATTTGCTGAATTATCTTAATTTAGTAAAAAGACTATCGTTGGTGTTTTGTATTGTGCCCCTGATTCTGATTTAACAAATTTCATTGATGAATTTAATTATCAGTTTAACAAGGAGAATTTGAATATTATATTAACTATAATATGGACTTAAGCAATGTTGTGAAAAGTTCTTTGTATGAGAGTTTCATAAATATTGCGAGTTCTAATTCATTTTCACCTCTTATCAATTTAACCACTAGAGTTACTGAGCAATCTGCTACGATTATAGATAACATATTGATTAATTTTGGCCACGGGTCTATCACAGATCATTACCCATTTTTGCTGTCATGGACATATTTAATGAGATATGTAACCTCAATTCCCCTATAATTCAGAACCGTGATATAAATCCAAGGTCAATCAAAGAGTTTTCGCGGTCATTGTTAGCTAGGGATTGGCAGTGTATTTATAGTAGCAATTGTCCAGCGAAGTCTTGTAGTGAATTCTATAATATTGTAAATACATGTTATGAAGCATATTTTCCGTTTAGGTGTATTACACCCAGACAACGCAACAAACAATGGACTACAGCGGGGATCAAAACGTTTATCAAAATCAAAGATAAATTACATAGAAAATATGTAGGTAAAAAAAGTATTGAGAGCAAAGCCCAGTATTGTAAATATAGTAACTTATTGAACTCTTCACTTAGAAAAAGTAAGTAAAGCTATTACAAAGAGAACTTTTTATCGTGTCACTGTGATCCTGAGGAAACTTGGAAATTAGTTTTTTCATGACTGTAGTGTTTATTGATGTACGTTTCGTTCTGTGTGTTATTCAAGTTTCTGAGTTACATTCGACCGGAAGAGGTTTTGAGGAGAATAAAGCATGGCTGATCTGTAATTCTATGTGTTGACTTGGTGTATGGTTTAATCCGGCCTGATCAAGGCGAAATACGACAATTACTAAACAAGACTAAGAATAAGTGTAATCCCGAGTTTTACACAATAACAGGGTTATTATTGATGCAGTAGAAATTACAAAACAGTTAGATGATTATTTTGAAAATATTGCTTCATCTCTTTTGTCTAAAATTCCAAAATTCCATTCACGATTTTAAGCAATATCTCGGCGAGAAAACCGACGAAAACTTTTTTCTTTCACCTACCTACCCCTCAGAAGTTGAGGAAATTGTGTCTAAATTCCAAAGTAATCAATCTTGTGGGTGTGACAATATCAGCCACAAATTACTAAAATCAATTATTTCCGCTATTTCAATAAAAATAAAATATTAAATCTTAAATGATCGGCAGTTTGGTTTCAGGACTAAGTATTCAACTTCCTCAGGATTAACGTACATCACTGATAAGAAAGAAAACTCTTTAGATAATGGTCTTATAACCGCTGGTGTTTTCATAGATGTATCAAAAGCCTTTGATACAATTAATCACAATATCTTAAATCTATTTGTTTTCATATTTATTACAACAATTCTTGGCCATATTTTCTGCATTGATCCGCAACAGAATGTTAGGCTTTTTCACCATTCAGTCCTCATACATACTCCCTCCGTCATTCAGTTTTCCGAGTTTAGAGAACTACCCAGAATGGAACTAAATGCATCTAAATTTTCAAATATCTCGGATTTTCGACTCAATAGGATTCGAGTTCCCTACAGCAAGAGGACTTTAAGTCCCGAAGAGTCCCGTACAAATAGGCACATCGATAGGTAAACTATGAAAAAATGAATGGTTTGTAAATATAATAATACATCTAATAGATATGTGAATAGTACTTTGTAGTTAGTAGGAGTTGATTATTCCATTTTAGGAGTCAGTTTAAAGTGTTATCATCGGTTGGGGTTTTGACAATGCAAAAATAAAACAGCCAACCCAGTAATAACCAATGGAAAACTTAAAACCGTGAAAACATTTATTAGTTAATCGAACGTAGCCACCTGACACGGTTGATAAAACACCGTGTGGTGACTATAGTATAACGATAATCCCATAATATTCATGAAAAATTAAGTACGAAAACGTTTCCTTGAACTGGCAGTTCTTTTCAAAATTTCAACCATATACTGATACTCATCTTCTCAGGAATGCTGAGTTACAAACAGAAGCGATGAAATATCAATCCAGGTGTGATAAACCGTGAAGTCTCTGTCAAATATTTCTTTAAAGCTCTTCATATCCTAAAAATAAAGAAACATAAAATATTATGCGCGGGATATCAAAGGTAGACTTTGAAGACAGAAATTGTTTGAGACATTGTTGAATAAAATGTCGGTGCTATTGAATTATTCCATTCACTAGCTGGCTTTCGTTGAAGTAGTTAATCAAAAGTCAGAGGAATATCCGTTACGCCTATTCAGATACATAGAAGTATTAAAATAGTTTTTCTTAATTTGTCAGTTTGCATTGCGAACGTGGTAATGTTATCGTTTATATCAACCACCATCGACGAATTGAGGTGCGAAGCTGCGCTTGTCAATCACATCTTAATCGGTTCATACGCTAAAAATGCGCTATAACAAGAAATAGACGCAACCAATTTCGGGAATAATTTCTTTTCATCAGGTAAATTGATCTACCAAGTACTTACAGCATCTGATACAGTTGCACTTAACTTAAGACTATGATGAAAAAGCTTGATAAGGAACGTACCCTTGCACACTGTGGTTTAAATTTATTTCCACCAGCTGCAAGAATCCACAAAGGAATAAAAGACCGTTGTGACCAGTTCATTCCACGAATAATAGCTGGAAAGAAAGTAATCGAAATAAAAAGTTGTAAATATAAGCGTTAATCTGCCCCTTACTACCTACCACTGGCTCTAAACACTACATTAAGGGCCTAAATCTATCTGTTCTTGGCGTATCCCCCAAAAAGGTTAGGTAAAGTAGCTAGCCAACAACGATCATTGCTTCACGGAGTAATCATTTGCTACCATATGTACTAATATTATAAAGAAATAACGTAAAACATTCCCTGGTTAACGGATTCTCACCTTAACTTACATAAACTCTGCTGTCGATGTCATCAATCCGAGTCGTCAAGTGAACGCGGAAGTAAAATTCCGTATGGGAATTCCTACCATTTCTGTCCATATTACATTGATTTGAGCCAGAGATCTTCAGGAAATAGTAGCCAACGTAAAGTGATTTACGAATAGAATTAATCAATTGCCTCATTTTAGGGCGTTTTTAAACACGTGATAAATTTGCGCCGAAAATGATCCGCCATGTTGTTTCATTAATAAGACATTGTTCGCAGGAAATGTTCGGATTGGGTATTTTACAGAGATGTCATCCTGAATCTATCGGTTCCCAACAGTGCCGTGACTGCTTTTGTACGCCTATCCCACCCGGAATTATGTTCTCACTCAAATTAGACTTATTAAATACACGTTGATTCAAATATAGTTGCTCCCTGTTGAAACTCACACCAACACAAAATCTGTCCCCAGAACGTTACTGGGGTTTTACTCCAGTCAACGATTCTTTGGGTAAACAGGTTGCTTCTAAGTGACCACTATATATCTAGCGAATCAGATGTTTGGTATTGATAGAGCGAACCTGCCAGTGAGACTGGCAAAACATAGTGTCAGGAAAGTGGTAACAGACCCAGTCTAACTTTGTGGTCACACCACGCCTGAGTTAGTGAGGCTGGCATACCTCTTTGACGATAGGCGGTACACCTCCAATCATTACCAGTATAATACCACTCAAAGAAGAATTCGAAATTTACCTCGTGGCATCGGGCAAGATCTATGCATGCGCCAAACAGATAATCAGACTCTTATAGTATACTCTCGGTCGAGAATATCCGAAAGTGTTCAATACATTTGGTTTGACAGAAGAAGACCAAAACAACTACGATAAGGTTTATGGAGCCTTATTTTCGTGCAACACACGCTGAAAATGGATATATAATAATTTTTCAAAAAAAACGGAAACTAAACGAATGTGAGACAATTCTTGAATATATAACATCTGTGAAAGAACTTGCCGAATCATATGACTTTGAAGGACCAGACTCTACACAACTCAGTGTCACTTTTATTAACCGCGTCACGGACTCAAGACTACGAGACAAGCTTTGGAATGAAGATTTGTCATTAGAAAATATAATCAAAAAGGCCCTGTTATATTAACAACAGCGAGAACTAAGAACTATATTCAGATTAATCCACACCAACAACGGTGAATTAATTACATCCGTGGTCGTAGCAACTACGGTGGACGGTAAGCCGAAGCCACGCTTCGCTGAGACCACAGGCACAGTAAAAGTAACAGAATAG
This sequence comes from Tubulanus polymorphus, assembly GCF_964204645.1. Taxonomy (NCBI): domain Eukaryota; kingdom Metazoa; phylum Nemertea; class Palaeonemertea; order Tubulaniformes; family Tubulanidae; genus Tubulanus; species Tubulanus polymorphus. The sequence goes on from NC_134026.1 coordinate 13,445,012, forward strand.
TCGTTACCAAGGGCGGCAGAGAGAATCATATCGTGGTACGAAGCAAACCCTGAGTCGTACTAGTTGTGGTGCATGTGGCAGGGGCGGATCTAGGGGGTCTAAGGGGTCCGGACCCCTGCCTTCCCTTTTGGGATGCCCCTGTCTTTTTCGTTGAAAATTTTTTTTTTACCTAGTTTCTTAAAACAATGAATCGATAATATGCCTTCTCCTCTACGTAACTTGTGAGTCAAGATACGCAGAGGAGACTTAGTCCGGTCTCGACTTGTAGCATTTCCCTCAAAAGGCCGACGTTCAAAGGCACCTAAAATCCGGTGGTATAGCACCTGAGATTTCCAGTGTAGGTCACATCCCACAGTCAGTTGTTTGGTTTATAATGTTTACGTGAACATCTGGCTGACACTAGTTTCACATAGTATCACAGTTGACGAAATAAGAAAACTTTTTTTCATATTTCTTAAATTATATTTTTAACATAGTATTCTTCATAATTACAGTATGCTGATTCTGTAGGTGTTTTTTGATGAAAATTGCCCCATTAATAAAGGATTTTACAAAAAAAATCTGTTTTAGCAAATTTTCCGATTTTTGTTCGATTTTGATGAAATTTGGACACAATATTACTGATTGTGAGCTGAGATAATACTGAAAGTTTCAGTTTGTTACAATTAATAAGAAAGTTTTCTAATCACAAAAATTATGCACTAGTGAGCTGCGACTGATTGCCCTTGCTGGACCGGTTCCTGAACTTCGCTGAAAAAGCTGAAACACTGAAACGCTGAATCGCTGAAATAAAAACGCTGAAATTTCAGGGAATTTCCGAAAAACGCCGAAATTTCAGGGAATTCCCGAAAAACGCTGAAATCGTGCTAGGTACCGACAATACTCGTTTTGAAATATTTTCCGGGCCGGTGTCCGCTGCCGAGTCCTGAACCGTGTTTTGCATGGGCAGTATGTGTGGAGTATACTTCTAGAGGGCCACTTGTTGGACAAATTAATTCGCTTGAAATCCGGATTTTTAATGCATACAGGCAGCATGATGAGGAAAACCCATTCACAAACCGTGCAAGCCAACTTAAACACTATGCTCAATATTCCAAGAATATGGTTTACTTCTGCAAGACGTAACGTTCATTCATGTATAAAACAGGATTATGAGCAACTTTTCTTTTGTCAACACGTTGATGGGCGACGGACTATGGTATTCTCTGAAGGAGGTAAATTAAATTTGACAGCTAGTTATATAAATGATGCAGCTTTTGGACAAAAGGGATCTAACTAAATTTCTTTTTTATTCACCGTGGAATGGAATGGATTGACGCCAATGACATGCAGTAGGCCCCTACTTATAGGTCATACCAATTAGCGTCAACCAATTAATCTAAATCGGGCAAACCATTCAACACCTGTAATTTATTTGCTGTGGTGTGATAATAATAAGTTTTTTTTTGAAAAAATGACATACCAACTGTTAGAAAAATTTACCGATTCTTATTTTTAGACTACTACGGTAATACCGATATAGATAATCTATAAAAGGAGGAGTCATAGACAAAGTTGATTTGCCTAGCTGGACACACTTCTTGTCCAGTTCATCATCTCAAGTATTGGGTGTTTTGTAAGTTGTTTCAGTATTTATTTACAAAGTGCTGTTCCCTCGGACCTCAGTGCTTTCAAACTAGGCCCACCCCATAGGCTATATCTCCAGGGTGTATTAGCCACTACTCTTTTATTTCCTACTTTAAATGCACTTTTTTCAATTTTTAGACTCGGGCTAAGAATGTGCAAATTTGAGATACTGAGAAATCAGATAGCACTAGTTAACTTCAACTGCGAAATTTACAGCAGGATAGCTGAACGACACAATTTTTAAAAACAAAATGGCTATTTGAATGCTATTTCAGTAATAACTTGATTCAACCAGAGAGAAATAAGTCAATTGCGGATGTACAGTACACCCACTTTACTTATCCGTTTTCCTGGTACCAAATTTGTTATCTTAAGCTAAGCAATATTCTTAGGTATGCTAGTGAATTTCATTAGAATATGAAGCAATGGAACCAGAATTCAAGCCCGAGTTAAGCGAACTATTGATTCTGATATAATGTAAGAACTGATTTCTTTTGTGTACTCTTGCAGAATGTGTTAAGTATTATTTTAAGCTGTTAAATGATATAGTTAGACAAACGTCCAATTATTGGATCTTTCTTGTTGACTCGTTTAATTTTGTGAGTTTAGAGTTCCAGTCAATCCACAATGTGTAGTGCCTAGCCTTCATCTAGTACTCAAGCCAAGCCTGTGTATGGGAAAACGTTGTTCGACTCTCATAAGCCAGACAAATCAAAGCATGCAATACATTGCAGATAGTAGTATCCAGCAAGTAGACAGAGAAAGTAAACCAGGTTTTACCCTGTACCCTACCCGGCATCTTCACCTGTCAAGGGATTCGAACCCACTACACTAAAGCTGTTCTCCGAACCGCTTGACCTCACGAGTCGTTACTAGCCGACCAGAATCAGGTCGGGCCAATCACAGCGCTTGTTACAAATGACATTGGGCATCTGTGGAATTTCCCGGTAAATGGACCAATCAGCGAACACGTAGCGAAGGGGAAGTATTGTCGCGTGTTGATATATGACGTCATGCTCAAAAGCGCCGGTAATGAAATCGCGCGTCGTGAGGCCAGGGGGCTGCTGGAAGCGAGTTTGGGAGCAATACTGGTCTCCTGGCAAGCGAGGATGCCTACCCGGGAACGAAAGACACTTCAATACTCCTTTCTTGTAGAGATTGTAGAAATATGGCACCCAATCGTAGTAATGCTAAGTACCAGTATACTATGACGGTTGAACCTTTATTCACACCGAAATAGAATCAAAGTAGTCATAAGTTCCATGCTAGCACTTAATTTGGGTTATCAGGTTCAGCCTAACTAGCTGTACTTTCATTCAGCTACTACTTTTGTATGAGAATTGGCAATGATAAGTTGCAAGAAATCACCAAACATAAGAAAAAATATTGAGAATTAATATTACTGTAATTAAGAATTTATTCAAATGAAGTGATAATTTCATTGTTAGATCGTACCGGTATATGCGCATAAAACAAAAAACACATCTAACAATCCACGCAATCCGCAATGCAAAAACCGTAAAGTTTCCCAAGTCTCTGTTTATAACGCATGCGCATTAGGAAGTGTTGGGGAAATCCTCTAAGTCTAGAAACTGGTCGCGTGCGCATGCGTCGCTACATGTGTATTTTTTCCTAAACTGGGTCATGTCAGAACGCTGAAACATAGAACTATAACGGACTGAACTTGCGTGAACTTATGCGCAGCGGGAAGGCGCAGTTTGTTTGGTCACTTACGAGGATCATTTGTATTTTTTGGAATGACAGGTGTTCAAGTGGTCTTGCCATAAGCTGAAAATCTAAGATATATATCGGTATATTAAAAAGGATGAATGTATTTTTCTGCTACACATTCGGGATTCGAACCTAATAGCACTTAAAAGTAAATCCTGTCTATTTTATGTTCATTGTTTCATATTCGGGATGCTGTAACTTTTTCCTTGGCAAACAATAACCCAGCGACACTTTAATCATCAAAGTTCATGTCGTAACGCTTGAAATACGATCAGTAATTTTCGGATTTCGAACCTGATAGCGCCGCTTAAGATGAACAGCGTAAATAAGATCAATATTTTTACGGGATTCGAACCTAATGGAAACTACAGTGACTATTAGTCATTAAAGTTCACATGCAGTTCACATGTAGTGCCGCATGCGCAATGTGCCGATTTCGCGACTAAGAGCAATTCCAGCACTGACTAATGCGCATGCGTTAGGTAGAAACGGAGACTTGGGAAACTTAACGGTTTTTGCATCCGCAATCGATCAAGTCGAACATGACGACGACCTCAAGGCATGTCTCTGTAACCGAAGGTAGAGACTAAAACGGTTCAGGACTCGGCAGCGGACACCGGCCCTGAAAGAATTTCAAAACGTGTATTGTCGGTACCTAGCACGATTTCAGCGTTTTTCGGGAATTCCCTGAAATTTCGGCGTTTTTCGGAAATTCCCTGAAATTTCAGCATTTTTATTTCAGCGTTTCAGCTTTTCAGTGTTTCAGCTTTTTCAGCGAAGTTCAGGAACCGCTTACCGGACGTCAGACTTTAAACGCTGTAAAAAATCACGAATACATTATCCGCGAGCGACGTACAGTAATCTGTGTATTTCTAGATATTTCTTCGTTTGTGTATCAAAAGGAAACTTCTTTTAATATGCCTTGAGTTTAGTCAGGTTAAACCTCTGCTATTGCAGATGTGGAGCCGATGAATCTGATAAAAATGAACAAGGGTCATCATCAGTCGAATCCCCAAGTACTGCTAGTGCTGCAGCGTTTATGCCTACCGCTGATCCCCGAGCAACAATGAGACGAGTATTGAATGTATTAATTCCACTCTAACCAATGCTGATGGTAATTTTAGTGTTTTTCGTTGAAGAAATGATTTGGTTACTAGAAAATGGACTCGTATTTTGAAACGTAGATAAACGTTGAATTGCAAGAAATTGGAATTTTTGAAATTTTACATTTCCTAGAAAAACCCGTGGTTATTTTCAGAAATTCCTATTCAAGATATTGGATCTATAGCGGCTCTAAGCGATTATGAAAGGCTTGCAATGAATACTGGCTTGAAATACAAGTTGCTGACCAATTCCATCGCCCCTGAAAACGATGATTTGTTCCTTAAAGTTTAAGTAAAGGTTGGGGATATTATAAAAACCTTGTCATGGCAAAGAAAATGGTTTGATACTTTTAAGTGGTTGGCATACTCGACAGTAAAAGGGGGTGGTTCTTGCAAATATTGCGTCCTATTTGCAACATCGGAAAGTTACAAAAATATGAAACGAGGAGTATTAGTCGTAACCCCGTTTACAAAAATAAAATGTGCCATTGGAAAAAAGATGGAGTTCTTACATGTCATGACAGGGCAGACTACCATATTATGGCAAAAGAGGCAGTCGAAAATATTCTGCACAACCATGAATAGCCAGAGCATCGAGTTGATAATCTTATGTGTGATGGAAACATCTTCGAAAAAAATGAAAACGTTTTGAAATCCCTCATTAATTGGACTGGTCTATCTTGGTAGACATAACATTCCAATAAGAGGACATCGCGATGATGCCCTTAAGCCCTCACCATCGAAGGGAAATTATATTGATTAGTTAGATCTACTGTCAGTTCATTATGAAGATCTTCGAAACCATCTTACCAACTGCAAGAAAAATGGCCATTACACGTCAAAAACAATACAAAATCGAATAATAGGGATCGTTCGTGGCCAAATTGCTAAAAACATAACTAGCGATATTGAAAGAATTAAGTGGTTTTCTGTGATTGCAGACGAAGTGACTGACAGTAGGCCTATAAGTAACAAGGGGTATATCACCGTCTGTGTCAGATATGTAAAAGTAGTAGAATCTATTGGACCAAGAATTAATGAGAGATTTCTTGAATTTGGTGAGCTAAAAGAGTGACGGGGGAGGCTTTGGCATCACGTATTATAGTCATCTTATAGAAACTTGACCTGAAAATCGAAAACATTAGAGGTCAAGCATACGACCCTACTTCACGCATGTCATCCGCGAACGTCGGCGTCCAAGCCCGAATTAAAGAGGTTTCTCCAAATGCTCCCTGTAATTCACACCTGCTGAACCTTACTATCGCGAGCTCGACTAACATTCCAGAAATAAAGAATGTGATATCTGTTGTAAACTCGTGTTTTCAGTTTTTTGACAACTCTCAAAAGAGGAATGCGTTTTTATTCGATGTAATTGCCGTACACGCTCCTGAAACGAAACATCGAAAATTGCTTGGTCTTTGCAAGACTCGCTGGGTGGAGCGTCATACTGCCTTAGCAACATTTCATGAATTGTACACGTGTATTGTTGTTTGCTTCGAGGCTATCCTGTTTCCTGCAACTCATCAAGAGATTAAGGAAGTTGATTCTTGTAAATGGGATTCGGAAACCAGAACAAAAGCACAGGGGCTATATGGAAGTTTGAAGAGCTTTCCTAACATGGTAGCCTTCGTCATGTTGAAGAATTGTATTGATCCAATGAGAGGCCTTGCGGCAAAGTTACAGAAGCGTGATATCGATATAGTTCACGCTTATAACATGATACAGGACGTGCAAAGCAATTTAAATGAAATACGTGACAACATCAATGAAAGGTTTACGGAAGTGGTACTCGTCTTGTTTGCAACTTGCTGATGATGTTGGCACTGTTGAATCAAAGCCTCGGACTGCCGGACGCCAAACGCTCAGGACCAACGTACCGGGGGACTCAATATCTTCGTATTGGTGCCCCTCCATAGCTATACCACTGATTGACCAAATGCTTGCCCAAATGCAGAGCCGGTTTTCACCACAAGACACATCAATGACAAGTAACTTATTCAAGTTAGTCCCTTCGTACATTGCTACTGCTGCTGGCGTTACTGACATCACTGATGGATTGAAAATGTACTCAAATGATACACCAGATATAGGTTCATTAAAAGTAAGTTTCGTGTGGTCATTACGGTGAGAGCAATAAATGGTTCGGGCAATTTTGAGCCGAGCCATACCAAATCTGTACCCGGGCAACATTTTACATCTTCCCTATACTACAGTAGCTGCATTAACTTCGTCGGATGCATGGAATATTTCTGGCCTCAATTTCTGGATTATGGGTATAATTTCATTTCACTTTTCAGAATGAATTTGATGCTTGGTATCGAAAATGGAAAAATGCTGATAGCGTTGGCAGACCTGTTTCGTTAACTGCTGCACTTGTTAACGCAGATGAAGACTTCTATCCAAATATCCGAGAGTTATTGATAATAGGTAAATAGAAAATACAAATAAGGTGATGCTTTATCCTCCAAAAATAAGAAATGAATGATGAACAAACACTATAAATATATTTCCAGGGTGTACATTACCAGTTGGATCGTGTGAGGCAGAAAGATCGTTCTCCTACTTACGTCGATTGAAGCGTTTTCTTCGAAGTACAATGGGCGAAGAAAGACTGTCATCACTGGCACTCATGGCTGTCCATCCTGACATTCCAGTAGGTTTATACTCTTTGGGATTCAATTCAAATGAATTTTAATATTCAAATATCATAACATTTCAGTTTAGGCTACATTAAACCCAAGTCACTTGGCTCGTTTTTTTCAGGTCAATGTACAATAAATAATTGCGGAGTTTAAAGCCCAACACCCACGACGACTTTCCGACAATTGTTTGCTTGATAAATAATAATTAATATCAAAATAACATTCATATTGTTGTTCTAAGCGGAAAGTGGATCGTATGAGTTTCAACTAGATGCAAGTTACGATGATAGTTCAAACGCACAGTTTGATGACAGCAACCTGGATTTTGAACAGCTGACTCTCTACAGGGTGAGTAATAATAAACTGTCGAGTTGTCGAGTTGTAGTAATCAGTGGAAAGTCATCTTTACACAATATGGAAAAGTGACATTCAAAATTGATACAGGAGCGGAAGCGAATGCGATATCACATAGGCTAAATGCAATCAGTCAATGGAAATTTTGAACTAAAATTTTGAAATATATATATATATATATATATATATATATATATATATATATATATATATATATATATATATATATATATATATATATATATATATATATATATATATATATATATATATATTGATTTCAAAATTTTAGATTCAGTACGAAATCATACCAGAAGCTTCTGAGATAATATCAAATGAATATATACCGCGAACTCATAAATTTATATTGACATTTTGTAGAGAAATCGTGATTTTATATCCCGTATCTCGTATCTGGTATCTCGTATCAGGTATTATGTCACATGCCTAGAAAGAGCGATTGATGCCCTCCGTTGTCCCTTCCGAGCCTCAGAGTTCTGTTGCTGAGGACTTCTTTACATATAAGGGTCGCAATTACTTGATAATAACTGGCCAATGTAATTTATGAATTCAAATGTTTGCGTGATGCAAATAACACATACATTGGTAAAACAATGCGACATTTTGCCACAAGGGTAAAGGAGCGTGGAACTTCGCCTTCAGCAATTAAGGAACATTTAACATCATGTAAAAAATTGTGCATCAAATTTTTCTTGATTCTGGAGAAAATGACTTTGAAATCACCATCAAAGAGGCATATATACGCAGAACGAACGGTATTTACTGCGACACATTATAGGGATATTAATACATGTATTGAAACGTCATTTTACTGATGCTTAATACCAGTTTTTCCCGTCATCAAGTTACATGTTTCAAACAGATTGGTGGTCCGAGGGAGTCACAATATTCATTCTAAGCCCGGGCTACAATTTAGTTAAAAAGATGTGTTCGCCATCTAACAGTAAAGTACCATACTATGCTTCTGTAGTAGTACTATAGTAATTTACTGACCCGACCGACTTGAGATACACAACGAGGCACCAGAACGGTACATGACACAGTTCTCTCAACACTGATTTGTGTCTCAGTTGTTTAAAAACATTGGTTAAGACATTCATCACACGTAATCTTTGGATCAAAATTAATATGATTGGACTTGGCGATATGTTCTGACCGTGTTGCCTGCCCATACGCTGCGGCTCAGAATGGTTCTTGAAGGGGGACAGGCCCATTGCGCAGTTTTTCAGAATGGTTCCATACCACAGATAGGTTACTGGCTGATAGGGAGGCCCAAACGCAGCCTCTCGGAATGGCTCTGGGGCTGCCGATGCGTGCGTTCGTGGTAAATTTCAAATACATGTAGTACATACGGATTCTGGGGAAGGGTAAACAAATATAAAACTTTGTACGGGGAGTGGGTCAAAACAAAATGTACTACTATTCTGACAGGAGCTGTCTTAAGAAAATGTATGTATATATGAGAGATATCAAAAAATAATGTCAAACAGTAATATAAAATACAGAATCCTAATATCATCGTCGAGCGACTATCTCGGCAATTTCCAATTAATAGTCCCTCAATTTAAGCATAATCATGCAATTCGTAGGTCGAATGGAGGGGCTTTTCAAATGAACGTACGGGTGGTTTGGTCAATATAGAAAGTCCAAAGATCGAACGAGGAGGGGCCTAAAAACGGCTCGGGCAGAATTTTCTGTTAGTTATTTGAATGGGTTTGTACCACTGACAGGTCAGACGGGGTAGGGGAGGTGTTGGGTTAGTTCCAAGAACTCTAAAACATGTGAAGCATTTAGATTTATTTCCCGGCCAATTAATGAATGATTTTCGTAAGCAAAAAAATAACAGGATTCTGCATTTATGCGCCGTCCATTGGACGGGTATTCAGCTAGTAATATATAAAATCTAAAAAACGAAGTATTAACAGACAACTTTAAACACATGGTGTTTCATTTTTACTGAACGTATTTTGATATGTTTATAATCCATTTGTAAACTAGGCCACTTCATGCCTGCATGATATTCTCTGTAATAAGTAACAGTATACTATGCATAGTTTGTATCTTTTCATGTCATTTCTTGAAAAGGACTCGAAGAGATGTGTCGAAATCGATTGAAACGTTTGAAAATGTAGATAAACTCATTATTATCATCATGAAGATTGTGATAGTTGTGTTTTTATTATTATTTAACTATCTGGATACTCTTCCGAAATTATGCTTGATAATTGTTGATTATTATAGCAATTTCTTTGATTCCGAAGAGATGGATGGTATTACCTGGGCACAGTCAGTAATAAAACAAAATAAAAAGTGGTTCAGTGTTCATGGAATACCAGTCGTGTTTACAAGACTAGTGATAATGGACCGGCGTTTAATTCGTATGAATTCAAACATCTTCTATCTGAATATGGTATTAAGTTTGATCCACTGTCACCAAAACACTGCCAAGCTAATGGGCTCGTAGAATGTGGCTATTGCTAAGAGTATTTTGATAGGTAAATGCCTATACCTTGGTCTGCTTATCAATAGAAATACACCTAGGAATATAGTAAGGATGTAGGGTCACCTACTCAGCGTTTATTTGGTCACATGGCTCGAACGAGGCTACCTACTTCAAAACAGCTGCTGGTACCGGAAAGTTAAAATCCGACTGTAGTCAGTATAAGCTTGACCAAAGACAGACAAAAATCCGATTTATATTTTAATCAGATGGCTAAGTCCTTGGATCCTACATTTCCTACTACAGTACGGGTAAGAGAAATGAAAATGGCGAAACATGGGGATCCCCAGGATTTTTTTGTTTTTTCGTTTTTTGGATATATAATAGGAATCTCGTCCTCCCTCAGAAGATTTTGGAAAGGTTCGTGTGAGCAGGCGCATTCTGGTGCAATCTGAGACCGATAGGTAGACTGGTTCCCGTTTACTTTTACGTATCGATTCTATTTTGCTGATTTAGCAAATGGAGACAATGTGCCGACGTTCGTCGACGTTAGACAATTTTTGACAAATACATTTAACTATGAAAAAATATGAATAGTTTATAACCATAAGGTCATGTTTTTATTCCATCATATAACATAAATCTTTTATCATCAAATGGATTTAAGCTACTTTTATTGAATTATATAAACACTTTATATAATCCTCAAATTCTACCGGTATATGTTTTTTAACATGTTTTCCTATTTATACCTTTTAATTTTTTTGATTCATGATCTTTGGTTCTATAACTGTACATTTTAGAACGAATTGCATTTAACTCAATCATTTCATCACCACCTAATTCATCTTTTAATTTCCCGGGTCGCTTTTTATTTTCGTTACTAAACAATTCCTGTTCTTTTGGGATGCCGCAATTGTAGACCGATTCATTTCAAACTTGGTACACAAGTGGGGTATCAATTGGGTCAGCAATAACATATGATAGATTCCGAAAAGACATAACAATATTCAAATAACCTAAAAGCTGATACTAACTAACGTCTACAATGGAACCATTCCGATTCCCAGTCCCCGGGTGTATGATATTTCATGTAACAATGTTAAACAACACCGATGTCTTAGCTCTTTAACCAGAAAGAAACTTTCCATGACGGGTTTCAGTATTTATTTGAAAAGTGAATGGAAATAACTGTGTTAACGCGATGCATGTTTAATCGATCCTTCGAGGTAACACGTCAGTAAGTATACTTACCATGACCACTGAATACAGTCTGCTCTCGGCACAATCGCCAAGAAACCATGGCACAGGCCAATGACCATGCAGTCCATGGGGTACAAGCTTCACATCCATGATTACACGAGTGTTTTGAAGCTGTTCACAGACTGAACCTTAAGGCCAACTGCTAGCTGTACCCTGAGGGCCTATAGCTAGTCTTACGATTGACCAAGTGGAACAGGAAAACGATATTCACCATTGGATGAACGACAGTTACGCAATATTAATTATGGGCATTTTGGACTTGACAATTTTGATCCCGGTACCAATTAAAACTTTGGCATAAACTATCGTGGACAAACAAAATCAAGAGCTGCTATACAAGTTTTTCGAATTTCGGGGCAGTACATATTAAACCAGGCCGGCCAGTTACTGCTGAATTCAAGTTCATTAACTGAATGCGGCTTTCAATAGTTTCATTCATGATAGGATATCTGTTAATAGTAAAGCAATTTAGGCTAAAACGTTTTTTAATGTGACACCACGTCTTCGCATGACCATTCGACAATTAGAATGTGGGTCTGTTGATGCACTGTCTGTGTACACGCGGTAAAAACACTTATCTGCGCCTTGGAAAGCGTTATCTATTCTATTACGCAATTGATACAGAAATGGTTACCGGTTAATATACTGGGGTCCGACCCAGTAGGGAGATTGTTAACACAAACCGGTGCCCAAAATTCCGCTAATACTTCAATTCAAAGAAAATTAGCTATCAAAATTAATCAATCATTGAAATGAATCGGACCCAATAATCGTGTTATATGAACTTGTGGTTGATATTTGGTCGGACCCATTAATGTGGTTTGGCGATTAATACTGCAACCTTAATATTAGGTCCGACCCAGTGATAAGGTTATGGTTTTATGATAAAATTTGTCCGTCCACGTTATATCTGAATTATTTCGTAGAATAACGAATTAACAAATTAAACGACGACGAATAAAGCGAGGTTGACTGTATGCGTTAAAGCTATATTTCCCAGTTTTCACAGGGTAAACACCGTTATTTGCAATTTGGGCCTGATAACAAATTTTTTGAATAAGTTTCCTGACGACTGATGCAACAGTGGAATATTCGAGTCAAGTCTAATACGGTCATAATGCGCGTCGCGTGTTTTCTTAGATTTTTTTTAAAATGGTGTTATTCGGTCCCAGTCACCGATCGCAATTTATAATAATTAAACTAAATTTTGTTTCCATGCAAAAAGATATTAACTCGTTTATTATATCGTCATATGATATTATAGGCCGTTGGTCCCAGTTTTCACCTCTTTTTTTCTATTTGCATGATGCATGTATTATCGGTATCATAACGTCTCACTATCTATGCTCAAAGTGTAATATAGGTATATGCAGTAAGGTTACAACATGTATCATTATTACCGAACATGTATGTGGCCTTACATGCGAACGGAACATAATAAATACGATACTCAGCGTCATGTGAACGCATATTTTCAACGCGTATCGGCTACACTTTCAAATATCGATGTGGTTTTGAATTCGCTGATCATATAACTTATACAACGAGAATCTGCATCGTTTTACGTGAGTAAAAGCTTCAGTCATATTTGTACACCTACACGTATTGATGATTTAACCGAATATTTTGAATACATAGTGATCCGCAGCAAGATTTCGTAGTAGCTAAAGAAATGTAATGTTGATTTCCTGTATGCGTCGGTGTATGCGTCGGTTGTTCTTAATGGGTGTCAGACAACAAACGATGTAGTAAGAATTACGGAAATTGTTGTTTGATGCTGTTCGATGCTTTGATCTATCAGCGGTGACCATAAATCAGCATGGTGCAAAAATAAATCTTTCTCAGTTCTTCTGCTGCGATATCTGGCAAACATTCAGAATCTTTTTATAAAACTTTAGAATAGACGGGACCATATTTGGTTGGGTTGGTAGAATGAGGTGTATTAATAATGTGGCTCGTGAAGGGATCTCGCTGTTACTTCTTGATACTCCCGGCTTCTTTCTATAAAAGGAAGAAACGGAAGTATAGGGAGACATTGTTGTGTTCCTTTATCCTGTATCATAATAGAATAAGTTAAATCATAAGAGAAAATTAGTATAATAGCTATAGGAAGATATTAAGGGTTGATAATTAATCACAATGCATTTCCGAATCAAAAGTACTATAAATAAGTCGAAAAGAAACAATGAGTCTGTAACGTAATTTGTGGTGAAAACAAAGTTTTGAAAATATATTTAATTTGAGTAATCTGGATGTAATTTAAGAACAAAATAATCGCTAAAGTTTTAGGAAAATTAATTTGTGTAAAATGTTAAGACTAGCTCTCTAAAGATCCTGTTGTTGTAAACGTCTGTTAGTAACTCGCAGAGAATTACTGTCCTCTCAACGATGATAAGCAAGCAGTGAGTAAATCATTCCGCGTCATGACAGGAGGGTTGGAAAGAAAAAGTTAGTTTAGCAAATCAGTTTTAAAAATAATCTTAGATCGCGAATCATTGAGGCTAAATTCTATATGACCAAGACAGTCATGACAGTAAGGTTGCTGCTCCTTGCCAAAAGTTGAGTGGGAGAGTCGGACTTTTAAGAATGCCGATTCTTTCTATAAAAGGGATCCGCAGTCTTGGGAGAGAGAGTTCGATTCGGTGGTTCTATTCAAGACCTCGTTTAGAGAGTTTTGTTCGGGAAGACAGGTACAAACAGGAGTGTAGACTAGAAATCATTTTGAGTGCTAGGATCTGGATTGTGGTTTTTGGCTGGACATTACAACAAACCGGTTAAGGTAAATAAACATCATTTATATTATTATTATCAATCAGAATTTCGGCATTTATAGTTTATTATTTGGGTTTGTCCACGGACACGTTCTCTCGCCAGGGCCCGATCTTTACATTTTACAATTAACGATTAAGGAGAGAACGGTGTAACAATAGGCTACAAAGAATCTAACTTAGCGCTAATCTTTAATCGGTATCCCACTTTTATGCTTATACTTACCAGATGTTAACATAGTCGTGTTGTTCTTCCCGATCAGCGTACAAAATGGTATTCCACAAGTACAGTTAAACTTGTAATCTTTGTTTGCGAGGATAAACCATTCGCCAAGATACACAAATGGTAAGTCAGATTGGGACCCGATGGGTTCACATATTGTTTCTACAATAAGTAGACAAACGTACCGGGTTATAGTATGATAACAAAATGTTTCAATGAATTTTCCGAAATGATACTTACGTTTCACTGTCAGGTGATATTTCTCCACTAAACTGGGAATATACTGATCTTTTGAGGATATTTGGTGTGCCATTTTCACAGATGCCACCGAAGTCTGCACTGACCAGTGAATTATCAATCCAAGCATCATCAAGTGTGCGAATATACACCCCATCTCGGTTTTTATATCTTCCCTTAACTGGACCGAAATGCGACGTGCGGTCTTGTTGACAACAAACCGATATATGTTTTAATAGTTAGTTGAGTAATTAACGTGCAAAACAAATGTCCATTAGAAGTAGGTAGTAGCATATGTTTCTAATCGATTTCATTTTTATAACGTAAGGACATACGTATATATATATATATATATATATATATATATATATATATATATATATATATATATATATATATATATATATATATATATATATATATATATATATATATATATATATATATATATATATATTACTACAGAACTTCTATACTGAGTGTCCTTACTAGGATAGAAATGACATATCCTTGTCTTGATATTTTGGGCCGTTTTTTTGCAAAACCCCAAATTATTATCATTTTTGCTGCACCATTTGTCTGTCAAAGCTTTGACTGAGAATTAATTTACTTCTTTAGCTTAGATGCGACAGGAGACGATGAGACACTTGGGAGGCTCTTGAACCATGGATACAGGAAAAGGCGTAAAGCCATTGTCAAAACTATCAGTGTGGATGGAGGCCATTGTCAAAACTATCAGTGTGGATGGAACCCTGTGTCTTTGTTTTTTTTTACATCGAAGGCATTTTCTGTAAATGAAGGAATAACCTATGGTTATGGGTTAGAAAATTATCCGTGGGAAAACGAGGTACTATGTTTCAGTAGTGTCAGAATAACCATAAAAGCAATGATCTGTCATTCAGTTCACAATTATTCTCTAAATTTGTATTTTCCCAATTTTCACTCTTGGATTTCATGATTCTTGTGTTACGTACTGATCGATAATGTCCGTCAATTTTGCGCGTGTTAACGTGTCTTGTATCAATTGAACTCAAATTCTTTTGGTTGATTATGAAATCGTTCCTTTTGCAGGTTGATGATGACGTAATAGGTATCGTCAATATTGCTATGTTTCAATTTCATTTTCCCTGAAAAAATTATTAGTTTTTGTTGATTTTAATGTTTAGCTTAAGAGTTAAGTTTTTGCATTCATCAGGCTCTACCAACAAAGGATTTGCCATGGGGGCTATTTGAAAATAACCTTTGTGCATCCCAAAGAACTTAGGAAATATCGTATCTTATTCTCCTATTATAAGCAGGTAAAATTCACAAATGCCTGATATAGTATACAAGTGATTACTTGACCTCTAAAATCTGTTTTATTTTGAGAGCCTCATTTAAACTTTTTTTACCACTTCATTGCAATGTTCATCAGTCGGGACTTGGTCATTTGGCTGCAATAGACCCTGCGGGTCAAATTGTAAGTGCAGGGTCCAGTTTCCCAAAAAAATCAAATTGTTGGGCTAATTGCTATTGGGTACTTCATGTTTTCAATGAGGCCAACGATTCAAACTTAACCGTTACACTTTTTTGTGAAACTCGGCCCAGGAGAACCCTATCTAAGATTGGGTTAATTCGATTTGAATTATGGCCACCTGGGGGCTGACATGAAAATTTACTTTAAAATCCTAGAGGCCTGATTGTGAACCAATTGTTTCAAACTTGGTTCACAAGTACTTGGTAGGGCATAACTTGGGAAATCAAAAATCGGGTCGATTTGATGATTATTGCCACCAGGAGCTTGACATGAAAACGGATTTAAATGCTTTGTTTGATGCTGCAACTATTAACTGATTATTAACTGATTTTAAATCTTGGTACACACATTGTGCCTAAACCCTACTGTTAATGGGGCCGATTTGTTTCTTTTTTTTCCACCCCAGGGGCTGACATGAATACCACATTAACAACCAAGAGGTCGCCTACGTATATAGTTTATTCGACTGTTGTTCAATTTTTTCAAACTTGATACACTTGCAAGGTTTGACTAAATGCAGAAACCAATTGAAAATGGGGTTGATTTTGATTCATATTTCAGCCACCAGGGTGTCAACATGGCAAATGTTGTAAACAGCCTAAAGGCTGGAAAGGTCCTCCATTTTTTTTCAAACTTGCAGGCCTGCCAACCGGCTACGATATTTCCAACGCATTCATGTAACTTTACACGTGGCCATGAATCATAGGCCGAGGGTATTCAAGGTTTTGTCTCATCCTAGTTTAGAATATTTTTTGTTTATTCTAGAATGTTGACATAAAATTACCACTGAGTGCGAAAAAAGAAACTTATGTTCCTGCTGAGGAACAAAATGCACAAGTAGAATCAGGAGTACATTTCATTCCAGCCCGGGATAAGCTGGTATGTACGGAGTGAGAACCCGATTTACTTGAAGCAGATAAGAAGTTGGAGGAAAGTGATTAAGTGATTGATGTAAGGTCGGTGAATGACAGTCAATCAAATTGCAGTAGTGAAGGAAATAATTTACGATTTAGGGAGCATCTTAGAATTTCTGGAGTGTCAATAAAAACTAATTGATAAACTGAAGGACATGCAGTGGGTTGAGAAACAATTGATATTGTGAACTATGTTTACTTTATTAATAGGCAATCTTTTGAATCCCGGCATTTGTAATGGCACACCGTCAATTGGCTTCATTTGACCATTGTAGTGTAGACATAAATATAGCTCCACATTGAAGTCTTGATTTACGTTCCAGATTGGAAAGGTCGCAAATATCCTCCAATTATTTTCAAACGATATTTCAAACACATTCATCACAATCCCTGTAAATCTACACGTGGCCATGAATCATAGGCCCAGGGGATTCAAGGCTTTATTCCATTCTATTTTAGAATATGTTTTGTTTATTCTAGATTGTAAACATGACATTACCACTGAGAAAAGTGTGAAAGAGAAACTTATGTTCCAGCTGAGCAACAGAATGCGCTAGTAAAATCGGAAGAAAATTTCGTTCCAGCCCAAGATCAGCTGGTATGTACGGAGCAAGAACCCGATTTACTTTAAACCGATAAGAAGTTGGAGGAAAGTGATTAAGTGATTGATAAGGTCAAATCGTAGTAGTAGAGGTAATTAGAAATAAAAAAGATTTAGGGAGCATCTAAAAAATTTCGAGAAATGTATTTATATATATAATAATATCTGTAATCGATAAACTAAAGGACAGTGGGTTGAGAAACAATTGATATTGTGAACTATGTTTACATTATAGATAGCCAATCTTTTAAATGCCTGCCTTTGAAATGGCGTACCCTCATAAGTAATTGTATACATGGTTCCTACAGATACGAAATTTGAGGAGTATTTAAGGGGCTTTTGAGGGTATGACCACCAAATCCGAGGGTCATTTTTTCACGGCGCAAACCTAATTGATACATAAAACAGTACCAGTAGAATACTTGGCATTAATCAAGAATTAAAATTAACAGATCATATTGCAGTATTTAAAATTTCATTATGCAATCAAAATTTAAATGAATTAATTCAGAAAATGGATAATATTGAAAAATTATTAAATGGGAAAAATTACAATATATAAGATGTAAGATGTTACACAAGATTTTAAAGGATCATTTAATTCGGATGAAATAAAATCAATGTTCGAAAATAGAAAATGTAAAGTTTTAAAAGAATTTTCTAATAGTTGTGTTTCAGCATTACATAAGGATGATAAAATAAACATCTATAATAAAACAGCATGTCAATTCAAATCCTCTGGTGTAAATATAAATTCCCGTTCAAATTTAATGAGTTACATAAATTGCTATCAAGAAAGGCTGAAGAATCATTTGAAAAATCAATTGAAACAGGATTGATTAGAATTGAAATAACTAGTATTTCATTTGAAAAGGGATCAAAAATGATGGAAAAAATATAACAATACTTGAAAAAAGAAAATATTTACTATTCACCTGCTTATTAACAACTTAAATCGTTATTTGATGAGGTAAAACAGACTGTATGTATTTATGATTTGATTGAAAAAAGTTTTTATTTCTGTTATTATGGTGATTTATTAGCAAGCAAATTTATAGGATATATATAAATCTAGGATAAGTAAAAATATTGAAGAGTCCTCCTTTTTACTCATTTTATCAATGTTAACAATTAAAAATATCCCATGTTTATATCTCACAATTAATCAAAATGATGATAAATCAGAATTCATTATTGAAGCAAAAAAAATATATTAAAACTGAAGGATCAACTGTTATATCTTCAACTAATTCAATGTTTACAGTATTGAATAAATTAATATTTAGATTTAAATTACGTGAAACAAGAATTAGTTTAACAATTTTAAAAACGAGATACAATATATAATCTAAACCTTTTTATTCACTTTTAATTAGTTCGGGATAATCAGATTCTATATATAATCCTAAAGCTGCAGCGCTTTGATGAATTCTTTTAATAGTATTTGTTTTTGGTGGTTCTTCTGAAAAATCATTTTCATTAGAATTTAATTTCTTTCTTTTATAATATATTTCTTTTCTATCTTGATCAGTTAATTCTTTATTTAATGACTCGAAGTCACCATATATAACAAATGGTACTTTATTCTTGTAATCATAATTTTTGAATTCTTATATCTTATCTTTTTCATTCGGTAAAACTAATTTACAATAATCATGATTATCACATAATTGTTTATGATTTAATAATGCACTTTTATTACTGAATTTAGTTATACATTTTCTACATAGGTATATTTAATTAGGGTTTTCTGTTACATCACAGAAAACCCTATTGAGATTCGCGTGTTTCTTATTATTAGGGTTTTCTGTTACATCACAGAAAACCCTATTGATATCCGCGTGATTATTATTAGGGTTTTCTGTTATTTCACAGAAAACCCTATTGATATCCGCGTGATTATTATTATTATTATTTTCTTCCACACTATTTTTACCAAAAGAACATAGGCTTTGTTACCTTACCGCTGTTTTATATACAATCCATATAATATCGTTCAGCTCACTGAGATCTACAAATAGCCCGCGTGTTTTTTCACGAATCATCGTTACAAAAGCGCTGTCGGGCTGTAAACATCGAACATTTAGCCCCATTCAATGGGGCGACATGTTTTTCGAGTCGTCATCCCGAAATCAACCCGCAGGCCGACTGTCACTTCGATTATCAATTCAAGTATAAATGAACTAATTTATTGGCGCAGACTTCACATTCAGTCGCGGTCTTCAAACAGTGATTTTAACAATAGCCCATTTTTCTCATCAAATCATATTACCGATACACTGGAAATTTACTACTTTAGATTTTAAAAGCACTGTCGAGCCGTAAACATCGACGAATCGACGTGTCGTTCCGGGGATCAGCTGCGAGTTTCTCCTCATCATGAGAATCAAATCGAGTACAAATTAATTTATTACTACCAATGATTTGGCTGCGGGTTTCAAGGAGTTAGTTTAACAATAACTATTTTTCTTTACCAAATTAACCGTGTATTTGCTAAGATAAATCGTTAGTGTACCGGGGAATCGTAGGCCTAAACTAAACAGGCCGAAGAGATATGGCGGAGAAAAGCTGTTATGTCGACGAGGTATCAAATTAAAAGAATATATTACTTTATTCGGCCGCGGGCTTCAACCATTTATCAATACTCTATATTTCCTACAGTACATACCGATCATTGTCAAATGCACAAGGTATTTACTAAATACAAGTATATAACACACTCCTATCCGTATGCTGGACTCACACTTGACATTCGGAGTAAGCGTTCGCTGTGGGGAAAAGGAGATCGTTCGCTGTGTCGCTTGAAGTGTTTATCGAGTTTTACGCGACCTTAAGGCTTTAGTATGGTGGCTGATAAGATAAAAAAACACGAATATGCAAATGAGGGCGACATTACGACAAAACGACAAAACTAAAATAACGCGAGAAAACAATGATTTTGATTTTGTCACCCGCGACAATTTATTATTTTGGTTTTGTCACACGCGACAATTCAATATTTTGGTTTTATCGCCCGCGACAATTCATTATTTTGGTTTTATCGCTTGCGACAATTCATTATTTTGGTTTTGTCGCCGCGAAAATTCAATATTTTGGTTTTATCGCCCACGACAATTCACTACTTTGGTTTTATCACCAGCGACAATTCATTGTTTTGGTTTTGTCGCCCGCGACAATTCTTTTTGGTTTGGTCGCCCGCGACAATTCATTATTTTGGTTTTATATTTTGTTTTTGTCGCCCGCGACAATTTTTTTTTGGTTTTGTCGCCTGCGACAATTCAATATTTTGGTTTTATCGCCTGCGACAACTCAATATTTTGGTTTTATCGCCCGCGATAATTCATTATTTTGGTTTTGTCGCCCGAGACAATTCATTATTTTGGTTTTATCGCTGGCGACAATTCATTATTACAGTTTTGTCGCCCCGACAATTCATTACTTTGGTTTTATCTCCAGCGACAATTCATTATTTTGGTTTTGTCGCCCGCGACAATTCTTCTTTTTGGTTTTGTCGACCGCGACTAATCAATATTTTGGTTTTGTCGCCCGCGACAATTCATTATTTTGGTTTTATCGCCCGCGACAATTCATCATTTTGGTTTTATCGCCCGCGACAATTCATTATTTTGGTTTTGTCGCCCGCGACAATTGACCATTTTGGTTTTGTCGCCTGGACAATTGACCATTTTGATTTTGTCACCCGCGACAATTCATTATTTTGGTTTTGTCGCCCGCGAGAATTCACCATTTTGGTTTTGTCACCCGCGACAAGTCATTATTTTGGTTTTATCGCCCGCGACAATTCATTATTTTGGTTTTGTCACCTGCGACAATTAATTACTTTGGTTTTATCTCCAGCGACAATTCATTATTTTGGTTTTGTCGCCAGCGACAATTCTTCTTTTTGGTTTTGTCGCCCGCGACAATTCTTCTTTTTGGTTTTGTCGCCCGCGACAATTCTTCTTTTTGGTTTTGTCGCCCGCGACAATTCTTCTTTTTGGTTTTATCGCCCGCGATAATTCATTATTTTGGTTTTATCGCCCACGACAATTCATTATTTTGGTTTTGTCGCCCGAGACAATTCATCATTTTGGTTTTATGGCCCGTGACAATTCATTATTTTGGTTTTGACGCCCGCGACAATTCACCATTTTGGTTTTGTCGCCTGGACAATTCACCATTTTGGTTTTGTCGCCCGCGACAATTCATTATTTTGGTTTTGTCGCCCCCACAATTCTTTTTTTGGTTTTGTCGCCCGCGACAATTCATTAGTTTGGTTTTGTCGCACGTGAAAATTCATTATTTTGGTTTTATCGCCCGGGAGAATTCATTATTTTGGTTTTGTCACCCGAAGAAAATTTTGAAGACGCTTTGATCAATTACCTTGATCTTTCGTTTATATTTGAATCTACCAAAGGCCCATCAGCATAAGAAAATTGGGTCAATCTGACTCAAGATGGCCGTCCTATGACCTTTTAGTGCCCAAAAATGTCAATTTTGGCCAGAATTCTAGGTCCTGTAGCTTTCTACTGGTTTGCCATTTCTCATTGCAATTGCTGATGGATATTCTTTAGAGAGGGATGTCGCACGCAACAATTCAATAGTTTGTTTTGTCGTCCGCGACAATTCATTATTTTGGTTTTATCGCCCGCAACAATTCAATATTTTGGTTTTGTCGCCCGCGACAATTCATTATTGTGGTTTTATCGCCCGCGACAATTCATTATTTTGGTTTTATCGCCCCGACAATTCATTATTTTTGTTTTGTCGCCCGTGACAATTCAATATTTTGGTTTTGTCACCCGCGACAATTCATAATTTTGGTTCTGTCACCCGTGGTTTTGTCGAAACACTAAGTTTTTGGTCGAACAGTGTGTTAAGGTTGTTTTGGAAATTTACTCGGTCTGGTATATTTTGGATTACTGTGTATGTCATTTGTCAGGACATTAAACAGAAGACGACTTAGAATACTACCTTGCGTGACTCCACTAGTTAGACAGTCTCATTCCAAGATGAGGCGTTCCGTTGATTTCGGTTACAAGTTTCCGTTCAGAGATAACTGCTGTGCCATTTGGGCGACCTATCATTGATACTGTTTCCTAATAGCCTGTTCACTAATGGCTGATGTTGAGCCTTATCAAATGCTTTGTTGAAATCCACCGTTGAACAGGATTCTAAGACTGTGCAGAAAACCCGTTATCGCTGCTTTGCAGCTTCATTATTTTCTTCCACACTATTTTTGATTTATTTTGCATAAATAATTGGTACAAGGATTATAACATAATAGTTATTACATAATATATAGTCGGTGTAACAATAATTTATGCGAGGAATTGAAGAAAAGCCAATAAGGCTTAAACTAGTCTGAAATCCCTCACCACATACGCTCACATTCTCGCAATCATACGCACACCACACACATACGTTACTAGAGACACTCTAAAAGATATAAATATAAATTAGACTTGAAGTCAGAACACACTATTATGGTTACTAGTAATTAGACAAGAGCAGACTTCTGAGACTGTAACGAAATATACTTAAATGGGGCTGATTTTTCAATTCAGATGGTAGATTGTTCCAGTATTTTGCACCTTGAATTTTAATACTTCTAGATTTTATATTAGTTTTGGAAAATTCGATGAAAAGATCATTGATTCTGCGCGTGTTGCGCCAATTAGGTCTAGTACGCCGAAAAATGAAGAAGTCTTCAAAAAGGTCAGGTAACAAATTATTAATTTGACAGAAGGTGAAAGTTCCAAGCTGTTGTTTATAAATATCACATAATTTCAGGATTTTGAGTCTTTTGAAAATTGGTGACGTGTGTTCTAACCAGTCAGAACGCTTTACAGTACGTATTGCTCTTTTCTGGAGAACAAAAAGAGGGTTTAAATAGGTACAACAAGCATTTCCCCATATAACATTGGCATAATCAAAATGTGAATGGACAAAACAATGGTATAAATTTTTCAAAATGTCTGGAGATAAGTAATTTTTCAACCGGTTAATGATGCCAATGCCACGTGAGACTTTTTTACAAACAAAATTGATGTGTTCCTTCCATGTTAAATTTTGATCAAAAATTATGCCTAGAAATTTTGTGCTTGTTACTCTTTTTATCGGTTGACCATCTAGGCGTATATTTAGATCCGGAAAAAATCTGTTGCCAAAAATAATGTAATTTGTTTTATCTATATTAACGGAAAGGCGATTCGCTCTGAACCAGTTGAGGAGCTGATTTAACTCTCGGTTAAGAATGCCCTCTAACTTTTTATAATTAGAGTTACTACAAAAAAAGTTGCTATCGTCAGCAAAAAATATAGAGTCTAATAATTTACAAGCATTAGGACAGTCGTTTATGTATACTAGAAACAAAATAGGTCCTAGTATGGAACCTTGTGGAACACCGGATGTTATATCCGCAGTTAAGGATAAAGTATTTTTATACTTGACCGCTTGTTTTCGACCTGTGATATAACTTTGAAACCAGTTTAGCGGAATGCCACGAATTCCATAGTGCTCAAGTTTAGAAATCAGGATATCAAACTTAAGGGTGTCAAATGCCTTTGACAGGTCAATAAATACCCCTGCAGTAAAAAGGCCCTTATCAAGGGCACTAGATAATTTATTGGTAATGAGAGATAAAGCGAGTGTAGTTGAGTACTTTTTCCTGAAACCAAATTGGTGTTGATTAAAAAGTTTGAGTTTTTCAAAAAATTTGTTAAGTCTGTCATATACGATTTTTTCCAATATTTTTGATATAGACGGCAAGACGGAAATAGGGCGGTAATTACTGAATAGATTATTATTTCCACTTTTATAGATTGGAGTAACATGAGCTATTTTGAATGCACTGGGCACTTGCCCTGAAGTGAAACTGCAATTGAATATATGGCATAGAGGTTGTGAAATTATAGAAATAATCGATTTAAGTAACTTCATACTTATGTTATCAAAGCCACTTGAAGGTTTTGACTTGAAATTAGAGACAATTAATTCAATTTCCTGGGTACATGTTGGTGAGAGGAAAAAATTTTCACATACATTTTCACCTAAGTAATCTTTAAAGTTTTTCTCGGAAATTGGTATTTGAGATTCCAATGACCGCGCAGCGTTTACAAAATACTCATTGAAACTTTCAGCAATTTCTTGCTCATTTTTTAGAACTTTATCTGAGTTAATCTCAGGATTTTGTTTACCTTTGTTAAGTAAAGAATTAACGTTTCGCCATATTTCTCTAGGGTTTAATTTACATGCTATAAATTTGTCCCTATAAAATGAATATTTACTCTTCTTGATGACAGAATTAAGAATATTTCTATGTCTATTATATTTATCTTTCCTCTCTTTAGTCCGTTTTCGTAAGTACTGTTTATACAGTTTTTCCTTGAAACGAATCGATTTTTTTATTCCCGTGGTAATCCACGGCTTATGGCTATAATTTGATTTATCACGTATAGATTTAATTGGAAAACTCGTCTCAAAACAATTGTTAATAATCTTATAAAATTCCGTGCATGACGCTTCAGGGTCACTATACTCGTACACACTTTGCCAATCATTGGTCAGCAAAGAACGGGAGAAATTTTCAATGGTCCTAGAATTTATATCATGGATTAACTTAGTATTATTACTTGTTTTATGTCTTTTATAGATACCGTTAAAACTAGCAAAAATTGGGTAGAGGTCTGATATATCAACTAAGAAAACACCACTTTGAGATTGGAAATTGTCGTTAAAATTGGTCAATATATTGTCAATAACAGTTGATGTAGTATCTGTTACTCGAGTTGGTAAATTTATATGCGGGAAAAAAGAATTACTTATTGCATAGTTAAAGAAAGAATCATTTGGTGAATTATCACCGTATTTACCGAAATCAATATTAAAGTCACCTAATAGAATAACACGTAGCTTTTCATTGTCGACTTGGCTTACAAATTGTTCAAAATCAGATAAAAGTGCCGCTATACTTGTATCAGGTGCACGATATACAACGCCGATAACAGTTTTCATGCATGATTTACTTTGTGGAATCTCTATAAAGAGAGATTCTGCTAAATGGAGGTCTTCCCTTCGTTTAAACGGAATAGCATTATTAACCAGAATACCAACTCCGCCTCCTTTTTTATTAAGCCTGCTCTGGTAAACACCGGAATAGCCAGGCAGATTATATAAACATTCATTTGGGTGATTAGTATCAGTCCACGTTTCAGTCAGACCGATTACAGAAAATTTGAACTTTAATAAATGTAGGTAGTCGGCTAACGAGTCGAAATTTTTCTTGGCACTTCGGATGTTAGAATGAAACACACTAAATAAGTCATCGTGCGATTTCAAGTTGAAATCGGACGAAAAATATTAATTACAATTATCTATCAGGTCTGGAATGTCATGCATAACATGTACAAATATAGTTATTGATCATCATCGATATAAGGCTTTTTGGTTATTTTCCCTGCGCTTGGTGGCGTCTGTGATTCAGATCGATCTTTTCTTTTCGTTGTATTCACAGGGGTACTGAAAACTTCAGTGTGGTTCTCAGTAGTAATCGCAGTGATCATCGTTTCAAAGTTCTTCGCAATAGTTGATTTCCCGAGTTCGTTCAAATGAATCCCCGATTTGTCACTAATGTTGTAAAACCTATCTCTTAAAGCCCCGTGGGGTTTCAGAATTATGTCATTATCAATGAATAGGATGTTCTGTTTGGAGCAGAATCGCCCCATGTATGAATTAACTGCGCAGGCGGCAGTATTGAAATCCCTCGCAGCGTTTGAGTTCCCTTTCTTAGGGAAGATACTTGAAAGTGATATTTTTGCGGAAGGAAAGTTTTCCTGAACTTTGGCGATGGCGAAGGTAATGTTCATTTTGATAGCATCGGTATCGGACTTGTTGCGATTGACGTCATTGGTGCCAATGTGAACGATGACCTCCTTAACGGATTCTAGATTCGGTATTTGGGATGATGCTTTTTCTAAAAGCGACTGAATATTTTCAGCGGCTGCTCCAGAATGGTGGATGACAGCGCTGCTACTATGTGGATACTGGAGATCTCGCATGTTCGAAACTCCAATGATAACAACATCAGGCGATTGGTTTCTATCGGATTCTACACTTGTTTGCGTGCTTTCAGGTCCTGGGAGATTAGCTCTTTCAGTGACCGGGTGACCAATACTTTCTTGTTTAGCATGGTCATTCAACAACGGACAATCGCGTTTAAAATGATCTGCCGATTTACAGTTGTGACATAAACGATTGTTCAGTCGGCGCGGGCAATTTGAAGAATTGTGATCACAATTCAGACAGAGTTGACATATAGAGTCGCAATACAATCTCACTGGAAAGTTTCCAATTTTTGTAAATGTCGGCATAACGTTTGCAAGGTTACGAAGCTGGAGATACCTTGTACCTGTAAATATCTGAGTTCCTTTTATAACACCTCTTTTAATTGATCCGTCCACGTAATCTCCGTATTTCAATAAAAACGCAACGATCACCTTGTCGTCCATTTCAATCGGAGCGTCAACTATCTTAACATTAATGTAATTAACATCCACATCGGTGAAATTAACTTGCCGATCCATGATAACAAGTTGGAGCTTTGATAAACGATTTTTTGTTTCCTTGTCAGTGGCTGTGATTATACAGTTAGAGTTAGTTAACTGAATCGACAGGATTTTACTCACGTCAATTTTATATTTCGCTAACGCATTTACTACATCCAGATGTCCTAACCTCTGCTTCCCAAACTGACTGAGGCTGAATTTAACAGAATTCTCTCTTATTAATAACGATTCTTGCACAGCATCCATTGTCTTACGATCACTTGGACAACGATTATTGAGAAAATATAACGAGCACGAAATTTGTGCGTCTGACTCTAAGCCGCCATATTGATATATATATTTTCACTAAAAGAACAAAGGCTTTGTTACCTTGACGCTGTTGTCGATACAATCCATCTGATATCATTCAGCTCACTTCGATCTACAAATACCCCGTGCGTATTTCGAAGAATCATCGTTACAAAAGTACTGTCGGGCCGTAAACATCGAAAATTGAGCCCCATTCAAAGAGCCGACATGTTTTTCTAAGTTCTCCTTCCGAAATTCCGAAAGCACGTTTCTTGTCACATCAATTATCAATTCAAGCATAAATAAACAAATTTATTACCCAAAGATTGCCCATTCTGTCGCGGTTTTTAAAAACTAATTTTAACAATAGCCCATTTTCCTCATCAAATCGTATTACCGATATACAGGAAATTTAATACTTTAGATTTTAAAAGCACTGTCGAGCCGTAAACATCGACGAATCGTGTGTCACTACATCGTCGTTCGGGGGATCAGCTGCGAGTTTCACCTCATCATGGGAATCAAATCGAGTACAAATTAATTTATTACTACCAGTGATTTGGCTGCGGGCGTCATGCAGTTAGTTTAGCAATACCTATTTTTCTTTACCGAATTAACCGAGTATTTACTAAGATAAATCTTTAGTGTACCGAGGAATCGTAGGCCTAAACGAAACACGCCGAAGAGATATAGCGGAGAAAAGCTGTTATGTCGACGAGGTATCAAAATAAAAGAATATATTACTTTATTTGGCCGCGGGCTTCAACCTCTATATCAATACCATCAATACTCTATATTTCCTACAGTACATACCGATCATTGCCAAATGCACAAGGTATTTACTAAATACAAGTATATAACACAATCCTTTCCGTATGCTGGACTCACACTTCACATTCGGAGTAAGCGTTCGCTGTGGGGGAAAGGGATCGTTCGCTGTGTCGCTTGATTGAAGTGTTTATCGAGTTTGACGCGGCTTAAGGCCTACCGGTACTGAGCTTTACTGTCTCAAACAAACACAGTATAATTGTTGCGTTTATTAACGGACTCATTGGATTGAACTTCAAAACAAAATTTACGATATTTAGGTAGGTTGTTATTCAATAGGCCTACGACCAATCTGTCCGGATTTTAGGCCTATGCATATACATAGGCCTACATAGGCTAGTAGCCTCTACTAGGTTAAGCGTTCGCTGTGGGGGAAAGGAGATCGTTCGCTGTGTCGCTTGAAGTGTTTATCGAGTTTTACGCGACCTCAAGGCTTTATAGTATGGTGGCTGATAAGGGCCATGCGTAAAAAAAAAACACGTATATGCAAATGAGGGCGACATTATGACAAAACGACAAAACTAAAATAACGCGACAAAACAATAATTTTGGTTTTGTCGCCCGCGACAATTCATTATTTTGGTTTTATCGCCCGCGACAATTCATTATTTTGGTTTTATCGCCCGCGACAATTCATTATTTTGGTGTTGTCGCACGCGACAATTCATTATTTTGCTTTTATCGCCCGCGACAATTTTTTTTTTGTCGTGGTTTTATCGCCTGTGACAATTCAATATTTTGGTTTTATCGCCAGCGACAATTCATTATTTTGGTTTTATCGCCCGCAACAATTCATTAGTTTGGTTTTGTCGCCCGCGAGAATTCATTATTTTGGTTTTATCGCCCGCGACAATTCATTATTTTGGTTTTATCGCCCGCGACAGTTCATTATTTTGGTTTTGTCGCACGCGACAATTCATTATTTTGGTTTTATCACCTGCGACAATTTTTTTTTGTCGGTTTTTATCGCCTGCGACACTTCAATATTTTGGTTTTATCGCCTGCGACAATTCAATATTTTGGTTTTATCACCAGTGACATCTCATTATTTTGGTTTTATCGCCCGCGACAATTCAATATTTTGGTTTTATCGCCAGCGACAATTGATTATTTTGGTTTTATCGCCTGCGACAAATGATTATTTTGGTTTTATCGCCCGCGACAATTAATTTTTTTGGTTTTGTCGCCCACTTTATTAGCTTTTGAATAATTAGGCCAATTAATAACGTAATAAAGACTTATGCTTTCGCCTATTTTGAAGTCGATTAATCTGATATAGTACGGAAGCGATAAAGGGCCTCGAGCTGTCGCGTTCAAACTCGACAAGTCGCCATATTTATGTCGATATATCGCGTCAAGTCCACATGAATATGTCTACATATCGCGACGTTTTCACAACAAATTTCGCTTTTTTGCTCATTTTCCACGGGACAAGCCGTCATTTGAAGACATGTCTATATGTAAGATGAGGACGCTAGTAATATGACGACTGAGTTTCAAGTCGTCATGAATATGTCGACTTGTCACGAGGAAAATGGTCGAGAAAACGAAATATGTCGTCAAAACGTCACGATATATCGACATATTCATGTCGACTTGACGCGATATATCGCGGTATGTCGACATAAATATGGCGACTTGTCGAGTTGGAACGTGACATCTCGAGGCCCCTTATCGCTTCCGTAGATATAGTGTCGAATAATAAGGTCATTTTGGCAGATTCTTTTTTTTTAAGTGATATTAAAGCGATCATTCAAGTGATCCTACTTAATGAAAGATCTACGGAAGCGATAAAGGGCCTCGAGTTGTCGCGTTTCAACTCGACAAGTCGCCATATTTATGTCGATATATCGCATCAAGTCAACATAAATATGTTGACATATCGTGACGTTTTGACGAATTGAAACTCAGTCGTCATATCACTGGCGTACTCATCTTCCAGCAACGCCAGTCACGTGGAGTCGTACGTGTTCTACTTTCTGCGATGCGACACGACTGTCACAACCAACCGACGCGCTCTTGCGACTGGCAGAAACTAGTCGCACACAATCGTATTGCAACCGACTTGCACAAAAACTTGCGATGCAACGCGAGGATCGCATCGTGTCACAGGACCTACGTCCGGCTTTAAGTTACTGCGGAGCACCAGAAATATCTTTTTTTTCGTTCAAAAGACCTTTCGCTTGAAAATTCTTTCGTCGGAACAAAATTTATTTCGTTCGAACCAATAATATTCTATACGATTGAACCAATTTGAAAAAATCGTAAGAACAAAGTTGAACAAACTTTTTTTTGTCCAAACGAAAGGTTTTTCGTTCGAACAATCGTTCAATTGAACAGAATCTTTTTTAATTTGAACAGAATTTTCTTGTCAGAACATTAAGTTTTTCGTTCGAACAAGTATATTGAAAAAAGTTTTTTCTCCGAACCGAAAGTATGAAGTATTTCGTTCAATCGAACAGAATTCTTTTCATTCAAACATTCGTTCGAAAAAATTGTTTTCGCTCGACCAAATTTTTTTGCCGGGACTTAAAACTTTTCATTTCAACAATAACATAGCTTTTTATTCGAACACATTTTTTGTCAGAATGAAGAAAATTTTTGGTTCAAGCAAAAAGCGTATTGTTCGATCAAACAGAATTATTTTCATTCGAATTGGAAATTTTGGAAATTTACTCGGTCTGGTATATGTTGGATTACTGTGTATGTCGTTTGTCAGGACATTAAACAGAAGACAACTTAGGATACTACCTTGCGTGACTCCACTAGTTTGACCGACTTATTCCAAGATGAGGCGTTCCGTTGATTTCGGCGACAAGTTTTCGTTCAGAGATAACTGCTGAGCCATTTGGGCGACCTATCATTAATACTGTTTCCTAATAGCCTGTTTAGTAATGGCTGATGTTGTGCCTTATCAAATGCCTCGTCGAAATCCACCGTTAAACAGGATTCTATGACTGTGCAGAAAACCCGTTATCGCTGCTTTGCAGCTATATTTTGTTTTTGTCGCCCGCGACAATTCATTATTTTGGTTTCATTTTTTTTTGTCACCCGCGAAAATTCATTATTTTGGTTTTATCGCACGTGACAATTAAATATTATGTTTTTGTCGCCCGAGAGAATTCATTGTTTTGGTTTTATCGCCCGGGGCAATTCATTATTTTGGTTTTGTCGCCCGCGAAAATTCATTATTTTGGTTTTATCGCACGTGACAATTAAATATTATGTTTTTGTCGCCCGAGAGAATTCATTATTGTGGTTTTATCGCCTGCGACAATTCATAGTTTGGTTTTATCGCCCGCGACAATTCATTAGTTTGGTTTTTTCGTCCGCGACAATTCAATATTTTGGTTTTATCGCCCGCGACAATTCAATATTTTTGTTTTATCGCCCGCGACAATTCATAGTTTGGTTTTATCGCCCCCGACAATTCATTAGTTTGGTTTTGTCGCCCGTGACAATTCAATATTTTCGTTTTATCACCCGCGACAATTCATTAGTTTGGTTTTGTCGCCTGCGACAATTCTTTTTCAGTCCACTTGGGACTTTAGTCCCAGCGGGCTATTGCGTTCACTTTTCGTCCGTCCGTCCGTCCGTCCATAGACGGAATCCAGTTATTTCGGGAAGTTTTGAAGACGCTTCAAGGTAATGTCTTGATATTTGGTTTATACATGTATCTACCGGTACCCTAGACACATCATCAGCCCAAAAACCGGCCCTGTCAGATTCAAGATGGTCGACTGGCAGCCATTGTTGTTTGCCATAATCAGCACTTCTTAAACATTTTCGAAGTTTTCGTGGGAAATTTTGAAGACGCTTTGATCAATTACCTTGATCTTTCGATTATATTTGAATCTACCAAAGGCCCATCAGCATAAGAAAATTGGGTCGATCTGACTCAAGATGGCCGTCCTATGACCTTTTTAGTGCCCAAAAATGTCAATTTTGGCCAGAATTCTAGGTCCTGTAGCTTCCTGCTGGTTTGCCATTTCTCATTGCAATTGCTGATGGGTATTCTTTAGAGAGGGATGTTTTATACCTGGGACAGGTATTTTGATCAGCCAATTAT
This sequence comes from Tubulanus polymorphus, assembly GCF_964204645.1. Lineage (NCBI taxonomy): Eukaryota > Metazoa > Nemertea > Palaeonemertea > Tubulaniformes > Tubulanidae > Tubulanus > Tubulanus polymorphus. The sequence goes on from NC_134026.1 coordinate 13,477,202, forward strand.
GACGCAATTGGCGGCCATCTTGGTGTCATCAGTACTCATTCGTAGGTGGGAAAAAGTTTTTCCACATTAAATTGATACCTAAGGATATTGTGTTACTATATTCAATTGGAAAGTTGTAGCCCATAACGTGTTCTATGATTTTGGTGAGTTTCAAGGTCATTGGTTTTTGTATGTGGCCATCAGGGGGCGTTGAATAATACAATAACTTAGTATCGCTATATTATATTTGTACCAAGGCATATTTTGTTACCATGATCAATTGCAAAGTTGTAGTTCATGACATCGTCTATGATTGTGGTGAGTTTTTTAGGACATTAGTTAATCCATATAGTCACCAGGGGGCGTTGAATAGTAGAAAAGCTTAGTTTTTCCTTATTAGATTGGTACCTAGGCATAGTTTGTTACCATGATCCATTGTTAAGTTGTAGTTCATGACATCGTCTATGATTGTGGTGAGTTTTTAAGGACATTAGTTATTCCATATAGTCACCAGGGGGCGCTGAATAGTAGAATGGCTTAGTATTTCCTTATTTAGTAGGCTTAGTATTTCCTTATATTTTGTTACTATGATCAATTGCAAAATTGTATTTCATGACATGTACTACGATTGTGAGTTTTAAGGTCATTGGGTTTTGCATATGGTCACCAGAGGGCGTTGAATAGTAGAATAACTTAGTATTTCCATATTAAATTGGTAACGAGGCATATTTTATTATCACAATCAATTACAAAATCATAGCTGCTCACATGTTCTATGATTGTGGTGGGTTTCAAGGTCATTGGTTTTTGTATATGGTCACTAGAGGGCGTTATGTATTTAAATAGTTAGATAGTTGAGCATTTGAAACCACTTCCCAAGTGAGCATGGTGTCCCTGGACCCCTAGTTTGGTTTTGTCGCCCGCGACAATTCATTATTTTGGTTTTGTCGCACGCAACAATTCATTAATTTGTTTTTGCCGTCCGCGACAATTCATTATTTTGGTTTTATCGCCCGGGAAGATTCAATGATTTGGTTTTAACGCCCGCGACAATTCATTATTGTGGTTTTATCGCCCGCGACAATTCATTATTTTGGTTTTATCGCCCGCGACAATTCATTATTTTTCTTTTGTCACCCGTTACAATTCAATATTTTGGTTTTGTCACCCGCGACAATTCATAATTTTGGTTTTGTCGCCCGTGGTTTTGTCGGAACATTAAGTTTTTTGATCGAACAGTGTGTTAAGGTCGTTTTGGAAATTTACTCGGTCTGGTATATTTTGGATTACTGTGTATGTCATTTGTCAGGAGATTAAACAGAAGACGACTTAGGATACTACCTTGCGTGACTCCACTAGTTAGACCGTCTCATTCCAAGATGAGGCGTTCCGTTGATTTCGGTTACAAGTTTCCGTTCAGCGACAACCTGCGACAAATCAATATTTTGGTTTTGTCACCCGCGACAAATCAATATTTTGGTTTTGTCGCTCATGCCAATTCAATATTTTGGTTTTATCGCCCGCGAAAATTCATTATTTTGGTTTTATCGCCCGCGACAATTTTTTTTTTGTCGCGGTTTTATCACCCGCGCATTTCATTATTTTGGTTTTATCGCCCGCAACAATTCATTAGTTTGGTTTTTTCACCCGCGACAATTCAAGATTTTGGTTTTTCTGCCGCGACAATTCATTTTTTGGATTTGTCGCCCGCGACAATTCAATATTTTGGTTTTATCGCCCGCGACAATTCATTATTTTGGTTTTATCGCCTGCGACAATTCATTATTTTGGTTTTATCGCCCGCGACAATTCATTAATTTGGTTTTGTCACCCGCGACAAAACAATATTTTGATTTTGTCGCCCACGACAATTCAATATTTTGGTTTTATCGCCCGCGACAATTCATTATTTTGGTTTTATCGCCCGCGACAATTCATTTTTTGGATTTGTCGCCCACGACAATTCAATATTTTGGTTTTATCGCCCGCGACAATTCATTATTTTATCAATTCATTTTTTGGATTTGTCGCCCATGACAATTCAATATTTTGGTTTTATCGCCCGCGACAATTCATTATTTTGGTTTTATCGCCCGCGACAATTCATTATTTTGGTTTTGTCGCACACGACAATGGCGACAATTCAAGATTTTGGTTTTATCGCCCGCGACAATTCATTTTTTGGATTTGTCGCGCACGACAATTCAATATTTTGGTTTTATCGCCCGCGACAATTCATTATTTTGGTTTTATCGCCCGCGACAATTTTTTTCTCTTTTTGTCGCGGTTTTATCGCCTGCGACACTTCAATATTTTGGTTTTATCGCCCGCAACAATTCATTATTTTTTTGGTTTTATCGCCCGCGACAATTCATTATTTTGGTTTTATTGCTCGCGACAATTCATTTTTTGGGTTTGTCGCCCACGACAATTCAATATTTTGGTTTTATCGCCCGCGACAATTCATTATTTTGGCTTTATCGCCTGCGACAATTCATTAGTTTGGTTTTGTCGCCTGCGACAATTGAATATTTTGGTTTTGTCGCCCGCGACAATTCATGATTTTGGCTTTATCGCCCGCGACAATTCATTTTTTTGGTTTTATCGCCTGCGACAATTTATTATTTTGGTTTTAACGCCCCCAACAATTCATTAGTTTGGTTTTTTCGCCCGCGACAATTCAAGATTTTGGTTTTTCTGCCGCGACAATTCATTTTTTGGATTTGTCGCCCGCGACAATTCAATATTTTGGTTTTATCGATTATCAATTCAAGTATAAATGAACTAATTTATTGCCGCAGACTTCAAATTCAGTCGCGGTCTTCAAACAGTGATTTTAACAATAGCCCATTTTCCTCATCAAATCATATTACCGATACACTGGAAATTTACTACTTTAGATTTTAAAAGCACTGTCGAGCCGTAAACATCGACGAATCGACGTGTGTTACTACATCGTCGTTCCGGGGATCAGCTGCGAGTTTCTCCTCATCATGAGAATCAAATCGAGTACAAATTAATTTATTACTACCAGTAATTTGGCTGCGGGTTTCAAGGAGTTAGTATAACAATACCTATTTTTCTTTACCGAATTAACCGAGTATTTACTAAGATAAATCTTTAGTGTACCGAGGAATCGTAGGCCTAAACTAAACACGCCGAAGAGATATAGCGGAGAAAAGCTGTTATGTCGACGAGGTATCAAAATAAAAGAATATATTACTTTATTCGGCCGCGGGCTTCAACCTCTATATCAATACCATCAATACTCTATATTTCCTACAGTACATACCGATCATTGTCAAATGCACAAGGTATTTACTAAATACAAGTATATAACACATAATCCTTTCCGTATGCTGGACTCACACTTGACATTCGGAGTAAGCGTTCGCTGTGGGGGAAAGGGATCGTTCGCTGTGTCGCTTGAAGTGTTTATCGAGTTTGACGCGGCTTTAGGCCTACCGGTACTGAGCTTTACTGTCTCAAACAAACACAGTACAATTGTTGCGTTTATTAACGGACTCATTGGATTGAACTTCAAAACAAAATTTACGATATTTAGGTGGGTTGTTAAATTCAATAGGCCTACGACCAATCTGTCCGGATGTTAGGCCTACGCATATACATAGGCCTACATAGGCTAGTAGCCTCTACTAGGTTAAGCGTTCGCTGTGGGGGAAAGGAGATCGTTCGCTGTGTCGCTTGAAGTGTTTATCGAGTTTTACGCGACCGTAAGGCTTTAGTATGGTGGCTGATAAGGGCCATGCGTAAAAAAAAACACGTATATGCAAATGAGGGCGACATTATGACAAAACTAAAATAACGCGACAAAAAAATAATATTGGTTTTGTCGCCCGCGACAATTCATTATTTTGGTTTTATCGCCCGCGACAATTCATTATTTTGGTTTTATCGCCCGCGACATTTCATTAATTTGGTTTTGTCACCTGCGACAAATCAATATTTTGGTTTTGTCACCCGCGACAAATCAATATTTTGGTTTTGTCGCTCATGCCAATTCAATATTTTGGTTTTATCGCCCGCGAAAATTCATTATTTTGGTTTTATCGCCCGCGACAATTTTTTTTTTTGTCGCGGTTTTATCGCCCGCGCATTTCATTATTCTGGTTTTATCGCCCGCAACAATTCATTAGTTTGGTTTTTTCACCCGTGACAATTCAAGATTTTGGTTTTTCTGCCGCGACAATTCATTTTTTGGATTTGTCGCCCGCGACAATTCAATATTTTGGTTTTATCGCCCGCGACAATTCAATATTTTGGTTTTATCGCCCGCGACAATTCATTATTTTGGTTTTATCGCCCGCGACAATTCATTATTTTGGTTTTGTCGCACACGACAATGGCAACAATTCAAGATTTTGGTTTTATCGCCCGCGAAAATTCATTATTTTGGTTTTATCGCCCGCGACAATTCATTAATTTGGTTTTTTCAACCGCGACAAAACAATATTTTGATTTTGTCGCCCACGACAATTCAATATTTTGGTTTTATCGCCCGCGACAATTCATTATTTTGGTTTTATCGCCCGCGACAATTCATTATTTTGGTTTTGTCGCACACGACAATGGCGACAATTCAAGATTTTGGTTTTATCGCCCGCGACAATTCATTTTTTGGATTTGTCGCCCACGACAATTCAATATTTTGGTTTTATCGCCCGCGACAATTCATTATTTTATCAATTCATTTTTTGGATTTGTCGCCCACGACAATTCAATATTTTGGTTTTATCGCCCGCGACAATTTTTTTCTCTTTTTGTCGCGGTTTTATCGCCTGCGACACTTCAATATTTTGGTTTTATCGCCCGGAACAATTCATTTTTTGGATTTGTCGCCCGCGACAATTCAATATTTTGGTTTTGTCGCCCGAGACAATTCATCTTTTTGGTTTTATCGCCTGCGACAATTCATTATCTTGGTTTTGTCGCCTGCGACAATTCATTATTTTGGTTTTGTCGCTCGCGACAATTCATTATTTTGGTTTTGTCGCACGTGACAATTCAATATTTTGTTTTTGTCGCCCGCGACAATTCGTTCGCTGTGGAGGAAAGGAGATCGTTCGCTGTGTCGCTTGAAGTGTTTATCGAGTTTTACGCGACCTTAAGGCTTTAGTATGGTGGCTGATAAGATAAAAAAACACGAATATGCAAATGAGGGCGACATTACGACAAAATGACAAAACTAAAATAATGCGAGAAAACAATGATTTTGATTTTGTCGCCCGCGACAATTCATTATTTTGGTTTTGTCGCCCGCGAAGATTCAATATTTTGGTTTTATCGCCCACGACAATTCACTACTTTGGTTTTATCGCACCATTTTGGTTTTGTCACCCGCGACAATTCATTATTTTGGTTTTATCGCCCGCGACAATTCATTATTTTGGTTTTATCGCCCGCGACATTTCATTAATTTGGTTTTGTCACCTGCGACAAATCAATATTTTGGTTTTGTCACCCGCGACAAATCAATATTTTGGTTTTGTCGCTCATGCCAATTCAATATTTTGGTTTTATCGCCCGCGAAAATTCATTATTTTGGTTTTATCGCCCGCGACAATTTTTTTTTTTGTCGCGGTTTTATCGCCCGCGCATTTCATTATTCTGGTTTTATCGCCCGCAACAATTCATTAGTTTGGTTTTTTCACCCGTGACAATTCAAGATTTTGGTTTTTCTGCCGCGACAATTCATTTTTTGGATTTGTCGCCCGCGACAATTCAATATTTTGGTTTTATCGCCCGCGACAATTCAATATTTTGGTTTTATCGCCCGCGACAATTCATTATTTTGGTTTTATCGCCCGCGACAATTCATTATTTTGGTTTTGTCGCACACGACAATGGCAACAATTCAAGATTTTGGTTTTATCGCCCGCGAAAATTCATTATTTTGGTTTTATCGCCCGCGACAATTCATTAATTTGGTTTTTTCAACCGCGACAAAACAATATTTTGATTTTGTCGCCCACGACAATTCAATATTTTGGTTTTATCGCCCGCGACAATTCATTATTTTGGTTTTATCGCCCGCGACAATTCATTATTTTGGTTTTGTCGCACACGACAATGGCGACAATTCAAGATTTTGGTTTTATCGCCCGCGACAATTCATTTTTTGGATTTGTCGCCCACGACAATTCAATATTTTGGTTTTATCGCCCGCGACAATTCATTATTTTATCAATTCATTTTTTGGATTTGTCGCCCACGACAATTCAATATTTTGGTTTTATCGCCCGCGACAATTTTTTTCTCTTTTTGTCGCGGTTTTATCGCCTGCGACACTTCAATATTTTGGTTTTATCGCCCGGAACAATTCATTTTTTGGATTTGTCGCCCGCGACAATTCAATATTTTGGTTTTGTCGCCCGAGACAATTCATCTTTTTGGTTTTATCGCCTGCGACAATTCATTATCTTGGTTTTGTCGCCTGCGACAATTCATTATTTTGGTTTTGTCGCTCGCGACAATTCATTATTTTGGTTTTGTCGCACGTGACAATTCAATATTTTGTTTTTGTCGCCCGCGACAATTCGTTCGCTGTGGAGGAAAGGAGATCGTTCGCTGTGTCGCTTGAAGTGTTTATCGAGTTTTACGCGACCTTAAGGCTTTAGTATGGTGGCTGATAAGATAAAAAAACACGAATATGCAAATGAGGGCGACATTACGACAAAATGACAAAACTAAAATAATGCGAGAAAACAATGATTTTGATTTTGTCGCCCGCGACAATTCATTATTTTGGTTTTGTCGCCCGCGAAGATTCAATATTTTGGTTTTATCGCCCACGACAATTCACTACTTTGGTTTTATCGCCAGCGACAATTCATTATTTTGGTTTTGTCGCCCGCGAAAATTCTTCTTTTTGGTTTTGTCGCCCGCGACAATTCATTATTTTGGTTTTATATTTTGTTTTTGTCGTCCGCGACAATTTTTTTTTTGGTTTTGTCGCCCGCGACAATTCGGTATTTTGGTTTTATCGCCCGCGATAATTCATTATTTTGGTTTTGTCGCCCGATACAATTCATTATTTTTGTTTTATCGCCGGCGACAATTCATTATTACGGTTTTATCGCCCGCGACAATTCATTATTTTGGTTTTGTCGCCCGCGACAATTCACCATTTTGGTTTTGTCACCCGCGACAATTCATTATTGCAAATGAGGGCGACATTACGACAAAACGACAAAACTAAAATAACGCGAGAAAACAATGATTTTGATTTTGTCGCCCGCGACAATTCATTATTTTGGTTTTATCGCCCACGAAAATTCATTACTTTGGTTTTATCGCCAGCGACAATGCATTATTTTGGTTTTGTCGCCCGCGACAATTGTTCTTTTTGGTTTTGTCACCCGCGACAATTCATTATTTTGGTTTTATATTTTGTTTTTTTCGCCCGCGACAATTTTCTTTTTTGGTTTTGTCGCCCGCGACAATTCAATATTTTGGTTTTATCGCCTGCGACAATTCAATATTTTGGTTTTATCGCCCGCGATAATTCATTATTTTGGTTTTGTCGCCTGAGAAAATTCATTATTTTGGTTTTATCGCCCGCGACAATTCATTATTACGGTTTTATCGCCCGCGACAATTCATTAGTTTTGTTCTATCGCCCGCGACAATTCATTAGTTTGGTTTTGTCGCCCGCGAAAATTCAATATTTTGGTTTTATCACCCGCGACAATTCGTTAGTTTGGTTTTATCGCCCGCGACAATTCATTAGTTTGGTTTTGTCGCCCGCGACAATTCTTTTTCAGTCCACTTGGGACTTTAGTCCCAGCGGGCTATTGTGTTCACTTTTCGTCCGTCCATAGACGGAATCCAGTTATTTTGGGAAGTTTTGAAGACGCTTCAAGGTAAGGTCTTGATATTTGGTTTATACATGTATCTACCTTAGACACATCGTCAGCCCAAAAACTGGCCCTGTCAGATTCAAGATGGCCGACTGGCAGCCATTGTTGTTTGCCAAAATCAGCACTTTTTAAACATTTTCGAAGTTTTCATGGGGAAATTTTGAAGACGCTTTGATCAATTACCTTGAGCTTTCGTTTATATTTGAATCTACCAAAGGCCCATCAGCATAAGAAAATTGGGTCGATCTGACTCAAGATGGCCGTCCTATGACCTTTTTAAGTGCCCAAAAATGTAAATTTTGGCCAAAATTCTAGGTCCTGTGGCTTCCTACTGGTTTACCATTTCTCATTGCAACTGCTGATGGGTATTCTTTAGAGAGGGATGTTTTATACCTGGGACTGGTATTTTTGATCAGCCAATTATGACGCAATTGGCGGCCATTTTGGTGTCATCAGTACTCATTCGTAGGTGGGAAAAAGTTTTTCCACATTAAATTGATACCTAAGCATATTGTGTTACTATATTCAATTGGAAAGTTGTAGCCCATAACGTCTTCTATGATTTTCGTGAGTTTCAAGGTCATTGGTTTTAGTATGTGGCCATCAGGGGGCGTTGAATAATACAATAACTTAGTATTGCTATATTATATTTGTACCAAGGCATATTTTTTTACCATGATCAATTGCTAAGTTGTAGTTCATGACATCGTCTATGATTGTGGTGAGTTTTTAAGGACATTATTTATTCCATATAGTCACCAGGGGGCGTTGAATAGTAGAAAAGCTTAGTTTTTCCTTATTAGATTGGTACCTAGGCATAGTTTGTTACCATGATCCATTGCAAAGTTGTAGATCATGACATCGTGACATCGTCTATGATTGTGGTGAGTTTTTAAGGACATTAGTTATTCCGTATAGTCACCAGGGGGCGTTGAATAGTAGAATGGCTTAGTATTTCCTTATTAGATTGGTACCTAGGCATATTTTGTTACTATGATCAATTGCAAAGTTGTATTTCATGACATGTACTACGATTGTGGTGAGTTTTAAGGTCATTGGGTTTTGCATATGGTCACCAGGGGCGTTGAATAGTAGAATAACTTAGTATTTCCATATTAAATTGGTAACGAGGCATATTTTGTTATCACAATCAATTACAAAATCATAGCTGCTCACATGCTCTATGATTGTGGTGGGTTTCAAGGTCATTGGTTTTTGTATATGGTCACTAGAGGGCGTTATGTATTGAAATTGTTAGATTTTTGAGCATTTGAAACCACTTCCCAAGTGAGCAAGGTGTCCCTGGACCCCTAGTTTGGTTTTGTCGCCCGCGACAATTCATTATTCTGGTTTTTTCGCATGCAACAATTCAATATTTTGTTTTTGTCGTCCGCGACAATTCATTATTTTGGTTTTATCGCCGCGACAATTCAATATTTTGGTTTTAACGCCCTCGACAATTCATTATTGTGGTTTTATCGCCCGCGACAATTCATTATTTTGGTTTTGTCGCCCGTGACAATTCAATATTTTGGTTTTGTCACCCGCGACAATTCATAATTTTAGTTTTGTCCCCGTGGTTTTGTCGGAACATTAAGTTTTTTGGTTGAACAGTGTGTTAAGGTCGTTTTGGAAATTTACTCGGTCTGGTATATTTTGGATTACTGTGTATGTCATTTGTCAGGACATTAAACAGAAGACGACTTAGGATACTACCTTGCGTGACTCCACTAGTTAGACCGTCTCATTCCAAGATGAGGCGTCCCGTTGATTTCGGTTACAAGTTTCCGTTCAGAGATAACTGCTGAGCCATTTGGGCGACCTATCATTGATACTGTTTCCTAATAGCCTCTTTAGTAATGGCTGATGTTGAGCCTTATCAAATGCTTTGTTGAAATCCACCGTTGAACAGGATTCTAAGACTGTGCAGAAAACCCGTTATCGCTGATTTGCAGCTATATTTATTATTTTTTTCTTCCACACTATTTTTATTAAAAGAACAAAGGCTTTGTTACCTTGACGCTGTTGTCGATACAATCCGTCTGATATCATTCAGCTCACTTGGATCTACAAATACCCCATGCGTATTTCGAAGAATCATCGTTACAAAAGCACTGTCGGGCCGTAAACATCGAAAATTGAGCCCCATTCAAAGAGCCGACATGTTTTTCTAAGTCCTCTTTCCGAAATCTACCGCACGTTTCTTGTCACATCAATTATCAATTCAAGCATAAATTAACAAATTTATTACCCAAAGATTGCACATTCTGTCGCGGTTTTTAAAAACTAATTTTAACAGTAACCCATTTTCCTCATCAAATTATATTACTGATACACAGGAAATTGACTACTTTAGATTTTAAAAGCACTGTCGAGCCGTAAACATCGACAAATCGACGTGTGTCACTACATCGTCGTTCCGGGAATCAGCTGCGAGTTTCACCTCATCATGGGAATCAAATCGAGTACAAATTAATTTATTACTACCAGTGATTTGGCTGCGGGCGTCAAGCAGTTAATTTAGCAATACCTATTTTTCTTTACCAAATTTACCGTGTTTTTACTAAGATAAATCATAAGTGTACCGGGGAGTCGTAGGCCTAAACTAAACACGCCGAAGAGATTATAGCGGAGAAAAGCTGTTATGTCGACGAGGTATCAAAATAAAAGAATATATTACTTTATTCGGCCGCGGCCCTCCATATCAATACCATCAATACTCTATATTTCCTACAGTACATACCGGTCATTGTCAAATCCACAAGGTATTTACTAAATACAAGTATAAAACACACTCCTATCCGTATGCTGGACTCACACTTGACATTCGGAGTAAGCGTTCGCTGTGGGGGAAAGGAGATCGTTCGCTGTGTCGCTTGAAGTGTTTATCGAGTTTTACGCGACCTTAAAGCTTTAGTATGGTGGCTGATAAGATAACTAAACACGAATATGCAAATGAGGGCGACATTACGACAAAACGACAAAACTAAAATAACGCGAGAAAACAATGATTTTGATTTTGTCGCCCGCGACAATTCATTATTTTGGTTTTATCGCCCACGACAATTCATTACTTTGGTTTTATCGCCAGCGACAATGCATTATTTTGGTTTTGTCGCCCGCGACAATTGTTCTTTTTGGTTTTGTCACCCGCGACAATTCATTATTTTGGTTTTATATTTTGTTTTTTTCGCCCGCGACAATTTTCTTTTTTGGTTTTGTCACCCGCGACAATTCATTATTTTGGTTTTATATTTTGTTTTTTTCGCCCGCGACAATTTTCTTTTTTGGTTTTATCGCCTGCGACAATTCAATATTTTGGTTTTATCGCCCGCGATAATTCATTATTTTGGTTTTGTCGCCTGAGAAAATTCATTATTTTGGTTTTATCGCCCGCGACAATTCATTATTACGGTTTTATCGCCCGCGACAATTCATTAGTTTTGTTCTATCGCCCGCGACAATTCATTAGTTTGGTTTTGTCGCCCGCGAAAATTCAATATTTTGGTTTTATCACCCGCGACAATTCGTTAGTTTGGTTTTATCGCCCGCGACAATTCATTAGTTTGGTTTTGTCGCCCGCGACAATTCTTTTTCAGTCCACTTGGGACTTTAGTCCCAGCGGGCTATTGTGTTCACTTTTCGTCCGTCCATAGACGGAATCCAGTTATTTTGGGAAGTTTTGAAGACGCTTCAAGGTAAGGTCTTGATATTTGGTTTATACATGTATCTACCCTAGACACATCGTCAGCCCAAAAACTGGCCCTGTCAGATTCAAGATGGCCGACTGGCAGCCATTGTTGTTTGCCAAAATCAGCACTTTTTAAACATTTTCGAAGTTTTCATGGGGAAATTTTGAAGACGCTTTGATCAATTACCTTGATCTTTCGGATATATGTGAATCCCTCCAGGGCCCTCGATCGGACTCAAGATGGCCGTCCTATGACCTTTTGTGGCAAAAATTGTTAATTTTGGCCCGAATTCTGAGTCCTGTAGCTTCCTACTGGTTTACCATTTCTCATTGCAATTTGTGATGGGTATTCTTTGGCAAGGGATGTTTTATACCCGAGACAGGTATTTTTCATCAGCCAATTATGACGCAATTGGCGGCCATCTTGGTGTCACCAGTACTCATTCGTAAGTGGGAAAAAGTTTTTCCACATTATATTGATACCTAAGCGTATTTTGTTACCAAAATTATTTAGAAAGTTGTAGCTCATAACGTGTTCTATGATTGTGGTGAGTTTGAAGGTCATTGGAATTTGTATATGGCCACCAGGGGGCGTTGAATAATGCAATATCTTAGCATTTCTATATTATATGCGTACCTATGCATATTTTGTAACCACAATCAATTGGTAAGTTGTAGCTCATGACATCATCTATGATTGTTGCGAGTTTTAAGGAAAATAGTTTTTTCTACATGGTCACCAGGGGGCGTTGAATAGCAGAATAACTTAATATTTCCTTATTATATCGGTACCTAGGCATATTTTGTTACCATGATCAATAAAAAACATGTTGTTCATGACATGTTCTATGATTGTGGTAAGTTTCGAGGTAATTGGGTTTTGAATATGGTCACCAGGGGGCGTTAAATAGTAGAATAACTTAGTATTTGCATATTAAATTGGTAATGAGGCATATTTTGTTATCACAATCAATTACAAAATCGTAGCTGCTGACATGTTCTATGATTGTGGTGAGTATCAAGTTCATTGGATTTTGTATATGGTCACCAGGGGGCGTTCAATATCGAAATTGTTAGATTGTTGAGCATTTGGAACCACTTCCCAAGTGGGCATGGTGTTCCTGGACCCCTAGTTTGTTTTGTCACCCGCGACAAATCAATAATTTGGTTACGTCGCGACATTTCAATATTTTGGTTTTGTCGCCCGCGACAATTCAAGATTTTGGTTTTATCGCCCGCGACAATTCATTTTTTTGGTTTTGTCACTCGCGACAATTCAATATTTTGGTTTTATCGCCAGCTACAATTGATTATTTTGGTTTTATCGCCTGCGACAAATGATTATTTTGGTTTTATCGCCCGCGACAATTAATTTTTTTGGTTTTGTCGCCCACTCTATTAGCTTTTGAATAATTAGGCCAATTAATAAGGTAATAAAGACTTATGCTTTCGCCTATTTTGAAGTCGATTAATCTGATATAGTACGGAAGTGATAAAGGGCCTCGAGTTGTCGCGTTCAAACTCGACAAGTCGCCATATTTATGTCGATATATCGCGTCAAGTCCACATGAATATGTCTACATATCGCGACGTTTTCACAACAAATTTCGCTTTTTTGCTCATTTTCCACGGGACAAGCTGTCATTTGAAGACATGTCTAAATGTAAGATGAGGACGCCAGTAATATGACGACTGAGTTTCAAGTCGTCATGAATATGTCGACTTGTCGCGAGGAAAATGGTCGAGAAAAGGAAATATGTCGTCAAAACGTCACGATATATCGACATATTCATGTCGACTTGACGCGATATATCGCGGTATGTCGACATAATTATGGCGACTTGTCGAGTTGGAACGCGACATCTCGAGGCCCCTTATCGCTTCCGTAGATATAGTGTCGAATATTAAGGTCATTTTGGCAGATTCTTTTTTTTTAAAGTGATATTAAAGCGATCATTCAAGTGACCCTACTTAATGAAAGATCTACGGAAGCGATGAAGGGCCTTGAGTTGTCGCGTTCCAACTCGACAAGTCGCCATATTTATTTCGATATATCGCGATATATCGAAATAAGATGGCGACTGAGTCAACATAAATATGTTGACATATCGTGACGTTTTGACGACTTGAAACTCAGTCGTCATATCACTGGCGTCCTCATCTTTCAGCAACGCCAGTCACATGGAGTCGTACGTGTTCTACCTTCTGCGACGCGACACGACTGTCACAACCAACCGACGCGCTCTTGCGACTGGCAGAAACAAGTCGCACACAATCGTATTGCAACCGACTTGCACCGAAACTTGCGATGCAACGCGAGGATCACATCGTGTCACAAGACCAACCTACGTCCGGCATTAAGTTACTGCGGAGCACCAGAAATATCTTTTTTTTTTCGTTAAAAAGACTTTTCGCTTGAAAATTCTTTCGTCGGATCAAAATTTATATAAATTTTTATATAAATTTCGTTCGAACCAATTATATTCTATATGATTGAACCAATTTGAAAAAATCGTTAGAACAAAGTTGAACAAACTTTTTTTTGTCCAAACGAAAGGTTTTTCGTTCGAACAATCGTTCAATTGAACAGAATCGTTTTAATTTGAACAGAATTTTCTTGTCAGAACATTAAGTTTTTCGTTCGAACAAGTATATTGAAAAAAGTTTTTTCTTCGAACCGAAAGTATGAAGTATTTCGTTCAATCGAACAGAATTCTTTTCATTCAAACATTCGTTCGAAAAAATTGTTTTTGCTCGACCAAATTTTTTTGCCGGGACTAAAAATTTTTCATTTCAACAATAACATAGCTTCTTATTCGAACACATTTTTTGTCAGAATGAAGAAAATTTTTGGTTCAAGCAAAAAGCGTATTGTTCGATCAAACAGAATTATTTTCATTCGAACAAGATTTTCTTGTTGGAACATTAAGTTTTTTGGTCGAACAGCGTGTTAAGGTCGATTCGGAAATTTACTCGGTCTGGTATATGTTGGATTACTGTGTATGTCATTTGTCAGGACATTAAACAGAAGATAACTTAGGATACTACCTTGCGTGACTCCACTAGTTTGACCGACTTATTCCAAGATGAGGCGTTCCGTTGATTTCGGCTACAAGTTTTCGTTCAGAGATAACTGCTGAGCCATTTGGGCGACCTATCATTGATACTGTTTCCTAATAGCCTGTTTAGTAATGGCTGATGTTGTGCCTTATCAAATGCTTTGTTGAAATCCACCGTTGAACAGGATTCTAAGACTGTGCAGAAAACCCGTTATCGCTGCTTTGCAGCTATATTTATTATTTTTTCCACACTTTTTTGTCAAAAGTACATAGGGTTTTTGACATTACCGCTGTTGCCGATACAATCCGTCTGATATCATTCAGCTCACTTCGATCTACAAATACTCCGTGCGAATTTTGAAGAATCAACGCTACAAAAGCACTCTCGGGCCGTAAACATCGAAAATTGAGCCCCATTCAAAGAGCCGACATGTTTTTCAAAGTCGTCTTTACGAAATCTACCGCACGTTTCTTGTCACGTCGATTATCAATTAAAGCATAAATTAACAAATTTATTACCCAGAGATTGCACAGTCTGTCGCGGTTTTTAAAAAACTAATTTTAACAATAGCCCATTTTCCTCATCAAATCATATTACCGATATACAGGAAATTTACTACTTTAGATTTTAAAAGCACTGTCGAGCCGTAAACATCGACGAATCGACGTGTGTCACTACATCGTCGTTCCGGGGATCAGCTGCGAGTTTCTCCTCATCATGAGAATCGAATCGAGTACAAATTAATTTATTACTACCAGTGATTTGGTTGCGGGCTTCAAGCAGTTAGTTTAACAATACCTATTTTTCTTTACCAAATTAACCGTGTATTTACTAAGATAATCATAAGTATACCGGGGAGTCGTAGGCCTAAATGAAACACGCCGAAGAGATATAGCGGAGAAAAGCTGTTATGTCGACGAGGTATCAAAATAAAAGAATATATTACTTTATTCGGCCGCGGGCTTCAACCTCTATATCAATACCATCAAAACTCTATATTTCCTACAGTACATATGGATCATTGTCAAATGCACAAGGTATTTACTAAATACGAGTATATAACACACTCCTATCGGTATGCTGGACTCACACTTGACATTCGTAGTAAGCGTTCGCTGTGGGGGAAAGGAGGTCGTTCGTTGTGTCGCTTGAAGATGTTATCGAGTTTTACGCGACCTTAAGGCTTCAGGCCTACCGGTACTGACCTTTACTGACTCAAACATTTATTAACGGACTCATTGGATTGAACTTCAAAACAAAATTTACGATATTTAGGTGGGTTGTTATTCAATAGGCCTACGACCAATCTGTCCGGATGTTAGGCCTACGCATATATATAGGCTAGTAGCCTCTACTAGGTTTAAGCTAAGTTCACTGTAAAGGAGGAATCAGATTTATTAAAATGCATGTTAATTACTGATTAACTGGTTGTGATTTGCAACTATCAATCACAATTATCAATTTTATTGCCAAAAATGAAGATTTTTTTGAAAATTTCGTCTGAGCAGACAGCTTTATAAGCCAGACTTTTCATTTGAGTTTTTTCATCATAAATGAAACTGGTATTTCATTAATTGCTAATGATTTAAGCCGGACGTAGGTCGGCTTTGCGACGGCTTGTGACTCACTGCGACCGCAAGCGACGATTGTGTCGCAACGACTCATCGACCTACGCTCCCTTGCGACGGGTTGCGACTGTCAGCAACGCCAGTCACAAGGAGTCGCGCGTGTTCTACTTTCTGCGACGCGACACGACTGTCACAACCGACCTTCGCGCTCTTGCGACTGGCAAATACGTCGCGAACAGTTGCTGACAATCGTATCGCAACCGACTTGCACGGAAACTTGCGATGCAACGCAATGATTGCATCGCGTCGCAAGGCCGACCTACGTCCGGCTTTAAGTTACTGCGGAGCCCCAGAAATATCTTTTATTTCTTTCAAAAGACCTTTCGCTTGAAAACTCTTTCGTCGCAACAAAATTTATTTCGTTTTTTTTATTTTCGTAATATTCTGTTCGATTGAACCAATTTTAAACAATCGTTAGAACAAAGTTGAACGAACTTTTTCTGTCCAAACGAAATATTTTTCGTTCGAATAATAGTTCAGAATCGTTTTAATTTGAACAGAATTTTCTTGTCAGATCATTATTTATTTCGTTTGAACAAGTATATTGTAAAAAGTTTTTTCTCCGAACCAAAAGTATTAAGTATTTCGTTCATTGGAACAGAATTGTTTTCATTCAAACATTCGTTCGAAAAAAATTGTTTTCGCTCAATAAATTTTTTTGCCGGGACAAAAAGTTTTTCATTTCAACAATAACATAGCTTTTTATTGGAACACATTTTTTTGTCAGAATGAAGAAAAGTTTTGGTTCAAACAAAAAGTGTATTGTTCGATCAAACTGAATTGTTTTCATTCGAACAGGATTTTCTTGTCGGCACATTAAGTTTTTTGGTTGAACAGCGTGTTAAGTTCGTTTTGGAAATTTACTCGGTCTGGTATATTTTGGATTACCGGTACTGTGTATGTCATTTTCCAGGACATTAAACAGAAGACGACTAAGGATACTACCTTGCGTGACTCCACTAGTTAGACTGACTTATTCCAAGATGAGGCGTACCGTTGATTTCGGCTACAAGTTTTCGTTCAGAGATAAGTGCTGAGCCATTTGAGCGACCTATCATTAATGATGTTTCCTAATAGCCTAGTAAGTAATGCCTGATGTTGAACCCTATCAAATGGTTTGTCGAAATCCACCGTTGAACTGGATTCTAAGACTGTGCAGAAAACCCGTTATCGCTGCTTTGCAGCTATATTTGTGATTATTTTCTGTTCTAAAAAATAAATCAATTCGTTTAATCCACATATAATGATTTTCATAATATAGTATATCTATAACACCATTTGAATCGAAATCTTTTGATGGGTATAAAGGTTCTAATGTATAATGTTCAATTCTATCACCTTTTGTATTTGGTAATTTGATCAAATACATTTATTTTCAGATTATTATCATTTTCTTTTTTTTCTATTTGTTTAATTTGAACAGGATAATTGTCTATCTTATAATTATTTTCAAATCGTTTATAATTTGATACTCTGCAAATATGATCTGTTACAGGATGTAAGCAACTTATAATTGTCCATAGAAAAAATTTATCATCAGAATTTTGTACATTTATAACAGCATTAGTTTTAAATGGTAGTTTAATATAATTTGATTCTGGTATCTGGTTCTTTATAATATGATAAATTATTTTCATCAATTGGTTTTGATTTAGTTAATTTATTATATCTTATGTTATACACATCTAACGTCATAAATATTATTTCATCAAATATTAAACCGGATCCTTCAAAATATTTGCTTCCATTTTAATATCAAATTTTTGTATTAAAATTGATTTTATATTATTCGAAATCTATATCATGTTGCCCTTTTTCATTCTTACCCTTATATATGAAATAGAAATCGAATATAATTCTTCAATATCTTCACTAGATAATCTATGAAATCTGTCTGCTAAGAATGTTCTGAATTTATTTTTTTCCTTCCAATCCTTCATATTCTAAATGAATTATTAATTTATTACCATATCTATTAGTAGTTGTTTCAATGTTTGTAATTAAATATTTCTTAAGTAAAGTTAATTCTGTTATTTTTTTAATTTATAATCTACAGATTTGACATTTGTAGTATCTTTAATTCTATTTAAGAATGATATGTTGTTCTCACTGTGTACTTGTTTACTCTCCATTTTAATAACAATTTACATTAGATAATTCTATCATATTCAGCAACAAGAAAATTAATTTTAGAAAATTATTTGACGCCTGCGAAAAAAATGTATAATTTCTTGGCTAAGCTAATGTGGAATTGCAAATTTGAAATCGAAGTTTTAAGAAATTTGGGGAATGATGAGATTTGGCGATTGGGTAGATGATACAGCGGGTCTTCGACTCTAGTAGTGGTTTAAATTTTTTATTAAAAATTCTCAATAATTGATCGCGAACTTGCGACCGACTTCATTTACTTATGCCTCTAAGCTGGTCTGCAACTTCATTGCCTCCATGGTTGAAGAACGAGCTCTTCTGATGTCTGCTTCATCATGACTTCGAGCATATCGTGTGGCCTAGCCAGCCGGCCCGGGCCACGGGTTTGGCTGTCACTCGATATCCTAGAGTCTTGAGTCTGGGTGGGTTGAAGTAGACATTGTCATTTAAAATAACATGCTTATGTTGTTCTGTATGAATTACCCGTGTGTCATGTATGTTGTATCAATTTATTTTAAAATTTGGTATTTATTGAATTTGGGAATTTTATCCCGAAATTTCAATGTAATAAGGATCAATAAAAAATTGAATTGAATTGTCACCTAATACACATGCCATCAGAGGACGCGGAGCCGTATATGATAGCTATGCTATTATAAATTGCTAATCTCACGAAACCTGCATACTCCTAATATCAAACATATTTTCTAAAACGTTTGAATATTGAAATCATATGTTTACACATTTTCATATTGACCGCTTGTAGCCGCTGATGAAATTCACGCCGGCCCTACACACATCGTAGATAGCTTCGTCATTCCACCGGCATGCCCACGTCAGGGTCTGACTTTTATATCAGACTTCCAAATCGTGTATACATCCGCCATTTAACCGAATAATCCGATTTACTTATCATTTCTATTTATGCCTGCCGCTTCTGATATAATCATACATCCTTTACTATTACAATACGTCTTCTAATGATATTCAATGCAATATAATATTTCGACGTTCAAATATAGGTCATTATATAATCACAGGAAACCATTCTACATCTATGTCAATAACATTTTGCCAGATAGCTTGTTTGTGTACACATAGACCTGTGTCGTTTTGCACATCGATTTACGGCTGTCGTTTGTAAAATGACGCTGAATGGTTAACATTGTTTAGGTTTCATAATGGAAACGTTTTATAAGGCGTCAAAAAAAACATGATCTTCACTTACCCAAGACGTCAAAATGGCGTGTTTCCCTTGTGCAATATCTAGTTCAGCTAAACTGGTTGTTTGGGGAATACCGCAGCTGCTGAGGGTATTCCCTTAACAACCAATCAGAGCGCAGCTTTCTAACAATGACGTCAAAAACGCAATCACGCAGGCGGCGGCCTACCCCACTGAAAAGCAGTGATTAGCTGAAAGAGCCCACGTGATCCCCGCGAATGAAAGTATTCATTTTCCGGATGGAACATATATTCGCGAAAAAATACCGAACTTTGACTGCTAATTTCTGCGTAACTGAAACGTTTCACAGTTTCATCTTCTCACCGTTTTATCTTTGTTTGGTAACGTTTTAAATGGCACTAATCGAATAACGAAAGTGTTCAAATTCGGTGAACGAAGTGAAAATACGGTACAAAAGACGAGTTTACATGCGCGACATTTTGTGAGCAAGTTATTTCCGGCAAGGTCTCCAGACCCATTATGAAGACTTCTTCGACATAGTTGAAAATGATTCCTGTCGTTGTGGTTTTGGGGTGAGATTGCCTCCTGCTTCTGATTTGAAGCTAGATTTAGGAAGAGCGTAACTTGGTTATATTTATAGGACGAAACAGCAGCGTGTTGGTTGTAACAAGTCTGTGTTTTCGTCTCTTTAGGCACCGTATAAGCCGCTTAAGGCATCGGGTATTTCGAATGTGCTAAAGGAAGTGTTATGAAGACGTTTAGGATATAATATTATTTGGCTTTCATGAATTATAACAATAAAGCTTTCGGGAACATAGTAGTAGGGTTCAGTTATCAGCGTTTAAACAATCTCAACAAGTAATGCATGGAAGCTGGTGTTCATGGCCAGTATGCAGTATCAGACAACCTGCGTGGATATATACGTGCGTGAACATAAATAGAAAGTATATTAATAAACAAGTGTGGAAGTGACGTATGTTTCTACGTAGGTAAACCAAATATGGTACGGCCATGGACTCCGTTTAGTGAAAAAGTATATTTTTAGAAACTTGTGACGTGTGCAGACACGTCATCGCCCATATATGGATGGGAGGAATGTTGTGACGTATCAATACGTCACAAGCCATGAATTCCAAGCCATATGTGGAAGAGGACCTGCGCACGTTACACAAGAGAAATTAATATAAATAGGGAGGTTTTTGTAAGCACGAATAGAGAGCGCTACGGGGAATGATCTGTTTACATCTAGTAAGAATAAACGAAAGATAACTTTATCAATTGTTAGGTTATTTCTGGAGCAGTGTAGAGTCAATACCAAGGACGGAGAACTGATCTGAGAGAGTGTCCTCGCAACATCATCTAGAAGAATTATTACCACGACGCTAGTAGGACAGTAGGATTCAGCACTGAAAGATATACCAACCACAACATAGGTGGAGTTCAACACCCACAACACTGGTGAAGAAACCAATACCACAACAGAAGCACTATCAAGGCATTTTTCAAGGTATTAAAATAACACTGTTTCTTTTAATTATATTCATTGTCATTCAAATTTATGACGTAGGTTTTGGACCGAAGGTCTTTAAACCTGTTTTCTGAACACAAATCCTGGGTGCACTTCGGTTTTCGTAGCAAGTCGACTAGCGGGCGGAGCTAATAACCGAACGCACCACAGTTTGATCGTGACGCATTTCACATTGTCGACCATCTTGGAACTGGACCGGAACTACAGCAACTGTGGTCAATCCAGCGGTGGAAAAATCAACATTCGGTTTCATTTCATTTAGTTCGACTATAGTCGTCTAAGAAGCCGTGGATTTTTTGGACTCTTGTGGAAAGGGGGGGAGGGTCCTGTGATATGGACATCGTTCACTAGTTAGGGACATCTTTTGTGGATAAAAGTATACGTAAAATCACCTATGTCTAGTTACCAGAACTCCAACGCTCGCAACATCAATTAACCAAAAAAGAAAAAACATCTTCAAACTTTTTAATTTCAACAACTAGTTTATTTTTTACCTAAGATTTAATTCATAACTAAACATAGGATCAAAACTCAGTCATAGAACATATTTAAAATCTAAACCACTGCATAATTCGAACAATTAAAAACTCCATCGTTAAAGCGAATACATCTCAAATATTTCAATCGTTTTAACTGATCTAAATGCCGCCTCATCAGGTATATTATATACATTGTACAAGCCAAAGGCGACAACGGTTCTCGGGCTCAGCCTCAGGCTTAAACGTGAACTCCGAAATTATTATGCGTTGGTTCTCATAGCATTATCTTGGATATGTTGTACCTAGGGCCAATGGCTAAAACTTGTCAAGACAAATTTCGCTTCAAAACTAGTTTTGATGCCTAATTCAGCCGCTAGGTAGTGCACTTAGCCCATTATTTGCACTGCACTACTAGACACCCATACTAAACTTGTACATCAAGAACGACCCACTATTAATGAACCTTAGTAGCTGAAAGAAGAGAGAGACTTACACAGACACAAAGACTGGAAGCCCGAGAATAAAAATAGAATTTGTTCAGAAGGGCAAATAGGCCAAACCCACAGTTCCAACAGTATATTCAAATATACTGGAAATATGTTCGCCGTTAAGGCTTTGTTTAGTTGTTTTTGCTGTGGTTCTACAAATCATCCCACTCTCTACTGAAAGTCTATGGTTGCTACTAAATTACCGCCTGCAAGACGTGCTAAAATTCCACATGTAATTAGTGGCGTCGCAACTGCATATACATTTGTCATGAACATCAACGTAAAATAAAACGGTGAACGGAAAAAATGGCCAAGGAAGAAAAGGCCAAGGAAGAGTGAAAGGAAAACTGACTGTCATTTTATTAACTAACACGAAATTTGATGCATTGATGTTTTCCGATGTTTTGGCATGTCACTTTTTGACATTATTAGACCAATTCCTGAATTAGACCCTGCACTTGTTTGCTATATAAATTACCACACAATTTCAACGCATTTACCTTTGATGATTTAAGAACATCTGTGCCCTAATAGTTTACATAGATGTTTTGAAATAATAATTTAGTTAATTTATTTAGTTTAAGTTTATCACTATCAAGTTTATTCATTGACCACTTGCATGATAGTTCTTGATATATTCATCATATGTAATGACATGAAATGTAAGTTCATCACATTTCTGAACTAGTTAATACCGATTTTGATTGTTTTAAACCCCATGAAAAATATATGATGTCATTAAATTGAAAGCTTAATTTTTTAATAACATTGGCAAGTTTTAATAAATTTTCCTTGGCCATTTTTTCCTATGCAAATACCTTGGCCATTTTTTCCTGGCCATTTTTTCCTTGGGTAATTTTTCCTACATTCAAATAAGACAGTGTATATCATAGCCTGGTTACACATAGCCTAGTTACACAATGGAAAGTGATAATCTCATACATAAATGTACACTGTATTGCAGGTGTTCATACCGCAAACTCAAAAATGCATTACAGTACACAGTAATCAATGACAAGGGGCACCACTGAATCATATTTACCCAACAGAAAACTATAATCTACTTCCATATTTTTCTACTAGTCATGCTTTAGGCATATGACAACACTTCTTTCATTTTTTCATTAAGAACATGTACCAAATTTTCCCTTGCGATGTAATACAGTTCATTGGATTTCTGAGTAGTATCGTTCTTCGAAAGCACCAAACACTTATGATAACAAAAAAACCCACAATCATTTTAGTTTGTCTGATGATGGGGTTTAGAAGTAACCCCCGAACCTGTTAGAAAATAAACTTTTCTACATATTGTGAGTTTTTATTTGTTATATCAATTCACTACAGTCAAACACTTATGATTTACTGGTTAATTTATTGTATTGTACAGTACAATGACTAGATATAAATTTTCAAGCTCAGTCATCTCCAGGGTGGAAGTCATTCATGCCTGGCACCTTAGGCACGTGAACACTGGCTGATTGTTTACCAAGTAGCTGACTAGACGAATTGCCAAAATATGTTTAAGCCACCTAACCCCTTTGCCCAACAATATCAAAAAATGTCTGCCTGATGGTTATCGGATCCCTTTTGTAGTAAATAGCTTATCATTTCACCCAAACGAGTCAGACAGAATCATTGTAATAAAACTAGTGGAATATTTCTTTCTCGGAGCGATATCGAGGACCTAACTAATCACAGTTACCTGGAACATGATGCAAATTGCTTTAATCATCGGTATACTAAAAGAGCCCAAGAATTAAGTTCCCACAGAAACATTGAAATAAATACATTGATGGTGGTAAAATAATCACACCTATAAAAGGAATATGACAGATTTCAAAATTGGACGCCGAAATGAAATTTGCATGACTAGGTTTAGGGGGTCTTAGGTTTAGTGACGCACAAATCTGTACCAGTACCGAGAACTAATCAATCTACATGTATAAGATTCCAAGTAAGCGCGTGTGTGTGGAGAGTTTGTCAATCACTTGAGAAATACAAACAACAAAACTTGAAGTCATTGAAATTAATTTTTGGTCGCAACTCATTCATTTTAGGGGCCGTTTTATCAAGGATGTATAGACTTTCAAGGCTAATTGGCAGAATTGCAAAACCAGACAATGATAACACACGACGTCATGGTCAAGTCATGAACCCCAATGGACCATAGGTGTAACACCGAAACTGTTGGGACTAAAAACTAAAAACTTTACTTGATACTAGTAATAAAACGTTCCATTATCAATGGCTTCAGACTTCAATGCCTTTTTCTCGGATTCATCCCATGTTTTATTGCACACAATAGAAACATCATTGTACTCTACCCGGATTAGAACTCAACACCTAGTGTCTATGTTTCGAGTGCTCTAACCATTACACTATCGCAGAGTTGAAAACGAATTATTGTACTTGAAAGGCGCGGAAGTTCTACCTGCTTACTGACAGTCACCACAGTGTACACCATACTTTAGTGATAGACATAACTACTGTTGAGACTTTTACCGATTTTAGGGTACGTCATACATCTAAAAATACTAATCTATTTCACCATGAAATATCATGACATCAGACTGATATACTTTTCATAACATTTATAAGAACGAGCATTGCCGAATAGTTGTCTGAGAGAGGATAATTCTTAAAGCTACGATTTTGTAATCGATTGTGATAACAAAATATGTCTCGTTACCAATTAAATAAGGAAATACTACGTTATTCTACTATTCAACGCCCCCTGGTGACCATATAAGATCACTTATGTCCTTAAAACTCACCACAGTCTTAGACGATGTCATGAGCTACAACTGTGTAATTGATTGTGGTAACAAAATATGCATAGTTACAAATATAATATAGAAATACTAAGTTATTGTATTATTCAACGCCCCCTGGTGGCAATATACAAATGCCAATGACCTTGAAACTCACGAAAATCACGTTATGAACTACAACTTTCCAATTGATTGAGTTCTATGCCTGAATGAATGAAGTTCATGTGCCGTGGTAGTTTAAATCATGGCAAAGACCACATGATAACATTAGAATGCAATTGAAATTGCTCTGAAAAATCCTCGAAACTTCCCCCCCTTGGACTTCATGCCTGATGTGTTCGTCTTGGCATGGATACATGCTTGTACCAATTTTTTCCCCAATAAAGAGTGACGGACATTTTTTCAGCCAGCTCACGGAAATCCTGCGTTCCACATTATATCTTTTACTGTACTACGTCTAGCACCGAACAGGTTATTTTTCATCATGTAAATCTGAGTTGGCCAGTGTTTGAAGCACGCAGCCGGTTGTATGTGTGTATATACAGCACTGCTGTCTCTATAGCCTACTACTTGTACTAAATCGGGGTATTCCCCGGAGTACAGCATCTTTGAATGGCATAGTTAGCGTAGATAAATGTGATACCGGCTAGCATTACTGATAATTTTGATGAAGAAAATCCCTCGCTCGGTGCTTTCAGGAAATAAAATCAGGGCTGGTGACGAATCCGCCCTGCAGAGACAATAATCTACCGATCCTCTCCCAGTCACTGTAAACCACGAACCGCGCAGTTTCTATGAACTACTTTCGAATGTATCAGTGCGAGAGCACCTGTGACGATAGAAATGGGGATAACACTTCATTGACAGGTAAAACCGATATAAAGAATTCACTGACAGGTATAGGGGCCTTCATGCGCCTCAAAACTTTCCATAATTCATCACGATTTTGGGAACCTGAATAAAACAGGCTATCAGATGTGTTACATGTATCATAACAACTCTGATGCACCTCGGTCATAATTACTGGAAACGATTTTGCTCCATACTTTGCATGCATATGTAAGGATTGGTTCGACCATACCATCAGAGTTGTAAACCTATATATGTTTTCTAAAGAGACACGTACATTCTGAATCAAAACAAATTCCTTTGACACTTAGGTAGATAAGTTAGTCTACATATGAATTGTCCAGTAAAAATCCAATACATAGATGGAGCATGGGTTTTTATTTGAAATAAATCCCAAACTTGTGATGTGAACCAATTTTTTTAGGGCCATCATAGAAATCTGTATGAATTTCATAATCTTAAAAAATGATCAAAACAAAAAGTTATGAGATAGTATGAATACAATCCATCTATGATTCTTTTCGGATTTCAGTGTAAGGTTTTTATTTCAGATTGAAAAACATTAATGAAGTGATTCCGGTAGAACCTTAGGGTTCTTCATATTCAATATATCTAATATTGATCAAGGAATCTAATTCAGAATAAGGTTTTAACCAAGTTACCATGAAAACCATGTTTATAAATGAAATAGCCATATCTCCTTGGTTTATGTAATTAAGACAATAAAAATATAATGCTCTTCCACAATGAATTGATGGTAGAGGGACATGATATATTATATCAAGGAAAAGGCATTGGGCTAAGAATGGATGTAGGTATTTGAATATGCACACTGAATATTCATAGTAAAATATGAATCATTTACTAGATATGAATCATTTACCATGTACAATTATAAATTAATTATCATTTTCACAATTACATGACCAACTAACTTTACAATACATAACAGTATTAGTGAAAAGATCTTCATCAAACATCTAATCAAGGTTGATATTTTAGAATATCGAAAAAGTTCTCACAACTCCACATTTGTACGTTTCAAATCTTTTACTACAATGAAAAAAGATCTTACTTAAATTGACATTCATCAGCATCATGGGTATAAACACTGTAATAGGTAGTTGGACTAAAAGATATTAACTACAGGAGAGGCTTACACAATTGCTGGGACTGTACAATCAAAGTGGAAGGGATAATAATTACGGGATCATAAACCACT
Source organism: Tubulanus polymorphus (assembly GCF_964204645.1). Classification (NCBI taxonomy): domain Eukaryota; kingdom Metazoa; phylum Nemertea; class Palaeonemertea; order Tubulaniformes; family Tubulanidae; genus Tubulanus; species Tubulanus polymorphus. Next base: position 13,504,108 of record NC_134026.1, read on the forward strand.
AAAAGGACATCATATTTAGAGCTGATGAATTTATAACTTAAATGATTCCCAATTGAATTAGCAAACACCGTATCAATATATTGTCACTATCATGGAGTAAAACTCAAGTAAACTGTAGCACTCAGAAGCTTGCATAACACGAACTTAAAAAATAACAAGGCAATTCGATACTACGTATCTATGTCCCCCGCGATAGCCAGTAGGGAATGAATGACCTCCGAAGACACTAATCTTTGGAATAGAAAAATGATGAGTGTATCCAGGGATAACCATACTATGAAATATCATTTTCCTGCTATGAATGGTTATTTAAGAATTGAGTTTACAAGGTTTTAGGCAAAAGACGTCTACCAATCTTGACCTTTGACCCTAGAACTCCAAAATCACTAATGCACATCCTCTCCCCAGGGGTAATCATACTATGAAATAGCATTGTTCTGTTATCAATGGTTCTTCTTGGATCGTGTTTACAAGGTTTCATATGAATGATATCTAGTGACCTTGACTTTTTTCCCCAAAATCAATAGGCCACATCCTCTCCCTAGGGGTAATCATGCGATGTAATATCATTGTATTGCTATCAACAGTTCTTTCTGAATCACATTCACGACACAAGGTTTCACATCAATGACCTGAAGTGACCTTGACCTTTGATCCTCTCACCTTTGGGCACATCCTCTCCCTAGGGGTAATTATACTACGTAATATCATGGTCCTGCTATCAATGGTTCTTCTTGAATGACATTCACTAGGTTTCAAATGAATGACCTGTAGTGACCTTGAACTTCGGTACTTGGACCCCAAAATCAATAGGGCACATCCTCTCCCTAGGGCTAATTATACTACACAATATCATGGTCCTACTATCGACGGTTCTTCTTGAATCACATTCACAAGGTTTTACATGAATGACCTGTAGTGACCTTGACCTTTGGTCCTTGGACCCCAGAATCAATAGGGCACATCTTTTCCCTAGGTGTAATCATAGTTCGTAATATCATGTTCCTGCTATCAACGGTTCTTCTTGAATGACGTTCACAAGGTTTCACACGAATGACCTGTAGTGACCTTGACCTTTGGTCCTTGGACCCCAAAATCAATAGGGCACATCCTCTCCCTAGGGGTAATCATATTACGTAATATCATGGTCCTGCTATCAACGGTTCGTCTTGAATGACGTTCACAAGCTTTCACATGAATGACCTGTAGTGACCTTGACCTTTGGTACTTGGACCCAAAAATCATGGTCCTGCTATCAACGGTTCTTCTTGAATCACGTTCACAAGGTTTTACATGAATGACCTGTAGTGACCTTGACCTTTGGTCCTTGGACCCCAAAATCAATAGGGCACATCCTCTCCATAGGGGTAATCATACTGTGAATAGTCCTGCGATCAACGGTTCTCCTTGAATCGATTTCACAAGCTCATGCGGACGGACGGACGGACGGAGGCGGATACCAAGTCCCCCCGGACTCATTCATCTTAGTTGTCCGGACTCATTCAACTTAGGTAAAATTCATTTAATGTAGGTAAAATTTCCCGGGAAAAAATATCCAGAGAAAAAATGTCCCCGGAAAAAATGTCCCATAATGTAGAAAAGAAAATGTCCTAGTCTATCATTACTAATTTAGGGCATTAATTAATTTGGCCTATTAAAAAAATCAAACATGATACCTCAAATTTAAGAAGATTTTAAATTCACAATACAAATAATCAAATAAAAGTAGAGCCATTATTTTTTATCAAATGTTAAAATTGTAACTGAAAAGTTTGTTCCAAGTTTATAAGTAATGATCGACTGGGACATTTTTCCATATACTGGGATATTTTCCCTGGGACATTTTTTCCGGGACATTTTTACCCGGGACCATTTTTTCTCAGGACATTTTTACCGTATACCGTTTCAACAGCAACCCAACAATTGATTTGCTTTGTAGATATGACTGCATTGCACTTTTAATTTATGAATGGGGTTTATGAACAGTACAAATCTATGTCAAACTAATAGATAATGGGCTAAGCTTTACTTAATATATTTCGAAACAATGTTTGATGAAATAAGCAGTGTATGTCTGAAATAATCCAAATTTCCAGTCACTTCTCCTGCACCGCATTATGGTTCTTCATATCTTATTTTATCCTTTTGGAAGTTGTTTTAGGTTCCTAAATTGTAACCGTAATACCTGACACAACAAAAATTACAAAGCACAGTTGTTGAGCTTCAACCTAATAAACAAATGATGTTGTTTTTAGAGATATTATATAGGCTACAAGTAATAAGTTTACACGCGTGCTCGTGTCAGTGAACAAAGATGACTCATAATTTGATGCTGTATGCGGCTACATTAGAGCTAGAACACATGTAGGTCGAACAATTCATGTTGTTTAAGCATAATGATTTATAAGGCTGATCTCATATCATCATTTCTAAACAAAAGCATTATTTGGAAAGTAAATCTCGGATTGAAGGAATCATAGCGTATTTGACCTTTAAAATGTTGCCTATTAAAAAAATGACCTTTAGATAGGGATCATTCATTTATTACGTACGCATTAGGGGAGAAAAAAGGGTAAGTGCAATTGCGTACTGTAATGCTAAACGTATATTTGCATAAAGGGAGGGGTGGTTGAAATGTCAAATTTTATGCGTACGTAATAAATGAATGATCCCATAACAGAAAGAATGTGGTCATCAAGGTTCGCCCTTATAAGATAAAAACCCACTTTGTACAATAAAAAGAATATAAAATCTAGAATTTATTTCTGAAATATAAAAAAAAAATACAACATTTCGATCTCACACTCCGAGATGAGAATGCTGACCTATAAAATCCATGGTTTTTTCTTCACACGCAAACCAATTGACAGCTACGCCGTCAGCATTCGCGAACCTCCCCCAAGATAATTTTAGAAATTAAAGGCGTTTTCCGAGGGATCTTAAACCCATGAATGACTATTATATTTTTGAAGGTAATGGCTATTTTCAAAGTGACACATCCTCATTTGATGACATTTGGCATCTCATGCATTACGGGTTGAGCCCTGAATTCAGTTAAAATGCGCAGATGAATGCATGCTAAAAATCATCACAGTGTATATAATATCTGAAGGCGTTCGCCACGTACGCACGCAGCAACACTAAGTAGGCCTATATACATTACTACTGTTGCCGTGCAGGCGTGTCTGTCTGCAAGCGATCGATAAAATACATACACATCATAGTAGATACAAAATCAGTGTTGCAATGAAGACGCATTGAAATTCAATATTGCAATATACGCGACGATAAATAAAACAGGCGCTAAATGCTTTTACGGTTCAGTTGATTACCAATCGAGCCAGACCAGCCGAGTGAGCCCCCCTATACTTTTAGATCATTTTTGGACTATTTGGAAAATTGGTATTTTTCAATACCGAAAGGGAATTCTCATCTCTGCTAAGGATCGTCAGGTGTGAGATTATCACTAAAAACAGGGTATATATACAGGGGAGGATAGGTTAATTGAGTAAAATAGTGAGTGAGTAAATAATTAGTGTTTGGCAAGGCATGAAGTAATATACTTACGAAGAAGGAAATTGTGAGGAGCAAAGCCATTATTCAAATTGGTACTAATATCTGAGTGATGAGTTATTAGGGCAGACTAGACTATGTGGCGTTAAGTGTAATTGCAAGAAGTATAAATAATATCGGCTTTATCAAAATTAAAACGATGACCATTGTTCCAAACATGATTCGCTACGCCACTAGCCAGTTTTTGATTAATTATATCCTTTTTGTGTTCCGAAATTCGAGTTTTTAAATCACGACCAGTTTCTCCAGAGTTAATTTTGTAACAACCGAAACAAGGAATTTTGTAAACACTGCAATCCAAAGCTTTAGATTGATTGTTCTTTAACCAAAGTCTTGCTAATTTTGTTTTCATACGTTAATATATACCCTCTATTTTTAGTGATAACCTCACACCTGACGATGATCTCTAGTGTGAGATCGAAACGTTGTGTTTTTTACACTTTAGAAATAAATTCTCAATTTTAGATCCTTTGTACATAGTGAGTTTTTATATTATTATCTGTTTAACACGTTTGAGTGTGGCTATCATACTAAAGTACACCCTGCTAATTGAACTAAAGTAGAGACAATCGGTATTTGTCATTTGTTTCCTCGTATTAACATTGTTTGCATAACATTCGAGAACCCCAGATGCACGTCTATAAATCAACTTGCATTTGTAAGGTAACATGAACTGCACTATAGACAACAGTATTAGTAGCAATACTTCGTATCTAACATTAACTACACTCTACACAACAGTATTAGTAATAACATTTTTTGTTAATCAATAGATTATGTACTGTTAAATGATAGAATAATGTACATTGCAAAAATCTGGGATTTTCCTACAGATACCTTTATTGCTGGTGTTTGATAATTGGGCAAGATTTTACAAGAGCAATCTGACTTTTGACACATATTCCATCCTAAATACAATGAGCACTTCTCGTAACCTTTAACATCTTTCAATTACCTTTCAGAGCTGCCAGTCTAAATTTTATCGGTTGCTGAACACATGTCCAAGTTTATCATTATTTTCAAAATTTTTCCAGTAGTCCCAAATTTTCAAACTAGACAGTTTCAAAATCAGTATTGAGGTCTTATAAGTCTGTATTAGGGTAAATTATGTCAAACAGATTTTTGTTTCCTCACTTCTGACACTGTTATAGTGCGTCATCTTCATCTAAGTACAGATGGCGCACTAGTACAGTCTCGTATTGAGTATAATTTGAGATGTTGATGAGAGTGATTATGACAGATTTAAGAAATAACGATGCAATCTGCTATATTTAAACAAGTAAGTAACTGATTTTCCGTAACTTATACATTTTTTTCAGTATTCTCAGGTGAATACAAATCCGTAACAATTTTCTAAAAACAGAATGCTATAATTTAACATGATTTTACGGTAAGGTTATGCAAAAATCAGAACAGTTGGAAGCTCTGATTATTCCCACCCTACCAACCAGAAATTAGGGCACACAAAGGAAAACTAGGGGTCCAGGGACACAATGCCCACTTGGAAATTGGTTTCAAATGCTCAACAATCCAACAATTTCAATATTCAACGCCCCCTGGTGACCATATACAAAAACCAATTACCTTGAAACTCACTACATTCATAGAACAGGTCAGCAGCTACAATTTTGTATATGCCTAGGTACCAAAATAATATAGAAATACTAAGTAATTCTACTATTCAACGCTCCCTGGTGACCATATGCAAAACCCAATGACTTTGAAACTCACCACAATCATAGAACATTTCATGAGCTACAATTTAGCAATTGATTATGGAAACAAAATATGTCTAGGTACCAATGTAATGAGGATGAGTTTCTTTACAATACTGAGTTATTTTACTATTTAGTGGCCCCTGGCGGCCATATAGAATAACTAATGACCTTGAAACTCACCACAGACCATTTCATGAGCTACAACTTTCCAATTGATTGTGGCCACAAATTTCAATGTAAAATAGCAAACCAGGAGGAAGCTACAGGACTCGGGATTCAGACCAAGATATACCTTTTTGTGCACAAACAATGTCACAGGATGGCCATCATGAGTCCGATCGACCCAATTTTTCTGATGCTTATATGAAATTATTATGAAAGATCAAGATAATTGATCAAATTGTCTTCAAAATTTCCCTCGAAAACTTGAAATATGTGTATAAAATGCTGCTTACTTTGGCGAAACAACAATGGCAGCCATCTTGAATCTGACAGGGTCAGTTTTTGAGCTGAAGATGTGCCGTGGGTAGATACATGTGTAACCCAATATACATTTTATTGAAGCTTCAAAACTTCCCAAAATAACTGGATTGCATCTACAGATGAATGGATGGACGGCGGATGAAAAGTGAACGCTATAGCCCGCTAGGACTGAAGTCCCAAGTGGGCTAAAAAGGAAAGACAATACGTGCTTCAATTTCTAAGTATCCATAGGGGATGCCAGTAATCAGTCATTTTCGTGAGGCTGTATATTCAATATATACCGGTAAAATAGAAAAATATTCACCTCCTCAGTGGCATGCAGTGTATTTAGATATTGGAAGAGGCAGAAGGTTAATTTTCAATAGCTTTTATCCATGGGCCTGTCTAATTGCACACACTAAGTTTAAAAGAAATCATATGTTATTTGATATGTATGTAGAGCGTTACCAAGAAATCCAAGAGTTCTGCCATAACAGCCTTATTGGATGAGCAATAAAGCTAATCTTCGATAGGTTTACATCCATGGGCTTACCACATCATACAAACCAAGTTTAGATGTGTTTAGAGCGCTAACAAGAAATTCAATATGTTGACCGTAGCGGCCATATTGGGTGAGTGAGGAAGCAAATTTTCAAAAGGTTTCCTCCCGAGACATACCCTGTGATAGCTACCAAGTTAAAAACAATCACATGTAATTTGAAGTGTGAAGAGCATTTACGAGGGAAAAGCACATGACCACTCTAAGTAACATAGAATGTCACCTACCCTACCAGGGTGATAATTAAGACTTATTTGATGTACCCATAGTAATAATTCAAGCTAATTTCCAAAGTTTTTCCATGAAACAATGTTAAAACAACAAATTTGTCAACCCTTCTCCAAACAATTTCATAACAATTTTCTGTTATTTCAAATCTAGATTTGATTTACTTTTGTGAAACAGGGCTTTGTGGGAAAATCAAGAAAATTGGTTTATTCAATATTACATTATATACATCTGTAATGGAGATCATAAATTAAAAGCAGTAGCTAACACAGCCAGAAGAAAATGAAGCCTATTCACAAAAACAACATATATAGGCAACAACTGCTTTCTGTTAGTGTTTATGAATATAGACAGTGCAATTCATTTTTAGATATCTTACCGATACACAGAAAATACAATTTAATCAAAACATTTATATTTGGAGCAAGATATAATATGATGCACATCAACTGAATAATGTTGTATTGGAAGCTCAAAAGTTTCTAAAGTAAGAAATACTAAATCCAAGATGATAAATATCATATAATCAGGGCTATGATCAAGCCACGCAAACTTATGTCTCAAACTGATGTTTCACGAAAAACTCGCACACGAGAACCTTGTCGCCGCACATGTATGTACTTAGTGTTTTCGATGTGTGTGATCCGCACCTGTGTTGAGGGAACATGAGCTGTAGTATGATCACTGTAGTAGAGTTCTTCAGAATTAATAGAGGGGGTTGTTATATCTCTGGTGGAAGCTGAAATGGGAAAAAATATTTGAAAGAATGCAGAAACAATGCGTCAGTCCTCATCCAATCGAAGAAGTTATATTTTTTCAATGAAACAATGAAAACAACTATGAACAATGAAAACAGGTCAACCTCAAACTAATTAATTTACAAATAGTGTGTAGGGGGAAGATCCAGTCCTAAATCCAGGAGGTAGCGCTCATTCAACGGGCATATGAAGGGCATATAATAATAAATAATAATAATAACACTTTTAAAGCGCTGTAATTCCATGCCAAAGAGGCAAAGTTCAAAAGCGCTCCTCAGGAGTGTCATAGAATGCATGGAAAAGCACTGTTTTGAGGTGAGACTTGAATTGGACAGGCGACATATCCAGAACTTTTTGATGAGAGTCAATGAATTGGTTCCAAAGTCTGGGCGCACACCGTGAAAATGTTCTTCCTCCAAAATTACACAAACGGTATGTGGGTTCAACTAATTTGTGCTGATTAGCCGAACGTAATGTACGAGCAGGGATGTAGACCTGAATAAGTTCACTGATATATACAGGGGCGGAGCCAGTGAGAGCTTTGAAGGTCAGCAACATAACCTTGTACTTAATCCTGGCGTCCTGGCATATCATCCCCAAAGGAAACTTAGATCATTTTCAAAGGGATTCAAAAACAATATGACCAGCAATAATTTCTAACTGCTTGTATAACTTTCATTAGCCAGGTTGTGATAATGGCAAAACATAAGAGCCTTTTCTCTTTTTGGCAGAATGAAAATATCCTATACAAGATTTTCTTGCCCTTTAAATAATATTTGACAATTGAGCCATGCCCTTAAGTTTGTTTTAAGCAATTCTTAAGAACTTTCTGAATTTTTGGAAACCATTTCTACCCTCCCAGGACTTTTAAAACCATTTTTGGCGATAAATGTGCCCCTTTCTAAAAATGTCAGACGATAGGCCCCTATCGAAATCCACGACTCAAATATTTTTTGATTCACTTACTGGAAGTGCCTTTGTCCAAGTATATACAAATTCTTTCAAACACTGGCTAGCATAGAGATGCCATGTTATGTGGGAACACTACCATGGGGAATTCACAGATATCCTCAAATTGTTTGTGGTTGGTGAAGTAGATGGTATTTTTGACTTTACATTTTTTGATAAGGGCACTGGCTATCAAAACATGTGAGCACATATGGAGAAATGAAAATACTAGATAATTACCCGCACTCATGACCTTTGACCAAACAAATATCTAATCAGTTGCTAAGGTCATCTAGTAAAATACAATTTATGAAATGCAGGAAAATCTATTTAATGGTTCTGTCTAATCTGTTTAAGTGCTTCTGTATGGAAAGCACTGTGAGCAAATGAACAAACGAATGAGGAAGTGAATACAGTATGCCGCCACGACATCCTGTGGAGACTGTGACATAAAACTATGACAAATATAATTAATTGCCTCTTTAGTTTTAGATGTCTCTGACAGTATATTAAACATGGCCCGCACATGCTAGTGACTCGTTCATTGATCCCAGCAATAGAAAATTTACTACGCCCCAGCTTGAGAAAAAGAAGGCACTAAAAAACAACCACCTAATAATAAGGCCATCTTGTATCAAGACCTACAATATCAGCTCATTTCTAAGGGGTCGACTTTTACATGAGTGGAACATTCAGACTTAAACAAGAGCCAAAGGGGCGCTATAGCCAGCCTGTCAGCTTTTCATAAAATAGCAAATGATGCATTTTGTGGGTTATGTTTGTTGAATACACTCCCAGCTGACAGTCAATACCTATAATTTACACAGTACAATTGTTTATCATGAGAATAACAGACAGGGAGCTGGCAGGAACAAATACCTCAGATCAGACTTTTCCCTTGGTCTTATTGATTTGAATTTAGAATAGAATTGAATTGGATTTTCTGAAATTTTCTCAATAAAACAAAATTGAATTGGCTTATGATGTATATTTGTTCAATAAAGTAAAATTGAATTGGATTTTTATTTTTTACAGAATAAAATTTGATTGAATTTGCAGTTTGAGCACATTGGTAATTAGCATATCATAGTCATCCATGCGATTTTTAATCGTCAATCCTGCATAATTGTCAATGATATTTTCTGTAGTGCAAAGGAAAATATTCCTCCCCAAAACCAAGTCGTCAATATGGTTATCTTACACGTGGTTGCTGGCTGCGGTCACATAGGGTTCACTGCTATATACTGGATGCTGCGTTCCTATACTGCTGTACTCACACATAAAGCATACACAAGTCGTGTAAAACTGCTGTACACTCGTGTGCGCAGCAGTCAGTGAATATTTGATTCTGCTTCATTCCCTACCTTTATTTCACAATTTATTAACAATTAAGTTCAATGCGAAGGCAACACACCCAAGGCGCCTAGGCACTGGAAAAATGTCTAATTTTTTACTGATTTCCCTGCATTGGAGGCATAGATGCATTTGGTTCAGTATTGGGTCACAGCAAGGCTAATAAACAAGTGTGATTGATCATGGCTGGCAATTGTTTGAACCAATGAAAATATGTAATAGGACTCCAAAACTAAGTTCCTTAAAGCCAATAATAGTTCAGTAGAAAAGGGGTCGTTGTTTCAGATGAAATTTAACTGAAAATGAGAAGGATTTGGACGGGGATTTTCTTTTCGTATGTAACACTAACAAGCAATGGTTAGTTAGTTCCGAGGTTGTTAGAATGAGAATCTACTGTGTATATGTTTCATCGTAGAATCTATTTCACGCAAATGGGATAAACTTTATACATATTTCTGGACCATGCTTTTCGTTACGTCAGTGCGCATACAATGCATCCAACGACTGGTCGCCCCGGGAATATCATTCATGAAAAACTAAAATTATCTTCGGCAAAAATTAGAAACAAGTGAATCTATATCGCCTTTAGTTAGCTTAATGACCTGACATATTTGAGCAATGTAATTCAATGTAATTGGTACCAAAAAGAATTATACTTTTTGCAATCACACCCCTAAGTGATGAGAAACAACTCCTTCCGAGGAAAGATTATCCTTCAATAAAATGTCCTTGATCAGTGAAGAAGAGACCCATCGAGCCACTGTGTCCCAAGAAACATCACCCTTCAGGTGATCCAGCAGCAGAAATAACCGCTCCTTCAAACCCCTTTGTGAAGCAGAGCGATCTAAATAGAAACGCAACGCCCATACAGGACATTACTTCCTGTCCGTAAGACCCGGTTCAACTCAATGTTTTAGGGCTTCAATTCGCCATTGACGATCAACCGAGCCTTTGCCTAAAACTCCAAAGCAGGCAGCAGCAAAGCAAATTCCTTCGCTGGCCCGGAGACAATATGACCTCGTCGAACTGAAAGTGCATGAATTTCAGAACAACGGATCCGAGCAAGCCAAGAAAAGCAGGAATAGTGTCTTTTTGACAAATTCGCAAATGACGCTTCGGAAAGAGATTCAAATGGAGCCTCCATTAACTTCTTCAAAATTACATGGTGGAACTATTCTCGTTGCCTGAGGCCGGGAAATAGAAAACCCTGCAACAAGCTGGGATATCCGATGATCAGCTATTATGTTTGGCTGTCCAGAAGTACTCAATGTGTGGGAAATCACGGAGTGGTAACCTTTTATAGATATAACCTGCAGACCTTTTACTACAAATAGATGCAGTAAACAAACCGACACACAGAGGGTGAGCATGAATCAATTTCCCCTGTAGCACACCAATCTGCAAAATGACCCCATTTGCAATCGTAAATGGTACTTGTCGATGGCCGCTTAGATCCTGTGATAAAAGGGGCAGCCTATTCTGAAAAGCCTGAAGATGACAAGGATCGCTGGACAATGGCCAGGCATGCAGATTAAACCACTTGCTGTTCCAGGATGATGCCGAAAGTTCCCCTCAGACAGAAGTGATGGGAAATTTGGAAGAATCCTGGTGTTGTCGCACAGTAGGTTGAGAAGTGGTAGGAACCACTTCTGAGCTGGCCAACATGGTGCTACCAGAACTATGTTGCAATTGAATGATCTCTCAACTTGATCCAGCAGGCGCAGGAGGACTGGTGTGGGCGGGAACGCATACGCATGCATCCCCGACCAGTCCTGAGAAGGCAACAAGCCTTCAAGCTTCCACGTCCGGAAACGGGTAAACAAACAGTGAACACCTCCGATTGAACCGTTAGGAAAACAGATCCAGCCGCGGATTGCCAAACATGTCTCGAACCCGATTCGCTACTTCTTGGTGGAGAAACCATTCTGTCACAATAGCCTGACCTCAGCGAGAAAGAGCATCGGCCATCAGGTTCCTTTTCCCTGCTTAATGTGCCACAGTCAGGGAAACGCCGGAAATTTATGTGGTTGGTGGCCTCGTAGCGAGACCACCTCCCCGCTTTGACTTGGTTCTTTAGATGCTCCCCCTACTGTTGGGGACTGGCATCCATGAATATATGAACTGGAGCCTCTAACGGGGCCAGAGATACCCTGCGACGAAGAATCGTAGTTGTCGCCCACCAATGAAGATCTGGAATTAGAGCGGTTGGAGGTACGGGAATCAAGGTTTCCCAGTCGCCCTTCGATTGAGACCAGAAGACCTTCCAATATTGTTGCAAGCACCTGTTTCTGAGGCGGCTTAATGGCACCACCAGACCCATGGAGCTGATGGAGCCTAGAAGCCGTGGCCAGTAACGAGCCGTTCTCGGGGTTGTGGGAACTCCCGCTACAGCTTCAAGAAGTTTGGCTACTCTCCACCCATGGACGGAAAGACTTTGCCGATTAGGAGATCGAAGTCCATGCCGAGATAAGTGAACTGTTGGGCCGGCGTCAACTGAGATTTTCACCTGTTTACGCGGAACCCTAGCTGATGGACTAAGTCCAAGACTGAGGTCATTGCCTCCCGACATTCTTGAGCCGAGTTAGCCACTTTTAACCAGTTGTCAGGGTAAACAAACTGTCGAACAGGACTGAAGTAGCTTCTGAATGGACTTAACCAACTTGGTAAAACCCACGGGGCCGTACTGAGGCCAAATAGAAGACACCTGAACTCGAACTGGCAGCCTTTCCACTTTAACCTGAGAAATAACCGAGATTTTGGGTGAATTGGAACCTGAAAATAAGCATCTTTCAGGTCCGATGAAGCTGCCATTGACCAGGACAGAGCCCTTAAATCACATCCCTGGGTTTGTCATCCAGAACCTTGGAATGTCTAGGTGCCGATTGAGGGATGACAGATCTATCACCATCCGTTGACCCCCTGTGGCCTTTGGTACCATGAATATTCGAGAAAACCAGCCGGGAGAAGTTTCGTTGCAAACTGGTTCTATCGCTCCCATCTCTGCCAATTCCTTGAGAGCCAGACAGATTAAGGCCTCCTGACCTGGTTTTGGCCGCATGTCAGAGCTGACCTCATCAGGCGCGGTCGCCTTCGGAAACGGCAGCCCGCTACAAACTCCCACTGGTGCCAAAATTCATTTCGAGTTTTTCCGAAAGGAAGAGCCCCTTTTTGGAGCCTTGCCCTTGCCCCGATACGAACCGGAACTGATATGACCGGACGAGGCTTGATACGATTGATGGAGCTGTGCGCTAGTTCTCCAACCGGCATCTGTAGCCGCCTGAGACAGTGCCGAAGTTTGAGTTGGTGCTGTTTGAGTCCTTTCCGGACCAAGAATGCTTTTTCCACGGAGTCCGGATGGTGGATTTGGTCTGGACCTCCCGAATCTTCCTCAGCTTGGCGGAAACAACGGAGCCCACCAACTGGAGAAGAGACACGAAGACGTCCCCAATGGAGCTCTCAGTAATGAATTGGACACTATATCTGGTAGATGAGTTTTGGAACTGGAGTCCTTAACTGACTGACAGGAGGCTTACACAAGATTAGCCTGACCCCAAACCGACAACGGAATGACACAAAAGATTGATTAATCCGGTCCATTCCCTCTAGTTTTAGGGCAACTGATGAGAGTTTAGCAAAGCTCGCCCCCAACACCTTAAGTGCCATATCCTGAAACGAACCAACCATGGTAAGATTCACCAGGATTGACGTCATGGCAACCAAACCGGACTTAGGCAAACGAATACCCGACTGTGCTGAACCAGTATTCGCGCTGATCAAAGTATAATCAGCATCCAGGCAGCTATGACTATGATCCACAGTGCCTGGAGTTGCATAATATGCCGAGCGAAATGCACTTATAGGCAGAACGGTTGAACGGTTGTGGCTATACGACAAACTAACCACAAGAAGATTTCTGTGTTTCTGCTTCTTTATTGCTGTTTCTGATGTGTCTAAATTTCGACTTTTGAACTGCTCTAATATACTAAATTCTTATCATTTTATCTTCAAAACCTATTATCACTAATTATATTAAACATTCATCATCATGTGAATTCGTCAGAAAGTCTAGATAAAGTGTAGCGCAGGTTTTAAAATGTCATTAGTCTAATCAATGAAAGTTTTACATGTTACACTTGTTCGCTTCTCAACATTCTCCGCTTCCTGATAATCCTACGGATTATCATGTTTTTAATCTAAAATTTCAGCAATCAATTCAGCTAAAATACAATTATATACATATTTATGAAATAAATTCTACACATGTTTTACAAATCTAAAATTCTAGTTACTAATAAACATGTAATTTTAATCCTTTTAAATGAATCAATAATAATCTACAATTGCTACTCGGTAGTTTCTATCGGACATAATTTTGCAATTGGTCTAACCAATGTTGTTTTACCAACTTGTAACTTAACTACTCGAACATGCCCGTCTTTCCCTGGAAAGATCTCTAACACGCGCCCTAAAGGCCATTTACCCCTTGGTGTATCTGACGATATTACTAAAACGACATCCCCGACTTTAAAATCTCGTTTAGTATCAGTCCATTTTTTGCGCGAATTCAACTGTGGTAACCATTCTCTCATCCATCTTTGCCAAAAATGTTTCATAAGTTCTTAGACACGTCGCCATCTTCTTCGTAGACTGAAATCCGTTTCATCTACAGTATCTGGCGCGAACTCACCTCCCATTTGACCGAACAAGAAATGATTTGGTGTCAACGGAAGTAATTAGAAAAGTAGGCTTTCATACCAGAGGGCGTGAGGGCGAGACACCACTCATCACCACAAGTAATTTTTTTTCCTAATAAATGGGAGACAGTGAGTTCCAACTAGAAAACAATAATGTCAATAAAAATCAATATTATTGTCAATATTGTAAAAAATACATCGATAAACCTTACATGGAAAATGTTAGAAATTATATTGATTCACTAGAAATAAAAGATACAAATTAAATTTTTTTTTGTTGCTTTTTTCCAAAAATAAACACACTTTTTAATATAAAAGCGCTAATAAAATGATAAAATTGTTCAATATTAAAAGTGTGAGTAAAGTGTGAGTAAAATAATTTAGATTTTCAATATTAAAAGTGTGAGTAAAGTGTGAGTAAAATAATAAAATTGTTCAATATTAAAAGTGTGAGTAAAGTGTGAGTAAAATAATAAAATTGTTCAATATTAAAAGTGTGAGTAAAGTGTGAGTAAAATAATTTAGATTTTCAATATTAAAAGTGTGAGTAAAGTGTGAGTAAAATAATAAAATTGTTCAATATTAAAAGTGTGAGTAAAGTGTGAGTAAAATAATTGAGATTTTCAATATTAAAAGTGTGAGTAAAGTGTGAGTAAAATAATTGAGATTTTCAATATTAAAAGTGTGAGTAAAGTGTGAGTAATAATTTTGTTATAAAAATGAAGAAAGAAGAACCCAACTTCAAAATCGAAATCAATGAAACCAATAAATCATTTTCACAGTTTAACATTAGAAATTATATTTCAGCAACAAATTTAGTATATGGAAGACAATATAAAATTGATAATATTACTGTAATTAATCAAATATTATTAAATGAAACATATTTAATTACTGAACTAATAGATACTTTAGATAATGGCGCCAAAAATCCTAAAATATTTAATACAGTTTTAAATTATAAAGGTAATTTAGATGAAAACATAATAAATATTCTTAAATTTCCTTTTAATGAAAGAGAAAGTGATATAATACTTTCAAAAGGTAATGATAGGATAGACTTAAGAATTGAAAAACGACAATTATATTATTGTAATTTTGATAATAAACAAATTATTTATAATGAAAATACATCAAATATTGAAATTCAATGTGATTTAGAAAACAATAATTCTTTTAAAGATATTGCAATTCAGTGTGATTTAGAAAATAGTAAATCTTTTAAACATATCGCAATTCAATGTGATTTAGAAAATGAATTCAAAAGATTTAATCCTAATGAAAAAATTCATTGTTATTGCGGAGGTAAATATTCAAAATCACATAAATCAAAGCATTACCAAACAATTAAACATAAAAACTGGTGTAAAGAGTAACGATTCTACATTATAATTATTGAATTGAGTTAAATGATTTAAATATCTAATAGACTGCTAAAATGATAAATTGTTTGACAGTTGAAATGATAAATTGTTTGACAGTTAAAATGATAAATTGTTTGACAGTTGAAATGATAAATTGTTTGACAGTTAAAATGATAAATTGTTTGACAGTTGAAATGATAAATTGTTTGACAGTTGAAATGATAAATTGTTTGACAGTTGAAATGATAAATATTTTGACAGTTGAAATGATAAATATTTTAACAGTTGAAATGATAAATTGTTTGACAGTTGAAATGTTAAATTGTTTGACAGTTGAAATGATAAATTGTTTGACAGTTGAAATGATAAATTGTTTGACAGTTGAAATGATAAATTGTTTGACAGTTGAAATGATAAATTGTTTGACAGTTGAAATGATAAATTGTTTGACAGTTGAAATGATTTGACAGTTGAAATGATAAATTCTTTGACAGTTGAAATGATAAATTGTTTGACAGTTGAAATGATAAATTGTTCGACTGTTGAAATGATTTGACAGTTGAAATGATAAATTGTTTGACAGTTGAAATGATAAATTGTTTGACAGTTGAAATGATAAATTGTTTGACAGTTGAAATGATAAATTGTTTGACAGTTGAAATGATTTGACAGTTGAAATAATAAATTGTTTGACAGTTGAAATGATAAATTGTTTGACAGTTGAAATGATAAATTGTTTGATAGTTGAAATGATAAATTGTTTAGCTGTAAATTTAATTGTTATTTGATTTAATCATTTAAAAGTTTAATATTTTAAAAATGATTTTAAAATATTTAAATAAAAACAAGCAAATGTTTATTAATTTTCTAATTTCTTTCTTAAATAAATGGATGGTTTCATTCCAACTGGGAAAAGTGATTTAAAACATTATTTAGTTGCTGGAGGTTTAATTTTAGCTGCGCTTTACTTTTATTATGAAAATATTTCAAAAGATTTAATAAATGAAAATAATGAATTAAGCAAGAAATTAAAGAAGTTAAATACTAAAAATGGAAATAATTATAAAAACGGTAATAATCACAAGAAAGTTGTTGAATCAGATTAAATAGTGAATTAATCTATTAAAATCTTTTCTTATTAAATGAGTGAAAATATATTAAATTTGTTAAATCTTATTTACAGAAATCAAGAGAAAATGAAATTAATTATGATGATTTCAGGGTTACTTTCATTTTCAGTTTATAGTTTGAAACAATTGTTTCATTTTTATGATGATTGTAAAATAAAATATATTGAATTGAAAAATAATATCAATTACATTTCAGATAGAATGAATAATATTAAAAGATGCGAAATTTGTAGTAAAAAATACAAGACGGAAAAAGGATTTAGAAATCATAAAATTGGGCATAAATTGGAATGATTAAATAACAAATTAAAGTAAAGAATTTAAAAAAAATCTCATTTATTGTGTGAAATTGACTAAAATTGAACTAAAATAGACAACTTTGTTAATCTAATGAAAGTTAAGTTATATTTTAGTTGAATTGTAATTAAAGTTAGTTGCAACTAACTTCAACTAGAATTTAACTAGAATTGACTAAAAATACACTAAATCAACTGTCTTGTTAATCTTTTTAATTTTTTATTCAATTCTAGTTAAATTCTAGTTGAAGTTAGTTGCAACTAACTTCAACTAGAATTTAACTAGACTGTTAGTTGCAACTAACTTCAACTAGAATTTAACTAGAATTGAATAAAAAATTAAAAAGATTAACAAGACAGTTGATTTAGTGTATATTTAGTCAATTCTAGTTAAATTCTAGTTGAAGTTAGTTGCAACTAACTTTAATTACAATTCAACTAAAATATAACTTAACTTTCATTAGATTAACAAAGTTGTCTATTTTAGTTCAATTTTAGTCAATTTCACACAATAAATGAGATTTTTTTTAAATTCTTTACTTTAATTTGTTATTTAATCATTCCAATTTATGCCCAATTTTATGATTTCTAAATCCTTTTTCCGTCTTGTATTTTTTACTACAAATTTCGCATCTTTTAATATTATTCATTCTATCTGAAATGTAATTGATATTATTTTTCAATTCAATATATTTTATTTTACAATCATCATAAAAATGAAACAATTGTTTCAAACTATAAACTGAAAATGAAAGTAACCCTGAAATCATCATAATTAATTTCATTTTCTCTTGATTTCTGTAAATAAGATTTAACAAATTTAATATATTTTCACTCATTTAATAAGAAAAGATTTTAATAGATTAATTCACTATTTAATCTGATTCAACAACTTTCTTGTGATTATTACCGTTTTTATAATTATTTCCATTTTTAGTATTTAACTTCTTTAATTTCTTGCTTAATTTATTATTTTCATTTATTAAATGTTTTGAAATATTTTCATAATAAAAGTAAAGCGCAGCTAAAATTAAACCTCCAGCAACTAAATAATGTTTTAAATCACTTTTCCCAGTTGGAATGAAACCATCCATTTATTTAAGAAAGAAATTAGAAAATTAATAAACATTTGCTTGTTTTTATTTAAATATTTTAAAATCATTTTTAAAATATTAAACTTTTAAATGATTAAATCAAATAACAATTAAATTTACAGCTAAACAATTTATTATTTCAACTGTCAAACAATTTATCATTTCAACTGTCAAACAATTTATCATTTCAACTGTCTAACAATTTATTATTTCAACTGTCTTATCATTTCAACAGTCGAACAATTTATCATTTCAACTGTCAAACAATTTATCATTTCAACTGTCAAACAATTTATCATTTCAACTGTCAAACAATTTATCATTTCAACTGTCAAACAATTTATCATTTCAACTGTCAAACAATTTATCATTTCAACTGTCGAACAATTTATCATTTCAGCTTTCAAACAATTTATCATTTCAACTGTTAAACAATTTATTATTTCAACTGTCAAATCATTTCAACAGTCGAACAATTTATCATTTCAACTGTCAAATCATTTCAACAGTCGAACAATTTATCATTTCAACTGTCAAACAATTTATCATTTCAACTGTCAAACAATTTATCATTTCAACTGTCAAACAATTTATCATTTCAACTGTCAAACAATTTATCATTTCAACTGTCAAAGAATTTATCATTTCAACTGTCAAAGAATTTATCATTTCAACTGTCAAACAATTTATTATTTCAACTGTCTTATCATTTCAACTGTTAAAATATTTATCATTTCAACTGTCAAAATATTTATCATTTCAACCGCCAAACAATTTATCATTTCAACTGTCAAACAATTTATCATTTCAACAGTCGAACAATTTATCATTTCAACTGTCAAACAATTTATCATTTCAACTGTCAAACAATTTATCATTTCAACTGTCAAACAATTTATCATTTCAACTGTCGAACAATTTATCATTTCAGCTTTCAAACAATTTATCATTTCAACTGTTAAACAATTTATTATTTCAACTGTCAAATCATTTCAACAGTCGAACAATTTATCATTTCAACTGTCAAACAATTTATCATTTCAACTGTCAAATCATTTCAACAGTCAAAGAATTTATCATTTCAACTGTCAAACAATTTATCATTTCAACTGTTAAACAATTTATCATTTCAACTGTCAAACAATTTATCATTTCAACTGTCAAACAATTTATCATTTCAACTGTCAAACAATTTATCATTTCAGCTTTCAAACAATTTATCATTTCAACTGTTAAACAATTTATCATTTCAACTGTCAAACAATTTATCATTTCAACTGTCAAACAATTTATCATTTCAACTGTCAAACAATTTATCATTTCAACTGTCAAACAATTTATCATTTCAACTGTCAAACAATTTATCATTTCAACTGTCAAACAATTTATCATTTCAACTGTCAAACATTTTATCTTTTCAACAGTCGAACAATTTATCATTTCAACTGTCAAACAATTTATCATTTCAACTGTCAAATCATTTCAACAGTCAAAGAATTTATCATTTCAACTGTCAAACAATTTATCATTTTAACAGCCAAACAATTTATTACTTCAACAGTCTATTAGATATTTAAATCATTTAACTAAATTCAATAATTATTTGACTATTTAATTTATTTTCAATGTAGAATTGTTACTCTTTACACCAGTTTTTATGTTTAATTGTTTGGTAATGTTTTGATTTATGTGATTTTGAATATTTACCTCCGCAATAACAATGAATTTTTTCATTAGGATTAAATCTTTTGAATTCATTTTCTAAATCACATTGAATTGCGATATGTTTAAAAGATTTACTATTTTCTAAATCACCCTGAATTGCAATATCTTTAAAAGAATTATTGTTTTCTAAATCACATTGAATTTCAATATTTGATGTATTTTCATTATAAATAATTTGTTTATTATCAAAATTACAATAATATAATTGTCGTTTTTCAATTCTTAAGTCTATCCTATCATTACCTTTTGAAAGTATTATATCACTTTCTCTTTCATTAAAAGGAAATTTAAGAATATTTATTATGTTTTCATCTAAATTACCTTTATAATTTAAAACTGTATTAAATATTTTAGGATTTTTGGCGCCATTATCTAAAGTATCTATTAGTTCAGTAATTAAATATGTTTCATTTAATAATATTTGATTAATTACAGTAATATTATCAATTTTATATTGTCTTCCATATACTAAATTTGTTGCTGAAATATAATTTCTAATGTTAAACTGTGAAAATGATTTATTGGTTTCATTGATTTCGATTTTGAAGTTGGGTTCTTCTTTCTTCATTTTTATAACAAAATTATTACTCACACTTTACTCACACTTTTAATATTGAAAATCTCAATTATTTTACTCACACTTTACTCACACTTTTAATATTAAACAATTTTATCATTTTACTCACACTTTACTCACACTTTTAATATTGAAAATCTCAATTATTTTACTCACACTTTACTCACACTTTTAATATTAAACAATTTTATCATTTTACTCACACTTTACTCACACTTTTAATATTGAAAATCTAAATTATTTTACTCACACTTTACTCACACTTTTAATATTGAACAATTTTATCATTTTATTAGCGCTTTTATATTAAAAAGTGTGTTTATTTTTGGAAAAAAGCAAAAAAAAAATTTAATTTGTATCTTTTATTTCTAGTGAATCAATATAATTTCTAACATTTTTCATGTCGTGATTTTTGGTATTTATCGATGTATTTTTTACAATATTGACAATAATATTGATTTTTATTGACATTATTGTTTTCTAGTTGGAACACACTGTCTCCCATTTATTAGGAAAAAAAATTACTTGTGGTGATGAGTGGTGTCTCGCCCTCACGCCCTCTGGTATGAAAGCCTACTTTTCTAATTACTATCAGCTCCGTTTCAGGGCTACAGATAGGTCTAGGGAAGATACTTGATACACCAAGTATCGAGTTGTTTGAAAAATACCTTTATTCCGACAAACATACAGATGAATGGAGAGACAAAATGTGAACACAATAGCCAGTTGCGACTCATCTCCGAAGCTAAAAATGATCAATCTTTTGGGTAAAAGCCATCGACTTTGACATCCCTGATCAATGATGAGCAAAAATTTAGTTTTTGAGGGGTATTGAGTGCAACAGCCCCAGGAAATGAAGGTAATGTTGCTTTCCATAGTTCAGAATTGAGGAACTGGATCCAACGGTTAAACTAACGCTTAGACTTAAAATACAAATAGAAACTAAAATACATAAAGAAAGAAAAACTTACGTCACAACAATTATTGGTAGGTGCACTAGAGGACTTCACACATATTACTACACGGACACATGCCACTAGTCTCAGGAACAGTTCCCACATGCTTACTGCCCAGGGTTGAGGAAATCTCAGTATGCGCTAATAACTTTCCATCATCCTCATCATCATCATCATCATCCAAACTATTACTTCCAGTCACCCCAAAACTCTCAGTTTCACTAATAGAAACAGGAAGTTGCATGGCATTTGTGCAGACCGCATAACTATTTTGATTTCTTTTTTTAAGGGTGTCAGTAACTGACTCATCAAAGTGTGAGTTTCTTTGTATGTTGATAATTTCAGGAACGCATTGTATGTCAAGCGAACCATTCGTAGTGATTGTCAATTGAAAGTTGTCAATTGTAGCTTCATCATCATCTGATTCAGATTCTGAAGATGAATTATGGCGTCTGCGTCGATAAATATGCTGAAATGCCTTGATGACTCCTTCAGCACGTACAACATTTTTAGCTAATGCACTGAATGAACGGACTCCTCCAGTGATCCCACTACATCTATTTTGATCATGTCTAATGCTCCAAAGCACATCAGGAATCAAGTGTTCTTCATTTTCAAATTGAGCATTTTCGTGTATATTAAGAGCTTCCCCGTCAATTGTTTCTTCACCATTTATAGAAATTATCCGTTTACGGTTGTCACAAGAATTAATGCGATCAATAACAACACCATTTGCTTTACCTGCTCCTTGTTTCATCTTGAAATGCAGATATATGGGCTAGATAGATAAAAAAAATAAAAAAAGAAGTTTAGCATGACATTTATAAGATTGTGATCATACCATCCAGTGTTTTATCAATGTGCTGAAAGATTTTCACAATTCTTACATGACCGCTTACACATTTTCACAATTCTTTGCAAATACCCTGGCATTAAAAAACAATTTTCAAGTGATTCCTATGTGCAAGACATATTGTTCAGAATTAAATGCAGTCTCAATTTAATGAGATTTGGCATCTACCTAATACAAGCCGCTTGGAATATTGCAAGGAATTCTAGCCACATACACACAGGCAACAGGAATCTTGCCATCCATAGCTTTAAATTTTCTGGATCAATTGTGTGCACAGACTGGTCTATAACTTCCTGATTTTTCCTGTTTCTTAAAGGTATGCAATCAGACCGGCCAAGTGCAACCATAAATTTTCCAGAAAATGTGGGATTTGAATGGTGGATGATTATAGATTTAAAGTCAACATTCAACACTGGTTTCTAGAATTTTCAAAATTTCAATGAAGATCAAAAACATTAATCGATTAGCAGCACCAGGTATAAACATAAGATATACATTTTGCAGAACATTGTTAGATGATTCTTATTATTGGAGTTATCTACTCATTAGCGGTTAACCCGTAAGTATTAGTCTTGAGAGTATCATTGTCATTAAGTCTTACGGCTCAGCAAACATTTATCCTATTTCTGCTATGTTATTAATGATATAAATCACCAATTAATAGAATTTGCTTAGATTTATAAATTTTTTGGAAGGATTGCCTTGCTACACCTACACCCATATTTTTTCATTCATGGGAATTTTACGTACAACTTCCCAGATAATCCTTAGAATATAGTGCAGAATAACGTACAGGCTATAGGAGCAAATGGTAACATCTCAAAATTTCATTTAAGATTTTTTTCTGAAAAAAAAAAAAAATATAAATCATGTGTTAGGGAGCCAGGGCACATTCTATCAACAGTTTGTGCCCAAAAGGTTTGCTAATTTATTCTTGTAGGTTAAACTGCACAATATTGGTCTACCTGCATGGTGTTTTTAAATGCAAATTAGTATTGTTTACAATTAATCTGCATATTGAAAGAAACATTTTTTTTCATCAAGATAACCCCAGGGGTATTATGCATAATTAATTTTAGTTCAATATTTTAAAACAAATCTTTTTTTATATATAGATTATCCTTTATCTAACGGCTTGGTTGATTTTGGTGAGATACACGTGCTACTAAACGTGGGCACTATTATCACATCTCCGCTAAAGTAAATACTTTAAACTACACCGCGCATCAACATGGAATTTTCAGCACAGTACAAAATGCTTATTATCTTTCTCATCTTGTCTGCTATTCAGACGGGAAAACAGTTAAGATGAATGTACACATAATACAAACACGCCTACCCAGGCATAAAGGCTTACAAACACAGCACACCAGTCTAATAATGCCAGGCATTCCAAGGACCAGGGCCCAGATATAAAGAATCCAATTAGTCCATATTTGACAAACAATGAAAAGTCCCATGAAGGATTATCACGAAACATATGCGATCTATAAGTCAGCCGCTAACCATTTTTCACGAGCTATCTTAGCTATGTTGCGGACCAATCTTTGCACAACAGTTTCATTTACGGTATATCCTCATTATTTTCCGCTTGCAGCTTCCCACCATGAACATTATCTATGCTGCAACAGTCAACCTCGAGAGGGTTAAGTTTGTTTATAGGTCGATTAGTCTGGGACGACTAATCGACCCAATATTTTTAAATATATTTAGTATATAATATATTTTTAATTCCAATATTTTTTTGAAGAGCAGTTGAAAGTGTGCGCATTATCTGAGAACATTTTAATCGGTAGTCCACAACGACTAAAGAATCGACGAAATGAATAAGACTGCCTGTTTAAAACTATCTGCAGTCAAATCAGTCACTAGCTCTAAATGAATGGCTCTCGAACCTGGGAACGTGAATAAGTCGATAAAGGTTTTATCATTTCCCGAAATCAATGGTCTGCAAAAATCTACGTCTGTATAATAAAAGAGGGGCACAATCGCAAATTGGCTACGTGGCAAAGGCAGGGGGATCTGGCAAACTGAAGGTAATCCTGTGATCTTTTTACATAAGACACACTTTAACAAAAGCCTTTTCACAAAGGGCCTAATCCTGGTTATCCAGAAACTTTGACACACAAGCCCGATGGTCGTTTTGGTAACCAGATGCATACATAACCTGTGAGTCTTTAACTATCATAGACGTAAAATCACACTTCGGCAACAAAATCGGAAATTTACAATCATCACATAATGATGCATTGTGAATTCATCCCGCACTTCTAATAATATACTATAATGCTCACTATGAAAAAACTATGCGGTGAATCAATCCGGAATTTTTCAGTAGAATGTCAGACACTAGGTACCTTTCTTTAAAGGTTTATTTGTTGTATGCCATTAACAATCAGTTATATAATACTTTATTCATAACTTTGAAGCGTCGCGCCGGCAGCGAACGCTCAAGCAAGGTCAGTCAGTCACGTAGGCCAACGATAACACAAAACAGACCACGGTTTGCCGGTTAAGAGCGTCTCTCCACATAAATTAGAGGGACTGTAATGGGCCATTTGTTGACACTAACCTTTAATAAACTTCGTATGGATACAATCAAGATAATTCAACCCTATAATTCCACTATTCAACGACGATCGACGCGAAGCTAAAGCATGGCGCCGCCTTTCATTACACTAGTCACGATGTATCTCTACACACATCAAAATCACACTTGAATTACAAGTGTTGACTTTGAAAACGATCGAAATCTAGCAATTTGATTGGGAAAATAGCAGCACTATAATTGAACAAAGTTAATAAACCACCTCCGACTGTCTAATCATTTAAAAGCTTTGCCTTCACATGGAACTATTTCCGCCTTATCACAGGTGCACTCTGCCGCCGTGATTCGCCCATTCAACGATAAAAACTTTCCCATGGGCTCATTATCAACATTTTCTAATAATTTAGGGAAATATTCAAAAAAGCAAAATTTCACACTCTGCATTGATACGATTAAAGTATTTATTCCTTTGACAAATCTTCCTCTGAACTCCCACCAACAAGTTATAAGAGGCGATACCAAAATCAAAATGACGTCATCGACTCACTACCATCTTATAACCTATAAGGTATAAATACTAGTTTAGCAGAATAACTGGTTCAAACTAAGAAAGCAATTGCTTACCGAAACATTCGACTGTAAATAACAAGTCGACGCGTAATATTTTTTGCTCTTAACCTACTTAACAAGCTAATTACCGCAGTAAACTGATTAATTCATCACCGAAACGATGAGGAGTGATTAGCCATAAGTATCATATTTTGCCACATGTCATCATACTTTCACAAGAATATTAAAGAACAACATATTTCATAACATTTTAACTAACATGGACTTTATTTTGATCGCTGTAACAATTAAGAAAGCTTCTTTCCTAAAATGAAATAATCACGTCATGCAAAGATATAATCAATACCACTGCACAGGCACACACAACCACATGTGCACGTTCATAGCCTCACACACGCTCAATGCAGGCCTTTGTATAAAACAGTGACAGCGATGCATTCATCAACCACGTGTGTAATTTCCCTGCCAATCATATTGTGTTACAACGCGCTGGCAGTGGAAAGTCGGACATTGCCGTAGGGGAAAAGAATTCGGAATTTTGGATACCTGATTGTATCGTCAGATTTCTTCACACAAATAAAGAGGATTCCGAAAAATTTGAGAGGGTTGGCAGCCCTATACAGACTGCCTCGCAGGCGAGTGTAAGTCTACTGCAGTTTAATGACACAGCACTTATATGCTTGTGTGTGAGTACAGTAGTATGCAAACCAATTAATCATTGGGATCTGTTGTTTCTAATATGAAATTACCAGGTTAGTGCTCAATGTTCGTATCCACGTGTTGAATGTATTGTGTATACATTGAAATTGAATGCTTTTTGGCATGTTAGATTGATGCCAACAACCGACCTTTGTCTATTTGCCGACCTCTATCATCGAATCAATCAATTGGCTATTTTTCATTTCATATTGATCAGAATCGTGATCCCCATTGAACATTAGTCTAAGTTCCAAAGATGTTGCTTAACTGCAACTTTGCTTTATTTGTATTTTTGCCATTATTCATTTTGGATCCAGAGACAAAAATATTCAATATAAACTGACTTGTACTCGCATGTGTATGGTACCTAGTCCAAAGAAACCCCTGCCATTTTGTGTGCTTTCCCATAATTAAGTCAGTAGCGCTGGAATTCCCAAAATTTCCTGTTTATCCCCAAAACAGCCAATCACATTACGCTTGTAGAGACGATGCCCCCCAATCAAAGGTCACAGGTATCTTACACCTACAGCAATAATGGAAATGGATTTTACCACAGAATTTCACTGGCATCAGTAAGGAGACAAACCAGTAGCAATATTTTTATAACCTGACGCAAATGCTGCCCCTGCTGTCATTGATATTGAGGCCACGAAGACAATTAGTATTCAATGTCTAAATTACTCTGCAACTATCCCTACTTCTAACTAGCCCATCCACCTTCTGCAGGGACTCGAACCTGATGGCATCGCTACACTCAGCCACGGCACGAACCCCTGCATCAGTAGACCGGGTGCGCAGGTACATGCGCAGCTTTCCGAACGAAAACTGGCGGCACCAATCAGATTGCTCGTTGTATAATCGTTGAGGCGAATTTCAAGGAAGAACTATAAATGGGAAAACCCGGGCTAAAATAAAACTGCGCATGTATCTGCGCATACGGTCGATTATGGCAGGGTTTCGTGCCGTGGCAATCTCGATGCCATCAGGTTCGAATCCCTGCCGGGGGAGGATGTTACTAGCCTGGCACTGCACTGCACAACGGGCCCGACTGTTTTGATGATGTGCCACCTTTGTATTATAGTATATAAGTCAGTATTCTAAAAAACAATGGACCCTTCATTTCGACACTTACAAAGTATGCTAGAGCAGATATTTCTATTATGAATTCCGCACAAAACTAAATGCACATACCTAATTCATGTACATCCAAATGGCGACATCTTCCTGTGGAAGCCACCTTGAACCGAAGAACGCAAAAATAGGGCCATGCTCTGTGATTCTTTTTTTTTAAACTTGAGAAATATCATTTTTGAAAATACGAATTGTCACCGTCTGGACTGATGTCTGATTAATGAAATAAAGATGTTGTGAAATTATTTCGTGGCTTACAGGGAGCAAATAAAGGTTTCTAATTTCATGTACATAAGTATAGGATCATGCTACTTTCTAGGGTGACATGATTTTCGTCTGATATTAATAGCTAATAAACTGTGAGTCAATTGATGATACAACATGGTTGTTCTTGGTGTACTTATATACCGCGTTGCATAATATTATGTGTTTCTATTCAAAAGAGGCCACTCTCCATTCTTTACTGCCTATATCAATGCGGACATATCATTATGCGATTGCTTAACCCCCTCCCATGTACCACATAACTAACAAACAAAAATGCAATAAAATAACTTTTAGGACCATTAAATCAAAAATCTGAATTCAATTGAGTTTCAATTTGAATTAAATATGTAACAGTAATGGCATGACGCCATAGACATCAACCAATGCTAGAAATAGTGTGGTAATAATGATAATAACAATCAAGTGAATCAAGAGGGTTTTCGGTGAACAAACAAAAAACCCTTATGATAATAATCCACAAAGTAACAAAAGGGTTTCTGTGAAAGCTTTCACAGAAACCCTAATTATAATCACAAGAATATCAATAGGGTTATGTGAAGTAACAACTCAACTTACTTTATGATCACCCATGCAGGTAGTCGGTCCTATCATGTTGTAGACAGCTTCCGATTGCTAGAAAAATATGTGAAATAAAACTTTAGTGGAGGTGATTTTCTGTGATAGTAGACATTATTATATCACATTGAATATACCATCGAAGGTACTATGCTGGAAAACTACATAAATCTAGTTGAGACCAAAAAGAGAAACAAGAGGCCCATAGGCATTGAAGCAGTAGATTATACCGTGGTATGGTTAATGTGTTACATGGTTTATGTTACTGTTTACGATGGTCAATATTTTACATCTACCCACAGATGTACACATAATGAGTGCTAGACATGTAAAGGGCAAATGCCATCAAAATTGTGCTTTCCGCGATTTCTAAACCAGAAGAAACTTTAGTATATACATAACGACCTGAGATGTGACTTATTGAAAAAAGGAGCACGAATTAGCCGTAATCATTAGCGGAATAGTCATTTATTTATCCTTCACTCTGTGCGTCTAGTTCATATTCAACCCACGGGTGGTGCCATTTATGATGTTAACTATAATCAACACCAGCACGTGAGTGCGCTAATATGCGTAGCCTATGTATAATCGATAAAATAAACATATTTGTTCATTTGTGAATACATCACATTTTAAAATGAATTTTACACAATATTCTATTTTGAAGGTCAATTTGTGTTAATGTAGGATTCTCATTCACACTAACAATGAATTTCATTTTTCGATCCTAAACTAATTGTATTTTTTTTTCATCCTAGGTTAATTGTATAACTGCACACCAGTCACTTCAAGATTAAACCCTTAGAACATGTCTTATTGGCAAACCAGCTAACAATCAGCATACAGTATTTCTAACCACAACACAATATCTTTTTGGCATGTTGGATTGATGCCAACAACTGACCTTCTGTTCTATCATCCTATCGTAATCGTAATCATAATCCCAATCGAACATTTATTCCAAAGATGTTGCTTAATCTTAACATTACTTCAGTTGTATTTTTGCCATTATGTAATGTGGATCCAGAGACAAAAATATGCGATATAAACTGACTTTTTCAATACGAAAGTAAAAAAATGCGATGTCTAGACATGTGTACTAGGAAATCGACAAATTCAAGTTCTGAAATTAGTCGTTTGATGGCATTAGTCAGAACCGGAAATTGGAGCATAAATCCGCCATGTTCTAGTTCATTTGCAATAAAAACTCGCAATTCAAGGTTTTAGTTAACGATATTTTACTTACTATACTCTGTCACGCGTAATCCTTTAAGTATGATATCCTGACAATGTGTTGGATTCGATCAAACACAACTTTAAATGCTAGAGATTACTAACTAAGGGTCGAGGGACACCATGCCCACTTACAAAATATGCCTACAAAATATGCATACTAATATTAAATGGAAATACTAAGTTATCCTACTATTCAACACCCCCTGGTGACCATATGCAAAAAGCAAATACCTTGAAACTTACTACAATCATAGAACATGTTATGAGCTACAAGTTTGCAATTGGTTGTGGTAACAATATATGCCTAGGTACCACTATAACATGGAAATACTAAGTTATAGTACTATTCAACACCCCCTGGTGACCATATACAAACACCAATGACCTTGAAACTCAGCACAATCATAGAACATGTCATGAGTTAAAATTTTTCTCATGCTGATAGGCACTTGGAGGATACAAATATGTGAACGATCAAGGTAATTGATTAAAGCATCTTCAAAATTTCCATTTAAAACTTCAAAATGTGTTAAGTGCTGATTATGCAAACAAAATTGGCTGCCAGTCAGCCATCTTGATTTTAACAGGGCCAATTTTTGGGCCGAAGATATGTCTAGGGTAGATACATGTATAAACCAAATATCAAGACATTACCCTGCAGCGTCTTCTAAACTTCACAAAATAACTGGATGAGAACGGACGGACGGACGACGACTGATAATCACTCTAACCCATCAGCTCCGCTGACTTTCGTCCACAGCGGAGCTGAAAATGGCTCCGTAACTGTATAGGCCTTGGTCCATAGAACATTCATACCAAATTTGGAATTGATCTGATTAAAACTGTAGGACTAGTGTCAATTTGAAGAAATAAAAACTCCACCCCCAGGGGTGCCCCTTGGGGGACGAATCCAAGAAATTGCTCTGTAACGAAAGAACGAACTACAATGACCTCACCCCCTAACCCATCAGCTCAGCTGACCTTCGGTCACAGCGGAGCTAAAAATGTCAAAGTAATAATTTTCTGTTGAAATGCAGCTCATGAAAATTACAGATCAAATCAAATTAGGAAACGCAAACTATCCCAGAACTAGGGGTCCAGGGACACCATGCCCACTTGGAAAGTGGTTTCAAATGCTCAACAATCCAACAGTATCAATGTTCAACGCCCCCTGGTGACCATATTCATAAAGCAATGACCTTGAAACTAACCACATTCATAGAACATGTCAGCAGCAGCTTTTGTAATCGATTGTGATAACAAAATATGCCTCGTTACCAATTTAATATGGAAATACTAAGTTATTCTACTATTCAACGCCCCCTGGTGACCATATTCAAAACCCAATGTCCTTGAAACTCACAAAAATCGTTAAACATGTCATGAGCTACAACTTTGCAATTGGTCATGGTAACAAAATATGCCTAGGTACCAAGATAATAAGGAAATACTAAGTTATTCTACTATTCAATGCCCCCTAGTGACCATATAGAATAACTTATGTCCTTTTTTTATATATATATATATATATATATATATATGACTTTATTTGACAAAAAATTATAATGTTAAAGGTTTGCTCTGGTACAAAGTACATTAATAGCAACACCATAATAATAATTGTTCACAAGAACAATTGATCTGGACTATTAGGGGATGGTCCGTTTATGATGGCTAGTACCATCTTTGTACCACTGCCCCCTTTATCCACCCCGATCTTTGCCCATATTTCGTCATGAAATTCTGGGGTTTAACTGATTTTTCATCATCAGTTTTTCTACTGACTTTTGTATTAATAGCTCTATTGATGTTACAGAAACAAACGCTGATAATTGCTTTTCATGAGTTCTGCTATTAATTTACAGTTCTATTTCACCAGCTTCAATGAATGTAGACAGAAACAAACGCTGATAGGCCTAATTGCTTTTCATGAGTTCTGCTATTAATTTCCAGTTCTATTTCACCAGCTTCAATGAATGTAGACAGAAACAAACGCGCTAATAATTGCTTTTCATGAGTTCTGCTATTAATTTCCAGTTCTATTTCACCAGCTTCAATGAATGCAGACAGAAACAAACGCTGATAATTGCTTTTCATGAGTTCTGCATATTAATTTCCAGTTCTTATTCACCAGCTTCAATGAATGTAGAAAACGACTCTTGTCTGGCTGCAAGCTCGTCTAATATTTCGACTAGACGGAAAAATCTGAATATTGTAATGTTTCAAGATTTTTTTTTAAAGTTCAAGTACCTTATTCATCGGTAGTCTCAAATTTAATTTCAATTCTATTACTAGAGTACTAGCGCGGTTTTCTGCACAGTCTTGTTCGTATTCTTGATCTTGTGTGGTTACTGTGTCAACTACGATCGCGTGTATGCTGACACAGCCGCACCGTGCTATGAAAATGTAGGGAATTTAGAGTCCTGTTCAATGGTCAAAACGGTTTTATAAAAGGAAGGTCTACGAACAGTCAATTGGGCCTACTTGAAACCATGGATAACTGGACCAGATGGTTATTTGACTCTGGAAAATCGACTGTTAGGCCTTAATTAGTTCTTTGGATTTCGAAAAAGCTTTTGATTAGGTACTACATCAGCGATTACTAAACAAGCTATTAGGTAACGGTATCAATGATGGTGTCGCTTGAATGAGTCAGCAGTTTACTCCGAATGCAAACAAGTGGCCGAAATCAACAGAACTGTCTGACCTTGGATATAAGAAGATCTAACTAGTGGAGTCACACAAGGTAGTAATCTAAGTTTTCTTCTCTTCAATGTCCTGATTAATGATATACAGAGTTATCGAATGTACAGGACCGAGTAAATTTCCAAAAGACCTCCACCCGCATTTTGATACCTTGTCAACACAACAGCTTTTCTCTACTGTATCTGTTCAGCGTGTTTAGTTCATTAAGGCAGTGAAGGGCTAATGTGCCTAATGGTACGTGTTCTTGGACCCCACATATACTATACTTCTATACTTCTGAGATATGCTTGCAGCTGAACAGTACTTTTAACAAACCTTTGGCATCAATTCTATTGCATCATGACTCATAATAATGCGGTCACACCAGGCAGGACATCTAGTTTTCATATATGAGCAGCCATCATCTGTATCCTCACTGAATGGATAACTAGAAAAGAATTAGAAATCTATGTTTGCCGTGTCCACAAGAGGTCAAGACGCACCATGCTAACTTGGGGGTAGCCTGAAATGCTTGACAATCTGGTAATTGAATAATAGCAATAGTTAGGGGTCCTGAGACATAATGTCTACTTGGGGGTGGTTTGAAATGTTCACCAATTTCAAGGTCCATATGGTCGAAGACACTGCTTCTGACTAAATAGTAGTGAGTGGACCCTATTGTGTGTACTAATCACACCGCTTATGTATGTTTCAATGCACAAAATTATATTTTTCCAATTGTCACCAACTTTTCCTTTGCCGTACAAAATTAACCTCCAAACGAGGCTTAGTTTCTCTTCGGAACCTTCAAAACATTCAATGCAGTAATAAAATCTCTAACCCTATTGAATTTCATTGGGATCCGTTGCTTATTTATTAATTTCGTTATTTATTTAGTTTGATCACTTATTCATTTGTGGTTGAAATTTTTGTGTGGTTACTGTGTACAGTTTGTGGTAGTTCATAAGAACTGCACAGTTTGTGGTTTACACTGACTTTTTTTGAGAGGATCGGTAGATTGTCTCTGCAGGGTTCGTCGCTATCCCTGATTTTATTTCTTGTCTGTGCGAGTGGGGGATTTTCTTCTTTGACGTCACTGCTATCGCTACTACGGCACTGACGATCCCTTAAGGCTCTTTTGAGTCTAAAAATCAATGACCTTGAAACTCACCGATATAATACTAAATAGGACATGTCATGAGCTTCAACTTTGTGGTTTCAAAATATGCATGGCTACCAATAGTAAATAGACATCGGGTAACATCAAACAACATAACTCACATAATTGTGGCACTCCACTGGTTAACCACGGCCTGTGATAGCAGCAAAACAGGGATCAGTACCACAGGAGAATCAAGTCAAAGTTCATGTAAAGAACTTTATAGATGACCCGGTGCGTCTAAGCCATGGAGACCAGCTAGGTTTGGTCTAGTCCGTTTGAATTGATCCAAACATTAGAATTAACAAAGAGGAATCTTGATTTGCCGACAGAGGTGAAGTTAATGCAACAGAATACCCGTCTCTTCCCAAGGCCTACGAGCTGAAGTGTGTGCTGGATGCCCTGATAGTGACCGACTTGGATATACCTGAGGTGACAAAATGAGGATTGGTTGGTGTTATATGAGGCAACCTGGATATATTCTCAACAGGGAATATTGATGTCGGAAGAACTCTACTTGAACATTGCAATGACACTGGCACAAGTAAACCGATCTAACAAGTGTACACAACCTGATACAATGGTCTACGGGAGCATGGGCTAGATAATGGCGAAAAAAGCAGATGGAACCCTATGTCTTTATTACTGCCGACTCAATGACATCACAAGTGTACTCATTGAGTCTTTTTTTTGTAAAATTAGTGCACAGGCAAAGTAATTAGTGCACAGTGCGCAGGGAAAGTGCACTTCACAAAATAGTGTGGTTGGTAAGTATACTACAAGTGTACCAACCAATCCTTCAAAGGGGAACCGCAGTTCAATTTTTGTTTCACTTATTTATTAAGTATGAATATCAAATAAAACATACAAGCTAAAAAAGTTTTCTAATTTGCGTTTTTGAATAAAAGAGCGATTTGTTGAAATAGTGGGTGCTGCCATCTTCTGGCTAGCAGACGCAGTTCTTGCTTGAATCGTGTGAATGAAAATGCAAAATTTTGACGCACTGATTTATTTGTTTCATGTGCGTGAGTTCATTCAGTTTATCAAAATAGTGTTATTTAACGTTATCAAAGTGCGATATACAGACTTTGCAGCAATCATTTTACGTGATATTAAGGCAGATTTACAAGTGAGTAGCATTTATTCATTAAGCCCCGGCCTGTGACTCAATTCATTCACTTTATTTATGGTCTATAAGAAAGGAATGAAGAATGAAATGTTAGATGCATGACCTGAACATAGACATTATAACAATTATAAAGACAAAGAGAGGAATCCACCAAAACCCATACTAGACTAGTCTACTACTAGTTAGTGGAGCTGTAGTTCTTACATGATATTTTACTTTAACAGACCCGGCAGTTTTAGAAATGAACCGATTAAGTTTATAAATTTTACGACTAAAAAGATTCAGTGTGGTCGGGTTGGCAACAAGTTTGACATTTTAATGAATTCCCAATTTATTCTCAAACTACAGTAGATCAATTCTACTTGAACAATGTGAAAGTGAGTGATATTTATTAGCCAAATTGAAGTGCCAGTCTAGGTTCCCTCGTAGTATCAATCTAACGGCAATGCATTTCTAAATCACGCCGTAAGAGAAAGCGCGCGGATTGCGGCTACCCTGCTATGTAACCATCTCACCATAAACTGTAGGGTCAAGCAGTAACGCAAAAGAGACGCAGAGGTCAACAAGACGGATCCAACTCATAGGCAGGATCGTAGCGAGTAAGCCACGGCGGATGCAGACTTCGAATTCAAATATATACTGCACAATATTGGTCGACATGTATGGTGTTTTTTAATACGAATTAGAATTGTTTAAAATTCATCTGCATATTGATGCAAACGTTTTTTTCGGGCGTATGCATAATCAATTTTAGTTCAACAATTCTTTTTTTATAAAGAGAATATCCTTTATCTAAGGATTAACGGCTTCATTGATTTTGGTGAGCTTCACGTGTTACTAAACTGAGGGCGCTTTCATCACAGCTCCACAGTAAATACTGCAAACTACGATGCGCATTGACATGCAATTTGCAGCACAGTCCAGGAAAATGAAAAATCCTCGTAAATTTATATTTCTTCTTTTGTAGTTTTCTTATTGAAGAATTCTATATGTTGTATCAGTAATATAAAGCCTTCTTGTAAATTCGACAGCAAATTATGTACATTTCCGCGTTTACATTATCCGAGTTTACATTAGTACATCAAGATGAAGTCATCGCTAAAAATCCCCAAAAACGGCATAATTGCCAATTTACCCAATTAATCAATAGCCTTCAAACCATGCGCCACTTAGCTGCCATTATAACAGCCAACTTAATGCAGTCCTTAGCCCATGAATCATTTCACACTTGGGGAGATAGCGGTCAACATGAATTCAACACTCCATTTAATACAAATAGATTCAGCTGGGCTGAATCTAAAAATGACTTTTTTTCGAATTATGAATGGAAACGGGATAGGCCAACCTATCTTCGGCATGAAGTTTTTGGCAGAATATCAGAGAATCCGTGCTCCAAGTAATCAAAAAAGCCTAAGATGTCCCCCTTGATTGAATCCAGAAGTTTTCATGAAAACCTGTCTATTGATACGATCTCCATCACACACAACTGCACGGTCATTCATCATTAATATACATGGTAGTGGGTTTTCCCCACTGACTCAAATAGACACTCTCCACGTTCATGGTGGACGATTTCTATACACTGTGTAAGAAGTTTGTTAGACAATTCATTTTCGTAAATCGAATTATCTCAAGTTCACGATTTTACTGCAATTCTATCAAATTCACTGCTTTTCATCATTTGAATCATTTGCAGTATCCAGGAAAAATTTAACTAGGCCACGCGTGAGCCACAGTTTTCAAAAACATGCACAGATTAATACATCACATGGCAGCGAATCTAACGAGAACGTGTGTAAGAATGAATGACTCAACTCTATCATATCTGTTGTTATTACGAATGTGACTGAGCTGTCCAGTGAACTGTATATTTCCGAATTCAATACTATTAGTTATTCACGGTCTGTGACCGTCATATTCGCTGCATATAAATATCTGTGTATTAATAAATTGTGTGGCATTTTGTAAGATCAAACTGATTGTTGTACCGAGTTCTTGTTCTCTGGTCGTCTCTATCATCTAATACTACATTTTGGTGCCGTGACGCAGCGAAATTCCGGAAAATGCCACCCAAGGAAGGAGATCCAGAGAGCCAGACGGTGTGCAAACAAGGGTGTAGTAACAAAACAAGTAGAAAGATTCGACCTCAGCTCAAGTAGCGAACCTAACGTGCTGGAATTGGAATCTGCGAAATCGTTGAGTCGGAAGATTGCTGTTATTCATGATTTGGTTCTACAAATATTAGAGCTGGTGGATGAAACCGCATTGGAAGAGACAGTGAATGAGTTCCACTCATATCTGGAAGAGCTTGAGAAAAAGAAATTTTTGATTGGTAAGTCCATTCAAAAGTATGCTACACAATTTCACGAAAATGGAAAATTTAAAACAAAAATGCAACATAGTAGTCGTTTGCGGAAACTTGACTTGCCTCAATTCTCCGGTAAAATATTAGACTTTCGGCCCTTTTGGGATAGTTTTAAAGCCGCAATACACGATGATATACATCTAAGTGATGTTCAGAAGTTTACCTATAGGAGAGCGCAACTCGAGGGTGAGGCTATGCGGGCTATTGCTGGACTCTCGTTGACGTCTGATTATTATACAGCTGCCTAGAAATACTAAATAAGCGTTTCGCTCAGGATTCAAAAGTTGTGAATGCCTACATGGCTATCAGCTCAGCTGCCAAATTTTTATTTCGATACTGTTGATTGTGCAAATAATTCTTTCGTAAATGTCAGTTTGATCGAATACTTGTTACTGTATACATAAGGCTATGGATATTGATAGCTTTAATTCTTTGAAGATGAATTGCCTGTTGAGAGTGAAGGTTCGTTTATACAGATTTGTAAAACACGAATTTGCAGAGAATCAATGGGTGTTCGGTATTCAGAGTGAAGGGTTTGGTGATATTATTCATTTCTTACGTTCCAATTCGAAGCCACGACCAGTTTTGGTAAGACAGTTGAAACTTTTTTTGTCTGATGGCTTCCTTCGTTGCGGGGGGAGAATACAGAATGCTAGGCTTCCAGTGAAAATGAAGTACCCAACCCTGTTGCCGAGAACCCATCGATTCACGTTTTTGTATCTTCGTTATGCCCATTGTATTAAGGTAATGCATGAAGGTGTTAATGAAACAATAGCATTTGTTCGATAGAAATATTGGGTACCACAATTTCGTCCTCGTATTACCTCTTTGATACACCTCTTTGATACTCTTTGATGTGCCTTGTATTAAGGCTGGCACTGGTAAACCATTCACGCTACCCGATCAGGCTCCATCACCCTTTTCAGTAGTTGGTTTTGATTATACAGGCGCTTTAATGGTAAGAACTGAATCATCTGATGCAAAGGTTTATATCTGTCTTATTACATGCGCTATTACTAGAGCATTACATTTAGAACTTGTAAGAGTCTTGCAAGGGGAAAATTGTGATTTTGATAATCTTAATCTAAGTAATCCCATATCATAAAGAAAGTGATATTCATGTCATAAATCGTCATAAAAGTGTTTTTCTAATCTGAAATCAATATACTAGCCACTATCATCAGTTTTTAAAAAATGACGCATGCGCATTGACGACGAATGAAACGCAAATAGCGCTGAGTTGCCCGCACACGGGAGCACAGTTGGCGCTGCGTAAAAATAAATTGCCCATGGGCAAAGTGTCGTTTACCTTGAAAGCTAGAGGTTGTTTGGAGTAAGGGCATTGCTTGAAAAATCTGTTCAATTCGTGACTTCAAAGTTCCACAAGTTTACATTGTACTTTATCTTTCTTAAAGAATTATTTTGAGGTCAAATAAGACCAAAGATACATTTGGTTACGGTCCACGTCCAAAATTTTGTAGGGTACAGGTAGGCGTGGCAGGGAAATTATTTCATATTTTCCAAAAAAATATGTTTCACAATATGAAAAAAATATTCAAATAAGGCCATCCCAAAATAATTGTCTGTTTGCCGTAACACAGACTCAACTTTTCAACTTTTCAGGATGAGTTGGTAGGTAAGAAAAAATTTTTTTTGCTAAATTTTTGGGCAAAAAAAAACAAATATATCACCTTTTTACATGGAAACAATATCACAAAAATCATTTACGTTGTGAAAGGGAAATTTGTCTAATAGCGTAGATTTCGAGAATTATTCTAAAATTATAACTTCGTCCAGAGCGATCAATGTATTAATAGATTTTTGAAATCAAAACAGAACTCAGAACCTCAACCGAAACCTGTTGAAGATGGAATTGATCTATTCATTTCATTACCGTATATTGGTAACCCGTCAATCCTATTTGCCCGAAAATTAAAATATCTATTTAAAAGGAATTTTGAAATCAACTTGAAATGTGCATTCACTACGACCAAAATTAAGAATTTTTTCTCTTTGAAATGTGCTACCCCTAAATCGCTGAAGGCTAAAGTCATATATAAATTTAATTGTTTATGTGATATAAACACTTCCTATATTGGGAAAACTAAACGACATTTGGCCATCAGGATTAAGGAACACAGATCAAAGACTTCTGCGATTGGACAACATCTCGCAATTTGTCACACTTGTGATCAGGAATTCAGTAACAACAAATTCAAAATTCTAGACAAAGGATCATCTGATCTCGACTGTAAAATTAGGGAGGCCCTGTTTATTAAAGCGCAACGACCCTCTTTAAATCAACAATTATTTCAAAACGGCTCATCCTTTATCCTAAATGTATTCAAATAATTAGTTTGTTATTAAATACTTGGTTGGTAATTAGCTTAGAATTTAGCACTTGTAATTTTGTAACTTATGTTGTATATAAACCTGTAGTTTAATCATTTGATTCACTTGTATTTCACCTGATGAGGGGATATGATCCCGAAAACGTTCGTGTTAATAAACTGTATTTACTCATTAGAAAATGAGGTTTTTAATGTTATCGCTTCTATGGTTATTCGGATATTTGAACTCTCTTCCTAAGATCTATTTCTACTGTGCGAAACAGAGAGATGTGTACGTCAAAGACTTCCGCAAATGTGAAAAACTGTATCTCAAATGGACTAAACTACGCTTGGATTTATCTTACTTTCAAAGATGCATGGAATTACGAATCTGCCCGAAGTTTTTATTATTCAAACCTCCGAAACTGAGAGCGTATGCAAGTAATGATAATCTCAAACTCGAAATCTTGAAGAATCAAATCGAAAATGTTAAAACCGAATTATCTAAAACCAACAGTAAATTGAAGAAAATCAAATCCGATTTATGCGAGAAATTGACCTGGATTCAAACAATCATTTGGCTCACTAGACTTAACCAGAAAGGCAGGAAACTAACTTCGGAAACACAGCAACGTCATGAACGCAAGCTTTTAAACTTGTGGAAAGATCAGCGTCACCCAGCACCGGATTGCTTAATCAATAGATCAAATTATCAACTATCCCTAGAAGAAACTGAGATACTACGTTACGGCTTAAAGCATCACATTCTTCCGAAAAATATCAACGAAATCGACCTTAAATCACGTATTGAAAAAACTGTTTACCACAAAAATAGGACTATATCTGGCGGCGAACCGAATGTGAATAACTCTTTCCTTGAAAGTATTAGACATGCGACCATCTCATTTATCAACAGCGCTAAATCAGTATGTGGCTCGACCTGGAACCGACGTTTCTACCGTACGATTGAAAAACTTCGAAAAAACTAGGACATTAAGATCTGCTCATTTGACAAAGGCAACGGCATTGTTATTTTGGACTCTAACGAATATTTCGATAAATTAGATAAAATTGTATTTGATAAAAGTAAATTTACTGAAATCAAAAATGTGAGAAAGAATCACCCTGTCATATCTAATGAAACCAAAATCTGCGGATTTCTGAGAAAACATGTGAAACAGTATGTAAGTTCAGAAATATTTGATTCTATCTACCCAAGCGGTAGCCAACCTGGTAAATTATATGGTTTGTGCAAAGTGCATAAAGATAACTTTCCATTTCGACCCGTTGTATCAATGATCGACACTGCTGAATATAACCTGGCCAAATATCTCGATAAAATCATTAAACCACATATACCGTCTAAATTCATGTTAAATAGCACTTGGGAGTTCCTTAAAAAACTGAAACAATTCGTTTTTAAACCTTCTGATATTCTAATAAGTTTTGATGTAGAGTCACTTTTCACTAATGTTCCATTGAAAGAAACCATTGATATAGTTTCCGATTATATATATGCTTCCGACTCTAAACCTACATATGATCAGGCTACATTCAAAGAATTACTTAAAATCGCAACTTCGGGTTTGTTTATGTACAATGATCGTATTTTCAAGCAAGTTGATGGGGTCACCATGGGCAGCCCCTTAGGCCCAACCTTAGCGAACTTTTGTCTTGCCCATTTTGAAAACTTGCTCCTCTCCAAAACTAATTACAAACCGACATTATACCTGAGATACGTGGACGATATTTTCGGCATATTTCGAAATGTATCCAGTTATAGACTATTTTTTGAAGAATTGAATCGCCTCCATTCTAACCTTAAATTCACTTTTGAACTAGGTCCTAATCTATTACCTTTTCTCGATACCGAAATACAAATTCCGTTAGAAACCGGTAGTGACTTTATATCTCGAGTGTACAGGAAAGCTTCCAACACAGGCCTACTTTTGAACTTCAACGCCATGTGTCCGTATAAATGGAAAATAGGACTCATCAATACCATGCTTTTTCGTGCCTACAATATTTGCAGTGATTGGACCATCTTTTCAGAATCAGGAATTCAGTAACAACAAATTCAAAATTCTAGACAAAGGATCATCTGATCTCGACTGTAAAATTAGGGAGGCCCTGTTTATTAAAGCGCAACGACCCTCTTTAAATCAACAATTATTTCAAAACGGCTCATCCTTTATCCTAAATGTATTCAAATAATTAGTTTGTTATTAAATACTTGGTTGGTAATTAGCTTAGAATTTAGCACTTGTAATTTTGTAACTTATGTTGTATATAAACCTGTAGTTTAATCATTTGATTCACTTGTATTTCACCTGATGAGGGGATATGATCCCGAAAACGTTCGTGTTAATAAACTGTATTTACTCATTAGAAAATGAGGTTTTTAATGTTATCGCTTCTATGGTTATTCGGATATTTGAACTCTCTTCCTAAGATCTATTTCTACTGTGCGAAACAGAGAGATGTGTACGTCAAAGACTTCCGCAAATGTGAAAAACTGTATCTCAAATGGACTAAACTACGCTTGGATTTATCTTACTTTCAAAGATGCATGGAATTACGAATCTGCCCGAAGTTTTTATTATTCAAACCTCCGAAACTGAGAGCGTATGCAAGTAATGATAATCTCAAACTCGAAATCTTGAAGAATCAAATCGAAAATGTTAAAACCGAATTATCTAAAACCAACAGTAAATTGAAGAAAATCAAATCCGATTTATGCGAGAAATTGACCTGGATTCAAACAATCATTTGGCTCACTAGACTTAACCAGAAAGGCAGGAAACTAACTTCGGAAACACAGCAACGTCATGAACGCAAGCTTTTAAACTTGTGGAAAGATCAGCGTCACCCAGCACCGGATTGCTTAATCAATAGATCAAATTATCAACTATCCCTAGAAGAAACTGAGATACTACGTTACGGCTTAAAGCATCACATTCTTCCGAAAAATATCAACGAAATCGACCTTAAATCACGTATTGAAAAAACTGTTTACCACAAAAATAGGACTATATCTGGCGGCGAACCGAATGTGAATAACTCTTTCCTTGAAAGTATTAGACATGCGACCATCTCATTTATCAACAGCGCTAAATCAGTATGTGGCTCGACCTGGAACCGACGTTTCTACCGTACGATTGAAAAACTTCGAAAAAACTAGGACATTAAGATCTGCTCATTTGACAAAGGCAACGGCATTGTTATTTTGGACTCTAACGAATATTTCGATAAATTAGATAAAATTGTATTTGATAAAAGTAAATTTACTGAAATCAAAAATGTGAGAAAGAATCACCCTGTCATATCTAATGAAACCAAAATCTGCGGATTTCTGAGAAAACATGTGAAACAGTATGTAAGTTCAGAAATATTTGATTCTATCTACCCAAGCGGTAGCCAACCTGGTAAATTATATGGTTTGTGCAAAGTGCATAAAGATAACTTTCCATTTCGACCCGTTGTATCAATGATCGACACTGCTGAATATAACCTGGCCAAATATCTCGATAAAATCATTAAACCACATATACCGTCTAAATTCATGTTAAATAGCACTTGGGAGTTCCTTAAAAAACTGAAACAATTCGTTTTTAAACCTTCTGATATTCTAATAAGTTTTGATGTAGAGTCACTTTTCACTAATGTTCCATTGAAAGAAACCATT
The DNA here is from genome assembly GCF_964204645.1 of Tubulanus polymorphus. Taxonomy (NCBI): domain Eukaryota; kingdom Metazoa; phylum Nemertea; class Palaeonemertea; order Tubulaniformes; family Tubulanidae; genus Tubulanus; species Tubulanus polymorphus. The sequence goes on from NC_134026.1 coordinate 13,546,776, forward strand.
GATATAGTTTCCGATTATATATATGCTTCCGACTCTAAACCTACATATGATCAGGCTACATTCAAAGAATTACTTAAAATCGCAACTTCGGGTTTGTTTATGTACAATGATCGTATTTTCAAGCAAGTTGATGGGGTCACCATGGGCAGCCCCTTAGGCCCAACCTTAGCGAACTTTTGTCTTGCCCATTTTGAAAACTTGCTCCTCTCCAAAACTAATTACAAACCGACATTATACCTGAGATACGTGGACGATATTTTCGGCATATTTCGAAATGTATCCAGTTATAGACTATTTTTTGAAGAATTGAATCGCCTCCATTCTAACCTTAAATTCACTTTTGAACTAGGTCCTAATCTATTACCTTTTCTCGATACCGAAATACAAATTCCGTTAGAAACCGGTAGTGACTTTATATCTCGAGTGTACAGGAAAGCTTCCAACACAGGCCTACTTTTGAACTTCAACGCCATGTGTCCGTATAAATGGAAAATAGGACTCATCAATACCATGCTTTTTCGTGCCTACAATATTTGCAGTGATTGGACCATCTTTTCAGAAGAAATCAATTTCTTGAAAAATCTGTTTAAATCTAATGCGTTTCCTATTCATGTCATCGATCAATGTATTAATAGATTTTTGAAATCAAAACAGAACTCAGAACCTCAACCGAAACCTGTTGAAGATGGAATTGATCTATTCATTTCATTACCGTATATTGGTAACCCGTCAATCCTATTTGCCCGAAAATTAAAATATCTATTTAAAAGGAATTTTGAAATCAACTTGAAATGTGCATTCACTACGACCAAAATTAAGAATTTTTTCTCTTTGAAATGTGCTACCCCTAAATCGCTGAAGGCTAAAGTCATATATAAATTTAATTGTTTATGTGATATAAACACTTCCTATATTGGGAAAACTAAACGACATTTGGCCATCAGGATTAAGGAACACAGATCAAAGACTTCTGCGATTGGACAACATCTCGCAATTTGTCACACTTGTGATCAGGAATTCAGTAACAACAAATTCAAAATTCTAGACAAAGGTTCATCTGATCTCGACTGTAAAATTAGGGAGGCCCTGTTTATTAAAGCGCAACGACCCTCTTTAAATCAACAATTATTTCAAAACGGCTCATCCTTTATCCTAAATGTATTCAAATAATTAGTTTGTAATTAAATACTTGGTTTGTAATTAGCTTAGAATTTAGCACTTGTAATTTTGTAACTTATGTTGTATATAAACCTGTAGTTTAATCATTTGATTCACTTGTATTTCACCTGATGAGGGGATATGATCCCGAAAACGTTCGTGTTAATAAACTGTATTCACTCATTAGAAAATGAGGTTTTTAATGTTATCGCTTCTATGGTTATTCGGATATTTGAACTCTCTTCCTAAGATCATTGCAATTTTATACGCGAGAGCTAAGAATTTTCCCGCCAAAAACAGGTTTTCGTAGAATATTTACTCAGTTGACCATGTACATCGACGGAGGTTCGCCATGTTTTCAATCGCATCGTTTATACGTCGTTTAAGCCGAGAACCAATGAAACAAATGCTCACATAAAAAAACGTATCGCGATTTTACATGAATTGGCTCAATGCCAACCTCATATTGCTGACAAAGGTAAACCAAAAAATCAAACATGATAGATATTTTGCGAACGACAAAATGCGTGTTGGAAATAGTAATAACTGAATATATATATATATATACCGGGTATATATGTATTATGTTCAATGTATTGTAGATTGTAATATCCTGTAATCCTTATTATAAAGCGAACAACCGAACAACCTGTACTGCCTGTTTATGCTTGTTTGTTCAATTTACTATTCAGCGGATTCTGTAACTATAAAAGGGGAAATAAAGTCAAAACTGAGTTAGTTCACTATGAGAAATACGCCTCATTGTTAGTACTGTCAGAGTGAGCTGTCGTCTCTAAGTTTGGATCGAACCTGGTATATCCGAAATTTGGTGCCGTGACCAGGATCGAAGATGTCTACAGACACAGCAACCACAGATTTGGCTCCTTTGAAAAAATCGAGAGGGGGTCACCGCGGCCAGGTGACGAAGACGATATTAAAAGCTGAATCTTTGGTATTGGCAGAAGGTCTTACAGTATCCAAGCTCGACGAAATCGGATCCAGCATTGAGTCAATTAGAAGGCAGCTGTCGAAGATAAGAATTCTAGATGAATCAATCCAGAACCTAACCGACATAGAAAAACTACAAGAAGAAGTAGAGGAGGCCGAAGAATTCATAGAAGATAGTAAAAAGAATTAGCTGCTTGGGTAAGACACGCTTATGTCTGGGATCAACGTTAGATCCAACTACTAGAGAATTCAAAAATAGCAGTTATGTAAATCGTTGTTTGCCTAAATTGATATTGAAAAAGTTTCTTGGCAACATCAATGACTTTCCCGAATTCTGGGATGGTTATTGTTCGGCTATACACAACGCTACAGGCATGAGCGATGCAGAAAAATTCAATTATTTACGTATTCTACTGGAAGGGTAACCAGCTAGGGCTATTTCCGGTTTGACCTTGACGTCAGCTAATTACGACGTAGCAGTAGGCATTTTAATCGAGAGATACGGCCAGGAGTATAAAATCATCAATTCATATATGAATACAATGATTGAACTTAATCCACCAAATTCTAATAAGCAATCATTACGAGAATACAGCCATTCGATTGAAAAGTGTATCCGTGGATTGGAGGCCATTGGACATGGTCCCGAAACATAGTCAAGATTATTAGTACCAATCATTGTTAAGAAATTACCAAAAAAAAGTCTTAGAAAATATTGCGCGCCAAAACGGAGGCAACTTGGACATGACTCTTGCTCGTTACAGTATTATCTACAAACCGAAATTAATGTATTATGTCCAGGCAAGGAGTCAACTACTATCACTAAAAATTCTGTTTCAACGTTACCGACTGCGTCATTTGCCGTTAATTCGACCAGTGTTAAAGAACGTCATTGCGTTTACTGTGGTGAAACTCATAATCCTACAGATTGGGGGAAAGTTACCGACCCCAAGAAACGGGTATCAATAATTAAATCGAAACGTTTGTCTTTCAATTGTCTAGGTCCTCACATTGTTAGCAGGTGCTCATCAAAATTTAGATGTAAAAAATGTAAGAATAAACATCACTCCAGTTTATGCGAGTATAGAAATGTCGATCGTCTTCAGTCTAATGAAAAAAAAGATGAAACGGTCGAATCGGGTGCAGAATTAAAACAAGAGTCTGCATCCGTAGTACTTTCTGAGGAGAGCAAGGTCTATCACATTTCTGCAAATAAAACCATTTTGCTTAAAACTGCAGTAGCTAATGTTTACAGCCCGATATCCAACGTACAATGTGCAGCAAACCTGCTCTTCGATGAAGGTTCTACCGCGTTCTTTTGTTACTGAAGATTTGACTAAACAATTGCAATTAGTACCTATTCGATCAGGAAATGTAGATATCTCTACCTTTGGAGGTACGAAACAGGGTCATCGAAAGATGGACGTTGTTAGATTGTCGATCCAAGCGTTATCGGGTGAAAACATTTCAATTGATGCGTTAGTCTGTCCTAAAATAGCGTCATCATTAGTTAATTGCATTCATTCAGCGGTTGAAAAATATCCATATTTACAGGGTTTGAAGTTTGCCAGTCCTGCAGTTAATTCTAACTCTTTCAATGTTTCAATGCTCATAGGTGTTGATAAATATTGGTCATTTGTAGGCGGTCAAGTGATTCGAGGACATGGACCTACCGCAGTTTTGTCAAAATTAGGCTATTCATTATCAGGGCCGCTGAATGAGCGTAATTCTAACTCAAATTATTTGATAATTATACTGTTTCTTAAGCGAGGACACGATCTATGGTTCGAAAATTGAACCCTGAATTACGAAACACTTATGACAATATTATCCGAGATCAAGTCAATAGAGGGTTCATTGAGTTAGTTGAAGAAAGTGACCCTCTAATGAGGCCGTGCCATTATATCCCTCATCACCCGGTCATCAAGAATAGTGCTACCACACCAATTAGAGTGGTTTATAATTGAAGTTGTTGTGTTGGCGGTAAACCGAGTTCGAACGATTGTCTTCACAGAGGACCGTGCTTGATTAACGATTTACGCTCAATCCTGCATCGGTTCAGGCTGAGTAAGCATGCTTTTTGTTCTGATATTGAAAAAGCATTCTTGCACGTAATCCTTCATGAGGACGATCGAGATTTTGTTCGTTTCCTGTGGCTTTCTGATCCAACAGATCAGGAAAGTGCTTTTCAAATACACAGGTTCAAAGTTGTTCTCTTTGGGGCGACTAGCTCACCATTTATACTTAACGCAACGCTTAACTATCACTTAGAACAAAATCCTGGAGAGGTATCTAGTGACATACGTCGAAATATCTATATTGACAACATAATTTCTGGTTGCGATTCCAATGACTGTTTGAGTAATTATTTCAGTACTTCACGTTCACTATTGCTAGATGCGGGTTTTAATTTACATGAATGGGTTTCTAACAGTGAGAATTTGCGGATTCTAGCACATTCTGATAATGTACTAAGTGAGAAACAGATTATCAAACTACTGGGTATTATTTGGGATGCTTACACTGATAATTTGAAGTTAGCGACTCGTGAACTTCTGGTTGATGATTTAGTTTCAAAGCGTAAAATTGTTCGAAACGCAGCTAAAGTATTCGATCCACTAGGTTTTTTTGGGCAAGTCACTGTATCGAGCAAAATATTCATTCAAAAACTATGGAAGGGTCAATATGACTGGGACCAAACCCTACCCATAGCATTACGGGATGAATGGAGAATCATTAATGCTAATTTAGTTAAAATATTTGCGATTTCATTACCGCGTCGATATAATGAATCTATGAATACAGATAAACTAGGGGTCCAGGGACACCATGCCCACTAGGGAAATGGTTTCAAATACTCAACAATCTATCAATTTCAATATTCAACGCCCCCTGGTGACCATTTACAAAAACCAACGACCTTGAAACTCACCACAATCATAGAACATGTCAGCAGCTACGATTTTGTAATTGATTGTGATAACAAAATATGCCTCGTTACCAATTTAATATGGAAATACTAAGTCATTCTACTATTCAACGCCCCCTGGTGACCATATTCAAAACCCAATGACCTCGAAACTCACCGCAATCATAGAACATGTCATGAACTACAACTTTGCAATTGATCATGGTAACAAAATATGCCTAGGTACCAATATAATAAGGAAATACTAAGTTATTCTACTATTCAACACCCCCTGGTGACCATATAGAAAAACTAATGTCCTTAAAACTCGCAACAATCATAGATGATGTCATGAGCTACAACTTTCCAATTGATTGTGGTTACAAAATATGCATAGGTACGCATTTAATATAGAAATACTAAGATATTGTATTATTCAACGCCCCCTGGTGGCCATATACGAAATCCAATTACCTTGAAACTCGCCACAATCATAGAACACGTTATGAGCTACAACTTTCTAATTGATTGTGGTAGCAAAATACGCTTAGGTATCAATATAATGTGGAAAAACTTTTTCCCACTTATGCATGAGTACTGGTGACACAAAGATGGCCGCCAATTGCGTCATAATTGGCTGATGAAAAATACCTGTCTCAGGTATAAAACATCCCTTTCCAAAGAATACCCATCACAAATTGCAATGAGAAATGGCAAACCAGTAGGAAGCTACAGGACTCAGAATTCGGGCCAAAATTAACATTTTTGGGCACTAAAAAGGTCATAGGACGGCCATCTTGAGTCCGACCGACCCAGATGGGCCCTGGGGGGATTCACATATATCCGAAAGATCAAGGTAATTGATCAAAGCGTCTTCAAAATTTCCCTCAAAAAGTTCAAAAATGTGTAAAAAGTGCTGATTTTGGCGAACAACAATGGCTGCTAGTCGGCCATCTTGATTCTGACAGGGCCAGTTTTTGGTCTGAAGATGTGTCTAGGGTAGATACATGTATAACCCAAATATCAAGACGTTACCTTGAAGCGTCTTCAAAACTTCCCAAAATAACTGGATTCCGTCTACGGACGGACGGACGACGGACGAAAAGTGAACGCAATAGCCCGCTGGGACTAAGTCCCAAGTGGGCTAAAAACCTAAACCACGGACTAGATAACAAAGTTCGTTCCACAATTATTTGCACAACTTCAGGACGAACCTCTAGACCAATAAACAAACTGTATCCGCTAGAGATCAACAGTGAAAGCGAGTTGGAGGAGACCGTCATCATTCCCAAAGTGGTTCCAGATAGAGCGACGAGATGCAGTTCGAGACGTGCAGCAAAAATCGCCTCTGATAGGATAAAAGCCATCGTTTGCGGCGGGGAGGATGTTGGAAATAGTAATAACTGAATATATGTATGTATATATATATATATATATATATACACGGGAGACACGAAGACGCTATGTTTTCTGACTATACGTACTACTACTAGTGGCTATAAATAGACGTAGCCTACACGTACAAATGAGGTCACGTCACACAGGTGCACGGCTATCGCCGAAAGATCGATAATTGTAACAGAAGGAAATTATACACTTGCTAAACGTCAGTAATAGAATCTAAATGTAAAACGAAATAAATGTTGTCTGGTCTGCGGCGCTCTTACGGCAACTGGTACCAACAAACTTTCGAATAAACCCTACCCCCCATCCGGAATTCATCCGGAATTCCGTATAAATCCGGAAAACTTTCCTCCCTGCACATGGTTGTTTACAGACTTTTGGACTACGTTTATTCGACTACTAATTGCCGGATTGAAAAAGACTAGTTTTGTACGATGGATATTATCGAGATTGGAACAATATACGATCAGCTGTGTTGATAAGCGTGTGCATTGATCCTCTAGTGACCTTTCTTCTGTTGGATAGCGATTGGACTGATTATTGAATAGTTTTCATGATTCTATTTCTATATTTTCAATATTTCAAATAAAAGTCTTTTGTCATTCTAAAAATAATTTTTGTTGTTGAAAATCCTCTGCCTTCAAGAAACTGTTGTTGCCACAATGAACTATAATTAACCAGTGATCACGGCAAGCTTAACCTGTATACTTCAAGAAAGGCCTGGAAATGACTCCAAGAATTGAATATTTGATGATTAAAATATCTTTTGGATGGATGGGTAGAAGAAAAAGAAAATATATAACGGACAATTGATGTATCTTATTGAATGTTTTTTTCATTTCAATGGAATATTTCAGAATATAAGATTTTTTGAATGAAATGAATATTGACTCAGCCAAAGGCATAGTCTCGAATGAACCAGCATGCATGTCGACCAACAAATCTCGACCGACAAGCTCGCTCATGAAGGGTCAGAGTTTGGTAGATCCAGCAGGTGATAAATTTGATGTTTTAAGTACCTAATTCGGAACATTTAGTTCTATTTGATAGAATATTCCACAAGAGTCTTTCGATTAATATGATTATGAGTCAGACGGCATCTGGCTCGATCCCGCAGCAGGCACTGGCTATGGCAATAACTGCTCTTGGACGGTCAATCATGGGATCCTTTTAATTGAGCGGGTGACCGGTGACAAATCTAGAATCAGCTGCAGCACAACAACAAATCTGGCAACTGCCTGTAAATCGAATACATTTCTTTCCTCTTCAATATAAATCTGCAAAATACGATACAGGTACAAATAAATGAAAAGCTTAAAATAAAAAGACAGGAATTCTATATTCTCAAATTTCGCACATAACGTACCTCAGAAAGCAGCGATTTGAACGCTGTGATGATACAGCAGAGCCCCTCATAGTTCATGAGTTGTCTTAAATCAGGAGGTGATTCATACGAAATGCGCATTTCATTTTGTGATTTTGCCCTGAAAGTTACGCTCGTTGCTTGGGAAAATTGTTAATATTGAGGGCCTTATGGGCGTAAGGCCAACCAATAACTTGTTGCCTTGAAGAAATTACGCTAAACTGTATCTAAAGTAGAAAGCAAATATTTTGATGGGTGGCATTGAAACGTGTTTCCAATAAAATTAAATTTACTTGGATTTGGAATAAAAATTTTATTATCTCAAATCGTCTATAAAAAGCACCATAACGCACTTAAATTGATGAATAAGTCAACTACATCAACATAATAAGTAAGTTAATACATGGCAACCGTCTTCAAAAATTAGGAGAATATAAATCGGAAAATGAAGCGTAAAAAATGTTAGGAACTTGTACAAAATTTTCAGACGAGTGTCACTTTATATATCACATGAAAAGAAATGGAACCACGAAAGCATACATTTTCAGAAACTAGATACCAATATCTAGTTCGTCACATTTTATTTTTTTTTAATAAGGCCGACCATATGGACAGAAATCGCACTTTTGTTGCCGAAAAAGCCAAGAATTTTACTTCCGGGTTCCTAAAATGCAAATTGACGCTATTGTAGAATGTTGATCGAAATTCCGAAATTCTACGAACTAGTGGTGAATGTTGGCTCAAGATTTAATCAAGTTAGGTTCGGATCCCACGTTTACGGGTCCGTATCTCTAAACACTAGAACAAAATAAGAGCCCCAAGTGGCACTATGGCCAGCCTGTCAGCTTTTCATAAAATAGCAAATGATGATGCATTCTGTGGGTTAAATTTGTTAAAATGCACTCCCAGCTCAGAGTCAATACCTTATTAGACTGGTTGCCTGTCCCATTCAATATGGCCCGTCCGCCATCTTCCGCGGATTTTAGGGATCCAATCAGATTTCAGTATTTCATCACGTGAACAATGTAACATGGCGCTTACACTGTGTCTCGATTTACGTTCCATGGACCTCTTTAAAGTCATTTTTTATACCAATGAAGAAAGAAATTCCGTTAAAACTGCCAGGTAACGCTTCTGCAGGCACTTGTTTAGCGTGTGGTACCGAAAATATCGGTATTCAATTCAGGATGGCTGCGTGACAGCGCCGTCGAAACCCACCGGTCGTCAATCAGCAATTTGGACTGGTGGATGGAAACAACAATACATACAATGCTACTATACCACTACTGACATACTGAACCTTGCAGCAGAGGCTACTTGTTTGTTCACTCGAGGCGATTGATTGATTGTTCTTAATGTGACATTGGACATCAGCAGTTGATCCAGTGAAAATAATGACATCAACAAGGTAACATCATCGTCATCGTCATCGTCATCGTCATCGTCATCGTCATCATCATCAGTTACATCAGCAAGCGCCGTTGCGCCAAGATGTTGTGTACTTAATTTCTCCACTGCTCACGATCTGATAAACTGATGAGGTTTAAAGAGCTGGATTCTGTGAATAACTGCACTAGCTGGCCTTCAATTTGAATTGTGATTGGATTATCTGTCCGGTCGAGACATGGTCTTTATGATTCTAAAGACACTATCATTCAAATCGGGGATATCAGGATCGTCCCAATTTGTGAATGAAAAAAAAAACTACTGTTCTATGTCATGAAGTACGTAGTCTCATTGCTTATTCTCTTGTCAGGGGCTGAACAAGATTTTGTACCAGAAGTGAACAATAAATATTGAATTCAGTGAAAAAGAATTGGTTGTGATGAATTTTATAATCGATTTCTAGCAAAGTCAACATTGACATTGTGTGGTCCATGAGGAGAAAGGATATTGCGAATTTCCAGTGTGATCTGAGTAACTTGTCTTGACCAAGTCTCTTAATTTGACTGTCCCAACTTGCTGTCTGTATCAGGAAATCAGTAGGCTGAGGTGGATCCAAATATCTGATCTTACAAAGCACTAAGGAGTTCAACAATTGTAAACTTTATTCAGATACTAAATATAGTCAACTGTATTAAAACATCAATTCACTAAATACATCTCAGAAAGGATGTCCCCTGTTCCTTAAGAATGTTCTGTATTCAGTGACGGTCGCGGCAGAGCTCACCTCGCATTAGATTTCGATCCTTGTTAGTTTGTATTCCGAGTACCAGGTAAATAATCAGCGGATTTATCTGATACTTACAGCAATTAATGTCTTTCGGTCCATTGTAAAGGGCAATTTTGATATCGCTCGAAGCTAAGCAAATTCGAAGAGATGCCATCTTAAGCAGGAAGTAACTTGCTACTTTACATGTTTGACCTTATTTGACATGCATCGAAAATGTAAAATGGAGGATGGGCACAACCGGTCTCTAATTGAAGATAGAGACCGGTAACCAGTCTAAAGTGAGAATACAACCCAAGTTGAAATATAGTTGCATCTAAAATCCGAACTCCGCTGCGACTGAAACGCTGATGTGTTAGTTAATTAGATGGCGCCAGCTACCGGTGCAGAAATAATCAAGGCTCGAATTTATCCTTTTTTTCACCAGGTTTTTGAACTGATCAAAACAGTAAGCTCATATCGAAGATAGAGACCGGTAACCAGTCTAATACATAATAATTTACACAATACAATCGTAGAATACAAAAGTAGTACAGACAGCGACTGGATCTGGCAGGAACAAATACCTCAGATAAATCTTTTCCCTTGGGTCTTATTGATTTTAATGCGGAATAGAATTGAATTTTCTGAAATTTGCTCAAAACAAAATTGAATTGGATTTGATGTTTTTATTTGTTTAATAAAGTAAAATTGAATTAGATTTGATATTTTTTGCGGAATAAAATTTGATTGAATTTGTAGTTGGAGCACATGGCTAATTAGTATATCAAGGTCATCTATCCAATTTAAGAAAAAGCTTTTTTCCCGGACTTTGCACAATGGTCAATGATATTTTCTGTAGTGCTAATACAAATATTCCTCCCAAAACCCAAATCAACTCAAGCTTTCACAGAAATCGATCTTGAAATACAATTTTAGATCTTTAAATAAAACCTGGAAGTAAAACGGTAGACAATATACCGCGGGTTAATGTGCACACCTGCTGATTTCTGCGGCTAAGCCAATCATAGAGGAGTCTTTGCTATTTGATTGGCTTTTCAAAACCAATATTTTTGCGATCATATATTCGCGAAAAAGCTCATATAAATTTCAGCGAGGCCCTCTTTCAAAATTCAGCTACGTAGAGTTTGGAGAATGGATAATGCTTTAATGAATGATATGTATGAATATATGCTCAGTTGCACAATAAAAGAGCCTTTGCTCTGGAAACCATGTCATTTAAATTCGCTCCATTTGTATAGTAATAGGCTCAGCCAACGGTTGGCCTAATGACACGAAGCTCAGTGCGCATTATCAATTAATACGACCAATAATTAAAGTTGGCAAGATTCGTATTGTCTGTACGCACATGAGTTACTCCTTGAAAATGGTTTAAAACCGAAAATTTGGGCTTTTAATTTATTTCTATGGTTTCGATTTTTTAAAAACTTTTTCGATTTTGAAAAAAAGCTTTTCCAATCTTGTGATTGTGGGATTTATATTTTGATATCTCTTCTAGTTTTTGTTTTATGAATCTCTCAAAAACACAGAAACCCTGGCATAGCACAGCATTTCTTGAAAAATTGTTATAGTTAATAGCATCAAAAATATGCCATCAGTCGGCCATCATTGTTCTGAGTGTGTCAGTTTTTAACTGAAGATATGTCTAGGGCAGATACCAAATATAAACCAAATATCAAGACCATCAAAAGAATCATCTTCAAAACTTTGCAATATAACTTTTACGGATGGACGAATGGACAGACGGATGAAAAGAACACAATAGCCTGTTAGGACTTAAGTCCCAAGTGGGCTTACAAAATATCTAAATCTTGATATCAAATGTATAAATTATCAAAAGTAAGGATTCCATAGAATTTACAGATCTAGTGAAAGTGAAGTCAACATAATGTTCAATGTTTTTAAAAAAGATGTCAGTTAAGTTTCAGTTCACATGAAACAAATGTTATGTTTTTTATCAATCTGTTTTTGAATTCACAGCATAAAGAAACCATCAAATGTAAACATTGTGTATAGCCAGACGTGATTACTCCATGGCATCCCACAGGCCTGACGCTCTGTAACACTTATACTCAAGACACAATGCTCTGCATATCAAGAATTCTTAAACATATGCCATGTATAAAAGGGAGTGAACGCTATCCTTTTTTTATAGATGTACATACCTTGGTGGAAAATCCAATTCAAACTCGTGAACTCTATCTCTGAAGTAATCAAGCTCATTGTCATATTCATGTAACTGGAAATTAAGAAAATAAAACCAAATTTATTGCTTCATATCCTACTCATGTACTACATAAACTGCGCATCGTGTACTGAGTATTGTAAAGATTTCTTGGGTTCGTAGATTTCCCTAAGTATGTGCATTATCTGTGTAATAACATAGTGATGTAACGACATGTGGGCCTGTACAGTTTGGGGTTTCTCTGCAGCGGTATACAAATAAATATTATCATTATTTCCTGAGGGAAATCAATTTCCAGCAAAATCTTCTATTGTTTATGTTTTGTAACAAAGCTTTTTCAAGCACAAAAATAATGAATAGTGGCAACCAACGTGCAGGTTTTCTTCTGGTAAAAATAGCGGCACACTAAAGAACTGGTATACAAAATTTTGTAGAACTGTCTTCATCAGTTCCATTTGAATTTCTTAGGAGCGCCACCAAGTATTAACAAGAGGCCCACGGGCCTTATACCTTCATGACGCAGTAGAAGATGAATGGTTCAGTATTCAAAGTCTTACAGAAAGATTGACACTGTAACGATGTAACAAGTTTTAAAATAGTTAAGATGGTATAGGCTATGTGGCGATAATGTTCATTTTCTGTTAATATATCCTTACATGAAAAGACAAGCCCATTTTAGTTGCCCCAAAGATCACACTACATGAAAAAATGCATCAAGAATTGGTGTAGGCATCGTGCTGAAAAGAAATCCAAGATGGATGGCAATCCTGGTGGCCATCTTGAACTCAATTTTCGGTAAGGGGTAGACATTTCACCTACCAAAATTCTTACACCTAGTATCATGAAAATGCATCAAGAATTGCAGGCTGTTTCGTGCTAGAAATTCAAGATGGCTGACCTGGCGGCCATATTTGAAAGCCGATGACCTCCAAATACTAAAGACATGGACAGCTTACCTACCCTGATACTCACATCAAATTTTGTGATAATCCATCAAGAATTGCAAGCTGCATAGTGCAAACAAGAAATTCAAGATGGCCACCCCAATGGCAGCCATATTTGATCACCAATGACATTTTTTTATAATAGGGGTGGACATCTCACCAAACCCAATCTTCAAGCTTATTTTCGAAAAGATTCATCGCAAATTACACTGTGTCGAATAACTGTGTCAAATTCAATTCAATTCCGAGGGCCTGGCTTAGGCCTATACAATAGGAGTCAATTAAAATTCGACTTTTTGAAAAACGAGCACAGATGCCTATTCAAATCACATGTAATTAAAAGATTCAGTGCTTGTTAGTTAGATGTCCCTATTTTCATCGCGCACGTGGTAAAATTATTGTTTACATCGAACGTCTTCAACAGCTGATACAACCGCACCCGCGTCGGTCAATCATCTTCATTGATTCATATACTAAAATGTTCACTATGAAAAAATATGCGGTAAATCAATCCGGAACTTTTCAGTAGAATGTTAGACACTAGGTACCATTCTTTAAAGGTTTATTTGTTGTATGTCATTAACAATCAGTTATATAATACTTTATTCATAACTTTGAAGCAGCGCACCGGCAGCGAACGCTCAAGCAAGGTCAGTCACGTAGGCCAACGATAACACGAAACAAACCACGGTTTTGCCGGTTAAGAGCGTCTCTTCACATAAATAAGAGGGACTGTAATGGACCATTTGTTGACACTTAATAAACTTCGTATGGATACAATCAAGATAATTCCACCCTATAATTCCACTATTCAACGATCGACGTGCAGCTTTTAAACAAGGTGCTGACATTCATTATGCTAGTCACATTGTAACTCTACGCACATCAAAATCACACTTGAATAGAAGTGTTGACTTATGAGAAACGATCGAAATCTAGCAATTTGATTGGGCAAATAGCAGCACTATAGTTCAAAAAAGTTGAAATGGATGAACATACAATTACTAAGTACAAAGTAACCATGTACCATGTCAAATTAGCTTTGAGGATTAAAAAGACACAGTTATCTAGCTAAAAAATCCCCAGTGCCAGTTGTCTAAAATTATTATGCCAATTGCATGTGGCACATGTACCTACACACCAAGCTTAGACTTATAATTGCGAAGCCATGCTATAAGTAGAAATGTTGTCTTCACGCGAAGACATGTATATCTCCCAGACATTCCATAACTGTTCTCGTGACAACAGATGAATCATCTGCAATGATTACAGAAGACACAGTTTCCCCTAAAGTTCAAAATATGCAGGTATAAAACACGCCAACTTTTAAAACATTGCTCGGAACTTACTCAACCAAGCAACAGCGCTGCTCGGTATACTACTCGGTTCCGTTCGGTTTTGATGAATAGCTCCGCGCAATATGAGCTGCTCGGTAATCATTGCTCGGAATTCAATTTCAATCGTAAGTAGATCCGTGCAAATACCAACTGCTCGGATTTCTGCTCGGCTTCAATCCTTAGCGGATCCAAGCAAAAACGAAAAGCTCAGCAATCTGCTCAGCTTCGACCGTTAGTAGTTCTGCACAAAACAAACTGCTTGGCATTCTGCTAAGTTTTAATTGTCAAATAATGCGAAGAATATACCGGTTGAATACCACAATAAATCAGCTAATAAAAATCTTTTGAAAAGATTTCATAAAGCTTCATTCAATGAGCCGAGGCCCTTTAAACTGGGAGTTTAATACACTGAGTATTCAATTATTTTGTCTTATTTGACGATGTTTTTAATATCATTGACAGTAAATAACTAGAGGTGCAAGGCCCTAATTGTGAAGTCTAAGAGTCAGATAAAGTACTTTCCATAGCCAAGGCATTTTTTCTAAGTGACTTGGAGCATGGATTAAGCACCCTCCCCAGCATAAATCATCAAATTAAATAGGAAGTTTTTTAGTCTATCAAGTTTTCATTGAAATCTTTCTGCAGTCCTTCGTGTTTTCATTTTTCCACAGTCCTCGCAAGTTTTATGTTTACAACACACAACTCAATTACTATTTCTTTTATTGAAACTTTTTCCCTTAGGTTTTCCTCGAAAAAATGCTGGGATCAGGAACCGTCCAGTAGAAGCCACCTTCAGGAGCATGTGTTACACATCCATCTCACCGCGCCACTCGCTTCGAAGCAAAAACGAATAGCTCAGCAAAAGGGCTCAGCTTTGATCGTTAGTAGATCTGCACAAAAACAAACTGCTTGGCATTCTGCTAAGCTTTAATCGTCAAATAATGCAGAGAATATACCGGTTGAATACCACAATAAATCAGCTAATGAAAATCATTGGAAGAGATTTCATTTGACGATGTTTTAAATATCATTGACAGCAAATAACTAGAGGCGCACGGCCGTAATTGTGAAGTCTAAGAGTCAGATAAAGTACTTTGCATAGCCAAGGCATTTTTTTCTAAGTGACTTGGCGCATGATGGGTTAAGCACCCTCTCCAGCATAAATCATCAAATTAAATAGGAAGTTTTTTGGTCTTTTGTGTTTTCTTTGAAATCTTTCCACAGTCCTTCGTGTTTTCATTTTTCCGCAGACCTTGCAAGTTTTATGTTTACAATACACAACTCAATTGCCATTTTTTAAATTGAAACTTTTTCCTTTAGTTTTTCCTTGAAAAAATGCAGGGATCAGGAACCGTCCCGTAGAAGCCACCTTCAGGAGCATGTGCTACACATCCATCTTGAGTCCAATCGACCCAATTTTTCTTATGGGCCCTTTGGGGATTCAAATATGTACGAAAAATCAAGGTAATTGATATAAGCGTCTTCAAAATTTCCCTCAAAACGTTCAAAAATGTGTAAAAAGTGCTGATTTGGGCGAACAACGGTGGCTGCCAGTCGGCCATCTTGAATCTGACCGGGCCAGTTTCTAGGCTGAAGATGTGTCTAGGGTAGATACACGTATGAACCAAATATCAAGACATTACCTTGAAGCGTCTTCAAAACTTCCCAAAATAACTGGATTCCTAAAGTCCCAATTGGGCTAAAAAGAATACTTTTACATTTTGAGCCATTTTAATTAGACATAAAAACTAAATCCAATTCGACTTAGCGTAATTCATCAAGAAAAACATTGATCTTAAGTATTCTTGCTAACTACTGTATGTGTTATTTGCAAAATAAAATTTCAAGGTGCAAACAAAGTTTAACAAATATTATTTCATCATAAATTGGCATAATTCAATGAAAGATTAGATCAAGCTTATATAGTCAACTCTTCATCTAACAGACAACTCTTAATCTTACATAGTCAAATCGTGATATCAAATTTCCCTTGAAGACTTCAATAAAGGACTTATGGTCCAGTTGCCTGCCAGACTGTGCGGAGTAAAAATCTATCACCCTGTTGGCCTACTGATGTGCAAAAATTTCATTGAAAATTAAACAAGAACAAGGCAATTTGATACTGTGTATTTATGACCCCGCGATATAAAAATGATGAGTGTATCCAGGGATAACCATACTATGAAATATCATTGTCAATGGTTATCTAAGAATTGAGTTTACAGGGCTTTAGGCAAAAGATCTATACTAACCTGGACCTTTGGCCCTAGAACTCCAAAATCACTAAGGCACATCCTCTCTCCAGGCGTAATCATACTGTGAAATAGTATGTCCTGTTATCAATGGTTCTTCTTGAATCGTGTTAACAAGGTTTCAAATGATTGACCTGAGGAGACCTTGACCTTTGATCCTCGGACCACGAAATCAATAGGGCACATCCTCCCACTAGAGGTTATCATACTAAGTAATATCATGGTCCTGCTATCGACGGTAATTCTTGAATCACGTTCACAAGGTTTCACATGAATGACCTGTAGTGACCTTGACCTCTGATCCTTGGACACCAAAATCAATAGAACACATCCTCCCTGCAGGATATAACTACAATTTTTGGAACTAAAATTTGTATTTCCGAGTAGTACTTACCCTTTCCTATGGTTTTTGCCAATATTTTCTAAATTTGGATTGATCGCCAATGGTTTTTCTATACGACCCGGCCCTGCGGTATTGCATTTAGCCACCGGCGAAATCCGCCATCTTTTTACGTCATAGCAGACAAAAAAAAAACAGCTATGCGGGGCAGGTGGGCGGGATTCCCACCATAGGAAAGGGTAAGTACTACTCAGAAATACAAATTTTAGTTCCAAAAATTGTAATATTTCCGTCGAGTACTGTACCCTTTCCTATGGTTTTTGCTAGACTAGCCTAGCACAAGGATGGTGGGAAAGGTAGATAGAAAAACCACCGCTCAAACGCAAGGTAAGAGGGAAAAAGAGAGCACTTACCCAAACACGGAATGGAGCACTGTAGCACAGGTAAGAGGGAAAAAGAGAGCACTTACCCAAGCACGGAATGGAGCACTGTAGCACAGGGAAGACCGGTTGGCCACAGTGAGTCCGTCCAGCTCAGGGCCCCCCAGAATTTTGCGAAAATTAATACTTGCAGATATGAGCCCAAACTATGTACAAGGATACACCCCATGTGATCCTGATAATGCAACATAAATATTCTACACTAAAGGGTCCGATCGGAAAGAACGGACACCTTGAGCCATGACAACAGGACCAAGTGAAGCTAATGAGCCCAACTGGCCTGAAACATCCCGTAAATAAAATGACGTGAATGTCGATGGAGAATTCCAAAAGGCGGCCCGACAGACTTCCTCCAACGGAGCACCCAAAAAGGCTGCGCAGGAAGTAGCCATAGACCTCACTTGATGAGAAACCACTCCCTCCGAGGAAAGATTCTCCTTCAATAAAATGTCCTTGATCAGTGAAGAGACCCATCGGGCCACTGTGTCCCGCGAAATATCACCCTTAAGGTGATCCAGCAGCGGAATAAATAACCGCTCCCGTGAACCCCTCCGTGAAACAGAGCGATCTAAATAGAAACACAACGCCCGCACAGGACATAAAGTCCTGTCCGGGATGCCCAGTTCCACTCGATGTTTTAGGGCTTCAATTCGCCATTGACGCCCAACCGAGCCTGGTCGTTGGTTCTTTGCCACAAATTCCAAAGCAGGCCGCAGCGAAACAAATTCCTTTGCTGGCCCGAAGACAATATGACCTTGACGGACTGAAAGCGCATGAATCTCAGAGCGACGGGCCGAGCAAGCCAAGAACAAAAAGGGTGCGCAGGAAGTAGCCATAGACCTCACTTGATGAGAAACCACTCCCTCCGAGGAAAGATTCTCCTTCAATAAAATGTCCTTGATCAGTGAAGAGACCCATCGGGCCACTGTGTCCCGCGAAATATCACCCTTAAGGTGATCCAGCAGCGGAATAAATAACCGCTCCCGTGAACCCCTCCGTGAAACAGAGCGATCTAAATAGAAACACAACGCCCAGTTCCACTCGATGTTTTAGGGCTTCAATTCGCCATTGACGCCCAACCGAGCCTGGTCGTTGGTTCTTTGCCACAAATTCCAAAGCAGGCCGCAGCGAAACAAATTCCTTCGCTGGCCCGAAGACAATATGACCTTGACGGACTGAAAGCGCATGAATCTCAGAGCGACGGGCCGAGCAAGCCAAGAACAGCAAAAATACAGTCTTTTTTGACAAATTTGCAAATGACGCTGCCGAAAGAGGTTCAAATGGAGCCTCCATTAACTTCTTCGAAATTACAAACAGATCCCATGGTGGAACTGTCCTTGGTACCCGAGGCCGGGAAATAGAAAACCCTGCAACCAGCTGGGATATCCGATGAACCCCTGCTACATTTGGCCATCCAGAAGCACGCAATGTATGAGAAATCGCGGAGCGGTAACCTTTAATAGTTATGACCTGCAAACCTTTTACTTCAAATAGGTGCAGTAAAAAATCTGCCAATTGAGCTACAGAGGGTGAGCATGGATCAATTTACCCTGCAGCACACCATTCCGCAAAATGACTCCATTTGGCATCGTAAATGGTACTTGTTGATGGCCGCTTAGATCCTGCGATAAAGGAGGCAGCCTGTTCTGAAAAGCCTGAAGCTGACAAGGATCGCTGGACAATGGCCAGGCTAGCAGATTTAACCACTGGCTGTTTGGATGATGCCGAAAGTTCCCCTGAGACAGAAGCGATGGGAAATTCGGAAGAATCCTGGGGTTGTTGCACAGTAGGTTGAGAAGTGGTAGGAACCATTTCTGAGCCGGCCAACATGGTGCTACCAGAACTATGTTGCAATTGACTGATCTCTCTATTTGATCCAGTAAGCGCAGCAGGACTGGTGTGGGCGGGAACGCATACGCATGCATCCCCGACCAGTCCAGAGAGAAGGCATCGACCCCCCCTTCCACACGGCCAGCATTTCTAGGAAATTTTTGTGGTTGGTGGCCTCGTAGCAGGACAATCTCCCGGCTTTGAGTCGGTTCTCCAGATGTGCCCCCCATCCTTGGTGACTGGCATCCGTGAATACACTGGAGCCTCTAACGGGGCTAGTGACACCCCGAGCCGAAGATTCGTAGTTGCCGCCCACCACTGAAGATCCGGACTTAGATGGGTTGGAGGTACGGGAATCAAGGTCTCCCAGTTGCCCTTTGACTGAGACCAGAAGACCTTCCAATATTGTTGCAAGCGCCTGCTTCTGAGGCGGCCTAAGGGTACCACCAGACCCATGGAGCTGATGGAGCCTAGAAGCCGTGACCAGTAACGAGCTGTTCTCGGGGTTGTGGACACTCCCGCTACAGCTTCTTGAAGTTTGGCTACTCGGGCCATAGACGGAAAGACTTTGCCGATTCGGAGATGGAAGTCCATGCCGAGATAAGTGAACAGTTGGGCCGGCGTCAACTGAGATTTTTTCCCTGTTTACGCGGAACCATAGCTGATGGACTAAGTCCAAGACTGAGGTCATTGCCTCCCGACATTCCTGAGCCAAATTCGCGACTATTAACCAGTCGTCGAGGTGAACGAACAGTCGAACACCCCTTGACTGAAGTACCTTCTGAACAGACTTGACCAACTTGGTGAAAACCCACGGGGCCATACTGAGGCCAAATGGAAGAGACCTGAATTGGAACTGGCGGCCTTTCCACATTATCCTGAGAAATCGCCGAGATTTTGGGTAAATTGGAACCTGAAAGTAAGCATCTTTCAGGTCCAATGAAGCCGCCCATTGACCCGGACGGAGCCCTTGAATCACCTCCTTGGGCTTGGTCATCCGGAACCTTGGAATGTCTAGGTGCCGATTGAGGGATGACAGATCTATCACTGTCCGTTGACCCCCTGTGGCCTTTGGTACCATGAATATTCGAGAAAACCAGCCGGGAGAAGTTTCGTTGCAAACTGGTTCTATCGCTCCCTTCTGGGCCAATTCCTTGAGAGCCGGAGAGATTAAGGCCTCCTGACCTGGTTTTGGCCGCATGTCGGGAGGTGACCTCATCAGGCGCGGTCTCCTTAGGAAACGGAGACGGTAACCACGAGAGACGACCCGGGAGGGCCAACCGTCTCCAAAAAGGTCGGACCAGTGGGTTGCTGCCTGCTGCAGACAACCTCCCACTGGTCCCAAAAATTTATTTCGAGTTTTTCCGAAAGGAAGAGCCCCTTTTTGGAGCCTTCCCCTTGCCTCGATACGAACCGGAACTGTTACGACCGGACGAGGCTTGACACGATTGTTGAAGTTGCGCGCTAGTTCTCCAACCGGCATCCGAAGCCGCCTGAGAAAGCGCTGAAGTTTGAGATGGTCCTGTTTGCGTCCGTGCCGAACCTTGCACCGCCGGCGTCAGACCAGAACGCTTTTTCCACGGAGTTCGGGGGTTGGACTTGGCCTGAACCTCCCGAATCTTCCTCAGCTCTGCGGAATCCGGAGCGCACCAACCGGAGAAGAGACGTGAAGACGTCCCCAATGGGGCTCTCAGCAAAGCATTGGACACCATATCCGGTAGAGTTTTGGACCTGGAGTCCATCACTGACTGACGGGAGGCTAACACAAGATTAGCCAGACCCCGAACCGACAACGGAATTACATGCGAAACAGACCGAGCCAAAGATTGGATAATCCGGTCCATTCCCTCCAGTTTTAGGGCAACTGACTCTGGGTTGGAGCCCGCATGAATGGCGGCGTGAGTCTCGCGAAGCTCACCCGTCAACACCTTAAGTGCCATATCTTGAAACGAACCAACCCTGGTAAGATTGTCCAGGATTGACGTCATGGCCACCAAACCGGACTTAGGCAAACGAATACCCGACTGTGCTGTAACAGTATCCGGGCTGATCAAAGTCACGACGGTACGAGTAAAGGCAAATGCGACCATGTCGAACGTTATGACGTAGCGCGTCTCTATTGGTTAAATTGATTGTTGCGCTAAAAATAGCTTCGCGGTTGAGCGCGCGTGTTGAATGAATACGGAACGGCACCCGGACTAATGTCACGTTTTAAGGTATTAAGTTTTTGGGATTCGAACCGAAACATATCTAAAACGAAATTATACGTGTTTTAGCGTTTAGCTATGTTCCAGTTTTCTCAACTTTCGCCATATTAATTTCCCAGGGCGGCGCTGAAAACCAGGAAGTAATTTTGTCATTTTGCCGGTTTTGGGCCTCCGAAATCTCAAAGTTTTGGAAGAATTTAAGGTAGAATAGACAGTTCAGTCATCCAAATACCCAATAGTATTAAAACCCATCTAAAAAAGAATAGAATGATACCTTATATGTCTATATGGCATTGGAAATAAGTGAGATATTCCCAGTTTCTCGTACTACTTCAAAACTAATTTTATGAGCTAGCGTTTTTACCTTATTAATTTTGATGACTTTTACCCGAATATAATTGGGTTCATTCGAAATCTGAAAACATACGTAATTAGATCTTGTTCTCCTGTCAATTTTGATATATAGAATGTGTACTCCCTATTACGAGTTGACTTAGAATTTGTGTCATCAAGTTAGGCCTAATCGTAAACTGCGGACCAAATTCGAAAATTATTGTAATTGGACTAGTGCCACAGTCTATAAAACACATACTGAGACTTATTGAATCCTGAAATGAAGGACTGTTATGAGAGTAATCATTTGGCATAAGGAAATATTGAATTCGTTGCGTAATATGTCTAAACTAGGATTTTCCACGAGAAAGGCGTAAAAGCGCAGGCGTTACCTCAATTTTGGCTCTGACACAGAAATTTGTGTGCAGGTCTTCGGGTGGTGGGGCCATTTTTGTAGGGGATTTCCCTGAAAATTCTGACTAATTACTGCGCTGTCACAGTAAACAATTGATTAATACAGACTCGAAAATGTGTGTCTGTCCTGTCCAACAGTGCCGCACCCTTGTTGTGGAAACGGCTAAAGGGAAATAAATTTGATTGATCTGTTTCTCGTGGAAAACCAGCCTATGGCTCATTTTCACGCATCTCACATCTAATGTCGAATTCAGTTTTGTTTGAAAGGATATCAGGTTGTCTGGCTCAGTAAGTGTTTAGTGTAGGCCTACTAGGGACCTATGTTTATTGTATTGGAAGATTGCCAAAAATCTTTGAATTGTTAATTTTATTTTAAAGATAATATATTTTTTGTTTTATAGGATTCGTCAGTTATTTGTCAGACATAGCAGATATTTTATAACCGATTTTCCCATTCAAATGTAAGTTGTATCGAGCAGAAATTTGCATTTTTTTCATATTTATTTGTTTATAACATAATATTGACATTTGTTTATTTCAGGTAGATGGCAAGTAGCGTGCATTTGGTTCTGATGGTACCCATGGAATTCAGCAGTTGGCCTTCCATATCATATCAATACATTTTACAAATTAGTAACCGCAATTGCTCAAATGGCTTGTTGCATTCAAACCTTCTGTCTCATTGTTTTAGGTTGGAAATAAAAGATTGATGTACTTTCAATTTGCTTCTTTTTCTGACTGCGATATACGTATATTACCACGTCTACAGCTCGTTGAACCCGGGTTTCAAAGTATGCGGGTTCATATGAACCCAGCGTTTGCAGGGCTGCATCTACACTTAATTTAGCTCCAGTAACTGAATCCACATCTGGTCTCAGTTTCACAAAAGAGTTAAACTCAAATTTTTGGTGTAATTGCTATTGGGTACTTCATGTTTTGAATGAGGACAACAATTCAAACTTAACCGTTTTAGGCTTAAACTTTTTCGTGAAACTGGGCCCTGTAGAGTTTTTCGTGAACATAGGTTCAATTCTCAATAGGTTATATAACTCCTTTTTCAAAAACCTGGCTTTTTGCATTCAACCCGTGTTTCGAGCTTAGTGTAGACGCATAACCTCGGTATAAGATGCAAGTGTAGACGAAGCTTCTCTTATTTTCTTCTGTTAGTAGGAATGAATAGGAATTCACGACTTCAAGAATACGCATAAGAAAAAGCTCTTT
Source organism: Tubulanus polymorphus (assembly GCF_964204645.1). Lineage (NCBI taxonomy): Eukaryota > Metazoa > Nemertea > Palaeonemertea > Tubulaniformes > Tubulanidae > Tubulanus > Tubulanus polymorphus. The sequence goes on from NC_134026.1 coordinate 13,570,230, forward strand.
TATATGTTTAGATTTATTCAAACATCAAAGTGAAAAGATGGAAACAAGTAAAATCTTGACAATCCCCAGTTTAAAGATTCAACTTCATGCCCTTGTACTTGATATCTGCATCACCTAAAAATGAATAAAAGCAAACAAAAAAATCAATTGATTGCTGAAAGTTAAATGATTCAATACAGCAGCGATGACTACAGATGATGTATTTACCATTCAGTCAGTGAGGCCTACTCACTTTTTATCATCTCCAATCCTGTAAACCTGGCTTATCTAGTCACAAGTTGACCTCTAAATTAGCATTGTTCCGGTTCCTGTAACAGGCTGAACTCTCTGAAAAAAAAAAACATTGCCTTTGAAATAAAAAAATTGCATGTGGAAATTTATCTCAAGACTTCATAGTTATGTAAATAAATGACATGAATAGCCTACCGTCTTACGACTCTAAGAGGCCTAGGCCTACTTTTCGGGTCCATGGAAAAATCATTCGACACTAGTAGATAGGTGGTCTGTCAAAAATGTTTCCTAAAAATAAGATAAGTAGCAGTGAGTACACTACCTACACGTACACTCAACCCCCAGTAGATTGTTTGATGAGAACCTAATCTACTAAAGTATCGCTTGTCCATGTTTTTGTAGACTACATTAAAGTGTGGATGGAGTAGACACTTGAAGATAATTAGACACCGTAGAATTGAGTGCAGGACACTTACATTTGTTTCGTTTATTCTTCTCGTTAGGACCTTGGCTGCTTCGGGAATCAGGTTCCGATTCGATGCGACAGAAGAGTAGTAGTAGGCCTGTACCACATGGCATGACCGAGTACCGACAGCTGATATTTTATCGGTCGTAGCGCACTATTTTATCATGATCCATAGCCATATTCCAACCTTGGTGCCTTGAGTGCGGTACAGTTATTCTTTTAAACGGACTTGGGCCATTTGTGATGTGAAATACTACATTTTATACCAGATCCAGTCAGTTAAAGAACATTCTCCGTCTTGTTTATCATGACGGCCGCCATTTTGACTAGCGGTAATTGATGATTGACACCAATCAAATTTTTAAAACTAATCTTCCAGCGATGTTGCTTTCAATTAATTTTATGTTTTATATGTTATTTATAGTCTTTAAATGGATTCTTTTATAAATATTATTTAAAATACATCGCAGAATAGATTTTAGATCCTTCCACGCGCGTATCGCGAGACCGCGCGGTGTTGTTTATTAAGAGTATTATGACGTCATAACAACATTCGCGCACCTAGATAGTTCACGTGTTTGGTGTCAAGGTCGCTGAAAGTTGCGGCTCTGTACCTTCGTGAAGTATAATCAGCATCCAGGCAGTTATGACTGTGATCCACAGCACCTGGAGTTGCGTAATACGCCGAGCGAAATGCGCCTATAGGTGGATCGGTTGAACTAAAATATTTCCCAGATTTCATACCCCGTTCTGGAGGGGGAAATGAAAATGTTCCAGGTCGACATTCACCCCATAATTGCGTATCCAATCGAGCCCATTCTCTCGAAAGCGCTAACGATTCCCGTAAAACTTTAAGATCGGAGTCTGGAGGGCGATAAGCTTCCATTGACTCACCGACCAGAGGAGCTGCTGTGGGCTTAGCGCGAGTTGCCCCGTGCTTGACAAAGAACTCACTTATCATCGCTCTAAATGGCATGTCCCCCGCTGGTTCGGATAAAACTGAAGGGGACGGAGATACATTGCGAACCAGGGAAGCCCCCATCGTCTGGGGCAACCCACAATTGCTCGCGACAGGAACGACCCCAGAAGGAATTGCCGCTTCTCGGACCGGATCCTCATTGAAATCAGACCCTACCGCAGCATCCAGGAATTCAGAGTCAGAATTCCGAAGAACTGAGTGGGCTGGCGAACTTCTAACTGGACAATCAGGAATAGGCTTACCTGTTGTAGAGGTTGCAGCGACTTGTTGCGACGAAGATAACAAGTTTAAAATTTTCTCTTCAAATACATGGAAATCCTTCTGAGTCAGGTATTTTCCAGTATCCCAACGACCATGCCGACTTCGGTGACGGTCCCTCAAACGGGATCGAGACCTACTAGAAGAATCGCCTTCATCGCTAACCGACGTCGACGAACGATGAGAAGACCGACGGCGAAACTTCCGACAATAATGATCGTAGTCCCTCTCGCGATCAAACCTTGATCTGCGAGAAGGAGATCTTGCTCGTTTATTACGCTCACGGCGTCTAAATCTAGTGGGAGAGCGAGCTCTATCCCCGGAGCGACGATCACAATCAGACGATGAACGTACCGGATGTTTTGAACCGGACAACGTCTGGACCGGACCGGCCCGAACCGGACCGATGCCCGACCCGGACCGGACCAGTACCGACCGAACTGGTGCGGGCGGTTCCCGACTACCGCGGCCCGCACTTGGTTCCGAACATGTAGTCTGAACCGGCCGAACCGGTGAACGACCAGAGACCGGTGAATGACCGGAAACCGGTGCCGGTGAACCAGCGTTCCTCCCCGGTGAACGGAGTTGGGAAGCCGATCGTACCTGAACGACCGGCGACCGCTCCGCTTTATGATAAGAAACAGGATTAGAAACGTCGGTTGGCACGTTGGCCGAAACCGACGAATCCCTGCTAACTCCACGACGATCTCTTAGTTTAAGAGCCTTATCGGCCCGAAGCCCAAGGTCCTCGGACCACACCTCGCAAATCTTGCAAGGATTGCTCCTTGCACATATTTGATCGGATTTGCGCCTGCACGACGCACACGAATCGTGGTTGTCCCAGGCGCCAAACAAATGCCTGCATCCCTCCCCGCCACGATGTTGACCCTTAAGAGGGGGTGGCATAATTATCCTGTTACAAATCAAATCAATTCAATTCAATCAAATTATATTTGTAAATAAAATTCTTACGAAAAAATAGAAACCAGGCATAACCCCCAAACCGAACGGACTCACCGTTATGAGAGTGAAAACTCCCTAATATCCTAATTCCCAGATTTTTACGGCGAAAAAATCCAACGCGTTCTACTGCGAGAACGCCAAGAAAAAAGATGGCTAAATGCAATACCGCAGGGCCGGGTCGTATAGAAAAACCATTGGCGATCAATCCTAATTTAGAAAATATTGGGAAAAACCATAGGAAAGGGTACAGTACTCGACGGAAATACATACTGTGTAATATCATAAAGTCTATCCCAGTGGTTATGACCGCAGCATTTCACTCTCAAAGAGCCAGTATCAACAACAATTTAATTGATACTGACAGCTTCAAGTGGTCAAACTCACCATGAGCATCGCTGCTTCGCTGGACCCCAGCTGCTTGTTACTATGGTTACAGGCAAGAGTGAATAAAGAGCAAAACTTTTCCACACTTAATCCAAGAAAATGAAGTAATAAGCAATGAAAATTCAGTTTTGAAGTCTTGTTGCATTCAAGAGTGAATATTTTCGCTGGATGCTGAAGTCGGTGTTTACATTATGAAGCGTCAAAACCAATTTCCGAGTTGAAAGATTATATTTAGACGGAGTTTCAAGCAAAACAACAGCACTCGACTCATGAGATGATTCCAGATTATATATGCTCAAACTCTGAAGAGTTTATAGATGTACAAAATAAATCAATCAGATTGAATTTGCCACATGACATGATTATTCCCAAAATGAAAATAAAAAATTCAAGAAAGGATTTTGTAAAATTATAAAAATAGGAATTTTATATCCTTTCATGAATGGCCAGGATGGTATATTATTCACTCTTGAATGCAGTAGTCGCTTGACCTCAATTACTCGTACGGCTGAGTGATAGAAACCACAGGGATCCCGATATGTTAGTGTAACAACTCTTTGATGCACCGCGGTCATAACTACTGGGATAGACTTTAGTCCTGCAATCAATGGTTCTTCTTGAATCACGTTCACAGTGTTTCAGATGAATGACCCGAAGTGACCTTGACTTTTGATTATTGGACCCCGAAATCAATAGGGCATATCCTCTACCTAGGGGTAATCATACTGGGTAATATCATAGCCCTGCGATCAACGGTTCTTCTTGAATCCCTTTCACAAGGTTTCACATGACCTGTAGTGACCTTGACCTTCAATCCTACGTCCCCAAAATCAATAGGGCAGATCCTCTCTCTAGGGGTAATCATACTGTGTAGTATCATAGTCCTACGATCAACTGTTCTTCTTTCACAAAAAGTGAACGCAATAGCCCGCTGGGACTAAAGTCCCAAGTGGGCTAAAAAGAGATGGAACTTATACCAACAGAAACTTTGGGATTGCAAGCATTAGAGGGTCATTTTGACACCAGGTTGGCATCTTTAAATGAATTTGAATGAGATATTTATATCATCGAAATCCAATGAACGGACATCATGATACCATGTAACTCACATGGAGTGATTGATTAATTTCAATTCTCAGTACTCAGTAGACTAAAATGTGTATATTAATTCCACTTTTGTGTGAAATTCCAACAGAAAAAAACCAATAAACCAAAGTTTAACCAATCTAACCACCTGCCATTGTGGGATATATTTTCGCATGTTGCAGAGGAGACATTTTAATCCAATCTGAAATTATTAACCAGGAACCGGTTCAACAGTTCTTGATGAAATCTGCCTCAGAGTTAGTTTTAACTCAGAGTCAGAAACTAAATCTAAGTTGGCTGACTCAGTCAGTTAGTTTTGTGTTCCACAGTTCTCATTTAACTGAGAGTCAAAGTTATATCTCTATAGTAAGCATCTTAACTCAGAGTTTGAAGTGATCATTCTCAAAATGGCAACTTCCAGCAACAAAAAGCAGCATAAAACTAGAATGTCGCTGAAGACGACTGATGCCCTCACATCAGGTGAAACCCCTGAGTGTAAAATACACCCCGAGCGTATGTTGACCTATATATGAAGGCGGGAAATGAAAAATACAAAACCTTTGACCTACAACACCCGAAATATAATCAATTACTCATGGCCTCTAGGGTAACCCATCCAAAAAAATCACCAAATTATCTTAAACCGCCTATGAGATAGGGCCGGAAATGAACAAGAGGCCCACAGGCCTTATACCTTCATGCCACAGTAGAAGAAGAATGATCCAGTTTTCAAAGTTTCACAGAAAGATTTACATTGTAATGATGTAACAAGTTTTAAACTAGGGGTCCAGGGACACCATGCCCACTTGGGAAGTGGTTTCCAATGCTCAACAATCTAACAATTTCAATATTCAACGCCCCCTGGTGACCATATACAAAAACCAATGACCTTGAAACTCACTTCAATCATAGAACATTTCAGCAGCTACGATTGATAACAAAATATGCCTCGGTACCAATTTGATATGGAAATACTATTAAGTAATTCTACTATTCAGTGCCCCCTGGTGACCATATGCAAAACCCAATGACCTTGAAACTCACAACAATCATAGAACATGTCATAAACTACAACTTTGCAATCGATCATGGTAACATATTATGCCTTGGTACCAATCTAATAAGGAAACACTAAGTTATTCTACTATTCAACGCCCCCTGGTGACCATATAGAATAACTAATGTCCTTAAAACTCACCACAATCATAGACAATGTCATGAGCTACAACTTTGCAATTGATTGTGGCAACAAAATATGCTTAGGTATCAATATAATGTGGAAAAACTTTTTCCCACCCACGAATGAGTGCTGATGATACCAAGATGGCCGCCAATTGCGTCATAATTGGCCGATCAAAAATACCTGGCTCAGATATAAAACATCCCTTTCCAAAGAATACCCTTCACAAATTGCAATGAGAAATGGCAAACCAGTAGGAAGCTACGGGACTCAGAATTTGGGCCAAAATTGACATTTTTGGGCACTAAAAAGGTCATAGGACAGCCATCTTGAGTCAGATCGACCCAATTTTTCTTATGCTGATGGACCCTTGGTAGATTCAAATATAAACGAAAGATCATGGTAATTGATTTAAGCGTCTTCAAAATCTCCCTCAAAAAGTGTAAAAAGTGCTGATTTTGACGAACAACAATGGCTGCCAGTCGGCCATCTTGATTCTGACAGGGCCAGTTTTTGGGCTGAAGATGTGTCTAGGGTAGATACATGTACAAACCAAATATCAAGACATTACCTTGAAGCGTCTTCAAAACTTCCCAAAATAACTGGATTCCGCCTACGGACGGACGACGGATGAAAAGTGAACGCAATAGCCCGCTGGGACTAAAGTCCCATGTGGGCTAAAAAGTTAAGATGGTATAGGCTATGTGGCAATAATGTTCATTTTCTGGTAAAATATCTTTACACGAAAAGACAAGCACAATTTGTTCAGAAATCTAACCTGCCCCAATCACCATCAGGGGGACATAATGAAAGGTGATCTGAAGTAGTCATAGGATATCGTGTGACCTTAAAACTTTGCCAAGGGGCTTATCATCCCATCAACTACATCTGCAAAACTTTCATTTCCATCAATTCTGCTTCATTTATAAGTTTATCTGACATTATCTTTTTCATGTATCAAACATCCAAGAAAATAAATATGGCCATCAGTCGGCCATCTTGGATCCAATCACAAAATAAATGCAGATGCACAACCACATATCCAGATTAACATACGTGTTAAGTTACAAGAAGAGAAAGCCAGTAGTTTACGAGATCTTCGGACAAGATTGTGTCCATGGATGGACGACAACACGCAGGACAACCTGACTCCAGTATACTCCCTACACTTTATTGTGGGGGGCAGAGCCGTATTATAAACCAAGCTGCAACATCTCCTTTAAGTAAATGATATTTATGTTAATTGACAGAATTTTCGGTCCACCAAACAGCTTAAAATAATGTCATAAAGAAACATCCACAGACAGACAGACACAGAGACACAGATACAGATACAGATAAACTGTTATCAATTTGAATAATGACGGTATACTGGGGCTTTAAAAAATTGAATTTCAAATAGACCCAGGTTCAATTTGAAATTGTGCGATAAGATCTTATTTACAGGAGTATATTTACTTACCCATTTCATATAACTGTTGAATATTTCATCATGTTTCTCATGATGATCGAATGCCTTTTTCTCAATAGTAAGCACCGTGCGATTTGTGTTGTTAGAATCTCTATATACAAGTTTTGATAGTTCATTCCTTTTATTCAGTGTGCTGTGCATCACAGTTTTTTCTGTTAATCTCTATAAGAAGAAAAGGCAAGAATATTCATTTGCAGTGCATGTTATATACCAAAGGACCCAATGATGGGACCCAAGGCCCTTATTCCCCAACACTTGAATGTAAAATTTCAAGGAAAATGCAGTCAATGATAAGGTTTTTAGACAGGGCCCATAGTAGTAAGGCTCAGGTTTTAATAAGCACTTATAAGCACCATTTCAAAACCCAAGATAAGCACTTACAAGCGCAATCCTGTAGATGCCTCAGTGCAGATCACATCCAAAGTAGCCATTTAAACACCCGCGTGTATGGGCGGCCATCCCCGCCAAACAGACTCTAAAGTCATCACGTGAAGGATAAATCCATAACGTGAAGTACAATGTAGTAACGTGAAGGATAAACTCATAACGTGAAGGATAATGTCATGACATGAAGGATCAACCTTAAATCTAATGGGAAGGATAAACCCATAACGTGAAGTATAATGTTGTAACGTGAAGGATCAACTCATAATGTGAAGTATAATGTCATGACGTGAAGGATCAACTCACGTCATCAAGGATAAACCTATTATGTCAACAGATGGCGTGCCGGTCGGAAATACAGGTTTATATACAACATAAGTTACAAAATTACAAGTGCTAAATTCAAAGCTATTTACAAACCAAGTATTTAATAACAAGCTAATTATTTGAATACATTTAGGATAAAGGATGAGCCGTTTTGGAATAATTGTTGATTTAAAGAGGGTCGTTGCGCTTTAATAAACAGGGCCTCCCTAATTCTACAGTCCAGATCAGATAAACCTTTGTCTAGAATTTTGAATTAGTTGTCACTGAATTCCTGATTAAAGAACACTGATCTGTGGTCTTTAATCCTGATGGCCAAATGTCGTTTAGTTTTCCCAATATAGGAAGTGTTAATATCACATAAACAATTAAATTTATATATGACTTTAGCCTTCAGCGATTTAGGGGTAGCACATTTCAAAGAGAAACAATTTCTTAATTTTGGTAGTTGTGAATGCGCATTTCCAGTTGATTTCAAAATTTCTTTTAAATAGATATTTTAATTTTCGGGCAAATAGGATTGAAGGGTAACCAATATATGGTAACGAAATGAATAGATCATCTTCATCAACAGGTTTCGGTTTAGGTTAGGGGTTCTGTTTTCATTTCAAAAATCTATTGATACATTGATCGATGACATGAATGGGAAACGCATCAGATCTAAAATCGTTGAAGTAGGCCTGTGTTGGAAGCTTTCCTGTACACTCGAGATATTAAGTCACTTACGGTTTCTAACGGAATTTGTATTTCGGTATCAAGAAAAGGTAATAGATTAGGACCCAGTTCAAAAGTGAATTTCAGGTTAGAATGGAGGCGATTCAATTCTTCAAAAAATAGTCTATAAGTGGATTCATTTTGAAATATGCCAAAAATATCATCCACGTATCTCAGGTTTAATGTCGGTTTGTAATTAGTTTTGGAGAGGAGCAAGTTTTCAAAATGGGCAAGACAAAAGTTAGCTAAGGTTGGACCTAAGGGGCTGCCTATGGTGACCCCATCGTTATATTCAGCAGTGTCAATCATTGAGACAACGGGTCGAAATGGAAAATTATCTTTATGAACTTGGCACAAACCATATAATTTACCAGGTTGGCTTCCACTTGGGTAGATAGACTCAAATATTTCTGAACTTACATACTGTTTCACATGTTTTCTTAGAAATCCACAGATTTTGGTTTCATTAGATATGACAGGATGATTTTTTCTCACATTTTTGATTTCAGTAAATTTACTTTTGTCAAATACAATCTTATCTAATTTATCAAAATATTCGTTAGAGTCCAAAATAACAATGCCGTTGCCGTTGTCAAACCAGCAGATCTTAATGTCCTTTTTTTTCCTAAGTTTTTCAATCGTACTGTAGAAACGTCGGTTCCAGGTCGAGCCACTGACTGATTTAGCTTTGTTGATGAAAGAGATGGTGGCATGTCTAATGCTTTCAAGGAAAGAGTTGTTCACATTCGGTTTGCCGCCAGATATAGTCCTTTCTGAAAATTGTGATGTTTTAAGCCATAACGTAGTATCTCAGTTTCTTCTAAGGATAGCTGATATTTCGATCTATTGATTAAACAATCCGGTGCTGGGTGACGCTGATCTTTCCACAAGTTTAAAAGCTTGGGTTCATGACGTTGCTGTGTGTCCGAAGTTAGTTTCCTACCTGTCGGTTAAGTCCGCTTTAACATTTTCGATTTGACTCTTCAGGATTTCGAGTTTGAGATTATCATTACTTGCATACGCTCTCAGTTTTGGAGGTTTGAATAATAAAAACTTCGGGCAGATTCGTAATTCCGTGCATCTTTGAAAGTAAGATAAATCCAAGCGTAGTTAAAACCATTTGAGATATAGTTTTTCACATTTGCAAAAGTCTTTGACGTAGACATCTCTCTGTTTCGCACAGTAAAAGTAGATCTTAGGAAGAGAGTTCAAGTATCCGAATAACCAGATAACACTAAAATCCTCATTTTCTAATGAGTAAAGACAGTATTGACACGAACGTTTTCGGGATCATATCCCCTCATCAGGTGAAATGCAAGTGAATCAAATGATTAAACTAAACGAATTTATTGATATCATGTAATTCTAGTATAGATAGCTCTGAACTGATCTGAACAGGGAAGCACTCACCTGACAAGTGTCTGTGAAAAATACCCAAAACCTTTATATTGAAATTCTGTATTAGTATATAAGCTGCTTTACAGCGATCGATTAAGCATAACACAGTGAGCAGGACATGTCATATCTAAATCCATGAATACACACTGAATAGAAAACTTAAATAAAAAGATAAACCCTAACCTCATAATTCAGGAAAACACAGGTTAACAAGTACAATAAAGATATACATGAATAATGAAAATTGCGCATAACATACCCGCCCCTGATTTCGGGACAATACGAATTACAGATTAATGATAGAGCGCAATTAAGTTACAATTAAGTTTCAACTTCAGATTCGGGCATTACCATTTTTGTCATTGATAACGTTAACTATTTACCTAATGACCAAGAACCTCTGATTTTGCTGTCCACAATGAGTACGATGTCGCCTACGGAGATAATTCTACGTGGCTTTAACCACTTAGCCCTTTCCTGTAGCAAAGGCAAGTATTCGTGTGACCATTTCTACCAAGATACGTCTGCTATAAACTGTACTTGCTTCCATCTTTTTCTAGCATAATTGTCAGATTCAGTGAAAACACCTGGTGGAAACAAAGTCGTGGGCTGTAAAACAAGGATATCATATGGTGACAAGGGTGTCAATTCATTCAGGTCATCTGAGACTTTTGTTATCGGTCAAAATAAATGCGATCTCGCGGAATAACGTGCCGATTCCCTCATCGTCGAAGCAATAAACTCGCTCTTTTAGAAGCGAAAACATCAATCTTCTCACCGAACGGATTAACCTTTCCCAAACTCCACCAAAGTGGAAAGCATTGGGTGGATTGAAGTGCCACTCTACCTTGATTTGGGCTAATTTTTCTTTTAATACTGACTGATTCCATCCGTCTATTTCTATACAAAATTCTTTCTCCGAACTTACAAGATTGGTACTGTTATCCGAGTGCAGAGAATTTACGCTACCATGTCGTGCTCTGAATCTACTAATACGGTTGATACAGGAATCCATATCAAGTGATGCAACTTCCAAATGTATAGCTCTGGAAGATAAGCAAGTGAAAAGTACTCCATATCGTTTTACTTATGTGCAACCCCTTTTTAATTTAAACGGTCCAAATAAATCCACACCTGTATGCGTGAAGGGTGGGTCTACAGCTAATCTTTCAGGTGGTAGATTTGCCATTTTTTGCTCATTACATCTTGATACAATTAACGCACGATGACTTAAGTTTTCTTAGAAAACGGTTGGCTCCTATGACCAAATAGTTCTGCCGTAGATGCGATAGGACTGCACTGATTTCCAGATGTCCGACAGTATGCAGAAATCGATCCGTTTTTGTTCAGTGGCTTTCCAGCACAGGAAATCCTTTACTCAAATGAAATGAGTGACAAAACGTCTTAATTTTTCCCATCTTGAACAATAGCTCATAAGTTTTCCAAGAGCATTTTCTGGCGTGTCATCAGCGAAAGCAGTTCACGTCACCTTCTTTAATTCACTATCATCGCATCTATATTTGTTTGCAAACTTAGGTCCACTGGCCACTCTGACTCCTGTTTACAGTGGCGCTGGAAGCATTTTTTTATTGCCACGGCCAATTGCTGATTTTTGACAGGTTCTTGAGGGGCATATAAGAATTGAAAAAGGTGGTGAAATTTCCATTCATTTTAGTTGTTTTTAGATTAAAAAATAAAATACCTAGGTCACAAATAAATCTCAAAATTTATTCGCTTTTTTGTATCATTTCAAATTTTTATTCAGAATTTACCAAACACTGATAACCTGCGCTCAGAATCACGAAATCATTTGCAATTGTTTTTAAATCCAGCTTGTCACAGAGTTCACAATGCACATGAAGTAACATCATGTGATTTAATCGTTCTTGTGTCATGGTGGTTCTAAGGAATGATTTAACGTTTTTCAATGCACTGAACGATCGTTTGCTCACAGCATTTGTAGCGGGCATCATAAGAACGAGGTTCATTAGTTTCGCAACCTCAGCCAATAATGCAAGCTGTCCAGATGATAGCTGCCTGAAATATGCAATGAGATCAGTGATGGAACTCATTTCGATATCCGCACAATTCACTTTTAATATCTCCAACTGACAGTGAAGACAATCTTTGTTGAAGTCGTCATGATAAAAGTCGATAACAGCGTTAAAATCCTGAGAAGCGTTTTCGCAACACACCGTTTTTAACATCAGTGACTCTAAATGTTTGTATATATTGTATCACGGCTGATCAAAGCAATTATGCATCCCGCTTATTTCTAAGTCCAATGCCTCGATGTATATTTGGCGATAATGTGACTCAACCTTGGTGTGGAATTCTGGGGCTGCATCCCCATCTGCATATCGTTTTGGTCGTTTCGCTCTACGTGGCAACCTTGGTTCACAGACACTGAGGCGAGACAAATCCATCGTTAGTAAATCCCAGAATAGTTTGAAGCTCTCGGAACTGCGCATAGATTCAAGAGTTTTTATTGTCATCGCAGCTGTAGCTTGACCCTCAGCGGCAGATATTTTGGTTTTCTGCGATGCTCTGCTCAAATTATCGCAATTATTTAGTATGAGATAACTCAATTTTATCCCAAAGAGATAATCAGAACTGTCCATATACGTAGAAACGCCACGTATACACGCTTGCATGTCCGATTCTTTTACGTAATCAAGGGAAAAATCCGATAGCTCTTCAGAGTTTCATAATTACTTAAAATGCTGTTGAATGCACTAGCTTTAATGGACCACCTCCTAGACACAGTACTCGTATCCCTGGTTCATCGGGCGATATTTCTTCTTTAATTCCTTTAGTATCTAATGCATCCCGCATAACTTTCGATATTTTCATCATATCACTGCATGCTAAGTTAAGTGCATGCTCATAGCAGTGGGTAAATATCGCTCGTTTTTCAAGGTCCGACAGTTTTTTAGCCACTCCATTCTGGAAACCAATAATAGCACTCGCAACACAATCATAACACTGGCCATGCATTTTATTTACCGATAAGTTCATACGCAATAAAATATCCTGTATGGCTCGAAATATTGTCTCAGATTCTATGTTTTCAGTTGCATGTAAACCAACAAAATCCTCATGGACTTGAAAATCGTCCGACACCCATCGAAAGCAGAGAACTATTTGTTCGATATTTGCAGCATCAGTTATTTCGTCAACAATCACAGTATAAAATTCGGCATTCTGAAGCGACGCCGCAATCTGCTGCAAAACTTTCAAAGCCATGATTTTTAGCACCTGCATCTCATTTTGAATAGGTGCTGACATATATTTTTCAGTTTTTTTCTTAAGCCAGTTAACGATTCTATCGTCATCGTAACCTTGTGTTTTGAATAACTGGAGGAAATTTGATATGTCCTCTATATGTCCACGGATAGGGATTGACTGGCAGGTCAAAAACTTTAAAGCTCCAAAAATTTTTAGAAGCATGCCCCTGTTGTTCTCCTTTTCTTCAATAAGTGCTGACTGTAGTAGTTCGGATACATCTTTAGTTTTCCGCGGGAGCTCGGTTGTCATCAGAACTGCATCCTTGTGGCAGAGAGATTGTCCTGCAGTTTAAATTTAACGCAAGCATCTTTCCAGTTGGTGTATCCTTTCGAAATGAATAATAAGTCAGCTTTCGTAGAATTCAGATTTTTCTCCTTATACGCAGTCACACACACATGGCAAAAAACTACGTCTTCGTTCTCAACGTAGTGTAGCCACTTAAACTGTTCAAACCAGTGAAACTTAAAAGCGCATTGAACAACGTTCCAAAATCACATTTTGGAAAAATAAAGCTTTCCATAAGTCGAATTGCCTATATCTGGTTACTTTTGACAGTGACGTTGCTAGTTTCGTACATAATGAGTAGCTGGGTAGGACACAGATCTTTGTATTCATGTCTTTCAAAAATCACTAATTAGCCAGGCGCTTCTAAATGAATCACTGCGGATCTGTGATATAGAGCCACTAATCGTCCAAAAGTCAACAGTCGCCCAATTGTGTTTTAATTTGACTATAACAATCGTGGAAGTGAGATGGAGAGTGTGACTAGAGGACTATACAAGCCAGTGACAAAGGCACTTGAATCACCAGCATTGACGAAATCATAAATTTGCCGTGCCGCGGTAACATATAAATCAGTGATATGTTGCCGTAATGCAAATCTCCATTGTACAGGAGATGTCACCTTTCAGATAAGTGATATTCGATTTGCGACAATCGTTTTGAATCTGCTTTCATTTCTGATATATTTCAATACTGACACACTATCACTCCAAAAGAAGCTTTCATTGAACTTCAGATCTACTTCCCTCCTCAGCTGAATTGAGTTCCAAACGTGGAATACAGTAGAACTCGCTCACCTCGGAATTGTTCACCTTGGAATTTTGCTTGCCTCAGAAAAATAAAAAATCATTTTTCATTTGAAACTATTTTTCAATGAAAAAATATGAGTCTTGCTCGGAATTGCCCTCCTTGCATATTTGTTTAACTCGGAATGATTACCGTGGGAAAAACATAATTTTCTTTGCTCACATCGGAAAACTTTAACGACCTTCCGCGTTTTTTACCTATTGAGACATTTTTTTACTGATGATCTATGCAATACATTTATCCCGACAGTTTATTGATTTTGAAGTGTTACCGTAAATCTAAACAAATGGCGCAATCTATTGGAGAAAATAGAAAGTATATATAGCCAGGAAATCAAATCATGTATGTTTAAAAGGAACTTGGCTGGATTAAACTTTACTTGTGTGAAAATGTAAAGCTTTCATTGGTTATTTGTTCTAATATGTATTATAACATCGGAATTTACACGCTTTATTGCAACAAGACATACATACATGAAACATAGAGGAAATAATGTCTTTGAAAATATTCATTTCTCTTTCTGCTCCTGCCTCGGAATTCATCTACCTTGGAAAATATTTAACGGTCCCACGAGCACCGAGGTAAGCAAGTTTTACAGTAGTTACTTTTTTAAGTGGTGCAACACACAATTTTCCCATAAATAATTGACAATGAATATCGCCACTTTCATTCACCGCTCTCAAATACATTGCAGTTCCATATCCGATCTCACTTGCATCAGAGAAATAGTTGATTTGCTTTGAGATAACGCTTCCAAAATCAGGTGGTTTGATACAACAAGGTACCGACAAATTTTCCAGTTGTGGGATATCTTCCTGCCAGTGTTTCCATTTAACTAACAAATCACCCGTTATTTCCATATCTCAAACTAGACCACTCTTACACATCTCCTGTAACAGCTCTTTTCCAGGGAGAATATGTATATAGTATTTCACGTCGAGAGGAAGATTTGTCTTTGATAGAAACTATGAAACCGAATCTATCAGAATCCAATATCCAAGTCACCCCCAAAGCTCTCTGACATGCTTGATCGGTTTCAGCTCGTTCCGACGTAGGCAGCTTCCACGACTTCTGGTTCATTACTGCACCAGCCAGTCATTCTTAAACCTCCTTTAGCGCAGATAGATGTAATCCCTCGTATTAACCTTATCCCATCTGACACAGATTCTTCACTCCGCAAACAATCATTCACGTAGAAACATCATGTGACTGCATCCAGAACATCACTGTCATACTCATCAGCGAAATCCAAGGCCGTCTGACAAAGAGCTGTGTTGGAACAACTAGGCGATGAAACTGCACTAAACAGGTGAACTGTCGTACGGAAAATCTGAGGTTTGGAGTCTAAATGGCTATCAGGCCACCAATAAAATCTTAAACAACCTGGACCTGATAGAACAGCTTCTCTACATCGCCTATTATAGCTACATTTTCCATTCTGAATCGAAGCAGTACGCCAGTAGCTTGCTGGTCAAATCGGGACCCGGGAGCAATACATCGTTCGATTAAACCAACATTTAAGCGTGCCGTGCAGTCAAAGACAACTCTTATTTTTTTCTTCCGTGCTTGGTAGAGGCCATGATTTGGTATGTACCAGACCCATCCATCATCACCTCTTTCTCAGGAACTAACTCCGCGTAACCTCTCATTAAGATCGTTGCCATAAAATTATCATAGTCAGCTTTAGACTTCGGTTGATCTCATTACTTTATTCAAAGCTTTTTAATCTTTTCAAAGCGAGATACTTATTGCCTGGTAATTTTATATCATCATCTCTTTATGGCAAGTCAATAATTTAATGGCCTTCTTTAAGTCGAATAGAACGATTAACCTTTTTAAGAAATGCCATATCATTCTGCAAATTTTCTGCATTCTCCTCCAAGACTCACTCCTGAAAATCAAAATTCATTGCCTGTCTAACCATCTGATCCAGGTTCTGTAACTCCTTACAGTCAGAAATCATATGGGCATCTATAGCGTATTATAAGTCAACTTGTTGTTAGATGAGGCCATTTTGTAGGTCCTCGGGTAACGGTATCTGCAACCTCGACACTGGAATAATTGGTTTCGTATAAGTAGTTGGTAAATCAATGAAGGCTTTTACGTTGAAATCGACAATTTGTTGAAATCAATTTTTTTTTTTCCAGTAATACCTAATTTCTGCATGAGAGAAGCTGAACAAAAGGAAACATTGCTTCTGGTGTCCATGAAAGCATATGTTTCCACTAGTCCAGTGCAACCATTAATATGAACAGGAATTACTGCCATCTTGTGATTAGACTTCCCTTCATCATACTCCGAGAATGCATTAACCTTCGGTACTGCTGAAAACTGTTGAGGAATCAATGAAGTTGCCAGTTGATTTAATCGTTCGATGTGAAGTATTGTTGGATGTAGTTTCTGACACTTTTTACAAACAAATCTTTTAGTACAGAAGCGACTGATGTAACATTCACCTAGGCAACAAAAACAGCGTGAACTAGTTTTATAAGAAGTTATTCTTTTCTTTAAATGAGCATTCTTCAAACTTCTTGCAGCAACTAAGGCCATGATCTGAACCTTTACAGTAGGTACAAGTCTTCGAATCGCCGCCAAATCCCGAACTTCGGATACTATCTTGCGTCTTATCGTAGGTAAATTTACTACTCATTCTAGCTTTCATCAAACTGAAAAACATCAGCTTCCTCCTGCTACAATGAACTGACTGCCCAGTGTCTCTTTTTTGCATGGCAATCTTTCGCCATCTATTGTGAAGGAGCGGTGGCAACTTAGCGATTAGACGTTTCAAGTATATATTACGGATATTCGAGTATTCTTACCGCATTTTCGTACTACACCGGAAATATAGGGAACTCATCTGACCTTTTCGGATCAACTGCCTTGACATCAGGCCATTGCAGAGCTTTTGAAATAAATGCCTGGGCTATAAGCTGAGGATCCCTGTATCTTTCTTTCAACTCTCGCATGGCTGATTCAAATCCATAAGCACTAGACAACTGAAACCAGTCATGATTCTGTTGGCTTCGTCAATGGTAAACTGTTCAAGATAATTCAATATTTCATCATAGTTATCAGATATTTGAATAACCATAACTTTGAACTGACGCATAATTCTATTGTATTCCAGGGGACTACCACTAAACTTCTTAATGTCTACCGTAGGTTTTTTTTAAACACCATTGTCGACATCCATGCTGATCCATCTGCGAATTCATACACTGGTTGTTCACAACCCTGTTCGTGTATCTTGGTCGACACCATAGGCCGACAGGTGATGAGAGGCTGTGATAGCGGATTCAATTCCCCGTAACTGAACCAGTTTCCGCGATATTCAGAGGATCAAAGTTTTCACCTAGACTTTCTAACACCTTAGATCGAGCACCTGCTACTGCTAACTCTGTATTTATCCCTAGGGCCTCTTCCTCCTGTTTCGGGCAAAACTTCATTTCATCCAAAGCCTGCTTTTGCTTTTTCTTTAGTGCCTCTGCCCGGGTAGTGAGCTAAGCAATGCGTTGGGCTTCTTTAATCTTTGCAGACATAATTGAACTACCGATCGAAGACTGCTGTGAACGGGAATCGAATGAATTATCCGCTACATTAAATTGTCATTAAATTTCCCTAAATATGCCTGGCATTCTAAATAATCATAGCACTTGCACAGATCATCATGATACTGATAAAACATCCCTATCAGAGAGAGCCATCGTTTATTCTGTTATTCTGAGGTTCAATGACATCACTTCTACAATCAGGGTCCATCTACATAGATTGAAGTAAATTTGTCTTTCTTTGAAGCTCCGAATATTCACTTTCTAATCTCTTCTCTAACGTGTCGATAGTATAACTGCGACCCTTTTCAGTAAAATTCTTCTTCCTTTTACCTCGCCCCAACGATTCAGCTTTTTCAGTGATGTCTTCTCCAGTCTCCACTATCTTGATTCATCTTCTAACTCATAAATGATGTGGTAACCGACAACCAAACAACACTTAATTGACAATCTTCATATCCATTATCATAAATACGTTTTATTATTCTTGTTGAAACAATTAATTACAATAGAAACAAACAAAAATACAATAACTCTCAGTTGTAAACATTTCTAAATAATAATCAAAATATGAAAAACAGTACAGATTAACACTCAACGAGTTTATGGAACAGGAACAGGAACAGGAAAGCACCCACATGACAAGTGTCTGAAAGATACCTTTATATTGAAATTCTGTATTAGTATATAAGCTGCTTTACAGCGATCAGGATATGTTAACTCTAAATCTATGTATACACACTGAATAGAGAACTAAATAAAAAGATAAACCCTAACCTCATAATTAAAACACAGGTTAACAAGTACAATAAAGATATACATCGATAATGAGAATTGTGGATAACAAAGCATTAATACTGATTTATAAGTACCGCTACAGACCCTGTTAGAGGCGACTTCTCAAAATTACGTCATGAATTGACCGGGAAATTACATGATGCGGGTCAGCTACAGAAAGGACCTCACTGCCCAGAATAATCTAAGTCAAACTAGAATGTTGCTGAAGACGACTGATGCCCCCACATCAGGTGAAATGCCTGAGTGTAAAACCCACTACGAGCATATGTCGACCTATTTATGAAGGCAGGAATTGAAAAATGCAAAACAGCTTCTGGTGACCTTGACCTGTGACCTACAAGACTCGAAATCTAATCACTCACGGTCTCTAGGGTAAATCATCCATAAAATTTCACAAAGTTATCTCATACAGTTTATGAATTAAGAGCCCGGAAATGAAAAATACAAATCAGCTCCTTGACCTTGACCTTAGACCAAATGTAATCAGTTACTCACGGTCTCTAGGATAACCCATCCAAAAAATGACACCAAATTATCTTAAACTGTCTGAGATAGAACCCGGAAATGAAATTCACAAAATAGCTTCCTGCGACCTTGACCTCGGACCTACAAAACCCAAATATTAGTTGTATTTGAGTTAGCTTGTGCGTATACATTTATGTGTGAATATTAGTTGTTTTCGAGCTTGTGAACCATGAACCATATAAGTTGTATTGTGACTGATTTATGTATAAATTTAAGTTTCGTATGATATTCAGTACTGTGAGTAAGGCATTCCTGTAGTTTGTTTCGTTCATTCTGGACAGAAGCCCTCGAGGAGGATACAGTCAGGTTCGTCGCTATCAGGACAATTAAGTTATCTTAAACCGTTTATGAGTTAGAGCCTGGAAATGAAATTTACAAAATGGCTTCCTGCGACCTTGGCCTTGGACCTACAGGACCCTCAATCTAATCAATTACTAACCTCATATAGTACAACACAACTGTTGAATTTGAAGAAAATCTGTCAATGGGTTGAGGTGCTAGGGAACAGATACCACTGCGGACAGACGGACGGACAATGAAGTGAATAAAGTATGCCCCCCACAACGCGATGTGGGGGCATAAAAATAAAATTTTTTAATGAAAGCTAATCTATAGAATCATTCCTTTTGAATGTTCTTTTTTTCACTTCGTTTTAGCCATTGTTATATTGTTCAATTGATGTACATATATACTGGTATGCTGAAGATAACTTAATACGCCTCGATAGCCGTGTTAATATACTCACTATAGAAACAATAATTGGTTACAGCGTAAAATATTCACTTCACCAATACACTTCACCATAGTCACACTGATTCACCAACATAAATGTTTTGATGTTATTTCTAGTAAATTGCCCATGGGAAAAGTGGTTCACCCTGAAAACTGCATACAGGAGCTTGTTTGGAGCGTTGCTTATAAAAAAATCTTTTGAATCCTTTGATTAAAAAGATTGGTTTAACCAAGTTTATCAAAGGATTGCTAACGTAGGGGCATAAAAAATGACGGGTTCAATTGATGACACTTAATTTTTAATCTTTAATTATTTAAGATAAGTTCTCAGAGTTGATCAAAACACAGATCTCGGGCACTGCAAGTGGTGTTATCACTGCGGAAAATAGTGGATGCACGCTACCTGGTGTGCTGATATTATTTTGGTGTTTAAATGATGTTTTTTTTCAAACAAAATAAACTCCAAAATGCCTCCTTTTTGTGGAATATGTAAACTTCGACTTTGACATCAATATTTCTTGCGACTGTGATTGAAGCTCCCATAATCAGTAAATTCGAGTGATATAATCGGAGCAGAAATCTTAGCTGGCCAATTAATTTACGCTGGTTTTTACGTATGAAGAATTGCGAAAAATGATCCGGCCTTATCCAAATTCCAAAAGTCCTATAGTTCACTGCGTAGTTGTGTCCGGAGCACTCCCCACTCTCTCGGCATTAGTGCTGAATATCGCGTGCGAGGCGTTAGACTAGATCAGCACGCGCGCTGTACGATCAATATCTCAATGTACAGACGCGTTCTGTGTTACACACACACAGCCACAGCGAGTGTATTGAGCGTTGACGCACTTCAGCGGCTTGAACTAACGAGTACCGTTGATTACTTTAAAACCGAATTTGAACACTCATTAACTTCACAATCAAGTATAAACAGACAGACAGACATGACGACCATGCCATAGATGGGTTTGTCTGACGATGAAACTTATAAAAAAACATGAACCTCACTTATCCAAGACATCAAAATGGCGTGTATCCCTTGTGTAATTTCTTGTTCAGCTTAACTGGTTGTTTGGGGAATACCCCAGCTGCTGAGGGTATCTCCTAAACAACCAATCAGAGCACAGCTTTCTCACAATGATGTCGAAAGCGTGATTATGTAGGCCGCAGCCTACCCTGTTGAAGAGCAGTGATTAGGTGCAAGTGCCCACGTGATCTCCACAGAATGAAGGTATTAATTTTCCGGATGGAATATATATTCGCGAAAAAATACCGAACTTTGACTGATAATTACTGCGTAACTGGAACGTTTCATGGTCTCATCATCTCACCGTTTTATCTTTGGTAACGTTTTAAATGGCACTTATCGCATAACGAAAGTACACAGTACGAAAGACGGAAAGGTCTCCAGGGCCATTATGAAGACTCTTACGACATATGACAACATCAATAATTTTATTTAGAGTATATAAATCTATTTATCATGATAATCTTAATATTCTAAAGACATACAAGTTTCTGTCGATCTATCTATTCTGTAAAAATGGCGTATTATTCAATCTAAAAATAAATCTTCCAATCCTGTCTGCAACTTGACGATAGCTTAGGTTCTCTAGATGTATTTAGGAACCACAAAATCGCCGGAGCATAACTCAATGCTATAATGCTATAGATAATAGTTGTACCATCACGATACAACAAAAGACCAAAAATCAACAACATACATAGATGCAACCCTAGTAGCGAAAGCTCGTGTGTCCAATAAATAGTTAACCTATATAGTACTACTCATCTCATCATTATTCAAAAACCAGGTTAATTACACAGCTACTCTACAAATCTTTTCATAGATGCCAATGAAAATGATCGCTAGTCATTCATCTTTATTCTTTTTTTTCTTAATAAATTGCAGGTACACAACTACATTCTATACGGCATAGTTGTACACAGTGTTTTCCCAAGATTGACACACATCAATGACTTTTTGTAGGTACCTACCCAACAGCTCCCTCTGCAATCTCATTTAAAATGACCTTCCTTCACAGACCTCAACCAAAGTTACAGACCATTTTCTAAGGTTCTAGTTTTAAGAAAACACTGTGTATCTGATCTTAATAACCTTAACATGAGGTCACCTGTGTCGACAAGCCAAACTTTCAGACATAAAAGAAAAACAAATACACTTAAAGGAATACAAAAAGATGCAGAAGTGCAGTACTAACAAAGTGATATTCTAAACTTCAAGATCTAGATCGGCCAGTAACAAGACACTATGTACATAAATGTTTTTAAATGAACTTGGCTTTCTAGAAAATTATGAAACACCTAAGAACTTTAATTCTTACCTTTACAAGTAGCTGTGTATCTAAACGAAAGTTAAAATCTCCAAACATGAAAAATGGTACATTTTCATGTTGGTCTGAGGCAATTCTGAAATGACAAAATGAAAAAAAGCCTTTTTTTAATTCAAGTCTTTGGAATTCCTTGACTCACACTATAGCCTAAATGCAATTTCTTCTAGCAATTGGAGCACTAGATAAGAGGTCCAGAGACCCTCATAACTCTTTAGTGTATGGTGGTCATGACAACTTATAACAGTTCATGGAGCAACAGTTGAAATTTCATCAGTTATAGATAATACTGTAAGCATGTCACAGTCAGTTATACGATAGATAAACAGACTTGTAGAGTTTTCTGTTTTTCTCATGACTGACTACTGTCTGTCACTCCTGCTCTCAGTGCGGCGTTTTGATCCATTATGTTGTTAACAATCGGTTTATCTACCTTTATTATGCATCAATTTGTTCAGTGAGGCATTTGCATTGAGAATTAAACAACAATTTTTACTAAAGTTGTTTCTGTTTTCATTCGTGGGCGATAGTTTTCTCAGCACTCGCGCAATGTTGAAACAAGAGGCCCATGGGCCTTGAAGCATTGGCAGATTATACTGTGGTATTAAGTGGTTATAATGTTTAACATCTGCCGGCAAATCTTCTATGACGATGTTGATTGGGAGGACCACAGACTTAAAGGTCTATTTGTCTAGTACGATTTTATTCCTGAAAATGAATCTATTTTCTGCCGAACAATTTAGCCTAGGCTATTTGTACTGTTAAACCTCATTAATGCAATTCTGTTAAAAAGACGAAACTAGTTTATTCTGATGTTTTCCATCATGTCCCAGCCAAGATATTTATATCAATCAAGATTTGGATACAAAAACCCTTTTTTACGCATGAACTGTTCGGCCCCACTGAATAATGAAAACAAAAACAGAACGATTTTTCTGAATGCAATTGCAAGACCCTCTGATCTTAGAGCTCCAAGCTCTGATGCATGTACGCATGCAAAACGTCGCAGAGAGCGATGCCGGCGTTGGTGTCACTGAGGCCGGCTGATGATTGTTTAATTGTCTTTTTGTTTGTTTGGCTTTACGTACGTCGTTTGGATCTTGGTTTCCCAAGACTATTCCTATTGGATTGTTCATTTAACCTCACGACGGTACAGCCTTTGAAGTGTTGCCCGCACACTGTTCCCAGCCAGCAGGACTCGAACCCACTTGTCACTCAGCATTGATAGTGGATTCAACAGCATCACGCCTTATCTCACTGAGCTAACGAGGCCGCTCGATTCAATTCCAAAAAAACTACAGCAGCGGCAAATAACCATCGCAATATTGCAATTTACGACAAACAACGCGTAAATTCAATCACTGTTGTTTAACGCATGGAAAAGATAATAAAAGGTATTTTTTCCCGGCGCGCATTACAAAGCGAATCTCTGCCGAGTACGTACAATAGGGTGCTACCGCCTTATGAGTGCGCAGCAGGCGGGTAGGGCGTCCTAAAGTGAAAACTTATATTAGAATATAGCTGAATCGAATTTTACAATGTCAGTCAACTGATTGATGATACAACATGGTTGTTCTCGGCGTACTTAACAATGATATTTTCCTCCAATAAACAACTCTGGTAAAATTGAATAAAATGATCTATCTTTATAGGTGATATCGTATCATGGTGGTAGCCTACCGTTTACCGTTTGATGTTTCGTGTCATCATGAAATGGTTTTAACTTTAGTAAAGGCGTTCCCGCACGATCACATACGGGTTTCAGTCACGAGTAGGCTGCCATTCCACTGCTCTAGAAATACTTATTCTGACGCTGAGAATTAATCCCAAATAATCCCATGGATACTGATAGTTGGAATAACAGTGATATCCAAACACTGACACATTTATAAACTGGAGGTACATAATTTTATGTTTTTCTATTCAGAAGAGGCTGTTCCCCATTCTTTACTGCCAATGTCAATGCGGACATATCGCTAGGCTATTGTTTAACCCGTTCTCATCAACCAGATAATGAACGATAAAAATGCGATTGAATAACTTTTTGGACCATTAAATCAGAAATCTGGCGACGCTATGTTGTGGGGAATAATTGAAACATTTTGTTTAGTAATTTTCAGCTGTTTCTAATGTTTTACATGAACAAAGTAACAATTTGAAGTTACTATGAAAATGAGAAGAGTCGGCGCTATTTTTTCATGCTACTATTTTCGATCCATTTTGCTAGCATTGGCATGACGTCATAGACGTCAACCAATGCTAACCAGAAAGAAACTTTCCATGATGGGTTTCTGTGTAATTGTTTCTGTTTCATTCACCAAATTCAAATTCAAATTCAAAATAACTTTATTGATCCTTAATGTTCAACATATACATCATTGGATTGACATTTTCAATAAAGTGGACAGGACAAACAAGAGACATGGAGAATAGAAAAAAAGAAAAACAAAAAATAATACAGTATAATGGAGCAGTTTAGAAGGACACCGAACTCGCTGTCAAAAAGGCGATTCTCGATATAAATAGTAATGGGTTTTCCCCGCGGGATACCCGCTCTGGGAAAGGCACCTGAATCGATGCTACGAGTTCGAATCCCAATATTTAGACGTAATTTATTATGCTTTGAAATAAATTCTTAGAATTTCTATTTATGATAGGATGTGCAGGTTTTGATTTGGTAATGATGTTAATAAAAGTTAACCTCTTAAGGTATTGTTTTCTATCTATTATTTGTGACAGATTAGTTTCGATGCTCCTCACAACCCGCCCCACCACGTGTCACTTATTCACGGACGCGCGGATCGTATCATTTGTAATAGGTCTACCACATGAAAGAGTCCGTGGCCTACCGTAGAATAGTAGGGCCTACCGATTACTATGTGCGATGAAAGTAGTGTTTGAATAAAACAAACTTTTAATGAAACAAACATTATTTATCATAATCAATCAATAGATCAGGTACCGCCTAAATAATTGTTTGTTTCGTGAAATTTGTACAAAACTTTGCGACTTCGTCATGTCTTGTGACCCTGAAAATACTAGAAGAATCATCGGTAAGCTTATAAAACGGCGAGGTCAACGTAGTAACAACAACTTCGGGGATTGAAAAAAAAAAACTCAAAAGAATTATTTTTTATACTGAGTTTTATATAATGAGTTATACTGATGGTGAGTAGCGACCGTCATTGACACCGGTTATTTATCCATTCACTATCAAATGTGACGAGCCCAATAAATGATTGCGCATAGATTCGGCCTCTCAGTATTTAGCACAGCAGTTCCGAGAAGTGTTAAGACCGATCAGCGGGCGCGCTATCTAAAACCGGTGCTAGTACGATCAATATCTACAGGTATATACGTGTTCAGTATTACACAGCGAGTACCAGTATGTTGATCGAGCGTCGTCGTAGCAACGCGCTATACAGCGGCTTGAACTAGCGAGTAACGTTAATTATCTTTTAACCAAATTAGAGCACTTATAACCATCGGAATCAAATATAAACCAAGCTGCACCATCTACATCAAGTAGAGAATACCTGTGTGAAATTACAGAATTGTCGGTCAACACAAACAGCTTAAATCGTGTCATAAAGAAACATCCACAGACGGACAGACAGACAGACATGACGACGATGCCATAGATGGGTTTGTCTGACGACGAAACCCATCAAAAACTGCTCTGTGGACGCTCGGAAATGTTGCTATGACATCATCGCCTATTCATTAGCACAACAAAATACAGTAGGTGGCGCCACGTGACGGGCCGCAAAAGCCATTTTTCAGCATTACGCAAGTGTATATGCTAGGTAAACAATCACCGATA
This sequence comes from Tubulanus polymorphus, assembly GCF_964204645.1. NCBI lineage: Eukaryota > Metazoa > Nemertea > Palaeonemertea > Tubulaniformes > Tubulanidae > Tubulanus > Tubulanus polymorphus. The sequence goes on from NC_134026.1 coordinate 13,596,219, forward strand.
GATAAAAAACACAAACAAATTTATGCCAATTCATAATCTATTTCTGAATGCAAATATCTTACTGACCAAATTGATGCATAATATTCACAGATCAATTGATAAGTAACAAAATTATGGACCAAAATGTTGCACAGAGAGCATGGGTGACAGACAGTAGTAAATTTCTTTTTTGTAGACAGGTCTGATATGTTGGTATATGTACAACTTGAATATCATGACAATACCAGAAACTTGTCACTAGAAAGATGTTCACAAAGGAATGGTTGGAGTCATGTCAAACTGATTTCAAGCATCCAGGAAGAGAGACACTCTAAATATTTGGATGGATATATGAAAGCTGTGGGTACTGGAGTGTGTAATGGGTAGTGTAGTGTGATCTGTGTGCATTTGTGGCCAGCACACAGATCACATTGTTCAATGGGGTTTGGTCCAGGACTCGCGAGATTTTCAACAACACGGAAGTAACGTGTAATAAATGATGACTTGAATTGCATGACTACCTACCACCCCTCATTATTGTTGGAAAACTAAACGTTCCGCACTGACTAAAAATTAGTAATAACGTTTTAGAAATGGCCAGAATTTTAACTTAGGTTCTATCTCATTTTTATTTTACAATTGCGATTGGTAAAATTTTTTTTTAAACGGCCGTTAAGGCTTCATGTTTCGTCTGCAATTCACTGCAAATAGTTACGCAACTACGCACATTTCAGTGTTTTTGGCAGCTGTACACTCAATCGGCACCGTTCGTGACTAGCTTCACTGCGGAATTATCATTAATTAACATCGCCATATCACATCATCAACTTATATTGTGCCTTAAAACCCTAACAGCCTAAATAATTGAAATGCACACACGATTTCTATCATTGAAAATTGAGAGAGTGGCCATGTTTGTGTTTGCTGCTTCGCGTAAATCCCGCGCGGTGGCGCACCCGCGCGGAGTGGGGCCGATAGGTCTAGTAAAACGCATGACGCGGAACTTCTTATTTTTCACTATAAATAGTAATCTGCAGGAAAACAGTGGTATGGGACAAGGCACCAGACCAACTAAGTCATATTTCAAATCCCACTTTTTAGAGGCAATATTCTATAAAATTAATTCATAAGAGTCTAGGTAATTGGTGATTTGGTAATGGTATTAATTTAAGTTAACCTCATTATATGTTTCATTATCTTAGATTAGGAATCGTCCCCTTCATCTATTTCATTAGTATATTTGTTTTGATTCAGTCCATTATAAACCAACCACACCTCCCAGGAGCGAAAGAGGGGTTCGATTTTGAAATCAGAAATATGGATCGAAATATAGAGAAAGTTGTGTGTTCGGCTGTCAATTCTTTATAATATATGTTAACATTGAAGTATATGATAAGAAACTTTGGTTCAATGTAAACAATCATTCAACCAGCCTGAACCAGTGATTGATTGGGGTTGATTTCAGGCAGTTCAATTCAACTCTTTCAGCTACTATTTGAAAGGCTGAATCCAAGAACATGTCTATCGCACTTTTGAGCCCAAACATCTACTTTTACTTAGTAGCCACTTGAGAACAATAAGCAATTAACGATATCGGCTACTTTTCCAGTAGTATACATTTCAAAACAGTCACTCTGGAATAGTATTCCTTTCAATTCGATTGGTTTTCTATAGTGGCTGTTTCGAAGAGTCTACTATTGAAAAGTGACCATTTTGAAACATCTGGTTTTGATAGTGCACACTAGCAGTAGAGGTGACTGTAAAACCACCCGCCTGTTAACAGTGACTTAATGATAGTAACTCCTACCATAGCAGCTACTCTCAAAACACATCGTTTCTAAAAGTCAACTATTGAAAAGTGACCATTTTGAGAAGGCATGGTTATTTCCTGTTCAAAATAGTAGCATCTGTTAAAGATTTGCAGTGATACGTGACAGGTTCAAAGGTACTGTTAAACCCTATATGCTTTGTATACAGAACTCTGTATGCTTTGAATACAGTTCTGTGAATAGAAAATCAAAGTTTTTGAGATAATAAGAATCCCCTAAATTATATTACGCTCAACAAAATGGAAAACTATTCATTCATATAACATCATCATGGATTAAATCCATTAATACTAAAATATGGTGCCAGTCCTAGAATTCTTAGTATTTTAAGATTTTTGTTTTACATTTGCGATTATAAAACATTCTGGTAGACAAAAAAATAAATTTGTCTATTAGGCTTAATTTGTTTTTAAGGGTATATGAGAGAGGAATATACAAATAAAATCATATGTTCAAAAAATATGAATTACGAAAAAAATGTATCTAAAATACTTAGAATTAACCTTGAATTTATTGTTTATTTCGAAACAAACGATTTTTAAGTAATCCATGTGATGTTCACTTTGTCACGCTGTTCTCTGCTCGTTCGTTAATGAATATTGAATCGTTTTATCGCTCGCAAGAAGTGATACCATAATCAAAATCTTATTTCGTAGTTATACAGTTTGGTTGATATGAAATTACCAACTTATTATAAAAGATCAAACAATTAGCGTATAAAAGTGCAGTGTTGAGATGTTCACGTAATTTTGAAGTCAGCAATTTCATTTGATAGAGAAAACTTCTTTTGGCTTAAGATGTGAAAGAAATGCGATAGGCTGTAATTCTAGTTTCACATACTTTCCTACTTTGTTAAGTAAATTGTTTATATAGGTTATCAAAAACCCAGCAGCAGCTATCGGTCAGCAGGTCAATTACACTGGCTAACTAGACAGTGATTGATGAACGAATGAACAAACTGCATTGGCCACCAAAAGACCACAAACCAGCACCGCAATATCTCTATGAAACTTTATTTCAAGGTGCCAATATAATAACATGCCAAAATGTACGGTGTTTGAACTTCGCTGAATCGATGAACCAATGAATCGCTGAATTATAAGATAACTATCAGTTTTCTCCTACTAAACTCTTTTTCTCAAATTATCGTAAACCAACGTTACCAATACTTGAATTTGGAAGTGAATGCGGGCTAGAACCAACAAAGATGCAGAAATACAGGGAATCCCTCTCATAGCGACCAACATGGTTGTATATCCCATCTTTGCCGATAAGTAAATAATTTTCGGTCTAAACGACTACAGGACCCGAAGAAGTCGAATAAAATACTCTAAAGCGTGTTAACTGTAGATAAATGAAGAAATTCCACAATAGAATTTTGTATCATGAAATTTATTATAGTTAAACCACAACGTTTCAGCTGTTGACTGACAGCCATCTGACTAAAAGCCCTTATCACTAGGAATGTCTACATTCCACCTGATGATGGCTGTTAGTCTACAGTCAAAACGTTGCGGTTTCACCTTAACAAATTTTATCATATTTATAATTATATTACGGGATTTCTTCATTCATGACCCCAGGGAAAGCCGTTACCGTAATCCAAATGAAATCTTGAATACCATACAAAGTTTCTTCTATTAAATTCGATCAAATATGGGCACAATTTGATGATTTCTTTAGAATGTTAAAAGTCCACATGGATATAGCATGTTTGAAAAAAATCAATGATTTCTCGAAATTAGAATTCAGGGAAATTCGAACACTCCGAAATGCACATCTTAATTTAAGATGCAAAGACATCCAGGCCCCCGTTGAAAATAAACCACCATTTCAATAATGAGAGGTTAGCCTGAATTTATGATTGCTCTTTTAATCTAAGAATTTAAATCAAAAATAAATGCAGACCTATGCTTGATAATAGCTGCATTTGTTCAAATTGAATTCTTTATTCAATTATATCGCCATGAAAAGAAGGAAATTTTGATTTATCTTAAAACTACATAACTATTGACAATTTGTAAACAAATTTTACTCCAATCTCGACTTTTATTGGTTAGAGCTGGGAATCGCTCATTACATTTCACATCCTCAAAGAGTATCTACAATATCTTCAGATCTCAACTGAGTCACTCTAAATAGAACTATACCCCAAACTATAGCGTGAGTAGAGTTTTCCGTATGTTTATATTGTCATGTATCACTGCAAATCTGAAGCATATGTTGCTACAGTGTATTTATAACAGGGAATCTGGCAAGCGATCTCAAAATGGTCACTTTTCAATAGTTGACTTTTAGAAACGATGTGTTTTGAGAGTAGCTGCTATGGTAGGAGTTACTATCACAAAGTCACTGTTAACGGGCGGGTGGTTTTACAGTCACCTCTACTGCTAGTGTGCACTATCAAAACCAGATGTTTCAAAATGGTCACTTTTCAATAGTAGACTCTTCGAAACAGCCACTATAGAAAACCAACCGAATTGAAAGGAATACTATTCCAGAGTGACTGTTTTGAAATGTATACTACTGGAAAAGTAGCCGATATCGTTAATTGCTTATTGTTCTCAAGTGGCTACTAAGTAAAAGTAGACGTTTGGGCTCAAAAGTGGGATAGACATGTTCTTGGATTCAGCCTTTCATTTGTTAGTCATTTTGTAATATAAAAGTCAACCATCCAACTGACTGTATGACGTCGAAAAATCAATCTTTGGGCAATTTTTGGTAGAGCTTGGCACCCGGGCTTAGATGAAAGGTGAGACTCCCCCCACCTTGAAACACCCGTCTGCCACTCTGGGATTTTTCACTTTCGGCATATAGGGGGCGCTAAATACGGGGTAGATTCTGTGCACATTTACTTTTACCTGTTCTGGAGTTGAGCCCTATGTCTTTATACCATTTTTAGGGATATGAATGAACACGGGAGCCCGCTTAGAGTGTATTGAATGTATAGTTCAGGCCGCATTAAAACTGAGAAGAGACTTGAAAAGCATTGAATGTCACCATGACTCAGTTAAAATCAACCAGGAAGTGGTAGCTGATTTGCAACCAAATTCTTTTAAACTATTTTTATCAGGACTCGTTGAAGGCCAGCCACATATATGTGAGCAGAAGAGTCAAAAAAGTGTTAAAAATATCGGACAAGATATACGATGTCAAAGGGTAAAACCGTAACGCCAAAACATTTAGGCCTTGGCTAAGCTTTACATCACGCAACGAGATCGGAGATGCTTGTCAACATGTTTCATGCGGCTGGACATGTGGTAGGCCTGGAAAGCTTGTCATTGCTTCATGTGATAATATAGACCTTCAGGAATCAACCCTCGATGGAAAAGGGACTTTGCATGCTACTCAAATGCTTTTGTGGCAAAGAGGGCCGGATTCTACATATTGTTATGATGTTCCATGTTGAAAATTAGTGCGTCCGGCAAGCGCCAACATAGCGTCAGATGACTACAACAAACTGTACCACACAGAGCCACCAGGTAATTTTAAGTTGATTATTAAAACATTAAATCATGATATATCAAATTTACAATAACTCAACAACAACTGTAGAAGATGTCATGAGCTACAACTTTGCAGTTAATTGCGGTTACAAAATGTCTTATGTAATCTGGTGGCTAGAACAGAAATCTGTCTGATATGTTTTAGATCTTTTTTAAAGTATATATCACAATATTCAGTGACCAAGAGCCCCAAGGGGCACAATGGCCAGCCTGTCAGATTTGCTTTTTATAAATGATGTAATCCGTGGGTTATATTTATCAATATACACTCCCTGCTCAATATCATTTACATAGTAAAATCGTGTGTTAACACAGACAGCAGGAACGAACGTAATATAGAAATACTAAGTTATTGTATTGTTCAACGCCCCTGGTGGCCATATACAAAAACCAATGAGCTTGAAACTCACCAAGATCATAGACCATGTCATGAGCTACAACTTTCCAATTGATTGTGGTAGCAAAATATGCATAGGTACGAATGTAATATAGAAATACTAAGTTATTGTATTGTTCAACGCCCCCTGGTGGCCATAAACAAAAACCAATGAGCTTGAAACTCACCTCGATCATAGAACATGTCATGAGCTACAACTTTCCAATTGATTATAGTAGCAAAATATGCTTAAGTATCAATTATGATGTGGAAAAACTTTTTTCCACCTACGAATGAGTACTAATGACTCCAAGATGGCCGCCAAGTGCGTCATAATTGCCTGGTCAAAAATACCCTCTCGGATATAAAAGATCCCTTTCCAAAGAAAACCCATTACAAATTGCAATGAAACATGGCACACCATTAGAAAGCTACAGTACTCAGAATTCAGGCCAAAATTGACATTTTTGGGAACAAAAAACGTCACAGTACGGCCATCTTGAGTCCGATCGACCCAATTTTTCTCATGCTGATGGGCCCTCGGGGGAAACAAATATATACGAATGATCAAGGTTATTGATCAAAGTGTCTTCAAAATTTCCCTCGAAAACTTCAAAAATGTGAAAAAGTGCTGATTTTGGCTAACAACAATGGCTGCCAGTCGGCCATCTTGAATCTGACAGGGCCAGTTTTTGGCCTGAAGATGTGTCTAGGATAGATACACGTATAAACCAAATATCAAGACATTACCTTGAAGCCTCTTCAAAAATTTGGAACTCTCACGAACTATCGAGATGGTTATCTCTCGACCTCAATAGCTTAAAGACCCATCTCAAAGCAGCATACCATTAACTCCCGGAAAGCGAATTGTATTCAAAATTTTTTTGGCAGAATAAAATTTGATTGAATTTGCAATTCGGGCACATGGCTAATTAGCATATCAAGGTCATACACCCGATTTGGTAAAACCATTTTTTTCGCGAACCTTGCGCAATTGTCAAGGATGAATTTTCTGTAGAGCAAATAAAAATTCCTCCCAAACACCAAATCAACTAAAGATTTCATAGAAATCGATCTTGAAATACAATTTTAAATCGTAAAATAAAACCCGGAAGTAAAACAGTAGACGATACCTCGGGTTCACGTGAACCCTGATATCTGTAAACGAAATGTTGGTTGTGACAAAATTGTTCAGACGGTTTTAGGTGGTAATAAGTACGGAAACGTAACGACCATGGTCGACTTATTCGATGAAATCAGGCCTATGTGATATCCAAATTTTGACTTTTTTATTCTCCAGACCTCCCTGATATAGAAATAAAAAATGTTGGTGGTACGAAAGTGCAATCACAGCGTCGACGGGGACAGAGCCGTGTCAGAGATCGGCGGAATGAAAATTGAGGTGGACGAACACGAAGAAGTAGGCTATTGCGCTACTTGAATCACGAAAAATCCTGGCGCGGCCCCGACGCTTTTCGTTGATTAAGTAATACAAATATCATGCAATGGGTTTTCACAATCTACCGCTGGTATTTACCGGATTTCAATATCACTCCAAAATTCAAAGAAACCTCGAAATATCGAACCGGACTTCCGGTAGATATCCGCGGCTGCCCAACCGGGAAACTTATTTGTTTCAATAGATATTGATAGGATCCATCATCTTTACCCGTCAAGGGATTCGAACCCACTAAGCTAAAGACATGCCAGAATCGGGTCGGGCCAATCACAGCGCTTGTAACAAACAACATTAGGCTTCTGTGGAATTTCCCAGTAAATGGGCCAATCAGCGAACACGTAGCGAACGCGGAAGTATTGTCGCGTGTTGATACATGACGTCATGCGCAAAAGCGCCAGTAATGAAATAGCGATAATTCACGTGAACAGCTGCTGATATTTTCAGATAAACCAATCACAGGGAAGACAACTTCCTGATTGGCTGATAAAAATTGAAATTTTCCCGATTTAACTTTCGTGAAAAATGCAGAAAACATTTTTATGAGACCCTATTTCAAAATTCTGCTCGCTACGATTTCGAGAATGGATTACGCTTAAATACGTGATTTGTTCAAATATGCCCTCACTTGGCAAGCAAAAGAGCCTTTTGTGTGGAAACCATGTCATTTAAATTTGCTCCATTTGTATAGTAATAGGCTCAGCCTACGGCTGGCCTAAAAACAGCAAACCATTAGAAAGCTACAGGTCTCTGCATTTTGGACACAAAAATGGTCCCATGATTCCCTTCTTTCTGTATATATACCCCTGTTTTTAGTCTATATCTCACACCTGACGATGATCTCTAGGGTGAGATCGAAACGTCATGTCTTATATATATTTTAGATTGAATAAATAAATTCTTGCTTTTAATTCTTTAATCTGTAGTCAACTGGCTGAGTGATATGTCCTAGATGTTGTGCAATATAAAAACATGAATTAATTCTGAGCGGCTTAAGATATTCTATCCTTTTTTTCCCATCCAGAAATGAATATTTTTGATAACTTGATAATCTAGATTTAGAAACCTGGTGATTAGGTGATCGTAGCTTTTTTCTCTGCCCAAGAACGGGTAGAGAGACCCCAAAACATAAGAATCGCTACCAGTATCACTTTTCTGTGACAACTCAAGATCGGGATGTAACCAAAATCATTTCATAGGTATTTTAATGCATTTGTCGCCTTGGTTAACATGGAGACAGTCAACAATGTTGGAGTACAACCTTTATCAGTATGTGCTTCCATGGTAACAGGGCTTTTTTGTTGATGTCCCACTGCAACAGGAAAGTCGGTTATCCATTTATCCATTGCCAAGCTCTACCAAAAAATGCCCAAAGATTGATTTCTCGACGTCATACAGTCAGTTGGATGGTTGACTATCGTATTTCAAAATGGCTAATAAATATAAGCTGAAAGATGTAAATTGGACTGCCTAAAATTAACCCCCATCAATCAGAAGCAAAATTACATTAGTAAGGCCCACCCCCCGATATTTTCCAAAAATTTGCCCTTAAGTGCCCGCAATTGTAACATTCAGGGCCCTGTTGCACAGTCGTGACTAAAAATTAAGACCAACTTAAGTCAATAGTTGGTCTTAGCCATTTATTTTGGTCTTAACTAAGTTGGTCTATTCGGTCTGTTGCAGAGACAGGTCACTAGTCTCAGTTAAGACCAACTTAAGACTGACTTAAGATTAACTAGAAAAAATTCAAAATGGCTGACCATTCAGATCAAACAAATGTGTCCAGTGGTAAAATTCTACGAAAAAGGTCTATTAACTTTACCAGTGATGATATATATGAAACATCGATGTTGGTAGGGCTTGTAAAGGAGAAACACTACATTCTGACGGCATCATTCTTCCAAAATAAGTTTTTCGACGAAAATGAAGATTTGGGATGAAATTACTCAAAAAGCTAAGTTTATGAGTTGCCTTGAGATCAGTGGATGATATTAAGAAGAAATGGAATAATATTCAAGCTGAATCTAAAAAGAAATTCACCCAGGCAAAGGTCTCAATGAGTAAAACAGGTGGAGGGCCCCATCGCCTGAATTAAGCAGAATCACGAATGACGTGATTGATATGATGTCTGAAAGACCAACTAGAACCGGCATTCAAGGTGGCCTGAGACTTCAATCGTTGTCGAAACACAACTAGATGATGAAAGTAAGTGATATATGGAGATTCTATTTGATTCTTTCACTAATACTCTTAGTGTTTATTGAGATTAAGTCATAAAAATTCAAATCCCATATATATACTTCTTTTATTCTAAATCAAAAACATAACTATATTTAGATATCCAATGGATGCAAATGCGGGTTCTGATAGAAGATAATCAGTTTCCTATACAAGGCGTTGATTGTGGAAAAGAAGCAACAACTACCGATGTCATAGGTAATGCATTTAGAACAGCATTTAAAAATAATTTCATTCCAAAAAGTTTTATTCCTAGAAATGATGCCGGTACAAGAAAGTATGTTAAAACAATTGATGTTTTGAATTTCTTTTAAGAGCAACCACCAGCTGCGAAGTGGAAACGAGCGGCGACCCATAGTGATTTGATCTCCAAGCAAATTGAATATCTAGAGGAGAAAATGATGCGAACAGACTTAGAAATCGAGAAGCTGAAATTAGAAATTAGTTTATTTAAGAAAAAAGAGGAATAATTTTACAATTATGACCATTCATTGTGTACCATAATGTGTTTTCGCTGTAAGTTGTATTGTACTTGTTACAGATTTATCGCATTATTATGCTGTCTCACGGTCGTTTATTTTATATTGATTCTTCAATCTGTTCACCGTATTTATTCCCAGTAAGTTTATGGTTGCATGAACTCCAAGTATGTGTATTGTAATATAGTTCACCTAGGTCCAAGTTATTGTGCAAAATCAGTGTCTGGCACTATTTTTCTATAGCAAACTATATTCTTGTCAACTTACCTTACTATATAAACCCATGTAATTTTGTAAATGTTGTTCAGTTAAAATATAGACTTCGGCTTGACATCAACTCTTCGCTCCCACTTCTTTGCCGTTAGTTGGTTTTGCCAACATTTTTTGGTCCCGCGAGCCGGATGGAGGCAGAGTTAGCTGGTAAGCTGAAGAATCTGCGGCGAGCCCGTGGGGTTAAGAAGGGTATCTTCACGCATCAATGCCTGAAGGCTGAAGTCCTGATAGCCATCACTGTAACCCGAGAAGAGCTGAAAGCTGTCCTGTTGCAGATAGGCCAATATGTTGACGCAATCGACGAGATTAATGAAGAGTTGGCAGCCTTGCTGGTAGATGATGCAGATGTTCAAGATGCCGACGATTATATGGCCGAGGTATACAGGCAACACCGAGTAGCTATCGAGAAGATCACGACGGCCGTCCTCGAGGCCCGAACACCAACACCAACCGACGTTGAGACCGTAGATGAATTGCCTCCAGAAGACCTGTCACCAGACGCCGCCACCAAGAGTGACACATATGCCATACTTACCGATGCCACGTCCGATTCCTGCACCATCACTATTGCCACTGATGTCCACGCATACTGATTCTTACCAACCTAGATGGCCGCCAGCACCGACAACACTGCCTAGACGTACGCCCTCGCCACGTCCAGAGCCGTTACCACCGACGCCGTTCCAGCCAGCAGCACCAAGACCACGCAGTTCTACATTTGCGAAATCCGTACCCAAGCTGAAACTGCCCGTTTTTCGAGGTGACTCTGCAGACTGGCCAAGATGGTTTGGTTTGTTCCGTTCTATTATCCATAGCCAAGACTCGCTAGCAGACGATGAGAAGATGGCGCACCTACAGAACTCCGTAGAAGGTCCACCGCAAAAGCTGATTGCTGGTATGCTGTATGATGGATGCCTGTACCACCATGCCCTTGAAGCCTTGATGAACCGTTACGGGAAAGAGGATGATGTCGTCCATGCCTGTTTCAGAGTCCTGTTTGATCATCCCCAGCTGAAAGCACATGACGCCACAGCCCTCGAAAGTTACCAAGGAGCAGTCCATTCAGCCGTAACCACGTTACAGACCCTTGGGTTTCATGGTGACCTCGCCGCGCTGTCCAAAAATTAACCACTAGATCTGAAACGAGACTGGGGGAAGCAAGTCCTGGAATTGGAAAACCGAGCTCAACGTTCGACTCTACTCGACTTCAGTGAATGGTTAGCTCTGCAGCTCCGAATTCTACAAAGCTATGCAGATGTAGCGAAGCCAGATGACCGTTCATCCTGAGGCCCGAGGTCCACACCGTTCAAGTGTGTGAACAACACTGAAGTTGATGTTTCCTCACTTGCCACTGGTTCCAGCAGTTCACAGTCCAGCCAGCCTAAGCCCGAAGTCTGCCCAAGCTGCAAAGGTGACCACTTCCTGATGAATTGTCCAGTCTTCACGTCCTTGTTGCCAGATGCCAGAGCGAAGTTTGCTGCAAGCAATGGCCGGTGTTTCTCCTGCCTCCGCTGGGGTCACCCTTCACGCCAGTGCCGGTCAAAGAAAGTATGTACAAGTGCAGGTTGCTCAGAGAGACATCACTCACTGCTACATGGAAGCAGCCGCATATATCCACGTCGTCCAAGCTCGGAAGGGAGCTCACAGCCGTCAACGGGGACGGTGCCTCAGCCTGCTGCAGACAAGAAATCGCAAGAAGATCCACCTAAGAACCTAGTTTACACCTTAGCCAGGAACCCTGCTGTAAGTGACGAAGTCCTTCTGCAAGTCGTTCCTCTCCGTCTTCATGGTGACGATGGTAAATTTGTCGACACATTTGCTGTCTTGGATCCTTGTTCGCAGACGTCTTTATGCAGTCAAGAAATCGTTGATCAACTTGGTATAGATGGTGAAGACAAGATGCTGCGACTGAATACAGTTGAAGGTCAAGGATGCCAGAGAGCAATGAAGTTGGTGAAGCTAGATGTCGCCCCGCTCGCAAGTGGTAGCACACAGAAGCTGATAAATGTAGATGAAGTATGGTCCGTTCCTGCCCTGTAGATTCCTGTTGCTCACACTCGACTGAAACCGAAGCAAAGCTGGTCGCACCTTGATGACATAGATGTCTCGTCGCCAGATGTCTCTGATGTTCAAGTTCTCCTTGGAGCCAATGTCGCCGAAGCCATAGTCCAGCATGAAGCAAGAGTGGGGAAGCCAAATCAGCCCATAGCTGTCCGTACAGATTATGGTTGGGCGCTAACTGGTCATACCTGCATGGTCGTACCTGTTGATGTCCGGTCCCGATTTCCTTCAAAGGTTACCAGGGATTTTGCTGAGATTTCGGCAAGACCCTGTTGCTGTTATGGGTGATATTGAGGCAATGTACCACCAGGTGAAGATTGCTGTTGAAGACCAGCCTGCCTTAAGTTTCCTGTGGAGAGATCTTGAAGACCGAGAGCCAGATGGATACCAGATGGTCGTAAATATCTTTGGTGCCCGGTACTCAGCAGCCATAGCTTGTTTTTCCCTTCGGAAAACCGCTGACGAACCAGGGGTCGCTGCAGATGTCCGAAATGCCATTCTACAAGACTTCTATATAGACGATTTTCTACACTCAGAGACGACGCCACCCGAAGCAACCAGAATGGTACAAGATGTTACTCGAGCTGTACGCCATGGAGGTTTCCGACTGACCATGTTGCTAAGCAACAGCAGAGAAGTCATTCAAGCCCTTCCACCAGGAGAGCTGTCCGTAGAGGTCGCCAACGATCGTCTTCCCTCCGAGCGAGCCTTAGGTGTCTGGTGGAATGCTGAGGTGGATGGAATTGGTATCAAGCTGCCTAGTATGGAGCTGAAGAGATTTTCCCGTCGAGAACTACTCAGGCTAATATCCTCGATTTTTGACCCATTTGGTATGGTAGCACCTGTCATCATCAGAGCCAAAATCCAGGAAGAAAGCCACTAAATATTTGGATGGATATATGAAAGCTGTGGGTACTGGAGTGTGTAATGGGTAGTGTAGTGTGATCTGTGTGCATTTTGGTGGCCAGCACACGGATCACATTGTTCATTGGGGTTTAGTCCAGGACTCGCGAGACTTTCAACAACACGGAAGTAACGTGTAATAAATGATGACTTGAATTGCATGACTACCTACCACCCCTCATTATTGTTGGAAAACTAAACGTTCCGCACTGACTAAAAATTAGTAATAATAATCGATAACGTTTTAGAAATGGCCAGAATTTTAACTTAGGTTCTATCTCATTTTTATTTTACAATTGCGATTGGTATAATTATTTTTCAACGGCCGTTAAGGCTTCATGTTTCGTCTGCAATTCACTGCAAATAGTTACGCAACTACGCACATTTCAGTGTTTTTGGCAGCTGTACACTCAATCGGCACCGTTCGTGACTAGCTTCACTGCGGAATCATCATTAATTAACATTGCCATATCACATCATCAACTTATATTGTGCCTTAAAACTCTAACAGCCGAAATAATTGAAATGCACACACGATTTCTATCATTGAAAATTGAGAGAGTGGCCGTGTTTGTGTTCTGCTGCTTCGCGTAAATCCCGCGGGGTGGCGCCACCGCGCAGAGTGGGGCCGATACGTCCAGATGCAAGCTACATGGTCCAAGAAGTTACACTGGGATGCTGAATTGCCAGAAGATGTTGTACAGTGGAGAGAGCTCTTCCAAGACCTGCCCAAGCTGTCAGAAGTCACGATCCCAAGATGCTTCAAGCCCACCGATGTTGAGCCTGTAAGAAGAGAACTCAACCTGTTCTGTGACGCATCGGAAAAGGCCTTTGGTGCTGTCGCTTATTTCCGGATGATGATGCCAGATGGTACCACCCGTTGCTGTTTTGTCATAAGCAAAACTAGAGTTGCCCCTCTGAAGAAGATGTCGACAGTCCGTCTCGAGTTACAGGCTGCGGTCCTAGCTGTACGGCTTGGTGAATCCATAAAGAAGGAAGTCACATGCCACATTGACGAAACGTTGTACTGGTCAGACAGTAAGGTGGTCCTGTCCTACGTGTCGAACGAAAGCATGAGGTTCCACATGTTCGTTGCCGTTCAGGTTGCCGAAATCCACGACTCTACCATTCCCAAACAATGGCGCCATGTACCGGGGAGTCAAAACCCGGCTGATGATTGTTCCAGAGGTATACCAGCTGCTGCCCTTGCTGAAAGATGGTTTCAAGCTCCAGTTTTTCTGTACCAGTCGGAAGATAGTTGGCCAGATGTGTCGCTGCCTATTGTCAACCTGGATACAAATGATCCAGAAATCAGAAGATCTGTCAACGTCACCGCTCAGACGAAAGCCAACGATGTACTAGATCCTTCTCGTTTTACGTCCTGGACTCGTTACCGCAGCGTCGTTGCTTGGGTCCTGAGGTTCATCCAGAATGCTGGTTCGCAGATCAAGAAGTCCATTTCCAGAATTGGTCCGCTTACTGCTGCCGAAATCAATGCTGCCAGGTTGTTAGTTATAAAGTCTGCCCAAGAAGATGGTTATCCAGAAGAATACACTGCTGTCAAAGCTCAGAAGAAGATCGCTCGTTCCAGCAAGCTCCTGCAGCTGTGCCCTACCATAGATGAAGATGGAATCCTGAGAGCACGCGGTCGTTTGAAGAATGCTGATGTTGATGTCGCTGTCAAGTTCCCGATGATACTGCCAAGAAGTCATGATGTCACCCGTCTGATTGTCACAGCTATCCACGTCCTTCTGATGCATGAAGGTCCAGAGCATACTTTAAACGAAGTCCGACAAGAGTATTACGTTCCGAGAGCCCGTTCTACTGTTAAGAAGCTTGTGCACCAGTGCATGAAGTGAAAGTTGAGGCGTGTCCAGCCTGAAGTTCCATTGATATCAGATTTGCCTACTGCCCGTTTCGACACAAGCTTCCCATTCAGCTGTATTGGGATCGACTACTTTGGTCCGTTTGATGTCCGCCGCTTCCGCAACACAGAGAAGAGATATGGTCTTCTAGTTACCTGCCTGTCAACCAGAGCAGTCCACATTGAAGTTAGCCATTCACTGGACACAGACAGTTTCCTGATGTCTTTTCGCCGCTTCATCGCCCGCCGAGGTCGTCCAGCCACTGTATACTCGGATAACGGAACCAACCTGAAGTCTGGGGAGAGAGAGTTACGTCATTCGCTAGATGCTCTGAACCAACAGCGTATCAATGATGAGATGTCTCAACGCCAGATCCAATGGTTATTCAACCCGCCGACAGCCAGCCATATGGGAGGCGTCTGGGAGCGCTTGGTTTCATCCGTTAAGAAGTGCTTGAAAATTGTCATCGGAAACCTTACTCCAACAGATGAGATGCTATACACTGTTCTTGTGGAGGTCGAAGCCGTGCTGAACTCGCGTCCGCTAACCTACACCGATGCGAACGATATCTGTCCGTCAGCGCTAACACCGTGTCACTTTCTGTTGGGGAGATCCAGTCCTAATTTGTCACCGGTGATTTCTGATGTAGCTGTTAGTCACCAACGCCGCTGGAAGCAAGCACAGACTCTCGCTGATCACTTCTGGCAGAGATGGAGAAAGGAGCATGTCCCGACTCGGATCAGACGTAGCAAGTGGACTCGTCAGACGCGAAACCTGGAAATTGGAGATGTCGTTCTCGTCGTAGACGATAGGTGCCCGCGCAGTTACTGGAAGCTTGGTCGCATAGTATATGTTTTTCCCGGAGCCGATGGAGTCGTCCGATCCGCCGAGGTCAAATTATCTACAGGTTCGTTGCGTCGTCCTGTCAGCAAGCTTTGTATTCTCGAAAAGTCGGACTCTTGAAAAACGAACCGTTTTGCGTCGTGCTATTGACAGTTAAAGAATTATCAGAGAAATCATAATCGTAGATGTCGTCATTTGATTTGAAGTTAAAATTTTGATGTAGTATTTTTAAATATTGTTCTGCATCATGTTTTGAGCTGGAGGAAATGTTACAGATTTATCGCATTATTATGCCTGTCTCATGGTCGTTTATTTTATATTGATTCTTCAATCTGTTCACCGTATTTATTCCCAGTGGTTGCATGAACTCCAAGTATGTGTATTGTAATATAGTTCACCTAGGTCCAAGTTATTGTGCAAAATCAGTTTCTGGCACTATTTTTCTATAGAAAACTTTATTCTTGTCAACTTACCTTACTATATAAACTCATGTAATTTTGTAAATGTTGTTCAGTTAAAATATAGACTTCAGCTTGACATCAACTCTTCGCTCCCACTTTTTGCCGTTAGTTGGTTTTGCCGACAGTTCTGTAATTGTATTGTTATTGGCTGTGTAGTTTTATTTGTTGTTAAAAGATAAAGTTTCAAACCTTCAGGCAAAGAATGTGTTTACTATGTGATTTCTTGTCTCCCGTCCTTGGAGATCATTATCTTCCCCAGCTACGTTTTCTATCTCAATAACTGGAACCGGATCAATGTCACGCAAATCGATTGCAATATGGTGCAAGACAGCACACGCTCCGAATATCTTACACACCTTTTCTGGTTGCATTCTCACTTCTCCATGTAAGCAATGAAAGCTTCATTTTAAAACTCCAACGGATCTTTCGATGAGGGATCTTGTTAATTTGTGTGAGCGGTTGAATCTTTCTTGACATATGTTTTGTGGATTCGTATGGGGTGTTATCAGAAATCTTCTTAATGTATATCCGCTGTCCCCAAGTAGCAATCCATGCGTCATACCTCCGAATCCTGGATTTTCATTGAAATACCTGAAGTATATATTTAGATTTTTGATTAAGAACAATGTTTAATGTTTAATAAACCCCTTGGAATGTTTAATAAACCCCTTGGAATTAACTTCCCGTCCCACTTCAGATGTACGGAATATGTGGCTGTGCTAAGTTGCGCCAGGCCATTTTGCCACAACATTGGTAAACTTTCCTATTGAAAATAATAGTAATTATTAGAATACTTGAAAGAATATACACAAAAATTTAGATGCATCATTTATTACACAATGCCCTTACCTCTATAGTCACAAATGCACTGTACATTCACGCTATGGTACCGCTTTCGATTGACATAATCAGCTTCATTCAGGTACGACCGTTGAATTCTGATATGAGTGCAATCAATACACCCTATCACTGAAGGGAATCCACCTATTTGATGGAATTCTGTCATCAGTTGCGGTTTTTACCCTTCGGTTTGTGGCCATCTAACAAAATTTGGTAGCAACTCACATAGCTCTTTGGTGACTCTCGTTGTTATTCAGCTAACAGTACTCTTGTGGACACTGAATGTATCGCCAATCGTTTGTAAAAAAGCTCCAGTCGTGTAAAACCTCAATGCAATTAAAACCTGCAAAACTGGTGAAATCGGTAAACCTCTCTGGTTTTTGACATCATTCCTCAAACGATCTCCCAATTGCTCTTCGATGAATTGGATTCCTTGTGATCAAAATCTGAATCGTTAGCGTAGCTCCTCATCCATAAAAATTGGTATTGGGTCACCCAAAGGACGATATTCTTTTTTTTGGTGCCGGTAAATAAATTCCAGGAAATAATTCAGCCATTTTGTTTTACTAAGTTGGTCTTAGACGAGTCTTAACGAATTTAAGCCATATAAATAGTTGTCTTAAATTTTGAGACTAAGTCTTAGAATCTAAGACTAATTTCCTAAATAAGACATGACTATGCAACAGGTCTAAGACCAGTCTATATCTTTAAGACTGGTCTTAGACCAACTATTGACTTAAGTCACGACTGTAGAACTGGACCCAGGATTTTAACAGTTTTTCCAAAAGACAATCGTCAACAAACTCTTGGAAATAACAAGATCTACGCAAGATTGAACGCTGTTGTCAAGGAGAACAGGGCAATCCCAAGCCGCTCAAAGCAATAATGGGCAAAACGAAAATAAGGCCCTAAAAATATTGTTGGTGAAAATAATAATGGGTGGGCCCAGGCCCCAAGGTCGTGCACGCTCCGTGGGCCCTGTTAATTCAAATACACATCCTATTTAGTTCGAGGTTTCGTATTATCAATCTTTCTGTCAAAAAGTCATTTATTTATTCCAAGTAATTAACAAAGTCTATATATATGGCATATTATAACATCTGTCTAGGTTTGTCTCACAAAGTAGGCTATATTTGATTGTGGCTTTACAATGTTTATACATTAATCTATTAATTAATCTAGATTGTTATTTGAGAGTTCATTTCATGGTTAATCTATCACTTGAATGTATTTGGAATATGTAAACTAGGGGTACAAGGACACCCCCACCCCACCCACTTAGGAAGTGGTTTGGAACGTTCACCAATCAGTAAATTTTAATATTCAAATTTCAGTACCCCTGGAGAACATAATAAGAAAGCAATGACCTTGATACTTACCACAATCATAGAACATGTCACCAGCTACAATTTTGCATTGATTCATGGCATATGTGGTTATAAATTTTGGGGACCAATACAATAAGAACACACTAATTTACTTCATTATTTAACTCCTCCTGGTGACCATATACAAAAATCAACGACCTTGAAGCTCACCCCAATCATAGAACATGCCATGAGCTACAATTTTGCAATTGATTGTGGTTTCAAAGTATCCATAGGTACCAAATAAATACGCAAATTTTATATAATTCAATATTCAACTCCCCCTGGTGGGGGAAGAACCTGGGTAACCCCATGTCCATGCAAGGAGATGGAAAACTACAACAGTGATACAATTTATCAAATATCAAGACTATAAGCTAAAGCCTATTGACATTTTCCTCAAAAAACCTTTTTCTATTTATAAATCTGGTCACGCTTGACTGATCATAGAAAATATCTGATATGTATTAAGAGCCCTTCTCAAAGTATAACCATCATGAATTTAAAGGAAAAATGGCCAACCATACAGTAGCTACGAGTCTCAGAATTGAGGGCAAAAATGCCCTTTTGGGCAAAAATGCCCTTTTGGGCAAAAAAAGGTCACATAGCGACCATCTTGTGTCCAATCGACCCAATTTTTGTCATGCTGATGCACCATTGGGAGATACTAACATATGCAAAAGATCAAAGTAAGTGATCTATGCGTTCTCAAAATTTTGCTTGAAAACTTCAATGAAGGACCATGGGTCCTGTAGGATCAACTGAGTACATTTCAGTTTTGAGCACAAAAATAGACTAGTTCTTGGATTTGCAATAACATATAAGCAGCTGATAAAGATGAAATCATCGTAGACTGTGTAGTAAGCATGTTCAACTTTGTGATAAAACATAGTAATGGGTTTTCCCTATGAGTCACATGGTAGAACAGTTCTTGATAATGTCACTGAAAGGGCTTTCCCTGTGATGTCAGGAAACAAGGTCAATCATTGATTAGTAGAATGGGGAAAAATTCAGTGAAGTTTTGCAGATTTTCTCCCAGCACTCCAAAACGGCTTAGAGCTAATTGACCAAACTTACCATATCAATTCCAATATCTCTTTCCTTCATAATGACTAAATATCAGTTGTGTATATCCATTGGTTACAATTTGTGCCACCAAGAGCTAACAGAAAGTTTCTCTCAGGACCGTTCTATAAGGATCAACACAGTTGATCCTAAAAATGTGTAAAATGTGTCCGATGGCATTTCTTGATATGATAGAACCATTCGAACACTTATCAAACACCCTTTTGATTTCTATAGCACAATAAACAATACAGTATAACCTCTCTATAGTGAACACTTGGGGTTCTGAACAAATTGTTCACTATAGAAAGGTGTTCACTAAATAGAGGTAGCACATATTTGTGTCACGCCACCTACTAGTAGTTTGAATAACTACCCCCAATATTAAGCATTAATCAAAAAACAATAACAGCTGTCCATTCATAATTGCAGTCACCAATTTACCGAATTAGTACTGCCTAAGAACTATTAAAGACAACTAGCCATTGAATGACCATGATTTGTATACATATGGTATATGATGAACACCTAGAAACTGATAACAATGAGTCTACTAGCAAACTTTGACTGTCTAGACATTCTGGGATGGGACCACTGTTCTCTATTGAGGGGTAAAATGCTCATTTGGTACCCGAAAAAGTGTTCACTGTTGACTATAGATAGATGTTCACTAAATGGAGGTTCTGTTTAATTGAAAATGAGTAGAAAAAATTTGGGCCCGGCCAAAAAGTGTTCACTAAGGGAGGTGTTCACTAAATAGAGGTGTTCACTAAGGGAGGTTTTACTGTACTCAGTTCAGTGAGGATTGATATATATTCATGCTGAACTTGCTTAACATGTTCACTGCGGCTGACAAGAAAAATCGTCATGGTAGGTGCACTGCAGTTTGCCATGACGAGTTATATCGTCATCGATTCAATGTCATTTCATAGCGTTATGAATGACCTTGCAGAGGCGAGAAACCAGCTAACAATTGTCTGGCAGTATGGAGAGACTAAGATATCATTTATGGGGGTAACGCAAGTCTGGTGCACACTTGAAATTTTTACAAAAAAATCTTCAGAAAGCAATGAATTTTAGCTTCTTTTCCGGGCAATAGTTAGAGAGAATATAACAACTAAAATCTCTCTATATCATTTTTACAATAAAACTTTTATTTTTTTAGATATCTATTTGATTTTTCACACTTTTCAGTGGAAATGGGGACAAGAAAAAATTGAGAATCTCTTCACCAGTGCCAGTGACGAGTTATCTCGTCATTGGTTTTTTATACTAAAATAGATCAGTGATTCATCAATGCACGTATAGTGCTGGCAGCATATAAATTGTATAATGTCAAAAATTAGCATTGGCAATGGCGACCGGACCTTAAACCGCTAGGTGGCAGCAAACGTGTTAACAATATAACTCACCAAACTTCATCCATCGCCCTCCTAAATTTCTTAACAAATCTGGATGATTTTGAAAAGTCATCACATTTGAAAATCATCAAAAATGGGGGAAATTCCTCGAATTTGAACACTTGATATTGTAGATGTGGGTAAAAGGCAATCTAAACATCATTCTATACCTAATCTATTTTACTGCTTGAGTACTCTGAACTAGGTCAACTTTATTTCAAAACACATTCAACAGCAATTTTGAAGTTTTACCATGCAAAAAAGCCCTTACCTGTTGATAGTATATTCTAATGCTCTTCTTCTGTTGGCAACATATGTTGAGGGACTCTACAGAAAAATGAGACAAATGCACTAATTGGGACATTTCTATGATAATCTCCTTTTTTCATTTTATCCAAAATTAGCCACCTTGCATGCAATTAACGACAAAATCAATAGGGTTCTAAAGCTTTATGCCACACACTAACTAAATTGTCAAAACAAAATTTAATAGAAGGGCCACCAATCAACCATACTAAAGTTGATTAACAACGAAATCAGGAGAGTTCTTAAAGATCGAATGCTCTCCACACTGGATATTTTGTGAAAAACATATTTAGATGGAATATGTTCAAAAATAATAACTAGTATGTGGCAAAGCCACTTATGTCTACCCGGTGTTTGCAGTTTTAAACCTATCCAGTAAATTTCATGAAAATCAATGTAGAAATATAGCTGCATAGCAGCGATAACAGGTTTCTGCCTAACTGGTTCATATATTGCACTGGGAAGCGTCATCAAAATAATTCTACAGTTCATAACATATGATTTATTTCCAAGAAGCGCAACCTGGGTCAACAATATACTGGATATATGGATCCAGGAAGAATGACACTAAATATTTGGATGGATATATGAAAGCTGTGGGTACTGGAGTGTGTAATGGGTAGTGTAGTGTGATCTGTGTGCATTTGTGGCCAGCACACAGATCACATTGTTCAATGGGGTTTGGTCCAGGACTCGCGAGATTTTCAACAACACGGAAGTAACGTGTAATAAATGATGACTTGAATTGCATGACTACCTACCACCCCTCATTATTGTTGGAGAACTAAACGTTCCGCACTGACTAAAAATTAGTAATAACATTTTAAGAAATGGCCAGAATTTTAACTTAGGTTCTATCTCATTTTTATTTTACAATTGCGATTGGTATAATTTTTTTTTAAACGGCCGTTCATGTTTCGTCTGCAATTCACTGCAAATAGTTACGCAACTACGCACATTTCAGTGTTTTTGGCAGCTGTACACTCAATCGGCACCGTTCGTGACTAGCTTCACTGCGGAATTATCATTAATTAACATCGCCGTATCACATCATCAACTTATATTGTGCCTTAAAACCCTAACAGCCGAAAAAATTGAAATGCATACACGATTTCTATCATTGAAAATTGAGAGAGTGGCCATGTTTGTGTTTGCTTGCTTCGCGTAAATCCCGCGTGGTGGCGCAACCGCGCGGAGTGGGGCCAATACGTCCAGCTACATACAAGGGCTACCACGTAAAAAGTATCGATGTACCAAAATGGCTTAACCAAAGATATGGTTCGTTCAAAGTCTCCCGGTGGCAGTTGCATGAACTAGTCTGTCGCACATGCTCTCCTTGCGCGTTTTGATCCATAATTTTGTTAATACTACCGGTAGGTTGGTCTACTTTTATGCATCAATTTGTTAAGTGAGGAATTTGCATTCAGAAATAAACAACGATTTAAAAAAAAAGTTTTTTTTTGTTTTCATCTATTAGTGACAGTTTACATATTGTACATATGTTTGAACAATAACAATTTTGAAAACGACCTTAACAACGTATATTCAATAAACATCAATTTACTTTAATCGCAAAGAGGAAATTATAGGTAACGAAATTATTGCATTGTCGGGATTCGAACTTGATGTGGCATCGACGTCTTTGAAGCGATTAAGGTAATGTTGAGTTCATCGGCCAAACAGAAGATGGTACAAAATGGCGGCGATAGATAAAACAAAAACAGGAAATGGCGGATCGGGACTTATATCAGTCCGATTACGTGATTTGCGAAAACAAAATGGCGGCTTTTTGAATCGCTCATATATGAATCAGATAGCGATAATTGACGTGTCCGGACTATAGAAAGGTGTTCACTAAATGGGATTTACAGTTGAATTAACGCTCAAGGTCGTCCAGTAAATTTTAGGCCTTCTTCGCGTTATTCTTGTCACTGTTTAGACCCGGTAATTATGCGGGATTAATTCATAATAGATTACTATACGCAAATCCGAAATGGTCAGGCGCTGAGTTATATTTCTGAGAGAATTGAAAATTACGTGTATAAGCTGTTGGTAGTCGAATCTGAGAGGAGTTACATTTAAGAAAAATTTTTTGGCTGGAAAGTGGAAAACTTATAATAATAATAATAATCAACAGAATTACAAGAGGGTTTCTGCCAAAGCAGCAGAAACCCTAATTATAGGCTGTATTGCCCCTGTAATCCAATTTAATTGGCCATGCAAAGTGTGGTTTACCTTGAAAGCTAGAGGTTGTTTGGAGCAAGGGCATTGCTTGAAAAATCTTTTTAATTCGTGACTCTAAAGTTCTAGAAGTTTATATTGTATTTTATCTTTCTTAAAGAATTATTTTTTAGTCAAAAAAGACCAAAGATAAACATTTGTTTATAGACTTTGTTTATATGTCCAAAATTTCGTAGGTATACACAGCAGGGAAACTATTTTATATTTTCAAAAAAATATTTTTCACAACTTGAAAAAATATTCAAATAAAATTCATATGTTGTCACATATCAGAGGGTGGCTGAATATTGAGTCTTGGAAACGAAACCTTTTCCAATGTATGGCCGCGGAAGCGAAAACACCGGGGCGTAGTATTAGGTCGTTTTAAATCCTGGAATTTACCACTACAATATT
Source organism: Tubulanus polymorphus (assembly GCF_964204645.1). NCBI lineage: Eukaryota > Metazoa > Nemertea > Palaeonemertea > Tubulaniformes > Tubulanidae > Tubulanus > Tubulanus polymorphus. The sequence continues at coordinate 13,620,100 of NC_134026.1, forward strand.
CAGACCTTGACCTATACCTATAGTTTGCTGCTTAGTATTTTCAGGTCACAAGAAATTACAATTTATTACAATTTCTATCAAACAGAAAACACAGCGCTAATCTTCTGCTACGACGATTATTCAGCCTGTTATCATACCAAACGTGCACGCGCCAAGCAGCGTTACAACATCACCATATAGTAGTCAAATTTAAACAAAATTGACCATGTCATCGACGGAGATTCGTCATGTCTTCAATCGCATCGATTATAAGTCGTTTAACCCAAGAACCAATAAAACCAGAAAGAAACTTTCCATGATGGGTTTCGGTATTGACTTAGAACTTGAAAAGTGAATGGAAATAACTGTGTTGATGCGGTGGATGTTTAAACCATACTATCGAGGTAAAACGTCAGTAAATATACTTACCATGGCCACCGGATACAGTCTGCTCTTGGCACAATCGCCAAGAACCCATGGCATTGGCCAATAACCATGCAGTTCATTGGGTACATGCTTCACATCCATATTTCAACATGAGTGTCTTGAAGCTGTTCACAGACTGAACCTTAAGGCCAACTGCTAGCTGAACCCTGAGGGTCTATAGCTACTCTTACGATTGACCAAGTGGAACAGGAAAACAATATTCACCAGCGGTAGAACAAAATCGATTCGCGTTGTGCACTAAGTATCAAAAACATCAAAATCATCAGTGTTGCAAACTAAATACAAGATAGCCGGGCTCTAACGATTGCTAATGTAAGGGCATTTAAAATGAAAGGTTCAATTGATGACACTCAATGCCATCTTTAATTACTTAAGATTAGTTCTCAGCATTGATCAAAACACGGATCTTGGGCGTGTGGTGTTATCACTGCGGAAATAGTGGATGCACCGTTACCTGCCGTGGTGCGCTGATAATATTTCGGTGTTTTTTCAAACAACATAAACTTATTCATCAAAATGCCTTGTTTGTTTTGTGGAATATGTAGTTAAACTTTGACTTTGTCATCAATATTTCTTGCGACTGTGATTGAAGCTCCCGTACTCAGTAAATTTGAGTGATATATTCGGGGCGGAAATCTCAGCTGGCCAATTTATTTATGCTGGTTTTTATATAAAGAGTAGCGACCGTCTGAAATTGCAAAGAATGATCCGGCCTTATCCGTATTCCAAAAGTCTTCACTGCGTAGTGTCCGGAGCACTCCCCAGTCTCTTGGCATTAGCGCTGAATATCGCGCGCGAGGCGTTAGACTAGACCAGCCCGTATGAGTATGAGTATGAGTATGAGTATGAGTATGCATATGAGCGTATCATATATCCATGTACAAGCCTGTTCTGTGTTACACACACACAGTGAGTGTATTAAGCGTTGCTGTAGAAACGCGCTACAGCGGCTTGAACTAACGAGTAACGTTGATTATTTTATAACCAAATTTGAGCACCTATAAACATCAGAATCAAATAATAACCAAGCTGCACCATCTACACCATGTACAGAATATATGTGCCAATTTACAGTAAAATCAGTCCACACAAACAGCTTAAATCCTGTCATAAAGAAACATCCACAGACAGACAGACAGAACGATGATGCGATAGATGGGTTCGTCTGACGACGAAACCCATCAACAAATGCTCACATAAAAAATGTACCGCGATTTTACATGAATTGGCTTAATGCCATCCTCATACTGCTGACAAAGGTAAACCAAAATCAAATCAAAAATCAAAAATTAATTTATGATGGCTGCCCTAACAGCCATATTCAATGGCGGGAATTCTCTATTTTCAATAAGAGTAGACATCTCGCCTACCCTAATCCTAACACAAATATTCATTTAATCCTATCAAGAATTGAAGGCTGTATTGTGCTAACAAGAAATTCAAGTTGGCTGCCTGGTGGCCACATTTAAATTCTCAAATTGTCAATTGGGGTCGACAGCTCACCTGCCCAAATCCTCACACTGAGTTTCATGAAGATCCATTAAGAATTCAAAGCTGTATCTTGCTAACAAGAAATTTAAGATGGCCACCCTGGTAGCCATGTTTGATTTTCTGATGACATCCATTATCACTAGAGGTGAACAGCTTACCTGCCCCTGTCCTTAAACCAGGTTACATGGAAATATATGAAGAATTATATATAAGAAGCAAATCAATTGCACAAGTCAAAAATTAGTATAGTATCGTATAGTTTATTTTGCATAGAAAGATACAAAGATATGTACCGTTATTACAATATGATTCAGAACAGTATGAAAATATTATAATAATCATTGTAGCAATAGATTATGCGAGGAATTGGGAAAAGCCAAAGTTGGCTTAAACCAGTCCTGATCCCTCATCCATTCACTCCCACATGCACACCCTCCCCTACAAAAAACTCACACATGTGTGAAAGGTGTGAAAGACACAAAAAACACATGTGATCCCAGCCAACGAACATGTGATCTGTGTTGTGGAGCACATCACATGTGTGAATAGTTAGTCCAATCTGCAACACTCGTGTTGCTCATTATTTCAACATAAAACATGTGGTTCTATTGATTTGAATACCGCGCCGTATTGTGCAAGTAAGAATGTCCATTCAACCTATAGAGCTTGTATTTTCATTACATTAAAAGATAAGGTTATAATGTGTGTTTGCATTCGCTGTTGAGTTTTAAAAAAAATATAAATATTCAAAAACGACTTCGAAAAAAACCGTTCACGATGGCTAGCAAAGGACTGGGAATGGGTATGCAGGCACGCACAGCCCCATTTGCAATTGTTTCCAGGAGAGTCGTTGCTGTTTTAAATCAGTTTTCATGGTTAATATCTAAGTTTGAACAGTTTGGTGTTTAAATTCAAGCTCCAAGACAAGTATTATTGTGTTCCATCAAATATCTATAGTCGACGATATTAATAAAATATACTGTTATCGGTAAAATCAGTGGCGTGTATCGAATCAATTAAATCAAATTCATCCAAACTTTATTTCATTCATGATTGATGCATTGCAAAGAGCAACATGTCTATTCCTAGCTTTTTCAAAGGTTTAACAATAAATAAGCCTAGAAAACACCATGAACTCTGAAAAAGAGGCTTGTTTGCATACTATTAATTACTTCTAATGATTTCTTAACATTGAACTGAATGATAAGCTGGTATTGCACAGTACCGGTATTTGCCAATTCTATCTATGATTGAATTAATCACTTACAAATAAAAATGAAATTATCCATTATCAATTACGTGAGTACATTCCCTCATGTTTACATACAGTGAAAAATGAAATGTATACTTTCAGCCAGAACAAATTACTGAAAAAGAGGTTTTGAGTCCAGTTATGGTAAGAGTTAATTGAAAAAAGTTATAAGCTAGTGTTACAATAGACCAGCTTATTTTTGTCTGGTTTCACTTATCAAATTGAACCTTTTTTCACCAGATGATTGATATTAGGGATTGATTCATTGGTTTATTGATTGGAATTGTGTGTAGTATTAAATGGATTTTATAATTTTTTCGCATTCCAGATCATGTTCTGATATATAGATACTGCGGCCGAAATAAGACAAATGAAACAGTATAAATCGAGGAAGTAAATCTGTAAATATTTGAAAATAAAATTCCCATTAACATGTACACAAGTGAGTTATTACATTTGGTTGGTAATTTTGAAACTACATTTCGTTTTGCCATAATGTGGATCTCCTTTCAGGCAATTAGTTTTTAGAAAATTGTGAAGTTTGCATCATGTCCAAAGAAAGAAGTGGTAAAATTTTGACCATTACAAACGTGTATTTATACTTCTTCGTGAATACTCCCTTTTCAAGAGAGTCGTGTGGAGCTGGAACAATCAGGATGAGTGCAGCGCACATGCGTTATAAATCACACATGACTGTGTTATATCACATGTATGATTCACATTCAGGGCTGTATTACACGTGTGATTCACATGTGTAGAAATCACACGTGTGATACAGCCCTGAATGTGAATCACATGTGTAATTCACATGTGAAAAAATGGGACAAAATCACACGTGTGATTCACATACAGGGTTGAATCACATGTGTGATAATGTCACATTTTTACACATGTGAATCACATGTGTTCTTTTAAAAAATCACATGTTTTTTTTGTCTCATATGCACACATTACCAATCATTTAGGATACATACAAAATGGAAAAGCAAGTACTAAAAAAGCTGCTTGACGTATTCATTGAGTTGTACGCGACTTTAAGGCCTACGTACTTTACTGTTTCAAACAAAAACAATATAATTGTTGTGATTTAATTCATACGGATGTTTTTCTTTGGATTCAGATATCGGCTTATCGTACTTTGTTCCAAACGCTTCAGTAGTCCACCATTCCTGGATCTCCTTGTCAAATTCATCATCGTTGGACATGGACTTCAGATACTGGATATCTCCATAAGCTTCCGTAATCATTCGTGTTGGACCCGTTATAGCCCAACCAAAGTCAGTCTTGATAGCAATAGGCTGTCCAGGGCTACCAATTCGGACATCATGTTGGATCACAACATGGTTAATTGTTCAAAGCTGTGTTCCAAGTCTTACCCGATGGAGCCAGGTTCACGTCGTGGATTCGTTATCTGCTTATTGTTGCAAGAATCTGAACCGAATTGTGAAAAAGATACCCGCCGAACTTGGTCCAGTAACTAGGCCTGAGTTGAAGAAAGCAGAACTATTAGTTCTACGAGATGTTCAAGCCAGAATTTACCCAACAGAGGTTGAAGCCCTACGAGAAAAGAAGCCATTATACTATGTCAAGTATACTATGTCACCTCACTTCCCTATTTTGGTAGCAATACATAATGTTAGATGTACATTAGAAGTTGGTTGCTTTTGCTGATGTGGCTTTACCGCCGACAATGGCCTATCAGTACTGACAAACTTTCCACTAATTCTCCCCCCCCCTGAATTTCCAAGTGTTTTTAGGCTTTTCAGAAAAATGACCTAAGGTAAGTGTATAATAGTTGTTTCAGATCGAAGGTCGAAAGGTTGTGCTCGTAAAAATAAAAATAAATTCAAGCTTGCCAGAATTTATTTATCTTTGAAGCTTATATGTTTTCGCTATCTGGATAAAACACCAAATCAAAATAAGTCGTTTACTGATTGGACCTTTTTCATTGGGAATTTTTCGAATACTGTGTGCAATCATGTAATTTCTCTAACTTTTTGTTATGCATTAGATCATAGAGAAAATTCTTAATTATACGCGAATATAATTGAACCAATCTGCATATTTCATTAAGATTCTTTGCTCCGGATACAACCCTTTTTCTTAGATATTCTGACCAGTCAAGATATCGCTAAGATGTCACACAGATTTTCCAGGTACTATAAGCTCTAAAGGGTATCTCAGTGGTTATGATCGCGGCATTTCACTCTCAAAGAGCCAGTATCAACAACAATTTAATTCATACTGACAGCTGTAAGTGGTCAAACTCACACTGAGCATCGCCGACTCGCAGGACCCCAGCTGCTTGTTATTCTAGTAAAAGGCAAGAGTGAATAACAAGCAAAACTTTTCGAAGCTTACACTAAGAAAATTAAGTTAGTAACGAGGAAAAATTAGCTTTGAAGTCTTGTTGCATTCAAGAGTGAATATTTTCCGAGGATACCAAAGTCGATGTTCACATTAAAAAGTGTCAGAACTAATTTTCAAGTTGAAGCATTATATTTGGACGGCGTTTAAGCAAAATAGCAGCACAAGTATGTACAATTCATGAGATAATAATCAAATCCATAAATAGTCATTTGTTAACATATTTGCGCATGTCTAGCTTTGCTAAGTGCACAAAATAAGAAATTAATCCATGAAAAATTCCATGCTTAAATACATTTTAAGTAATCGGTGTTCTTTGAGAATATACAAGAAAAAACCAAATCTAGAGAATAAAGAGAAGTGAATGACCAGGATGGGAAAACTTTGGTATTATTCACTCATGAATGTAGTAGTTGCCTGACATCAGTTACTTGCAGGGTTGAGCACATAGAAACCACAAGGTTCCAGATCTGCGATGATATGAACTGTTTGATTCACCGCGATCATAACCACTGGGATAGACTTTACAAGCAAAATTGCTCATAGTGACTTTACTTAAGTTTTCTACTAAAGTATCATTTGTTTATATAAACACAAGCTGTTTAAATGTCTGGGTCAGCAAACAAAGTAGTAACCCACGCGTGCACACACACACACCACGTGTGTTTATGGACAGCACTGTTGTTATGCCAATATCCGATTGTGCTGCCATCTGGAAGATCTTTCGCCATTTAGTGAGAAACTGGGCTACTTCTCATAGGTACGCAACTATGATCTGTGTATAGAGAGATTCCACTAAGTCAAACGACACCAAAATTGTATTTTTAAGTTGAAAAGTTTATCTTTAGAATCTCAAGCAAAGGAAAAATTACCTATTTTTCAAGTTGTACATTTTTAGTCTTTATGAATTTTTGCTAATAGTTATATAGATTACTGTTGCCCAGCACGTGTCTGTTACCGATCGATAAAATACATACACGCAGTTGTGTATTACCAATACAAAGATACGTATTGAAAACTACGTAAAACAAGGCACTGAACACTTTTATGGTTCACGTGATTACCAATTGTACCGGGCAATCACCCCCAAATGAAACGATCTGCGGGGAATTCTCATCCCTGAATCTTGTTATTAAGAACCATGCTGGACATAATAAAAAGTTTGTATCAACTGATGTAGTATCAACTGATGTAGGTACATTTTTGGACGCTTCATCAAGTAGTTCATTAGTTACGAGGTTGTATTAACACGCTTCTTTCGTAAATCGATGATTTTCAAATTAATATAGAAGCAGGTTGTTTGTAACTTTAGAATTTATTAACGATAGGTCCATGGACCTTCAGACTTTCTCAGAAAATAAACAATTTGGGAAAAGGAACAAGTCCTGCCTCGCCTGGCAGGCTGGATTGCCAAACATATCAATGACTTGCTTTTTCATGAGCCATAAATATGACAGGTATATAAGTCATCATTTGTGCTTAAATGTAATTTAGAATTCAAAATTGTCCAAATCTTAAAAGTTATGCGTTTTCTGGAATGAATTTCTCCAGAATCTGCATGAGCTAAAACTTTTCACTAGTAAATCCTTTCCAGATTTATATGTTTAATGCGCTATCCAACCATTCCATTTTCAAAATGCATATATCTGAACACCTCTTAAAGCAGATGAATAACAGCCACAAAAAAAAACTCTACGAAAAGAAGGCGAACAATGGATGCACAACTTATTCAAACTTTATTTTCAAAAATATTGCAATATATAATCTTTCATTGAAAAATAATAACATATTATTTGTCATGACGAAGAATATTATATATACACAGTTATCAACACGTTCGCTGCCACCTAGCGGTTAAGGTCCGGTCGGTTAAGGTCCGGTCGCCATTGCTAACACTAACTTTTGACATTATACAATTTACATGCTGCCAGCACTATTTGTACATTGATAAATAAATTGATCTATTTTAGTATAGAAAACCACATGACGAGATAACTCGTCACTGGCAATGGTGAAGAGATTCTCTATTTCTTCCAGTGAAAATAGTGAAAAATAAAATGGAAATCAAAAAGAATAAAAGTTCCATTGTAAAAATGATATAGAATGATTTTAGTCGTTATATGCACTCTAAATATTGGCCGGAAAAGAAGCAAAAATTCTTTGCTTTCTGAAGATTTTTATGAAAAAATTTCAAGTATGCACCAGACTTGAGTTGCCCCCATAAATAATATCATAAGTCTCTCCATACTGCGAGATGATTCTTAGCTGGTTTCTCGCCTCTGCCAGTTCATTCATTACGCTATTAAATGACATTGAATCGATGACGATATAACTATTCATGGCAAACTGCGGTGCACCCACCATAACGATTTATCCCATCAGCGGCAGCAAACGTGTTAATGTATCAATATAAAATATTTGAGCTATTTTAATTTAGGGCTTAATTGTTTAAGAGTAAAAAAAATCATTTTCTCTCTTTTCTGGATTTGAAGTGAAGATAGGTGGCCGAATGAAACACATGTGATTAAATCAAAATGAATGTGCTTCTACATATTTTTGATAATGCACAACAGTTTGATTTCCATCAAGTTGTTGATGAACAGAAGATTTAATTGTATAAACTTTTTTTAAATGTGCGGTCTGAGTGAAATTCCAAGTACATAACATTCGATCTATCACTACTGGACGAAATGGTACCACAGGTGATATTAGATCGAAATACCTTTACTCTGGTGGAATATCAATTTTAAAGCAGTTCCAAGGAAAGCAGTGCTTACTGTACTATAGACTAACAGAAACAACCGTCTAGTGTAGATAGGGATTGTATGTATCATTCAACGTCCACCCGACAATATCTGAAGCAATAGAAAAGTACCAATTTAGTTTTGGCCTAATTAAAAAACAAAGAAAATATATTCGATACACCGGAAACAATAAGAAATGTAACAATTCAGTTTCAGCATCATCAAAACACAAATAAAATGTATTCAATAGACCATCAGGGCTTGTCATGTCAGGATATCGAAGACCAGCCATGGAAAAACCCCATGATCCAGTTACAGTTGCTAGCAAAAAAGTGAAGACCTAAGAAAAATTTCGGCAGACCCTCATACCTGGCCAACCCATTCTCAGTCAACCCCCAAACCCAACGCAAGTCTACGACAACTATCACAATAACTTGGCCTGTCCCAAATTGATATGACAGAAACACTGAAAAAACTCACCTTTGATCCTGAAGCAGAGATTGACAACATTGAATCTGAAAAAAATGTAAATATATTACTCATTTTATAGATACATAGGCCCCTGCGCGGCTAATAGCAGATCGTCTCCAAGGTGAAATAAATTAAGGTGAAATTTGAAAACTGATAATTCTATCTCCCATCAATCTCCTCACTCCGGTAACATGAGATGCGTGGAACCATCTGCGAGCCAGTTTGCTTCTATCTTGTGAGCTAGATGGACGGACATTCTTTTTCTCAGTGTGCCTTCTTAATCTATGGACTACTTTACTAAGTGGACTTTTTTACGGAATTTATGTGCCGGATTTATTCAGAAGATTTATTCAGTGAATTTGCTTACTGGATTAAATCAATACTTGTATATATCTGATTGGATTAGATTTGGCGACTTCATTCATGGAGAATAATGAATTTGAAGACGAGTTAGTTGGCCTTGGACGCCAACACATCCCCTCCAGGGTCCTCCTCGTCTGTGGATATGAATGAATTGGTGGCTAGGGCGGTGCAAGCGGCATTCGAAGCCAGAACCGGTAACTGTCGTCAGGCGAAAGGCCGAATAAGAAGCAAAAGCTTAATGATGAAGGGGTAAAACCCCCAAAGCCTACGACGAAAGCCACAGGAAGTTGTAAAACCCCACGAAATGTCCCACTCTAAAGGGGACGATGAGACTGACAATGAGAACAATGATCTTGAGCACATAATTCGGAAAATGAAGGACAAAACGTCCCATAGCAAAAAGGGACTGCTGGCGAGATCATAGATGATGCATCGAATGACGAGAGTCAGAGCAGGGTGCTAGAGCCAAAGATTGTCAGGGCATTGAATAAGCGATTCACACAAAGCATGGCCAAAGAAAATGTTAAAAAAAAGGATTATGAAGGCCGGAAAGCTGTCCTAGTCTAATCATGCCACGGGTAAATCCTGAGATATGGTTACTTATGGACAAGAACAAACGCGGGGCTGATTAATCACTCTCTTCGATACAATCTGCCCTAATTAAGGCAGGCATCGCTGCTGGCCAGGCAGCTGATGAGATGCCCAATAGGGGTGACAGTGTGGGTATAATACAGAAGCTTTTTGATTGCATTGGACTAATAGGTCATTGCGGTCATGAACTCTCCCGCAGATGCAGAGACTTGATAAGACCGGTCTTGAAAAAGAAGTATGCTTCAAGAATTTGTGATGAATCTGTTGAAGTTTCAAGATACCTTTGAGATGGTTTGGGCAAATAGTCAAAGATGACAAGCAATCGGATGACATCAGCAGAGAAGCAAGTCAGGTGACTCGTGAACTCAGCACGAAAGGACCAGTACATGATAATAATTCAAAAAACGGGAATTGGGGCCAAAGGCCCCACCAGTAGAGAAGTCAGCAGACTCAGTACTACATTTGCCATTACAGCAACAATTATTATCAAGACCACCGTGGAGAGGCAAGTACCACCACAGATGAAAAACATGTACATGAAAGCAACGGAAAACGACGATCAGGAGTAATGGTACGTGGAACACTAAATAGCTTTGATATAATATAATAATATAATACGATATGGGTATATTGAGATATGTGTTACCCCTCGATGTAGAACTCCAAAACCCATAAATTTTAACAAATAAATGTCAAACTAATTGATCAAGAAATCCAGAAAATTTACCTGAAAGCAGTCATTAAATAGTGTGGGCATGAGTCGAGGCAATTCCTGTCAAATATCTTTCTTAGACAAATGGAAGAGAAATTGATGGTCAATACCGCATAATTTTGAGCCTGTCTAAACTGAATGAGTCTATTGCCTATTACCATTTCAAAATGGACAGTTGGGAGAACATAATTCGAATGATGCACGCCCTAACTGGTACATGGCATCAGTTGATATCAAGGATGCGTTTAACAGTATCCCTATTTTTGAGGATGACCAGATCTTACTTAGGTTTATGTGGAAAGGACGGTTGTACGGTTACACATGTTTTGATAACCGGCTCGCGCAATGCCCTGGAATATGGACTCAACTCATTAAACAGGCGGTAGCAGTACAAAGGCGGAACGGTGTCCTGATTGCGACATAATCCAAGGGCAAACCCTAGAAGAATGCAGGGTAAACATTCGACAGGTTGATGAATTGTTAGAGAAACTAGGGTTCATAACTCACCCTATTAAGTCATGGTTGCACCCGGGAACGAAGTTAAAAACTTAAGGATTTGTTCTAAACTCAGTTACAATGACGGTGTCTCACTGCACGAAAGGCAGAGAAAATCAGTCATATGTGTTAAAGCAATTAAGATATTGAAAATGTCTATTGGATTCTTGGCAGAACTCATTGGTCCCTTGTATCTGCATTTCCGGGAGTGGAATTTGGTAAACCGCACAGTAGGCATCTGGAGTAGAAAACCAGGGCATTGGTTAAAAGCCATGGAAACTTTGATGACTTTCTCCACTGAAGCAAAAAACTCTGATCTTCAGTGGTGGGTAGCTAACGTTTTGACTGCTACTAGGCTGATCACCCATGGAGACCTCAAGTAACCATTTTCACAGATGCCACCAATCTAGGTTAGAGATATACATTGGCTGGAGATAAAAATCTCCAGGTGGTGGGCAATGGAATCCAGAAGGAGCCACATGCCACATTAATCACCTAGAGCTGCTGGCAGCATTCTTTGGTCTAAAAGCTGTGTGGTAACATGAAAAATACTCATGTCAGAGTGATGACAGACAGTCAAACATGCCTCAGTTGAATACGGAATATGGGCAGTGGCCACTCACTAAATCACTAAACTGTAATATAGTTGCTTGCAGGATTTGGGAGTGGGCCATAGAGAGGTATATATGGTTAAGTCTGGCTCATGTCCCTGGGTTTGAAAAGGAAATAGCTGACAAACTCAGTCGGAAGATTCAGTCAGAGACTGAAAGGATGTTAAACCAGAATATATTTGGGGCAGTGAACAGGAATGAAATTCTATGCATTTCCTCTTTTCAGCCTAATCCCTCGTTGCTTCCTGAAAGTGTGTCAAGATCGAGCAGTTGGGATAACTGTGGCCCCTCACTGGCCAATGCAACATTGGTTTCCAATGCGATTGAAAATGTCACTTCAGCCACAATGGACGCTGAAGGGGGATGAGAGAATTTTACAAAAAACCGGAGAACCCAGAGGAAATAAACCTTCTGGTGGCAGCGGAGAGACTCAAGTTGATGGCTTGCCTTATATCAGGATTGTTACATAGCAAGGGAATAACCGGAAGATCAGCAGATACAATTCTTAAATCCTGGAGGACTAAAGGTGAATACAGGACCATCATAAATCGATGGAAAATATTTTGTGAGGCAAATAGGACGTGATACGACCTCGAGTAGGAGAGGTGTTAGATTTTCTGGTTGAACTTTTTGGTAAAAATAATTTGGGTTACAGTTCCAGGGAGGAATGTCAACAGAGCTAAACTACACAGCGAACTACAACTACAAAGCAACCCCGGACAGTTTGGGGCCCTACCCCAAGAAAATTGTTTGAAATTAAAAGCGTTTTCCGAGCACTTAGAACGATCTTAAACCCATCTTAAAATCATTGTTGATGTTAGATCTAGGTGTAGATCGTAAGCACGTAACCTAGGTCATACAACGTGATGTCGCTCATTTTTCAAGGTTGGGTGGAGCATGTAAATGAACTGAATAGTGTAAACAATTATGTGTTTTATAGTAATGCCTTAGAAAACCACACGAATCTACCTAGCTACTTTACAATACAAATAATTTTCATTACTCACATCATCATTCCATAAAACATTTCTAACTCACATCAGCTGACTTGTATCATGTCTTTAAGCGGTATAAACATTGCTATTTGAGACCCTACAATGGGGACCCTTGAATTGAAATATGAACTTGAAGTCAACAGTCACTAGAATTAATTCTGTTATAATATGAAATAATTCTATAATAACATTCCGTAATTTGCACATAAAAAATGTTCCTCTTATAACTTACAACTTTCCTTGTTGAACATATTGTTTAAACATGTAGATTATGGAATATCTACAGAATCATTATTTTGTAATAAAATAAAGTATTATGAAAAACTTTGTACTTTGATTACTCAGCGTTAGCATGGCAAATATCAAAGGTACATGTGGACTTGTTTACCATCTACATTCTCCACTTCACAACAACGCATGATATCACCTAATATGATCTAGATTTTACACTTACGATCTAGACTTAGATCTAACATCAACCACCAATCATAAACGATCACCATATTTTGAAAAGTAATGTCAATTTCCAATGCAGCACATCCACATTTCACTAACAATCAGCATCTCAAGCAGTAGATCCAACCCCTAAACAAGTGACCATTGTGTGCTGCACACTGCACTACCACGACTGTATTGAGTATAGACACTCGAGACACGACTCTAAGATGTTTTCTCACTATATACATACTACTAAAGGTGACTATAAATGGATGTAGCCAGATGCACTATTGTCGCAATATAAATAATCGCAACAGAAGGAATTTAGTTACATTTCAAACAAGCAGTTTAGAATAATCGCTGTGCCAAAATGAAGGTCATCCAGTCCGCGGCACTTTAATGGCCTACCAGAACCGACAAACTTTCGACTAACCCTACCCCCCGCCACCCCCCCCCCACCCCCGGATTTTCTCAACATTTCTAGGCTTTTCAGAAAAATGACCTTAACCAGACATTAAAAAATCCGGACTGATCCGGAAAACTTTCCTCCTTGCAGTTCATTAATGCAGCTTGGTGGGCTTTATCTGCGATAATAAACATTGAGGATACATCTTGTGGTCAGCATGTATTAGTAAAACAGTTCATGGATTTTTATTGAGAAACCTGCTCTACCGAGATATACAACCACCTGGGATGTGCATACAGTTTTTAGGTTTATTGAATCATTGGATGACTCGCTGGAAGTGCTAACTAAAAATGGTTTTATCTGGGTTTTATCTTTAGTCATGTTAGCGATAGTGTCAGGGGAAAGAGTACAAACACTCAAATCTCTCAAGGAATCCAATTGTTTCATTAATGATGGCGAACATTGTTTTTTGAGTGCAGGAAACATGATCAGTTACTTTTGAGTTATGTTTAACCACATGTAGCTGTCAGTACGGAGACAATTGCCAGTCAAGTAATTCAAAATGGCTGACCAGTTCAGGTCTATGTGAGAAAGTCTCCTCAAAAACTCCAAAAATGTGGATATAATATGTTCTGGATTGTCCTGTAAATGGGTATGTGTATAGATTAAATCTCTCTGGAACTGTAAACCTATGTGTATAAGCCGATCTGAAATTTACAATGATAAGAAACTTGACATTTTGATTTTTGATATTTTGGAAAGGTACTGGATGACAGCTGTCAAATTGCTCAGTCTAGACTCAAGGAATTATAGTGTCACTCTGCGCGTAAAATAACTTCATTGTGTAAACCGAATATCATTATAGTGTGTGGATTGTATGATTTGTGATATTTGTGATTTTCTACTGGTGTATATATCATGATGGCACAATCATCAATGAAATCATTCCTATAATAAAACAAATGAGCTTTCTTCCGAAAGTGATGTTTTTGCTGCAGAATCGGAGTTGAATGAAAATAAAACCACCAACAAGACCCAGGCCAGCATCTTCTGCTAGCAAAGCCAGCGATATGTCCGATAATTTGATAAACAAGGAGTGGAGCTGTTTAAAAAATAGATTACGACAAGTATCACAAATCTGGTAGAAACACTTCTAAACTAGGGGTCCAGGGACACCATGCCCACTTGGGAAGTAGTTTCAAATGTTCCACAATCTAACAATTTCAATATTCAACACCCCTTGAACCTCACCATTATCATAGAACATGTCAGCAGCTACGATTGATTCTTGCCTCACAGCGCTAAGAGCGTCAGAAATTGTATATGTTAAAACTACACAAAGGCATACGGTACTTCCTACCTATGTATCATCATTATTTCAAATGTAATAGAAACACCACAGTTCGAAACCTACGCTTCATTCTTCCATTTCAACTTCCAATAAATGTTTCTGAGAAATTTAAAAACTCTCCTCTTATAAGTCTTATAAGAGTATGGAACAATGTGGGTTCCACTATTCGTAACCTACCCAAATTTTTCGCAAACAGAGTTTATTGAAGTAGAGCAAAGCAAATAATTTCTATAATTCTACTACAAAACTTGAATCGCAGAGAGGAAGTATGTCTTAACAGGTTAAGAGTTGATTTTCTTTTAAGGGCTCAGCTGTATGATCATGATTTCCTAAACGTAAATCCATGTTGTAATTACTGTAAAGTCAGACTTGATACAACGCATTTCTTAATTAGTTGTAAGCATAACCCTCACAAAACCCTCCTCATTAAACTTGATGAACTGTCCCAATTTTTGCCTCTCTTTCCATACCAACTAAATGTCAAATCCTATTATTCGGTGATGAAGGGCAAACATTTGAAATAGATAAGAAAATTTTAGAAATCACTGCTAAGTTTATAAAAAACAATTTACATGCCATTTAAGTATCAAAATTCAATTTTGCTTTTTTTCCTCTTTCTCTTTTGTATTCCTAGTTAAAATAAACTACTACGTATTTTTGCCTGGCTCAAATAGGATTGTATTTACAAGGCATTGCTAATAATGTACTTTATGTATCTAAGCAAACTATATATATCTAATGTGTACAATATCAAATAATAAAGGCACAATTATATCTAAAAAAAACAATTGCCAGATGGATTAAATATATCATTTTGGGTGCTGGTATCGATGTCAGTCAATTTAAAGCTCATTCTACTAGGGCAGCCTTGACATCAGCATTAAAATTGGGGGAATGCAAATCAATGACATACTCAAGAAAATTGGATGGGAAAAACTCTACAACATTTGCAAAGTTTTATGTTAAACCAATAGTGTAAATCTTAACTAAATAACTGTATATACTTCTTTTGATGTATTCGATGGGTATTTCAAAAACTTCTTATTGGGAGATTTTCCACGACTGATACGTTCAAATTTCATGTTACCGGAGTGAGGAGATTAATGAGCGATAGAATTTGAAAATTACACAAGACTTACCTGTAAGTTGAAGTGGATTCAGAATTCTGTTGACTCTTGAATGAGGGTCCCAACCGTTTCTCCCAATCCCTTTTGATCCAATTCGGGAAAAATCTAGAGCGTTCATACTCGCTCGCAGAAGGTTTCACGCATCTCATATTAACCCTCCGTTCGAGATTGATGAGTTGACCGAATTCTAATTCTACTTCAACTTACAGGTAGATCTCTTGTAATTTTCAAAATATTGGAAAGGCACTAAAAGGCAGTTAAAAGAAAATCACATGCAACTAAAGAATTACGCTGGATACATAGATGTCGATACAATGTATCTCTGTTACACAATAGCCTAGGTTAATCATGGTTTGTCAACAGAAAACAACAGTTCATGGGTGTCAATGTCGCGACTGAGTTGTTTACTTAGAGTTGTTTAGTTATATCTATTCTATAACTGTATATAAATGAAAAATATGAAATTCACTTACCCAAGAGATATCAAAATGGTGTTTTCCTTGTTCATCTAAACTGGTTATTCGAGGATTACCAGTGCGGTATAGGGGACATAGTTTCGACATAAAAATTTTGATTCGTTCACTTAAGTACAGCAACCAACAAGCATGTGAATTTCAATGCAGAACATAAAAAATGTTTTAAATTTCATGTTTTACAGGAGTTAATCAAAAACATTTCTATACTTACAGCTTCCATTGAAATCAAATTTGACGCATCATGAAAAAGATGTATGTTGATTATATCAAACTGTGTTGAATTGATAGACCATCGTGTTCTGATGAATCCTTTTCGTGACCATTTACATTCAGGGAAAAAGTCCTTAGGGAATTTTGCCTTTTCTTTCAATGACACAGATTCAATGTTTCCAGATAAAACCTACAAAAACATTAAAAAAATTACATAACAATGAATAACAATGAACACCAGAAGTACCAAGTCACAGTACTGCGTTTGCCAAGTCCAGGCCAAAGCCTAACAGAGCGGGTGAGATGGTTTCGGTTGATTTGCGCCATCATACACAATCGACTCACTCACCAAAGATCAGAAAATGACGCTAGTTGCTCCGCCACAAAAGTTGATTTGGGAATGTGGCCCTACAAATTTTAGAAGAGCTTTATGGTGAAGAAGAAGATGTCATCCAATCCGATCCCTTTTCCAAATTGTCCTTGACCACACACCACTGAAGATCCATGACGAGAGCCTTGAAACTTCCAAAGAGTTGACTTGTTTGCTGTCAACACCCTTCAATAGTCACCATTAGAATTCTGTGCCCTCCAGATCTTCCAAGTAAACACCAAGCTCTTCAATGGTCGCTACGAAACCAGTGGAGACATGTACCAGGGAGTCCTGCAGATGATTATTCCCGAGTGCTACATACCGCCAAACACCTTCTACCTGAAGCTGGTTTCAAGGACCGCAATTTCTGCATTAAGGTAAAGAAAATTGGCCAGACGGTTGTCTTCCGGTTCTCGACCTACGAACTGAAGACTAAGAATTTAAGAAAGTATGAACATACTGGTAACGACAAAGATCCTTGGTGATGTAATCATGGTGATGGTGATGTAAGCAGGATTTACATCATGGCTTCATTATAGATGAACCATTGCCTGGATTCGTCAAGATGTTCGTCGCCAAGATGAAATCACTGGATATTAAAGCTAGTCAACTGACAGTTACCGAGATTCACATCGCCAAGATATTCATCCTGAAGTCAGCGCAACAAGAAGATTATCCTGATGAATATGCTGCACTGAAGTCCAAAAAACCCATCTTTGAAGAAAAGTCTTCTTTTACAGTTGAATCCCTCATTGGATGAAAATGGTGTTATAAGAGCTCATGGTCTTATGAAGAATGCCAACATCCCTGAAACCGCAAAGAACATGGTAATACTGGCTTAACATCCCGACGTCACTAGACACATCATCCTCTACACCCACCAATGTCTTTGGCAAGTGGGCACAGAATACACACTGAACGAACTCAGACAAGAATACTACATTCCAAAGGCAAGATCAGATTTCAACTTTGTCGAATAAATTTCAACCTTCAGCTAGACTCCTGACTCGTTGTTTTTGGTCTCTCGGTCATCTCTACGACAGGCTATGATAGTCATAGCTTGGATCATGGATACAAGCAAATGACGCGTTATGGACAATTTCTTATCAGATTATCAGTTCTATATGATACAGCATTATGGGACTATATCCATGACAGTAGAGATACTTCAGATGTTGTTCTTTTAGAAGCGACAACCCCTACATGGCCTTCGACCATAAAAACAATGGGACTCATGCTTACATCTTCACTCAGACAAATCGTTGTTGCGCTCAACCTACACCGTGGCGTGTGTTGTCTAATACTGACACGGGAGAACAAGGCAATATTGCCTACGAGACTGTACTTAATGTTTATAACGTGCAGAACTCATCACAGCGCCACAGTTAACAAACTAATGCAGATAATCAGGCTCCAAAACGGATCGCCAAAGCAAATGTCCATAAATGAGTTCAATTAATGAGAGTAAAACGAGATCCAGTCATGTTAATATCACTTTCACAAAAAATTTGATGCTATCAATTTCGCCAGATATCTTGATGCAACATAACCTTATGCACAGGATTCTAAAATTTGATGAATCATTGAACACACTTCACACAATAAATCGATAACCACTTCAATTGTACCGCCATTTTATTTTACCCTTTCAGTACTTGCCATACACCCATCCACTGTACAGAGCCAGAAATCGAAATTTTTGATGATTTTACTAAAACCCCTGGTATAGAGGTGCCGCAAGTGTTAAGAAAGGGGTACTGTACCTACAGAGGGCAATGCAGTGTGCAAACATTTTGGTGATAAAAAAATGTGTTTTTATACTAATCAGGTGCATCACTTAAACCTAATTAGCATAATTTATATAGTTTTTCAGAACAAGAGCCCCAAGGGGCACTATGGCCAGCCAGTCAGCTTTTCATAAATATGGCAAATGATGCATTCTGTGGGTTATATTTATCAACATTCACTCCCAGCTCAGAGTCAATACCCGCTATAATTTACACAATACAATCGTGTTTTCATAAGTAGCACAGATAGCGACTGGAGCTGGCAGGAACAAATACCTCAGATTAATCTTTCCCTTGGTCTTATCGATTTGAATGCAGAATAAAATTGAATTTTCTGAAATTTGCTCGATAAAACAAAATTGAATTGGATTTAATGTTTAATTTGCTCAATAAAGTAAAATTGAATTGGATTTGATGGGTTTTTGCAGAATAAGATATGATTGAATTTGCAGTTTGAGCACATGGCTAATTAGCATATCAAGGTCATCCATCCGATTTGAGAAAAAGCTATTTTCCCAGACTTTACATAAATGTCAATGATATTTTCTGTAGTGAAAATAAAAATATTCCTCCAAAAAATCAAGTCAACTAAAGATTTCACAGAAATCGATCTTGAAATACAATTTTTTATCTTAAAATAAAACCCAGGAGGACGGTAGACGATATGGCTGTCGCATAAGAGTCTGTCGCGTGAATAAGTCGACCCAACTTTTTGACCTCAAAATCTAAGAATTTTTCATTTACCTCGTGTAATAGTCGACCTCAACTTTCTGGGTGATATGAACTGCAGAAACTCTAGAACAATTCTAAAACTCGGCCCCAACCCTATGCTTTATTGATGATGAAGACAGGAAAACGATCAGCCCAGATGTTTTTGCCGTATTGTTTACATTGCTACTTGCTTGATAGATGGCAGCACCTGCTGGCACGTAATTATTGTATTGCTTTGCTTCTAGATGATGATCGTAATTTCTTTTAAAGTAAAATATTTTTAAACAAATAAACTGTAGAGAAAATTTGTGTTCAAAACAAATTGTGTCTTTTCTTCAATCGTCTTTAATTAAAACTGGTGTTTAATACCACGGCCTCTAGGCTATTAACGTCATTTTCATGGCGGCCCACTGGTGGCCATTATTTGAATCAAATCGACCTGATTCTAAAAAAGATTCAGGGCCAAGTGATACCCTACTTGTGTACCAAGTTTGAAAGCAATCGGTCAACAATTGCGGCCTCTAGGCTGTTAACGTCATTTCTCATGTCGGCCCCCTGGTGGCAATAATTAGAATTGAACCAACCCAATTTTACACAAGCTTCTGTCCCAAGTGATATCCTACTTGTATACCTAGTTCGAAATGATTTGGTCAACAATTGCGGCCTCTAGGCTGTTAACGTCATTGTTCATGTTGGCCCCCTGGCGGCCATCATTGGAATCCTTTCAACACAATTTTAAATAGGCTTCTGGCCCAAGTGATATCCTACTTGTGAACGAACTTTGAAATGATTCGGTCAACATTGCACACTTTCGGCTGTTAACGGTGGCCAGTGTACTTGTGTACCAAGTTTGAAATGAATCAATCAACAATTGCGGCCTCTAGGCTGTTAAGGTTGTTTTTCATGTTTGCCCCCTGGTGGCAATAATTTGAATCCAATCAACCCAGTTTTGATTAGGCTTCGGGCCCAAATGATCCTACATGTGAACCAAGTTTGAAATGATTCGGTCTACAATTGCGGCCATTAGGCTGTTAACGGTGTTTTTCATGTCGGCCCCCTGGTGGCCAGAATTTGAATCGAACCAACCCAATTTTGAATAGGGTTCTGGCCCTAAAAATATCCTACTTATGTACCAAGTTTGAAATGAATCGGTCACCAATTGGAGCCTTTAGGCTGTTAACGTCGTTTTTTTCATGTCGGCCCCCTGTTGGCCATAATTTGCATCGAACCAACCCAATTTTAAAAAGGGTTTTGGCCCAAGTGATATTCTACTTGTGTACCAAGTTTGAAAACAATTGGTCGACAATTACGGCCTCTAGGCTGTTAACATCAATCGTGGCGGCGGCAGCGGAGGCGGGGGCGCTGCGTATTCAGATCTAAATTCTATATGCCCCTCTCAACTAAAGTTGAGCTGGGGGCCATAAAAAGTCTGCTTGTTTGGGATCACTTTAAAAGCCATTTGTGTGATAAAGTAATTTCGAGAGTGCGCTCTCAAAATACCAATATAGCCATTATCCCAGAGGACTCACTAGTGTTCTAAAACCCCTGGATGTTTGTTTGAACAAGCCCTTCAAAGACGCAATCCCAAAGGAGTGGAATAAATTGATGATGGAGGCCAAAGTAGGCAATATGCATGCACCCTCCTTACCGGCCATGTGTAAATGGGTCGTTGATGCCTGGAACGAACTAGACATCAAAACCATTCAAAATCCGTTCAAAAAATGTGGCGTATCCAATGCATTAGCAGAGCTGCCAACCTTGAAAAATCCTTTCAGGGACATTAAAATTTTTTTTCTGGGACCAGACACATTTTTCAAGGACATAGTGCCAGGGACTTATCATATACACTCGCACTGGGACAAAATTTTACAGAAGAAAAAAATGAGGGACAATTTGATGACACTCAGGGACTCAACAAACAATTTGACAAACAAATGCATTTCTGAGCTTCTGAACACAACTCTTATTGAAAATTATTACAAGAATTGGCTAAAATAGAATGTTCCTGGTTGTTTCTAGATGGTTTTGAAAGTCTGGGGTCGATATGAACAAAATTCTGTTTACCTTCAACCTGGGCCGCCTGGGCCCCCCCGGAAATTGAATTGCTTATGTCAGCTACGATTATTGGCAACTGCAATGGCTTAGATGGTCACGTGATAAGCATTTTGAGAATAAATTAGATTTATTCTCAAAATTATTGGGGAATATATTTCTTTTAGAAAAGTTATTTCTTTAAGATCTTTATCTTTCTGATTCTGTTTTGAGTACAATGTGCTAGCGACATCATATTAAGATGGCCGCTTACACCATAATTCTACCAATTTCGCTTCTAGATCTTCGGTCCAGTCATCTGCCATGCTGAAGGTTTGGTTTACATTTTGAAATACATGAATTTGAAAGTTTATGACTAATTACGAATGACGAACTAGCGGTCATAATTTGTACAATGTATATGCGGTCTCTTATTGGCTGGAACCCTTGCGCTCAGTTCCGTTGCGTCGCAGATGAGCTTATTATGTCGGTTGCAATCGAAAGCAACTGTCCGCCTACCGTAGGCCGGAGTAGAACATGGGCAACTAGCCGGATACGGCTTGCGACGAGTCGGTAGGCGTCGGGTTGCCCTCGCAAGCCGGCTTATGTCGAACCGATAGAGCAGCAACTGGTGGCCTCTCATAGGCCGCTAGTTGGCGCTAATCGGCGATAAACCCAGTTGCGTCGGTAGGCGTCGCGTTGCTTGTCGACATAAGCCAGCCTTTATATGTCCAGCACAGTGAGTCGGATGCCGCTGATAAAATTTTGTTTACATGAGCTGACCCCGATTCGCTGGGGTGTGCTGGCCTAAATTAAGATCAATTTCTATAAGAGCATAGCTGGTGAATCATCACCAAACAAAACGTCAAGTGTTGCCAAGACTACCAGGCATCGACGCGTGACCTCATTCACTTGTAGATGAAAACATACATAGGCCTAATAGTTATGATGATGATGATGATCGTGAATTTGAAGGATTTTAGTGCACTACGAATAGAATATGTACCAGGTATTAATAGACAGAACTGTTTATTGTGCTCATTTAGTGCTGTAGTTATTCCATGTGTGCTTTGTGTGTTTTGATAAGGAGAACAATATACCATGCCAGGCAAGTACCGGCATGGTGTGACTATGAATGCACTTAATCTGTAAACTAATCTTGTCTAATGATTGTTTACTGTTTGTCATAATAACAGCCTATTACTAATTTGATATCATGTATCAAACAAGAAAGAAATTCTAAAAATGGGCTTGCTGACATGGTTGTACTGAAAGCTGGTTTGGTGGTAGCAGAATTAATTGAACTTTGAATTGATTACTTAATAAAGAGCTAAGAGATCGGTGTTGTCTTACATCGTTTCATGAAATGTTAATGAAATGTTACACATGTTGACTGGGAATCGGAATGGTTTTATTGTAAACGTGGACCAAGTTAGTGCAAGCTTTTTGATAGTTGTTATTTGAATATTGTAGAGTCTTAACGGATCTATCATCATGTTGATAATTGCTAGATTACTTATCGGATTGTGTTGAAATGATTATGCATAGAAAAATTTACAGCTGAAAGAAACAATGTGACTAACTTGAGTGACTTCAGGTGAAGAGAAGCAAACACGAAAATAGATTTTTCTTTTTAAAATAATAAAGACATTAAGCAAGAATAAGTTGCATTTCCTTCAAATGACAATCCACTACGATCATCCGATAAAGTTTATTGCCACCATAGACTACTGCCCTCTGGCTCTTTAAAGAGACAGGGAACCAGTTCATCAATTCAATTCAATTCAATTCAGAATCTATTTTACAGAAAAGCGTTCTAAGTTTTATTAGATATTAAAACTGAAAAATATAAATGTTCATAAAGAGATTTTTCAAATGGCCACTTACGCAAGCACCCAATGAAAGTAAAAGAAACTTAAAAGAATTTTTTTTAAACATGAAAGTAAATGTTTTGTGAAATTTTGTGTCAATAAAGAATGAATTGAATTGTTGGCAGCACTATGCCGTGCATGAATACCAATTTCAAGACTGATCACGCACGCTCAACCAAGGTTGGTATGCGCTGCTGAAATAACAAAAACGATTAAACGAAATCATAAAACAATAAAAACGACAACCGATTTAGCCAATATACGAACGGAACCTAGATTTTATTACTGCATTAAATGTGTGTAAATATCAGAGCCCAAGAAAGTTTCTAACGAAAGTTATCGACTCCCCAAGCAAGTTATCAATCCGTATGATAGCAATATGGGCTTGCAAGCATGCAAGCCCATGAAAATAAAGTTATATATAAACTAAAATGAACGAAATTGATTGAAAAAGTTTTTTTCTTTTATTTTCATTAAGTTGACTGCAACACACTTGAACACCTGTAGATGGCAGAAGCTATTGGTAGTCAATGGTTCTAGTTTTCTTCGGATCTTTGTTTTCAATTACCTAGATCTACCTTCAGACCCCATTATTAAGTCCTTGCTTCCAGTAATACATATAACAGATTGAATTGGTCGACAGCAGTGAAAATTTTTATGACTCGATGATATAACTCGTGTAAAAGTCGACCTTGAACAAGAGGCCCGACTGGAGCCGACCGGAACTGACTGGAGCCGACGGGAGCCAATTAAAAACCGACTGGATGAGGCTCGAATTATCTTCGAATTGCATGATTACACATAAAGACAGTGCGCAACTTATAAGACTCTACGCAAAGAGAGGAACATTTTTCTATTTCTTTGTTCAAAAATCTCCAAAATCACATCGTCGACCGGAAGAGAGATGCCACATTTTTATTTTTTTTTTCTATCAACTTCAAAAGCTTAACACAACTATCTATCAAAACTATAACGCTCAACTGATGGAAAATTGATGATTCCAAAAACCTCGTCGCCAGAACTCTGGGCAAAGAAAAAGGACGAACAATGCGTATACAAAACCGGCGTATCCAATAAACGGCAAAAAATAAATGACTCTTTATATGTTTGTCATTTGATTGTTTGAAAAGCAATTTAGGTTTTGAACTCATTGTGGTCCATGGCACCAAAAATGTTTCTATTATATCAAGCGTTTAGTGGTTCATTTCACGATTTTGTCCACGATAGTAAACATCCGATTTTCAAAACGGAAAAATGCTACTACATGTAGCAGGAAAAAACACTTGAATAATGTAAATAAACGTAACATGTTTCGAATACATATAGTAACAAAATAAATATATAAATATAGCTGCAAAGCAGCGATAACTGGTTTCTGCCATGCTGGGTTAAATGCCATACTAGGAAGGTTGCAAAACATTTCACTGAAATCGGTTCATTACGTACCACTATCTGTGAAGAAGCGCCACCTAGGGGTCAGCCTGTATCATAGGTCTGCCCATATCATGGATATGTTGACCCATGGCTCTTAAGCGCAAAGTAATAATGTACCAAGTTTAGGGAAAATAACTTCGAGAATATAGGTGATACAGTGTTCTACCATTCCCTCGTGGCAGTTGTATCGACTAATTTAGCTGGTTAGCCTAGTATACCTATGTACATGTACTCACACCAGGTTTTGTGATATCTATAATAAAATGGCAGAATTACACGTGAAAAACGGATGATAGAATGACTTTTCAAGATAAACGCCCCCTAGTGATTAGAATAGGAACTAATTATGTGAGGTTCGTTGTATCTCATATCCAAGTACATGTGTATCAATTATTATAGAAATCCCTCGTTCCGATTAGTAGATATCAATGAAAATGCATTTCCAACAACTTGTAGATGGCGCTACTGGAGCACCATATGAGTTACCTACTTAAACCATACATCAATACAAGTGTCTTGCAAAGGGCTACTAACCACACGTTGCAACATCGATTCTATCACCAACCGTTAAGGACCTAGGGGCAAAAATCGTTGTTATTATAGAAATCCCTCGTTCCGATTAGTAGATATCAATGAAAATGCATTTCCAACAACTTTTAGATGGCGCTACTGGAGCACCATATGAGTTACCTACTTAAACCATACATCAATACAAGTGTCTTGCAAAGGGCTACTAACCACACGTTGCAACATCGATTATATCACCAACCGTTAAGGACCTAGGGGCAAAAATCGTTGTTTTCACAGTCCCCTGGTGGCAGTTGTATGAACTTATCATGCAGGTTGGCATATTACACACATGTCTTTGTACTTATACCAAGTTTAGTGATTTTAATAATCAACAGACTGCATTACATGCAAAAATGGATGCTGAAACCGATTTTCCAAAATGTACGCCCCTAGTGGATAAAATAGGAACTAATTATGTAAGGGGTTCGTTGCATTTAGTAACCAGGTACATGTGTATCAATTTTTATAGAAATGCATTGATACCCTTAGTCGATATAGATGAAAATGCGTTTTCCAGCATCTTATAGGTGGCGCTATTGGAGAACCATATGAGTTACATAGTTATACCATACATCGATACAAGCGTCTTGTCAAGGGCAACTGGTCGGAACCACGATTCTATCTCCAACAGTTAAGGAGCTAAGAGCAATATCTCATTCAGAAATTTTCGAGCCCGTAAAGCCCAAACAGTTAATCGCAGATAGGGCATGCCATTGACTTTTTTAGCCTCGGGCCTGTCATGAACAACTTTCGTGCTTGGCTGAAGTGGAAAACTCAAAGACAAAAATTTTTCTCACACAGTAACATTTCGATGTAAGAATTTTCAAAAGTAAAACGCCCCCTGGTGGGTGAACGGGGTCCCCAATCAAAGATCCCCTCGACTTACAGGGAAGTTGCTGCAACAATGCTATTGCTTGTATGCGGCACAAACATGGCTATAAAAATTCCTCAGTTGGGTTCACTCAAGACTCACCTCATTCAGTGCGCCACATATATAGTAGCAGAGATAAAAAAAACTAAAAAACTACAGATCTAGTACATAGCTCTATCACCGCTTATAGGGACACTGACACAAACACACGTACTGACGCGCTGTGGGAATGAAGCAGAAACCGAATGCAGAAGAAACAGAATGCGAAGGCAGCAGAAACCCTAATAATAGAATATGATAGAAATAATGATCTGACTAATATTACATGAGAAAAATCATGTTTGATGACAGGGGCATTTTTATTATTGTCTTTTGAACTTCAAAAAATTTTTAAAAAGTTATCTCTGCAAAATATTCAGTTGCGAAACACTGTCTCTGAGTAAAGTCTGTCTCAGTCCAGTTTGCCGCGGCATATCAAAGCTTTTCAATCATAACATTGCCTGATTCTGGTGGTTACTGCATGGTAACTGCGCACTCCACAGCATGATGTCTGGCCACTGTATCCAAGAGTGCATATACAGGTTTCTAACTGACCAGAGCCTTCATAAGCAGTCCTCAAAAAGTGACAAAAATGTTGTCATTCTATTCTTACGGATTCGTGTTTTTCATGTTTTTATTCTACATGATGCGTGCGACACCATCTGGCCTCAGTCTTATGAATTGAAAAAAAACATTCTAAAGAGCCTCAGAATATTTCGAAAGAATAAACAATAGTTTAGAACTATTTTCGAAGAAATTAACGGTTGAAAAGTAGATATTGAAACTGGAAAGGCGACGGGGATAAGTGAGCGATCATTCGTAATATACGGAAACAGATGAAAGACACTGGACGATTTTTACATTTTACTGATTGCCTCTACAGCTGTGTTGTATGTTCAAAATCTAACAGATTCCAGGAAATTGGTCCATCAAAACACCCCTGACAACTTCAAAACAAACCTATGAAAACTATTTATAAAAGATATGAACTCTTGGATATCTCAAGAGTTGAAAATAATTCTAAGATATATCAGAAATGCAACAAGGTTGCAAAGCAAATCTGAATTCAATCGTAACTCTTGCTCTTGTTACCACTTCAGCTGTCAGTACCAATTAAAATGTGTACATTTGATATCCTTTGCCTAACAAATGCTGTGGCAAACTGGGCTGAGACAGACTTTAGTCAGCTCCATCCAGTCGGTTTCCAGTTGGTTCCAGTGGTTTCCAGTGGTTTCCAGTCGGTTCCGGTCGGCTCCGGTCGGTTTTTAGTAGGGGCGCACGGCCTTATACCTTCATGACCCAGTAGAAGAAGAATGATTGAGTATTCAAAGTTTTACAGAAAGATTTACATTGTAACGATGTAACAAGTTTTAAGATAGTTAAGATGGTATAGGCTATGTGGCGATAATGTTCATTTTCTGTCAATATATCCTTACATGAAGACAAGCCCATTTTAGCTGCCCCAAAGATCACACTACATGAAAAAATGCATCAAGAATTGGTGTAGGCATCGTGCTGAAAAGAAATCCAAGATGGATGGCAACCCTAGTGGCCATACTTGAACTCAATTTTCAATAAGGGGTAGACATTTAACCTACCGAAATTCTTACACCTAGTATCATGAAAATGCATCAAGAATTGCAGGCTATTTCGTGCTTGAAATTCAAGATGGCTGACCTGGCGGCCATATTTGAAAGCCAATGACCTCCATATACAAAAGGCATGGACAGCTTATCTGCTCTGATCCTCACACCAAATTTTGTGGAAATCCATCAAGAATTGCGGGCTGCATCGTGCAAACAAGAAATTCAAGATGGCCACATAATGGCAGCCATATTTGATCACCAATGACATTTTTTTACAAAAGGGGTGGACATCTCGCCAGACCCAATCTTCAAGCTAATTTTCAATAAGATTTATCGCAAATTACAGGCGAATTACGGTGTCATTTCATGTGAATTCAATTCAATTCCAGAGGGCCTGGCTTAGACCTATGCAATAGGAGTCAATTTAAGATTCGACTTTTTGAAAAACGAGCACAGATGCATATTCAAATCACATGTAATTAAAAACATATGCTTCTTAGTTTGATGTCCCTGTTTTCATCGCGCACGTGGTTAAAATTATTGTTTACATCGAACATCTTCAACAGCTGATACAACCGCACCCGCGTCTGTCAATCATCTTAATCTATTCATATACTTATATGCTCACTACGAAAAAACAATTAACAATCCATTATATAATACTTCATAACTTTGAAGAGGCGCACCGGCAGCGAACGCTCAAGCATGGTCAGTCACGTAGGCCGACGATAAGACAAAACAGACCATGGTTTAGACCATGGTTTTCGAAACAACTGTTTGTACGAAGTAACTGAAGTACTTCAAAGATTTTGCGACAGATGGTGCATGGGTATTATGAATATTCTCTATGAAAATGCAGGGCGACGTTGACCGTGTACAATGTAGCGAAGCTGTGGTACGAAAGTCACCGGTGATCATGCACCATGTAACGAAAGGGTCAACACTTTAACACCGAACACTCCACGAAAATTACATATGACCAAGCTTTTGATGAAATAAGGATCTTCTGACACAAATAGCATTGAATTTTCATATCATTTGGATAGTTAAAGAAGCTGCATAAAACTCGCTCAAATAAATCAAATTTTTTACCTTTTTGGGAAGGTCTACACTCACTGTACATTGAGTGTGATATACGCAATACGGGCAGTGAGAGGTCACCAGCACAGCATAGCGCAGAGTCAGCTATGGTATGAACGACTGTTTTATCAGAAAACTTGTATAAAAAGATTGAAACTTATGGTGAACTGAAGCTTATACATGTGCCATCTATTCATATTTCATACACTATAGGGCTACTGGTCCCCCAGCATTCTGTTACCAAAACAAGGTCACAGCACACACGGTGCATCTAGGACACTAAAAGGGTTTTAAGGTTTAATAATACTAACCTCTTTTCCATTTATTGAAACAAATTTTGACTCTGAAAGTACGAAAGAAATTTGCATATATTTTCATGTTGTAAGTGACAAGTTCTACACTATGCAAATCCAAATCAGATCATTGTATTTCAAACTAGATGAGGTGGTACGCCTCTAACGCCCCCTCCCATTGGCTCACTTTTGCATTGAGTTGGACACCATGCCACTTGGTATGTACCATGTACAATGGGTCGTGGTTTGAAATGCTTAACAATCTATTTCAATATTTAGCGTACCCTAACATATATGACCTTGAAACTCATCTATATCATAGAATATGTCATGAGCTAGAATTTTGCAATTGCTTTAGGTAATCAAATATGCCTAGGTACCAATATAATATGAAAAGAATAAAGTTATTCCACTCATAACATCAACTCATCAACAAGATCTTTTCTTTGTCAATTTTGATGATTTCAAACAAAGAGCGCATAATTCTTTTGGTTTTATTACCTGGAAACTACATCCCATTGCAGTTAATTTGCTAGAAAGTACTTCGCGCCAAGAGGTTAATTTCTTGGAAATTGCAACAAAAAGCAGATTTACAAAATTTCGGAATCCCCTTTTTAATTTCAAAGTGCCATTTTTATAAGTTGTGCTACCCACGACAGTGTCCCTGGATCCGCCCCTGTAGTGTATTCCTTGTATAAGTTGACCTATGTGTTCTTGACATGATTTTTGGTCACAAAACCTCGACTTATACACCGGAAAAATATAAGTTAGTTTATTTTAATCGCAATTCTCCTAATAATACAAACAAGAAAGCCCTGCTCACGAGTAAAAATATGTGTAACTAATTTTGATTTCTTTTTTAGTGTATTAGTAACAAAAACCAATCGTAATCAAATCATTTATGTCGGCGAATCTTCTTCTGACTCGTGTTAACTAAAATATGGTGTACCGCACTGGTGGACCCCTACTGTATACTATCTACATTCTACCTATGGGGGATATCATTAGACAGTTCAACTTTCATTTGACTTTCATTTGTATGCTGATGATTTGCAGTTGCAGTGTTCTCCATTGTAATAATATTTTCTCAGGGGCGGTATGTATGCGAGAATGAGCGCTGAAGGCGCTAGCACTTATGAGGATAGGGGGGTCAAATTTTCTATTTTTAGTTGCTCAGATGCGTTGAAGCACTTGTCTGCCAGTGATTAGTAGTCTTACGTGCATAAAATAGTTTGATGTTCTTCCATTTATGTAATTTAGATATGTCAATAACGCTCAGCTAGCATTAAATTTATTTCCATTTGGTAACCTAAAAAATATTTTGGTTATCATAATAAAAGTTTATCTACGGGCATTGAAACTTGAAAAGTTGAGGCCGCTGGTTTCGTTAATTCAGCTGGTGAGGCAGCAGTGTCGGAACCTTTGCGACCATTGATTTTTTTTTATTTTTAGCATGCCGGGAAATCCCAGGGTATTCATAGGCCTACCTGAGCGGCGCCACGTGGCTTCCTGGTGAGCCGTTTCTACAATTGTTGACATATTTAATAAGTTTATATGGTGTGAAGCTTTGTCTAACTCACTCTATTTATATAATTATTGACATACGTGGTGTTTCAACTTATTGGGACAAAGTAGATCAATTTTTTTTGTAGTGGTGCTTGACTATTATAGAAGGGCGGAAAAAAATAACAGGGGCGGATTTTCACGTTTTCAAATTTTCAAAGGGCGGCCCACCCCTCAGAAACCACTTACGGAAAACATTGAGTTGTGCATCAAGATTAAACGTAAGGTTGACTTCCGAGTTTAACTTGCGCTAACAATACCCTCCAGCTTTGCTGCGCTGATCTGAAGTGATGGATGGATTTAAATTTTTTACTGACAAATGGAGACAAAACCGAGTTTTCACTTATCGTAATCCATCACAGCTCACCAAGCTCTCTGTTTTGTATTAGATCTAGACGATTCTGTTATCACCCCTGTTCATTCGGTCAGAAACCTAGGTGTCATTTTTAAGGACAGTATGACTATGTCGAAACATATCAATAAGTTATGCTCTAGAGCATATTACCACTTACAGAACATTAGTAAAATTAGACAATTTTTGGTCCAAGTGACTGCTGAATGCCTCATTCATGCTTATGTAACCACTCGTCTAGATTACTGTAATTCTTTGCTATTTTGTCTCCCAGAAAATATTATAACTAAGCTACAGCGTGTTCAAAATTCTGCAGCTCGAGTTGTTGCTCGAAACTCAAAATTCTGTCATATATCACCAATTCTTCATGACCTTCACTGGCTCTCAATCAAATCCCATATCCAGTTTAACCCTATAACTGCCGCTCCCGAGATAGTCGGGAGCGTAATTTCACCCCAAACTGCCGCTCCCGAAATAGTCGGGAGCTGAATGAATATCACTAGGAAGTGTCTGCACCTGGCGGATATTGATAGAACTATATCGGTAGTACAGACACAAACTTAACTTCAAGGTCGTAGAGTTTTTATGGAAAAATTTTACGCATTTACTTAAAATTTACGCTTAGAAAATGACTTGATGTGTAATAATAAGTGTGCTTATTGTCTTATGGATAATGATAGATCAACAAAGCGACTAAGGTTGGACCAATTCGTTGATATTTTTGATCAGAATGATAACACATTTGGACATTTGAGTGATGAAGCGTGAGATGAGAATTCATAATTTGGTGTTGAGGATGGTAGTTTGGATTTTGAGGAGGGTGATGATTTTGACAGTAACCATGGCAACGCTGAAAATAATTTGGATGATCATGATTATAACAGTGATGGAATTCAGCCAGCTGGTCATTATTTTTGTGGTAACATTCCCTTGTGTCCTTATCCTTGTTTCAAAATATGGCATGCTAAAAAGAATCTGACTGAAAATTGAATGTGTGTTCGAAATCCGAGAATTTTGGTATCAGAGGAGTGACCATATTCTGGCATAAAAAAAGCAATAAAAACTGAATTACGATAGTTATCAATATGAAATAAACTTTATTAGGTAGCAATCATTACATATAAGTGTATTAGATTGAAAATAATCATATCTTTGCTTACTGTAACATGATATATGAGTTTGAAATTTCATTTTTCGATTGGAATGGAGTTCAGCGGCCATCTTGATGACGTCATTGGTTGACCTAGTTTATTCTGCGTCACTTTTTTTGGTGGGATAAGATAGCTTAGTACATTTACTTTCTAACCATATATAGTTTGCATGAGTTAAATTCAGAAGTAAAAGCCATGGAGCTACTTGAATATATTGTTATTATTATTATTTATTATTATTTATTTTTCCATTTTGAATTATAATAATCGTACAAAGTAATACAAATACAAGTATAGCTGCAAAGCAGCGATAACAGGTTTTCTGCACAGTCTTAGAATCCTGTTCAACGGTGGATTTCGACAATGCATTTGATAAGGCTCAACATCAGCCATTACTGAACAGGCTATTAGGAAACAGTATCAATGATAGGTCGCCCAAATGGCACAGCAGTTATCTCTGAACGGAAACTTGTAACCGAAATCAACGGAACGCCTATTCTCGGAATGAGACGGTCTAACTAGTGGAGTCACGCAAGGTAGTATCCTAAGTCGTCTTCTGTTTAATGTCCTGACAAATGACATACACAGTAATCCAAAATACACCAGACCGAGTAAATTTCCAAAACGACCTTAACACACTGTTCGACCAAAAAACTTAATGTTCCGACAAAACCACGGGGACAAAAGCAAAATTATGAATTGTCGCGGGTGACAAAACCAAAATATTGAATTGTCACGGGCGACAAAACAAAAATAATGAATTGTCGCGGGCGATAAAACCAAAATAATGAATTGTCGCGGGCGATAAAACCACAATAATGAATTGTCGCGGGCGTTAAAACCAAAATATTGAATTGTCGCGGGCGATAAAACCAAAATAATGTATTGTCGCGGGCAACAAAACCAAACTAGGGGTCCAGGGACACCATGCTCACTTGGGAAGTGGTTTCAAATGCTCAACAATCTAACAATTTCAATACATAACGCCTTCATGTGAGCAGCTATGATTTTGTAATTGATTGTGTTAACAAAATATGCCTCGTTACCAATTTAATATGGAAATACTAAGTTATTCTACTATTTAACGCCCCCTGGTGACCATATGCAAAACCCAATGACCCTAAAACTCACCACAATCGTAGTACATGTCATGAAATACAACTTGCAATTGATCATAGTAACAAAATATGCCTAGGTTCCAATCTAATAAGGAAAAACTAAGCTTTTCTACTATTCAATGCCCCCTGATGACTATATGGAATAACTAATGTCCTTAAAAACTCACCACAATCATAGACGATGTCATGAACTACAACTTTGCGATGGATCATGGTAACAAACTATGCCTAGGTACCAATCTAATAAGGAAAAACTAAGCTTTTCTACTATTCAACGCCCCCTGATGACTATATGGAATAACTAATGTCCTTAAAAACTCACCACAATCATAGGCGATGTCATTTGTAATTGATCATGGTAACAAAATATGCCTTGGTACAAATATA
The DNA here is from genome assembly GCF_964204645.1 of Tubulanus polymorphus. Classification (NCBI taxonomy): domain Eukaryota; kingdom Metazoa; phylum Nemertea; class Palaeonemertea; order Tubulaniformes; family Tubulanidae; genus Tubulanus; species Tubulanus polymorphus. Next base: position 13,653,840 of record NC_134026.1, read on the forward strand.
ATATAGCAATACTAAGTTATTGTATTATTCAACGCCCCCTGATGGCCACATACAAAAACCAATGACCTTGAAACTCACCAAAATCATAGAACACGTTATGGGCTACAACTTTCCAATTGAATATAGTAACACAATATGCTTAGGTATCAATTTAATGTGGAAAAAATTTTTCCCACCTACGAATGAGTACTGATGACACCAAGATGGCCGCCAATTGCGTCATAATTGGCTGATCAAAAATACCTGTCCCAGGTATAAAACATCCCTCTTTAAAGAATACCCATCAGCAATTGCAATGAGAAATGGCAAACCAGTAGGAAGCTACAGGACCTAGAATTCTGGCCAAAATTGACATTTTTGGGCACTAAAAAGGTCATAGGACGGCCATCTTGAGTCAGATCGACCCAATTTTCTTATGCTGATGGGCCTTTGGTAGATTCAAATATTAACGAAAGATCAAGGTAATTGATCAAAGCGTCTTCAAAATTTCCCACGAAAACTTCGAAAATGTTTAAAAAGTGCTGATTTTGGCAAACAACAATGGCTGCCAGTCGACCATCTTGAATCTGACAGGGGCAGTTTTTGGGCTGACGATGTATCTAGGGTTGATACATGTATAAACCAAATATCAAGACATTACCTTGAAGCGTGTTAAAAACATCCCAAAATAACTAAAGTCCCAAGTGGACTGAAAAAGAATTGTCGCAGGCGATAAAACAAAAATATTGAATTGTCGCGGGTGATAAAACCAAAATATTGAATTGTCGCGGGCGACACAACCAAACTAATGAATTGTCGCGGGCGATAAAACCAAACTATGAATTGTCGCGGGCGATAAAACAAAAATATTGAATTGTCGCGGGCGATAAAACCAAAATAATGAATTGTCTCGGGCGACAAAAACAAAATATTGAATTGTCACGTGCGACAAAACCAAAATAATGAATTGTCGCGGGCGACAAAAACAAAATAATGAATTGTTGCGGGCGATAAAACCAAAATAATGAATTGTCTCGTGCGACAAAACCAAAATAATGAATTGTCGCGGGCGACAAAACCAAAACATTGAATTGTCGCGGGCGATAAAACCAAATAATGAATTGTCGCGGGTGACAAAACCAAAATATTGAATTGTCACCGGCGACAAAACAAAAATAATGAATTGTCGCGGGCGATAAAACCAAAATAATGAATTTTCGCGGGCGATAAAACCACAATAATAAATTGTCGCGGGCGTTAAAACCAAAATAATGAATTGTCGCGGACGGCAAAAACAAAATATTGAATTTTCGTGTGCGATAAAACCAAACTATGAATTGTCGCGGGCGATAAAACAAAAATATTGAATTGTCGCGGGCGATAAAACCAAAATAATGAATTGTCTCGGGCGACAAAAACAAAATATTGAATTGTCACGTGCGACAAAACAAAAATAATGAATTGTCGCGGGCGATAAAACCAAAATAATGAATTTTCGCGGACGGCAAAAACAAAATATTGAATTGTTGCGTGCGACAAAACCAAAATAATGAATTGTCACGGGCGATAAAACCAAAATATTGAATTGTCGCGTGTGACAAAACCAAAATAATTAATTGTCGCGAAAAAAATCATTGTTTTCTCGCGTTATTTTAGTTTTGTCGTTTTGTCGTAATGTCGCCCTCATTTGCATATTCGTGTTTTTTTATCTCATCAGCCACCATACTAAAGCCTTAAGGTCGCGTAAAACTCGATAAACACTTCAAGCGACACAGCTAACGATCTCCTTTCCCCCACAGCGAACGCTTACTCCGAATGTCAAGTGTGAGTCCAGCATACGGATAGGAGTGTGTTATATACTTGTATTTAGTAAATACCTTGTGCATTTGACAATGATCGGTATGTACTGTAGGAAATATAGAGTATTGATAAATGGTTGAAGCCCGCGGCCGAATAAAGTAATATATTCTTTTATTTTGATACCTCGTCGACATAACAGCTTTTCTCCGCCATATCTCTTCGGCCTGTTTAGTTTAGGCCTACGATTCCCCGGTACACTAAAGATTTATCTTAGTAAATACACGGTTAATTCGGTAAAGAAAAATTGGTATTGTTAAACTAACTCCTTAAAACCCGCCGCTAAATCACTGGTAGTAATAAATTAATTTGTACTCGATTTGATTCTCATGATGAGGAGAAACTCGCAGCTCATCCCCGGAACGTCGATGTAGTAACACACGTCGATTCGTCGATGTTTACGGCTCGACAGTGCTTTTAAAATCTAAAGTAGTAAATTTCCAGTGTATCGGTAATATGATTTGATGAGGAAAATGGGCTATTGTTAAAATCACAGTTTTAAGACCGCGACTGAATGTGAAGTCTGCGGCAATAAATTAGTTCATTTATACTTGAATTGATAATCGAAGTGACAGTCGGCCAGCGGGTTGATTTCGGGATGACGACTCGAAAAACATGTCGCCCCATTGAATGGGGCTAAATTTTCGATGTTTACGGCCCGACAGCGCTTTTGTAACGATGATTCGTGAAAAAACACGCGGGCTATTTGTAGATCTCAGTGAGCTGAACGATATTATATGGATTGTATATGAAACAGCGGTAAGGTAACAAAGCCTATGTTCTTTTGGTAAAAATAGTGTGGAAGAAAATAATAATAATAATAATCACGCGGATATCAATAGGGTTTTCTGTGAAATAACAGAAAACCCTAATAATCACGCGGATATCAATAGGGTTTTCTGTGAAATAACAGAAAACCCTAAAAATTCAAGATGGAGGGAAACATGAAGAAACCTGTTAAGGTTTATATGATATTCATGCCACCCTCGTACACCCAATCACACTCTCTTTCACACTACATTCACACTGAAAATATTTAAGTGCTAGATGGCAGAGACTGGCAAGGTTAACGAAACATTAATTGAGAAGATACTGTTTGAGAGCACGTTTAAAAACTGGAGGGGATACTGATCCAATGATCTTCAGTGAGTAAGGTAAGTTATTCCAAGTTAAAGGGGCTGATACTTTTAATGAAAATTTCTTTCGATTGGTTCTAAATTGTTCTACTTTGAATGCATGACGGTTTCGAGTATGATGATGGTTAAAGTCGGAATTTAATGAAAAATAATCTGAAAACGAGTTAGGCAGTAGTGAATTCTTATATTTAAATATGAAAAAGCACAATTGAAATTTCGTCATTGCTCGAAAAGTAAGGATACCTAAGTTTTTGAAGATGGGGGCTGTATGGTCAAAGAAGGTAACCTTCGATATTACCCTGATCGCACGCTTTTGAAGTAGGATTATTGGCCTGATTCTCGATTCGTAGTTATTGCCCCATATAAAATTGCAGTATTGGAGATACGGGTAAACAAAACTATAGTATAAGGTTTTCATCACTAAAACTGGCAATCGTCTTTTAACTCTATTCAAGACACCAATACTACGAGAGATCTTTTTACAGACAAATGATATATGGTCAGACCACGTCAGTTTACTATCAATATATAAACCAAGAAATTTTGTGGAATGAACTTGCTTTATTGGGGCATTTCCAATTTTTATGGCACAAGGGGTACCCTTGAAATTTCCGAAAATCATAAAATAACATTTTTCAAGGTTAAGAGACAATTTATTAACTTGAAACCACATTCGAAGTTTGATGAGTTCATTGTTTATCAGTTGGAATATCTTCTTATGATCTTTTGAATAAGCGAAGCATGTTGTGTCATCTGCAAAAAGGGTGAAGTCAAGAATTTTTGAAGCATTGACACAATCATTTATGAATAATAGATATAGAAGAGGACCGAGAATAGAACCTTGGGGAACTCCGATAGTTATACCCCTTCTTGACGAGTTAATACCATTAAAACAAACAATTTGACCACGATCAGACAGGTAACTTTCGAACCATTTGAGAGGTAAACCCCGAATACCATAGTGATCTAATTTACCGAGCAGAATTGTGTGGTTGACCGTGTCGAATGCCTTCTTTAGGTCTAAGAAAATGCCTATGGCTGAATATTTTTTATCAAGGTATGATGTTAGGGTGTCTGTTACTTTGGCAAGAGCAAGTGCTGTGGAATGATTTGATCGAAAACCGAATTGATTTGAAGAAATAACGTTATGTTTATTGGGAAAGGAGGATAATCTGTGTAAGACCAGCTTTTCTAAAATCTTTGAAAATACCGGAAGAATAGAGATTGGACGATAATTATTGAAATTTTCAGAATCTCCTGATTTAAATAACGGGTAAACTTTGGCTTGTTTCATGTCAGACGGAACAATACCATTATAGAAGCTACAATTAAATATATGCGATAAAGGAGCATTTATTAGATCTATTGTGTCTTTAAGTAAAGATGAACTAATACCATCCAACCCTGCACTTTTTTTCAGATAAAAATGTCTAACTATAGATTCAATTTCACAAGGATTAGTAGGAAACATTAAGAAATTTTCGTTAGTACGATTTTTCAGGTAATATGTGTAGTTGTGACCAGGGAAATCAGGTATAGTCTCAGAAATTTGTGAGCCTATTTTAGAAAAGAAATCGTTAAACCCACACGCTATGCGATAGTCGCCTTTGAATTCCTGGTTATTTTGTTTAAGAACACTAGGTAAAATAGGAGAAGATGATTTACGAAGTATCTGGTTAATAAGTTTCCATTTAAGTTTCATATCAGTACCTATATCGGTAAACTTTTGAGAATAATAATCAGATTCAGCTTTTCTTAAGATTTTAGTAAGAATGTTTTTATAAGAATTGTAACTATTCTTGACATCCACGGATGTAGAACGAATTGATTTCTTATAAAGTCGGTTTTTGTGCTTAATGGAGTTAAATATCGCTGGAGTAATCCACGGCTTCTCGAGGCGTTGTCTATCATTTAGTTAGGTCGGGAGAAGGGGAAAAGCTTCATTAAACGCAAGATTAATTTTATTTGAAAAATTATGGTAGGACTGATCAACTTCTGAGCATGAATAAATATCATTCCAATCAGTGCTTAATAGGAGTCTACGATACTTGGATATATTTTTAGCACAGTAAGAACGCTTCATATTTTGTCTGTTATTTGAACAATTTAAAATCTTCTTGCACATTGTAAAAACAGGATAATGATCCGATAAATCAGTACAAATAATCCCGGACGTATGATTAACATTTAAATCATTAGTAAAGATATTATCAATAACAGTGGATGTGTTCGTGGTTACTCTGGTAGGCTTATCAATCAATGGAAAAAAAGATGATGAAACCAGAGTATCCACGAACACCTCAGTATTTCTGTGCTCATCAAATTTGGATAAATCTATATTATAGTCACCGATAAGGTAACACCGTTTGTTTTCGCGATTGATATTTACAAGTAGTTTTTCAAACTCTTCAACAAAGGGATCGAGCCTTCCTCCTGGGGGTCTATAAATTACTCCCATAATGATATTGGAGCGTTTTCCCATATCAATCTCGATAAAAAGAGATTCGAATTTAAGAGAACTTGGTGCGATATCGTTGCGGGTTTTATATTTCAATGAGTTCTTGATGTAAAGAGCTACTCCACCACCCTGGGTTTCGATCCTGGAATTGAATGCGCTTGAATAACCAGGGATATTATACATTATACTATTATCATGGTCATCATTTGTCCATGTCTCTGTGAATCCTAGAACAGAAAATTTATCGGCCGAATAGTAGAGAAAATCCGTTATTTTATCAAAATTTGAATTGAAACTCCTGGCATTATGTGAAAAAAAAGATAAATTATCTCCACTTGAGAGCAATTCATTTTCGTCGTAATAACGACAGGTATTATTGCCTGATATATCAACCATAGAATAAATGTTCTAGTCGAGTGAACACATTAATGTCAACATTGACCCGAGTCGGGACACTCTTTCAAGAGTCTTATTCATCATCGCCATCTGATTCCACATTTGGTTTTTTCGCTAATTTTTCCGCACTGGGTGGAGAGGTCACCGATCTATTCTTTCTTTTGTTATTTGATGGCGTAGACGTAATGTCAGGTTTAAGAACAGATTCAAAGTTACTGGAAAGTGCCGACTTTCCTAAATCATTAAGATGCACCCCGCGACTATCACTGACGTTGTAATACCTATCTCGAATGTTGCCTGTAGGTTTGATGATCACATCATTATTTATATAAATCATATTTTGCTTAACACAAAACGCCTCCATATATCTATTTACGAAACCAACCGCTGCATTATACTCTTTTACAGTAGGAGATGACCCCTTTTTAGGTATGATGCTTGATACGCAAATTTTCGATTTCGGGAAATGCTCCTGAACTTTCGCTAACCCAATGGTGAAGTTCATTTTAACACTGTCAACATCGGATCTATGACGATTAATGTCGTTAGTTCCGAGATGGACCACGACACTTTCAACAGAATCGGGATGGGCAATATTTGAGCTAACTTTCGAGAGTAGTTGGTCGATGTATTCAACAGTTGCTCCTGACTGATGAATTACTTTTCCATCGGGGTATTGAAAATCCCGCATGTTTGAGTCTCCAAGAATGACAACTTTCGTGCCGGATGGTTGATCAATTGGCTGGTCAATTGAGTGGTCGATTTTAGTACTGTCACTCACTGCCCGATCTACTCCACCCGCAGGTGCAGAGATCGGCTGTGACATTTTACCACAATCTCGCGCTTTATGGTTTAAACTACCACACCGGTAACACTCGACTGGTTTTGATCTGAGCTGGCATTCATATGCATTATGATCACCTAGGCAAAACTGACAGCAAAAGCCCGTACCGAAAATCCTGATATTGAAACCGTTGATTTTTGTGTATGTCAGAATAACCTCAATGACGTTTTTTAACTTAAGATACCTAGTCCGAGTATATATGCTAGTACCTTTAATTCGTCCCATTTTAAATGATCCTTCAGCATATTCTCCATATTTGGAAACAAAGTTGATAATCGTTTGATCTGACATTTCTATCGGCGCGTCAACTATTTTCAACGCCATGTAGTTCTCACTTGCATCAACCAGATTAATGACGTTATCGTTTATTGTCAGACCCAAATGTTGAATCCGATTCTTTGTCTCTAAATCCTTAGCCGTTATTATACATAGTTTTGAAGTGATCTGGATAGATAATATACAGTTACTCACATTATCTAGTATTTGAGCTAACGCCTCGAATACTTGCTGGTGCGAAGGTTTCATTCCATCTAACTCAAATTTGAGTGATTTATCCCTATTTTATCCACTCATTTTTTCATTCAATGATACGACTGATCAGTCCCGAAATGAATATCCGTATATAACGATGAAGAATCAAATTGTAACGATTGAAATTACAAGTATGACTTTAACGATTGAAATTACAAGTATAACTTGGACGATCGTACGTACGTGACAGCTATTCCGCCATCTTGAATCAAAAAAAATTGTATGTTATACCTACAAAAACCACTAATTATAAGTGGCAGGAGAGGGTAAATTAATTACAATTAATTACAAAATACTGGCAGTGAAAGGGTTAAAATCCTAGTCTTTACATTCAAATCCCTAAACGGTCTTGCATCACAATATCTACAGTCACTTGTGCAATATAAATCATCAGAGTTTTAAGATCTAACAATCAATCCCTGCTAGTTATTCCCCGTGTTAGTCTTGTCTCAGCCAGGCATAGAGCCTTCGCCTACTCTGCCCTAGTACTCTGGAATAATTTACCTAGTCCGATTAAATCTAGTCGATGTTGTTAAATCTAATCTCAAAACCCATTTGTTCATCAAAGCTTTGAAATTAAACCAGTTTAGTTTTCTCTGTTTTATGTTCGCTTCTTTTATATGATGTAATGCAAATGAGCATGCATACTTTATATGGATTTCAGGCTGAACAAATTATTATGATTATTGTTTTTATATTATTATCATTATTACATGGCTGTGACAATAAACTACTGCTTTGTGAAGTTTCGATACCCTATATACAATGGTTTGGAAGTTAGGAGGATTCAATGAGTTAATTTCATTCAGATGCAAATCATCTGGAACGCACAGGACTCAACATTAAAGCTGCCAGCAGGTTAAAGGTTAAAGCGTCTTCAAAATATCCCTTGAAAACTTAAAATGTGTAAAACGTGCTGATTTTGGCGAACAACAATAACTACCAGTCGGCCATCTTGAGTCTGATCAGACCAGTTTTTGGGCTGAAGATGTGTCTTGGGTAGATTCATGTATAAACCAAATATCAAGACATTACCTTGAAGCGTCTTCACAACTACCCAAAATAACTGGACAAATGGTCGGACGACAGACGAAAAGTGAACAAAATAGCCCGCTTGGGACTTAATTAGTGGGCTAAAAATGACATTTTGTACTGGTATATGTGTGAGTTAACTATTGAATGAGATCATAATAAGCATTATGACTAATTAAGCACTACTTGATTTTTAACTCAACTAACTTGAAGTCATTCAATTTAGTAAAAAGTTGTCATCTTTCAGATTTGTCGCATGGGCCTGAAGACAATACTTGAAAAGAAACCACATTGGTACCTATGGACTAAAGGGCTATGCTTATTCGACTGAATTCCATTACGTGCCAGATTGAAACAAACTACTTTCTTATGATTATTGTCACGATTGGAAAAGTCGCAGGAAGGGGACTATGAAAGCACCCTATCTTTGGTATCCTCAAAGCCATTTTGACTAAGCATGATACATCAGTAAGCTAACATTTTTGGTAGTAGTATTAATAGATCCAAGTATCCAGGATACGTGTTGACCCCTTAGTTGCACTCCTTCAAAATAGTTGTATGTTATTAAATTATTATTTCGATGAAATCTTTGTACGCTTCTTCCCAGTGTGACATCTAAACCAGCAAGGCAGACCCCCATCATCGCTACTTTGCAGCTATATTCATTATTATCATCTTTTTCCCATTTCCACACCATTTTTGTTTTAAGTGCATAGGCTTTCTTGCCTGACCGCTGTTGCTGACACAATCTGTATATCCTTCAGCTCACATCAATCTACAGGTACTCCATCAGAATTTTGAGAAGTCAACGTTATTAAAGCACTGTTAAGCCGTTAACATGGTCCCGTTCAATGATTCGCCATGTTCTGTTTTCTTCCTGACATCTCTTTCTACTTTTTCAAGAAGAGCTATTTCCCTCTCTACGCCACATTCAATTCAAAGTCAATTTTATGAATTTATCGCTCGTAATTGCTAGGGGGTCCGAAACCAAGAGTATGCGAATCTGTTCTTCTCTGAATAAGCCTGGGATGCTTATACTCGGGGATCACACGGAAGCTTATGATTAATCAATCACATGATAGTTTGGGTTTCCCCGGGGAAGTTTTAAGTAACCTGCTCTAAGAGTCGCTCACTTTAAACTTCCCTGGGGAAGCCCAAACTATAACGTGACTGATTGATCAACTGCATCTAGGTGATTCGGGTATACCCAGGCTTACTTGGAGGAGATAATGCAACGCATTAGTATGGCATTACATTTAGACAATTCAGTTTCAGCGAGAATAGAAACAAACAAAAAGCATCAGGTTATTATTGATGGTCTAAATGTGTTTGGTTGATTCTAACACGCAGTTGACTCAGGTAATTGGAAGGCCCTTGCCGTTGGTGCTTACCATTGCCGTTGGTGCTAGGTCCGAGACCAACACCAAAGCAATTCATAATCTATTGAATGTTCTATTGCTTAATGAGGACACCATGGGTAAGTTTGGTTACAAAGCTGAATCGCATTGCACATTTACACAGGGGTTGCATAAAAGGTTCGAATCTGTCAATGCAATACATATGTATTCAAATTTTCTACAATTCCCATCATTCTGAACAGAATGGTGCGGGTTTGTAGAAACCTGTTACACTTATTGCTGTTTTCTGTGACATCAGATAACAACAGATAGCGGACATAAATTCTTTTACTTTTATGTATTGTATCTTTTTGTACTCAAGAAAATCTGGAATTCTCGGCCGGAGATCTCAAATCCAGAGAAATCAAACAAGTGCCTAAAAGGGCACTATGGCCAGCCTGTCGTCTTTTCACAAATGATGAACTCTGTGGGTTATATTAGGCAAAATACATCCCCCGCTCAGAGTCAATAATTATATTTTACACAGTACATTCTATTTTCATGAATAGTATAGATGGGGAACTGGCAGGAACATATACCTCAGATCAATCTTTTCTTTTTTTGAATACAAAAAAGGATTGAAATGGATTTTCTGAAATTAGTTCAATGAAGTAAAATTGAATTGGTTTTGATAGTTTTTGCAGAATAAAATCTGATTGAATTTGCAGTTCGAGCATATGGCTAATTAGCATATCAAGGTCATCCATCCGATTCGAGAAAAAGCTATTTTCCCCACACTTTGCATAATTGTCAATGATATTTCCGTAGAGCATTTAAAAATATTCCACTCAAAAATCAAATCAACTAAACACTTCATATATATCGATCTTGAAATACTATTTTTGCGACTGAGCCATTCATAGAGGAGTCTTTGCTTACTGACTGGCTATATAGAATTGATATTTTTGCATTCAGATTTTCCCACAAAAGCTCATGTAAAATTTAAGGACCTTTTCAAAATTCAGCTCCCTAAGATTTACAAAATGGAAAATGCTTTGATGAATGATTTGCATGAATATATGCTCAGTTGCACAGTCAGGGCCTTAGCTGTGGAAACCATGTCATTCAAATTCGATCCATTTGTATAGTAATAGGCTCAGCCTACAGCCGACCTAAAAAAAAGCGACTAGGAAAATATGCAATTGCCTCAATTATGACTTCCACTCAAATTTTCTGAAAATTCCATCTAAACTTGGCACCATTTTTTTAATAATAAATTAATCATAACTTCAACTCTTTAATTTTCATTCTAGATTAATATTCTATATACAATTGGAACAACAGCTGGTGTCATAAGTATGACTAAATATGAATTGATCTTTTGACTGTTGTATTGACGCCATTTAAAATGTATTGAGTACGATTTCTATAGAATTGTGTCAGATACTTCCAGAATTGTGAATTATACCATCATCGATGGTTCTGATGGGATAGCCAGTTCCCCATTATCAAATATCAAGACTATGAGTTAAAATTTGTAACTTTGATAGACTCCTTCCTGTAAAAACCCTTTACCATCTACAAATCAGGACTGATGACACTAAGATGGCCATTGATTGCATGATAATTGACCTATTGGGAAACCCATCTGTAATGTTGAAGATCACTTTCCAAAGTATACCCACCAATAATTTCAATGAAAAATCAAAACCTACCTATAAAATCATACATTTGTACATTCTTCACCGACTCATGAATGAAATAAAGATTTCCAAGAGCCTGAAAAGAAAAGAATTTCATATTATAGGGGAGTGTCTAATGAGAAAATCATAAGACTAGAATGAGGCAAAGCCTCGGATACCCCCGGCCTGAAATTCACCACCATGTGAAGTTACAGGGTTTGTGGTAAATGCGTTAGAAATGTAATGGCCACAATTATTTTATAATAATGATATTGGAGAACATGTGTACCAAGTGTAAAAAATTGATCAATAGTTGCAGCCTTTAGGCTGTTTCCCCTGATGGCCATAATTTGAATCAGTCCACAATTGCGGCCTCTAGGCGGTTTAAAAAAAATGGATCAACAATTGCAGCCTTTAGGCTATAGAGTTCATTTTAAATGTCGGCCCCCTGGTGGTCATTATTCGAATCAATCCAATCTCAAATAGGATTCGGGGCCAAGTGATACCCTACTTGTGTACCAAGTTAACAACAATTGCGGCCTCTAGGCCGTTAATGTCGTTTTTCATCTTGGCCCCCATGTGGCAATAATTTGAATTGAATCAACCCAATTTTGAGAAGGCCTCTGTCCCAAGTGATATCATACTTGTGTACCAAGTTTGAAATGATTCGGTCAACAATTGCAGCCTTTAGGCCGGGGGCATAAAAATTTGTGTAAAACAGAACTGAGTACAGTCAGTGCCTATTAATAGTACAGAATGATGGGTTCAGTCAATGGTCCATACTTGAACTCAATTTTCAATAAGGGGTAGACATCTCACCTACCAAAATTCTTACACCTAGTATGATGAAAATGCATCAATAATTGCATTGCAGGCCTTATACCTTCATGACGCAATAGAAGAAGAATGATCCAGTATTCAAAGTTTTACAGAAAGATTTACATTGTAACGATGCAGGTATATAAACTGCCTATTTTTGTAACTTGCTCATACAGTTGCTCATGAGCATTTTTTGGGTTTTGTAAGTTGCTCACATCTACTGAGGTGAGCCAGTGTATGGTTTTTGAAAGTTGCTCACATTTACTGAGGTGAGCCAGTGTAGGGTTTTTGAAAGTTGCTCACATCTACTGAAAGAGTTTTTCAAGTTGCTCATACATTCTTAAAATGATTAAATAGGCCTATCAAGCTACCAAATCTTAAACTTAACTACACCAACTATTCAACTATCTATAACATTGTATAGACTAATTTTACTCTAAAATACAGATGTCTCTAATTTGCTTTAGACTAATTTAGCCTACTTACTTACTCTTAAAGCTCACTCCCTAATTAGCCGTAAGTCCCTATCAAATTTCCCCTAATTGCCTTAAGACTGATGTCACCCTAAAATATAAATTTCATTAATTTGCCTCTACACTAGTATACTGACTAGTATACAGTTTACTTTAAACAATCAGGTGATAATATGTATAAAAGCCTTGCTTCAGTGTGGTATATCAGTCGGAAAACTTATTTTGTCATGGACACGTATATATTTAATTATCATTGATGGATACCGCTACGCAACGTGCAGTTAACCGCATTGTAAAAGGTGTAAATTCGTATGTGAAGGACACATCCATGGATGCTGGAGCTTTTTTTTTTTTACACAGATAAAATAACCAAACAAAAAACACTAGGAATTGTTGGATCGCCATTAATGCGCGCAGCGTTCGAGGAGAACAAGGACATTATTGCGGAGTCTATTGCCAATGGATTAACTTCAGTGACGGTAATACCTCCAGGGGAATGTATAACTGCTCTAGTTGTGGAGTTTAAGTTACCTAACATAATGATCGACTATGGGAAACCACTGTCCCGATTACCACTGACAGATTTACGGGTGATAATTTCAACTGTGGTGTTAATATCCAAATTGATGGACAATCCAAATGCTGAAAAATTGCCTCGATGGGGAAATGAGAGTAAAAGAACGCCATGGTGGCCAGCGGATTGCAAGTGGCTAAATCCGAGATGTGACAAAAGAGATGCATCAGAAAAAAAGGGAGAATCAGCAGCAAATGTGTGTCGCAGAATAATCACTGCGGCATATAGATATCATAACGTATTGAGTCTTACTGGTAAGTCTATTAAATTTTATGATTTATGATAACTAGCAGGCCATTACCATCAACAAACACAGGGAACCTCCCTGAACAGACAGGCCACCATCATCATAAAACATAATTTTAATCTTATTTCATTTCTTATTTATGCAGGTGATGAGAATGGTCTTAGCAATGAAGTCACCTCTGCTACAACCGTTGATGCTGCATATATAAACAGTACATATGCAATCCCCAGTGACCCCGCTACTCTGTTAAGTATGTAATAAAAATCATTTGCTAAAATTAAATAACATCTATTTGATAATCATATATTGCAGTATCTTGTATATTGCAACCTCTACAATTATAGTTTAATACTTTTTTGTACTTTTATACTTCAGTTGAAGACTTCCCAACCAGCACCAGTAATGAGACGTATATTTTGCCTCTTAATTCGACATCCGAAGCCACTGAAATTGATAACTTGGATATTGGTAGTAAGTATATAAGTAATATGCATTATTAATGCTATTAGTGAATTCATGTACCCATTATTGTGTATATTTTACATTCACAAAATAATTTAGATTGTTTCTATTTTTCCGATTCATATTTGATATTTTTGCCAGTAGGTTTTGCTTGTAGATAATTTTGTACCTATTTCCATTTTCAGATGTTTCTAAAATCATAGAGGCAGTGAATAATGCAAGTGATTTAATGAACTTGAATTTTTCATCCTTACTGGTGGAAAGTGTTGGTAAGTCTTATTTTGATTTTAAATTGATAATGAAATGTCACAAAACAGCTTCCCTTGAATGATTGTTCTATTCAGTAATTATTCTGTTATTTAAATAGAAAATAGATATAGTGAAGAGAAACAAGCTGATGGTTCGCTACATACTCCGAATACTACTATGATTTGTGACAATATTCAGAACCATGCACATTCGGACAGTATTCCTGCAGGTAAATTGAAATTATATCCTTTTAAGAGGGATGAGATAATCAGAAAGAAAACAAGAAATTTGCAGTTTATGTGTTTGCTCATATTTTTCATTTCTTTTTCAAACAGATGTGACTAGAGATTTGTCCAACAGCACTCAGAATGTTGCACCAGTCCGCCAAAGTCGTGCCCGAAAGGTTACCAAAAGAATGGAGGAATGGAAGAAAATGGAAGGGAAACGTCGACGAATTGTTTAATTCTAATTGTCAGACATGTAAATATTCAAAATTCGATGTATATGAGTATTTTAAACTTTTTGATCAATATAGTTATTGCTTGCTTACAAATGATTGCTTTCTTTCCTTATCAGCATATAAACACACACCATGGTAGGGTCCCTACAGATCATTCTACAATCATTCTAGAATTCAAGGACTTTTGAAGGATAAAATTTCAAATTTGAACGAGTGTCTGCATCACTTTCATATCCAAATTACGGTCCTAAAACGGTACTGCTTATCTTGGTAAACCAGTAATTTGGTGGTTGTAAAAGCAAATTTTTATCTTTTACCCTACTACACTTGATTTCTAACTGTCTAATTGAGTAAAAAAATCCTAGTTCCAACAGTACCGATTTAGGAATAGTGTATCTCTTCTGTTCAACTACAAACGTAAACAAAAATGTACAGAAATGAACTTAAAATTCGCTGATTGAACATTTTGCAAAACGTTTATCATAAGTTTTCGGAAGCCAATCCTTAAGGTCTGGATCCTGAAGCCAGTTATCATTAAATGCAGTTTCCCCGTGGCATTTTGAAGAATATGATAGTGTAGATGTGTAACGAATAAAGCCTGATGTATTCGAGTGATACATAATTACTGTCTCAACTAAGAGTGAAGCAACACTTTAAACCCTTGAAAATACTGATTGATTAAAATAACAGACCCGCTAATCAGTACTAATTTCCCAACCAGGCAGTCTTAATTAAATAATGCTGAACAATTCTGAACATAGTTCTTTTGTCCAAGAGATACAATGAGAACCACAGCAGACACTATGTATTAATCATACTACAATTAGCTGGTGAAAGACTGTGTGTATGGGGCCTATGACTACTAACTAGGCCTAATCTTGGAAAACACTTGTAACCTAAACATTTTCTCATTGCCAATTTCTCAAAATTCAAGGAGTTTTCAAGGACTTTAGGGCATTTTGCTCCAATTAAAGGATATTCAAGGACCTTGAAAAACATTTTTGGTTTAGAGGAGTTTTCAAGGAATCAAGGACCTGTAGGGACCCTGCATGGTGTAATCAGTGTAGAATATAACACTGTAGAACAATACTTGGTCCGTGGACAAATATGCATCAAGTGATAACATAGAGACATAATCTTGAAGAAACACTCTACGGTATTCATGTTGCAGCGACAATTCATAAAAAAAATATTGCTTGTGTTTGATCAGTTTCATTTTCTGAGCGTGTCAAAAAAAGTTTGTCAGTAAAAAATTAAAATGCGCATCCCGCATGCAGAAATGTTTTCGTTTTTTTTCACTATTTGAATTTGGATTAAGGCTTGTCACTTTTCCAAAAAGGGCTGATGAGAAACAACGGTATTTCTTCATATGGCCTAATCCCACAATAATGATTAAGAATAAGTCAGAAATGTTTCCTTTGAGCTAATGTCTTATTCGATTTCAAGTTTACAAAAATATTCCATGTTTAATTAATTATATTATTTACAGAAAGAAATTTGTGGCAAAATACAGAACAATTCAGGTAGGCATAGTGAAACCTGGTAAATGTGTTATGATACAATACATATTTCAGATTCAATTTTTTTTTACAACTTTACATTTTTATCCTGATTTTTAAGGACCAGAAATAGTGCTACATGCCGAACAAAGTTTTCTGGCTTCATGTAAGCAAGTTGACTTTTCAGGCGAATAAGTCCCGAATTAGCTTTTTCATTCAGTTGTGAATTAATATTGGAAAGATCCACATTGCTGCAGTAAGTGTCTAGTTTATAGCCAGCACAACACCTACAAAATGGAAAAAAATTTGATACATATATACATGACGAGTAGATGAGGTGATGAAAGATATAATTCACGAGATAATACATACCCTGTATGATTTACCCAATGCATTCTGTCCACACAAAATATAGTGTTCTTGAAAAATTCTGGTTCTCTGTAATTAGAATAATTAATGGACTTACTTCAATAACAATCAACCTCGGTTAATCGCTATCACTTGGGACTGAGCTCTTTAGTATCGATAACAGGTAATCCGTTATCTATGAATTACTTAATATTTCTATGATCAAATATAAGTGCACGGGCCAATTGCCTAAATGCTTACCTATTAAGAGCATATTGATGCAGCTTGCATGCATTATCATGCACGATCATAGACGGTGGCCTGGTGAATCTTGTCTTAAATATTGAAAATGGAAATCGTGGCGATTCATGAGACTCCATGGCCTATAATACAATATACAAACGAATTAACAGATACAGGGTAAGAGGTAATTGCTTTTAAAAAGAATAATTCGATTGAATGAGTATATTCACCTGAAATCCATAGCAGATTCCATGCGGACAAAACACAGTAAAAATCCCTGGTGTAAGAACCCTGTGGCGTTTTGACATCTTATTACAGGCATCATCCCGGCACATGTCATTATCCTTCTTATCATCCATTACATATGCTGCATCACTAAAAAAACATATCTGCCCTTATATATCACATTGACAAATGAAAAACATGTTGAACTGAAATTACATTAATAATACCATTACTTTATCAATAAATCTTCCTAATCACAGAAAGTATTCATTACCTGTGGTGTTTAGGTAAACTCGGGAAAAATGACAAACTCTTGAAAAGATTTTCGTATGGAGCTGGTGTGTATATATAATCCTTGTTGCACTGCAATCAAAAGTAAATCAGACCATAAGCTCATCAGGCATTATCTAAAATATGTATTTACGATGTAACGAAAACTTCTCACATTTTCTCTAAATTATCATCCATTAAAAATTCATTACCTTAAAACAAGCTTGTATTTTCTTCAGAAGTTCTCTTATCAAATCAATGTAGTCATTATACAGGTTACCATCTGATAAACTCTGACTGATAAACTCAATCAGTATAGGTGCATCTATCAGTAGCTGATTAAGTATCTCTGAATTCTTACTATCAAATGTTTCAGTTATCTCGGACAGCGCGTGATCCAACATATCTATGACGCGATCCAAATCATTGGTCTGTAGAAGAGCACATGCTGGACCGTTGGCACTGATTGCTTGAAGGAATTTTGTCTCGGATGATTTACAATTTAATGAGTTTGAAGCGGACACTATATTTTTGAGCGGGTTAAGGTGTTCATATTTGCTGATTTGCAGAATTAAATCCTGCTTTTCTTCTGGTGTCAGTGGTAAAGGAGATCTTGGTTCTACGTGAGTTTTCGACGAAACCTTCGGCCCCCAGGCATATTGTGAAAGTAATTTTCTCGCTTTGTTGTCTGGTACAAACACTCTATCTTGTGTGCCTGAAATCCTCGTGCCTGCGTTATGAAAATTCATCAACTGTATCGACTTGAGAAAATCTTTTCTAAAACCCAAATCAACACCGTCGCAAACAATAACCTAGAAAAGAAAACCTTTATTACATATATTTCCAGGAACCCTACTGTCAAGTTGGTATTTTCAATCAGTCAATAATTTACCTGAGGATGTTTTCCACACCAAACGCATAGGAATTTTCTAGCCCAATCAAAATCTAGCAGATGCATCAGACCATTCCATGCACGCTGAAGCGTATGGAGAGGAATAATAGGAATCTTGGAAAGCGTTCGTGATGATCTTGTCAAAGCTCTTAAAAATAAATTCAAATTAGACTAATCCCTAAATTAGAAATCATTGAGTTGTAGTATAAAGTATCTAAAACAGCAAACCTGTGGAATGTTGAGAGGGCACCTTCCATCTACCATCAAATGCATGTATTTAAACAGCATGCAGTAATCTACAAGGTCTTTGTTGTTGATATTCAGGATACCATCTGTATTTCCATCGTAGAATTGTTTACATTGACAAACTTTTTCTTTGGTCGGACGGAAATATACTAGAAAAAATTGAAATGGTTAAAGTTAATCACTTACAAGTAGAAGAGATTAAAACACGTTTCTATAATAGAAAATTCATACTTGAAAACTTGGTGAAAACTCCATTTAGAAACTGTCCATCAAGTGACCCGAGCTCAGTGTGAATGGTACATGTACCACTTTCCAATTCATTAAAACAGGATCACGTTCATCCCAAACATTTCCATGCTCACATGTACCACCAGTCTTTGTCGGAATAAGATTCGATGGAAATGGCATTCCCCTGCTGCGTTGACCAAGAACAGTTGCAATTTGATCACTACAGGGATATGACACATTTTCTGTTATTAATTTACGAGTGATTACTTCTGATTCATTAGTGAAGTCCTCTATTTGAGTTTCTGGATATGGAATAGATTCACTGTGACACCAATCACGATAGCGAGAAATGTGATCGCAATGACTATTAAATCTGCATTCCTCGCATATTAATTTCTTCAAACGTGGTTGCCAACGGATAACACTTGTCTTATCATCCAGAGTCACACTGACAACTAGAGGAGAAACTGACAACTGATTAACAATGCAAACATCCACGGGATCACTGATATTCTGCACATCATAAAGCTTATTAACGGCATACGCATGAATGCAATACTGATTTTCTTCGCGTTTCATGAAAGTCGATACAGTTTCACCCTCGACTGCCCTTTTAAGAGAAAGAAGTCGATTTCTGCTGAGGTGTGCATTCTTACAGCTACATGTTAACACTTTAAATCCCTCTCCAACACAGAAAAACTGTAAACTATACAAAACAACATGCACATCTTTCAGAATAGTTCCTTGATCATTGCTATCGGCTACAATATACGTTTGGCCGTTTATGTTCCAATGGCGATGAGTCTTCTTCAGTTCACCTACATAATACACGTGCAGACCCAATTCCAAGTCAACTGCAAGAACGGTGTCAATATGCCTATAAGAAAATATAGAACGGATATGAGAAATATATTCATTTTTCAATAGATGTGAAACCTTTCATTTAATCACAAACATATTATTTTAAAGGAAATTTTTTCATTATAGACAAGTAAGAAGTATTTTTTATCTTTAGGGTAGACACTGAGCAACTTTCATGAGCAGCTCCCATAAAATTAAAATACCTGAGCAAGTAAATGAGCGGCGTGCATAAATGGCCTACCCACCTGACCTGAGCAAGTATACATGAAAAGCAACTAGTTTCTAGTGTAATTAAGGCCATTACGG
The DNA here is from genome assembly GCF_964204645.1 of Tubulanus polymorphus. Taxonomy (NCBI): domain Eukaryota; kingdom Metazoa; phylum Nemertea; class Palaeonemertea; order Tubulaniformes; family Tubulanidae; genus Tubulanus; species Tubulanus polymorphus. The sequence goes on from NC_134026.1 coordinate 13,673,494, forward strand.
CATTAGGCCTATATATAAAATGCTGTGCTTAGAGGCTCATTTAGCTACATAGCAGGCAAGGATTCACAACGAAAAATAACTTACTGGAGAGATGTCGCAATAATTACGTCGCTGCTTGACGACGACGGTGTGTTTGTCGTTCGTTGACGTTGTTGTTGCCGACCATTTTTTTTGAGAACTGCGACTGTGGTTCTACGTTTTTTTGGTTTTGGATTACCAGCACTATCTCCGACTCCGGTGCCAGCGATCATATCATTGTATGATCGCCGAGGCATTCTAAGAAAATCTATCTATGGATATAACCTTTCTGCGTGAGTAGTAGTGCAACGACTTCGAACTTTCTGCTCGGATATTGTCTGATTAAACGTAAGCCGGCAGCGCCCAGTGACACAATTCAATTCAATAAAGATTTATTGCAACCAGGTTACGGAAATAGGTTTGAATCCCGCATGCAACAAATATTTTTCCTGCAACGTGCGCGTAGCGTATGATTGTAAAAATCATAATCATACAATAAAACTTTATTTATCAGATTAATTTTGCAATAAAACTTTCGAGTAAAAGTCAATGAAGTACAGGCTCGCACAAACTGATACCGTCTACGCCTACGGCACGTCTTTCGCGAATTGCTTTCTACTCGATGATGAGCAGTGTTGACTGCTCACCCAATGAGCAGTGTTGACTGCTCACCCAGGTCCGCGAGCCGAGCGATCTGCCGTGCCTGAGCAGTTTACAGTGCTCAGCATGAGCAGAAAGCAATTCTTAGAAATGCTCATGCGCAACTCATGTGAGCAACTTACAAAAAGCACTGAATTTTATAGCTCAACGATGTAACAAGTTTTAAAATAGTTAACATGGCTATGTGGCGATAATGTTTATTTTCTGTTAATATATCCTTACATGAAAAGACAAGTCCATTTTAGCTGCCCCATAGATCACACTACATGAAAAAATGCATTAAGAATTGGTGTAGGTATCAAGCTGGAAAGAAATCTAAGATGGATAGCAACCCTGGCAGCCATACTTGAACTCAATTTTCAATAAGGGGTAGACATCTCACAAATTTCTTACACGTAGTATCTTGAAAATGCATCAATAATTGCAGGCCGTTTCGTGCTAGAAATTCAAGATGGCTGACCTGACGGCCATCTTTAAAAGCCGATGACCTCTATATACAATAGGCATGGACAGCTTACCTACCCTGATCCTCACACCAAATTTTGCGGAAATCCATCAAGAATTGTGGGCTTCATTGTGCAAACAAAAAATTCAAGATGGCCACCACAATGGCAGCCATATTTGATCACCAATGCCTTTTTTCACAATTGGGGTGGACATCTCGCCAGACCCAATCTTCAAGCTAATTTTCAAAAAGATTCATCGCAAATTACAGGCGAATAACTGTGTCGAATTCAATTCAATTCCAGAGGTCCTGGCTTAGGCCTATGCAATAGGAGTCAATTAAGATTCGACTTTTTGAAGAACCAGCACAGATACCTATTCAAATCACATGTAATTCAAAAATTCAGTGCTTCTTAGTTTGATGTCCCTGTTTTCATCGCGCACATGGTTTATATTATTGATTATTGTTTACAGTGAATGTCTTCAACAGCTGATACAACCGCACCACCATCCGTCAATCATCTTAATTGATTCATATACTAAAATGCTCACTATAAAAAAACTATGCGGTGAATCAATCCAGAATTTTTCAGTAGAATGTCAGTTACTAGGTACCTTTCTTTAAAGGTTTATTTGTTGTATGTCATTAACAATCAGTTATATAATACTTTATTCATATACTCAAGCAAGATCAGTCAAATAAGCCAGCGATAACACAAAACAGACCATGGTTTTCCCAGTTAAGAGCGTCTCTCCACATAAATTAGAGGGACTATAATGGACCATTTGTTGACAAACGTGAAACTAATATGGCTACAGTCGAAATTAAAACTAGTTACTGACGAAAATATGGAAATAAACAACTATATCATGGAATAGGCCTATGTTAAGTGCTATTTCAAAAATGTATGTGTGGCACTATTTTAAGCGCGGACTAATACTGTTTTACTTCTAGACAGGGGTGGCGCTAATTAAAAGTTTCAATTTTTTTATTTCAGCAATATCTAATTAACCAAATAACAAAAATTCACCATATATGAACTCAACCTTCTATGTTTCATATTTAAACGACTGTGAAAGTTACAGACACGTACATGGCGTAAAACGGACGTAATCGTTTGACGTGACGGATTTCACGATAACAATAGGACGAGGTGTTCTACGTACCGTTGTCCTAAAAAGATTCGGATTTGCCCCTGTCTCATACACATTGCACCACCATGCGTCCACCCTATCGCATTTTGGATCATAAGGTATCTTAGAAACAGCCGGATCAGAGTGGAATTTTCTCACCTCTTTTTCATAACATTAAAATTTCTTCTGGCTGAAGAATAGTTGTCAATACTTTCTACGGGATTTGAAGCATGTATTTAAGCGCATTAGTATAGCCACGACAAGCAGGGTCTACACTAGAAAAATACAAGAGGGCCATATTCTCAAGGGCATTTTCATAATGAAGTATTTTCCACAATCAACATACGCTGTAGAAATCATGTTCAAAAACTTAACACGGAGGGAGTCGTCTTTCCTAAGTCCCTCTAACAGTCCCTCAGCTGCCTATAAACAACTCTCTGTCACGCATTTTGGCTTCATGACCTCGGGAGTCATGCAGACAAACCAGTTTCTGACCAGATGCTGCTTTACAGATAATCTCTGGTTTAACAATACAGGAGAGAAAGTTCCTAACTAAGTCAGTTATCATGTCATATAAAACGTGTATCATTGGCTTATTCATTTCCAGCGTCATTACATATTTCTTTAGAAATGGGAGTACAGACTCATAGAAATATGCGTACAAGACCGTTTCCTTAGACTTAATTACGATCTTCTCGTAAATTCATTGCTTGCGGTTTTTACCAGCCTCTGTTAATCCTTTAGATGACAGTTTCAGCAAGATGCTTTTGATGTGATCTCGAGCCTCAGTAGACACACCATGATCCTTATAAATCTCATCAATGATGATAGATAAAGCACTTTGTCATTCTTGTACAAAAAAGAGTAATAAAACACGGTATAAGCATCCTTCAAGTGCAAAAACGAAAGTGTAGCATCATAGGCAGAAAGGCATCGATGGTCAACGAATCTGTGTGGCATCTGAAATGTAATACCAAGCGAGTTACATATCTCTTCGAGTGCGACTACGAGATCAGTTGAGAAGTTGAAATCATTGTACAGGTCATTGTATAAGTTTTCCAGATACCTTTCAAATGGTTTACACAGTTTGTGACTTGCATTATGAGCATGATGACAAGTGTCGCCATCAATATCAATTAAATGTGGAGCCATGTTGCTGCGAATTCTCTTTTCCACACCGGTTTTGGAACCACGCATAACACTACAACTGTCCATCAATATGGAAATAACATAACACCAGGGAAGTTCACGTTTCACAAATGCATTCGTAATACAGTCATAAACAGTCTGGGAATTGACGGTCGACATTGAAATGAATTCAAGATGTTCCACGAGAACTTGCTTTCTCTCTAGCGAAAGGTAGGCCACAAGTAAAGCCAGTACACAAGAATGATTGGAGCTGATGGCTTCATCAATGTTTAAGGAAAACGGCACTACAGCTAGCTTATCTTTTAACTGGTTTTCAAAAGTTTTCGCAATACCATACTTCATCTTATAAGATGAACTTGTTCGATCAACTGACAATGATGATAATGCAGTCTTGTCAGCTGCCATGCCTTTAGACAGTTCTATTAAAGCAGGTGATGCTGTGAACGGCAGTGAATGTTCAGCCATAAACCCGAGTAACATGGATTCCATGTTACTAACCCTGTCTTCTACTGGTACATTTCGTTTTGGTGGGTCTCGCAAGACAGTCTGTTGCTTGCCAAACATCTGATGAAGACCATAAGTAGTTTTATCAGACTGGCCACTGGAAGTCCCTGAAAAGTTAAAATCTAATATTTTTAGACTTACTTTAAAAACCTGGATATATTAGGCTGAGGGATTCAATGTACGCTATAGGACTGCACCTGCCCAGTAAAACAGTATCCAACTTAAAGTTGGAACTAAAAAAAAATTGGGCATAGGCTCCGGCGCGCCCACGCCATTTTCATTCATCCCCCTTTCCCCCATGCACGCCTACCGCAATTGCTGAAATAACGTGCCCCAACCCAAAATTGAAAATGCATGCAAAAAAGAAAAAAATCCACTCACCTTCACATGGTGCAGCAAAAAATAATTATTAGGCCCAAACCTTTAGGCCTCCCATAAGCTTCTACTACAGAAAAAATAATAGCAAAAAGATTTACAAACCTGGGAGAACGTAATTAGACGAAATATCTTTGACGTTTTTCCGATGTTTATTCGACGCGACGTGGTCTGTCAGTGCAGGTTTTCCCCTGGTATCATACTTTAACACAGCATCACAGGCCGTGCAATACACTTTCCCCGGAGCTTGAATTTTTCTTATGTATTTAACGAGAAACTCTCCACCTACGTCAGCCTGCAGACAGGCCCACCTCCAGCCATTCGCGAGTGATTTTTCGGATTCAAGCCTGTCACTCGTGCCGGCACGGCGAATGAGAATGTCACCTCACATTTTACTACTAGCGTATTGTTATTTCAATTTACCAATCGAAGACGGAAGGCATGCTTGGCACGCTTATTCTTCAAGCGCTCTCATTCATGAGATGAGCGATATCATTGGCTGACAACCATGAGCTTTAGGCCAATCACAATAACTGTTTCGAATAGACACAGCTTGGACAGCGGAACGACGAATTTAAAGGGGAGGAAGCACGTCGTTCGCGTTCATTATCTGTGAGGGGATATAGGTTCATCGATATTCCATCAACCAACCACCCCCCCATGTTTTCTCATCGGATTTGGACGAATTGCAAAACTGATATTTTTTGAAGAGGAGAAACGCAGAAAAAATCCGCAGATCCGCGGACCTCTCACATGTAGGCCTATGCAAATTAACAAATTGATTTGCATTAACCTGGCAACCTGTAGCTCGTACGTCTTTCTTTCAAGACATCTTGGTGTTTCTTGCTTGAAACATGCTTGTCAAGTGCAAATCGCCCTCTTCCACCATGGTTTATTTCGGATTGACACCATAAAAAAAGGCTTTACCTAATGTATCAAGTTACCGAATGAATTGAACAAAAGGGACATTGTCAACAATTTTCTCCAACCAGTCCCATCTCCAGGGGTTTTTAATTCCCCTGTCTACTGTAGGCCTATGTGGGTCCCCGCCGTATTGTTCCCCAGGATAAGCAGTTTCAAAACCATCCACTTATTTTCATGAAAATCAATGTAAAATTATATAAGCTGTATTGCACTAACGGAGCATCTCAAAATTTCAATAATTGCGTCAATTGGAATAACTGTCTAATTCTTTCTCAACCCCCCCCCATCCCCCCTTTGGTTAGACACATGCCAAAGTTGGAACTATTGATTTTCTAATAAGAGACAACAGACTAAGATAAGACATTCTCACCAGTGTATTTCAATCAAAACTTTTAGTTGAAAAATAAAATAGCTAATAAAATAAAAACCCACTATCTACAGTTTAAAAGAATTTAAAAACAAGAATTTATTTATTTAATCTAAAATATATAGAATACACGGCGTTTCGATCTCACCCTAGAGATCATCGTCAGGTGTGAGATTTTTTATCTTATTATCCGTTCACCACATTTGAGTGTGGTTATCGTTCTATAAAATAGCTAAATTACAGTTGAAAAACCTATTAACCCATAAGCACTCAGGAATTGCACTATGTAATGTGTCAATTACTCCTCAGAAAATTCAAGGTAAAATCGAAGTTCATCGCGATACCGAATAGCTCCTTTGCTGTTCATTTCCATGCATCACAAGTTCGTGTTATTTTGTAGTAAATAGTCAAGGCTTTCACATGATGTAGGATTTGATGAGGCGGGCCACAAAAATCGTGTCCTCTTGGCCCCCCCGAAATTCATCCCAGCTTACTTGGATTTAAAGTGAGCGCTCAGATGTGTCATGTTCGAAATACTCGAGAAAATGAAATAGGAGGATGTTGATTCCTGTTTGGTATTTTGAGGACTAAGGTGTGTAGTTTATCGTAAGCTATTGGGTTCGAATCCCACTATAACCGTTTTCGCACAGCATACAAAAAAGTGCCAGGGTGGATTCCGGCAGCTTGAGGAGTAATAGGCAGGGCGGATATGGGCGGCTTGAGTGCTAATGGGTTAAAATCTAATGGACTTTATAAAAACTAGGGGTCCAGGGACACCATGCCCACTTGGGAAGTGGTTCCAAATGCTCAACATTCTAACAATTTCAATATTCAACGCCCCCTGGTGACCATATACAGAATCCAATGACCTTGAAACTCACCACAATCATAGAACATGTCAGCAGCTACAACTTTGTAATTGATTGTGATAACAAAATATGCCTCGTTACCACTTGAATATGGAAATACTAAGTTATTCTACTATTCAACGCCCCCTGGTGACCATATTCAAAACCCAATGACCTTGAAACTCACCACAATCATAGAACATGTCACGAACTATAACTTTGTAATTGATCATGGTAACAAAATATGCCTAGGTACCAATATAATAAGGAAATACTAAGTTATTCTACTATTCAACGCCCCCTGGTGACCATATAGAATAACTAATGGCCTTAAAACTTGCCACAATCATAGATGATGTCATGAGCTACAACTTTGCAATTGATTGTGGTTACAAAATATGCATTGATACGAATATAATATAGAAATACTAAGATATTGCATTATTCAACGCCCCCTGGTGGCCGTATACAGAAACCAATGACCATGAAACTCACCACAATCATAGAACACGTTATGAGCTACAACTTTCTAAATGATTGTGGTAACAAAATACGCTTAGGTATCAATATAATGTGGAAAAACTTTTTCCCACTTACAAATGAGTACTGCTGACACCAAGATGGCCGCCAATTGCGTCATAATTGGCTGATGAAAAATACCTGGCTCAGGTATAAAACATCCCTTTCCAAAGAATACCCATCACAAATTGCAATGAGAAATGATAAACCAGTAGGAAACTACAGGACTCAGAATTTGGGCCAAAATTAACATTTTTGGGCTCTAAAAAGGTCATAGGGCGACCATCTTGAGTCCGATCGACCCACTTTTTGTTATGCTGATGGGCCCTGGGGGAATTCACATATATCCGAAAGATCAAGGTAATTGATCAAAGCGTCTTCAAAATTTCCCTCAAAATGTTCAAAAATGTGTAAAAAGTGCTGATTTTGGCGAACAACAATGGCTGCCAGTCGGCTATCTTGAATCTGACAGGGCCAGTTTTTGGGCTGAAGATGTGTCTAGGGTAGATACATGTGTAACCCAAATATCAACACATTACCTTGAAGCGTCTTCAAAACTTCCCAAAATAACTGGATTCCGTCTACGGACGGACGGACGGACGGACGGACGAACGGACGGACGACGGACGAAAAGTGAACACGATAGCCCGCTGGGACTAAAGTCCCAAGTGGGCTAAAAATAAAATATATCTAAAATACCAACAGCATCTAAAAGAGAGAATGTTAAATCTACTGCTTGTAATATATATATTTGAAACTGCAATTCAATCTAATGTTATCTTTATTGCCCCGCAATAGATCGATAATTTCGATGAATCCGCGTGGGGCCTTTACCCCCCATCCCCTTCCGCAAGTTATTCTAATTGAAGTAACCATCAAAATTTTGAGATGCTCCCCAACAAAAAATTCAAGAGGACTGCCCTCAGTGTTGCCAGCACCTAGCTTTGCTATATCCGGAAGTATTTATTGACATACACAAACTTGCGAGCGCCGAAGGCGCGAAGCCATTTCGGGGGGTTTGAGGTTCCCCCCCAAGAAAATTTCAGAAATTAGAAGCGTTTTCCGAGCACTTAGAGCGATCGTGAACCCATGAACAACTTATTATATTCTGGAAGGTAATGGCTATTTCCAATGTGGCACATCCTCATTCGTTGACGATCAGCATCTTCTCACGCATTACGGGTCGAGTCCTGAATTATTGCAGTTCAAATGCGCCGATGAACGCTCACAAATTCAAGATCGTAGCGCTTGAGCGCTTAGTTGGCAAGGAAATATTCAAAATTTCATTAATAATCAATTTATCCGTGAATATTATGCAACTCATTTTCCGGGGAACTATCGCATACGGGCCTATTGAAAATAAAAAAAATGGAACATTCAAAAAAGGACGGATCATAGATAGTTTAGGCCTAAGCCTATATAGATGATCATAGATGTGTAACCTGAAGGGACGTACCTATGAATGCTCTGATAAAGATGATCTAATACAAGCGCGGCGTATCAGCAAGTCAAGTCATGGTTACAGTACAGAAGTTTATTGAACTCCAAAATTTTACAATACACATTCGAATATAAAATCAATAAAGTTATAAGCACTACTCTGTATACTTACACAAAAGCGGCTCGACCGCAGAGCTGCGCGCCGTCATCATGACGATTGGTGGTGGTGCAATCATCACAGCGAATGCGTATGGGTGGCCGTTCTAATAAAAATTAACGGCATTTTCGCGCAGTACGGAGAAGAAAATTTCCGGATTTTTTTTTGAAAGTTTCGATTTCCGGAACTCCGGAAATTTCCGGAAGTCTGGCAACACTGTGCCCTAGCAGCCATATTTACTGGCCTTAATTCTCTATTTTAATAGGGTTCAATATCTCACCTACCCCGATCCAAAAAAATATTCATCGAAACCTCTCAAGAATTGTGGGCTGGATTTGCTAACAAGAAATACAAAATGGCTGCCATGGCGGGGTGGATATCTCACCTACCCAAAGCCTCACAGTGACTCACAGTGAGTTTCATGAAGATCCATAAATAATTGAAGGTCGCAAATTCAAGATGGCCACCCTGGCAGCCATGTTCGATTGCCAATGACATCCATTTTCATTAGATGGCTGTCTTGGCGATAACCTCCATTTTCAATAGGGGTGGACATCTCACCTCCCCCTATCCTCATACTTAGTTTAAAGAACAATCCATCAAGAGTTGCAGTCCGTATTGTGCTAATGAGATGTCAGAGTATGGCAGACGCAGATGGCGCACCCAACATGCGCATACAGGGCGGCGCACAAAACGTGAAATATGATGTTTCCCCATACTGGAGAGACAAAATTATCTCACAGTAAAAACAAAATATGATTTATGGGGTTCCTCTGGCATGGGAAAAGTTTCCCTAATATTTTTTGCATGAAGTGTATAGGGTATTTATTGGCTAGGTAAGTAAATAATTTGGAATTGGCAGTGAACGTATCAAGAGATCATTTGAACACCCGATCATCCATTTAAAAACAAATTCAATGATTCACCGTGAATTTATCAGCTGCAGTGAAGTCTTCATCAAGAAATACCCGTGTTTTGTCATAACAATCTAAGGCATCATTTGACAGAATAGCCCTGAAAAAAGAATTTAAAAATCAAACATTTTTCATCACTCTTTAATGAGTTAACATTACATATTATCTATATATTAATACGAAACTATGTACCAAATAGCGTCGCCGTGGAGAAGAATTGGGACTAGAAATTTTGTGTGGTAGTCAATCATTGTATAAACTAATGCAACGGGTATAAACTGGTGTGAAAATATTTATAGGGGGCCAAACGGTGGCAGACAAAATTTCAGCCAATCAGTAAGCAGGAATTCTAATTATAGACTCTTACTGCACCAAAGCAATTCTACAGTACTGTATCACTATGCAGTCACAATGGCCCACTTAGTAGAGCACAAGACTTGCACCTGATTGGCAGAAGTTCGAGTCCCGCGTACCTCGGTCATATTTTGTTTACCACCGATTTAATTTCATTGCGAATAAATTGAACAGTTTGAAGTTCTGGCCAAAGGAAATCACCCGTGGTTTCCACGGGTATTACTCAAGTATTGATTTAATGCCAGTCATTCTTTTTGTACTTTCATCTTTTCCATGTAAAAGAAATGCATGTATATTGATGACACATTGCCTCATCATCCATCGAAAATTAGTAACATAATCCATGGAAATTAACCTCAAACATTTGGATCAAAGCAATAGTTGAAAATTTGAGGCCACCAGGGTTGGGGCAATATGGCAAATATCTAACTTCATTCTACACACTTAAAATTACATACCATTTCTGATATGTATAATGGGGTAGGTCCATCGATGAAACCTATTGAAAATCAGCTTTCTCGTTCTTCCAATTTGGCCGCTATGGCAGACGTCTTGAATTTCTTGCCAGGGCTCTCCACACATCAAATAACATGCAATTTCTTTTAAACTTAGTATGTGCAATGAGGTAAGTCCATGGATGTAACCTATCGAAAATTGGCTTGCTCGCTCTTCCAACATGGCATTCCGGACAATTTTCCTAGATCAGCCCCTGATTAGATGTGTCATTGATTGCTTCTGTGCAATTTCTTGTAAAAATTTCTTCATGAAAAATAGCAGTTCTTGCTCCTTAATATAGACTTAACGTTTAGCATACCACCAGGGTAACATGTGTGGCATTATGCCACTTTCTAGTTGATTAGAAGTTTTTAGCCCCTGGTGACCACATACAACAACTGATGATCTGAAATCTCTTCACAATCATAAAACTTGTCACAACCTACCATTTTGCAATGTTTGTAGTATCAAAATATACGTAGTTACCAATGAAATATGAAAATACTAACTTATTCAGCTATTCACACTTCCTGGTAACCATATAGTGGGTGGGTTAAGAGCAAAATGGGGTGTTGACTTCAAGTCATGCTACAAAAGTCTCCTTTTGCACAGAGTAACCATAGGGTGATAGGAAGATTATTATCCAAAGACACAAGCGAGATCACCCCTTACATTTAGAATACAGCATTTTTAAAAGTGGCCGCCACCACCACTACTGAAAGTCTTATTTTCAACCATAACTTTGCAACCAAGTGACCTACACTAGTAAAATCCCTGTCTTTGCCCAATAAATCATGCTCAACCAATCAGATGACTTCAGGCTCATTCCATTTTGACCAATGATTAGGCCAAAATGGCTGCCGCCGCTATTATCAGAAATCACATTTTTTATTATAAATTTGGAAACAACTGACCTACACTAGTCAAATTGATGTGTTTACCCACTAAATCATGGTCAACCAATCAGATTACATTATGCTTATTCCATTTTGACCAATGATTTGGCCGTTTTCCAATATGGCTGCCGCCGCCATTATCAGAATTAACATTATCACATCATCAATCGTTACTTGGGATCCACTTTTTCGAGAGTCTAGTGCAATCAAAATCCTCACCCACCTCAGCATAGTCCTACAACTGTAATAGGTCTATATTTCCATCAGTTCTATGGATCCATGAATTGATATATCCATAGAAACAGTAACAATGGTTATCAGTTAGCTCAAAATCCAATACCATGGTAATCACAGTGAAAGTATGTGACATGTTTTGCTAGCAATCACAAAAACATATGAAAATGGAAATAACAAGAATGAGACTTAATGGACAGCTGACACATGCAAGTAAATTTATTTTACATCTTAATTTGTGGAAATCTTTCTAGCTCCATAGATCTTAAAAGTAGAAAGTTCCTCCGTCCATAAATTCATAGCTGCTTGGTCAATGCAACACAATATATTTTAGGCCTACATTGAAAGGGACCCCCGGTTGGCAACCATGAAAGTTGGCAATTATTAACTGGGCTATACCAGGCACTTATCTCACCCCTAAGGCCAAAATAAGAAGATGCCTTGATTTTCATCACCGCAACATGAAGATATCATATTAGTCAGCCTGCCAATGGGTAAAAGACCTCTAGAAAAAAATATCACATCATTTTTTGTTAATGGTTGGCAACATACATCAATCGATAGATATATAATAAGGCCCAATACAAAAACCAATGACCTTGAAACTCAAAGACAATCATACAACATCATGTCATAAGCGGTTCAAGTCCAGTATAGCGTGGAATAGTTCCCCGCTCAAAGATACATTTTAAGAAAAGGAGTAATTCCGCTGCATACTTTTCAAGACAAACCGACAAACCGACATACCGACAAACCGACGAACCGACATACCGACGAACCGACATACTGACATACCGACAAACCGACATACCGACAAACCAACATACTTGTAGTCCCTCAATCCAGCCACGGGTAATCCACGGATCCTAGCCACATTATATAAGGGTAATCCACGCAACCACGCAGCTCCTCCATCCCAGCCACATTATATAAGGGTAATCCACGCAACCACGCAGCCCCTCGATCCGAGCCACATTATATAAGGGTAATCCACGCCCACACGCAGCCCCTAGATCCTAGCCACTTTATATGAGGGTAATCGGCGGGTAATCCACGCATATACCCAGCCCGTCGATCCCAGCCACTTTATATAAGGATAATTTAATGCACCACACAGCCCCTCGATCCGAGCCAATTTATACAAGGGTAATCCAGGTACATACCCAGCCCCTCGATCCCGCCACTTTTTTTAAGGGTAATCCACGCACCACACAGCCCCTCGATCCCGGCCATTTTGTATACTTGGGTAATCCAGGTACATACCCAGCCCCTCGATCCCAGCCACTTTATATAAGGGTAATCCACGCAAACACGCAGCCCCTCCCTTCCAGCCACTTTATATAAGGGTAATCCACGCACGGATTTGTCGGTTCGTCAGTTCGTTGGTATGTCGGTTTGTCGGTTCATCGGTTTGGTCGGTTCGTCGGTATGTCGGTTTGTTCGCACGTCCCTATGGTGTAATGTCGTAAGATTCAATCAGTCCAATATTGGCGGATTAATTCAAAATACCTGTCCAATGTGATAAGTCTCTGCTGGAACCATATAATGCTATAATGGACTTGAGCCGTCATAAGCTACAACTTGTTGATTGATATTGGTAACAAAAGGTCTTAGGTACGGGAAAATTGTATATAATTCAATATTCAACTCCCTCTGGAGGCAAGAACAAAAACCTGGGTAACCCCAATTCTACATAAGAAGAAGGATACTATGACTGTGACACTATATTTCAAATATCAAGAGACTATAAGATAAAACTTGTCACTATTTTCCTGAAAAAACCTTTTTCTATCTTGTAATGAGGACTGATGACACTAAGATGGCTGCCGATCGGGTAATGCTAGACATCACAGAAGGTCTGATATGTTTAAGAGCCCTTCTCAATGTATAACCAGGACAAATTTCGATGAAAAATAGCAAACCTTACGGAAGCCAGAGTGTAATGTGTGTATAGTTTAGTTATTTCAGTTCTGATCTGAATTTTAAGTTTACTCTTCTTGTATACATATTTAGAAATTCTGAGAAATGTATTTTCACGCTTTGTGAGTTTAAAGCTTAGTTGAGGTACAAAAGTCGAAATGCACGCTTATTGGGTGTCAGTCCATTCTGTAAGTCGGCAGAACGAGTATCGTTCGCTCTGGAATAAATCTTTGCAGGAATAATGTGTTGCAAGTACATGTACTATCAATTTTGTAATGTATCTAGACGTTTGTCGACTTTTTGTGTAAATTTCTGTCAAAATTCAAGGATTTGAAAGCTTGTAGTTTACATTTTTGCAGCCAATTTCAGGATAAGTTTCGACTTATATCTCTTTATAATTTGTCAAAATTTATTTGCTGTAAGAGCGCTTAAATTTATCGTCTTTTCCTCATATTTCATAAACTTGAAACTTGTTCATTTATATATGAATTTCGTAGCTAGTTTGCATATTAATTAAACATGTTAATTATGGCTTGTAAGCCCAGGAGTATTTGCGTAAACTTAGTATGTTTACAATTTGTATTTTGTAGAAACCGTGTCTTTTCGTCGACTTAAAACTGAATATATCTAAACAAGCGTTTACTGTTCCTGACGTCTCGTTTCGACCATCCAATAAACAGATGTCTCAGGATTCAGGGCAAAAATTACCTTTTTGGCACAAAAAGATCACACAAAGGCCATCGTGTGTCCGATTGACCCAATTTACTCATGCGGATGCCCCAATACATGTTTAAACCAAAGATCAAGACAATCTTTTGAAGCATCTTCCATAACCGGATTCCATCTATGGATAGATAGAAGGACAGACCAACGGACGACTGAAGAAAAGTGAATGCAGTAGTCTGCTGGGACATAAGTCCGAAGTGGGCTAAAACTGTACACCAGGCAACCACCGCCTTTTACCTTCATCGGCCTATGACTTTTGCATTACCAGGTATATGGCAGATTGCACAATAATGGGTTCCAAAAACTAACTCATGCGGATGCCCCAATACATGTTTAAACCAAAGATCAAGACAATCTTTTGAAGCATCTTCCATAACCGGATTCCATCTATGGATAGATAGAAGGACAGACCAACGGACGACTGAAGAAAAGTGAATGCAGTAGTCTGCTGGGACATAAGTCCGAAGTGGGCTAAAACTGTACACCAGGCAACCACCGCCTTTTACCTTCATCGGCCTATGACTTTTGCATTACCAGGTATATGGCAGATTGCACAATAATGGGTTCCAAAAACTAACTTTTTTGGTCAATTTTGAATTTTTCTAGAAACACTTTTTAATGATGATATTTTCAAACATAACTTTATCAGGTCTAGAATTACAGTTGAGGATAAAAAAAATTAAAAAATCAAATAGTCATATAAAGATGGCACTACATTCTGTCACGAAATGATAATGCATGTTTGACATGGTATAACATAAAAACAATTGCGACGGGAAATAATCAAATTACATTACAGAGAAGCAAATTACCAAGCGCTTCATGGCAGAACACTTAAAACACCTTTATTCATTTGATATTAGATAAAAGCTCTGAATCTAAAGGGTTAAATTTGACGAAAATTTATTGAAAATGTCAGTTAGATTTTCCGCACGCAAGAATATATGTGATTGCCTAATATATTAAGCTTCATCACGATACTCGCTTAAAGATAAATGCCTGAAGTTGTCATTATAACAGTTCTTTCATTTTCTTGATTGTCGGGTCCCAACACAGCGATGTCACACTTTGCTAGTAACAACCAGCCTCCTCCACCATAGTCAGTTAATATTCCAGATATTGTGCAAGTTGACTTATCAGCAGATCATGGTTATTGTTGCAAAACTAGGTCAAAATTCATTGATATAGACAGCGTGATAATTCCCGCGACTATAAATAGAACGCAAGTCAGAGCACAACACATATGAACTGTTGATATGCAGTATTCACGCATGGTAGTAGATTGCGGTGAAATATAGAAGTCATGACTGACTTGCCAGGCAAGTTAAGACAAATTGTGCATAAAATATTTCCATAAACGAAATGCCGCTGCAACTTGACTCAAAGCTTTGGATGGATTTTGTTTTTTAACAGTGAATTGAAATGGGAAAATCTTTTTTCCAGTGACAAAATCAGCTCCGAGGGGGAGTCTTACTACAGTTTACTAATTTTCATTTTGAATCGATGCCTTTACACAGCTGCTGGGCTTCCATATATCACTTTGTAACATGTTGACATCATTTCTATGAAGAATGATGTTTTACTTTTTTACATGTATAACTTAATTATAACTGTGTACTTGTTTCGAGAAAAATCGATCGCATTCTTCTATAAGTATTTTTGACTATTCTACGATAGTCTTTAGTTGTAATCTAAACTGAGTTTATAAAAAATAGAATTCTTCATCTTCAACCCAAATTTAACATTCTATTTCATATGAACTTATAACAGTATTCCGAACAGTTACTACATTAATTCAAGCAAACTTTTCAACTGTTTATAATCATCCTCAACTTGTTTCAATTTGGCAATTTTGAATGGCCCGTGGCCTTCAAGCAACAACTGCCCGTAACTGCCTGTTGACCATTTCTTCGTCGTTCCGTCATCGAAAGTATCAGTACCTATCATCATATCAATTATCATATTGGTACCTATGCCTATTTTGTCACCATGATCAATTGCAAAGTTGTAACTCATGACATGTTCTGTGATTGTGGTGAGTTTCAAAGTCATCAGGTTTTGCATATGGTCACTAGGGGGTGTTGAATAGTAGAAAACTTAGTGTTACCATATTTAATTGGTAACGAGGCATATTTTGTTGTCACAATCAATTACAAAATCGTAGCTGCTGACATGTTCTATGATTGTGGTGAGTTTCAAGGTCATTGGTTTTTGTATATGGTCACTAGGGGGCGTTGAATATTGAAATTGTTAGATAGTTGAGCATTTGAAACCACTTCCCAAGTAGGCATGGCGTCCCTGGACCCCTAGTTATTCCACTTGGATCATTCGTCCCACTGGGCTATTGCGTTCATTTTTCGTCCATTGCCTGTCCGTCCGACACAGAATCCAGTAATTATGGGAAGTTTTAAAAACTCATCTATGCTATGGATTGTCTTGACATTTGGTTAATACATACAAGAATCTAACCAAGACACATCTTCAGCCCAAAAATTGGCCTGATCAGAATAAAGATAGTAAGACTTGCAGCCATTGTTGTTCGACAGAATAAGCACCTTTTACACATTTTTGAAGTTATCGATTACGAATCAATATAATGTGGAGATACTTTTTTGCACCTACGAATGAGTACTGATGACACCAAGATGGCCGCCAATTGCCTCATAATTGGCTGATCAAAAATACCTGCCTCAGGTATAAAAGATATCTTTTCAAAGAATACCCATCATAAATTGCAATGAAAAATGGCAAACCATAAGGAGGTTACAGGACTCGGAATTCAAGCCAAAATTGATATTTTTGGGCACAAAACAGGTCACAGGACGGCCATCTTGAGTCCGATCGACCCAACTTTTCTCATGCTGATGGGCCCTTTGGGGATACAAATATATCTGAAAGATCAAGGTAATTGATAAAAGCATCTTCAAAATTTCCCTCGAAAACTTCAAAAATGTGTAAAAAGTGCTGAATTTGGCAAACAACAATGGCTGCCAGTCGGCCATCTTGGATCTGAGAGGGCCAGTTTTTGGGCTGAAGATGTGTCTATGGTAGATACATGTATAAACCAAATATCAAGACATTACCTTGAAGCGTCTTCTAAACTTCCCAAAATAACTGGATTTCGTATACGGACAGCGGAACGGACGGAGGGACGACGGACGGAAAGTGAACGCAATAGCCCGCTGGGACTTAAGTCCCAAGTGAGCTAAAAAGAATGAAAAATGGATTGGATTGAATTCCAATGAGGAGAAATCTTAATTTTTTCAAATGATCATTAATAGATTATAATTCATGATGGAAATATCAGGGAAAACCAGGCCACGAGTGTTGACGCATGTTTTTTTCTCATAGATACGATCTAACTCTCAACTTTTCCCCAAGACCCTAGCCCCCCATCATTTTTCTCAATGGATCTACATCAATCTCAAGAATTAAAAAATGGACCTCCAACGGCAGAAATCCGCTTTTCCGCGGAAGATTTTCATCCCTGAATAAACAGACCTATAGACTACCAACAGGTGTTTGTTCATGTTTAAACTACATGATCAATCATTACGTACGTAAGGTAAGTCATCTTACGATGTAGTTCGATGTGCGTACACAATATAGTATGATGAGCGTACACAAGGTTGGACCTTGAAAAAAGGTTCTCTTTTTGAGTACGTACTTAATGAACGGTCCCTTACCTATTTCGCTCTTGAGCAAAGTCAATCTATATTTTTCTCTAGCTCCTTTTGCATTAACTTTATGGCTAGGCTTTTGCTTATGCAATTCTGTTTTATTTTTTTCTCTACGTTGGCGAGCTGCTACTTTTTGTTGTTCTAGATATAATGCGTATATTTTTTCAGAGTCATTTTTCTTCATCAAATTATGAAAATAGCTGGTGCGAGAAGACATAGGTATTATTGAAACAAATGCAAAACCCAGAACGCAACAAAGGAATTTGGGGACATATACAATGATAATTTGAACTATAGAGCATTGATTCCGAAAGTTTCACGCAAACATTCCTCCGAACTAATACGCTCAGAACTGATTTCCGTCGCAAAAAATATTTTAGATAATATTTTCCAACAAAACATTGAATAAGCGATAAGCATGATCTGCGTGACCTTCATGACTTGACCGATAAAAGCGAGCCTTTTTTTGCAAAATCAAGGCCACTATTTTATTTAACACTGATTTCGTGACAAACGGTCAAAACGGTCATTAACCAAAATGTTTTCTGATTTCAATAGTTCCCGACAAATAAGGGAGCATCTCAAAATTTCGATAGTTGCATCAATTAGAATAACTGTCTAATTCATTCTAACCCCCGACCCTCTCCCCTTTGATTAGACACATGCCAAAGTTGGAACTATTGATTTACTAATAAGACACCACAGACAAAGATAAGACATTCACACGAGTGTATTTCAATCAACTTTTGATTGAAAAACAAAATAGCAAAATTACAAGTGAAAAACCTATTAAACTCTAATATACTTTTCAAACAAATGATATATATATCTAAGATACCAACAGCATCTAAAGGAGGGACGGTTAAATCTACTGCTTGTAATATATATATTTGAAACTGCAATTCAATTCAATATTATTTTCATTGCACCGCAATAAATCCATAGTTCGGCAGTCGTTATGAATCTGCGGGAGGCCTCCACCCCCTTCCGATAGTTACTTCTAATTGAAGTAACTATTGAAATTTTGAGATGCTCCCTAAGTCGCGAATGTTATGCAGTTTGAAGGAATAGTATAAACATCTCAGCTCAAAAAAATGTTACCTACAGAGAAAATCTGTGACTGGGGTTCAAAATGCCAGGTCAGAACGGAACTAATGGGCATTTGAAAGGGGCGTTAAACATGTGGTCATGCGTTTATTTCAGTCCCGAACATATTTCAAGTTTTTGAAGGAACAACTGTGGGCCATACGTTCGGTGATTCAATATTGACTTTTTCCCAGCAGCGTGGCGATGAACTGCTTCGAGTATGTTTGATAACATTGTACATGCGTGGAGCGTCTATGTGCAGCCGAAGAATATAAAATGAGGCTCTGTGTAAGACTCTGCAATGCACTACGATAATTGCACGCGTATTTTGATGGATAGTACGATGAGTTCTCACTATAACAAATGATGTTGCGTTATTTAGATTAGTGTCGTCTTAGTGCTATTTAAAGCCAATGCATTGATTACTAGAACCATCGCTATGTATTGATGAAATTCGTGGCATGTTTGCTTATAAATAGGTACTTTAACTCTTAATGGTAGCTGCTTTAATGTTAAGTCCTGTGTGTGCCAGATGATTTGCATGTGAATGCACTGGGTGGGGTAAATTTTGGGGGTCCAGCGCAAAAAGAAACCCCTTGACCCCTAGAAAGTCAGAATACTGCATTTTTGTGTCACATGGTCGATATTCATAAATAAAGACATACTAAATAACTATATCCAGCGTTTAAACCTTTATAAAGCTTCTTATTACAGTGTAAATGTTTGAATTTTCATAAAAATCCCAAAATATTAAATTTACGAGGCATTTTTGAGGTCAAAATTCTTCAAACTACGAACTACGGCTCAATGTGCTGTGAGGCGCTTATGACATAAAAACAAACTTTAATGCGATACAGGTAGGGCGGTCAACTACAGACGCCTACTGAAGTTCCCCAGTGTGTCGACTACAGTCGCCTGTGGCAAGTTAAGGGTTATGGTAACTTATTTCATCTTAGCTTCTACGTTCTTTAAATTCCGTCCATAGAAATACGTTCGGGATACGTTATTTTTCAGATTTTACAACAAAATAAATACCATTCACTCAAATCTTTCTTATTTATTTCACAATGATACATTCATGAATATAAACTGAAAGATAAAAGCATTTATAAAAAGCAAATTTAAAACAATTATACCCTTATAACTATATTGACGGAGTTTGGTACCCAATATTGTGCAATCTGCCATATAGGCCTTAATGATCCAATGCTTACTCACTTGATGAAATCATTTACATAATGCATTGACTCTTCATAGTTTTTCCCACCAACTTCTTGACAGTGAACAGCGAGGAAATCTGGTTGGCAACTGTGAACTTGCTGAAATTTGACAAAAAAATGATTGACATTGACGGTTGTTAAACCTTTATGCTCCAGATAATTTTTTTCATTAATGTGTACATGATCCTCTTTATAACAAGATGCAAATGCATACCACATGTGTTAATCAGTCAATCAACTACTCTAGCACACCCACGCATGAAGTCATAGGCCTAATACATCATCAATCCCTACAATGCATTTTCAAAAGCATTTTATCCCTGTGATAACAGTCACCGGGGCCTGGTTTTATAGACTGGTATTGCCTTTAACCCGGGGGCTAACTCAATGGATAACGAATTGAGTTAGCCCCCGGGTTAAAGGAAATACCAGTCTATAAAACCGGTCCTGGGATAAGAGCATTTACCCCGGTGATAACAATAGGAAAATGGCTGACATTTCGGCCTAATTTCTCACTTCAAAAACTAACTTCTTGACTCAAAAGATTCCAATGCAAATAGAAATAAAGGTCCAATGGCCCTGTGGCTCACCATTAAATCATTGAGCGCATATATTGTCAAAAATATTATACTTAATATAAATCAATTTGGATTGAAGATGTATGGGGCTGACAATATATGCGCCTGCGGATGTGTGAGAGAGCTGTATATACTATCATTGCCGAGTCACTGTGCTAGACTCACTCAGGTGATTACTAACACACACAGCCATATACTGTAAGCTATATTCACACACACGCGGCTGACTGCTGACGTGGGTATATACAAATGTAATAGCGACACAGGAATAGATTGACCGCAATTTCACAAGTCAGAATACATCCATCCACAAAATGTCATAAAAATACAAACATATACAGACTTCTTTTCTAGAAATCAAAACAAATACCGGCTATGATTTTTTTCTTAAATATACGGATCAATACCGACTTGGAAGACCCACTATGAACCCTGCCATTGGTATCGTCATACTTGCTAGTTCAGATACTGAATTATATAGCCTACTCCCTTATATTCGTGACAACAAACAAATTATGAGCAAACGTACGCTACCTAGTCGAATAAAATGCTCGCCATTTTGTTTTGGGTTTGACATTAGCCTTTCCCAATGGGCTTCCCCAATTACATCAAAAACGCCGAAATTCCCGGTATTTCCCGTATATCCGACAAACAGCCAATCACATTCATTGTAGCTCAGGTTACAAGGTCAACTCAAATAAATAGAAGCGAGGAAATTTAGTGTGAAGTATTTCTGTGATAGATTAGTTATAATCGTTCATATGTGTCATTTTACAGATATGGCTGGTATATCGGTATATGATATGAGTTGGTTTTTGGTGTGTGTACTGGGACAGGTACACACGTGTTTCAGGAGAAGTCCTGCTGGTCGGTTGAAGTGTAGATGTAGATATATATATATATGTATATATATATATATATTTATATATATATGTATATATATATATATACGTATGTATTAAAGTAACCGTTGGTCGGTAATTCGTAGAATTGAAGAAAATTCCAATCGTGTAATGAACGGGTTTTTGGGACGTAAATATTTGTAAAACAAATGTTTAGATACTAAGTATATTTTATTCAATACATAACCTATGATTTATTGTGGTATATATTTTGCAGCTTTAGATCAGGAATTGTATAATAGAATGTGTTCGAGATATTAAAGAAAGACAATTGTACATAGTGTAAATAAATTGTTCGTGAAGTTGAAATTACGAATCATATTTATTTGATGGATTGATGGCTCTACAGAAATTCGTGACATTGGGGGCTTGTCTGGGAGAGTCATCTTCCCTGTATGTGGTATGCTGAAACATACCAAACTGAAGACAGTTTAGTATCAGTCGAAACGAAATATTTAATACACTGTCGGAACGAAACATCGGAGACATCGTTACCTTGTCGTTTTTTTTTTCGTATAGGTTTTCGATCATATGTAGTGGTGTTGTGATGTTAGCACTCGACGGTTACACCCTTGCAGTGAGCTGGTCGCTGGTATAACAGTATTACAGTCATAGTGTGACTTCGTGGTTACATTATAAATAAAGGTATGTTCATTATCTATTTTCGCTTTCACAATTAACTTAACATGGCTACAAAAGAAATAGATGATTTGATTTCTTTGGGGAAGTCGATGGGCTTCGACGGAAAAGACCTGTCCGATTTTGTTCTAGAAGAAAGGCTCCGCATCAGGGAGGAAAATAAATTATTGAGGGAACAAGAGGAACAGGAAAGAGAACGGCAACATGAGTTAGAACTAGCCCGTATGAATTATCAGGGAAGTTCAGGTCAGTCAGTTAAGGTAAAATATCCAAATTTACCTCCTTTCGATGAGCGTAACGAGGATATGGATGCATATCTTTTTCATTTTGAAAAGTATGCCGAGTCGAGAGGTTGTCCTCGTGAAGATTGGGTTGCATGTTTAATTGGTTGTTAAAGGGGGAAGCCCTAAATGTTTATAGGTGTATGTCCCAGGAAGAAGCTAATAGATATGATTCTCTGAAAGAGGCATTGTTAAAAAGATAACAATCGACTCGGCAGGGTTTCCATGATAAATTTAGGGATGAGTTTCCTAAAAAGGGCGACTCATTCGATCAATTCGCAGTAAGACTGCAGGGGTATTTTGAAAGGTGGATTGAATTGAGTGAAATTGAGAAATCCTATGGATCTTTATTCGATTTGATTATGCAAGAACAAATTTTGATAGTTTGTTCTGGTCCTGAAAGAAATGATTAAAATTGCCATTAGTTATTTAGATGCACATATGTCGAGTACTTATGAAACTCGAGTATATCTCATAAGTAATATCTATATGTCGAGTACTTATGGCGGTAATGAATAAAGGTAAAAAGTTACCAAGTAGGAAACCGTAAGAAGAGAGTAGGGGAAAACAAGAAAGAGTTTGTTTTCAATGTAATAAACCAGGACATATAGCAAGGGATTGTAAGAAAGTGGAGGAACGGAGGAAAGGTTGTAATTTGCGAATGTGTTTCATTTGTGATAAAGTTGGTCATTATGCTAAGGATTGTCCTAATAATTCAAATTAGGTAAAAGGTATGTTCTTTTCTGAAAGTCCCAATGACAATACAGAGTTTATAACATTTGAGAGTGGATGGAAAGCCCCATTGAGTTGTGAAAATGGTGTTAAATTCATTAAGACGTTGGATGGTCAAAAATTACATTATGGTTCACTAGGGGTTTCTGAACAATTCAATCAGACATCGAATAATCCGGTGAAAGAAGGGTTCGTTCAAGGTAGGAAAGTTTCAGTCCTCAGAGATACAGGTTGTTCTTTGGCTGTAGTACATGAGAAATTGGTAAATCTATATATGTATACAGGAAAGGTTAAAATCTGTATCTTAAGAACGGACAAGTTGTGCAGGCTCCGATAGTCAAGCTTGATATACAGACACCATATTATGTGGGTGAGTTACAAGCTATGTGTATGAAGGCATCTGTTTATGATATGTCCCTGTGCTGTGACTTTTAGGCGCAAGTCGCTGGCTAACGTTTCTAGTAATAAGCGATAATGCAATGAAAATCGTCATCGGGTCGAAATTGAGATATCGATGCATTCGCCATCTCGTGGATATTCTGTACACTATATAAAAAAATTATATTAAAAAAATATCTGTAAGGTACCGAAATTAAGGTTTTAGAATTTTTGTCAAGCCCCTTTATCCAAGAAATATCACGTAGAATTAATAAATTTTGTGTTGAAAATGAAAAACCCTCGAAAAAAATGTACCCCCTCATGTCGCATATCGTAGGATTCGAAACTAAACGGAGAATACACCGATTATAATGCGCATGCACTTCTCCTGCCCTGAAACTAGTGCGCAGCCAAAGTCTCAATCATTTCCTGGTTGTAAGTTCGTCACAAAAAAGGACCGAATTTTCCGTTTCTGAAGATGGAATCAGCACTGCAAGAAGTCGAAATGTGTACAAAAACAATTTAGATATACTGCAAAT
Source organism: Tubulanus polymorphus (assembly GCF_964204645.1). Classification (NCBI taxonomy): domain Eukaryota; kingdom Metazoa; phylum Nemertea; class Palaeonemertea; order Tubulaniformes; family Tubulanidae; genus Tubulanus; species Tubulanus polymorphus. The sequence continues at coordinate 13,697,607 of NC_134026.1, forward strand.
TTAGTATTTCCATGTTGAAAGTCATAATTATCGGATTGGACGCATTTATTTTGACAGACTTAAAAACTAATTTCCGCCGAATTTCCAAACAGCCGTGAATCCAAGATGGCGGCGCCCATGGACGATATTGAATGTGACATTAGTAAACAAAAAAAAGTTGCAAAGTGTATTAATGAACTAATGTCTCTTAACATGAACACAGAAAATGACAAAGACAATTGGCAGAGTGTAATTTGTGATTATTTTGGTGATGATTCTGAAGATGACCAGATTAGCAGCAGCAGCAGCAGTGACGACAGTAGTAGTGATGCGGATTTAAGTGATGACCGTGATGTTCTTGTCGACAGTACTGTGCACACTCCACCTCAAAATGCTCAACATTTGATCCAGAATACCAACACAGAGGTTGAAATTCAGCAAAATGAACAGTTTACAGAGGAAGAAATTCAAATAGGTAAGACTTATTTCGTACAACATGTTTTGTATGGTCCACTTGACTAATACTGAAATTCCCATTACTGTCGGCTATGAATGTATGTGTGTGATAGGCCTAACTTTATGGTCCATACACATAACCATGTGGCTGTTTTAGCAATACCAGAATTCTAACTGTCGGCTATGAATGTATGTGGTGATAGGCCTAACTTTATATGCCAAAATTATTAGTCTGGAGTCGTTGAGATGTTTGTGATCGCTACGGTATCCGGTGAAACGAAGGTAATTGACGAGGTATGTAGAGAATTGCCTATGGTTACATATCAATAAAGATGCTTAATTTTTATTTTTCAGAACCACCCATAATCAATATCAGAGAGGCTGAACAAATTGCTACACAGAATGGACGTGACCCATCCACATAACCTACTGATGACAAACGGAAGAGGAAGTCAAATCTGCCGAGTGTAAAAAAATCGATTTGTCGCAAATCTGTAAGCGCTGTAAGCATAATAACGGTAAACCATGTCAAACGCGCTACAGTCCAGAGTATTTGAATAACCTTAGACTCTGTACTGCAGAATTATCCAATGAAGAAAAAGACATTGCTATCTTGGCAAAAATTGCATGTTCAATGCATATGTCAGATCAGACTATGAACACGAAACGTCGCAAGCAAAAGGAACGAGAGGGAAGACGTTCGACGTTTTTTCACCACGGTGAACAAGTTTGTAGAGACATGTTTTGTTATATCAATTCTATAAGCAGAGGTACATTAGCTACTTTACATGAACATTACAGACAAAATGAGGGGTTCTTAGTACCCAGAATCCATGGTAATAGGAAACGGCTTCCAAAGCACACAATCTCAATTGATGACCGAAAGTGCATTGTTACATTTATTTTGAATTACGTTGAGGTACACGGCATATATCTGCCTGGAAGAATTCCTGGCTATAAAAGAGATGATTTGAAACTTCTGCCTACTGATTGTACCAAGAAGAAAGTTTACTGTGAGTATGAAAGAGCATGTAAATTGGTTGAAAGAAATGTTGTATCTTATGCTTCCTTCCGCCGTACATAGCGTGATATCACTCCATTTGTAGTTTCTATGAAGCCAGCAACAGATCTGTGCTGGCAATGCCAGAAAAATTCTAATCTGATTATGAGAAATGCCAACAAATCTGAGTCAGCAAAGTCCGAGACTCTTAAAAAGGCTGAGATGCATTTGTCATTAGCCAAGTCCGAACGGGAGCTTTATAAGTCACAGTGTCAAGATTCCAGAATTGGTCTCCCCAATGACTTAGCTCTTGGCAACCATGAACCATGTTCCCTTGCCACCCAGCATCCAGTGCATTATTCAATGGATTTTGCACAACAAGTGCACTTTCCTTGTAATCCATTACAACCTGGCCCAATCTACTTCAAAACTCCGAGGAAATGTGCTATCTTCGGCGTACATTGTGAGACACTCTCACGCCAAGTTAATTTTCTCATCGACGAAGGTATGCTGGTTGGCAAGGGAAGTAATACTGTTATTAGCCTGTTAGATTATTTCTTCTCAAACTATGGTTTAGGAGAAGAGCATGTAAGCTTGCATGCCAACAACTGTTCAGGCCAAAACAAGAATAATATGCTATTGTGGTATTTTCTCTGGCGCTGCATCACAGGGCGCAACAAAAGCATAGTGTATAACTTCTTGATTGTTGGCCATACTAAATTTAGTGTAGACTGGGCCTTTGGGCTCTTTAAACAGAAGTTCAGACACACCAAGGTGAACACACTTAGTGATATTTGTAATGCAGTTGTCCAGAGCAGTAATTGTGGTTTAAACATTCCGCAGCTTTGTGAGGATGAATCCGGCCAATGCTTTGTACCAACCGATGATTGGTCCACCTTTCTCGGCCAATACTTTCGTAAGTTTGAGGGCATAAAGAAATGCCACCACCTTAGTTTTGAGAAAGGTAGCACAGTCATGACTGTCTAACAGTATTGTAACAGTGACGAAATCAAATTTGACCTTCAGAAGCGAAACACTGCACTACCAGACGCACGACTGAAGCCGCCAGTACTGCCGCCACCTGGTCTTCCGATAGAAAGGCAGTGGTATTTACATGATGAAATAAGAGAATTTGTAGATGACAACTTCAGAGATATTGTCTGTCCTGTTCCTCAATGTCCAAAGCCAAGTAAAGCTAAGTAAAACAAAGTTGTAGATTTGTGTTGATATGTTTATTCATAACAATAAACTATAAAATTATAGTCGTAAACTTTAATCACCTTTTTCTCAAAACTATGGTTTCGCTAATTCCAAACTTCAATTTCTCATATCTGAGAATCTAGAAGAGCTAAGATGCTGATCTATGGCTTGTTGGAAAGCTTTTTTAGTAAAGAATCCATTTCTGAAATAATCTCATTTATTTCCCCTGGACCCCCGAGCCTAAAAATCACAGCACAGGTCACATATTGTAATTGGTAATATTTCGGAGGCTAGAGATGCTAATGATCCTATCGGGTTGGAAGAGATGCAAGCTGTAGTTACTAGGGCTCAAGGTGTAAAAAGAACGGGTAGATTACTGCGACCATTGAAAATAGCAGATACTGGAGTTTTAAATGTCGACCGAGGGGAGTTACAAAGATTACAGTTGAATGATAGATCGTTAAATCAGTGTAGACAATTGGCGGGTTAAGTTGGGAAACAGTACAAGAGTGGAAAGTCAGTAGCTTTTATGATGGATAAAGCCATATTGTTTAGAATATTCACGAGTAAAAAATTGAAAACGACTAATCAGGTGGTATTACCCGAGAAATTACGCAATGGAGTCATAGAAGTGGCTCATGATTCTGTTTTAGCTGGTCACATGCGAGCAGCAAAATCATTAGATAGTGTTATGAATCAATTTTATTGGCCTGGGGTAACTGGGGACGTTAAGCGTTATTGTAAGTCGTGCGACTCGTGTCAAAAAACGATGCAGAAAGGTAAAATTAAACCGGTGCTGTCGACACGCCTATAATAACCGAACCATTTTCTAGGGTAGCGATAGATTTAGTTGGCCCATTACCAATTACGGAAAGTGGTAATAGGTATATATCAATATTAATTGATTTCGCAACGCGTTATCCCGAGGCAAAAGCTTCAAAGAGTGAAGTTCAAAAAGTGAAACTTCAGATGTAGCGGAAGCGTTATTGGAAATGTATTCAAGATTAGGGGTTCCGAGAAAGGTGATGTCAGACAGAGGTCCTCAGTTTATTTCAGAGGTTTGTAAAGAGGTTTATAGGTTAATGTCTACAAAGGAAATACTGAACTCTCCATATCATCCAATGGTCTTTGTGAGAATTTTAACGGAGTTTTTAAACGATTGTTACAAAGAATGAGCGGGGAAAGACCTAAGGACTGGGATCGCTATTTACCTAGTTTACTTTTCGCGTACAGAGAAGTGCCTCAAGAGTCTTTGAAATTCTCTCCTTCTGAATTACTCTAGGGTAGAACAGTACGAGGGCCGTTATCTATCCTTAAAGAATTGTGGGTTAGCGAGAAAGAAGAACCGGAAGTAAGATCTGCATATCAGTACGTATTTGAACTAAGACAACGCATGGAAGAAACATGTAGAATAGCTCATGAAGAATTAAGAAAAGCCAAGGTCAAGCAGAGCAAGTATTATAACAAAAGGGTGAAAGGTCAAATTTAAAGTTAGGCGATAAGGTACTATTATTGTTGCCAACCGATAGTAATAAGTTAACTATGCAGTGGAAAGGTCTTTTCAGGGTTACGGGTACGGTACCGGGGTATGAAAATGATTATAAGATAGACGCTAATGGGAAAGTGAAAACATTTCATGTGAATATGCTTAAAAAGTATTTGATAGAGAGAAGACATTAAGTTGTACAGATCCAGGAAGAAAGACACTAAATATTTGGATGGATATATGAAAGCTGTGGGTACTGGAGTGTGTAATGGGTAGGGTAGTGTGATCTGTGTGCATTTGTGGCCAGCACACAGATCACATTGTTCAATGGGGTTTGGTCCAGGACTCGCGAGATTTTCAACAACACAGAAGTAACGTGTAATAAATGATGACTTGAATTGCATGACTACCTACCACCCCTCATTAATGTTGGAAAACTGAACGTTCGGCACTGACTAAAAATTAGTAATAACATTTTAGAAATGGCCAGAATTTTAACTTGGGTTCTATCTCATTTTTATTTTACAATTGCGATTGGTATAATTTTTTTTTAAACGGCCGTTAAGGCTTCATGTTTCGTCTGCAATTCACTGCAAATAATTACGCAACCACGCACATTTCAGTGTTTTTGGCAGCTGTACACTCAATCGGCACCGTTCGTGACTAGCTTCACTGTGGAATTATCATTAACATCGCCATATCACATCATCAACTTATATTGTGCCTTAAAACCCTAACAGCCGAAAATTGAGAGAGTGGCCATGTTTGTGTTTGCTGCTTCGCGTAAATCCCGCGCGGTGGCGCAACCGCGCGGAGTGGGGCCGATATGTCCAGTGGGATTACAAATGTTTGAAAACAACTCAGCCGAGTGTGTTCAGGACGAAACGTGTGGTAAAGAATTTTGTCCTTATGAGTCCAAAGAGTCATGGAGGGTCGCTGATATAAATCCCAAGTTGTCATGTGAACAACAGGACGAGTTAAGAGATTTATTACAGGAATACACAGATGTTTTTAGTGATTTGCCGGGTAGAACTAGTTTTAAAAAAATGCATATTGAGTTAGAGGATGATACCCCTGTGCGCATGAAACCATACCCCACTCCTTTTTCACTTCATAAGCAATTAAAAGAAGTTGAGAAGATGGAGAAAATGGACGTTATAGAAGAGTCTGATAGTAATTTCTCTAGTCCACCCATAGTAGTAGGTAAACCTGACGGTACGATAGGCTATTGTATTGATTTCAGGAGGTTAAATGCTCAGACAAAGTTTCTGGCCGAGCCTACGTCAGATCAAGAGCCGGTTTTGATGAAAATGAAAGGCAAGAATTTTCTAACCAAAATTGATTTAGCGAAAGGCTATTGGCAGATACCAATGTGCGAGTGCTGTAAGCATTTGACTAGTTTTTAAACAGAAAGCGGGTTGAAACAATTTAAGGTTATGCCATTTGGGTTAGTGAATTCTGGTCAAGTATTTTGTCGGATGATGAGAAGATTGTTACAGAATATCGAAGATTCCGGCAATTATATTGATGATTTAATCATTGGTTCAGTAAAAGAATCATGTAGGCACATTGAGAAGTGTTTTTCAGAGATTAAGAGAAAATGGATTAACAGCCCGTCCATCAAAGTGGTAAGTTTAGTTATTTCGAGATTGATTTTGTGGGTCACAGTTTTTGGGGTGACAATATTCGTTGCCAAGATGATAAAGTTGAACGCGTGTTACAAGTAGTTCTTCCTGACACCAAGAAACAGTTAGGAGCATTCCTGGGTATGACTGGATACCATTCTAAATTCAACGAATATGATAAAAAAGGGCACCCTGTAAATATACAGTGGTCTGATAAACCATAAGAAGAAATTTTACTTTATTGAGAAATAGGGAGGTCCCATTAGTATGCTTAAGATTATTTCTTCTATTTGTTCATTTTGCGGAGGCACCACATTATAATGACTTCATTTCTCATTTTTAGGCAAGTTTCAAGCTGTCAGCCAGAAGAACAGGACTATGCTCTATTCAGTTATCTGGTGATCTGGCTTGCTGTTGAAGTATAACAGTCGAAGTTGAAATTTCATAATAAATGATGTAATTTTTTTGATATTGTTTTGATTTTGCCACGTGGAGAACAGGCTATAATTTTAAAGCCCACTATAAACAGAATATAAAAGATTGAAAACAAATTCAAAAGCGAAATGAAATTCTTTTTTAATATTTCAAATTCTGTATTAAGTGGGTTTTAAATTAAGGTTGAATTTAATTTTGTCAAATAACAAAGCTTGATGTAGGTATACATCATAGAATTTTATTGTTGTTAACATCCCATACTCAGAATTTGTACTGAATCGTTTTTTGTTTCAGTTTAAAATTCTGAGTGTTTGTTTTTCTTTTGTCTCAACATAACACGCATTAGTGTGATCAACTTGTAATTTACTGATCCCACCGCATTTATTTTGCTATCACTGTTATTGTTTAAGCTAAAATCTATTTCATTCAGGGTTTTTTAAGTAAATATAATGTACGTGTTATATTCATCCATGGTTTCTTGCTGGTATTTTTCAAATGTACACTAAACCTTGTCTAACTTGGACAGATTAGGACCACAAAATTTTTACTGAGCTATCAATAGGTAGACGTCATTTGCAACGATTTGAGTTAGGCAAGGTTAACTGTATTTGTGTTACTAAAAGCGAAGGCAACTGAGGTTATGTTTCTAATCTAATCTGCCACAATACCCTTGAGAGCATAGAGAACACCAAAATGAAACTAATTAGAACTTTCACAATTACTTTAGTTGCTGGTTTGTCAATCTTTGGGGTGGAGATTTGTTCATCAGTCAGTCTCTTCATGTCGTCTTCAAAATGGATGAGTGAGTGGAAACAGTAGATTTGCTAACCTTAGAATTCATGGGATGGACACTTGAGCTAACATGTATAAAATTGAAAACCTGTTACAGTAGGACCAAACTTTTTTTTTAGGTGAGCAGAATTCTGACTGAAACCATTCTGAGGCAAGCAAGTTCAAATCCAGTGTAAAAATGGTGTAACAAATCAAGATCTGATTGATGTTTTTCTGCATTATTTTACTGCGATGCATTATTGTTCCCTCCCCTTCAACTGACTTGGGACAGTCATGACATCCACCGGGTTTGACAAAAAGTGGTGTTTGGATTTACAGTCTATTGCTGCTGGTAAATAAGTGATCATCCAGATGCTATTCACACTTCTGTTTTCCTGAATGATTGGCTGAATACTCTTTTTGTCAAAACCTGATGCTTTCCTTATTACCATAGAACATATTTTTAAGATAATATCACTTTAATTAATTGAAGTCAAGACAAAGATAATGAAAGAAAGCATATATTACAACATACATATTCTACTATCAGGTATAGCCAATAAACAACAGAGAATTAATCTTCTTTCCAGTGTAAAAAATGAAAATTTGTACGGTTGTCATTATCCCTAACAGATGAAAGGAAAATGTCATGGTAGGGTTACACAAGCATGCAGTGCAGTTATAAGAGCAAAGCAGACTGATACTTATGTACCCCCAAAATGACATGTCCTTATGGGCTTTTTTTAAAAATCACTCTGCTTTGCTCTTATTATGTCATTTTGGGGGTACACAAGTATATCCATTGTGACCTTAGCAAAGCTTTCCCTAATTAGGGAAAATGAGGTTTCAGGGAAATAAATTGCCATGTAAGCAAATTTATAAAAAACAAAATTAAAGGAACAGGCCATTTCAACATAATATTACTAATACAATATATACATAATTTAGCCCATGCGAAAATAGCCCATGTGTCGATATTTGGATTTCAATAACTTTCCAAGTGATATGACGTCGATCCCTTGCCCAAGAAAAATTTCGACCCAGTCACTGCATGTCTCTTTTTAGACGAACAGCTTTTTTTTCTGTGATCAAGCGTCGATCCCTGGGTGGAGAAATATTTAAACCTTGTGACATAGAGTCGAATCCTGAGCTTACGGAAATATTAAACTGGGTGATAAACTGTCGTTTCCTGGATGATAGATAATACAGGAAGTGTCGATTAAGTGTTGCTTGACTGTGGAGGGGGGCAAGAGAGTTGCAATTGACAGCTGCCTTAGTAAAACAGCAGAGTCTCCACAAACTTTGACTGAAGGCCAAAACAGGGTTCATAGCTGTAAGGCTATAGGAAAAATATAAGCACTTAAACTCACTTTTTTTCAAACCTAAGTACGCACTTTTTACAAGAAAATCAGGCTAAAAAGTGAATTTCACTGCCATTCTTATGTAAAATTCACTGCCAACTGCAGCAACTTTTTAAGAGATTTGAAATTTTTCAAGCCAGTGACCAAATGCCTATACTAAAGCCCTCCAAATTGGTTGGAGTAGGCCTACTGATTTATCAGCATGAATGAAAGGTTGAAGGAGAAAATGAAATTTAAAATCTTATATAAAATATATTGATTTCTAAGATCACGGATCTATCAAAATGGAGGGGATCATAGCTTCCTCTTTGAGTATTTTCCACGTAAAATCTTTGATGGACTGCAGAAAAATTAAGAATGAAAACTGGATTGAATTCCAATGAGGAGAAATCTTACTTTTTTCAAATGATCATAAATAGATAATGAGTCAAAACGGAAATATCAGAAAAAAGTTTGTTTTAAAGTTAGATATGATTCAAAGGGGATCCGTGCTCCAAGTGATTAACTAGGGGTCCAGGGACACCATGCCCACTTGGGAAGTGGTTTCAAATGCTCAACAATCTAACAATTTCAATATTCAACGCCTCCTGGTGACCATATACAAAAACCAATGACCTTGAAAAACACCAAAATCATAGAACATGTCAGCAGCTACGATTTCGTAATTGATTGTGAAATCATGGAACCTGTCAACAGCTATGATTTCATAATTGATTGTGATAACAAAATATGCCTCATTACCAATTTCATATGGAAATACAAAGTTATTCTACTATTCAATGCCCCCTGGTGACCATATTAAAAACCAAATAACCTTGTAACTCACCACAATCATAGAACATGTCATGAACTACAACTTTGCAATCGATTGTGGTAACAAAATATGTGTTGGTACAAATATAATATAGAAATACTAAGATATTGTATTATTCAACACCCCGCTGGTGGCCATATACAAAAACCAATGAACTTGAAACTCAACACAATCATAGAACACGTTATAAGCTACGACTTTCTAATTCATTGTTGTAACAAAATATGCTTAGGTATCAATATAATGTCGAAAAACTTTTTCCCACCAACGAATGAGTACTAATGACACCAAGATGGCCGCCAATTGCGCCATTATTGGCCTGCTACGCACGGAATCCTGTAGCAACAGCAAACATGCGTGGCACTTTCAGCTGCCCTGACAGCTGATTGGAACATTGCCAATTTCTTGGAAAACCTAAACTAAGTCACGTGCGTCTAGGCGTGTTTTTCTCATAGCTTACAATAGTGAGAAGAGTCAAACCACGCAGCAGTTGTGATGTGTGGAGCATATATTCACAAATACTGCTGACCAGAAAATACACCGGGAATGATGTCGGGTTGAAAAAATCAGCCGGGTCTAAAAGGACTGACAGACATGTCCAAAACCCGACACCCGGCTATTAATGAAAACACTGGCAAAGTGGTTTACCTTCAAAGTGGAGCTTGTTTGGCAAGGGCATTGCCTATGAAAAATCTTTTTAATGAGTACAGTTATAGTTTATATTGTATTTCATCTTTTCCAAAGAATTATTTTGAAGCCAAATAAGGTTCAAAATATACATTTTATAATTTGGTAGGGCGCAGGTATAAGAGAAACTACTTTATATTTTGAAAAAATATTTTTCACAATATGGAAAACATTTAGATTAAAAAATCATTTGATTTCACCAATCAGAGGGTGACTAAATAGTCTTGGCAACCTCTGCCAATATTGGGCCGCAGAAGCTACCTAAGATATTGCATACGTGGATCGTAAGTGGATCGTTTTAAACCGCGACTTTTACTGCTAAAATATTGACCTCGACTTAAACACCAAGCGAAACAATAGCTGCTGCTTAGTATTTTTTAGGTCACAAGAAATTACAATTTATAAGAAATTCTTCCAAACAGAAAACACAGCGCTCATCTTCTGCTATAATATTTTAAATGATTATTCATGATGAATTCTAAATACTTTATTTAAAACAAATCTTTTATTTGGACGTCATTTGACACAATACACAGGCACTAGCAAGCAGCATTGAAGTATCCATCACTAGTAATATACATAGTGTAGACTATGCATGTGTGTACGTGTGTACGTGTGTAACTGTGCTTGATTAGAACGTACGCGCATGCATGCGAAGTGTTAAGTGAACTTTGTTTACACGTCTATGGTCAATCAAAACAAACTACAGATATTAAATGAAACAATAAGGACAGTGGGTGTAAATATATTCTCACAAGCTGAGATAAATAGAAGCAAGAAAAGTTAGGGGGTTGATAAAGTGAGGGCCTGCAGGTCGAAAAGTACATCGGAATGAGTCACACAAAAAACGGTTACACTTCCAGGAAGGATTGAACTTTTATATATTTCAATTCCAAGTATGCAAATTGTCATATATAAAAACGTGCCATTACTTAATGCCAAAAAGCAGGATTTTTAGGTTCCCCTAAAAATACCTCGATCACTATGAAATTTTTGTTGGCTTGAGAACTCATTAAGCCAGACCATGACACCAAAAATCAACACTATTGTTTCAATAGCCAATGTTTGTGCCTTGTTGACACACCGGTACTCTATTCATTTTCAATGAAAACTGCTTCTCCAGACCGTTTGCATAGGCAAACCTTAGGTTCGCCAAAAATATGTAAAAAGTGCTAGTTGTGGCAAACAAAAATGGCGCTAGATGGCCATTTTGATTCTGATCTGTTGAAAATGTATCTTGGTATATAAATGTATAAACCAAATATAAAGACAATCCATTAAACAGGGATGAAAACAGAGGCGTTTAAAAAACGTGGATGAATTAGAAATTAAGTTAATAGGCTAACTACTGCTGCAGCAGTTGCGCGCACCAAAAGGTGTGAAGCCCCTAAAGGGGGATTTGGGGCCCTCCCCCAAGAAACTTTTGAAATTTCAAGGAGTTTTAAGCGCATCTGAGGCCCATTTCCAAATGAAAAAATAGGACTGCCACGTGATTGATCGTTCGTTGTTTGTGTCTTGAGTACATGAAAAGGAAAGCTCCGCAATATCCAAATCACTAGAACATGTTCATACTTGAATGCACTTGTCAATAAATTGTTAAGTCCCAAGAGGAACCCCCATCTATAATCTTCCAATCTATCACTCAAGACAAGCGCATTGCGCCTGAATTAAAACAATGACTCCTTTTATTGAGCACATAGGCTATGCTTTGTTGAATGCTAGACCAACGGGGGTGTTTCGCAATGATGTTAAAGAACAAAGATTTCAGGGATCGAAGCACCGGTTTTATGAGACGCTGGTCTGTTCTTTAAGTATGCTACGATCTAACTCTCAACTTTTCCCCAAGACCCTAACCCCCCCATCATTTTCCCAACGGATCTACATACCTCCAACTGCGGAAATCGAGATTTTCATCCCTGATTAAAGTGTCTTCAAAACTTCCCAAAATAACTGGATTCCGACAATATTTTGTGCACCAACACAGTTTTTAAAGAAATTTTAACAAGCCGACAACATCATCTACAGAGGTTTGCAAAGCCACAATCGCATCACTTATACGTTGATTAGACCTAATACCAATTAAACAAACGCTCACATAAAACTAGTACTCCAGGGACACCACACCAAGTAGTTTAAAATGCTCAACAATCAAAAAAAAAAAATTTCAATATTCTATGCCCTTGGCGAACATATTCAGAAAGAAATTACCTTATAACACATCACAATCATAGAAAATGTCACAAGCTACAATTTTGCAATTGATGTGGTTACAAAATATGCTGAGGGACCAATACAACATTACAATACTCAGTTATTTGGCCATCAACACACCCTGGTGACCAGATACAAAAACCAATGACCTTGATACAACAAAATGATGTAACATTTATTAAGCTACAAGTTTGCAATCGATTGTAGTTACAAAATACCCATCGGTACCAATATAATTTGGCAAATCATACATAATTCAATATTCAGCTCCCCTTGGTGGCGAGAAGAAATAAATTGCCCAAGGGGCAAAGTGTCGTTTACCTTGAAAGCTAGAGGTTGTTTGGAGTAAGGTGATTGCTTGAAAAATCTTTTTAATTTGTGACTTCAAAGTTCTAGAAGTTTATAGGCCTATTGTATTTTATCTTTCTTAAAGAATTATTTTGTAGTCAAATAAGACCAAAGATAAACATTTGTTTATGGTCTACGACCAATATTTCGTAGGGTACAGGTAGGCACAGCAGGGAAACTATCTTTATATTTTCAAAAAAAATGTTTTTCACAATATGAAAAAATATCCACATAAAATTCGTATGATGTCACATATCAAGAGGCTGGCTGAATATTGAGTCTTGGAAACGAAACCTCTTCTTATATATGGCCACGGAAGTTAAAACGCCTGGGCGTAGTATTAGATCGTTTTAAATCCTGGAATTTACCACTACAATATTCAGACCTCGACCTATACCTATAGTTTGCTGCTTAGTATTTTCAGGTCACAAGATATTACAATTTATTACAAATTCTATCGAACAGAAAACACAGCGCTCATCTTTTCTACTACAACGATTATTCAGCCTGTTATCATACCAAACGTGCATGCCAAGCAGCGTTACAGCATCACCATATAGATCCTTACAGTAATTTTCGACGGCTGACAACAGCCATCTCCTTGTTGATGCAATTTTCAAGGGGGTTCGAAATTAGCATCAATGCAGTATCCAAGCATAACACGGGGGTTTGGGGGTTCTACCCCGTAAATTTTTTGAAAATCGGCGGCTTTAGAGAAGTTTCCAAGGCTCTAAATTAATCATAAAAGACTCAAATTTGCAAGAAAAAATTTGAAAACTAGGGGATCTTATACCTGTTCAAGGGTCTACTCACTTCTAAACATCTTGTGCTGGTCCCTCGATTCTAGATGTATATCTAAAACTTAACCTTGTTTCAACTTAGGATTTTACCAGCTGTATATATCAATCCTTGCCCACTGCCTATTCACCAGGGGCCGATACAGCAATTTGAGAAAGGGGGGTGCAAATGAAAGCAATAGGTATAGCATTGTGAGCCTTCTTTTTCGATGTGATAGAAAAGAAAATATATTCAATTTTTTTCAATAAGATTAGCAATCAACGAGATGTAGCTGCAGCAGCTTCGAGCTGACGAATGAAACTTGCCATAGCAATTCCAACACCTATTTCCGTCTTACTGTATTTTCTGGCGATTAAGCCGACTCGCCCAATAAACCGAGGGCAGTTTTTTAGCCTAAAATACATGGATTTCTTAAACCCGAGGCCCTTCATCAGGAGATTTCAACTCAATGACTACGTTAAGCCACTATCAGCGGCTTTCATGATGTCACAAATGTTAACACTGCCTACGTTCAAACTACACCTGATTTTTACCAATCAGAATGCAAGTAAACATTATTATCATAAATTATGTGAGGGAATTCTATGGAATCCCCTACGCAACGCGTCATAGACATTATTGATCATGGGAAACCAGAGGGGGAGTCCCTTGTTAACCAAAATAGCGGAAATTCTGTCTGCTGCGCGCGGTTTTGAATTTGGGTAATCCGGGGTGAATGATTCAATCCACAGATTTGTCAATTAGTTTGTCTTAATTGACGATATATGAGGCCGACAATAGGCGCCTGCCGATGTTTGAGAGTACTGCGAATACCAGCATCGATGAGTCACTGTGCTATATATAGACTCGCTCAGGTGATAGAGCCATATATTGTAACCTACATTCGCAAACACACGGCTGACTGCTGATGCCAGTATATACAAATGTAATGCCGCTGTGAGGTGACGAAAGAAACGAAGTAACAAAATAGTTCTAAATAGATTATTGGTAGTAAATAATGACCCCAAATAAAAATTGAACACTCACATTTATTTTGATGATGCTTCAGGAGCATAAAAGTGACATAGTTCGGGAAGTAATCATTTAGGTAAGATCATATCTGTCCAATAAGCCGATCATGATATTTTGGGGTAAGAGTAAAAATCTGAGGCTACAAAATTGGCTTATTAGCCGGAAAATACGGTAGTGACATAATATCAGCTGTCTAGCCTATATCCATTGGTTACAATTTGTGCCACCAAAAGCTAACAAAGTTACTCTCAGGACCATTCTATAAGGATCAACACAGTTGATTCTCACTAGGGGTCCTGAGACACCATGCCTACTTGGGAAGTGGTTTTAAATGTTCAACAGACAATTTCAATTACCCATGCACCTGGGGAACAAATTCAGATAGCAATGACTTTAAATTCACCACAGTCATAGAACATGTCACAAGCTATTGTGGCTTCAAAATGCCTACCCGGTATAGGCCTAAAATAGGAAAATACTAAGTTATTCAGCTATTCAACACACTCCCCTGGTGAACATATACAAAAACCAATGAACTTGATATTCACCAAAATCATAGAACATGGAGTAGTAGAAGACGAGTTCCACTTTGTAATGGAGTGTGCAAAATTTGATAATTTAAGAACAGATCTGTTGAATAAATTTTATAATCAATATCCTAGCATGTCGAATGTAAATGATAAAGTCAAATTTGTAACTATAATGTCCTCTATAGAAATGGCCAAATATTTAGGGAAATACATCGAGAAAGGGTCTAACTCATGAAAAAAAAAACAATCTGAAATCTGAGTGTTACGTCGCAGTATCCATTAATTAAACTATCACTGATTCACTTACTGAAAACCTGTCTACATCGTGTATATATGTATATTAAACTGTTATTGTTTTTGTTATCTCTATCTTTAAAATGTTATATTTTATCCCCCTGTCTTTATTGCACTTAATCTTATAATGTTTAACTACGTTACGGAACAATAAAGAATTAATTGAATTGAATTGAATTGAATTATCACAATCTACAATTTGTCTTGATTCCATCCTTGTCCCTTCGATTGAGCCGAGAAGTAACTTTTAACGACCAGTTTTTCTAGTTTTCATGACTTTTTATTCATTCTTTTCACTTCCGGTTCTGGCAAGTGAGCATTCACACATTTTTTCCCTATAGATGGCAGCAGTAGCAAAGGTTACAATACAGAGTGTTCCATAACAAATGTCACACCAAAAATTGAACACAAATTAAACAAACATATCGATGCCACTGCAATCAATCAATGACGTAGTTAATAATACTGATCAATAATAAAAAATATATTCGCACTTCGCGACACAATTTTGCAATTGATTGTGGTTACAAAATATTCCTAGAGACCAATACAATATGAATATACTAAGTTACTCAGTTACTCAATGCCGCCTGGTGACCATACACAAAAACCAATGATCGTGAAACTCACCACAATCAATATAAATATCTATCTACAATGTTGCAATTAATCAGGGTTACAAAATATGCCTAGTTACCATATACATGCCCACTAGTTACCATATACAAAAATCAATGACCTTGAGACTCAAACACAACCATTCAATATAAGCTACAACTTTGCAGTTGAATGTGGTTACAAAATAAATGAGGATTGATGACACTAAGATGGCTACTGGTTGCGTCTTGCTTGACTGATAAAAAAATATGTCCGATATGTTTAACAGCCCTTCTCAAAGTAAAACCATCACAAATTTCAATGAAAAATGGCCAACCATTTGGGAGCTACAGCTATCAGAATTGAGGGCAAAAAAGGTCACATGACGGCCATCTTGCATCCGATCCAGCCAATTTTTGTTGCGCTGATGAACCATGGGTAGAAACAAACATACGTTAAAGATCAAGATGATTGATCACAGCGTTCTCAAAATTTTCCTTGAAAACGTCAATAAAGGACCATGGGTCCAGTAGGATCAACTGAGTACATTTTAATTTTGAGCACCAAAATCAATATTTTCTTGGATTTGCAATTACGTATAAACAGCTGATTAAGATGAAATCATCATGGTGTACTGTGTAGTAAGCATGCTCAACTTAGATGATATACATGGTAATGGGTTTTCTACGGAAGCCCCTAGGTGACATACGAGATATTTTTTCACAATTTCGTCTTCTTATGTCGAATTTCGACTTATTATCTCGAAATTCGACGTACTAAATTTGACTTATTATATCGAATTTCAAGTTTTCTTTCCATTCAAGTTAATTATGTCAAATGTGTTATTTTCATGTGGACTTATCTCGAAATTTGACATAAAAATAAATAAAAATTAGACATACCACGAATTTCTACATAAAAATACCAGTTAGGTGAATTTCGACATAAACTAGACATAATAAGTCAAAATTGTGAAAAGATTATCTCGTACGTCACCAAAGGGCTTCTGTAGTTTTCCCTGAGTCCCTCACAAATACATGGTAGAACAGTTCTCTATAATGATGTCACTGGGAAAGCCCTTCTAGAGGGATTTCCAAGTGATGCCCTTCTGCAGGGATTTCCTGTGATGTCATGAAACTAGATCTAGCATCCATTAGCAGAATGGGGAAAAAATTATTGAAATTTTGCACATTTTCTCACAGTACTTCCAAACAGCTTAAGCTGATGGCAGAACTTGCCATATCAGTTCCAACCCCTATTTCCGACCTAATGACAAAATATCAGCAGTGTTCATCCAGAGGTTACAATTTGTGCCACCAAGAGCTAACAGAAAGTCACTCTCAGAACAAGGATCAAAACAGTCGATCCTAAAAATGTGTAAAAAGTGCTGATTTCTGCAAACAACAAAGACTGCCAGTCAGCCATCTTGATTCTGATCGGACCAGTTTCAAGGCAGGATCTAGGTAGATACATAAACCAAAGGTGTATAAAGCAAAAAAGCACATACCTTCAAAAATTCACCAAGCCACATCTTCAGCATACGTTCAGGCTGAAAAGATAATTAGAAATAACTGTCAACAAAAGAATAATTACAAATAACTGTCAACAAAAGAACATTTAGCCTTTCACTTTTCAATTTGGATGTCCTTTGTGAATAACATATCTGCCACATGTGATTGAATGCATGTATGTTTACCACTTCTAACGCTTGAACAAATTAATGATATCCCCAGAACAAGATACAAGTGTGGTCAGCCCACCAACTGTAAAAGCAATGTACAAGTCAAAATATGTTTCACCTCTCATGATGTTTCAGATAATCCAAAAATATAACTAGGGGTCCAGTCCGCCATGCCCACTTGTGGAAGTGGTTTAAAATGCTCAAAATCTAACAGTTTCTATATTCAACGCCCCTGGTGACCAATAAACTAAAAGCAATGACCTTGAAACCCACCACAATCATAGAACAAGTAACAAGCTAATATTTTGCAATTGATGGTGAAAACAAAAAGGCTTATGCCTGGAACCAATTTATAAAAAATACGCGTCCTTTTCTCTCAGATGGTCGTCACATTTCCTTTCGATCGCGCGTGAATTGACCACATTGCACCTTTTGTAGTTCCTTCTAGCCTTCAAAATCAGCCGCCTCGTCTCCTTCAAATTTTGACAAATGGATCCAGCTCAAGGGACCAAATTGGAGTGACTGCGAACTACAAGAACAAACAGCAACGAGACATACGAGGAACCCTGAATCCAACGAATAGGCCTACGGTATATATGGTGAACAAAACCAGTGATGACCCAGGGACAACTAGGGGTCCAGGGTCACCATGCCCACTTGGGAAGTGGTTTCCAATGCTCAACAATCTAACAATTTCAATATTCAGTGCCCCTAATGACCATATACAAAAAACCAATGACCTTGAAACTCACCACAATCATAGAACATGTCAGCAGCTACAATTTTGTAATTGATTGTGATAACAAAATATGCCTAGTTACCAATTTAATATGGAAATACTAATTCATTCTACTATTCAACGCCCCCTGTTTACCATATTCAAAACCCAATGACCTTGAAACTCACCACAAACATAGAACATGTCATGAAATACAATTTTACAATAGACCATGGATATATGAATATGTACCTCGTGCATTACTTGAAACCTACCTACCACAGTATTGTTAAGCATCATTAAAACATATACATTGTATCTAACGCACCTCTCCTAAGTTACGGTACATGATTATTTTGCTCCTTTAATCAAATTTTGTTGTCCACGGAACAGATAAAATGACTGTTAATTCCAATTCATGGCACAATCATTTTCTAGTCAGCTAGTCGTATAATATTACTGTTTATTTCTAAAGCTGTTACTGCAATCGACTCAACAGTTACGTCTATGTAAAAATTCTTGCTTCATTTTTATGTGGACTGTAGAATAGCAATCTGTGACTCCCAATTTAAAAAAAAATCCAGATCCCCTGACAGCACCCCCTCTACAAAATCCTGGATCCGCGCCCGACTCTGGTAGACATGCTGGTTGAGGCTAGTCCGGTATTGTAGAAAGACTACAAAGATGACTACAGATTGGTATTGTAGAAGGACTATAAGCATGAAAGAGGCCGGTATTGTAGATGAAGGACTATGAAGATGATAAGAGTACGGTATTGTAGAAGGACTATAAAGATGATACGAGTCCAGTTTTTGTAGAAGAGCGAACTAAAGATGATAAGTCCAGTATTTGTAGAGGGACTACAAGGATAAAAGTCCGGTATTTGTAGAAGGACATTGAAGATGATGAGCGCAGTGTTGCCAACCTTATCATTTTCAAATTCAGGACACATTTAACTTTTTTTCATATTTTCAGCGGTTCAAGGAGTAACAGCAAAATAACACTTTTATGTGATCAAATAGAGTTAAGAACAAGCAAAACTTAAGTAGGAAAACTTTTTCATTCCGAAATAACAATCAGTTTTGATGGAATGCGCAACATTTTTGATGAAAAACTTTTAAGAAAATAAAACTATGAACTGCCAACAACTTTCTACTTCTGGCAGGACTTCTGAATGTATTGCATCTCTCATCAAATTTTCACCGTATCACTGAAATGACAAGGTCAATGAGCAAAGGTGTCAATAATGACGGAAAAAGCACATTTCGGCTTGAAAACATTGTTCCCATTTGCAGAATAACTATTCTAGGACATATTTCGTGAAATGGAGGGCCAGCATGGTCAGCAGCAGCTAACAGGAAAATATGTTTTACAAGAAACATGGTAAATAGGACTTCCACTTTGGTCGTGCCATCATAACTTATGGGGTTTTTTTTAAATGTCGAAATCCATTTATTCTTACTTTTGTCTACCTATTGGCAGAAGAACAGTGTTTGTACGATATTCACACTCAAACGTGGTGAACAGATAATAAGATAAAGTCCCACTATGTACAAATGAAAAGAATTTTAAAATTGAGAATTTATTTATTCAAACAATCTAAAATATAAGAACACAACGTTTCCCTAGAGATCATCGTCAGGTGTCACCTCAGGTGGTGGGTTTTTATCTTATTAAGAACAGTGTTTCTTCACATCGCAAATTCCTTCGCGGCCGACACTAAATTCACAGCAGCAAACAGTGCACAAAGCAAAATGTAAAAATTCCTTTTTTGCTGCCAGTGATGCAAGGGAAGGCTGACGAATATGAAAGTTTAAACTGTTGCATTCTTTTGATTCAACAAACTGACAGACGACGGACGAAAAGTGAACATAATAACCTGCTGGGACTAAAAACCCTAGGTGGGCTAACAACCATCTGGACCAGTAATCCATGGTTTAAAGTAGGCCAAATCGACTGTTTGTAGACCTCCCTTTTATAAAACCGTTGAACAAGATTCTAAATTCAGGTATCGCGCTGGGCCGTGTTTATGTCCGGTAACATACTCCCAATCCAAAGCTAATTGAATTTTCCCAATTTGACAAAAAAATTTATTCTATTTGTTATGATGTTTTAAGCATCATTAAAATGCAAACATGTTCTCTACAATAACGTAATTGAAATTTAATGAAGTTCTACTATAGGCCTAAACTGCCACTAGTGCGTCATCTCTGTGTGCAAAATGAAACAGCACATTGTAACAATGCGCGCTTTCATGTTACCAGCTTTAACATAGTCACTAAGAATGAATGGCAGCTTATTGGAACACTGCCAGTTTCCCGGAAAACTTAAACTACGCCACACATCAAGGCATATTTTCACATGATGCCCACTCGACTTCAAACATAAGTAGCTCATTACAGTAGTGGGTCGGTCGGTTTGCCATTTTTATCAAAAATAAGATTTATTTCAATCAATCCCAGGAAAGTTTTCACTCGGTACATTTGAAGTCCATTTGGGATGCCCCCTCAAGCTCCCCCCACTCGCGGCCGAGCTTCGCGGCTCGGTTGTCAACGACGTTGAATCGGCAATTTTTTTTCCAAATACGTTAATAACGGACATAAAAATATTTTTCCAGCGTGATGCCTGAAAATCCCTTCATCTTCAATGGCATGGTGCGGCTGCGTCAGCATGCACGCAATCGGGGTCGACAGTGTCCTGACACAAACAAGTATACAAACATGGTTGTGCAGAAAAATATACATTATATACAGTATTTGTCAATGCAGCATAGCACTTGTGATACAGAATGGTTTCACTGACAGTGAAAGTAAGTTGCAGTAGTTTATATCCTTTCAGTACGATCCAGAGTGAAAAAGAAAATAATTATAATGATAATCAGCATAATTAAAGGAGGGTTTCTTGCATTGATTAAAATTCTCGTGATTACTAGGGTTTCTGCTGCTTTCGCAGAAACCCTAATAATCACAAGAATATCAATGGGGTTTTCTGCAAAGAAACAGAAAACCCTAAATACTAAGTTCTTCTACTATTCAACGCCTCCTGGTGACCATATGCAAACCCAATGACCTTGAAACTCACCACAATCATAGAACGTGTCATGAGCTCCAATTTTGCAATTGATTATGGTAACAAAATAAGCCTAGGTACCAATACAATGAGTCAATACTAAGTTATTCTACAATTCAACGCCCCTCAGCCCGGTTTCACGCACGGGGATTAAGTACCTAATTCAAATTAATTGTCTAATTTGAATTTTAAATTTTGAGGTTAATTTTCGATGCCCGTTTCACAAACACGAATTAACTTAAATTCAAATTAGTTTAACCCGGCAATCTAATCCTGCCACGGAGTGGGATTAAATCGGCTAATTCGAATTAGTTTCCACGAAAATGGCTGCTGCACTGTTTTTCGGAGCTAGACTCGAACGCAGAAATCGACAATGTTTCGAATTAGTTGACAATTTTAGTGATGAGGAGATGCGAATGAGATATAGATTTGGAAGACAAAGTATTGAATATATAGAACATTTAACTGGAGTAAGTATTCAATGAAATACTAATCGATTGGATGCGATTCGACCATACCACCAAATCCTCGTCACTTTGAGATATTTGGCGACAGGGACATTTATGAATGAAAGCGCAGACACATTTGGGATTTCAAAGGCATCCATATTCAGGATCATAGAAAGGGTGTGTACGGTTTTAGTAGAGCACATGGATGATTTTATTTGCTGGCCTAATGCCGCTGAACAAACTCGGCAAAAAGAGAATTTATTGAAATCGCTGGTTTTTTGGTTGTATGGGACTTACATCCGCATACAAAGGCTGAGTGAAAATGAACCTGCGTACATCAACCGCAAGTCATATCCATCTATAAACATTCAAGCTATATGCAATAGTAATGGTCAACAAATCGTCTTATTTATACACGTTTCCATAAAACTTACAGCGGTGTCTCCATTCAAAGCTAAACAACATTAATTTTTAGGGAATACTCCATTTTGGCCACGAGCCGTTACTAAGAATGGCATTAATGGTTAAAAAATATTTTTCAATGACACTTTTCACTATTAATGACTTCACCGGTTGAAATAATCAAACCAATAATTCTTTCTGTTAATTAGGTAAATTCATCAACATCGTTAGCAATTGGCCAGGTTCTACGAATGGGGCGCACATATTCAACAACTATGCACTTGGCAGGTAGGCCATCGAAGTGATCCATGGTTGATGTTATCTATGCCTTAAGGCTTATTGAATCTTAAAGGCACATGCTAGTCTTATAAAAATTAAATTTTAGACACCTTGAAATGAATTATCGTGGATTTGTTAGAGATGGTGTGCTTTTAGGAGACAGTGGGTATGGTTGTAAATCGTACCTAGTCACACCCTACCATGCGCCTTCAACAAGAGGACAAGAAAGGTTAGTTTTGAGATCCAACAATTTAGAATATAATACAATTAAATATATATGTATAATGGTTTGTTTTCCCTTGATGGTCAAGGTATAATGTTGCGCACAAGAAAACTAGATGTCTCATTGAAAGGACATTTGGAGTTTGGAACAGGCGATTCCATATTCTACATGGTGAAATTCGAATATCGCCGAGGAAAGCCTGCACTGTTATTACAGCATGTGCAATTCTTCATAACATTGCTATTACGATGGGAGAACCCGACTTAGATGTGGGTTTTAATTTTGATGGCGAAGTTCGTGAAAAGGAGTTGATGCTGCAAACGCACGACAGACGGTCAGAGAATTTATCGTCAGCGAATATTTCGACTGAGAGAAATGAAAAGCAGAATCTCTTACAATAAAGGACCTAAAGCTATTCAAATATATTTAAACATATGAAATCTTCAAACAACATTTCAAAAGCTGGTTTATAAGTTAATTTATTAATAAAATTCCTGTATATTCTTCTTGAATTACAATTTCCACCCCGGTTTCTTTCTGCAATTTAGCGATCTCTAGCTGTACATTTACGTTTTCGAGGGTCAACTTCTGACACGCTAACTTGATTCTCTTGTTATCTTCGATCAGATTCAACCATTGCTAATGATTTATGTCAGCTGCGGTTACACGTTTGGTGTTGTTGACTGCTGCAGTGCTGGTGGTTGTAGGAGTGGAACTTCCTACAGGTAAGGCTGCTTTCAGCAGATGATTTTGGTGACCGTCAGTCTCCTCGATCTCATTCTGATCAAACCATAAAATTTGTAAATGACAGCGCTGGTGTTTAAGTGCTTAGAATTGAATAAATAAATGCAATCAATGGGATTCGAACTGCTCAACCTGAACAAGTTTACCACAGAATTTCAGAATGAATATATGGATATTGAAGGATGATATACAATACGCTAGATGTAAAACAATTTGTTTATAGTGATAATGCACAAATCGAGGTGAGTCGTTAAAAATAACAAATTTTCGACGTGAACTTAAGACATGATTAGAAGAAGGGGTGATAGGTTGTATCTAAGAGCCACGGAACCTATCACACCCATCCGCGAAATAATAGAATGCTCAAATATTCCTAGAAGTTAGCAGACGTAAACAAACAAAACGCAACTCGAAAAATAAAAATTATAACAAAATAAATAAAGTTCCAAGGTCGAAGATATGAATTGAAGGGCTATTGATGATAGACTTGTCTTAACGTGTTAATAACCTACCTACTTAAAATGCAGGCTACTGTGCTGACGTCCCTTCGATTTTATTATTTTGTTTTTTTATCCTTTCCAAATTGTTTGTACTTAATTGACTTCACACTCGAATGTTTTTTATTGTAAGATCACCTTCACTTTCGATTGGATTGTCAGCTAATATCCCATCCCAATTTGGCACTCCATCAGAAAGTTCGACTATCGCCGAAGTTGCCTCGTCCAACGATTTTGGAGGTGGCCCACCACCGGTTTTTGCTACTTTGTTTTTCATGATCATCTTCTCTTGTTTCGCCTTTTTTTAACAGTTCTTCCAACAAATTTTTACTTCTGGGCCACTTCTCGTGCCGAATCCTAAACTGGAGACGGATCTTGCTATCTCGCTCCATTTCTTTTGTTTGCTTATGTTTGGTATTCCTTTCGAATAGTATAACTGACCATACAACACATCATAATTGTTTTTAACCAGATCTACGATCATGTTCTTCTCCTCACGAGTGAAATTTTGTTTACGCTTGAGATCCGCGCTCTCCATTTTTCGACAATTTATTACTAATTAGGAATGATGCACTTTGGGTAGCCAATTCAGAATTAACTTCGGAGATAATTCAAATTAGTTAAGTTTTCGCCAATTCCCGTTTGTGAAACAGATTTAACCATCGAATTATCACCTTATTCGAATCAATAGTTTATTCTTGTTTGTGAAACCGGGCCCTGGTGACCAATAACTAATGACCGTGAAACTCACCACGATCATAGACCATGTCATGAGCTAGGCCTACATCTTTGCAACTGATTTTGGTAACAAAATATGCATAGGTACGAATATAATATAGAAATATTAAGTTTTTGTACAAAGCCCCCGGTGGGCATATACAAAAACCAATGACCTTGAAACACACCACGATCATAGAACACATTATGAGCCACAACTTTCCAATTGATTGTGCTAACAAAATATGCTTAGGTATCAATAGGCTATAATGTGGAAAAACTTTTATCCACCTACGAATGAGGTACTGATGATAAATTAATATTTTTGGGCACAAAAAGGTCACAGGACGGCCATCTTGATCCATCGACCAAGAGGAGGAGTGAGTTCAAAGCGGAATTAAGTAAAAAAAACCATCTAAAACAGCTATTGAAACTCATGACAAGATAAAATGCCAGACCCGCGAACGTAATAGAAAACTGCGCAATAAGTCGCGTGAATCTATTGCTGCTGCCGAGTCCCCAGCCCGTAAACAATTGCGAATAAAACTTAAAACCCCAATTAATAATCGAAACTAGGAATGCGGTTGAAAAACAACGTCATGAATGGCGCAAACATAAGCGGGACGAAAGGTCGCGGTGGTCGGCTCAAAAACGCCGGCGAGTTCACGAGTATGATTGAAAAACGAAAACAAGCTAAAAAGACCTGACCAGTTCCGGAACCACCCAAGCGAGTCTTTGTCTCATGGCTGCAAACATTCTCTATATAATGCAACTCATAAGGCCAGTAAGTCGTTACCGAAAAACAAAAAGCAAACATCGGAGGTAGTCGCGCAACTGGCCCACTGATGTTTTAAACCCATCCTCATCGCAAGCAGCCGAAGATATAATCGGACAAAAAATTCGGCAAATAAAGGGGAGCCACGGCGTTGTCATGGCAAAACCATTGGCACTTGCATATACACAGGCAAAAAAAAGTAGCAGTATTCGTCGGCTCTCGCATACCAGTAGCTTGAACCGGGCCACCATTAAAAAGATCATTCAGTGCCGTGACGTAGGCCTATTACCAAGAAAAAAAAGAGTTGGTTGTCAGTTGCCACAAAAAAATCTGTGAACGCATTCTATATGCGCGAAGATGTTTCGCGTATAATGCCTGAAAAGCGATATGCCACCAAAGAGGGTCCGGGGCATTTCATGACATGTTCCCTGAAGGCTGCATTTAAAATGTATAAAAAAGAAAACCCCCATGTAAAGCTGGGCTTTACAAAATTCACTTAGTTACGACCAAGAAATGTAAGATTAATGAATACAGTGCACATGTGTATACTGTGAGAACATTTGATTTAAATGTGCTGCGCTATCATTCAACTCAGTTGCTCACGAGGTCCGAAGCAAAAATGAGCTTACAGAATGTCAGAAATCTGATGCAGACAGGTTTCACAAAAGAGCCTGTGTGCTTGGCATTTGTGAGAACTGTAGGGACCATGACTCAACCATCGATAAACTTTTCCCAGATGTACCCAGCGACCAGCTCATTACATGGAACCACTGGGAAAAGAAAAAACTACACGAGAACTCTCAGCCGAAATATGTGCTTGAAACGAAACAACAAACGACTGCTGAATGTAAAACGGAGTTAAAAGATGATCTGAAGAAATGTGGTGGTGTAACTTTTGTTCGCCACACATTTACGTCAGGGTGGCAGACGAAGCACTATTTAGAAATCAAATCTAAATTACCTGAGAATTGGGTTCTCATAATCTGTGATTTTGTCAAAAATCGAGAGATCCAGTACCAAGACGAAGTGAAGAGCGCTTTCTTTTGAAAGCCACAAGTAACCTTGCACCTTTGTGTGGCTTATTATAATTCTCCCAACAAACCAGTTGTGTGCCATACACAACAGGTCCCGCTATCTGCGTCAACTGCCGAAGCTGTACAGTGAAGAAGTATACTAAAGTATATCGTATCCACGTAACTACAACGCAGCCACTATGTATAGCGCCGGGATTTCCCCCATTTCCTAGTATGGAATACTGCGTGCACGTCACCGGGAGATAATTATTTACGTACGCTACATTTCCGTCAGTTGTAGCGTGCGAACACTTTTCGCGGTATGTCGGTTATTTTATATCTGAGGCAGGGATTGATGTAAGAACGGTATCATATAGAAGAACATTATACTAGGTCATAAATAATAGTTTCAAATGTTTTTCTAATATCAAATCCGGGAAATTAGATTTTACCGATGATATTTCCGTCCACACAATTCATATTTTCAGTACATATTTTACAGCTTTTAATGTAGAGCTAAGCTGTCGTAGTATTCACTTACCTTAGAACATTCCTTCCTTTGATTATTGATGAATGATTTAACCTTGTAAGACGCTGATCCTTAAAATACAGCTGGTCAACTTTCATAAGGCATTTTTAAGCCAAAATGAGTTCCCAAAATAAAAGGCGTTTTTTTAAAGCAAATCATATTTATTTATCTTTTAACATATTTTTTCCTGTATTTCTAAGAGCATATGAAATCTTGTTCTGGCGAATTTCAAATTTTTTCCATCCGAGGTAAACGATGGTACACAGTATAATGAAATCTGTCATAAACCAAATATCAAGACATTACCTTGAAGCGTTTTCAAAACTTCCAAAAATAACTGGATTCCGTCTATGGACGGACGAAAGTTTACCATGTCATCGACGGAGGTTTGTCATGTCTTCAATCGCATCATTATAGGCGTTTAACCCGAGATTTTAACCGCGTTAAACCGATTAGGCCTATGCCTCATTACCAATGAAATATGGAAATACAAAGTTATTCTACTATTCAACGCCTCCTGGTAACCATATGCAAAACCCAATGACCTTGAAACTCACCACAATCATAGAACATGTCATGAACTACAACTTTGCAATTGATCATGGTAACAAAATATGCCTAGGTACCAATCTAATAAGGAAATACTAAGATACTCTATAATTCAACGCCCCCTGGTGACCATATAGAAAATGTATTTCCTTAAAACTCACCACAATCATAGACGATGTCATGAGCTAAAACTTTGCAATTGATTGTGGTAACAAAATATGTATTGGTAAAAATATAATATAGAAATACTAAGATATTGTATTATTCAACGCCCCCTGGTGGCCATATACAAAAACCAATGACCTTGAAACTCACCAAAATCATAGAACACATTATGGGCTGAAACTTTCTAATCGATTGCGGTAACATATTATGCTTAGGTATCAATATAATATGGAAAAACTTTTTCCCACCTACGAATGAGTACTGATGTCACCAAGATGGCCGTCAATTGGCCGTCAATTGGGCCATAATTGGCTGATCCAAAATACCTGTCTCAGGTATAAATTTCTCTTTCCTAAAAATACCCATCACAAATTGCAATTAGAAATGACAAACCAGTAGGAAGCTACAGGACTCAGAATTCAGGCCAAAATTTTTGGGCACTAAATATGAAATATGGAAATACAAAGTTATTCTACTATTCAACTTCCCCTGGTGACCATATGCAAAACCCAATGACCTTAAAACTCACCACAATCGTAGTACATGTCATGAAATACAACTTTGCAATTGATCATGGTAACAAAATATGCCTACGTACCAATCTAATAAGGAAATACTAAGCCATTCTACTATTCAACGCCCCCTGGCGGCTATATGGAATAGCTAATGTCCTTAAAAACTCACCACAATCATAGACGATGTCATGAACTACAACTTTGCAATTGATCATGGTAACAAAATATACCTAGGTACCAATCTATAGTTATATAATTTGTTTTTACTCTGAACTGTTTAGAATTGCTGTGGTTTCCACGGTACCCCTTGATGTTTTATTGCTTGGTTTGTTTATCTTTGTTTTTGACACACTGCTTCTATTTTAGATCCTGTGAGTTTATATGCTTTGTTACTTGTTTTTCTGGTCATTCCACCAGATGATGGCTGTTAGTCAACAGCCAAAATGTTGTGGTTTCGTAAGAATAAATTTAATCGTATAATTTCAAATTCGAAGTGTGGGATTTCTTCATTTATCTACAGTATACATGGATTATAGTGTTTATTCGACAACTTACCTGTCTCAGGTATAAAACATCCCTTTCCAAAGAATACCCATCACAAATTGCAATGAGAGATGGCAAACCAGTAGGAAGCTACAGGACCTAGAATTCTGGCTAAAATTGACATTTTAGGGCACTAAAAAGGTCATAGGACGGCCATCATGAGTCAGATCGTCCCAACTTTTCTTATGCTGATGGGCCCTTGGTAGATTCAAATATGAACGAAAGATCAAGGTAATTGATCAAAAGGTCTTCAAAATTTCCCTTGAAAACTTTGAAAATGTGTAAAAAGTGCTGATTTTGGCAAACAACAATGGCTGCCAGTCGGCCATCTTGAATCTGACAGGGCCAGTTTTTGGGCTGAAGATGTGTCTAGGGTAGATACATGTATAAACCAAATATCAAGACATTATCTTGAAGCGTCTTCAAAACTTCCAAAAATAACTGGATTCCGTCTATGGACGGACGACGGACGAAAAGTGAACGCAATAGCCCGCTGGGATTTAAGTCCCAAGTGGGCTAAAAATGCATCAAGAATTGGTGTAGGCATCGTGCTGAAAATAAATCCAAGATGGATGGCAACCCTGGTGGACACAAGGGGTAGACATTTCACCTACCAAAATTCTTACACCTAGTATCTTGAAAATGCACCAAGAATTGCAGGCCGTTTCGTGCTAGAAATTCAAGATGGCTGACCTTGCGGCCATATTTGAAGGCCGATGACCTCCATATACAAAAGGCATGGACAGATTGACCCTGATCCTCACACCAAATTTTCTGATAATCCATCAAGAATTGCGGGCTGCATCGGCAAACAAGAAATTCAACATGGCCACCCCAATGGCAGCCATATTTGATCACCAATGACATTTTTTTACAATATGGGTGGATATCTCACCAGAC
Source organism: Tubulanus polymorphus (assembly GCF_964204645.1). Lineage (NCBI taxonomy): Eukaryota > Metazoa > Nemertea > Palaeonemertea > Tubulaniformes > Tubulanidae > Tubulanus > Tubulanus polymorphus. The sequence continues at coordinate 13,726,978 of NC_134026.1, forward strand.
CCAATCTTCATGCTAATTTTCAAAAAGATTCATAGCAAATTACAGGCGAATTACTGTGTCGAATTCAATTCAATTCCAGAGGTCCTGGCTTAGGCCTATGTAATATGAGTCAATTAAGATTCGACTTTTTGAAAAACCAGCACAGATGCCCATTCAAATCACATGTAATTAAAAAGTGCTCCTTAGTTTGATGTCCCTGTTTTCATCGCGCATGTGGTTAAAATTATTGTTTACATCGCAAGTCTTCAACAGCTGATACGACCGCACCCGCGTCTGTCAATCATCTTAATTGATTCACATACTAAAATGCACACTATGAAAAAACTATGCGGTGGATCAATCCGGAATTTTTTAGTAGATGTCAGACAATAGGTACCTTTCTTTAAAGGTTTAATTGTTGTATGTCATTAACAATCAGTTATACAGTACTTTATTCATAACTTTGAAGCGGCGCACCGGCAGCAAACGCTCAAGCAAGGTCAGTCACGTAGGCCAACGATAACACGAAACAGACCACGGTTTTGCCGGTTAAGAGCGTCTCTCCACATAAATTAGAGGGACTGTAATGGACCATTTGTTGACACTAACCTGTAATAAGCTTCGTATGGATACAATCAAGATAATTCCACCCTATAATTCCACAATTCAACGATCGACATACAACGCGCAGCTTAAACATGGCGCCGCCATTCAATACGCTAGTCACGATGTATCTCTACACGCATCAAAATCACACTTGAATTACAAGTTTTGACTTAGGACAAACGATCGAAATCTAGCAAGTTGATTGGGAAAATAGCAGCACAATAGTTTAAAAAAGTTGATAAACCACCTCCGACTGTCTAATCATTTAAAAACTTCGCGTTCACATGGAACTATTTCCGCCTTATCACAGGTGCACTCTGCCGCCGTGATTCGCCCATTCAACGATAAAAACTTTCCCACGGTCTTACTATCGGCATTTTCTAATAATTTAGGGAAATATCTTAAATAAATTGCCCATTGGCAAGGTGTGGTTTACCTTGAAAGCTAGAGGTTGTTTGGAGTAAGGGCATTGCTTGAAAAAATCTCTTTAATTCGTGACTTGAAAGTTCTAGAAATATATATTGTTTTTTATCTTTCTTAAAGAATTATTTTGTAGTCAAATAAGACCAAAGATAAACATCTGTTTATGGTCTACGTCCAAAATTTCGTAGGGTACAGGCAGGGGCGGCATTGCGAACTATTTTACATTTTCAAAAAAACATTTTTCACAATATGAAAAAATATTCAAATAAAATTCATATGGTGTCACATATCAGAGGGTGGCTGAATATTGAGTCTCGAAACCTCTTCCAATGTATGATCGCGGAAGCTAAAACATCGGGTGTAGTATTAGATCGTTTTAAATCCTGGAATTTACCACTACAATATTCAGACCTCGACCTATATACCTAAAGTTTGCTGCTTAGTATTTTCAGGTCACAAGAAATTACAATTTATTACAAATTCTATGAAACGTTCGCCATAAATGGCTTCCCCATAATTATTTTAGTAGCGCCGGAATTCCCCGTATATCCCAAAAACAGCCAATCACATTCGCTCGTAGAGACGACGCCCCCCAATCGAGATCATTGCAATTATAGACACGAGAGCTAAGAATTTTCCCGCCAAAAACAGTTTTTCGTAGAATTTTAACTCAGTTGACCATGTCATCGACGGAGGTTCGTCATGTCTTCAAGCGCATCGATTATACGTCATGAAGGTAACTAGGGGTCCAGGGACACCATGCCCACTTGGGAAGTGGTTTCAAATGCTCAACAATCTAACGATTTCAATATTCAATGCCCCCTGGTGACCATATACAAAAACCAATGACCTTGAAACTCACCACAATCTTAGAATATGTCAGCAGCTTTGATTTTGTAATTGATTGTAATAACAAAATATGCTTCGTTACCAATTTAATAAGAAAATACTAAGTTATTCTACTATTCAACACCCCCTGGTGACCATATGCAAAACCCAATGACCTTGAAACTCAGCACAATCATAGAGCATGTCATGAACTACAACTTTGCAATTGATTGTGATAACAAAATAGGCCTATGCGTAGGTACAAATATAATATAGAAATACTAAGTTATTGTATTAATCAACGCCCCTGGTGACCATATGAAAACCCAATGACCTTGAAACTCACCACAATCATAGAACATGTCATGAACTACAACTTTGAAATTGATCATGGTAACAAAATAGCCCTACGTACCAATCTAATAAGGAAATACTAAGTTATTCTACTATTCAAGGCCCCCTGGTGACCATATGCAAAACCCAATGACCTTGATGCTCACCACAATCATAGAACATGTCATGAACTACAACTTTGCAATTGATCATGGTAACAAAATACCCCTAGGTCCCAATATAATAAGGAAATACCAAGTTCTACTATTCAACGCCCCCTGGTGACCATATAGAATATTTTGTCCTTGAAACTCACCACAATCATAGACGATGTCATGAGCTACAACTTTGCAATTTATTGTGGTAACAAAATATGCATAGGTACAAATATAATATAGAAATACTAAGTAATTGTATAAATTCAATGCCCCCTGGTGGCCATATACAAATTATTCAATGCCCCCTGGTGGCCATATACAAAAAGCAATGACCTTGAAACTCACCAAAATCATAGAAAACGTTTTTAGCTACAACTTTCCAATACATTGTGGTAACACAATATGCTTAGGTATCAATATAATGTGGAAAAACTTTTTCCCACCTACGAATGAGCACCGATGACGCCAAAATGGCTACCAATTGCGCTATAATTGGCTGATCAAAAATATATACAAACAATCAATATAATTGATAAAAGCGTCTTCAAAATTTCCCTCGAAAACTTCGAAAATGTGTAAAAAGTGCTGATTTTGGCAAACAACAATGGCTGCCAGTCAGCCATCTTGAATCTGACAGGGCCAGTTTTTGGCCTGAAGATGTGTCTAGGGTAGATACATGTATAAACCAAATATCAAGACATTACCTTGAAGCGTCTTCAAAACTACCCAAAATAACTGGATTCTGTCTACGGACGGACGAACGCTACAAGGGACGAACGGACGGACGAAAAGTGAATGCAATAGCCCGCTGGAACTAAAGTCCCAAGTGGGCTAAAAATGTTCGTTTCGTTTTGAAAGTTTTATGTAGGTCACCTTGTCTATCATGCCACATGTATGCAATTCAGAGAAATGGCAGCCAATGGCGGAATTTGTGGAGAAATTAATCAATTTCTAAAACAAAAGTTGATCAATCGCTCAGATCATTCATGAAATTGGATTATTTCGAAAGGTACCTGTGTTAGTTTTGAATTTGGCAACTTATTGTGGACTGAAGTCAATAGAAAGTATATCTTTGAAGCGTTACTTTTTTCAACCGTGTTTTGGCCCTTGCCCTAACATTGGTATTAAGCTCATTCGATTATAAACAGTTTACCACCAACGATTAGGTAACTAACTAGTAGCTTGTGTAAACTAAATAGGCCCAGGCCTATCATAGCGATTTCATACATGACGTCCCCAAATTTGGTAGCTATTACTATATACTATATATATATATATATATATATATATATATATATATATATATATATATATATATATATATATATATATATATATATATAAATACATATATATGTTGTATAATATTGGGTAGGCCTACCAAACTCCGTCAATATAGCTATTTGGGTATAATTTGTTTTAAATATAATAAACGAAGTGGATATTTTGCCAATGCGGCATTATTTTAGTAAACGCTATTGTGCCAATGGCTATATATAACAAGATATAGGCCTAGCAGGCCTAATAAACTATAACGATTAACATCATTATATTCGCTTTAGGGTTAGGCTTTGACCTTGTTGGCGTGTTAAAAATGATAACATTTATCTTAATCTACGATAAAAACTGGTTGCCATCTTAATTATCCATGATTCAACTGTTTTACCCATGATCCAATGCGCACCCCTCGTCTAACTATACTTTACAGAAACGCTCCTATCTCCGTAATGCTTAAATCTACTCTGCAAATATCGGGACCGCTGACGTCACAGCAATCCCGAAGAGGCATCGCGAATTTTCAAAAATCAATTTTGTTGCCAGTTAAAATCTTTAACGGAGCTAAAACAGTGTCAATGTTTCCAAAAAATCATCTACAATTGAAATTATGGGCGCTCTAGTTACCTAATCGTTGGTGGTAAGCTTTTTATAATCAGATGGGCTTATAGCCTGCCAACGTTAGGGATGACAAGGGCCAAAACACGGTTGAAAAAAGTAACACTTCAAAAATATACTTTCTATTCACTTCAGTCCACAATCAATGGCTTAAATCAAAAACCAACACAGGTACCTTTCGAAGTAATCCAATTTTACGTATGTTTCGAGCGATTAATCAACACTATTTTGAGAAATTATTTAATTTCTCCACAAATTTCGCCATTGACCGCCATTTCTCTGTATTGCATACATGTGGCATGATAGACTAGCTGACCTACAAGGATTTATATAGGCCTAAAACTTTCAAAACAATTTTTATTTTTGATAGTTTTCCAACTTATATTTCAAATGTTCGTGTTTTCCACAATAAATGATGAAAAAATAAATTCTGGTTTAAGAAAATGTGAATAAGTGTTGATTTCTTAATTTTTCTAATTTCGTCGTTTAGTTTGTTTGTGTTGTGGTCCTGGCCTCAGTCCACAGGTACCAGCACCCTCCACACGTTTTCACAATGGCCGCCGTCGAATCGACGGAAATTTACTCTCACTTCACGGCCGATTTGCACATGGATTAAGATCGTCAGGTGAGGTTTTATGGCGATCAAACAAACTACGAATCTGTTGTGCGTTGATTACAACAAAAATTAGACGGATATCTTAAGAGACAATGAAATGCCAGGCAAATTACTCGTGAGTCAAATTGACTGATGAAAATTTCATTGAAAAATGACCTTCCCATTCCTGACTGTGGTGTGTGAAAATATCCGATCGTGAAACTAAACCACAGTCAGTTTACTGACTAACCTTACCCTAACCCTATCCCTTCCCGTACGAACCAGAGTAATCCGTACGGGTGCGTACGAAGAGCCTACGGAATTATTCGTACGGGTCCATACGAGTAGCCACTTTGTATAGTTAAATGATGGGCGCGCGTTGCGTCATGGGTAAATTATTATAAAACATGGTGGATTATCGAAGTAGGAACAACGTATCGCTGGTGAATTATTAAATATTTATCCATTATCAAAGCCCATATTCAAGTGCCTGTGGTTGAAAAGTATAGTAGGCCTAGCCAAGTTCAACTTACATCTTCAAACATAGATCCTACGTTTGCTGTTATGAGTAACACATTCGTAGTTGCAGGGTCCATTTTTCATTAAGTTCCACAATTATTCGCAAATAAAAATGGCCATATAGCCTTCAAAAATGCGAAAATGAATGTTTACGGATCTGGCCTACTACTAGGAGCGGGAAAACTTGAACTGTCAAAATCCTTGGCCTTTGCTATTCCCGTTCATGGCGGACAAGTCTTCACGAGAAGTTGCGGAATCGATCGTGTAAGACTTATACCGCATCAAGCAGCTGCATCAAGTAAAACAATATTCACTACACGAACCGATCAGCGAAATAATTTTCAGATTTGGATAAGGCGCTTTTACGAAATTGAAATTACAAAGATTCAGTTTCGTAAAAGCGCCTATAGTGATAGAATGGTGACTCTTTACGATATGATTTACATAGAGTTGCATTATAGAATAATTTGAATAGTTATCTGTACTATTCTACTATTATTAGATCACCAATCTCTAATTTTTTCCGTTATTGTACCGAGGTCAAAACCATAGGTAATGAGCGGAATCGAATCACGAGCAATTCAACAAATTCTGTGACAACGCAGTCTTCGTCAGTTCCGATTTCTGAGACAGAGTCTATGATACATGGGTCATTCTTCACGCGAGCTATTCATGTCCCGGACAGAGATTTATCATGAATTCAGACAAAGGACCAATTTTTCACGACCGTAGTCGTAGGATGGTCCACAGATGAATTTTCACAAGATTCACTAATGAAATCTTTAAGAGTGGAGGTACGAGAACTAAAATCACCGCACATCAGGATACTATTGTGGTGGCTGTACATTACAACATCGTTATAAATTGAATCAAACATATCTATTTGGGAACTTTTATGAATTGGAGAGTTAGCAGGCGGAATATATACCCGCTACATACACAAGATACATAGGTTTATTGTCAGTGGACAAGAGGCGCGAGAGCTTGATCCACACATCATACTCAGTACCCTTGATAAATTTTACATGATTTTTAAGGTTGTTCCTGATTAATACGGAAGTACCAGCGTGATTCCTTGATAATGAGGGGGTGCCCCTATCGACACGGAGGGAGAAAAAACCGCTAAGCGAGATCACTGTAGACAGATTAGCATGAGTTTAATGTATACATATAATATCGTAAGATTTAGCAATGTTCGCGAGCGGAATTTTGTTTGATCGAATACCGTTTTCATCATTCGTCATCAAATCATTAACGTTCCAAGAACATATCCTAATTGAATGTATAGCTGACTTTGCGGAATCCATAACCGATATTATAAGATTATGGATAAAAACCGACGGAAGGTTTACTATATTATTGGTTATGACAGTTGACACTTATTCCTTGCTTAGATCTGCCAATTGAGCGGATCATATTAGACGCTAGGATTGCACTACCCTGTTTAAAAGGATGTACCTTATCTCTGAAAAAAATCTCACAGGGAGAAGGCCATTTCTGAAGAAGTTATCATTGTTAAGATATGGAATTCTGGTCTCACAATCATTAAGTGACGATCTAACACAATTATCAAAACAGGCAATTTTACCATCCAAATCAATATCTAGATTGGGGATTAGATTAGATATCACTTCAGCCCCATAATACCGTTTAAAGTTTATAGCAATGTCTACCAAGTCTTAGGCCTAAGCCGTATTTTCGTATATGCTCTCATACGAGCGACATTTTCGCAAATCATTCACTCCGCAATGATTGATGATCAGACAGTGGTTGCCATTGTAACGTTTCGCCCAGCTTTCAAGGCTACCCAATGTGGGTGTTTTTATGAAGTCCATTTCGGCATTGAGGTATTTTGTCAGTCTTCGGAGGTCAATATGATAAGTAGTGATGGAGTCGGAGCGCAGTAGGATTGGAATGTCACTTTTCGTCGAGCTCGGTTCAAGATCAACACGCTTGTTCTGACGAACGGAGGACAACGGTATGTCATTTTTGGAGCCGCCGGTTGCGGTTGCGATTGCGATTGAACACATTTCATCCGTTGAACGGTGGTCATCACATCAGTCGACAGTTTTTTGCGAACAGGAGTGAACTGTTCTCCAACGTAATTACCGAGGCAAATAATCTCGTTCCAGTTTTTTGTTAGCGCAGATCGTTCCACTTTTTTTGTTAGCGCAGATTGAGTCCACGCGATGAAGTTCAATTTGTTGAGCGGTGTTATGCGTATGCGAATCTTGCTGTAGACTCTCTAAGAAATGTTGTACCGTTTTAGACGAGTCGGACATGCCTGCAGCTATCTTCTTTTGGTTGTTGATTTGTGATAAGATGTTGAAGTCGCTATGATTATTGTTCTTATCAATGGAAGCTAAGGATAAGGCATTATCCGATAACAACTGAGTGTTGGATGCTATCTTTGATCGCGATCATCCCTGACAATACCGTGACAATCGATTCACTATCGAGAACAGGGGTAACTAATTGCGACACAGATGCCTCTACTTCCTTTATAATGGGTGGAAGAGCAGCATCGTCATTGTACTGATTATTCCCAGAATACGGACAGGATAGTTTTTTTTTTCGTTTTTTTTTTTGTTATAAAGATGTTTATTCCGAATATTAATATACATTATAATATAAGTTCCAGTGCCACGGTACAAGTACATTATAGGCAAAATGGTTAAGTTAAACATTTACAAGTTACAAATTTGGCGTAAACCAGACATTAATTTAGAAATGTTACACGATGGTTTATATGAAATGGCTAACAGAGCAGGTACTGTACAGTGTAGGTGTCTAATGTTGGAATTGTTGGTAGTTACTAAGAATAAATTTTGAAACATTTTTTTGCATTTGAGTGACAGGATAGTTCATTGATTACTTTCCGATTCTGATCACTTCCGGCCATTGGTCTGGTATCCGGTGCGACATTTGTTTCGGAGTTACAAATGTCGTCGACATGGGACAATAACGATGGAAATTCCTTTGACGACCAGAAATCTAGGTAATTACCTTGAATCGATATATTATGTGTCGTGAGGTAAATGCGGATTGTAAATAAGGTTATCTCGTTTGTATTTTCGGCAGTAGAAAGACGTTCAACCTGGACACATATATCCTCGACAATATCCTCTGCGTTTGATGATCAGTCCAGCTACAACGAAACATGTCAGACCTTTCGAGGGCCCTGAAGTATCTAGCCATTATTGCACACTATCCACTATCACTAGATGTCTTGAAACAAACCATTTTAGCGGATGGTTTGTATAGGTTAATATCCAGTTTTTCGAACAAGGCTTTCGCAATTTTGCCTTTGGATTTGGCTAGATTTATCGGAATGCGGTAATTCGTGCACATGTCATTTATGTCAGTTATGTCATGCGGATCATAAGATTGTTTTAGGATGTCAAACAAATCGTCTACGACAGGTGCGGAATGGCAGGACCATCCAACAGGTATTTGTGGGTCATCGACTAAACGGGCCTCCTTCGGACCCTCATCCTGTTTATCGGATTCAGGTTCAGGTTGAGAACATAGATTGTCATAACTAGTGCCATAATCAAATGGGAGGTCACACGTCGATGAAAAAGACGACGAAGGTTGGATCGCCACTTCCTTGATCAGGATCTTCTTGAAATTTTGCGTTTTCTCGTCCAGACGGTCTAGCTGAAGAACATCCATTTTCTCTTGTAAGCGCAGGGTCGAATTCAGCTGAAAAACATGAAATCGAGGATAAATATGGTAAGTGATGGGCTAAGTAACAATCACATTAAACCGTGGTTAGGTAAGTGATTGACTTTTGCCTAGTTCTTTCTAGCCATTTCTCATTCTCTGCGAGCACTGACTACCAGTACTGGGTGCTGGTCATTTCCTCATTTACCGAGGCAGAACAAACATAACGAGATGGGAGCATATGCCTTCTCTCGGTCTCAAAGATTCGTCTGCCTTGGTCGACGTCCGAGGTATCTAAAGGTGCAGAGTGTTGGTCGATATTTGAGTTGTCTTCGGGTTCGGAATCTTGGGGACAAGGGTCTGCAGCCTGCGGTTCCTGGCCCTCCGGTTCCACGGCCGGTTCAGGGTCTACACCTTGCTTGACTGGTGTTTGACCCTGGACTGTCAACGGCCCCCTGGTCCACACAGTCTCCTCATCCGGTTCTGAGTCCGAGGTGTTGTCCTCAAGAACAACCACACGTGGTCTAAAAATATTTGAGGGTTCCTTTGGCGCCGTTTCTTCTTCTGTTGCCTGGGAAATGGGTTCACTCTATTGGGTGACAAGGTTCCATGACAAGGTTTCATGTCATTAAAGTGGACCACCTTTGGCACTTTCTTCTCTTCTTAAGGCAGCACCCTGTAGTTAACTTCTGAGAGGCGTTCCGTCACGACAAATGGTCCTTTCCATCGTCGATGGAATTTAGACGCCTCGCCTGACCTCAAGAAGTGACTATACAGCCAAACCCTGTCCAATAGAGAATATTGGATTTTTAGTTTTATTCTACAATAAAGATAGTAAATCAATGCAACAATCATTGGAAGAAAATCAAATTATACCTACTGAATTACATGATGAATATATGAATAAATTAATAAGTAATAAATAAGTTCATTGCATAAGTTACATTTGGTTTAAAGTTATCTAACTTTTTCAATACGGTAACTATATCATTACTCGAGAAATAATCTTTAAATGTTTTTCTATAGCACCGATAATCTAATATATTCATTTTATTGAATTTTGGATTTATAATTAATGGATTCTCTATTACATTATCTGTACCTATATCTTTAATTGAGTATCTATGGTTCAATTGTTTATCGTATATTACATATTCTCTACCTTTTTCACACCATGATTTAAATACCTGTATTGCATGGACTGAATCATTTCCACCTTTTGTTTTTAATTCATAATGTTTTGACCAATTAGTCCTTGTTATACATTCATTACAGAAGGCGCAATAATTTTGATCTTCTTTGCATTTATCTATATATATATTAGCATATGTTTTTACTAATTGTAAAATATGTTCAGCTTTTTTGATATGAAATAAATAATCATTATAATTATCAAAATCTTTTTCACAATACATACATCTAATGATATCTTTTGGTTTAACATTTAATTTTTCTTTTTTATAGTTAGAGGTAGATTCTGTTACATCTTCTTTGTTTGTTTCAATATTATCTTCTACTTTAGTATCAATATTATCTTCTTTTAGGTTCAACATTATTTTCTATTTAAGTATCAATATTGTTTTCTATTTTTGTTGCAACATTATCTTTTTTTTGTTTCAATATTATCTTCTATTTTAGATTCAATATTATCTTCTTTTTTAGTTTCAATATTATTATCTATTTTACTTATTCTATATTTGAATTGATTAAAGTATTCTCCAAAATACTTACTATATTCATCATAACGTATAACATAATATATATCTGATATCATTTCACATGGACTTTGTATTTCATATATTCCTCCTTCCATTTATTATAGAATTTTTTATTAAAATTAAAATTTTAATACATAACACTATTCAATTGAGGATTTACAATATTTAATTGCGCGTCAGATATAATATAAATGTGCATTTTGAAATTTAAACTTCCTTTTTCCTTTTTCATGAATAATTGTATTCCATCTTTTGTGTTTTGTAGTTTTTTCCCAGAAGCATGTAATAAATTATCTTCAGTTGTTCTAAAATCTAACCATAATGCGCATTTATTACTGGTATAATTATCAATTTGATTAATATTACAATTTTCATATGATTTTACTTTTTCATTCATAAAATGTTTTCTAATTTCTGGCCACTGATCTATCATTCTCATTCCTTGGCAAAGTATTTTATTTGCTATACCTTCAATAGTTATTTCTACTTTTGTTATTTCAGGATTATAATAATTATCAACATTTATTGCGCCATTAGAATATGTTGCAATGGTAAAAAATATTAATATACCTTTAAAAGATCTTCTTGGGAAGTTAATATTCTCATTGATCATTTCATCATTTGCACAATAGTTAGTGTTTTAAATTTATCAATATAATCATATAATAATGAAAATCCTTGATTATATTGAGTTTTAATTATACTTGAAATATTTTCATCAGTAACTGTATCATATTCTAAACATATATTCGATAATTTATAACCCATATCTTTAACAACGCTTGATAATACAATTCATTAACAGGAGCAAATGTTATTTCGAATATAATATCTTCTTGTATAGCATATTTATATAAGGGCGCATTATTATTTATCAATTCAAAATCTAATGGAATTTTATATTTGCTTCCATAAATCCTTTTTATCAAATTATCTATAGCATTAGTTACTACTGCATTATTAGCTTCTGATCTTAATTTCTTTTGGTTTTCTGATTGGATGCCTTGAAATATCATATTATTACTATTTTCTTTTGTTTACCATAAATCTTTATAATGCATGAATAAATTATAATCATCTAATGAAAATACTGTTTCTGGACCGATCTTTATAGTTAATTTTTTAATCAAATACTTTCCATCATTATCAAAACATAATTATCATCATGGCCAGTTACTTTTATATCGGCTGATAAATGAATACTATTTGGAACATAAAAAGTATTTTGATTTAATCTCGGGATTCTAACATATAAAGTTTCATCAGGATTAATATTTGAAGGATTATGAGTAATTATATAATGAGATCTCTCTGCTTTAATAGCATTAGATATTCTAAAACTCTTAGAAGGATTTATGTAACTCCCACTCATTTATTTAAGAGAAAAATTAATTACTTATTTTTTATCATATTCACTAATCCAAAAATAATTGCACTTACAACTGTAATTAAAAATAAGATAATATGTTTAGCGGCAAAGTGAATAATATTTTCAGTATATCTCAATATAAAACCAACAACTGATGCTATAACTCCGGGCAAAGCAGCAGCAGATTTTTTAGATAGTTCCCATAGATATTTTGCTAATTTTTATAAACCATCTTTAACTTTATCCTGTATAGAATTATTATTATTCGGTGGTTTATCCGGTTTATTAGGAGTAGGTGTAGATTTCAGTGAATTTGACATAGCTAAACCAATTGTTGTAAATACCATATTTACAGCTGTTAGAATTGAAAGAATTGTGATACCTTCTAGTTTAAATAATAATCTTATTCTATCTTTAAATGATATTTTAGAATCTGATTTTATCAATAAATCTTTAAAAATAACTTTTTTAATTTTTTAATATGATTAAGATCAAATGATTTTAATAATATATCTCTTTCTTTTTCCTGTAATTCTTTGTTATATTTTAAATCATCACTTTCTTTTTCTAAAGCTAACTTTCTGCTTTCATAATCAGCTTCCCCAATTAATTGAAGATTTTTATCTAGTTCTAATTATTTTATTTCTTCATATGCATTAGTTAATTCTTTTTCTAACATGGTTATTTCAGAAAATCTCATCTTAATATAAGCAATTTCACCAGCTGATTCTTGCATACCTTTAATTTCTCTACGTGCTTGTTCGGGAAATATTTTTAATTCTTCTTCATTTAAATCAAGTAATCCTTTTTTTAATAAAGATTGCATTCGATTTATTCCAGTTCCAGTACCAGGTGTATCTAAAGTACTATTCATCTCTTCTTCTGAATCTCTTAATCTATCAATTTGTTTTTCTAATACTAATTGTAATTGACTTGAATCATTATCAATTGGTTGAATGTCTCTTCTCGATGTTTCTGGTGTTGAAGTTCTTAATTTATCTAATCGATCTCCATACTCTTCCATTTCTGGATCAACATAAGTAGGATTTAGATTTGGATTTTTAAATGGTGATTATTTGTTAATATCAATACCAACATTTGGTTCTTCTTCATTTATTCTATCGAGTGCATTCCATATAATTCTGAGAAATTTTAAACCACCTTTTGAACGTTCAATTGTAGATTTTGCTCGCATTTCAGGATGGTACAGATCTTCTTGTCCCATTTAAGATAATTGAATTGATCCAGTTTTGTTATTTAATTCAACATTATAATACCATGAATCATTTTTTAAATTCTAAATTAAAATGAAATGAAGATCATCTTCTCTAATTTGTTCTGAAATATCTTCTGGTTCAATGTTATCTGTTACATTTTTTGGCAGTAATTCTTCAATAACTGTTTTTGTTACACTATTTTTTATGTATAATAATTCTTTTTTCAATTTAGGGTTGTCTGTTCTTTCTAATCTATTAATTAAATCTTTTCTTTCTGGTCTAGTTTTAATTATTATCTCATCGCGGGTTCCTAAATAATCTATTGATTTTTCACTTGTTTCAGTATCATCTTTAAATTCATCATAATCATATAATATAGGCCCACTAGAATCATCTTCAACTAAATTAGTATTATATGCTGCTCCATCATCATTATCAATATTAGTTTCATTAAAATCAGGTTGTGGTTCATCACTTATACCAGGGGCGTCACCAAAAGTATCTATTGGAATATCTTCTTCCATTTATATAATAAAAAATTAAAATTTAAAATGTAATATTCCTACTATTACAATTCCTATACAAGTTATAGCTAATTTAGCATTTTCATGTGATTTATTATCATTATTCGTTTTAATTATTTCAGGTTGAATATTTATATATATATCAGTTTTTATATTTTCTGATGTATGGTAATCTTTTAATTTAGAATCATTATTTAATTTAATATTCTTAGTTTTAGTTCCTGTAGAGTGTATATGCTTTTTTAATTTTTTCACCTTCCATTCATTTTGGAGCAGTAATAATCTTTTTATTTATTTCATTTAATCCAAATGAATTATTTATTGTTGCAGTTTTAATCAATTTATTATAACCAATTATATTTCCCATTTTTAAAACTAAATCATAAGAAATAATTAATAAATTAGGGCCTATACAATAATTTAATCTTAAATGAGATTTATCTAAATAATTTTGATATCTTACAATGTTTTCTGGAATCGATCTATTTTTATCATTATGAATAACTTTAAATTGTTTCTGCACGTCAAATGAAGTATTATCATTTCCAATTATTGGGGATCTTGTTTCAACTTGCGCATCTAAAATACAAATTAACTAAGTTCTAATTGATTGATTTATTCTCTGTATTCCAGCTTTAGTAAAACCTTCACTATTTTCTAAAATCAAATTAATCCATTATTATTTTGTTGTGTAGCGACTGTTGACTACAAGGACGAACGACGAACGACGAAAACCAGAGACAACCAGAGACAACAAGAGACGACCAGAGACAACAAGGCAGTCCTTACGGTTACAAGGTTTAGTGCGGTCTAACATTTTATTTAGTTTAAGATTACAGGAAAACTCGGTGGGAAAATGCATGAATCTGATAGGTCGAGAGACGTCAGTTCAGTACTTCATGGTTCATGATTATGGCAAGTACACTTCGTTGAGTTTGTATTGCAGGTAAATGCTCGTCACGACACTCGGGCCAGCAAAATAGGTTCTATAATTAAACTATCTACAACATTCAGAAAGGACAATATGATACAATAATACATTAATCTTTAAACAATTCAGCAATTTTGTCTTTTGCCTCTAACGCGGCTTTGCGTGTAGATGGAATTCGATCAGGACATACTTCTTTTAACAACAGTGGAACGTTTCAATACATCGGTTTCAATTTCTAATGGAAATAATCTTGAAATCGGTGTATTTGTGACACCGTTCGCTGTTTTAACTGTTGCCGATCTTACGAGACCATCGGTACCCATATGAAGGTTTTCAATGATACCTAGTTTCCACTTAAGTCTTGGTACATTATCATCATGTATAATAACCACCGCACCCGGTTTGGCGATTTCTCTGTTATCCCCGGTTACCTTATGGAATTCTCGGAGATTGACCAAATACACTTTTTGCCAACGTACCCAAAAACAGTCAATGAGCTTATTAAGGTACGGGTAACGTTTTGTTAAAATATCGACACCAGGAGAAAACGTCGTATCACCTTCGAGATTATCAATAGGACACAGTTTAGAGAGCGCGGTGATGCGCCTAATCAACATCAAATGAGATGGAGTTAGAGTCTCGTTCTCTTCCGTCTCAGAAGAAACATAAAGCAACGGACGGTCGTTCAGACACGCTTCAATTTCACACGATATAGTATATAATTCAGTACCCGATACCAACGACCTACGTACGTACCTGAGACTTTCTTCAAACATGATTTCATTAGACCTATCATACGCTCCCAGAAGCCCCCGTGCCAAGGGGCTCGTTTCGTAATAAATTTCCAGTCGATATTACGCTGTGAAAGGTGATTGTGGATGTTTGTATCTTCGAAGATTCGCTTCAACTCTGCGTTGGCACCAATGAATCTAGAAGCGTTATCTCAAACGAGCATCCGTGGCACGGAGCGTCGGGCAACAAACCTCCTGAAAGCATAAATAAAGTCTTCAGTAGTATTACTATTTACAATTTCTATATGTACACCGCGCGACACAGCACACGTAAACAAACATATGTAACGTTTCATATCACCTCTTACAATTAGAAGACCACAATAGTCTACCCCAACGTAACTAAAAGCAGGCAACTCGTCAACTCTACACGATGGCAACGCTGGTGGATTAGGTTTTGTGAACGGTTTTGCTTGCGACAAGTTACGCAACGTCGTACTTGTGATTTTACCAACTGTCGAATTTGCGGGACACAAAACTTCTCTCTAATTTTTGCTACCGTTGTAGAAATACCAAAGGGTCACACATCAAAATGAGAGTTACGAGCTATCAACTCAGCCAATCGAGAGTTCTTTGGAATCATAATCGGAAATTTAGTCTCGTCGGACAGAGACGTATTTTGTAATCGACCTTTACACCGGACGATGCCATCTCTGTCGAGAAACAACTGAAGTTGATTAATCAATGTACATCGTTTTCCCGATTACCTGACAAGAAATCTAAGATGTTAGGATAACGACTATTTTGAAAATGTTTCACCCATAGAAGTTCAGCATCCGCAATTCGGAAGCACTGAGTGGACCCTTGTTACGCTCAGAATCTGAACATTTCACGTTTCTTACAAACCGACGCACTAACGCTGTAATTCTCAGTAATCTATACAAATGTGAAAATGTGAAAATGTTAATCACTTCAGCAATGGATAACATATTGTTTTCAAGTAAATTATCACAATTATTAATCTCAACATTACTGACTACCACAGTAGATTTGTCAACGAGAAGTTCAACAGGTCTACGAGACGCATTTAATAACCAATCAGGTCCGTGTAACCACAAGTCACATTTCAAAACTTCTGACGTATTGCCTCTCGTTAGCAATAATGCTAATTTTCGACAGGTAATGTATTTCTTATTTCTTCGACTCGAAACAACTCGCCAACCAAGCACTATTTGACTGTCGCACCAGGCAAATACTTTCATTGGGCGATCAATAACCATAGAAATCGAGTTCAATACATGATTTACCAATCGTGCGCCGATCAATGCGCCCTAGCTCGAGTTTAGGAACAGTGATTTCTTTGACAGGTGCTACCCTAGCTTTGGCTATTACTAAAGAGGATTCATCTTTACAAACTAGGTAAACCACTGCGCCGTAGGCTAAAGTACTACTATCAAAGAAGACGTGTAACTCTATCGGGTACTCTGTGATACATGAATTCATAATTCGAGAAAACCGAGTATCCAAACTTTCATGTATGTCATTTATGATACAATACCACATCTTACATATTTCGTGTGACAATGGATCATCCCAGTCATAATTTTGTTTCCAGATCGACTGCAAAAGAATCCTAGATCGAATGGTAACTGGTAAAAGTAAACCCAGTGGATCGTGGATAGAAGCAGCCTTTTGAAGGATGATACGTTTTGTCAATTCGGAATCACTGGACATGTCTTTGGTAACAAAAGACATCGAATCACTCTCAATATGCCAATACAGACCGAAAACTTTACCTACGGAACATTTCTCCAAAGTTTCCTGTTTAGCAGCAGACTTCTGGAGCTCTGGGGAATTAGATGACCAACATCGCAAGTTAAAATTATCTTCGGAGAAGCAATTGCGTGAATCATGGAGAAATTTGACGGCCTCAAATTCGGAATGAACGCTAGTGACAACATTGTCTACATAAATGTCTCTCAGAAGCTGCTGTGACAGAGGGAAATCTATATTTCGTAGATGGAAAATAATTGAACTATTCAACAAGAATGGAGAGCATGTAGCTCCAAACAAAACTCGTTTGAATCTCGATACGATCAACTCACTATCGGGATCATTGGGGTTACTCAGCCAAAAGAATCTAGTGGCATCGCGACACGAAGGTCTAATAGATAATTGCAGGAATGCCTTTTCAATGTCTGCAGTAATACCAAACTTAAAAAGCCTAAAACGTATCATTATTGAGCAAAGATCATTCAATAACGGTGGACCACTCTCCAGACAATCGTTTAGAGAAACTGATGACTTTGATTCTCGCGAACTGCAATCAAAAACTATTCGCATAGGCGTGGTTGATGATTGTCTGAAAACTGGGTGGCGTGGTATATAGTGCTCATGGCTATCGACAATAGAAGGATCAGTTACGATTTCAATAAAATCTTGTGCTAATTGATCTTGAATGATTTGATTATAACTGTCTAAGTACTTATCAAGTCTTTTTCTATCTCGAAAATTTATGTCTTAGAGTGAAAACGGTAGACATACCTTGAGCTGCGTGTTTTTCTTTCAGATGGTCGTCACATTTCTTTTTCCATTTCGTGAATTGACCTCGTTGCACCTTCCGTAGCTCCTCTAAGTTTCAAAATCTGTCATGTCGTGAACTTCTGGTTACTTCGTTCTTCAAATTTTCTTCAAATGGGTCCGGCTCGAGGGACCAAATTGTAGCGACTGTTGACAACAAGGACGAACGACGAACGACGAAAACCAGAGACGACCAGAGACAACAAGGCAGTCCTTACAGTAACAAGGTTTAGTGCGGTCTAACATTTTATTTAGTTTAAGATTACAGGAAAACTCGGTGGGAAAATGCATGACTGTGAGTAATAGGGGTAATAGGCTTTCAGATCAAAGGTCGAAAGGTCGAGCTCATTAAAAAACAAAATATTAAAAGTAATTAAAAAACTATAATATATTTTCATAACCGTGTGTATTTTATATTAAAACTAAATATTTATTCTAAGATATCAATAATATAAAAAGCATATTGTATTAAATCAATTGGTCGCTCCACTTCGCTACCGCTCCGCTCCGCGACCAATTGATTTAATTACAATACACAAATTCATATAATCAAATATATTCAAATGATAATAATTATTCTATTGTTCAACTGAAATACACACGGTTATGAAAATATATTATAGTTTTTTAATTACTTTTAATATATGTTATTAATGAACTCGACCATTCAACCTTTAACCCGAAAGCCTATTACCCCTATTACTCTTAAAATATTCATATATATATGAATAACATTTAAATCATTGAACTTCTAAAATCAATTTTAATAAAAAATATAGTATTAAAATGGAAGCAAATAAATACTACTGCCCAACATGTAATATCGATATAGATAAATCCCAAAAAGCAAGACACAATAAAACTATAACACATTTGTTTTTAGTCCAGTTGGTTAAAGCAAAAACATTTATCGAATTAAGGAACTCAACACATAGTGAAAAATACGTTGAATCGTTATAAACACCCGATAATACTCAGCTATATAGTTGGTTGTATTAACTCTAGTAAACATATGTTACCAGCTTATATTTCAATTGTAAAGAGTTAATTAATTTCATTAATCTAAATGCTTTTATTATTGTTTTTTTTCAACTTCAACACGTTGTGTATACAGCGAACGTAGCGAATCACAAATCTCATAATTTACAAGTCTCAACACGCTTGTTCTAGATGTTTATACTAGAACATGATTCTATTTGAGCCTATATACATTCAATGTACAGAGCCATAGAATAAATCTATAAATTCACAGCTGTTACAGTTGTTACTATAACGACGAGACATTATTACACGTCATAATCAGAAACGTGTAGAATATTCTAGAACCGGAACTAGATGGCGTGGCATAATCAACGACGTGTCATTCTAGAAATCACCCCGGAAATGGATATACGCTGTAATATTGTGCTCAGGATATTCTATCTTTCGAAACGAAATAAGGAGTTTATAGTTTACAATTATAAATCTAAATGTAAGTACTGTTTGTTGTAGTTATTAAGGCTATTAAATACGAAACCTTTAAATATATTTAAGTGTATTTAGTATATCTTTTAGATAGTTAGAGTTACCGCTAATATCTTTTAGATAGTTAGAGTTGCCGCTAATATCTATTAGATTAATAAAACGCCATACGCATCAAGAAGTGATAGAGAAACTCAAGATACTCTTTCTGACTGAGGAATCAACAGCAATGGATATCAAACCAATAGAAATTAGCACAAGAAACACAAGAATCACCAAAAGATCGTCGAAGAAACTATATAAGAATTTCAAAAACATTAAGACTCCAATGATTAAGTTTAACATTTGTTGATGTAGTTAAATATTTACCAGCAATTGAAAAAATGTTTGTAATTATAAATTGTATTTATAGAAATCAAATGATGTATTGGAAGAAACGGCCGAACAACTTGTATAATGTATTGTGTAAATCTGATTGATGAATTTTTATGTTCGGTCGTTTCTATTCAGAATGAATATATAATTATGATTAGCGCATGCGCATTAAGCAAAAGCGCTCCTATAAGAGCGGTTTTGCCTAATGCGAACACGTTTAGATATTTTATGTCGGTCGTTTCTATTTACATAATTATATATTCATTATGTAAATATAATTATGATTAACGCATGCGCATTGATCAAAAACGCTCCTATAAGAGCGGTTTTGCCTAGTGTACATACGTTTGAATTTTCTATGTTCAGTTGTTTCTATTTCACAGAATGAATATATAATTATGATTAACGCATGCGCATTGATCAAAAACGCTCCTATAAGAGCGGTTTGCTTAGTGCGAACACGTTTTGATATTTTATGTCGGTCGTTTCTATTTTACAGAATTTACAGAATGAATATATGATTATGATTAGCGCATGCGCATTAAGCAAAAGCGCTCCTATAAGAGCGGTTTTGCCCAGTGGTATTATTTAGATATCAAGGAATCGAAACAACTTATCAAAAGCAGCGAGGAATGAAAAAGGATGACGTTGGTCGAAGAAATGGAAGAGGATTCTAAAATTATTAACCAATTTAGTAAAAAAATACATATAATAAATGGAACCAGAACAACCACAAACTATCAATATTACAAATAACACTGGCGTTATAAACATATATTACAAGAAGTGTTCTAAATGTGAATTAAATAAATCATTAACAGAATTTAGTAAGCGTAAGATTAGCAAAGATGGTTTTCAATATTGTTGTAAAACTTGTACTAAACTATATACCAAACAATACCGAGAAGATAATATAAAACATTATAATTATTATATGACAAAATATATGAGAGAAAGATATCAAACAGATCTTAATTTTAGATTGAAACAATGCTTAAGGTCTAGATTAACACAATTATTCAACAAAGAAACACATTCAGAAACATTAACTAATTTGTTGGGTTGTTCAGATGAATTTCTCAAATCATGGATTATATTTCAATTCGATGATAAAATGAATATAGATAATTATGGGGATTATTACCACATTGATCACGTGTTACCAATATCTAAATTTAACATGAATGATGAATACAATAAAAAACTTATTTGGGGTTGGAAAAATTTAAGACCTTTAGAAAAGAAAGAAAATCAAACCAAATCTAATAAACTAGATTTACAATTATATTTGGAACAGTTGAATAAAGCAAGGAAATTTATTGATTGGTGGAATAGTAACCCACAGAATGAACAATATGTTGAGGAATTTGATATCAAGGATCCGAAATGACTTATCTGGACAGTTATAGTTACTGCTCCTAATAGATAAACAAAAGTAGTGAGATATCAAATAGAATTCAAATAAAATATATTAAAAAAACAATCACTTCAACTGCTAGTGAATTCTGTTATATTTTTAATATTTTCTTTTCAAAAAGAGAATACTTTATATTTTGAATAGATTCAAATAGAAATTCTTTAAATTCAAATAGCTAGTATCAGTAGTCAATACTAGAATTCTTTAACTTTAATTATCTAGTATCATTTGAAGAATACTTATAATATTTTTTTTGCTTTTTTTCTCTAATATAAATGTCAAAGAAATCTAATAAGAATAGTATTGATATTGAAAAGACATTAGATGATTTGGGTATAAGTGATAATAATGATAATGTGGCAACTAAATGTGATAATAAAATTGATAGTAATATTGATTACGAGTACTATTTATATTGTAAACATCATCTAGAATTATTAATTGCTGGCGGGAAATCTAAGGACTTCTTGGGAAAAATAATAACTTTTCAAGAACTAGACTCTATGAAACCAGATAAAGTAATAAAATATTTTAAGATTTATGAAGAGTCAAGATTAGCTAGAATAAATAATTCTATTTCGGATGGTATTGTCAAATGTTATTCTAAGTTATGTAACCAGTTAATACCAATTGATGATGAAAATAAATTATATAATGATTTGAAAAATGACTATTTAGTTATGACTGAATTACAAAAATGGGTTGGTTATGCTTCATTCCAATTAGGATCGGTTATGACATTGATTTCTACTGGAGTTATAACATTTTCGAACATCAAACCTATGGAATATAAATCAGGTAAGAACGAAACAGATGTACTACAACAAAACGCCGAAACAGAAAATGAATCAGAACAAAAATTAACTAAAATAAATGAGTGATGGAGTTAAGAAAAAGGCTAGATCCGAGAAACAAATTAAATGGGCAAGAGAATTAGGTAAAAGATCTTCAGAATTAAAAAAAGCTAAGAAAAAGAAATTAACTGATATAAATGAATCACCTGATATTGATTCAAATAATAATCCATCTAATTCTTCTAATGTTGGAAGTAATTATGAATTATATATTACAATTGGATTAGTAACAGTTATTATATTATCCGGTGTAATATATAAATCAAAATTCAAATCTGACGATAAAGATGATCGGAAACTTAGTTATCCATGTACAGACAATAAACCTATCATACCAGAAAATAAATCAAATGAAAATAAATCTAAAATATTATTAATGGATTAAAATATGATGAAAAAAGAACAATATTTAAGAGAGTTATATTATAACCCAGAAAGTGAAGTATCATATTCTAACGTTTCAGAATTATGGAATAAAATTAAATCTGATAATAGCAATATAAAATATAGTGAATTAAAATCATGGTTACAAAATCAACCCACATATCAAATTCATAAAAAGATGGATAAAAAATATTTAACAAGAAAAGTAATGGTTTCATATATTGACCAACAATGGCAAGCTGATTTAATTGACATGAAGAACTTAGAAGAATATAACAAAGGATATTTTTGGATACTAAATGTTATAGATATATTCAGTAGATACGCATGGAGTATCCCGATTAAAAATAAAACTGGAATAGAAGTAACAAATGCTTTTAAATCTATATTTAAAGAAGCTATTCCAGATAAGATACAATTTGATGAAGGTAAGGAATTTTATAACAAACATTTTAAAAAACTATTATCTGATAACGATGTAGAATATTTTTCAACACATTCAGATAGAAAAGCATCTGTTATAGAAAGATTTAATAAAACATTGAAAACTAGAATGTGGAAATATTTCACCGCTAATGAAACATATAAATATATCGATGTGTTAGATGATTTAATGAAAGGTTATAATAATTCTAAACATAGTTCTATAAATATGAAACCTATACAAGCTAGAAAAGAAGAAAATTCAGAAATAGTTTGGAATAATTTATATGGCACATTTGTTACATATGATTTTGGAGAACCTAAATTTATATAGGACAACATGTTAGAATTTCTAAATATCGAAAAACATTTTATAAAGGTTATACCCCTAATTTTACAGAAGAAATATTTAAAATTAAAAAGATAATATTAACTAAACCTTTTGTTTATAAATTGTTTGATTTAAAAGATGAAGAAATATTAGGTTATTTTTATGAACAAGAATTATCATTAGTACCAAATCCAGATGAAATAGAATACAAAATAGAAAAAGTATTGAAAACAAAAACTCTTAAAGGAAAAAAGTATTCTTTGGTGAAATATAAAGGATACGATGATAAATTTAATGAATGGATTTTATCTAGTAAAATTAAAAGAATAAATGAATAAAGATTTATTTATATTTGAACCACATAATATGTTAGTTACTGGAGTTACAAATTGTGGTAAAACACATTTCATATTAGACTTGTTAGAAACTATTTATAAGAATCATTTTGATAATATAATATTATTCTGTCCTACATATGAAATGAATAAAACATATAATAGAGATATAGTTAAGATAAAAAAGTTTATTATATTAAACCCTAAAACAGTAAAAGAAAATTTAGATAATTGTATAAAAATTACATTAGATATTTATAAAGGATCTAATACATTATTTATTATCGATGATTGCGCAAATTTACATGATTCTAAAATTAGAGAAAGCGAGTTATGTTATTTAGCTTTCTCTGGTAGACATTTTGGGATAACAACATGGGTTTTAAATCAGAAATATAATTCAATTGTGAAAGATTTTAGAGAGAATATAAGATTTCTAGTTTTATTCTACAACAAAGATAGAAAATCTATGCAACAATCATTGGAAGAAAATCAAATTATACCTACTGAATTACATGATGAATATATGAATAAATTAAAGAATAATAAAGGTTCAAAATAATTAATGAGATTACAATTTCCATATGAATATAAGTTTATAAAATAACTATTTGTATACCTATGTATTAGATATCAGATATGTATTATATACCTCCCCTAATGTCTTTATTATCTTTAGTACTTTAGTACTTTTAGTACATAAAGAATAAATCTTTATTTTATTAGTAGTGAATAAAATAAAATAGAACTACTAAACTACTAAAGATAATAAAGACATAACAAAGACATATAGATTTATTATTACTGAATCAAATATATATAATAAATATGTGAGATAAATAAATCTATGATATTTATTACATCTATATGTGTTTGTTATGTCTTTATTATCTTTAGTAGGTTTAGTACTTTTAGTACATAAAGAATAAATCTTTATTTAATTAGTACTTAGAAAAATAAATATATAAATAATTTTTATAAATGATAAATCTATGATATATATAATAAATATATGTGATAAATAGATTTAATTATTGAAACTGTAATATATAAAATCCATCAGATGAATAAATATAATTATTGAAACAGTGTTATATATATATTTATATCTTTATTATCTTTAGTAGTTTAGTAGTTTTAAAAATAATTTTATTCACTACTAATAAAATAAAGATTTATTCTTTATGTACTAAAAGTACTAAACTACTAAAGACAATAAAGACACAAAGGGTATTATATTCATATTTTAAATTACTTTTCTGATTCTAATTCTGAAAACAATTTGCTCCATGCATCTCTTAATTCTTGTGATCTTCTTTCACCTAATAGTTTAAAATGATAACCATTACCATTCAAACCCTTAACAAAGAATTCATAAGTTAAATAAATATATTGGTTTAATTTGTCTTCACTTATATTTTTATATTCATTTTTTGCATCATTTCTTATTTTATTTATAACATCCTGTGAAAAATCTTCATAACGATAGTATTGAATTATTTCATCAAAGTTATCACTTATATTATCATTAGAAGCAACTTTTTTCAATTCTGTTAAAAAATCTATATTTTTAAATTTTATGAAATAATGTATACCCCAATAATTATTTAGATCAATTTTTATATATAACCGACGAGTTTTTAGATCTGATAATACTTGTTTTGGATTATTTCTTACATAATCGATAAAAATTGATCTATATAATTTCCTATGATCATTATTTTTGATATCAAAAAATGCATTTGGTACTCTATAAAGGTTATTTAAATCAGCAGCTTTTATTGTGTGTTCAAAAGAATTATCATGTTTAATTCTATCTTTAGGTAATACAACAACATTACACTTTTCACATATATTTCTTTCTATATTATCCAAATGTATCTGTGTTAATTTATGCTTTGAAAAATTACTACGACTTATATATTTATCACATTCTTCACAATATTTATCTTCTTTAACATTATCATTATCAATTTCACTATCATTATCCAATTCATTTAAAATCTTATTCTTATTTTTCTTATGCTTGAGTGAATTAAGATGAGTTGCCCAATTCTTATAACTTTTATACTGTTTACATACGTCACAATATTTTTCATTTGTCTTTTTTGATTCAATATCATATGTAGAGGGTATATTATAAGATATAGATCCTGTTACATCTTCTATTTTATATTCAATATCATTCTTATCTTCTATTTTATATTCAATATCATTCTTATCTTCTATTTTATATTCAATATCATTCTTATCTTCTATTTTAGTTTCAATATTATCTTCTATTTTATATTCAATATCATTCTTATCTTCTATTTTAGGTTCAATATTATCTTCTATTTTTGTTTCAATATTATCTTCTATTTTTGTTTCAATATCTTTCTTATCTTCTATTTTTGTTTCAATATTATTATTACGTTCAATTAAATATTCTTTGTATTGATTTAATTCATTTAATAAAAATGTTCCAATATATTCATTTATTCTTTTATAAGGTATTACATAATACAAATCATCATTGATTTCTTTATCAGCTTTGATTCTTTCATATACTTTACCTCCTTCCATTTAATATAAGATTTTTTATTAAAGTTAAAATTTTAATACATAACACTATCTAATTGTGAATTAACAATATTTAATTGCGCGTCAGATATAATATAAATGTGCATTTTAAAATTTTTGATTCCCTTTTTCTTTTTCATAAATAATTGTATTCCATCTTTTGTATTTTGTAATTTTTTTCCAGAACCATGTAATGAATTATCTTCAATTGTTCTAAAATCTAACCATAATGCATATTTATTACCGGTATAATAATCAATTTGATTAATGTTACAATTTTCAAATGATTTTATTTTTTCATTCATAAAATGTTTTTTAATTTCTACCCATTGATCTATCATTCTCATTCCTTGACAAAATATTTTATTCGCTATACCTTCGATAGTTATTTCTACTTTTGTTATTTCAGGATTATAATAATTGTCAACATTTATTGCGCCATTAGTATACGTTCCAATAGTAAAAAATATTAATATACCTTTAATAGATCTTCTAGGAAAGTTAATATTCTCATTAATTATTTCATCATTTGCATTAATAGTTACAGTTTTAAATTTATCAATATAATCATATAATAATGAAAACCCTTGATTATATTTAGTTTGAATTATACTTGAAATATTTTCATCAGTTACTGTATCATATTCTAAACATATATTCGATAATTTATAACTCATATCTTTATTAACACTAGATATTACAATTTCATTTACAGGAGCAAATGTTATCTCAAATATAACATCTTCTTGAATTGCGTATTTATATAAAGGTGCATTATTATTTATCAATTCAAAGTCTAATGGAATTTTATATTTGCTTCCATATATACTTTTTATCAATTTATCTACATCATTTGTTAATATTGCGCTATTAGCTTCTGATCTTAATTTATTTTGGTTTTCTGATTGGATTCCTTGAAATATCATATTATTTCTATTTTCTTTAGTTAACCATAAATCTTTATAGTGCATAAATAAATTATAATCATCTAATGAAAAAACTGTTTCCGGACCAATCTTTATTGTTAACTTTTTAATCAAATATCTTCCAACATTATCAACGACATAATTATTATTATTACCAGATACTTTTATATCAGCCGATAAATAAATACTATTTGGAACATAAAAAGTATTTTGTGTTAATCGAGGGATTCTAACGTATAAAGTTTCATCGGGATTAATATTTGAAGGGTTATGAGTAATTATATGATGTGATCTTTCTGCTTTAATAGCATTAGATATTCTATGATTCTTCGAAGGACTTATATAACTCCCACTCATTTATTTAACAAATAAAATTAATTATTTATTTTTTATCATGTTTACTAACCCAAAAATAATAGCACTTACAACTGTAATTAAAAATAAAATAATATGTTCAGCAGCAAAGTTAAGAATATTACCTGCAGATTTCAATATAAAACCAACAATTGAAGCAATAACTCCTGGCAATGCTGCAGCAGATTTTTTAGATAGTTCCCATAAATATTTTGCTAATTTCTTTAAACCATCTTTAACTTTATCTTGTATAGAATTATTACCTGGAGGTTTATCTGGTTTATTGGGAGTAGGAGTAGATTTCAAAGCATTTGATATTGCTAAACCAATTGTTGTAAATAACATAGTTACAGCTGTTAGAATTGAGAGAATTGTTATTCCTTCTAACTTAAATAATAACTTTATTCTGTCTTTTAATGATATTTCAGAATTTGGTTTAATCAACAAATCTTTAAAAATAACTTTTAATCTATTAATATTATAATCATATGATTTTAATAATAATTTAATTTCTTCTTTTTGTAATTCTATGTTATATTCTAAATCATCTTTTTCTTTTTCTAAATATACATTTCTTTTTTTAAATTCAATTTCTTCAATAACTTTATTATCTCTATCTAATTTTAATTGTTCTATTTCTTTATTTTTATCAGTTCTATCTTTTTCTAAAAATCTAATTTTAATATCTCTTTTACTTTTTTCATGCGCAATTTTATCAGCTGATTCTTGCATACCTTTAATTTCTCTACGTGCTTGTTCAGGAAATGCTTCTAATTCATCATCAGTTAAATCAAATAATCCTTTTTCTAGTAAAGATTGTATTCGATTTATTCCAGCACTATTCATCAGTTCTTCTGAATCTCTTAATCTATCAATTTGTTTTTCTAATTGTAATTTACTTGAATCATTATCAATTTGTTGAGTGTCTCTTCTAGATGTTTCGGGTGTTGAAGATCTTAATCTATCTAATCGATTTCTATTCTCTTCCATTTCTGGATCAAAATCAGTAGGATTTGGATTTGGATTTTTAAATGGATTTTTAAATGGTGAATATTTGTTTATATCAATTTTAGGAATTGGTTCTTTTTCATTTATTCTATCGATTGCATTCCATATAATTCTGAGAAATTCTGTGCCACCTTTTGAATGTTCAATTGTAGATAATGCTCGCATTTCAGGTTCATAAATATTTTCTTGACCCATTTTAGATAATTGAATTGATACAATTTTGTTATTTAAATCAAGATTATAATACCATGCATCATTTTTAAATTCTAAATTATTCATGAAATATGGGTCATCTTTAAAAATTTGTTCTACAACACCTTTTGGATCAATTTCATGTATTACAGCTATTGGTAGTAATTCGTTAACAATTGTATCTGTTACTCTAGATTTCATTTTATATAATTCCAAACGTTCATTAGGATATTTTTCTTCTTGTTTTACTAATAGTTCCATGAATTCTTTTCTTTCTGTTCTAGTTGAAATTTTACCACTTTCAAGAGCTTCTAAATATTTATTTAATTTTTCACGTACTTCGGTATTAATTCCATCATCATCATCATAATCATCTTCACCTAAATTAGTATTATATGCTGATTCATCATCATTATCGATATTAGCACCTGCATCATTATAATCATCATCAATATATCCTTCATTATCATTTCCCATGTCATCCAATGGAATATCTTCTACATCCATTTACATAATAAAAAAATTAAAATTTAAAATATAATATTCCTCCGATTACAATTCCTATACAAGTTATAGCTATTTTAGTATTTTCATGGGATTTATTATCATCATTTAGTTTAATTATATCATGTTGAATTTTATCAGTTTTTATATCTTCTGATGTATTGTAATCTTTTATTTTAGAATCATTATCCAATTTAATATTCTTAGTTTTAGTTTCTGTTGATTGAATGTGTTTTTTATTTTTTTCACCTTCAATTAATTTTGGAGCAGTAATAATCTTTTTATTTATATCATTTAATCCAAATGAATTATTTATTGTTGCAGTTTTAATTAGATTATTATAACCAATTATGTTTCCCATCTTTAATACTAAATCATTAGAAATAATTAATAGATTAGGTCCTATACAATAATTTAATCTAATATGTGATTTATCTAAATAATTTTGATATCTTATAATGTTTTCTGGAATCGATCTATTTTTATCATCATGTATGGAATCTTCAAATAAAACTTTAAACTGTTTCTGCGCATCGAATGAAGTGTTATCATTTCCAATTATTGGGGATCTTGTTTCAACTTGAGCGCCTAAAATACATATCAAATAAATTCTAATAGATTGATTTATTCTTTGTATACCTGATTTTGTAAAACCTTCACCATTTTCTAAAATGAAATTAACCCAACCATTATTATTATCAATTTTATAATTATGATAAGCTCCAATTCTATGCATATAATCAATTCTTTTTATTTCATACTGTTCACCAACACCTTGCAATTTACCATGCGCTCTGAAATCGGAATTAATATTTATATTAAATTCATTACATATTTTATAAAACTTGGATATATTAATATTATCATCCAATTCTTTAAAATATTTAGACCCGGGTAAAGGACATTCTAATTCATTTAATATTATTCTGATTTGAAAATATGTGTGAAATCTAAATATTGTGTGAATTAATTTTAAATCAGAATACTTCAAATTTTTATCTAAGTTATTTAAATGATCATTCCAACTAATTCCACATCCTGTTGTTGCACAATGAACAGCAAAATTTAATTGATTCTGCCAATATTTCATATTAGATTTTACTTTATATATATGATATTCATCTCGAGTAAAAGTAACTTCATATGTATTAAATATATTTTCCATTTTAGAAATAAAAAACTGTGATTCAGTAACATAAATTTCTAAATTAGTTAATGAATTTAAAACTACATTTTTATATGTAATATTTTTCTTAAAATCTGGAATATTATATTTAATTGATTTATTATATTGGAAAGCTTTTGGAAACCCCATTTATATAATTAAAAAATTAATAATTTATTAATTCTTTTAATAATTTATCTTGTTCTTCAACTGTTATATGACCATTTAAACTTATTGTATAATCTAGTGTGTTCTTTAATTTATTAATTTCTTTTATATTAGTTTTAATTTTTTCTTTATTACTTTTTATATTTAATTTTGAACTTATACCAGTTAAAACACTTGAACTTAATCCTAACACACCAATTGATATAGCTAAAGGTGTTAATGGACTAAATATTGCTAAAAATGTTATTACAGAACTAATTGTAACCGAACCACTTATAATCAAATAATATATAATTTTACTTTTTAAATATTTTTCCTTTTTTATCTTTAAGTCACTTTCAAATTCTAATATTTGTTTTTCTAAATATGTTTTTAATTTAGTTTTATTTATATCATGAGGAATAATATCAATACTATCAACTTTATCTTCCATTTATTTAGAATAAAAATTACTAATTAGTAAATTTATAAGCAACAAATATAACAATAACAGTTCCACCTAAAATCCATATTATTTCATATTTCTGTTGTTCTTTACTTGGGGTATAATAATCTGATAATTTAGGTTTGTATAGATGTAATTTTTCTTTATTTGTTACTGCGTTATATAAACTCATTGCATCATCAACTGATTGAAAATCTCTATGTGAAATCTTCTGATCATATAATTCTTTATTGATGTAATCCATATAGTTTTGTCTCTTTTCTCTATATTCTTCTGCAGCTTTATTATATTTCTCTAACGCTAAGTTATGTCTTCTTTGTTCTCCTAATGAACTATTTTTATCAATATGTTTAAATAAATAACCACCACCAGTAAATGCCAAGGCGTTAACAATTGCCGATCCTATAATAGTTATAATTGCAGAAGCCATTTATTTAGCAAAAAATTATGCATTTATATGGGAGGAATATATTTTTGTTTTTCCAAATAATCAATAGTTAAATTAGATAAAGTAACTGCTAATGTTAACTTTAAAATATCATTTATATCAAATCTATCAACATTAACACTTCCCATTTTGAATACTTTTTTTAATACCATTGAATAACCAACAGTTCCAACTGATAGTAATGCACCATTATATAATCCAGTTATTATCCACTTATTATCACTCATTTATTTATCAAAAAAATTACTATCATCAAAATATTTAGTTAACTTAGTGATGATTAATTCAACATTTATTTCATTACTAGTTTTATGATTATCATATATTTTGGTTAATATGTTTTTAATATCATCAATAATTCCATCTTCATTTAATTCATAATATTCTAAAGGTGATTTAATTAAATCAATTACTTTTTCTATATTATAATTTTCTTTATTAATCATTGATGCATTGTTAAATGATTTACTTTTTATATCAGTAATTACATCATTTAGTTTAATTCTCATTTCTTTACCATGTTTAAAATCAAACCCAAAACATATACTCGGTCCAACAGTTATATTCATTTATATATCAAAAAAATTACTCTTTACATCTTATAACTAATTCATAAATTACAGGGAAATTATTTAAATCAATTAAGTATCCATTATGATTTCTAATTTCTAATCTAAAATTATTAAAACGAGGAATGCATGGTTTGAAATCACATTCTGTTAAATTATAATTTATTTGCGTTCCAAATTCTTTAACATTCTTCAATGGTAAAATGTTTAGTAAACCAGAATTACAAGTTATATCTTTAGTTGCTTCGAATGTTTTTGTAGGATCGATTAAATTGCAATAAATATAAAAATGTGTAAAAGGCATTATATTTGGTGTAGCATCAGCATTGCGTATCCTTATATCTGGGGTTATTCCTAAAATTTTAGCTAAAGGTTTTTTAACTAGAAATTGATGTTGATCTTCATTACCTAATTTTATTCTTATTTTATCAGAACTATCACTTTTAATCAGTCTTAATCCAAATCCAGCAGATGCACCCATTTTCAACCGAGCTCTTCTATTAATTTCTTGAGCTAATGTTTCTAAATTATATAATCCTGGTTTAAGATAAAGATGAAACCATTTACTTTTATTTCTATCATGAATTAAAAAGACTCTATGTTCAATAGACTTATCCGATACATTGTAAATAGAATTACATAAACTTATATTAACTAATTTTAAATCTACACAATTCTTAAATTCTCTGTCTAATTGTACTAATAAATTATGTGATTTATAATTTGTAAGTTTTCTAGAATCAACAAATATTCTGTATTCTTTTAATTCCACCATTTATTTTACATATTTTCTTATTCGAAATCTATTTCATGGTGCCCTTTTTCATTCTTACCTTTATATACGAAATAGAAATCTCCAGAACATAATTCTTCTAGATCTTCACTTGATAATCTATGAAATCTATCTGGTAAATAAGTTCTGAATTTATATTTATTTCCTTTTAATCCTTCATATTCTAAATGAATTACTAATTTATCTCCATATTTATTAGTAATTGTTTCAATGTTAGTAATTAAATATTTCTTGTGAATTGTTAACTCAGTTAGTTTTTTAAATTTATAATCTACAGATTTGACGCTTGAAGTATCTTTAATTCTATCTAAGAATTCACTGTGTACTTGTTTACTCTCCATTTATTATACAAATTTTTATTGAAATTGATTAACACGCTAGAATCCTTTTCATAATCTCATTTTCTTTTGTTTCTTCTCTTTTGAATTTTATATATTCATCTAAATTGCAACCATAGGCGACTGTGTGGATTCCATCATCTAAAATATATCTTTTATCATCAAATGGGTTTAGACTTATCTTTTCAATTTCTTCAATATACATTTCATGATCTTCAGATCTCAAACATTTCATCTTATGTTTTCTAACTTCTTCATTAAATATACAATTGATGTAATCTTTGAAATGAATATTCTTTTCTACTACACTTTTGGTTATTCCTTTTAACTTTTTAGCTTCATGTTCTTTAGTTTTATATGAATACATTTTAGATCTAATACCTATGAACTCTATCATTTCTTCACCACCTAATTCATCTTTGAATTTACCGGGAACTTTTTTATTATCATTGCTAAACAATTCATGATTTTTAGGATAGTTACTGAAATCAAAATGATGATTTAATATTTTTAAATCATCTCTTATATTATCACTTTTTATCTTTAATATGTAAGAATCTGTATCAAAGTATAGAATTTCTATATGTTTTTCCCCAAAATGGGGTTGCAATACATTATAATAGAATTCATACATCAATAGCTTTGAAATTTCTAAAACCGATGCTCCAACATAAATAGGTTTATTGAACTTCATAGAAGTTCTTTTTAATTTAACTGCAGCTAAATTTTCATCAAATATTCTATTACCTATGAATTTCGGATACGATTGTAAATGCCTTATCCTTTTACCATTACTAACTAACTCAATATCATTTCTATTTCTAATATTTTCACATGTTTTTCCATAAAACGCATTATTCATCAATTTAAAAAATCCTTCTCAAAATCTGTTTTTGCTTCAGTTCTCTGTGTAGTATTAAAATCTATATATTTTTCAAACCACTTAGATTGACTAAATGAAATATATCTATGTACTTTTTTTAATATCATTCCTTGTCTCAAATAAAACTTCAACATTCTATAATGTACTACATAATTATATTTATCTTCTTGAGTTACCATTAACTTTTCAGTATGAATATGATTATCGGGTTTAAT
Source organism: Tubulanus polymorphus (assembly GCF_964204645.1). Taxonomy (NCBI): domain Eukaryota; kingdom Metazoa; phylum Nemertea; class Palaeonemertea; order Tubulaniformes; family Tubulanidae; genus Tubulanus; species Tubulanus polymorphus. The sequence goes on from NC_134026.1 coordinate 13,761,198, forward strand.
TCTTTTTTGATAATTTGATAATTCTTCATGTTTAACAGTTTTATGTTCGGGACAATATGCTAGATTTCTAGATTTGAATTTAATATTTTCAGGGTATTCTAAATCTACAACGAAGAAGTAACCAGTATCTGAATCATCTGCAATATCTAGGATTCTTTTCTTCCAATCAGTAAAACTTCAGTTATTTCAAACATCCCATAAGGTTGTGGTTCCATCATTGCCCAACCATAAAGATTATTTGCATCTATGTATAATAATTTATATCCAGGATTATCATTTACATTGAAATATCTATCACCTAATACACCTGAAACACCTCCTCTTATAGATTTTTCAAATAATAGTAATTGATCTATATTTGTTAACAAATCCATTTTTATATCTGTAAATTTTAAACCACAATCCCAAGTTAATCCTGGTGATGAATAACAATGACAAGGATCAATATTGAAATATTTTAGGTTTACATCTCTAAACCTTTCAAATATATCGGTTAATAATAATACATCTGATTTTAAATATAAATCTACTAATTGCCCATGATTTTCTATTTTGAAATGATTCCAAATATTCAATGTTCTATTATAGACTTCATCTTTAACATATTCATTTTTTAATTCATCATAAAATTGTTCTTTTAATAATTCAGTTATTTTAAAATCATTATGATTTTTATAGAAAGAATATGGAATTGCTCCTTTATATCTCATTAATTTAAAATCATCATTATTTGGGTAATATTCTTTTAATATCTTTAATTCATCATCAACTAATGATTTTGATAAGTTATCTAATGAACTATTTAAAAATCTATATGAATCTATAAATCTTAAACAACCAAATTGGAATGATATATAATTCTCAGATGTTTTAGCTAACATTCTAAATTTATAAGTTGGTATTTTATCTTTTGATCTATTTGAATTTAATATTTCTATTTCATTATTGATTTCTTCTATTTTATAACATAGCTGTTTGATAAATAAATGTGCATCATATCCTGATAGATTATGAAATATAACTGGTACAAAGTTAATTTTCTTAGCTTGTAAGTTACAATTCTCATGTGCAGCGCCTCTAAACTTTCCATTCAAATGATCATGGTCTCTTACTTTTTTATCTTTATAATTAAATATCTTTTCACAATAATAACATTTATCTGCAAACGCAAATACTTCTTTATCTTCTTCTGTCATTATAATTTCTATATTTTTATTTAACTTTTCATTAAATCTTATTTCATATTCAATTAATAAGTCACAAAAATGATTGATAACATTTTCATTTCTGTAATTATAATATTCACTTTTAATTAGTTCTGGATAATTAGATTTAATATATAACCCGAAAGCTGCAGCTGATTGATGAATCTTTTTAATAGTATTTGTTTTTGGTGGTTCTTCTGAATAATCACTTTCATTAGAATTTAATTTCTTTCTTTTATAATATATATCTTTTCTATCTTTATCTGTTAATTCTTTATTTAATGATTCAAAATCTCCATATATTACAAATGGTACTTTATTTTTGTAATCATATTTTTTGAATTCTAATATTTTATCCTTTTCATTTGGTAAAACTAATTTACAATAATCATGATTATCACATAATTGTTTATGATTTAATAATGTACTTTCATTACTAAATTTATGTAAACATTTTCTACATAGATATATTTTATGGTGATCATTTTCTGTTCTAAAAAATAAATCTATTTGTTTAATCCACATATAATGATTCTCATAATATAGTATATCTATAACATCATTTGAATCATAATCTTTTGATAGATATAAAGGTTCTAATGTATAATGTTTTATGTTGTTACCTTTTGTATTTGGTAATTTGATTAAATCAAATACATTTATCTTTATATTATTATCTCTTTCTATTTTTGGGATGTTTTTAATTCTAACAGGATACTTATCTATCTTATAATTATTTTCAAATTGTTTATAATGAGTTAATCTACAAATATTATAAGTTGCAGGATGTAAACAACTTATTATAGTCCATAGTAAACATTTATCATCAAAATTTTGTACATTTATTACAGCATTAGTTTTAAATGGTAGTTTAATATAACTCGATGCTTCAATATCTGGTTCTTTATAATATGATACATTATTTTCATCAATTGGTTTTGATTTAGTTAACTTATTATATTTTGTGTTATAAACATGTAAAGTCATAAATATTATCTCATCAAATATTAAACCAGATCCTTCAAAATATTTCTCTTCTATTTTAGTTTTTATTTCATTATAACATTTATTTAATTTATCATCTATATGTTGTTTAGATATAATATGTTGTGAATGAGAATTTATATTATATATTGGTTTATCTTCAGATTTTATAAACTTTACTTTAACTGATATACTAAGTTTAGGATATTCAACATCAGTAATTATTTTTATAATATTTTTCATATTTTCTAAATGTTTTTTATTTTCTTCTAATGTTTTTCCTTTATGAAATTTAAACTCGATAGCTGCTGGACCAATATCACTTTTAAATGCTTCGGTTATCTCTATATCTTTTTTATTATCTAATGAATTAATATAATTTCTTACATCTTCCATGTATGGTCTTTTATTGTTTAATTTATTTTTTATTCTTTTAATTGTCTTCTGTTTCTTATCGTTATCATTATCAAAATAATCTTCACCTAAAATATCATTATTCTTATTTCTAATATGACTTATAGATTTTAAATGTTCTTTATAATATCTTTTATCACTGAATGATTGATTACATGTATCACATTTATATGTTTCTTTTTCATTCTTTAATTCTTCTAATTTAGTTTCTAATATATCATCTTTATATTCTAGTTTCAATTTATTCTCTAAATGTGTTTTAGTTTTATTGTGTCTTGCTTTTTGGGATTTATCTATATCGATATTACATGTTGGGCAGTAGTACTTATTTGCTTCCATTTTAATACTAAATTTTTTATTAAAATTGATTTTAGAAGTTCAATGATTTAAATGTTATTCATATATGTGAATATTTTAAGAGTAATAGGGGTAATAGGCTTTCGGGTTAAAGGTTGAATGGTCGAGTTCATTAATAACATATATTAAAAGTAATTAAAAAACTATAATATATTTTCATAACCGTGTGTATTTCAGTTGAACAATAGAATAATTATTATCATTTGAATATATTTGATTATATGAATTTGTGTATTGTAATTAAATCAATTGGTCGCGGAGCGGAGCGGTAGCGAAGTGGAGCGACCAATTGATTTAATACAATATGCTTTTTATATTATTGATATCTTAGAATAAATATTTAGTTTTAATATAAAATACACACGGTTATGAAAATATATTATAGTTTTTTAATTACTTTTAATATTTTGTTTTTTAATGAGCTCGACCTTTCGACCTTTGATCTGAAAGCCTATTACCCCTATTACTACTGTGATAGGTCGAGAGACAGTTCAGTACTTCATGGTTCATGATTATGGCAAGTACACTTTGTTGAATTTGTATTGCAGGTAAATGCTCGTCACGACATGCAGTTGTATATTATTATAAAATTTAGGTAATTCATTCCAATTTAGTGTTTTTAAATCTGTATTTGTTGTTATTTTACCAAATTCTTTAGTATATAATATTCCTAATCCACCCATTGTACCAATTTTTGCTCTAAAATCATTATTTGAATTAATATTAAATTTCCGAATAACCATAGAAGCGATAACATTAAAAACCTCATTTTCTAATGAGTAAATACAGTTTATTAACACGAACGTTTTCGAGATCATATCCCCTCATCAGGTGAAATACAAGTGAATCAAATGATTAAACTACAGGTTTATATACAACATAAGTTACAAAATTACAAGTGCTAAATTCTAAGCTAATTACCAACCAAGTATTTAATAACAAACTAATTATTTGAATACATTTAGGATAAAGGATGAGCCGTTTTGAAATAATTGTTGATTTAAAGAGGGTCGTTGCGCTTTAATAAACAGGGCCTCCCTAATTTTACAGTCGAGATCAGATGAACCTTTGTCTAGAATTTTGAATTTGTTGTTACTGAATTCCTGATCACAAGTGTGACAAATTGCGAGATGTTGTCCAATCGCAGAAGTCTTTGATCTGTGTTCCTTAATCCTGATGGCCAAATGTCGTTTAGTTTTCCCAATATAGGAAGTGTTTATATCACATAAACAATTAAATTTATATATGACTTTAGCCTTCAGCGATTTAGGGGTAGCACATTTCAAAGAGAAAAAATTCTTAATTTTAGTCGTAGTGAATGCACATTTCAAGTTGATTTCAAAATTCCTTTTAAATAGATATTTTAATTTTCGGGCAAATAGGATTGACGGGTTACCAATATACGGTAATGAAATGAATAGATCAATTCCATCTTCAACAGGTTTCGGTTGAGGTTCTGAGTTCTGTTTTGATTTCAAAAATCTATTAATACATTGATCGATGACATGAATAGGAAACGCATTAGATTTAAACAGATTTTTCAAGAAATTGATTTCTTCTGAAAAGATGGTCCAATCACTGCAAATATTGTAGGCACGAAAAAGCATGGTATTGATGAGTCCTATTTTCCATTTATACGGACACATGGCGTTGAAGTTCAAAAGTAGGCCTGTGTTGGAAGCTTTCCTGTACACTCGAGATATAAAGTCACTACCGGTTTCTAACGGAATTTGTATTTCGGTATCGAGAAAAGGTAATAGATTAGGACCTAGTTCAAAAGTGAATTTAAGGTTAGAATGGAGGCGATTCAATTCTTCAAAAAATAGTCTATAACTGGATACATTTCGAAATATGCCGAAAATATCGTCCACGTATCTCAGGTATAATGTCGGTTTGTAATTAGTTTTGGAGAGGAGCAAGTTTTCAAAATGGGCAAGACAAGGTTGGTTGCCCGCTAAGGTTGGGCCTAAGGGGCTGCCCATGGTGACCCCATCAACTTGCTTGAAAATACGATCATTGTACATAAACAAACCCGAAGTTGCGATTTTAAGTAATTCTTTGAATGTAGCCTGATCATATGTAGGTTTAGAGTCGGAAGCATATATATAATCGGAAACTATATCAATGGTTTCTTTCAATGGAACATTAGTGAAAAGTGACTCTACATCAAAACTTATTAGAATATCAGAAGGTTTAAAAACGAATTGTTTCAGTTTTTTAAGGAACTCCCAAGTGCTATTTAACATGAATTTAGACGGTATATGTGGTTTAATGATTTTATCGAGATATTTGGCCAGGTTATATTCAGCAGTGGCGATCATTGATACAACGGGTCGAAATGGAAAGTTATCTTTATGCACTTTGCACAAACCATATAATTTACCAGGTTGGCTACCGCTTGGGTAGATAGAATCAAATATTTCTGAACTTACATACTGTTTCACATGTTTTCTCAGAAATCCGCAGATTTTGGTTTCATTAGATATGACAGGGTGATTCTTTCTCACATTTTTGATTTCAGTAAATTTACTTTTATCAAATACAATTTTATCTAATTTATCGAAATATTCGTTAGAGTCCAAAATAACAATGCCGTTGCCTTTGTCAAATGAGCAGATCTTAATGTCCTAGTTTTTTCGAAGTTTTTCAATCGTACGGTAGAAACGTCGGTTCCAGGTCGAGCCACATACTGATTTAGCGCTGTTGATAAATGAGATGGTCGCATGTCTAATACTTTCAAGGAAAGAGTTATTCACATTCGGTTCGCCGCCAGATATAGTCCTATTTTTGTGGTAAACAGTTTTTTCAATACGTGATTTAAGGTCGATTTCGTTGATATTTTTCGGAAGAATGTGATGCTTTAAGCCGTAACGTAGTATCTCAGTTTCTTCTAGGGATAGTTGATAATTTGATCTATTGATTAAGCAATCCGGTGCTGGGTGACGCTGATCTTTCCACAAGTTTAAAAGCTTGCGTTCATGACGTTGCTGTGTTTCCGAAGTTAGTTTCCTGCCTTTCTGGTTAAGTCTAGTGAGCCAAATGATTGTTTGAATCCAGGTCAATTTCTCGCATAAATCGGATTTGATTTTCTTCAATTTACTGTTGGTTTTAGATAATTCGGTTTTAACATTTTCGATTTGATTCTTCAAGATTTCGAGTTTGAGATTATCATTACTTGCATACGCTCTCAGTTTCGGAGGTTTGAATAATAAAAACTTCGGGCAGATTCGTAATTCCATGCATCTTTGAAAGTAAGATAAATCCAAGCGTAGTTTAGTCCATTTGAGATACTGTTTTTCACATTTGCGGAAGTCTTTGACGTACACATCTCTCTGTTTCGCACAGTAGAAATAGATCTTAGGAAGAGAGTTCAAATATCCGAATAACCATAGAAGCGATAACATTAAAAACCTCATTTTCTAATGAGTAAATACAGTTTATTAACACGAACGTTTTCGGGATCATATCCCCTCATCAGGTGAAATACAAGTGAATCAAATGATTAAACTACAGGTTTATATACAACATAAGTTACAAAATTACAAGTGCTAAATTCTAAGCTAATTACCAACCAAGTATTTAATAACAAACTAATTATTTGAATACATTTAGGATAAAGGATGAGCCGTTTTGAAATAATTGTTGATTTAAAGAGGGTCGTTGCGCTTTAATAAACAGGGCCTCCCTAATTTTACAGTCGAGATCAGATGAACCTTTGTCTAGAATTTTGAATTTGTTGTTACTGAATTCCTGATCACAAGTGTGAAAAATTGCGAGATGTTGTCCAATCGCAGAAGTCTTTGATCTGTGTTCCTTAATCCTGATGGCCAAATGTCGTTTAGTTTTCCCAATATAGGAAGTGTTTATATCACATAAACAATTAAATTTATATATGACTTTAGCCTTCAGCGATTTAGGGGTAGCACATATATATTAAATTCATTACATAATATTAAATTCATTACATATTTATAAAACTTAGAAAAATTAATATTATTATTTAGTTCATTAAAATATTTTGAACCTGGTAAAGGACATTCTAATTCATTTAATATCAATTTTGTTTGAAAAAATGTTTTAATTATACAATGGAGCATTATTATCAGTGAGAACTGTTGGATATACAATGGTATTAAAAAAAGTATTCAAAATGGGAAGTGTTAATGTTGATAGATTTGATATAAATGATATCTTAAAATTAACATCAGCAGTAACTTTATCTAATTTAACAATTGATTATTTAGCAAAACAGAAATATATTCCTCCTATATAAATGCGTAATTTTTTTGCTAAATAAATGGCTTCTGCAATTATAACTATTATAGGATCGGCAATTGTTAACGCTTTAGCATTTACAGGTGGTGGTTATTTATTTAAACATATTGATAAAAATATTTCAATAGCAGAACAGAAAAGGCATAATTCAGCGTTAGAAAAATTAAATAAAGCAGCCGAAGAATATAGAGAAAAGAGGCAAAACTATATGGATTATATCAACAAAGAATTATATAATCAGAAAATTACACATAGAGATTTTCAATCAGTCGATGAAGCTATGAGTTTATATAATGCAGTAACAAATAAAGAAAAATTACATTTGTTCAAACCTAAATTATCATATTATTATACCCCAAGTAGTGAACAACAGAAATATGAAATAATTTGGATTTTAGGTGTAACTGTTATTGTATTATTTGTTGCATATGAATTTACTAATTAGTAATTTCTTTTCTAAATAAATGGAGGATAAAGTTGATAATATTGATATTATTCCTCATGATATAAATAAAACTAAATTAAAAATATATTTGGAAAAACAAATATTAGAATTTGAAAGTGACTTAAAGATAAAAAAGAAAATATATTTAAAATCTAAAATTATATATTATTTTATTATTAGTGGATCGGTTACAATTAGTTCTGTAATAACATTTCTAGCATTATTCTCACCATTAACACCTTTAGCTATCTCAATTGGAGCTTTAGGTTTAAGTTCAAGTGTTTTAACCGGAATAAGTTCAAAATTGAATATTAAAAGTTATAATGAAAAAATTAAATCTAATATAAAAGAAATTATTAAATTAAAGAATACATTAGATTATATAATAAGTTTAAATGGTAATATAACAGTTGAAGAACAAGATAAATTATTAAAAGAATTAGTAAATTATTAATTTTTTATTATGTAAATGGAAGATAGTTTTCCAATAGCTTTTCAATATAATAAATCAATTAAATATAATATTCCTGCAATAGATTTTAATAAAGATATTTCATATAGAAATGAAGTTTTAAATTCATTAATTTATTTAGTTACTGAAACTAATAATTTTAATGCAAATATGGAAAATATATTCAATATTTACGTAATCAATTTTAAAAATTTAAATGAGGCAAAACAAGGGTTATTAAAAACTAATATGAAGTATTGGCAGAACCAATTAAATTATGCAGTTTATTGCGCAACAACAGGGTGTGGTATAAGTTGGAATGATCATTTGAATAAACCAAGTTTACCATTAATATTATAACTTTTTAGATTTCATACATATTTTCAAATAAAATTAATATTAGATGAATTAGAATGCCCTTTACCAGGTTCAAAATATTTTAATGAACTAAATAATAATTTTAATTTGTCTAAGTTTTATGAAATATGTAATGAATTTAATATTAATTCAAATAATGATTTTAGAGCAAAAATTGGTACAATGGGTGGATTAGGAATATTATATACTAAAGAATTTGGTAAAATAATAATAAATACAGATATAAGAACACTAAATTGGAATGAATTACCAAAATATTATAATAATATACAACAACAAAACAATAATGGATGGATTAATTTGATTTTAGAAAATAGTGAAGCTGGAATACAGAGAATAAATCAATCAATTAGAACTTATTTGATTTGCATGTTAGGTGCACAAGTTGAAACAAGATCACCAATAGTTGGAAATGATAATACTTCATTTGACCCGCAGAAACAATTTAAAGTTTTATTTGAAGATTCCATTCATAATGATAAAAACAGATCGATTCCAGAAAACATAGTCAGGTACCAAAATTATTTAGATAAATCTCATGTAAGATTAAATTATTGTATAGGACCCAATTTATTAATCATTTCTGATGATTTAGTATAAAAGATGGGAAATATAATTGGTTATAATAATCTAATTAAAACTGCAACAATAGATAATAAGTTTGGATTAAATGATATAAATAAAAAGATTATCACTGCTCCAAAATTAATGGAAGGTGAAAAAATTAAAAAACATATTCAATCAACTGAAACTAAAACTAAGATTATCAAATTGAATAATGATTCTAAAATAAAAGATTACAATACATCAGAAAATATAAAAACTGATATTATTCAGCATGATATAATTAAAACTAATAATGATAATAAATCCTATGAAAATACTAAATTAGCTATAACTTGTATAGGAATTGTAATAGGAGGAATATTATATTTTAAATTTTGTTTTTTATTATATAAATGGATGAAGAAATTCCATTGGATGAAATGGATCCTTTAGATGTCCCAGGTATAATTGATGAACCACAACCTGATTTTAATGAAACTAATATTGATAATGATGATGGATCAGCATATAATAATAATTTAAATAATGATGAAGATGATTCTAGTGGGCCTATATTATATGATTATGATGAATTTAAAGATGATACTGAAACAAGTGAAAAATTAATAGATTATTTAAGAACCCGCGATGAGATAATAATTAAAACTAGACAAGAAAGAAAAGAGTTAATTAATAGATTAGAAAGAACAGAAAACCCTGAATTGACAGAAGAATTATTATACATAAAACGTAGTGTAACAAATACAGTTATTGAAGAATTATTACCAAAAAATGTAACAGCTAACATTGAACCAGAAGATATTTCAGAACAAATTAGAAAAGATGACATACATTTCATGAATAATTTAGAATTTAAAAATGATTCATGGTATTATAATGTTGAATTAAATAACAAAACTGGATCAATTCAATTATCTTAAATGGAACAAGAAGATCTGTACCATCCTGAAATGTTAGCAAGATCTACAATTGAACGTTCAAAAGGTGGTTCAGAATTTCTCAGAATTATATGGAATGCACTCGATAGAATAAATGAAGAAGAACCAAATGTCGGTATTGATATTAACAAATATTCACCATTTAAAAATCCAAATTTAAATCCTACTTATGTTGATCCAGAAATGGAAGAGTATGGAGATCGATTGGATAAATTAAGAACTTCAACACCAGAAACATCGAGAAGAGATATTCAACAAATTGATAATGATTCAAGTCAATTACAATAAGTAAAACCTTTTGATAGCATGTTAGATACAGTTCATTCATTTGAAGACGAGATGAATAGTGTTTTAGATACACCCGGTACGGAAACTGGAATAAATCGAATGCAACTTTCATTAGAAAAAGGATTACTTGATTTAAATGAAGAACAATTAAAAATATTTCCCGAACAAGCACGTAGAGAAATTAAAGGTATGCAAGAATCAGCTGGTGAAATTGCTAATATTAAGATGAGATTTTCTAAAATAGCCATGTTAGAAAAAAAATTAACTGATGCAAAGAATTAAAACAATTAGAATTAAATAAGGATCTTCAAGTAATTGGTGATGCTGAATATGAATGCAGAAAGTTAGCTTTAGAAAAAGAAATTTATGATTTAAAATATAAAAAAGAATTACAGGAAAAAGAAAGAGATATATTATTGAAATCATATGATCTTAATCATATTAAAAAATCAAAAGTTATTTTTAAAGATTTAATAATAAAACCGGATTCTAAAATATCATTAAAAGATAGAAACAAATTATTCTTTAAATCAGCAGGTATAACAATTCTTTCAATTCTAACAGCTGTAACTATGTTATTCACAACAATAGGTTTAGCCATATCAAATTCATTAAAATCTACACCTACACCCAATAAACCGGATAAACCCCCTAATGATAATAATTCAATACAAGATAAAGTTAAAGATGGTTTGAAGAAATTAGCAAAATATTTATGGGAACTATCTAAAAAATCTGCTGCAGCTTTACCCAGAATTATTGCATCAATTGTTGGTTATATATTGAAATCTGCAGGAAGTATTATTAACTTTGCTGCTGAACATATTATTTTATTTTTAATTACAGTTGTAAGTGCTATTATTATTGATATAAAAGTAACTGGTCATGATAATGATTATGTTGTTGATAATGATGGAAGATATTTGATTAAAAAATTAACAATAAAGATTGGTCCAGAAACAGTTTTCTCATTAGATGATTATAATTTATTTATGCATTATAAAGATTTATGGTTAACAAAAGAAAATAGAAATAATATGATATTTCATGGCATCCAATCAGAAACCATAATGAATTAAGATCAGGAGCTAATGACGCAATACAGTAACTCGTACCGCAGATAATTTAATAAAAAGATTTATGGAAGCAAATATAAAATTCCATTAGACTTTGAATTGATAAATAATAATGCACCTTTATATAAATATGCTATACAAGAAGATATTATATTTGAATTAAAATTTGCTCCAGTAAATGAAATTGTATTATCTAGCGTTGTAAGATATGGGATATAAATTATCGAATATATGTTTAGAATATGACACAGTCACTGATGAAAATATTGCTTGCATAATTCAAACTCTATACAATCAAGGATTTTCATTATTATATGATTATATTGATTAATTTAAAACTGTAACTATTAATGCAAGTGATGAAATAATTAATGAGAATATCAACTTCCCAAGAAGATCTATTAAAGGTATATTAATATTTTTTACCATTGCAACATATTCTAATGGTGCAATACAGGTTGATAAGTATTATAATCCTGAAATAACAAAAGTAGAAATAACTATTGAAGGTATAGCAAATAAAATATTTTGCCAGGGAATGAGAATGATAGATCAATGGCCAGAAATTAGAAAACATTTTATGAATGAAAAAATAAAACCATCTGAAAATTGTAATATTAATCAAATTGATTATTATACCGGCAATAAATATGCATTATGGTTAGATTTTAGAACAACAGAGGATAACTTATTACATGGTTCTGGGAAAAAATTACAGAACACTAAAGATGGGATACAATTATTCATGACAAAGAAAAAAGGAAGTTTGAATTTCAAAATGCACATTTATATCATATCTGACGCCCAATCAAATATTGTAAATTCTCAATTGAATAGTGTTATGTATTAAAATTTTAATTCAAATAAAAATTGTTATGATAAATGGAAGGAGGAATATATGAAATACAAAGTCCAAGTGAAATGATATCAGATATATATTATATAATACCTTATGATGAATATAGTAAGTATTTTGGAGAAAACTTTAATCAATTCAAATATAGAATAAGTAAAATAGATAATAATGTTGAACCTAAAATAGAAAATAATATTGAAACTAAAATAGAAGATAATATTAAAACATAAATAGATAATAATATTGAATCTAAAATAGAAGATAATATTGAACCTAAAAAAGAAGATAATATTGATACTAAAATAGAAGATAATATTGAAACTAAAATAGAAGATGTAACAGCATCTACTTCTAACTATAAAATAGAAAAATCAAATGTTAAAGATATCATTAGATGCACATATTGTGAAGAAGATTTTGATAATTATAATGATTATTTATTGCACATCAAAAAAGATGAACATATTTTACAATTAGTAAAAACATCTTTATATTAAAAGATAAATGCAAAGAAGACCAAAATTATTGTGCCTTCTGTAATGAATGTATAGCAAAGACTAATTGGTCAAAACATTATAAATTAATAAACAAAAGGTGGAAATGATTCAGCCCATGCAATACTGGTATTTAAATCTTGGTGTGAAAAATGTAAAGAATATGTAATATATGATAAACAATTGAATCATAAATACTCAATTAAACATATAGGTACAGATAATGTAATAGAAAATCCATTAATTATAAATCCAAAATTTAATAAAGTGAATATATTAAATTATCGGTGGTATAGAAAAACATTTATAGATTATTTCTCGAATAATGATATAGTTACCATATTGAAAAAGTTAGATAACTTTAAACCAAATGTAACTCATGCAATGAACTTATTTGAACTTTAAATATGATGATTTTAGAGAATTTTTAAATAAACATCCATCTAAAACTGAAATCGAAAATTATAATCCAAAAATATTTTCGAGAGCAACATTCAATAAATATAAACTCGGGAATCATTTAGGAACTATACCAATATCGATGAAAAGGAGTATATTGTTAGAATATAATAAGCTTAAAGAAAAATATGAAAATGAAAAAGATTAATTTCTATTTACGTATTGATATACGAGTGTACGAATGGTACGAATGGTACGAACTGTACGAGTGTACGAGTGTACGAGTGTACGAGTTAATAATATATATATTTCACTTTTAAACATACGAATTGGAAGAATAGTACGAGTATGAATATAATATTTGTATTCTATATTAAATTTAGCATAATATATATATTTTATTAGTTAAAAATATGAATATGATAAATCTGTGGAGACATAGGGGTTATTTGAATATAAGACCCCCCTCTCGTACCCTCGTACACTCGTCCATCCGTTCCATTCGTACAACTCGTACAATTCGTACACTCGTACCATCCATACTATTCAAAATTCTATAATATTTCAAATTTTAAGTAATAAGGTACCTAATACATAAATGCTTAAAATACCTTATTTTATAAATTTATATTCATAAGGAAATTGAAGCCTCAGAAGTAATTTTGAACCTTTATTACTTTTTGATTTATTCATATATTCATTAGTAAGTCAGTAGGTATAATTTGATTTTCTTCCAATGATTGTTGCATAGATTTTCTATCTTTATTGTAGAATAAAACTAAAAATCTAATGTTTTCTCTAAAGTCTTTAACAATTGAATTATATTTTTGATTTAAAACCAATGTTGTTATCCCCAATGTCTCCCAGAGAAAGCTAAATAGCATAACTCACTTTCTCTAACTTTTGAATCATGTAAATTAGCACAATCATCTACAATGAATAATGTATTTGATGCTTTATAAATATCAATTGCTATTTTTATACAATTATCTCAATTTTCTTTAACTGTTTTAGGATTTAATATAATAAACTTTTTTATCTTAACTATATCTCTATTATATGTTTTATTCATTTCATAAGTGGGGCAGAATAATATTATATTATCAAAATGATTCTTATAAATAGTTTCTAACAAATCTAATATAAAATGTGTTTTACCACAGTTGGTTACTCCAGTAACTAACATATTATGCGTTTCAAATATAAATAAATCTTTATTCATTTATTATCTTAATTTTACTAGATAAAATCCATTCGTTAAATTTGTCATCATACCCTTTATATTTCACCAGAGAATACTTTTTCCTTTAAGAGTTTTCAATACTTTTTCTATTTCATATTCTATTTCATCTGGATTTGGTACAAGTGATAGTTCTTGTTCATAGAAATAACCTAATATTTCTTCATCTTTTAAATCTTCTAATTTATAAACAAATGGTTTAGTTAATATTATTCTTTTAATTTTAAATATTTCTTCAGTAAAATTTGGAGTATAACCTTTATAAAATCTTTTTCGATATTTAGATATTCTTTCATGTTGTCCTATTTTAAATTTTGGTTCTCCAAAATCATGTGTCACAAATGCTCCTTATAAATTATTCCAAACTATTTCTGAATTATCTTCTTTTCTAGCTTGTATAGGTTTCATACCATTACTTGAATGTTTAGAATTAACATAACCTTTCACTAAATCATCTAATATATCAATATATTTATATGTTTCATTAGCAGTAAAATATTTCCACATTCTAGTTTTCAGTGTTTTATTAAATCTTTCTATAATAGATGCTTTTTTTATCTGAGTGCGTTGAAAAATATTCTATACTGTTTTCAGATAATAGTTTTTAAAAATGTTTATTATAAAATTCCTTACCTTCATCGAATTGTATCTTACCTGGGATAGCTTCTTTAAATATATTTTAAAAGCATTTGTAACTTCTATGCCAGTTTTATTTTTGATTGGAATACTCCATGCGTATCTACTGAATATATCTATAACATTCAGTATACAGAAATATCCTTTGTTGTATTCCTCTAAGTTCTTCATGTCAATCAAATCTGCTTGCCATTGTTGTGTATTCAAAGGTTAACCATAACCTTTCTTGTTAAATAATTTCTATCCATTTTCTTATGGATTTGATATGTTGGTTGATTTTGTTACCTACGATACCAGCGATACCGAGGATACCTGTCTCACGGCCTGTGAGATCCCAGGTTACCTACGATACCAACCATACCGATGATACCCACGATACCCCTCTCATGGCCTGTGAGACCCCAGGGTACCTATGATACCAACGATACCCGTCTCATGGCCTGTGAGATCCCAGGTTACTTACGATACCAACGATACCGATGATACCGCGGATACCCCTCTCATGGCCTGTAAGACCCCAGGGCACCTATGATACCAACAATATATGAAACCATAACCTTTCTTGTTAAATAATTTCTATCCATTTTCTTATGGATTTGATATGTTGGTTGATTTTGTAACCATTATCTCAGTTCACTATATTTTATATTTTCTTTATCAGATTTAATTCAACGAGAGGCCGCCAGTTGCTCCTCAATCGGTTCGACATAAGCCGGCTGGCGACGGCAACGCGACGCCTACCGACGCCTACCGACTCGTCGCAAGCCGTATCCGGCTAGTTGCCCATGTTCTACTCCGGCCTACGGTAGGCGGGCAGTTGCTTTTGATCGCAGCCGACATAAGCTCATCTGCGATGCGACAGAACTGAGCGCAGGGGTTCCAGCCAATGAGAGACCGCATATACATAATAAAATTATCACCGCTAGTTAGCGTCATTCGTAATTAGTCATAAACTTTCAAATTCAAGTAGTTCAAAACGTAATCCAAACCTTCAGCACGGCAGAGGACTGGACCGAAGATCTAGAAACGAAATTGGTAGAATTATGGTGTGAGCGGCCATCTTTATAGATGTCGCCAGCACGTTGTATTCAAAACAGAATCAGAAAGATCAAAGTCTTAAAGAAATAGCTTTTCTAATAGAAATATATTTCCTAATAATTCAAATTTCACGTGACCATGTGAGCCGTTACAGTTGCTAGTAATTGCAACTGACATAAGCAGGGAAGCAACTGGGAGGATCTCATATCCCGCTAGTCGGCCTCAGTTGCTGCGAATCGGAGCGCAGTCGACAAAAGCTGGGCTGCGATCGCGGTTGCTCTCAGTTGCGTCGGTAGGAGTCGGTAGGCGTCGCGTTGCTTGTCGACATAAGCCAGCCTTAAAACTTCAGGTTACCTACGATACCAGCGATACCGAGGATACCTGTCTCACGGCCTGTGAGATCCCAGGTTACCTACGATACCAACCATACCGATGATACCGAGGATACCCCTCTCATGGCCTGTGAGACCCCAGGGTACCTATGATACCAACGATACCCGTCTCATGGCCTGTGAGATCCCAGGTTACCTACGATACCAACGATACCGATGATACCGCGGATACCCCTCTCATGGCCTGTAAGACCCCAGGGCACCTATGATACCAACGATACCGAGGATACCTGTCTCACGGCCTGTGAAATTCCAGGTTACCTGTTATACCTACGATACCCAGGTTGCCCGGGAGTAACCTATGATAGCAACGATGCCGAGGATACCTGTCTCACGGCCTGTAAGATCCCAGGGTACCTACGATACCAGCGATACCGAGGATACCCGTCTCACGGCCTGTAAGATCCCAGGTTACCGACGATACCTACGATACCGAGGATACCTGCCCCATGGCCTGTGAGACTCCAGGTTACCTAAGATACCAACGATACCGAGAATACCTGTCTCACGGCCTGTGAGATCCCAGGTTACCTACGATACCAACCATACCGATGATACCGAGGATACCCCTCTCATGGCCTGTGAGACCCCAGGGTACCTATGATACCAACGATACCCGTCTCATGGCCTGTGAGATCCCAGGTTACCTACGATACCAACGATACCGATGATACCGCGGATACCCCTCTCATGGCCTGTAAGACCCCAGGGCACCTATGATACCAACGATACCGAGGATCTGTCTCACGGCCTGTGAAATTCCAGGTTACCTGTTATACCTACGATACCCAGGTTGCCCGGGAGTAACCTATGATAGCAACGATGCCGAGGATACCTGTCTCACGGCCTGTAAGATCCCAGGGTACCTACGATACCAGCGATACCGAGGATACCCGTCTCACGGCCTGTAAGATCCCAGGTTACCTACGATACCTACGATACCGAGGATACCTGCCCCATGGCCTGTGAGACTCCAGGTTACCTAAGATACCAACGATACCGAGAATACCTGTCTCACGGCCTGTGAGACCCCCGGGGTACATGATACCAACGATACCGAGGATACCCGTCTCACGGCCTGTGAGATCCCAGGTTACCTACGATACCAACTATACCGATGATACCGAGGATAAGTCATGTCGCACGGCCTGTGAGCCTCCTGGCTACCTGCGATACCCATGATACTGAGGATACCCACGATATCTTGGAGATTCCCGAAACCTGGACGGAGCGCTCCTGATGTCGTACGTTGGTGAAGCTATCGTTTTGTAGCGTCCTCTTGTGGAGACGCCATTTTGAATCTGTGTCGAATTACACTGGCTTATAACCGTAGTAGCTCGTATGCAACTTATTTCAGCGCTTCGTCAGATGGTCGTGAGTTAGGTTTTTTTCGCGAGCTGTCGTGTCCAGTCTTGAGACCTGACATGCAGACAGACCTAAATGACTCTTGGCCAAGCCCAAGGCCAAAGGATCTTTGATTTTGGACAAATGCAAGCAAGTAAGCCTAATTGAAGTAGTTTAATGAACGCTTCACCACAGCCAATAACCATCTTAGGGGGTAATAGTGTAGATCCGCACCTCTCGTAAATGCACAGACAGGGACCTGACAAAAAAATTTTTGACCCCAGTATCCTACGTAGGGTTTTCAAGTGAAAATTTTCCAAACACTATACAAACAATTTAAAAGGCCTAGATGAAAGAAGGGTTTAATATAAGATCATAGCCATTTACAGAACTAAAATCGTTCAAGCCGTTCAAAAGTTATGAAGGAATTTGTCGGCTGAAAATCGCGCTTCTCAGCCATAGAGAGTCTTCATTAGGAAATGAACTAAAGGTCACAAGGTCAAATGGTGACCAAATGATCAATTTCTTAGTAAAGAAATAATTGAAAGTAGAAAAGAAACTTGTAGGCCTATATCTTTGGGAATTGCAGGGTTCGTCGCGGGCAGTGAAAGCAGTGAATAGCAGCGAATTGAAAAAATTCTATTCACGGCTGTTAATAGCAGTGAATTTTTTAGAAAGGCAGTGGAAATGGGAAAAGGGGCAGTGAATTCGGAAATTTGTTCAATTTTGTCTGAGATTGGCAATTTTAAAATGTCACGAGAAATTTCGATGAGTTTCGAACAAAAAAATATACGGACGATGTCATGCCGGCGGCAATTCAATTTCATTTTATTCATCGACGTGCCAACCAATTCAATTTTATTCACGAGTTTTCATTTTTATGGTTGCCATGGCTACCTGGTCCAGGCACCTGTTTCACAAAATTGCAAATGGCGGTGGTTTGCGTTCGGATTTTTAAAAATCTCTGGCCCGTTACACTGTGGAAAAATGGGAAAGTGTACATTTTAAGATTGGTGGCTTCATCATCCGGAGTACCGTAGCTGGATTGAACGTGTTCCGAATTGTATTCATAAGTTTAGATGTAGAATTTGCATGAAATCGTACGAACTTGGAGCCGGTGGTTTGGAGCTTTGATATCTCACATGAAAAGTACCCTACACCTATCTGGTGGTTCGATAGTTAAATTAGATGATATGTTTGGCAAAAAAGATCTCAACAACAATCGCTGTGGGAAGTGTGTGCTTTTGAAATGACCGTTTCTTCTAAATAATGATTAATGTTTTCATTTGCGTTCAATTATACTAAAGTGGCTACCCATACGTGACTACATACGCACATCATGCGTGAAAGAATAGGGTTAGGGTTAGGTGAGGCTACATATAAATTAACTTTCATTGACCCTGCTGTTTTCTATGACTACTGCCATATATTTTTTTATTTGGTTCCGAATCCCAATCCGGCATTTAGATTTTATTTGGCTTTTTAGTCCCAGCAGGCAATTGCGTTCACTTTTCGTCCATCTTCCGTCCGTCCGTAGACGGAATCCAGTTATTTTGGGAAGTTTTGAAGACGCTTCAATCTAATGTCTTGATATTTGGGTTACACATGTAGGCTACCCTAGACACATCTTCAGCCCAAAAACTGGCCCTGTCAGAATCAAGATGGCCGACTGGCAGCCATTATTTTTCGCTAAAATCAACACTTTTTACACATTTTTGAACTTTTTGAGGGAAATTTTGAAGACGTTTTGATCAATTACCTTGATCATTCGGGTGTATGTGAATCCCCCCAGGACCCATCAGCATAACAAAAATTGGGTCAATCGGACTCAAGATGGCCGTCCTAAGACCTTTTTAAGTGCCCAAAAATGTCAATTTTGGCCCGAATTCTGAGTCCTGTAGCTTCCTACTGGTTTGCCATTTCTCATTGCAATTTGTGATGGGTATTCTTTGAAAAGGGATGTTTTATAGGCCTACCTGAGACAGGTATTTTTGTTCAGCCAATTATGACGCAATTGGCGGCCATCTTGGTGTCATCAGTACTCATTCGTAGGTGGGAAAAAGTTTTTCCACATTATAGGCCTATTGATACCTACCGGTAAGCGTATTTTATTACCACAATCAATTAGAAACTTGTAGCACATAATGTGTTCTATGATTGTGGTGAGTTTCAAGTTCATTGGTTTTTGTATATGGCCACCAGGGGGCGTTGAATAATACAATATCTTAGTATTTCTATATTATATTCGTATCAATGCATATTTTGTAACCACAATCAATTGCAAAGTTGTAGCTCATGACATCATCTATGATTGTGGCAAGTTTTAAGGCCATTAGTTATTCTATATGTTCACCAGGGGGCGTTGAATTGTAGAATAACTTAGTATTTCCTATTATTATATTGGTGCCTTGGCATATTTTGTTACCATGATCAATTACAAAGTTATAGTTCGTGACATGTTCTATGATTGTGCACAAAGCTAACACCACCGCAGTTTGATGTGTCTAGTTTAAATTCTGATATAATCTCATTCAGGGTTGATTGTTTACACAAAAGGACGTACTTTGGTGTGGCAGTAATATTATTGGGATCATGTCTTTTTTCCCAGTGGTTCCATGTTAATATTGTATTTACGGGTATGGATTCACATAAATTTTGGATGGTTTTAGAATGATCACCACATTTGTCACATGTTTTTTCGATACAGGGGGGTAAATGAAAACGTGCACCATGGATCGATAACGCGCGCAACTTGTATCTGACGTTCTGGCAGTACACACATTCACACGTTTCTAATGTGGTGTTTAATTTTCGGACATTCTTAGGACGTAGCAAAGTGAATTTTGTTAGGCCAATTTTAACGTCAGGATTTTCCTTATGGAATATTTGAAAGGCCGTCAAAATTGATACTTGCATTGAATATCCGGGACCATGTTTGTTCGCATATCGCTTCGATGGAAGAACACGAGAGATGTCCTCCCGATGATAGAACGATATAACCTTGTCGATATTTATTGCGCTCAACGCATCAGATCGTCTATTGCGCATTCCACCGCGCTTGACTGCGCGGCTTATAGTTTTCCAATCGATTTTATAAACACGAGCCAAGTAGCGGTAACTGGATTTAATTCTAGCGATATATCGTAATGCGGCACTGCTATAGACTTTCTTTACTTTAGCCCGACGTATGGGAATTTCTCGGCCGACCATTTTCGTGTATAATGATTTTATGATTTTTCTTCTTTTACTCGGCGATTTTGGGAGATTTTTCTTCGCTCGCGAAAGATCATCATATTTTGTTTGTTGTACCCTATACGAAGATGATTCTGCCGGTAAATGAGTGTCGGGACTAGCTTTTGATGTTTGAATTACATCATACAATTGTTTTTTTGCATGATAGCGCCGACGCTCTTTTTCGTTTCTACGACGCTTTTTCTGCGCCGACTGACGTGCTCTTAATTCTCTTTGTCTTATTTTCCAGTACTTTCGTTTTTGATCGACAGTTGACCGGGTCACATTTTGTTTGTTTTTTTCTTTTGGTGTCAGTTTTATTATCGGAAACCTGCCCGCAGGTGCTTGAGAGGCAGCACTGGCTAGTTTTTTTTTTCTCTAGACTTTCTATTTCGCTCCCTGGCGGCAGCTAGGTCCCTTTCTTTCCAACAGCTTGTAACTCACGAACTACGCCGCGCATCAATATGGAATTTTCAACACAGTACAAGATGCTTATTATCTTTCCTCGAAATTTAGTTCAAGTAAATCGGATGACAATTATAAGATTTATCAAGTTCATAACTTTTGAAGTGGGAAAAAACGGCACTATGGCCGGTTTTGGTCACGTGATCTGAAAACCCTATAAATGGGTCAAAGGTAAAAGTGCAGATCCGCACCTCTCGTAAATGGTTCAATTACATTAAAATTACATGCAATAACTCTGTTTCAGAGTCGAAATTTTAGTCGGATTTTGTCTCGAGATTGTCACGATATTTGAACCAGACACCATAGGCCTATTGGATGGGTAAATCTGAAGTGAAGATTTGTTTAGGACATTTGCTGAAACAATGTTTCATGAACTACTCAATTTGAGGAAGAAAAATAGAAATTTCTTATAAATTTCAACGAACATATTAGACAAATTGGCTAGAATTAATAACCCCAGTGACAGTTGGCAAAAAAGTGATGAGTTTTATGCACTGGTTTCATCAAAAATACTTTAGACAAATCTTCACTTTTGATTTACCTATCCAATATGGCGTCCTTTTGACAAATCATCCCGATTCCGAGGTAGAAACCTCGCCAAAATCTACTTTCTAGTGAAGATATCATAATATAAATCACTGCATTGGATTCCGTGAGACATTCTGAAGCTAGAACAGTATATAATAATTCAGTATATATTCCTTTAGTCTGAATACCAGTCGTTGTTACGGTCCCTACAACGTCTGACGCTAAAGTATCATGTAGAGGTTAACTCCTGTTAATTGCAATGCATCAACTGATTTTAATGTCAAATCAAGCCTTTGTACTAAAAGAAATTAATTAGTTACCTTTTTGACTTTGAAAACGTGTTTTATAATAAAAATTTTGATGATTTAAATCGCGAACCGGAGAATTTATTTATTTGAATTGAATTGATTGCCACAATCGGGATTTCCAATACGGACTAAATTAATAAAATGTGAAAATTCAATATGTCTCTCTAAAATTACTCTAAATTATATTTTTTGTTCATGAAACGCATAAATTTTGGTCAATTTTAACCTTAAGAATTTGAAACAAGAATAATATCTGCATTGGCATCAAGGTCAGTCCGTGTTTAAGCCCGAATCCGTCATTTACACTCCCATCATGCACCACGAAAAGCCGCCATATTTGTTATGTTGCTTCACTTCAACTGTTTTTTGAGGCGATAAGTCAAAAGTTTTGAGCTACAACTATCGTCAAAAGCCACTAAGGATTACAAATTTATGCACAAACAATAGTTAACTTCCATCCGATTAAAGAACAGTCAGTTTGAGGTAAGTTGATGGTGTTTTAAGGGGTGAAATAGACGCTCAAAGCCTCGTCCCTCAAAATGAGGGATGAAAATTAACCTTATATGAGCACTTTCGCCAGACGTTGTTTGAGGAACAATGGCTAGGTACTAGACTAATATTCCTTGTATATTGTATCTTCGGACGATAATGTCACGTGATGACTCGCTGGGTGCTAGAGCAAACTCCGAATGCAGAAAAACGTAGACGGTACAAACTCGCGTACTTTGTGGCGGACTGTTATGGTGTTATTGCGTCAATCACGTGAGGTGCAGATCTGCACTTTTACTGGTTCGTGCTGATTCAAATATCCAAAGTGGATATTTAACGGTTTTCAGATCACGTGATCAAAATCGGCCATAGTGCCGTTTTTTCCCACTTCAAAAGTTATGAACTTGATAAATTTATTAATTGTCATCCGATTTACTTGAACTAAATTTTCGAGGAAAGATAATAAGCATCTTGTACTGTGTTGAAAATTCCATATTGATGCGCGGCGTAGTTCGTGAGTTACTAGCTGTTGGACTCAACTTAAAATTGTTGATTGACAGTTGCGCGTGTACTCTTCACCGCGGATTTCGAAAAATGCAGTTTTGAGATGCCCATCTTCTAGGCTATCCTGCAGAAAAGGGGCAGGACTAGGGATCACAAAACCTTCACAGGTGTTTTCAAAAGTTCTTGATTGACATCCAGGTATGCCGTACTTGTTTGTACCGGCAATTTTACAGGTTTTACGACTCTTAACTCTTTCGATGTCGTCGGCGAACCGGTTCGCCGAGAATTGATGTGAAATTGGTTATCTTAGAACGCTGTTGGCGAAAATATTCACCGATGTCAATCAGGTGACACGGTCGCTGATTGGCTAGTCGTTAAAGCTATTCGAAGCATCTAAGCCAATCACCCACATGTAGGCGGTTACTACTAGCTGAGCTTCCATGAATTTCAATGTCACTACACGTGTTTTGAATGGTTAGATGCACTGACATACATACTAACTGTGTTAGTAACTAGGCGCTTAGTGCATACATATATGAATGTATACAATACGCGGCTACAGCGTTATATAGACTCGCATACATTTACAAGCGTCTGCAGTTATTTGAAACAATCATGGCAAACAAACGTTTTACAGCTGAGCAAGTCAGAGATCTCGTTTTTGATAGCGGCAATGATGATGATAATGTAGATAAAAGTGATAATGAAAGTGAAAACACATTTGAAAGCGATGAAGCAAGTCAAAGTGACGAGGAAGCACCACCAGCGCTTCCTTCAGACAGCTCTGGAAGTGAACACCGATCCAGTCGTACCTGCTCCAGCTGTCACTGCTCCAGCTAGGGGTCGAGGTCGTGGTCGAGGCCGTGGAGGTCATCAACAAGCCCTGCAGCCCGCTCGTCAATGGGTCAGAGATGCTAGTTTTCCGGAAATATCCGGAATTCCGGAAATTTAGGATCGCCGATGTCAATTCCGGAAATTGGGTGAGAATTCCTCGCGGCGACCAGTAATGGCACGGACCGTAAAAGCGTTCGTTTGTTTGTACTCGTCGTCGCTTCTGTGTTATTTTATCTTGGTCTCTGTTTCCGAGGACGTTCTGCTAAAATGTGTATATGTGTGCTTGTTGTGGTATCTGTGCTTGCATAGGCGGAGCGCCACTGTTGTGACGCCATTTCCAATTAAAAGTCAAATCTTTACGCGCCGTTGTACATCGTCCCGCTGACGGCTAACAATGTGAAGATGCACGTGGTAATAATTAAGATGATATTTAATAAATATCATCTTAATTATTACCACGTGGGTGCTATGTCCTGAGGCATGCAGTTTTGTAACTTTCTTTTTACCTGCAGCTCTCAAGCGGGACGGTCTGCAAAATGAGCACGCACGGAAAGATTGTCAGTCGGGAGTCAGCCGATATAAAGGCAATTGACAGCGGTATAAAAAATAAATTTTACTGGCACTGGCTAGAGTGTAAGGACAGTAACGGAGACTACTTATCGAACTACATTCGTAAGTTAGACTTTGCTGGCGTGGCGTACTGCGTCGTTTGTAAAGACCAGGTCAAATACGGTAGTGGCGAGAAAAAAGATATTCTTCGTCACCCGGATAGCGCGCGGCATGAGAAGGCAGCGAGGGGTATGAAGCACAACGAATGCCGAACTTTTTATCGACTTTAGCTATAAGGCCACATACATTCAGCGTAGAAAACTTTAATGATGATTTGATACAAGGCATTTCACTTATGTTTGCTGCGTTTGCTGTACTAGTGACATTTTGCTTATTTAAATCAGAAGTGTCAACATTTCGCATATTTACATCAGAAATGACAATGTTAGGAGTGACAATGTATGACATTATTTTCCGTCATGGCCATTTTCCCACATATTCTTGGACATTTTCCCATATGTTTTTCATTGTTTATTTTATAATACTTTATTTAGACATTATTTAATGGCTGGATATCTGAGAGGAGTGAAAATGAAATTTAGGATTAGTTTTTGAATTTATTGAGTAAATCATTCATGTTCACTTCATTCATGTTCAATATCAATAGATCAAAGAAGTCAATTTTGCTTTGATCTACCAAACCTTTGTATCAAACCTAATATTTTTCTTTTGTCACATGAGTGAAATTTGAGCTGAAGTCAGTTTCCCAATTAGGCCTAGGCAATTTTGCTTTTAGAAGTAAAATTTAAATATTATAAAGAAAAAAAAATTATAAAGAAAAACATGTGGGAAAATGTCCAAGAATATGTGGGAATATGGCCATGAGGGAAAATAATGTCATATGGGAAAACGTCCATGTGGAAAAATGTCATGTTATATCAGGTACATGATCGTTACGAGGCCTATTAACATCAGGGTATGTATCTACCGTATGAGAATTTGCATGCGAGCCAATGATATTTCTATTTACATTTGGATTACTGTCACATAAATTTACACTATTTACAAATTCAATAACATAACAACAACTTTGAGATACGAGAACAGTCCGGTCTACGAATTGTACGCATTGTTCCTTCCGCTGGTTCCTAGTGGCTGTCCATCGGTACGCGGTCACGGTTTTCGCGGATAACTAGTTTGTCCCGAACAAAGAAAGCTTTTTTTCTGTTTGCTTTCGCGGCTCTCAGCTAAGGGAGCTTTTCGCGTCGTGTCGCTGCCCATTCCTCAGGCACCTGTTCATTTAGTCCTATAGGCGAGCCCGCCAGATTCTTTGCAACTGAATGTACCAGTTCACGATCTTTGAAAAACTTGAATTTTGCAAACATTGAGCGCAGTTTTTTCTACTGCGGAGCTCTGATGGTAGCGCCCTCGTTTTAGTAACACGTGTAGCTCACCAAAATCATTGAAGCCGTTTATCTTTAGATAAAGGATTATCTATTGATAGAAAAAGATTTGT
Source organism: Tubulanus polymorphus (assembly GCF_964204645.1). NCBI lineage: Eukaryota > Metazoa > Nemertea > Palaeonemertea > Tubulaniformes > Tubulanidae > Tubulanus > Tubulanus polymorphus. The sequence goes on from NC_134026.1 coordinate 13,787,399, forward strand.
TTGAAAATATTTGAACTAAAATTAATTATGCATACGCCCGGGGTCATCTTGACGAAAAAAACGTTTGTGTCGATATGCAGATGAATTTTAAACAATGCTAATTTGCATTAGAAATACCGTACTGGTGGACCAACATTGTGTAGTATATAGTTGAAATCAAACGAGGGAATTGTTGGGGCTCGTTATCTATGATACCACCTCTGTGCGGGTATTGTCTTGATAAGCCTCTACGTCATACTTGCACTACGATATAATGTTAAGGTATATTGATGAGATCATTACATAACAGAGTAGCTACAATTGATGTGGCAACTACGAGGGAACGTAGACTTAGTTCTGATCGGTGTACAAGTTTCATTCTCAAGTTCATTTTTACCCTGAATTCCAAGACCTGTAGCTTCAGAATGGTTTCCCATTTTTCATTTTTCATTTTCCAAAAATCGAACAAATTTGCTAACAAATGAGGTTATAACTTTGACACGAAGTCATGCAATCTACTATGTTTATGTGCAAAATGTAGCTTCATCATGCGGCTAAAATCTGTTGGAAATGGAATTTTGTATATCGCATTCACTTCAGAGAAATAGACGAATTCGTGGCGAATTTTAAAGAAATTTCAAGAAGCTTTTTGTTTCATAAAACGGCTAGAAGGCTGATGTAGAACGTTACATTGAAGTTAAATAACTGCTCGCTACGGTTGGCTGAGCTCCCGCTGTCAATCAATGTAAAAGGGCATATTCGATTGACGCAGACAAATTGGTCTTTTAATCTTCTCATCTATTAATCTGCTCGGTTCTAGTTTCTCATTTCCCAGTCATGGGAGAGTCTTTCGATTCGGTCTCCCCATATTTATTTCATTATGCAAATAACCGATTCAATCGATACGCTACTTCACGGAAGATTATGCGCGCACAATCGAATAGGCCCAAACCTCGTGATGATTGCTGATTAGATTTCGATGATGTTGTTCACCGAAATCAGCAGATTTTACACATCCATGAAGTATTCAAGGAAAACCTTAAAGATGCATCAATCAGATGGCGCCCATACATTACAAAGATAACATTCTGCGCCCGAGATATTAAGATCCGTGGATCTCTTGTTGTTGGTATACTATGGGAAGGGATCTTAAACATTACACAATTGTGGCTTATCTTGAGCATCTTTGTCTGCACGAGGATGCTTTCCTGGACCCATTTTTCACTAAAAATTAACGTGAAATAACAACGGAATGTCACAATGCAAATCTCGTGCTATGAGCTGGTTACCATTGGTTACTTATTTGTTTGCAAGGCTCTTTTCAGTATAGTCTTAACAAACTGCTTAATCCGGGTTTTGGTCTAATCTGGACAATATCTGCAGTCCATTTGTTTATTAATATACAAGAAAATGACTTACCGGGTAATCGGCATTTCCCGTAAACCGGATGAATTGTGTTGGACAATAATGATCTGAATTAAACAGGTTCTACTGTGGTAAGTTTATATAATTATGTTTACCCATCATTTTTCAGGACCCAATGGTTTAATCAGTATTTTGCAAAATGAGCAATCATTCAAATATAGCAGTTACCCAGCATGTACGACAATTGAAATTGGATGGAGCTGCTCAGCAACGAGTTTGTTTACAGCTACTTCCACCGAAGGTTTCTTCCCTAAGAAATTTGAAAGAAAATTCCGATTTATTCGTGAGACCAATGAATTCTGGCTTGGATGTAAGATCAACTGCTTTTAAAAATGAACAGGGACTTTTAACTGATGAAGATAAAGATACAGCAAACAATATATGTGGAGTATTGGCATCAACATCTAATTTAAAAGCATCTGGTGTGCGCCTAATTCCTAATTCAACTAGTGATTATTCAGGAAAATTGGAACCAGTTATTCAAGGGCAATCTACTGAAATAGGAAAAGTCATTTTATCGCCATCAATGAATGATCCTGAAGTTGATTCAGGCACAGGTAGGTGAAACATTTTGCCATCATAGAATTTCCAATTTCGGCGTATTCTACTGTTTTATCATTGGTTTTTCCCTGTTCAGTAGCAAACCATTGCATTGGATTATTAATCAGGCTTTCTGCTGCCTTCATTGAAAACCCACTTGATAATCTTTATTATAAGGGTTTCTGCTGCTTCGCCGAAACCCTCTTGTAATTCGGTTGATCATTATTATTACTTGTCCCATTTCCAGCCAAAAATTTTTCAAGAAATGAAACGCCTCTCAGATTCGACTACTAACAGCCTGTAAACGTTATCTTCAATTCGCAGAGATATATAACCTATCGATGCACTGTTTTAAATTTGCGTTTTGCTATATATTATGAATTAATCTCGCGTATTTACTGGGACTAAAAAGCGACAAGAAAACGCAAAGAATCGTCATCCATTGATAAAAGTGCACCCAGAGAAAGCCTAAATTTACCGGAAGACCTTGAGCATCTACTCAACCGTAAGTCAGGGATTCGGACTCACATTAGTCCGGACACGTCAATTCTCGCCATCTGATTCATATATGACCGATTCAAAAAGCAAATGTTTTCGCAAATCAAGTTATCGGACTGATATAAGTCCCAATCCGTCATTTCCCGTTTCTGATTCATCTATTGCCGCCATTTTGTACCATCTTCCGTTTGGCAGATGAACTCAACATTACCTAAATCACTTCAAAGACGTCGACGCAGTTGATGCCACATCATGTTTGAATCCCGACAATGCTATAATTTTAGTAGTAGTAGTAGTAGTAGTTAGATGCATGAGCCAATTGGCCCTTTCATCCTCATTGTCCTCTTCGTGTCTCATTGGGCATATGTGGTTCGCCTTATAGTCGCAACTTTGTACAAATTTTATACATATAAATAGTTTGTGAGTGATTGTTAGTATATAAGGACGAAAAGGATTCCCCCACTCGTGTGACACCCAGCTGTGGATCTGGCAACACCTCTATGACTTAACCAATTACTGAACAAGTCTAGGCGCACGGAGTAGACAACTACCCCACCGACATGCACCCTGGGTATACCATTCCGAATGAGAGCATCATTTCATGTTGCTAGATCTAAGTGCTGCATTTGACACAATCGACCATGACATTCTACTTAAACGCCTCGAATACCGTTTCAGAGTGACTGGAGTCGTACTGGATTGGTTTAAAACATTTTTGTCAGAACCAACAACAAGTTGTTCTAAACAGGCAGTCATCTTCAATTTTTAGGCCAGCCTTAGGCTCAGCCTATTACTATACAAATGGAGCGAATTTAAATGACATGGTTTCCAGAGTAAAGGCTCTTTAACTGTGCAACTGAGCATATATTCATACAAATCATTCATTAGAGCATTATCCATTTGCCAAACTCTACGTAGCTGAATTTTGAAAGAGGGCCTCGTTAAAATTTATATGAGCTTTTTAGCGAATATCTGATCGCAGAATTATTGGTTTTGAAAAGCCAATCAGAAAGCAAATGCTCCTCTATGATTGGCTTAGCCGCAGAAATGAGCAGGCATTCACGTGAACCCGCGGTATCGTCTACCGTTTTACATCTGGGTTTTATTTTCAGATCTAAAATTGTATTTCAAGATCGATTTCTGTGAAAGCTTTAGTTGATTTGGTTTTTGGGAGGAATATTTTTATTAGCACTACAGAAAATATCATTGACCATTGTGCAAAGTCCGGGAAAAATAGCTTTTTCTTAAATCAGATAGATGACCTTGATATGCTAATTAGCCATGTGCTCGAACTACAAATTCAATCAAATTTTATTCTCTAAACTGCAATAGTCTGTTACTTGGTACAAGTCAGTACAATATAAAAAAGTTGCAGATTATCCAAAACTCTGCTGCCCGACTTGTAACAAGATCAAAAAAGTTTGACTCGATTACGCCAATATTTGCTGAGCTACACTGGCTTCCAGTTGCTAAACGCATTGATTTCAAAGTTCTGCTCATGGTTTTTGAAGTATTGAATGATTTGGCACCAAGTTACATTTGTGATCTAATCACATTATATACTCCTACCCAGATCCTTACGATCCACTTATACAATTTTACTAAATCTGTCTCATTTAACACCAAATTTTACGGCCACCGCGCCTTTGCCTCAGCAGCTCCAATCTTATGGAATGCTTTACCTTTTAGAATAAGATCCTGGAGTGATGTAGTTACTTTTAACACTGAGCTGAAAACTTTTCTTTTTAGGCAATATTTTAATTGACTGTTCAAATTTGTTTTTATAGCCTTGTATATTTGTAAACCGCGCTGAAATGTATACGGAGCGCGGTATATAAGAAATAAATGTTATTATTATTTACAGTGCTTCATCTAGCATTAAAAAAGTGCAGGGTGCTGATTTGAAATAAGGGCATTTTTGTGCGTGATTCCATTGGAGGAACCTGCAATGTTCCCTATTGTATAGAATCGAGGTACCCCCTACTACGATTGAGGACTAGAAACTATGTTTAACTCTGATTTTGCCATGAGTGGCAAACTTGACCACAGTACATCCTTACACCTATGCCTGTCAATGAACAAAAGTTAATCTATTGATAGGGCTTTCAAAATGATTTGGAAAACCAGTTGCATATTTTTAATCTTAGAAATATCAAATTAATTGATGTCAATTGATAGTGTTAGTGATTGGCAAGTAACTGTTGATAATTGGTAAGCAGCCAGCTTAAGAACACATTATTGCTATTAGGTTACTCAAACTAATTGTCTCTGCGAGTCTCTCTGTGAGTTCACCGAAAAAAGTTTTTCACTTTGTATATATAAATTTGTCTAATAGTCTAGATAAAAAGATCCAGAGCATCACGATGTGTTCAAAACGAAACAATCCATTGGATATTCACTACTAGCTTTACAACGGCAGTCGCTAGAGTGATTGGCAGTAGTTTGGAAGTCACCCAATTTCCTGGAAACTTAAACTAGGCCACGCGTACGAGGCACGTTTTCACACGATGCACACTGACTGCAGTACATTTAAATATAACCACTGATCACATGAGCTACTATCGTTGATATCATATGAGATATTTCATAGCCGTCGCAGGATACTTACTAACAGTGGGATGCGACGGCTTATTTTGAAAGCCCTGGCTCATTACTCGTGACTGACAACGGCAGGAGGGTGGCACAAGGGCCAGCATGGGACACATCTGAAGGGCACAAGGGCGGCTATTTTCGGGGGCGGGGCAGAACGCACCTCTGTTTTTGGCTAGATGAAGCACTGATTTATTATCTAGGAGGTGCCGTACAGGTCACACTTGTAAAATCTTTCAATTGCTACTAGTCCTACAATCATTATCTGATATTGACAAAGCTTGGTTTGTAGATGCTATGGGCCAAGGGCTAAAAAGTTATAGAGCTGTTTTCTGGATTTGAACTCTTGAGAGTGCTGTGTAGGTGGTCCTTGTAAAATCTTATCATAAAACAGCGGAGCAATATCTACCGATAGCCTGCTTAATTAAAATCGTTGTTTATTTCTGAATGCAAATTCTTCACTGAACAAATTGATGCATAAAGGTAGATCAACCTAATTAACAAAATTAACAACCATTAACAAAATTATTGATCAAAACGCGCAAGTGCGACAGACTAGTCCATGCAACTGCCACCAGGGGACTTTGAAAGAACCATATGTTCTGTTATGCTATTTTGGTACATCGATACTTTTTACGTGGTAGCCCTTGTTCGAGCTGGATCATATCCAGCCGATTGTTGACCCAGGTTGCGCTTATTGGAAATAAGTTATAATTTATGGAATGTAGAATTATTTTCGATGACGCTTCCCAGTGCGATACCGGGTATATAAACCAGTTAGGCAGAAAACCCGTTATCGCTGCTATGCAGCTATATTTATTAATAGAATTTATTATTATTATCTGTATACGAAACTATGTACCAAATAGTGTCGCCGTGAAGAAGAATTGGGCCTTGAAATTTTGTGTGGTAGTCAATCATTGTATAAACTAATGCCACGGGTACAAACGGGTGTGAAAATGTTTATAGGGGGCCAAATAGAGGCAGACAAAATTTCAGCCAATCACTAAGCAGGAATTCTAATCATAGACTCTTACTGCATTAAAACAATTCTACAGTACAGTAACATGCAGTCACAATGGCCCAGTGAGTAGAGGTCAGGAGGTTGAGTCCTGCACAGATCCGCATATATTTTGTTTACCTCCAATAGTTACCGGTCTCCGGTACAGGTCATCAAAGCTTATAGGGTCTCCACAGGCATGGCCACATAGATTTGAAACCATTCTGTATCACAAGTACTAGGCTGCATTGACAAATTCTGTACATAATATTAATCAGAATTCCACTGTTTACTCACTGTGAGCCTCTAAACATTGAAATTTAAGCCCGATTCAAAAATGGTCACCGGAAAACGTTATGTATTTTCCATTTACTGGTCGACATACACTCGGGGTGTATTTTACACTCAGGCATTTCACCTGATGTTGGGAGCATCAGTTGTCTTTAGTAACATTCTAGTTATAACTTTGCTGCATTTGGGTTAAATGCTGAAATTAGGTCAGGAAACAGGAAATTTGAAGTCTGGATGCCACTCAACGACATGCTGATGGAGATAACCAAATGTATCTTCAGGTTTTCAGCCTGTCTGTATAGTAAATTTAGATTAGGGGTGCGCTTTGGATCAAGGGCTGTTAACATATATTTCAATTATTTGATAATTTCATAGATAGCTTGAACTCATATCAGAAGTCAATATTTAATGTTCTTCCAATATCAAAGCCTATTTTCAAGTGATCATATGGCATATATCTGTACATTTTTCTAGAGTGATACATATTTAGGAAGTATTGTTTTCATTTATTTATAACCCAGCTTGATTTAATGATAGCTAAAATTTTCTTAATTTAGTTTGAAATCTGTGGTTAGTTGAAAAGTGTAGTTTTTCCTTGACAACCATTATCCCTTTCAGGCTCCCATATTTAGTGATTGAACTACTTTTTCCAGGTTCTTGGTAACCATGGTATTTCTTATACTATTGGAATGTGTTTATATATATGTATAAATATTCTGTTTTCCAGATTCTGACTTTGTTGCTGCCATGGTTACAATATCGACTCAGCACTCACAGACTGAAAGTTCTGATATCCTTGCAGTTCAGGATGATTCCCCAGCACTTAATTTGCCTCAGCTTGTGAGTCGATTGAGTGCACGTGAGAAAGTAGATTCAAGTCCCACAGTTCTTTACCCATGTGATCTCTGTGGTAAAACTTATGCATCTCGCAAAAACATGAGACGTCACAGAGTGATTCATGAAACACCGTCGCAGCATACTTGCCGTCTGTGTCAGAAATCATTTCTACGGTCCGATGCCTTGCGACGACATTTAAAAACTCATGAAATTGATGTTAATCATCCTCAAAAACAGAAGATAGCAGCAATGTCCTGTTTAGAAGATGGTGAGGTAATTCTTCGAGGTAAAGGACGCCCACTTATTTGTAAAAAGATTGGAAATGTAAATGATGATATTAGTATGGCTGCTGCAGTGATATTAATGGAAAATCAGGAGGACAAACGTAAGGCAGCTGCAGAAGCTGAGGAAAGAAAAAAGCGGCTTATTGCTCGCCAAATCCAAAATACTATAACGCTTGCGATGAAAGAAGACAAAAAAACCAAAGTGTTTGAACAGGGAGAAGTGGAAGTTAGACAGAGGTCAGAAAGCAATTTTGCAATGTCTTTAGAAGTTGGAGGCAAATCCAAAGGGCATTCAAGAAAAAGACAACAGGAAAAGGAGATTGAGGAAAGATTATTACGTGAAGAAGAAGAACGGTATGAGGAGGCAAAACGCTTAAGGTTAGAGCAAGAGAGAATTGAACAGTTGCAGGCAAATTCTGATTCAGATGCTGAAACTTCATCTGCTGCTGCAGTTATAGCGGAAATGAATGTCAACCAAACAAGCTATAGCCATGATATGTTACAAATGATTCAAAAGCAAGGGAAATCTATGAAATCATCAAAAAGAAGCACATGTAATATTCTTAAAAGGCGTTCCCCTCGGACTATAAGTAATAACTGATTTTTTGTACCATGTTATTCCTTATCAATATCATCAGAAATAGTGAGGCAAAATGAGGAAGAATTGTGGGTTTTGGTGAATGTACCCAAGTTGGTATGTATAATGCAATGATTTTTCCACAAAGCCTTTTAAATTACTTTTTGGTCCACTTAAATGTTTTCATTAGAATATTTCAATTGTATGACCATCATGGTTTTCCATCTAGTTACTTTTAGAAGTTATGTTCATCTCAATTTTCAATCTAATGATTTGCAAAAAAGTTTTTTCGTTTCTTCCATCACTTGAATATAATTCATCACAATTCTACTTCTTTTTCATATTCTACAGTCCTTGCCAGGTTTCATGTAGAAAATGCTCAGATGAAGAAAAAAAAAATTACCTTCCATTTAAAGTACCTGTCATAGAAAAACTTTTTTCATTTCATTATTTTTTCCCGCTGCGCCCTCCCACTCTTATCTTGAAATCTCCGAGTTATTAAAAAAGGGCTGATTCCCATTTTGCACAAAATTCTAAATGATTGCCACCAAAAAATGAAATTGAACATAAAACAATTGGGCTGAATTAAGTCTGGCTTGGGATTGTTTATGAGGATTTAAGGGGATTGAATACTGATGCTTACCTTATTTGGGATGTCAGGCTCCGATGTCTGTACGCAATTGGCTTGACAAATGGGCGATTCACCTGAGCATTTCTGAAACAAGGTAGGGTAAAGTTCATCCTGAGAAGAATTGCATTTTGAAAGTCATTGAGGTGCATAAATTATGTATCATTATTTAACCCCTTCCCCCTTTGTACACAATTGTATGCAATTTAATGAAAACTCCCTCCCCACAAAGCGTATGTAATAAATGGGGGTAGGTCTGAAACACGGCCCCGGTCCCGGCCGCGGCCGCACACGTCTATAACACGGCCCAGGCCCCATTTACGATAATACAAAATGCTAAAGTTGTAAATACTAATACTTTTGCGAGTTTATGTATCGGTTACAGTTCTATTTGAATTTACTTTGCACAGTTTGGTGAATCAACTTGCCATCATTTTTACACTGAACTCGTTGAAAATGTGACAAATCTCCAAGCAATGAACACGGAAAGAGTACAGCTAGGGATAAGTTGATTTTTGTATGTGAGAGAAAGTGCATGGAAGTGTGAATTAACCCTTTTCTTCTCTTATGTAACATTTCTTTTTTGGGTGGTATATCCTACAAGCTATGCTTTTTTATATCTTCTCTGATAAATTATGTAAATTTATACGTAATTTTTGCAAAAACATCATAATTTATAATAAATTTATATTAGGCCTATTTGCTATAAATTGCTATAATTTTCAGAAAATGGACAAACAAACAATTATAGTGTTCGTTTTATCCCACAATGATCAACTAGTACAGTCTACCTAGGATGTAACGTAGCAGTCGGGACCAGATAATTTATATGTTATAACCGAAATACGGTATACGTATAAACCGTAGAAACTTCGTTATATCCGAATGTCATTTAAAGGCCGACTTCAAGTATAAAAGGTCCATCATCTGTCAGACATGGCAGTATCTCTGAACCCATGGAGCAGTCAAGAGCTCCAGCGTTGAAACTGGTATTTCCCTAACATCTCGGTCAGCTTACCGATTTGGACCCTCCTTTTTTGTCAGGGATATGTGTAAACATGTAATATAGTCATATCTATGGCTTAAAATTTAGTTTAAGCCCTCCTTTCCAATGAAGTTTAGATAGCTTGCGTGTATGCCTATGGTAGCCCTGGCAACAGTTGACGTTGGCGTACATGATTCACGAGCTATGCTCATGTAGAAATCTATTTAGGTCAGCACACCATAAACCGTGATATAACGTATATGTTAGTTTTGTGATGGAAACTATCGATCACTCGACATGACACGAGTGCGTACAGCAGTAGGGATATTACACTGTATTAACATTTTCGTTTTTAACTGTTATTTTATTTCTAATTTTTTAATTTATGCGATACATTATATCCGAGGATAATTACGTTGATTTTACTAATTGGGACCGAATAATTTATACGATATAAGCGTCTACGTTATAAAAAGTATGGTATATTCAATGTTTTTTTAAGGCCTAATAGAAGGAAAAAAGTTTGGACTGGAAATGATACGATATAAGTGAATCTACGGTAAAGCCAATGACGTTACATCCAAGGTAGACTGTAGATACATAATAATCAACAACAAAAAAAAACAGGCAACAAAACATACTCTCACCCAAATAAGAATCACCAGTTGAAGGAGGTAAATAACTCAGTTTCCCTAAAGTAAATTATCCACACGAGCTTTTCGGGTATTGTGTTGGTGATACATTTAAGGTAGAAAAGTTGATTTGTTGGCACAAAGTAATGCACTCTTAATGCAGGTCTTAGGTTATTTGTTATACTTAACCTAAGAACCAAAAAAACCTAAGGCCCCTGAAATATTGAGCTGCTTCTTCCTACCTTAGGGAATATTGGGTATTTTTTCATGCATTCTATTTTGGTTTATTTTAAACGAAGACGAAGGTTTTTTTCAAAAGTTTCAATTGTAATTTTACCATTTATTCATTGAAATATTTAGCCCAGATATTTTTTGCTTGCCAGTTGATTACTGCTGATGATGTAAACAAAAGAGACATCGAATATTTTGTCAATTGCAAGCTGTTGAGCTCTTAGAGAAGTTATGTTCATCTCAATTTTCAATGTTTATCTCGTTTGAATGCCAGACAATTTTGGTATCCCTACATCGAGAGCAAGGGCTCGAGACTACACTAAGTTCACGTCGACAGTTCCACAACCTTCATGATAAGGGAAGTAGGCTAGACCTAAAGTCTATCCTTGTGGTTATGATTGCGGTGCATCAAACAGTTCATATCATCGCAGATCTGGAACCCTGTGGTTTCTATGTGCTCAACTCTGCAAGTAACTGAGGTCAGGCAACAACTACATTCGGGAGTGAATAATACTAAAGTTTTCCCATTCTGGTCATTCACTTCTCTTTATTCCTCTAGATTTGGTTTTTTCTTGTATATTCTCAAAGTACACCGATTACTTAAAATGTATTTAAGCATGGAATTCATGTTTTCGTGGATTAATTTCTTATTTTGTGCACTTAACAAAGCTAGACATGCGCAAATGACTATTTGTGGATTTGATTATTGTCTCATGAGTCGTACGTACTGTGCTGCTCTTTTGCTTAAACACCGTCCAAATATAATGTTTCAACTTAAAAATTAGTTCTGACACTTTCTAATGTAAACATCGACTTGGGTATCCTCGGAAAATATTCACTCTTGAATGCAACAAGACTTCAAAGCTAATTTTTTTCTTGCTAATTTCTTCATTTTCTTAGTGTAAGCTTCGAAAAGTTTTGCTCTTTATTCACTCTTGCCTGTTACTATAGTAACAAGCAGCTAGGGTCCAGCGAGTCAGCGATGCTCATGGTGAGTTTGACGGCTTACAGCTATCAGTATCAATTAAATTGTTGTTGATACTGGCTCTTTGAGAGTGGAAATGCCGTGATCATAACCACTTGGATAGACTTTAGAATCATCATCGACCTTTCCAACGAATTGCGTATTTGGATATGAAACATCAGCGTAATGCCCCATAGTATTCATAGAAATCACATGTTTATCATCAACAAGTGTACCGGATATGTGTCAATCAATCATTCCAGCAAACACTAGGTTGGCACAATAACCGTCTTTTTATGACCACCACGTTTGGGTTTCGATGAATTGAGATTTTTCCTGTAAGACACAAAATTGAATATTCGGAATTGCACAACATGCAGGGAAAACTTGAAGTTGAGAGAGGAAATGTTTTTGATTGTCTTTATTCTGAATGTTGCCCAAAATGGAGGCCTTGGTATTAGTTTACTGTTTCCATCGATATACATGAAAGCCATCCCCAGTAGGAGACTGCCACAAAATTTGGAAAATTTAGCCAGTTCTGGTAATTCTTAATTTATAACACTACTGGGCATTTTTAAGTCTGGGGTTCACCTTGGCAATGTGACCTTGTCTTCTAGTCAGTTTGTAAGCATCACTATTCAATTCAGTACCATCAAAACCTCATAATGAATGCCAAGGGGACTAAATCGAATGGGGGCTGCTGAGGTTTGCTCACCTTCATTTCTGGTGGCAGCCATTTTAAACACTGTCTAAAATGGTGGCAGGGAGTAAAATCAGCTTGGTACTTTATTAGAAATTATTGAGTGTACCCCTGGCTACGTAATCACCAATTGCGGTACTTAGAATAAAATGTCAGTTATTGCACAAATCTGTCTACTAGAATTGGTATCAGTCACATTATATTACTGCTGGCTTGCTAATAAAAATGGTGATTAACTGATTGAGCTCAATGAAAGTAATTATGTTGTTACAGTGATGTAACCGTGACTGAGAGGCATGCAAATTTTCTTGCATAATTATATAAAAGGGATATTGACAAAATTCAAGTTCAGAAATTTGCTTGTTTGCTACGGCTAGTGCTAGTTGGGACCGGAAATTGGGACCTAAATCTGCCATGTTTTAGTTCATTTGCAATAAAAATCTCTCGCTTCAAGATTTTAGTAAGCGTTATTTTACTAACTGTATGTTGTCACCCGTATTCCTTTGAATACATGTATGGTAGCCCCAAAAATACGTTGTTAAGATGAAACCTCATTTCATGTGCTATGCATCCCATTAAATGTCTTGAAGTTGTCAACATAAGTTTAGCAACAACACTCGAAACAATGATGTCTAGCCTTTGAAGACGATGTTCTTTTGTATCCAACGTATTACGTATATTGTATATTGCTCAGTTATAGTAAAAAAAATGCTTTCTAAAAGCTTAGAGCAAGATATTTTTTTGCGAATTAATTAAAACATGGTGGATTTAGGTTCTGATTGGATTCGAGAAATTCCAGAACTTGAATTTGTCGAAATCCCGTATTCGGTCACCATGTAGACATTTATAAACATACTGTTATATTAAGTGTGCGCGTTATTCAAAAGGTCCCATAACTTTTGAAATGAAATTCATTCAATATTCGCCAAGACATTTGGGTCAGTGCAGTAATTTGATGAAAAATGAAGTGGTTTTTGAACATCCCAAAGTTTCCACCGTATCCTAGTTGTCAACATAAATGCCGATCACAAAAATTCATGTACATGTAATATTTACTTGTATCCTAAAAGAAAAGAAAACCACAAAAAAATCTATGGAATATGCGTAGTGTGTTTTAATGGACTGTGGCATTAGCCAAGTTCATATTGTTGTCAACTCACCGATTCTCTGAAAACGAATGCAAAATTATCCAGGGTCAGTAGAAAGTAGGCCTATTGGAAGGAAATTCTAGGACACCTCCAGTATGGAAGTATGGAACGTGCCCCAGGACATCAACAATAATTTGACAGAAGTCAGACATGGAAAAACACTTGAACTGTTTAATCTTTAATTTTGTATTCTCAACTATAAAATGCATAGAGAATTTATCAAGAATAAACATTGTGTATTGTACATCTACAGCAATCCTGGCCTAGCCTGGGAAACTGGGACTGGAAAAATTGGTAAGCGAAGTCTGTGTTGTGACTAGTAGGGAAATCACAAAGAAAGATTTGTCCGAGTTTAGGCATGTTTGAGTGAGGCGAGTCTTGTATTTCAAATGACAGACAAGTAATATGCAAATGATTTGATATCTGATCATTTCTCAATTGAACCCTTTTATATAAAGACTGGCTTATGTCAACCTGTGACTTGACGCGTCCTGATGCAAGTGGTGTTTATCAGTGACCAGCTGTCTATGGTAGGCCACCAGATGCTGTCATATCCGCTCGACATGAGCCGGCTTCTGACAGCAACCCGATGCCTACCGACTTGGCACAAGTGTATAAGCTGATAGTTGCTTTCGAGGGCAACCAACCTGAGCTCAGCTGCAAGCGGTGGAACGGACAGAACGTTTCAACATATCTACCATATTCATCAATAATTTAGGGTCCATCATATTCAATAATTCGTAATGTTTTATTATTCAGTTTGATTTTTGTAACAATAACAACTAGCAATAGGTATATATCTTCTTAGATTGGTGAATAACAGATCATTAAATAATGGCATTCATCACCGATTTCGCCTGGATTACGTATTGTACATAGTCTTTCTTCTTTCTATCTATCTTTCTCAATCACTAAACAATGTTTATTGACACAATATCATAACAAATAACTCGATAAGTAATTTTTCAAACTCAAAATTCTTTTTTATTCATTATTACAAAGTGTGTGATCTTTGGTAACCGTTTCATCCCACCAAGGTTGAACAAATTCTCTTTTCTTGCGTCACGTAGTGGAGGAAGAAAAGTTAATCTTGTTGTGGCAAGTGAGGGTTTTTTGGCGTAAAAGGCAGTTGGGTGGATTTCGTCATTCTAGGCTGCGTTGCGACCGAGGTTTTACCTAGGAAATTTCCTTTAAGGAAAATTATCAGAAGTTTTTGGCTAATGGGTAGATGTGAAAATAATGGGTGTTATCAGTTGTTAACATGTGTTGGGTAATGTTTTCTATCTGAAGAGTATCGTAAGAATCTAAAAATGAGTTTGTATAGTAGAGGTTTGTGAGGTATTAGTTAAAATTATGTAAATAGTTTGTAGCTCCAGATATTCTGATATTTTTTTCAATTGAAAATTGAAATTCTATGCTTTTCCATCAAACAGCCATGGTGGTTTTTATTGTGGAAATAAACTGCAGCATCTCATCTTTTTATTAGTAATCAGGAGTTTGTTTTTGATTGTTTATAGTTCTGGATAGAATTTAGCGTATGGATATTGGTAACCCCGGGCGGGTGCAACAAAGACTGGGTTTTTAACCCATCAGCACTCAGGAATTGTCGAGAATTAACATCTGTATTATCTTAACTTTGACATCCCATCCTACCACGCAATTCTAGATGTCCGGAAACCATTTATTACTGAACGGAAACACCTTGTAAGAGTTTGTGTTACGTACGTGGGTTGACCACGAGCTAATGTACTACGCATGCGCATGTAATGATAATCTGACTTTATGGGATGAAATAAACTAGTATTAGTTTGCAATTCAAGTGTTCGGGTTGTGTTGATCTACTCCAAGTTGACATCAAGTCACACACACTTTCACAGGAATTTCACAGTGTAGTGTCAATAACTCCGCAGAAAATTCATGGGACAATTCCAAGTTTGCCACAATACTGAACTCATTTGCTGTTTATCTTCATGCATTACTAGTTGGTGTTGTTTCGTAGTAAATTAATAGTCAAGGCTTTTATATGATATTAGATTTGATGAGGTGGGCCACCAAAATCCTTTTGGCCCCCGAGATTCATCCAAACTTACTTGGATTTGAAGTGAGCGCTCAGATCTATCATGTTAAAAAACAGGAAGATGTTGATTTCTGTATGGTATTTTGAGGACCTTGGTGTCTAGCTTATCATAAGCTATTGGGTTTGAATCCCAATATAACTGTTTTTGTGCAGCATTCGAAACAATGTCAGGGCAGCTTGAGGAGTTATAGGCAGGGCGGATACTGGCGGCCTGGGTGCTAATGGGTGATGGGATAATTTCATATAGTTATTTAAACAATTGACATCTACTGGATCTTGGATCATCCATATGTAATCTGACCCCCTAGTGACAATAGTAGCTCCACTGCAACACCCAAATTATGATCCCCAATGGATACCTACCTAAATGACCAAATACAACTTTTGGACCAATGTTTCTTACATGGAACATTTTTAGATTAGCTATGGATGGAGATAGTGGCGTTTCTATGAATCATATGCCCATCCAAAGGTGCAAAACTCGTTTTTGGTGGAATAATATGGAATTGGAAGAATTTAAGACCTCTTGAAAAAAAGGAAAATTTGAGTAAATCTGACAAACTTGATTTACACTTGTATTTAGATCAATTAAATAAAGCAAAGATATTTATTGAGTGGTGGAATAGTCAAACACAGAATGACCCGCATACTGAGGCTTTAATCAGTGGTTAGAATAAGAACTAGTGCCATACATGTATACATAGGTTTAGTTTGTTTGTCAAAACATCTGTCACACGCTCGCACCATTCAATTGTAAGCGAGTACTTCATTTGAATATTGATCGATCGATCAAACAGGTGTTGCCATTCAACGTTGTTATATTGGATAGCTAGCAGTTAGTATAAGGAAAGGAATTACCAAAAGCGCAATGCATACGCGCAGGATACTTCTCTCTCGCAAGGAAAGGAATTTCAGTTTGTGTGGTAAGTTTTAGCAAAACAACCCGACCTGACTCGCATAGTTTTTAGGGGATAAGCATCCCATTATTGAGAGGCGCCAAGAGATACTTATCCCCTAGCATTTCTACTTACACCCCTGCGACCCATGCCTCACCAATTCTCCTTCAATGGTTGACAGGAAATTATATTTAAGGCGCCTTATGCGTTTCCTATCAACCCCATACCCGCGAAAGGAGGATCGAAAATCGAAACTGAAAGAGAACCACGGAGGGTGGACAAAGGTGTATTTTCGAAATGCCCCTGCAAGCCAAGCCCGGCGGCGCTACAGTGGTGAAATGAATTGCCTTTCATACTTAGCTAAAACACCGAAGTCAATGTAACTGGTGTTTACTAAAGAAATACGTTATTTGAAATTAGAAATTATTCCGAATGAAAATAATATAAGAATGAAAACTGATAAATGAATTATAGGCCTTTAACTTGATTATGATTTAATTTTTAATCAAATTTGTAATCAATTATCTATATTAATTGATTATTAAATTCAAATTCAAATATTCATTTCAGTATCTCACTCAGTGCTGCCATCCTTCAATTTAAGAAAAAACTGATAATTAGAAACGACTGTAATACAATGTTCAAGTAAAAACTTCAAAATAAAAACAATAAGTTAACTAACTATTCTTATATTTCTAATTATTAACTAGATTTAATATCGAGGATCCGAAATGACTTATATGGACAGTTATAGTAATTGCTCCTTTAGATAGACAAAAGTAGTGAGATATTTTATATCCTAAATTAAAATAAAGAGTATCAAAAAAACAATAACTTCAAGTAACACTTGAATTCTATTACATTTTTAATATTTTTTTATTCAATTCCAATTAACACTAGATTAAATAGATTTTGAATAGATTCTAATAACAAAACAATAACTTCAAATAGCTAGTATTACTTAGAAAACGCTAGTATCACAAAAAGTATTATTCTAGTATCATTTGAAGAATAATTATAATATTTTTTTCGCTTTTTTGCTGAAATAAATGTCAAAGAAATCGAATAAGAATAGTATTGATATAGAAAAGACATTAGATGATTTAGGTATTACAGATGATAAAGATACAGTTGTAACTAATTGTGCTCAAGTTAATAATAATATTGATTATGAATACTATTAAACATGTAAGCACCATCTTGAGTTACT
This sequence comes from Tubulanus polymorphus, assembly GCF_964204645.1. Classification (NCBI taxonomy): domain Eukaryota; kingdom Metazoa; phylum Nemertea; class Palaeonemertea; order Tubulaniformes; family Tubulanidae; genus Tubulanus; species Tubulanus polymorphus. The sequence goes on from NC_134026.1 coordinate 13,804,890, forward strand.
AATTGCCAGCGGCAAGTGTAATGAATTTATCGGAAAAATTATAACTTTTCAAGAATTAGATAATATGAAACCAGATAAAGTAATCAAACATTTCAAAATATATGAAGAAGCTAGATTAGCTAGAATAAACGATTCTATTAGTGATGGAATAGTTTAATGTTATTCTAAATTATGTAACCGGATAATACCAATTGATGATGAAAATAAATTATATACTGATGTAAAAAATGATTACTTAGTTATGACAGAATTACAAAAATGGGTTGGATACGCTTCATTCCAATTAGGCGGAATAATGACATTTATTTCTACTGGTGAAATAACATTTTCTAACATTCAACCTTTAGTATATAAAGATAAAAAATCAGATAATATCGAAACAGATATCAAAACAGATCTTAAATCAGAACAAAAATTAACTAAAATAAATGAGTGATGATATTCAGAAAAAGCCTAGATCTGAAAAACAAATTAAATGGGCACGGGAGTTGGGAAAAAGATCTTCTGAGTTAAAAAGAGCTAAGAAAAAGAAATTAACTGATATAAATGAATCGCAGAAATTATCTGTTATTAATTCGATTGATTATTCATCTAATTCTTCTAATACTGGAAGAAATAATTACTTATATATTACAATTGGGTTAATCACAGTAATTATATTCTCTGGTATAATATATAAATATAAATTCAAATCTAATAATAATGATGATAATGATAATGATAAACCTATTATACCAGAAAATAAATCAAATGATAAAATCATTGAAAATAAATCAAGATTATTATTAATGGATTAAAATAAGATGAAAAAAGAACAATATTTAAGAGATTTATATTATAACCCAGAGAGTGAAGTATCATATTCTAGTGTTTCAGAATTATAGTATAAAATAAAATTTGATAATGAAAATATAAAATATAGTGAATTAAAATTATGGTTACAAAATCAACCATTTGTTTATAAATTAGAAGATTCAAAAGATGAAGAAATATTAAGTTATTTTTATGAACAAGAATTATCACTAGTACCAAATCCAGATGATATAGAATACAAAATAGAAAAAGTATTGAAAACAAAAACTCAACTTTTTCAATACGGTTACTATATCATTACTCGAGAAATAATCTATAGATGTTTTTCTATACCACTGATAATCTAATATATTCATTTCTTTAAATTTCGGATTTAAAATTAATGGATTTTCTATTACATTTTCTGTACCTATATTCACACCAAGATTTAAATTCCTGTATTGTATGGGCTGGATAATTTCCACCTTTTGTTTTGAATTTATAATGTTTTGCCCAATTAGTCTTTTTTATACATTCATTACAGAAGGCACAATAATTTTGGTCTTCTTTGCATTTATCTTTATACTAGCTAAATACCTGTCCAATGGACGGCTTTGTCGTTTAGCGCATTGGTGTATTGGTCGTGAGCACACCACCTCGGTGCATGAATCCTGCATCCTGCGTTTTGCATATGAAATACATTTATTTTAATCGGCCGGGAAATGAATCTAAATGCTTCAAATGTTCAGAGTTCTTGGAACCAACCCCACACCTGCTCCCCTACCCCACACCTGCTCCCCTACCCTGTCTGACCTGTCTGTGGTACAAAACCATTTGTTCAAATAACTAACCGTAAATTATCGGCCCCAGCGGTTTTAGGCCCTCTCTTTCTTGTTCGAGCACTTACTATATTGACCACACCACCCGTACGTTAATTTAACAATCCATTCAACCGACGAATTGCGTGATATCATGCTTAACTTGTGGGACTACCATTCATTGAAAAAATACCAACGTAGTCGCTCGACGATGATATTAGGATTCTGTATTTTGTATCACTGTTTGACTTTTTATATCTCTCGTATATACATAAATTTTGCAAGAGAGCATTAGAAAAGTACGTACATTTTTCTTTGACCCCCTCCCCGTACAAAGTTACTACCGGTACATTATTTGTTATCCATCCCCATAAAACCGTATGTACTATTTGAACGCTCTTTTATAAAATCTACCACCATCGCATGCATCGGTAGCCCCCTGAGCCATTGCGAGAGGCTGAGTTTGGGCCTCCCTATCTGCCAGTAACCTATCTGTGGTATGGAACCATTCTGAAAAACTACGCAATGGGCCTGTCCCCCTCTAAGAACCATTCTGAGACGCTGCATATGGGTGGGCAACACGGTCAGAACATATCGCTAATTCCAATCAAAATTTGATCCAAAGATTACGTGAATGAATGTCTCAACCAATGTTTTAAACACCCGAAATTCACAACTGCGGATATCAACATGCCTAATAAGACCATTTCAATATTCATTTCGCCAGCGGTCATTGAAATGATGTAGCAAAAAGGCACGATGACTTGCTCTTTTTCGTATGACAGTAGCATCAATGAAATCAGGGTCTGCTAATTCATCGAGATCAACGATAGGATAGGGAACAGTGACGATTTTTCGACTTTGAAACAATTGAGATGACGTGATGGCATCTGGATCTCTTAGATCAGTCGAAACATGTCAAGGGTCGGTCATTTAGTATAGATTCTATCTCAGACAAAAGCGTTTGTAATTCATCTCGGTCCAGTTTGTTTTTCCGCATGACTTTCTTAAGTAAGGTTTTTGTCATGCCGATTACCCTTTCCCAAAATCCACCAAACCACGGTGCTCTTTTCGGTATGAAAAGCCAAGAACAACTATTCTTAGCAAGATGCGTTTTGATGGCGTGGTTTTCGATGAGAGATTTAATTATCTCAGCCGAACATTCGAACGTCGATTGATTATCTGACATCATGAGAGAGGGTGTTACAGATAATCCTACTGTCATATGTGTTCAGCCTTATAAACCATTGTGTATTATTATATTGTGACAAGCTGTACATTATCTAATGTCCTTTAAGACCGGTTCCAGCTTTGAATAACTGTAATCACGTTTTTATGCGGTCCTGGTCGCATTTCTGTACATTTAGATGGTCATAATACAGTCCTCTAGCTAACTTTAAATCTCAATTCATGCTCAAGTTCGTTTAAGTACAAGTAATAGGGGTAATGGGCTTTCAGGCCAAAGGTCGAAGGGTCGAGCTCGTAAAAAAATGAAAATAATAATTTCCAGTTGAATTAGTCGCGCACACTCCTAATTCAACTGGAAATTATTGTTATTTTCATTTTTTACTCACTCGCCCCTTCAACCTTTAGCCTGAAAGCCCATTACCCCTATTACTCTTAAAATATTCATATACATGAATAAAATATAAATGAATAACATTTAAATTGACAGATTATTCAATATAAAAGTGTGAGCTCTTATAGAATAGATATATAGATATATTTTAAACATTATTTCAATATTCATATTTGTATGAGTTAGATTTTTAAACATTAAAAGTGTTAGTAAAGTGTGATTGAAATAATACATATATAAATCATTGAACTTCTAAAATCAATTTAAAAAAAAAATTAGTATTAAAATGGAAGCAAATAAGTACTACTGTCCAACATGTAAGATCAATATAGATAAATCTCAAAAATCAAGACACAATAAAACTAAAACACATTTAGAGATTAAATTGAAATTAGAATATAAAGATGATATATTAGAAACTAAACTAGAAGAATTAAAGAATGAAAAAGAAACATACAAATGTGATACATGTAATCAATCATTCAGTGATAAAAGATATTATAATGAACATTTAAAATCTAAAAGCCATATTAGAAATATGAATAATGATATTTCATGTGAAGATTATTTTGATAATGACAATGATAAGAAACAAGACAATTAAAAGAATAAGAAATGAATTAAACAATAAAAGACCATACATGGAAGATGTAAGAAATTATATTAATTCATTAGATAATAAAAAAGATATAGAGATAACCAAAGCATTTAAAAGTGATATTGGTCCAGCAGCTATTGAGTTTAAATTTCATAAAGGAAAAACATTAGAAGAAAATAAAAAACATTTAGAAAATATGAAAGAAATAATGAAAATAATAACTGATGTTGAATATCCTAAAATAAGTATATCTTCTAAAGTTAAATTCATAAAATCTGAAGATAAACCAATATATAATATAAATTCTCATTCACAACATATTATATCTAAACAACATATAGATGATAAATTAGATAAATGTTATAATAAAGTAAAAACTAAAATAGAAGAGAAATATTTTGAAGGATCTGGTTTAATATTTGATGAAATAATATTTATGACTTTACATGTTTATAACACAAAATATAATAAGTTAACTAAACGAAACCAATTGATGAAAATAATGTATCATATTATAAAGAACCAGATATTGAAGCATCGAGTTACATTAAACTACCATTTAAAACTAATGCTGTAATAAATGTACAAAATTTTGATGATAAATGTTTTCTATGGGCAATTATAAGTTGCTTACACCCAGTTGAAGATTATAATAAACATACTTACAGATTAACAAATTATAAACAATTTGAAAATAATTATAAGATAGATAAGTATCCTGTTAGAATTAAAAATATCCCAAAAATAGAAAGAGATAATAATTTAAGAATAGATGTATTTGATTTAATCAAATTACCAAATACAAAAGGTAACAATTATAAACATTATACATTAGAACTTTTATACCTATCAAAAGATTATGATTCAAATGATGTTATAGATATACTATATTATGAAAATCATTATATGTGGATTAAACAAATCGATTTATTTTTTAAATCAGAAAATGATCACCATAAAATATATCTTTTTAGAAAATGTTTACATAGATTCAGTAATGAAAGTACATTATTAAATCATAAACAATTATGTGAAAATCATAATTATTGTAAATTAGTTTTACCAAATGAAAAGGATAAAATATTAGAATTCAAAAAATATGATTACAAAAATAAAGTACCATTTGTAATATATGGAGATTTTGAATCATTAAATAAAGAACTAACTGATCAAGATAGAAAAGAAATATATTATAAAAGAAAGAAATTAAATTCAAATGAAAATGATTTTTCAGATGAACCACCAAAAACAAATACTATTAAAAAGATTCATCAATCAGCTGCAGCTTTAGGATTATATATTAAATCTGCTTATCCAGAACTAATTAAAAGTGAATATTATCATTCTCGAAATGAAAATGTTATCAATCATTTTTTGTGACTTATTAATTAAATATGAAATAAGATTTAATGAAAAGTTAAATAAAAATATAGAAATTATAATGACAGAAGAAGATAAAGAAGTATTTGAGTTTGCAGATAAATGTTATTATTGTGAAAAGATATTTAATTATAAAGATAAAAAAGTAAGAGACCATGATCATTTGAATGGAAAGTTTAGAGGCGCTGCACATGAGAATTGTAACTTACAAGCTAAGAAAATTAACTTTGTACCAGTTATATTTCATAATCTATCAGGATATGATGCTCATTTATTTATCAAACAGCTATGTTATAAAATAGAAGAAATCAATAATGAAATTCAAATAGATCAAAAGATAAAATACCAACTTATAAATTTAAAATGTTAGCTAGAACATCTGAGAATTATATATCATTCCAATTTGGGTGTTTAAGATTTATAGATTCATATAGATTTTTAAATAATTCGTTAGATAACTTATCAAAATCATTAGTTGATGATGAATTAAAAATATTAAAACAACACTACCCAAATAATGATGATTTTCAATTAATGAGATATAAAGGCGCAATTCCATATTCATTTTATTAATCACATAATGATTTTAACATAACTGAATTATTGAAAGAACAATTCTATGATGAATTAAAAAATGAATATGTTAAAGATGAAGTATATAATAGAACATTGAATATTTGGAATCATTTCAAAATAGAAAATCATGGACAATTAGTAGATTCATATCTAAAATCAGATGTATTATTATTAACTGATATATTCGAAAGGTTTAGAGATGTAAACTTAAAATATTTCAATATTGATCCTTGTTATTGTTATTCTAGTCCAGGTTTAACATGGGATTGTGGATTAAAATTTACAGATATAAAAATGGATTTGTTAATAAATATAGATCAATTATTATTATTTGAAAAATCTATAAGAGGAGGAGTTTCAGGTGTATTAGGGGATAGATATTTCAATGTAAATGATAACCCTGGTTATAAGTTATTATATATAGATGCAAATAATCTATATGGTTGGGCAATGATGGAACCACAACCTTGTGGAGTATTTGAAATAAGTGAAGTTTCACAACATGAAAATAATGATAAATTTGATTGGAAGAAAAGAATTCTAGATATTGCAGATGATTCAGATACTGGTTACTTCTTTGTTGTAGATTTAGAATATCCTGAACATATTAAATTTAAATCTAGAAATCTAGCATACTTTCCAGAACATAAAACTGTAACTCATGAAGAATTATCAAATTATCAAAAAAGAATTAAACCCGAAAATCATATTCATACAGAAAAGTTAATGGTAACTCAGGAAGATAAATATAATTATGTAGTACATTATAGAATGTTAAAGTTTTATCTAAAACAAGGAATGATCCTAAAAGAAGTACATAGTTATATTTCATTTAGTCAATCTAAGTGGTTAGAAAAATATATAGATTTTAACACCAAACAGAGAACTGAAACTAAAACTGATTTCGAAAAAGATTTCTTCAAACTAATGAATAATGCATTCTATGGTAAGACTTGTGAAAATATTAGAAATAGAAATGATATTGAGTTAGTTAGTAATGGTAAAAGGATAAGGCATTTACAATCATATCCTAAGTTTTTAGGTAACAGAATATTTGATGAAAATTTAGCCGCAGTTAAGATGAGAAGAACATCAATGAAATTTAATAAACCAATCTATGTTGGCGCTTCAGTTTTAGAATTATCAAAATTACTAATGTATGAATTCTATTATAATGTATTACAACCACTTTTTGGAGAAAAACATCTTAAATCTTATATTTTGATACTGACAGTTACATGTTAAAGATAAAAACTTATAACATAACAGATGATTTAAAAACATTAAAACATCATTTTGATTTCAGTAACTATCCTAAAGATCAAGAATTGTTTAGCAATGATAATAAAAAAGTTCCTGGTAAATTCAAAGATGAATTTGGTGGTGAAGAAATGATTGAATTCATCGGTATTAGATCTAAAATGTATTCATATAAAACTAAAGAACATGAAGCTAAAAAGTTAAAAGGAATAACCAAAAGTGTAGTAGAAAAGAATATTCATTTCAAAGATTACATCAATTGTATTTTCAATGAAGAAGTTAGAAAACATAAAATGAGATGTTTAAGATCTGAAGATCATGAAATGTTTATTGAAATCTAATAATGCAGTACCTTATACATCTAATAATGAAATAATATTAAATATTAGTGAAAATAGAAATTATTGTGATTATTGTAAAGGTGAATTTTCAAACGCCCCATCAAATTGGAATAAACATATGAATACAAAGGTACATATTACTAATGTAATAGAACGTGTTGGTTTAAGAGAATTTATAGAACACCCATTTAAATATGTTACAAAGTTTGTTTCAAATAAAAAAGTAAATGGTAAAGAATTATATGAAGATTTATTATTAGCAACACCTAATAAAGATCAATTAGATTTAACCGATGCTAATAAAATATTAGGATCAAGCACTGTAAATGAAATATTAGGAGCAAACACTAATAAAGATGATAATGAAAATATAGTTACAGATAAGCATATTGATAATAAAGATTCTATGAAACATAAAGTAGAAAATAATGATAAATTTGATTGGATGAATAAGCATAACAATGAAACAACTATTGATGATGCGGTAAAAAGGGCGAAGAATAAGTATAAAAATAAAAACTATTGATGTAGATTCGGTAGAGCATTTGAATAAATTGTTGGGGCCTGATAGTGAATTGGAGAGTGATGATGAAAGTGATTAAGATATTAATTATATTTAACTCAAATAATAATATTAGTTGAAAATTGTATAAAATAATAGTAAATAAAAAAGGTGGTTTTAAGTATTTAAGGTATCTAATACATATCTAATACAATCTAATACATAAAATATCTTATTTTATAAACTGATATTCATATGGAAATTGAAACCTCAGTAATAATAAATAACCTTTATTATTTTCAAACTTATTCATATATTAGTTGAAAAAATAAAAATAAATTGGTTGAAAATTGTATAAATAATATTTATTTTAAAAAAGGGGGTTTTAAGTATTTAAGGTATCTAATAGGGTATCAGGTAGTAGGGTATCAGGTATTAGGGTATCTAATAGGGTATCAGGTATTAGGGTATCTAATAGGGTATCAGGTATTAGGGTATCTAATAGGGTATCTAATACATAGGTATACAAATAGTTATTTTATAAATTTATATTCATAGGGAAATTGTAGTCTCAGTAATAATTTTGAACCTTTATTATTCTTTAATTTATTCATATATTCATCATGTAATTCAGTAGTGTATAATTGTATAAAAATAGCAATTGATACTTATAATCTAAATTTTCTTTTACTGTTTTAGGATTTAATATAATAAACTTTTTTATCTTAACTATATCTCTATTATATGTTTTATTGATTTCATAAGTAGGACAACAGGGGCGGACCCAGAGGGCAAACTTGATTGCCTTCTTAGATTTAATAGGGCATATTATTGTAATCATAAGAGGAATTGTCGGCACTTGTATCAGCGAGCCACGCAGCGGCGACGCCCGAATTCCATCGGTAAACCACCACTTTGTTTTTGAAAGCATGCAAGAGGCAATCATTTTTTTCTCAGAGTTTAAAAAAAAATCATATACTTTGATAGTTGAAGGGCATTTAAAAATGTTGACTGCCTTCCGGAAGGCATGGAAGGCAACCTGGATCCGCCCCTGGACAAAATAATATATTATCAAAATGATTCTTATAAATAGTTTCTAACAAATCTAATATGAAATGTGTTTTACCACAGTTTGTTACCCCAGTAACTAACATATTATGCGGTTCAAATATAAATAAATCTTTATTCATTTATTCTTTTAATTTTACTAGATAAAATCCATTCATTAAATTTATCATCATATCTTTTATATTTCACCAAAGAATACTTTTTTCCTTTAAGAGTTTTTGTTTTCAATACTTTTTCTATTTTGTATTCTATTTCATCTGGGTTTGGTTCAAGTGATAATTCTTGTTCATAGAAATAACCTAATATTTCTTCATCTTTTAGATCTTCTAGTTAATAAACAAATGGTTTAGTTAATATTATCTTTTTAATCTTGAATATTTCTTCTGTAAAATTAGGGGTATAACCTTTATAAAATGTTTTTCTATATTTAGATATTCTGACATGTTGCCTAATTTTAAATTTAGGTTCACCGAAATCATGTGTAACAAACGCTCCATATAAGTTATTCCAAACTATTTCTGAATTATCTTCTTTTCTAGCTTGTATTGGTTTCATATTTATAGAACTATGTTTAGAATTATTATAACCTTTCACCAAATCATCTAACACATTGATATATTCATATGTTTCATTAGCAGTAAAATATTTCCACATTCTAGTTTTCAATGTTTTATTAAATCTTTCTATAATAGATGCTTTTTTATCTGAATGTGTTGAAAAATATTTTACATCGTTATCAGATAATAGTTTTTTGAAATGTTTGTTATAAAATTCCTTACCTTCATCAAATTGTATCTTATCTGGAATAGCTTCTTTAAATATTGATTTAAAAGCATTTGTTACTTCTATACCAGTTTTATTTTTGATTGGAATTGACCATGCGTATCTACTGAATATATCTATAACATTTATATCCAGAAATACCCTTTGTTGTTTTCTTCTAAGTTCTTCATGTCAATTAAATCAGCTTGCCATTGTTGATCGATATATGAAACATAACTTTTCTTGTTAAATAAGTTTTATCCATTTTCTTGTGGATTTGATATGTTGGTTGATTTTGTAACCATGATTTTAATTCACCATATTTTATATTACCATTTTCATTATCAGATTTAATTTTATTCCATAATTCTGAAACGTTAGAATATGATACCTCACTCTCTGGGTTATAATATAACTCTCTTAAATATTGTTCTTTTTTCATCTTATTTTAATCCATTAATGATAATTTAGATTTAGTTTCAATGACTTTATGATTTGACTTATTTTCTGGTATAATAGGTTTATTATCATTGGAATCATCTTTATCATCAGATTTGAATTTTGATTTATGTATTACACCGGATAATATAATAACTGTAACTAATCCAATTGTAATATATAAGTAATTAGTTCTTCCACTATTAGAAGAATTAGATGGATTATTATTTGAATCAATATCAGATAAAGTCTGTGATTCATTTATATCAGTTAATTTCATTTCTTTTTCTTAGCTTTTTTTAATTCTGAAGATCTTTTACCTAATTCTCTTGCCCATTTAATTTGTTTCTCGGATCTAAACTTTTTCTTAACTCCATCACTCATTTATTTTAGTTAATTTTTGTTCTGATTCATTTTCTGTTTCGACGTTTGGTTGTAGTACATCTGTTTCGTTCTTACCTGATTTATATTCCATAGGTTTGATGTTCGAAAATGTTATGACGCCAGTAGAAATTAATGTCATAACCGATCCTAATTGAAATGAAGCATATCCGACCCATTTTTGTAATTCAGTCATAACTAAGTAGTCATTTTTCAAATCACTATATAATTTATTTCATCATCAATTGGTATTAACTGGTTACATAACTTAGAATAACATTTGACAATACCATCTGAAATAGAATCATTTATTTTAGCTAATCTAGCTTCTTCATAAATCTTAAAATATTTTATTACTTTATCTGGTTTCATAGCATCTAATTCTTGAAAAGTAATAGTCTTAGTTAAAAATTGTTTACACTTTCCGCTAGCAATCAATAGTTCAAGATGGTGTTTACAATATAAGTAGTATTCATAATCTATATTGTTATTAACTTGAATATTATTTTCAATTTTGGTTGGAATATCCTTATTATCGCTAATACCTAAATCATCTAATGTTTTTTCAATATCAATACTATTCTTACTCGATTTCTTTGACATTTATATTAGAGAAATTTGATAAGAAAAATATTATAAGTATTATAAAATGATACCAGTATCTCTTTAGATTAATACTAGCTTAGTTAAAGGTAAATAATTTTATTATTAGTCATTGTTTTTTTAGTATTTTTTATTTGTGATATAAAGTATTCTTTTTTGAAAAGAAAATATTAAAAAAACAATAACTAATACTAGTTGAAGATATGTAATTTTTAATACTTTTTATTTAAAATCTATTATTCTTTAACCACTCATTAAAGACTCAACGTATTGTTCATTATTTGGATTATTGTTCCATTGATCAATAAATTTCTTTGCCTTTGTTAACTGTTCTAAATATAACTGTAAATCTAGTTTATTAGATTTGATTTGATTTTCTTTCTTTTAAAGAGGTCTTAAATTTTTCCAACCCCAAATAAGTTTTTTATTGTATTCATCATTCATGTTAAATTTAGATATTGGTAACACATGATCAATATGGTAATAGTCCCCATAATTATCTATGTTCATTTTATCGTCGAATTGAAAATAATCCATGATTTGAGAAATTCATCTGAACAACCCAACAAATGTTTCTGAATGTGTTTCTTTGTTGAATAATTGTGTTAATCTAGATCTTAAGCATTGTTTCAATCTAAAATTAAGATCGGTTTGATATCTTTTTCTCATATATTCTGCCGTATAATAATTATAATGTTCTATATTATCTTCTCGGTATTGTTTGGTATATAGTTTAGTGCAAGTTTTACAGCAATATTGAAAACCATCTTTGCTAATCTTACGCTTACTAAATTCTGTTAAAGCTTATTTATCTAATTCACATTTAGAACACTTCTTGTAGTATATATTTATAACACCAGTGTTATTTGTAATATTAATACTTTGTGGTTGTTCTGGCTCCATTTATTATACATATTTTTTTACTAAATTGGTTAATATTTTAGAATCCTCTTCCATTTCTTCGACCAACGTCATCCTTTTTCATTCCTCGCTGCTTTTGATCGGTTCGGTTCCTTGATATCTAAATCATACCAGTTACAATACCCGCGTCACATGCGGGCATACAGGAGCGCTTTTGCTTAATGCGCATGCGTTAATCATAATTATATATTCATTCTATAAATTCTGTAAAATAGAAACAACTGAACACATAAAATATCAAAACGCGTGTGCACTAGGCAAGACCGGGCATTCAGGCCCGGTTTGGATCAATGCGCATGCGCTAATCATAATTATATATTCATTCTGTAAATAGAAACAACCGACATGAAATATCTAAATCATACCACTAGGCAAGACCGGGCATTCTGGCCCGGTTTGGATCAATGCGCATGCGCTAATCATAATTGAAACGACTGAACATAAAAATTCACCAATCAGATTTACACAATACATTATACAAGTTGTTCAGTCGTTTCTCCCAATACATCATTTTATTTCTATATACAAAATCTATAATTACAAACATTTTTTCAATTGCTGGTAAATATTTAACTACATCAACAAATGTTAAACTTAATCATTGGAGTCTCAATGTTTTTGAAATTCTTATATAGTTTCTTCGTTGATCTTTTGGTGTTTCTTGTGCCAATTTCTATTGGTTCGATATCCATTGCTGTTGATTCCTCAGGCAGAAAGAGTATCTTGAGTTTCTCTATCGCTTCTTGATGTGTATGACGTTTATTAATCTAAAAGATATTAGCGGTAACTCTAGCTATCTAAAAGATATACAAAATACACTTAAATATATCTAAAGATTTCATATTTAATAGCCCTAATAACTACAAAAACAGTACTTACATTTAGATTTAGAATTGTAAACTATAAACTCCTAATTGCGTTTCGAGAGATAGAATATCCTAAGCGTTATGTTACAGCGTCTATTCAGTTCCGGTGCGATTTCGACATGAACACGTCGTCGATTATGCCACGTCATCTAGTTCCGGTACACCTTCAAGAATGATCTAATGTATATGTCTCTGCAGCATACTATGACTTATATGTCTCGGCGTCATAGTAACAGCTGTTACAGCTGTGAATTTATAGATTTATTCCATAGCTCTTTACATGGAATGTATATAGGCTCAAATAGAATCATGTTCTAGTATAAACAGCTATATATTATATCATGTATATATGTATTATTTCAATCACACTTTACTAACACTTTTAATGTTTAAAAATCTAACTCATACAAATATGAATATTGAAATAATGTTTAAAATATATCTATATATCTATTCTATAAGAGCTCACACTTTTATATAGAATAATCTGTCAATTTAAATGTTTTTCATTTATATTTTATTCATGTATATGAATATTTTAAGAGTAATAGGGGTAATGGGCTTTCAGGCTAAAGGTTGAAGGGGCTAGTGAGTAAAAAATGAAAATAACAATAATTTCCTGTTGAATTAGGAGTGTGCGCGACTAATTCAACTGGAAATTATTGTTATTTTCATTTATTTACGAGCTCGACCCTTCGACCTTTGGCCTGAAAGCCCATTACCCCTATTACTAGTACATTTTATTGTAAATAATCTTATACCGGCACTATTTCTGTATAGCCTTATCGCAGTCATTTCCTAAGGTCCAGTATAAATACTGCTGTACTCTTAACTCTATGAAACAGTTCAAAATAAACTCCATATATTGCAGTTCTAGTCTTCAGTTCTTGCCTCAGGCCAGTTTTTGCGTTCACATTTTGGTCCCTCGAGCCGGACACATGGAGGGAGAGCTGGAGGCTAAACTCAGAAAGCTACGTCGTGCCCGTGGGGCCAAGAAGGGTACCTTTACCCGACGATGCAACAAGTCTTCAGACCGTGTGGCGATGGAAACTTCTCGTGAAAAACTCGAAGCCGTTTTACTGGAGATCGATGAAGCCGTGAATGAGATCTACGCTGTCAATGAAGAACTGGTATGCCTCCTCGAAACTGATGCCGAGATTGAAGCCGAAGACCAATATATGGATGCAGTAGATACACACCACCGAACTATCGTCCAGATGATTACCATAGACAGCAAAAACCAGTCGACACATCGATTAAGTGATACTGCTACCGAAGATGATGACCGCGCCGAAGATGAATACGACGATGACCAGCCATTGCCCTTGCCGTCCAGACAACCGCATGCAGGTGACCCTGCAGAATGGCCACGATGGTATGGTCTGTTTTGCTCTAAAGTTGATCGCCAGGTGGCTTTAACAGATGACGAAAAGATGACCCACCTTCAGAATTCCGTCGCCGGTCCACCGCAGAAGTTAATTGCCGGCAGGCTATTTGATGGTCGACTTTATGGTGACGCTCTTCACGCACTGATGAACAGATACGGCAAAGAAAATGATATTGTCCATGCTTGTTTTAGAGCCGTTTTTGACCACCCGCCGCTCAAAGTGCACGATGCCACAGCACTAAAGAACTTCCACGGAGCAGTCCATTCAGCCGTGACCACTTTGAGGACCCTTGGTTTTGATGGTGATCTGTCGAGTGCTGAAAATCTACGTAGAATTCTTCAAAAGCTACCGTTAGACTTGAAGCGTGACTGGGGAAAGCAAGCACTCGAGATTGAAGCTGCACGCCAACGTCCGACCCTTATCCATTTCAACGACTGGTTGTCACTTCAACTGAGAGTCCTGCTCAGCTACGTTGATGTCCAGAAGAGCGATGATCATCATGGCAGAAATTCAAGGACGAGTGGCTGTAAATCCGTGTTGCAGACTGAAGCTGACTCTAGTACTGATGATGTCCCATCTTCACATGCTACTGGTAAACCTACAACTTGGAAGAAAGACGTCTGCCCTTGCTGCAAACAGACTCACACACTGATGATGTGCCGAATTTTTAAATCGAAAACCGTGGATGATCGAGCTCGTTTTGTTGCTGACAGCAGTCTATGCTTCTCGTGTCTACGTCCAGGACACAGGTCACGTTTCTGCCGTTCCAAGAAGACTTGCAGTGTTCCCGAATGCAGATTGAAGCACCACCCGATGTTACATGGAAACAGCCGCGTTTATCCATTCAGATCTAGCACAGGTGTCAGCACCTTGGCCGCCACCTCCTCTGACACAACAGAACGAAAGATTGCCGCGTTTACAAATAAGTCTAAAGAAGTGTTACTTCAAGTGGTACCGATCAGAGTTCAAGGTGAAAATGGTGAAACGGCTGACACACTGAGCTCTGTTAGCGGAGACAGCTGCGAACCCGGAGACCAGTCCTGCATTGGAAACACGTCCACCAGTGTTTCCAAAGATCACCCCACCAGACCTCCCTGCTGCCTCAAAAAGAAAGTATACGTCAGACGACCGATTGACCCTCCATTGTGAGTTGATGGCATCTCAAAAAGAAACAGAGAAGATGAAACGACGGAAACTAGCCCTTGAAATAAAAAAACTGGAAATGGAAATTAGCGCCTTGGAAGCCCAACAAAACCTTTTTACGATTTGTGAGATAACTGGAGAAAAATAAAGAATCATTGTAAATTAAATATTATTAATATATATTGCATTACTGGATGTATATACGTACATGAAATTAATTAAAATATAATTTATTTGTTTTTGAACTCTTTTAACTAAAATTATACGAACAATGATTCCATACATAAGTTGATTGTTTTATTCGAAATGTCTTTGAGCGAACATTGCCCTGTATGCAATACCATGAAGGTGACCACCATCTACTGCCTCCTCTTCTCCATCATCTTCCTCGTGACCATCCATGCCCATCATCATTGGTTCCGGTTCCTGTAAATCAAGAGCTATGTTGTGTAGGACCATGCACGCTACGATAATTTTGCACACTCGATCAGGTGACATTCGAATTTCTCCATGCAAGGCATGAAATCGACGTTTCAAAATTCCAAATGCCCTCTCGATGATACATCTTGTTGTTTTGAGTGACCTGTTGTACCTCCTCTCCGCACGAGTTCGAGGTTCCATAAATGGTGTAAGTAGGAAACGCCGACACGCGTAGCCGCTGTCGCCAAGAATCACCCCATTATATTCCGGGTGCTCTTCTAAATACCTGAAAGGACATGGGAAAGGTTATTTTTTCGATATAGCGATGCAATTCAGGCCATATTTTTTAATCCAATGTCCCTGATTCAAGGGAGTGTAAGAAACAAGTTATTATAGGCCATATGTCTCTCTCATAGATCTCATGATCCAGCGGGTGTAAAAGTGGGCCGAAAAAATGAAATTTTTATGAACGAATAAATACGTACTGCAATGTCAAGATATTTTCCCATTAAAATTATAATTGATCCAACCTATCGACTAGACACACCTGCTAAGAGGAGATGATCGAAATATGTGGCTGTCATGGGTTGATCCTGGCCATTTAGCGACAACGTTAATAAAGCGAGCTGAAAAATAAAAGAAATATTGTTGTTAATTGCTTTGGGAAAACACATTTATAATACCTGTTTGGCTACTACTTAATCTGCAAAGTGGGGTTTTCAGGAAAACAAATGCACAAAAAAACTTTAAACTGAATGAACATTCTAGTGAATTGAAATCAAACGAAGGGATAATATGCAGTAACTTTCGGCAAATTTAATTACATCAAAAATCTAGGTGGATTAGCGGTAGGCCCTATTTAACAATTGCATTCACTTCAAAACACTTAGGACTCATATCCCGCACGCATTTTTGCAGTTTGATAAACATTTTGTGACACTTAGGTAAATTAAGCAATTAAAATCCCGTACCGAAAGATAACTGACTACAAAGTCTCTTTATTCAGCCACGTAACTACATCCGGCCTACACTAGGTTACATAAACAACCTAACACTAATACACTGACGTAAGACACTACTTTCCCTCCTTTTACCAGATTTTGAATGAACTTACAAAACTAAAAACCTATAATACGAATAATTTGTATTTCCCGTTAACCACAAGTAACACCAGTCTAATCAAACTATATGGACATAAAGTCAAAAACTACAAGTATCTAAATTAAACATTATTAAGTCCAAACACTGTTCTAGTAACTAAACTACTCCCGTAACCCAACTATCGCTAAACTTATAACTTGACTTAGGGTCCTACTAATTGGAACTTCATATAAGCAAATATCAAACTCAGACATGATCCAAAATTCCGTTAACTAATTAAGATACAGCTGCTACGAATTAATTCCTCACTACACGTAATCTTTAAATCTAGCCGGTACGCGTACGTTTCGACCTGATCTCATTTGTACCGGTTGATCGTCAGCCGGCAACTCCGAATCGAGCAAGCCAGAATCGGTGACTATACCGTCGGGCCTTGACTCGATGTCAGAATCGGAATTAGATTTCTCGTCAGCATCATCCGCCTCTACGAATTTCTTTAGGTGAGCGGGATTTCTGACGTACTGGTTACCGCTCTCAGATTGAACCGTTACGCCTTTATCGTCCCTGCTAACTACTACTAAGGCCTTATCCGCGTAACGCGTAGACAGTTTATTCTCTTTTCTCTGTTCGATCAATACGCGATCACCAGATTTCAGATCGCTTGGTTTAGCTCGACGACGCGTATCTGCGAAATCTTTGCCTTTTTGTTTCTCCTCCCTATCGCGATCTCTGACGGCCTGATCTGAGACATATTCTCGATCGCCGAACTCAGGCAATTTTGTACGGGTTTCCGGGCCAAACATAATCTTGGACGGCGATACACCGGTCGTTTCTCGCGGAGTGGAGTGGTAAGCTAATAAGAACTTATACAGTTCTCCCTGCCAGTCCTTACCCTCCGCTTGTGCAATCCGCATGCTCTTTAGTAATGTCCTATTTTGCCGTTCTATCTCCCCATTAGCCTGTGGCCAGATGGGGGGCTTAACCTGTGCTCGATATTAATCTCGGCCAGGTAATGTTGGAATTTTCCGAGATGAATTGCCTCCCGTTGTCAGTTTTCAGCGACCTTGGTAACCCAAACGCTGCGAATATTTTATCTAAACAACGTATTATCTCGCGGGACCTTAAATCCCTGATTATCTCGACTCCCAAGAATCGGCTATAATAATCGATAATTGCCAATACGTATTCCCCTCCCGGCATCGGGCCAAGGAGGTCTGCGGCGGTATCCTGCCACGGCCCAGCCGGCAGCTCGTACCTTTTCATCGGTTCCGGTCTAGACGGCAGACTAACAAGTTGGCAACCCCGGCATGGGTTCACAACTCTCTCTGCATCACGATCTATGCCCGGCCACCATACTTTCGCTCTCAACCGACGCTTCGTTTTCACGATCCCTTGATGGCCCTCATGCGCGAGGCTCACGGCGCGTTTCCGTGGTGATTCGGGGATAACGATACGGCAGCCCCGTAAGATCAGGTTATCGACAGCGCAAAGTTCAGTCCGAACGTTCTTATACCCCAGCGGACAGTCGTGCCACTTATCCGTCTCGATGCACTCTCTGACGATTTGTAGCTTCTCGTCAGACTCGGATGCTCTGCCGATCTCTGAAACCTTCAGCGCGACTGGCGTAGCGTGAGCTACGATAAACCGCACATACTCCTCGCCCATATTGTCGTCGTTTCCGTCCGACGGATTAATCAGCCGCGATAGCGCGTCTGCGGCCATTTCTTTACCGGGAATATGCTTGACGGTGAAGTCATAGGGTTGCAAACGTAATACCCACCTCTCAATCCGCGCGAATGGTTTAGACCTTGGCGAATAAATGAAAGTCAGAGGTTTATGATCCGTAACGATATCGAACCGTATACCGTAAAGAAACGTGTGGAATCTCTCACATGCCCACACGATTCCCAGCGCCTCTCTCTCCGTTTGCGAATAACGCCTCTCAACCTGAGATAGGCTGCGATTTGCATAATACACGACGCGTTTTACCTTGTCCTGCGTTTGCACTAACATTGCCCCCAGACCGACTGGGCTGGCGTCGACTATAATTTCAGTCGGGGCACCCTTTTCGAAATACGCTAGTGTATCTGCTTTACCGAGCTCTAGTTTCAGCTTACCAAACGCACGGTCGTGTTCTTTACCCCAGTGGAACGATACGCCGTTTCGGGTGAGCAGTCTCAACGGATCCGCGATTGTCGACAAATTATTGATGAATCGACTACTGAAATTCACCAAGCCCAGGAAGCTCCGGACTTCAGATGCGGAATTCGGCTTCCTTGCCTCGAGAACAGCTTTCACGCAATCTTTGACCAACATACTCTATCTCGGGTAAACGTATGTGGCATTTCGGCAGATTCACAGTGAGTCCGTTTTTTGCTAAAGTTTCCAGCACTTTGATAAGACGAGCATCGTGCTCATCGTCCCCTTTCCCGTGAATAATAAAGTCATCTGAAATGTTCGCGACGCCCGGACAATCAGCAAGAACCTGCTTAACGACATGTTGGAAGAGTTCCGGGGCTGAACATAAGTCTTTTTTAACGGAAAATACCAAGATGACATGAAAACGTTTTTATACTGCGCGATTCCTCTTCAAGTTCTAACTGGTGAAATCCACTCTTCAGATCTATCTTACTAAAGACAGTACTACCATTCATGCTCTGAATTACCTCGTCAACCGTCGGAATCGGGTGACGCTCACGTATGACGGCTGTGTTTGCTTGCCGCATATCTACACAGACGCGAATATCCCCCGACGGTTTCGGCGCAATTACAAGTGGAGAGACCCAGGGCGTCGGTCCTTCCACCTTTTCGATTATGTCTTCCTCAAGGGGCTGATTAATCTTTGTTTCTAATCTGTCACGCAAGGCGAATGGAATTCTCCGAGAATTCTGCGCTACCGGTTTGATATTCTCATCCACATGGATTTTAGCTTGGTAGCCCTTTAGTTTACCGACCCCCGAACAAATTTCCGGATATCGTTTCTCAATATCGCTTATCGTTATGCGTTTGTCGCTAATTGTATTAATGCCCAATCCGACCTTGAGAACGCCCAGTTTCTCAGCAGTAGATTTTCCAATCAGCGATCTGCCTTTACCGCTAATAACGAGGAACCGGTCGCCAACTCCGAGGGTTGTGACGAATTTACCGACTGTAGATAACGGTTCTACTGAACCGTATGGGTGGAGTTTTTTTCGATACCCGCACCGCAGTGCAGCTGATTTTCTGCTTTTTCAAATAATTCCACGTATCGGAGTCAATCACATTCACGGTTGAACCCGAGTCAACCAACGCTCGTATAATTATATCGCCTACTTTTAAATCGATGACGCCATCGCGCATCTCGTGACGCAACGAAAACAAGCTCTCTCCGACGGTGAATGGATATTCGGCCTCGTCATCGGAATCTCCCGCCACTGCGTTTGTTTTGTTTCTGTGTCTCGGCTCCCGGCCAACAGTGAACTTACTCTTACAGCATTTTGCGAAGTGACCCACTTTTCCACATTTCTTGCAGGAAGCTGACTGGGCAGGACATGATTTATCTTTTGAAATATGTCCCTGTTTCCCGCAACGGTAACACGTAATATCTGACTTCGCGCCAGAACGATAATTTCTACTGTAAACATTCGGCTTCGGTTTCCTCCTATCGACATGATTAACCTCACTTCTCGGTTTAACTTCCTCCATCTGCCTAGACTGTATATCGACGGCTTCCATAGCTCTGGCTAGACTCAAAACAGTATTCAAATCGAGGGCTTCGCCTTTCTGAAGAAGTTCCCTTCGTAGCTGCGAGGACCTACATGATTCAACGACATGATCGCAAATCTGTTCCTTCTCGTCGGCAAACTCAGTTTTTCGCCTGATTGCGTAATCTGGCAACAAACTGGTCTACTGTTTCCGAACCCTCCTGTTTCAGGGAACGAAAAATGTGTCTTTCGAAAGTTTTATTTAATTTCGGGACGAAAAATTATCTAACTTACGAACCGCCTTTTTGAACTCATCATCTTGCTCGCCTGGGACTCCAGGAACGAAACCTACTTCTGGTAGTGTTTCAAACATTTCCTGTACATCCATTCCGGCTGAGTGGAGTAACAGGGCTCTCTTCTGGCCCGCGTCCCGTATACCCTTTCCTTCGACGTAATAAAGAAACGCTTTCATTCACCGTTTCCATCTGGGTCCCACGCTCGAAGCATCCTCAGCACAGTCAAACTTTACCATCGGAGCGACATCCATTTTAGAACTTTAGTTTATCCTCGTCGCCATTTGTGACGTCCAACTGATTAAATACGGACAATAGAGTTAGACAATACTACAAAGTCTCTTTATTCAGCCACGTAACTACATCCGGCCTACACTAGATTACATAAACCACCTAACACTAATACACTGACGTAAGACACTACAATAACTGAAGGCCTACTCACATGCGCGCACGCGCCCTACACAGCACATTGCACAGAAACTGGCGCAAAGCACTTATCGACACTTTCGCTTGCGGGGTCCGAACCTAAATCATTTTTAATAGCAACACAACTTTGCTAACATGGTAAGTCATTTTGTGAAACGTTCAAATGTGATGTGACCAAGATTAAGAATAAGAAGAGAGTTGTAACGTCCTAGTAAGTACGTACCTGTATGATCGCATATCGCCTGTACGTTGATACTGTTAAAATTCTTCCGATTGACATATGCTGGCTCGTTCTGGACTGGTGACTGGATTCTAACGTGAGTTCCATCAACAACTCCTGCTTCTCTGGGGAACCCAACCTCGGCTAAATCGTAAAAAGCAGCCATCACCTTCCTCAAATCATCTTGCGTGGTTGGCCATTTGATAAAATCGTTCATCCTATTAGCCAAACTAGTGGCTTGTATATATAATTCTGGAAACTGTCGATTTATGTACACCAAAGTTATCTGCTATTACAGACAGAAAAGCCCCAGAAGCCCCAGGTCCTCGCGTAAAGTTCAGCAATAAAGTTTATCCCATTTCTTCCAAAACGAAATCTTTCTCGTAGGCATTCATCGGAAAACTGATTGAGATGATCAAATCGCTGTCGATTTACTCTGTTGTAGCCAAATTCAGACAATAAAAAGGCTATGTCGGCCATTTTTAACCACTGGTTAAGAACTTAACATAGCCCTGTGGTTCGTTTAACTTAAACCGATGGTTAGAGAATTTAACCGTTGGTTAAATTTTTGAGCAACCCAATCTCACCGACAGTTGAGAGTTTAACCGTCGGTTAGGGATTTAAACGACGGTTAAGAGTTGAACCAACCTTTGAGCAACTGGCCCCAGGATAAATTTGACCCCAAAAAACAAGTAAAGGATGAGTAAGCACCACAGTAACCATTTGAAGGTAAGTAGGCTTAAACATAGGCGACGATACGTTGTTTTATCCAATCCACAGCCCTGTGTTGGTAATGAATTCCACGGAAGTCAGCGGACCGAAGCTGCGGGTGTGGAATCTCACGGAAACCTGCTTCCCGTGCTCTTCTGTTAAAATGTCTTATCCGGCGCACAGCGTCAGCGTTTTCCTCGTGGCATGGTGGAACAGGGACCTCCAAATGGTACAGTGGAACCGAAGGAAATTTTCTCTGCAATATTTTGTAGAGCTCAACGATATCTGCACAGGTATGGCGTCTGAACTGCCGTGTATGGTTCAGGCCATGATTAAAACTGATGAACACCTTATGTGGGTATGTCGGATGTAGCTAACCGGGCCCTGAACCTTCTCCCCCGGATGACTAATGGGGATAATAATAGCGTCTGCTTTGAGCTGCTTGAACATGGAATCAGATAGTTATAACAGTGGTAGGCGGGAACGAATGCATCTGGTCGCTAGCCGTTGCATTCTTGAGTCCAGGTCATCAGGGTTACCGCCAGCCTTCTTCACCATATCCCGTAGGTAGAACCATAGCTCTCCAAACCGAGAGGTGCCAAGCTTAGGCGGGGTCCTCGACAGTGCACTTATCAAACCCATAACGGTGGCAAGCAGTTCTCTTTCCGCCAATTCTGCCAGTTTCCTCCTGCATGGTTTTGGGTGGCGACCAAAGTATTGAACAAACTGCATGACTGATCTACGAAGATTTTTCTTCTCTTCAACAATAGCTGGGCGGTGTCAAGCTTCACGGTGTCAAGCTCGAGTACATCCATTTGCAAATTTCTTTTCGCTTCCTAAACCCGACAAATCAAATTCGACAATTAAAATTTGGCTTTAAGATTTAGCATTTAGTGAAAAGTGAGTAGAGTAGTACACGTATACGCGGGAGTGGATATTTAGTATATAATGAATATAGTGCATCTGGTTATGCATTTAAACACGAGTAAGCACCACAGTAACCATTTGAAGGTAAGTAGGCTTAGTGTCGCTTATGAGGAACTGTCTTTCCAGTCTAACGCAAGTCAACATAATCAGTATTTGCCTGTAACAAACTCCTACCCTACTTAAGCCAAAGTTCTTTGTTTTGAGCTATACGTGACCTTAGTTCTTCGCATTTACAACAGTTAATCTGCTCACGAAATCTTTTCGGGGGCTGCAACTGATTACGAGGGCGAAGTCTGCTTTTAGGGCTAGTTTCTTCAACCACCTCCTCCATTTTCTCTTCCCTCTGGGGCACTGGCAAATCAACATCTTCTCAGGGCTGCTCGTGAGTACAGCCAGTCTCTATTTCAGCTAAGCGATCTGGCTTGCTGGCAGATCCTGGAAGTGGCTTATTCTGTGCCCGAGTCATCTTATTCAGTCCCTGCTTTTTAGCCCTCCGGGTCCACACGATGTAATCATCGTCAACCGACCCCTACGAAGAACTCTTGGTAGGCTGTCTTGAATCCCTCGGCTTCCTTTCAGGTCTTTTCTCTCGCCTTAACGATGGGGTGTCTACAGTTGGCTCCCAACGGCGACTTTGGCTGTTTTTGGAATTGTCAATTTACCATCAGTTGAGGAAATAGTTTTAATAGATTTCTTTTTCGTTTTAATGTTCATGAACTTATTGTATATGGTTTCCTTGTCTTCGTTGCTTTTCTGCATCCACATTACATGGGAAATAGTATATCTTTGTAAAGAAAGAACAACTTCATAATTTCCTTGATGGTGAAGGGCACGACAGACATCGATATACTGGATTTTTACCAATTTGTGTAACTGTTCTATCAAATCGGGGATCTTCAGAATCTTCCAGTTAGTTGCTAAATTGATTATACTGTTTATAGTCTCTGAGTTATTGTTTGTCCATCCTATAGGGTGACATTTCTTAACTTGAGATGGCGTGAATACATACTCTTCAAGTCTTGGCTCCAGCTTTTCAAAGTATGGGATGAAGAGCGGAGCGATTTCGTTGATTCTAGCCTTGACCTTCATCATTCTGAGTTTATGCTTATACTCATCAAGTTCATGTAACGCGCCGCTTTTACCAAATATAGAGTCGACTATATCATATTTTATCATTCACCCCAATTTTGTGTTGCAAATGCCATTTTACGTTTTCAATCAAATGTCGGTAGCATAACAATTGAGTAGCATTTGGAAATGTCTCTTTGATTGCTTTCAGTACAGCTTTTTCTTCGCCGGATCCAACGGTTAACATTTTGCCCGCAATTTCTGTATTTACGTTCGAGTCTAATTTCCCTTTTAAATGAGAGAAGAATCGCTGGTACGTAATGGTCTCGCCGTCCCAATGCAGAAATAATGGCCCAATGAAAATTGGTGATTCTTGTGTTTCACGACGGAGCAAATGGGTGTTCTTGAAAACCGTTATAGTCAAATAGCAGGCACCGATCGATGCCAAGAATCGAAGGTTCCGCCGCTTGCGTACAAAATCGTTTTACGTCTCTCATCTGTTGCTCTGTATATAAAATAACCGTCGGAGGTTTTTCGATCGAAGTAATAACCTCTCGGATGAAATCACTGCCGGATTGCATATTCATGAGAGTTTGTATTTCATCCGCTACATTCTTACGGTTGCCGGATGTGCGATCCTTGACCATTTCACGGTGCCGTTCTGTACCTGTTTCAAGTTTCTTGGCGCTGATGATGAGCTATTTAGACATATGTGGTTATGAACTTGCATTGGTGCTTGTGTGGTCACCTTATCGGCGATTACATCCATGACGGAGTCTGAAGTCCGAAAATATTCTATTCCTGTTCCCTTTTTTGTATTGCCATGCGGCGTACCACTATCCGGTGAATCACCGAGATACTCCACTACTGACCGGTTTCGTACATCGCCGAAGTTTGCTGGAGAATGGTCAATCCAAGTAATTCGTTTTTTGAAATCCGGTTTTCGTTTTAGTGTAGCGTAAAACCGCCTCAAAATAATCAAATCTTCGTCAGAAGGTTGTTGATCAAATGCTACGAATTCTTTTTTCACCCTAATGCCGTACGAACCATTCTTCGTTTGGATGACCTGGAAGATGAAATTTACCTGATGAAATCCCGATCATTCAAATCACAAATAGAAGTGATGGACGTCAATTTTAGTACGTATATAACGTATTTATGCGTTTTTACCTTATGTGTTCCATTTTCTTGTATGAGAACCACCACCTTCTTAGTTGAAGACATCTTTTTGTCCCAAATTCCAGAGTCATCAACGAATTTACTCCGGTTCCCAGCCTGTCTACGTTGAATGTTATTGGTGTTGTCTAATATGTAGTACACATCATGTTTTCGGCCGTTTGGAATACTGGTGGGAAAATCTAATTTTTCGGTGGCGGATTTTCTAATCACATCAATCACTCCAGCGGTATCCAAAAATCTCCCATTTAGCCGGCCCGAAGAGCCGTCATTTTCATTTGATTGTATCGTCGTGGTGCCGTCGTCAAATGTGTCAGACGGTGATGAAACGCCTAGAAAGGAGATAGATATGCTATTAAAAACGGTCAATTTAGATTCCCAGGCATTGTTTAATACTTCAAATTGATATACACACCTGTTAAATCTGATCTGGAAGAAAGTGTAGAACTATGCCCTGGTTGATCATTGCACAGGCGGATCCAGTTTTTATAGGGGGTGGACAGGACAAAGTAGGGCACACCTTTCTATGGCACATCGCGAGCGCCGAAGGCGCGATGCCCACAAGGGGGGAAATTTTGAAAATTTGGTGTTCTTAAATGTGTTTTGTGGCATTTCAGAGGGTCCATTCTAGGAGAAAAAGAAGTCATTTAGACTTCATTTTGTAACCTTAGGGTCCAGGAAGGTGCCACAGATAGGGCAAAAAACAAGCACATAAAATTTGAGTTTCATACACATCATCTTTTTATTTATACTCTACTCTTGTTATTGTCAGATTTTATTGCATTTCCTTTCCTCTGATAAAATATTCAAATTTTAAAAAGTTTTCATCGTAACGCTATAAAATGTGCCCTTTTTATCAACTTTTCTGACATTTCACGTGCCCATATTCCAGAAAAGATATAACAGAATATGCCTTTTTCACAGTTTTCATCGTATATACTCTATAAGATGTGCCCTTTTTATCAATTTCTCGGGCATTATAGGTGCCCCTATTTCAGAATTCATGCCCGTTTCACAATTTTCATCGTATATACGCTTATAAGATGTGCCCTTTTTATTAATTTCTCTGGCATTATAGGTGCCCCTATTACATAATAGGTGCCCTTAGATATGACAGCACAGCAGCATGAATGCCATTTTCAAAGGCAACGTCCTTGACTGCCGAATCGCGCGATGTAAATATAGTCGTGTTCGAGTGATCGAGTGTTAAAAATCGAGTGTTAAAATTTTCTTCTATTGCTTTTTTTTCTGACATTCCTGAAAGCCAGGAGGGCACTTTTAATTTTTCAAGGGGGTGGACTGGTCCACTCGGTCCACCCCCCTAGATCCGCCCTTGCATTGATCAGGCGTGTCTTCGCGTCGATTTTGTCTGAAAAGAAATAGAAAAAATCAGTTCCTGTTATAACTTAGTTATCAAATGTTGTTATAATAATTCAATTGTTTTTACAAAACTTACAATCTACATCGACTTTTTTAAGTGCGGGAACTGTTATTCTGGACTCGTCAAATTCCGGAAACGGCGCAGAAATACCTATAGATATGATTTCATGTTTAATTAATGATAGTCCTGTTGCCAAACGATTAAATAGATCGAGCAGTTAATAGATCGAGCAGTATGACGACATGACGACGTAACGTACCTGCAGCTGTACTATTAAACTGTCTTGATGGGCTGTCAGAATCTTGCATTTGTAAAGGACTAACGCAGTTCTCAAAGCTCACTCTTTTCGAAGATCTCTTCTCTGCAAAGACAAAATGGAATGTAAGCTAACAATGCAGCTTGAACTTTATGTAGAGTTATTAGATGTTAAGTATATATGTCTTACCGGAATTTCGTGGTGACATCTTAAAACTGGTCATGCGTTTCTCCTTTCGTGTGGTTTCTAAAACAGAAAAAAGAAGACTTGCTTTTTTCTGTACACTTTTTTTCTTATTTGTTTCAGATTGAGAGTCGACACTATTGATCCGCAGCTGAATTGTACTTTCAAAAAGATCAAACGATTTATATACGTAGGTTTCTTGGCATGTCCTGGGAGAACACACGCATTGTTCGTTATGTACGATAATACATTTTCCGCCTTAATGGTTGTTTGTCTGAAACTTTTATACTGGTATCAGACGAGCATTCTAAATCATTTGAAGGTAATCACGGCGCTGTAGTCATGAGAAGAATTCGTGGAAATGAGCAATTATGAAATAAACTTATGAAACACTCGCTGACCCTTAGTCTGATAAATCGATAATAAGGAGGAATATTAAAGAGTGACATTAAAGGGTTTTTATTATTTTAATTAATAAAAGTTTGTGTGTTTAAATTTGAATGTACTAATATCGATAAAGAATATAAATAAGAAAGATGATATTTCGGCTTACATTGTATATTACTATTTAGACAAAATTAAATATCGTTCATTGTGGGAATTGTGTTCATTGGATAAGTTAAAATAAATGAGTTTGAGGGTTGGAAAAATAGTATGTAATCTCTTCGGTGCGGTTGAGAAGGAGAGCAGACCGGCAGGTATCATGACGTCGAGGGTCGGGTTAAAGTTAGCAGCGAATGAAAAGTCTAGGAATCAGGACCCCAGCTCTGCGTCGTGGTGCTGCGTTGGTTGCTCGTTCCCTTTTACGGCTGGCCGCAAGCAGGTTTCTGGATTTTTCTTGGGTGTGGACGCAGCCGTATAAAAGGGGCCGCACCTCGAGAGAGCGGACTCTTTTAGAAAGCATTTTCAGGGGAAGCATTAGAAGACTATAGAACAGATAACTTTCGGCTATCCGGTTGAATTGCATCTTCTTGTGTGCGGGATTTGTAACAAAATTCTAAATTAAAAGGTAGGGAATTTTGTAAATTGTTGAGACTAAAGTTCAATTTAAATTGTTAGAATAAAAGTTGAGTATTATCATATTTAAATCCGGAGTTCCTTTCGGGTTTCTGTGTTCGTGGTCGACTTTCTCGCCAGGGACCGGAGTTTGTAATAGAGGAAAAAGACAATAGAGAAAGGGACCGCGGAACACTATATAAAACTTACTCGGTGTCTGATCTAAGCTTGGAAACGTTTCTTCTGACGAAAGATAAAGCACATTTTCCTTGTCTACCGCTGCAATGATAGAATTTGGTGAATTAAGGCATATATTCATTTGGTAAAAACTCTCACTAGATAATTTCAGAAATCATTTAAAGAATCTTCGTTTCATACGAAGTTTGGTAACTTAAAATTATGAACACTTACACGAGGTCGTTGAAATCATTTTCAAACGATTCTTTTCTATCAAAGGGACGAAATGGTTTGGTATCCACACATTTCCGTGCGACTCTCCAATTCTTGTCCACAATATATTAATTGGAGGTGACATTTTCCTATGGCATTCACGAGGCACCATTTCGGTATTTAGCAGTCTCACGTGCTGGTCCATCATACCAATCACAGGTGGATATACAGTTCGTATGTAGCGCCCAATAACTGTCGCCAATGCGTGAATTGTTATTTGTGGCGATTAGGCGTAATCAGTTGCTGCAGCCCTACATGTTTCCTCTATAGATGGCGATATTAATGCGTATCCCCTGTTCTCTGCTTCTTGTTCATAGAACTTCGTGTTTCTGACGAGGTCTGTCGCTGTCCTGACTCTGAGTTCATCGGCAAGTATTTCGGTTCCTAATTAAGCCATGGAAACTGCATTAAAGAGACAGTTTCCATCTCCTCTAACACGCACAGGAATAAGCCTGGTACGTTCACAATGTTTCGCGATAATTGATCGGCATCAGCGACTATTTCAGGAGTCAATTTCTGTTCGAATTGTCCAAAACTGGCCAGTTTGATGGCCACCATGTTGGCTGCTTTATGAAGGCCCTCCTTTCTTAGTATAGCGGCTTCGTATAGGATGAGTAGGCGGGTGTACATAATAGATCCACCGGGCTTGGAAAAACACTTGTTGCAATTGTATTTCAATTTCGATTGGCCCAGCAGCTCGAATTCTTCATACCCTATCTTCTCGCTTGCAGCATGACACCAGTGCTTGCAGATAGGACAATAAACGCTGGGTTCCTTATCGCATGAAAGCATACATACCCCGCAAGGCCACTTGGTTTTACCTAAAAGAAAATTTACAATATTAGTTTTAGGAAATTTGTATCATCAGTTTTCAGAATTTCAATTATCAATGCGGATTTTAAAATGTCAGACATCAGTTAGAAAGGTGATAATTTGTTAAACAATATCGGCCTGTGTCAATTCTACCACGTATTTCAAAAATTTTAGAGAAGTTGATTTATGTGTGATTGAAAACATTTGTAGATAAATACATGTTAATAAATACATCACATTCATATTTGGAGAAGGCTATTCGACGGACATTGCATGGCTATCAATTTAATTATTTCTCATAATAATAATTCAAATCATTCGTTTGTATCATGCAAACATGGTAAGTTTAAATAATTTTGAACAAATGACACAATCATAAAAGAAAAAGAATCGGGCCTAAAATTGAACTTTGATGAATTCCGCATGAATAAAAGTGACCCTTGAATGTCAAGAACAAAAAAAGTTATATCTTTGGTTCAAATAGATAGATTGTCTCTTAAATTTAAGAGTAAAATCTCTGTAAATTTATTATATCTGATAAAATTCTCTTGTAATATTCTTACCTTTCGAATCATTTTTAATTTTGTTGCCACGTTTCTGACTAGCCCGTTTCTGATCATCGGAAGCTATTTGGCGTCGCGAAGGTTTTCTTGACCTTTTAAAATCCATGGCTGTCCTCTATTAGTTGTTGAAATAGAATGACCCATCTTGGCCATTACCGCTTTTTATTTAGTTCGCCAAGAACTAATCACTAATTATCATACTAATAATTTCTATCCCTCAGAACAAAATTCTCATTCTGATTATCCGTTAGTTTGTAACTGTTTTTATGTGCTATTTCTAAATTTCTTTAATTTGTCCTTTGATCAAGATTCACTATTGTCTCGGGTTAACCCCCTAGTTTGCCATGCCTTAATTCGTTAGTTTGTCTTTGTATTGTATTTCTAAATTTCTCTACGCTCTTGTCCTTGATTAAACTTTAATATTCACTATTATCTTGTTAAGATCCCCTAGTTTGCCTTGCCTTAATTCGTTTAGTTTGTAACTGTCTTTGTATTGTATTTCTAAATTTCTCTACGCTCTCGTCCTTTGATTAAACTTTAATATTCACTATTGTCTCGTTAAGATCCCCTAGGTTGCCATGCCTTAATTCGTTTAGATTGTAACTGTCTTTGTATTGTATTTCTAAATTTCTCTACGCTCTTGTCCTTTGATTAAACTTAAATATTCACTATTGTCTTGTTAAGCTAAACAATTCAACTCTGGTCACCTTTGACTCTGGACATTGACAACTAGGGGCCTGAACATCGGAAAAGCTTTTAACAAATCATCGTATCCTTTATTGAAACATACAGCGAACTGAAAAAAATCATATACATTCATTCTATTTATTTGTTTTTTTATGCGAGTCACGTCGCTAAATATATTAGATCTAGAGCTAAGTATATTAGATCTAGAGCTCCAGTGAGTTTCCAGTCGGCTCCGGTCGGTTTCCAGTCGGTTCCAGTCGGCTCCAGTCGGCTCCAGTCGGTTCCAGTCGGCTCCAGTCGGTATTTAGTAGGGGCGTTCTCGGGTGGTCCACTCATCAACCATTTTGCGGGCAACTGTGTGAGCTTCGTCGTTTCGTAGAGGCCATGCCTCTGGCCACTTCGTGAAAGCATCTTGTGCTGCTAGTATATAGCAGTTCCCTTTTCTGGTTTGACGCAAGGGACCAATAGTGTCGACATGTATTCGTTGGCCACGCCTACCAACAGGTGTTGACACAGGTGCTTTAGGCATTTTCGCAGGTGATTTACATTTGCCACATGTTCTGCATTTTTGTAAAAAACGTCGCACCATGCCCGTTAGTCCCATTGCCCATAATCGTTGCTTTGAGCTTTGTTTTTGTAGACCCAACCCTTGACCCAATTCAGTGATTGCATTTTCGGCGGTGCTCGATGGGAGAACTACACGGTGTGATTGATTTGCGGAACCTGGTAGTGGTTTGAGGACTAGTAAACCATTTTGAAGGTGTAGACGCTCAAACAAACCAAACAAGCTCCTCAACAATCTGCCACACTGTTGTAAATCATGTCTTGGGGGTTTACCCTTTCCACCCGTGCTTACCAACTGGATTTCTGGATGTCTGTTGGACATCTACTAGGTCCTGAAATGTTAACTGTATGGGGGCGCCCTTTTTAATTAGGTTGATACCTGGTGATGAAGGTAGACCTGTATCCCCACAGCTTCGGGCAATCGCCATGTTTTCGTGCTCTCCTTGGTATTCTAGAGAGCCCATCAGCGTTACCATGTAGCCTGCCAGCTCGATGTTCAATTTGGAAATCGTAGTCTTGAAGTCGTTCCAACCACCTAGCGATTTGACCTTCTGGTTCCTTAAAAGTGTTGAGCCATTTCAACGCAGCATGGTCCGTCGAATGAGTTTTGGTCGCCCTTGAAGATAATGGCGGAAGTGTTCAACCATATCCAACATTTTTCTGCGAGTCGCACAATAGTTTTCTTCGCCCTACCCCATACGCAATGGCTATTTCGGTGCCGTCCAGTTGCTGCTGACTGAGGACTCCCCCTGTTGCGAAATTGCTAGCGTCACAGTCTATAAGATAAACTTACCCGCAGTCGGTAAGAAGTCCGGAAATGCCAATACTGGGGGTTCAGTCAGCTTCCTATTTAAATCTTGGAACACTTTCTCTTGTAGTGGACCCCATTTGAAAACTTGATTTTTCTTCAAGAGAGTATTAAGTGGAGCAGAGATGTTAGAGAAGTCATCGATAAATTTTGAATAATACGTTACCAGACCCATGAAACTGCGCACGTCAGTGACGCTTTGTAGTATAGGCCAATCAAAAACTTTGGCGCACTTATCCGGGTCAGTTTCGAGACCAGCTCCGCTGACAATATGTCCAAGAAATTTAATTCGCTTCTTCAACAGGGAGCATTTGCTCGGTTTCAACTTCAAATTTGCCCTCGAAAAACATTTGAAGACTTGGTAGAGTCTAGGTGTGATGCCAGATCACATCATCTAAGTAGATTAAACAGGTTTTCCAAGCAACATTATCTAAAGCCATGGACATAAGTCTCAAAAAACAAGCTGGTGCATTACACAACCCAAAAGGCATTATGTTCCATTCGTATAGATGACGCTCTGTCGTGAAGGCAATTTTGGGTTTGTCTGACTCCTTAATCGGCACTTGCCAATAACAACAGTCTTCTCCACAGTCAATGTTACATCCAAATTTGGTCAGGAAGTTATTACCCAATAAGCAGTCTTGCGTAAGGTCGTCTAAAATAACCATCGGGACTATGAACTCTAAGCCACCTATACCCACAGTTACCTCAGCAATCCCCCGTATACACATATCCTGCCCATTTGCAGTGGTAATACTACCATTTACTGGCGCCATGGTGTAGGTCGCGCATAACAACGATTTGTCTGAGTGAAGATGTTAGCTACATAAAAGCAATCCTATCGTGAAATTATTAAAAGTCATGTCAGTCGATAAACTTGGTTTCGTCAGTAACCGGCACTGGCCTCAAATTTGAAGAACTTGTGAGCTTCTGTCCTGGTCGATTTCCTCCCTACTTGATAGACCTTTAAGCTTCGCTTTTTTCAGTTAAAACGGACATCTTTATTTAAAACCCGATTCAGGGGTGGTTGGCGCGCCCAGTCTCTCCAACCTTAGGAGAGACTGGGCGCGCCAACCACCCCCAGGGGCACGATTCCCTCACGGGCCTAATGTCTACTTAACAGACTTTTAAAGTTCACACTTTTTTCAATTGAAACAAACATTTTATCTAAAATTTGACTCTTGAACAATTGCTTACCCCAGTCTTTCTTACAGAATTGCATGCAGAGCTGAGCTAAAAGCCTACACAGTAGATCTCTTGGTATTTTGTGTTAACGGACATGTATCTACGTTCACATCTGCATCTCCGATATCGTGCGCATATGTTTAGGGAGACTTAATACAAAGTGGCGCGCTCTATCGGTAGCAATCATTGGTCGAACGTCTCTTTAATTCCAAAACCAGTTGAGGAGAATGCTGAATAGTCTATTTTCGATGACATGAGGCGAATATCTATTTATCTTATATCCATGCTCTCGACTCGCAGGTTGGCCTTTATCGGTTGTAACGCGTTGAGTATCGAGCCTTATCTCGGCCTATCTGACTCTACTTTCCCCTGAGTAAAAGTGTTTATTTGATATTTATTGTAAATGCGAGTAGAGATCCGAGAAGTGATCCAGACTGTGACAGACTGCCAAATTAACAATAAACTATCCAAACTGTGATGACACTAATTATATAACTCTTTTGATTACTAAATGAATACTGTTTATAACAACAACCTGTTTCTACTCATATCGTGTATCACTCAAATATAGTATTTTACAGATAATCTTAAGATACGTATACATAATGATTATTTCACTATGTAAAGAAAAAAAGATTTAACGCATCGAACAGATCGCTTGTATGCAAGCTAGAGAACGCTCATTTGATTCACTTTCACTGATCACTAGGTATCATCCGAACACGGATAGTATCCGACAGTAACCCACGAAACACTGGAAATTGATCCAGTTTAACACGACTCTAAGACCTATATTAAAGAAACCATCCAGAATACAATTTAAACGCGGGAAACACGGGAAAATCTCAATCTAAAATGCTGTACTAAGCATTGTGCAATATAGAAATCTTCTATGAACGAGGTGAAAATCATAAGTCTCCAGAGACTTTGCTCTACAGAAAAGTCCCTTAAAATCACCGAAGATATGTAAATGTTGCTATACCTTTGTGAAACTGGTTGTTGTGTTGCTCTGCCTCTATCGGTCCAGCGGTCCTCCCAGATACTATCACACAAGTCCACAACTGGGGCTCTCACCAATTCATCAATTTCATTTCAGGTTTATTATGCTGATCCTTGGCACCTATTCTACACCTGCGACTTGTGCACCACTGGTCTGGAACGAATTCGCTAAACTAGGTACTGGTCAGAATGACACTTCTTTGTGGAATTTTTGTTTCATCGATGATAATTCCAGAAGTTTTATTTAATTGAATTTCTACTTTCTTTTATAGTTTATTGTTTGTGTCAGTTTTTTTTACAGTATGTACATCAGGGTAATGAACAAGAACATTTTCGCGGTAGATCAAATTGAAATTGATTATGAAAGTTTTATTCCATGTAAAATGTTGAATGTTCATGGCCGATACCTTAAAATCTTCAGATCGAGCCCGCAATATCGGAAATGTCGGCGAGATAATGAAAACAAAGACGTGCGGAAACCGAAAGAATGTCCACATTGCACAATGCGCGTATAGCGCCTCGATAAACACTTACCGTATTGCAAAGGAAGTTATGACATAGCTCGTGAGTTAATTACACTTTACTCATCACATATCTTGTTGATTATCAATTATGATTAATGTGTTTTAGGGCTCTCTTCTACTGGCTGTATGGCGGTCTTACTGCTGCAATTGCGTGATATGTAACTAAGCGTACTGGGACTTAAGTCCAAAAGTCGTCTTAAAACTGGTCTTAAGTTGTTAGATTGGCTATGGAGCTAAGTTGGTCTTAGACTGGTCTTAAGTCTAAGCCATGACTATGCAACTGGCCCCTGTATTTGACTTTGAATAAGCCTTTGGATATTTCGAACAGATAGCTATGTGCAAAAATCAGAAGAACGAATAAATAGAGTAATCGTCACTATTAGATTCCCTAGACAGAGGAGGCGAATTCAGGTTATCCGCGTCTCTGTAGGCAAGCTGGATGCTCACGGCGGGCAACTGATATTTTGATCAGCGCGCGCAGTGACGTCACGCAGAGCGTCCAAACTTAAAGGGTCCAAAGATCTATCTAAAATTTATCGTATCAGCAAAGATCTGATCCTAAAACTACACACGACCAATATCTTTCATTTGGTACCGAAAACTTGTTCATGCATAGCGCACAGACCGTACCAACTCGTGACAAAGTTTCGCCATTTGTCTCCTATGCGTAGTATAGATGAAGCTCATGCATTCTTAAGATCACGCAATTTTAAGTTCAGGTAACTACCTGAGATATTTCGATACTTGTTACATCAGAGAGTCGATTATCATTATCATTGCTTTCTTACTAAGTGCAAGCGAGGGAGACCGATAAATCAAATCCTCAACAGACAGATGAAATTTTGAGCGCCGTACCAAACAAAAATGAAACCTGATTCAGAGTATCCGCAGCTACTGGCAGACAACATTGTCTCAAAGTTCATTTCCTGGAGCTGCGGATTACAAAATGTTGACACGAACGCTGCATCTCAAAGAAGGCAGCGGATTCGAGATATGCTGATCGCAACACAGTTTACTTTAAACGAACGTAAACTAAAAGAATATCTAAATTTTTGATGTACGTCGAGTCTGTAAGTAAATACTTATCAATCACGCAATCGTCGACATTTTGAAATCTGCATCATATAGGCCTATATACATTAATCTTTCAATAGGTCGAGGTATCAAACATGAATCAAACAGCGGAAATCGTCAGTCGATCGCACGCGAGCACAGTGAATTGGACCACGATCGGCAAAAAAGACGAAGACAAAGCGATAAGCAATTGATAGACAGTGGTATGTTGATTCAAGCATTTTTCATAGGTTAAAATGGATTGACAGTTTTTTTGCTAAATGGAACCTCCTTACATTGAACTTCACGGGACCAGACAATCTGTTTGTTATAACTGATAGTTCGCTATATCCAGTATGAAATAAATAAAAGTTGCTTACTTGAGACAAAATTCTTTATTTGTTATAACCAATAAATCGTTGTATCGGAGTTCGTTATAACAAGGTTCCACTGTAATGTGCGTATTTTATGAACTTAGTTATAACGAACTCCGATACAACGATTCATCGGTTATAACAAATATAGAATTTCGTCTCAAGTAAGAAACTTTACTTTATTGGATATAACGAACTATTTCTGAGGAGGCTTGAATCATCTGACCTTGATGTATGTATCTATCTTGATCTGATACCCGAATGGTCATCACATGAAAAGTTCGGTGGACGATGAGGAGTGTCCTGTTACTTTGCCAAAAAAATCTGACCTGAATCCGTGGCCTTAGCTTCTTCATGGGTTGAGACTTTTATCTTTAAAATCATTCAGGTTTTTGATCAAATTAATTTCCACAAAATTCGGTAACCATCTTAGTCTCATTGGTTCTCATGCATAGATTTAAATAATCATTTTTTTCAGCATAACAGGTTATGATTACTTTCGTTATTTTCACCGTCCGACATAGATCTTTGTAAAGTGTTGCAATACCGGAAGAAACCGCCACCGAAAAGATATCAGGCGGAGTTACAGTCATACGATGTTGGATCCCCCATGGAAAGAGTAGCGGTCGATATCATGGGCCCTCAGCAGGAAACCACGGCAGGGAACCAATACATTATAGTCATAATGGACTACTTCACAAAATGGGTAGAATGTTACGCTGTACCGGACATCGAGGCCAAGACGGTAGCTGACAAACTTGTGACCGAATTCTTTAGTCGTTTTGGAGTGCCGAGGGAGCTGCACTCAGACCAGAGCTCAAACTTCCAGTCCCATCTCTTCCGCGAAATTTGTACCCTACTGGGGATCCACCAAACCAGATGCAGCCCCTACCGTCCTCAAAGCGACGGTATGGTGGAACGCTTCAATCGGAGCCTTAAAGCGATGTTGTCTTTAACAACAACTGACGACCCTTTTGATTGGGACTTACAACTTCCCTACGTCTCGATGGCCTATCATTCCGCCCGGCACACCACTACAGAAGCGTCACCGAACTACCTGATGCTTCTGAGGGAGATCGATCTACCCATAGATCTGATCGTCGGACTTCCTCCGAAAGACCGGTATCCATCCATCCATCAACGACTACACTGCCAGCGTACAGACCCTAATGGAAACGGCACAAAGAGATGGGTCCTGCTAAAGTACGAAACTACGAAATATGAAACGAAATTACGAAATATGGAGCGAAATTACGAAACGAAACGAAATAACGAAACTACGAAATTACGAAATGGAAATTTTTTTGCCAGTAGTGCTTAAATACGAACCGAAATACGAAACTAAATGGTCACATTTCAAACACACGCCCATACTATGGAGAAACGAGGTATTAATTTTTTAGGCTAAACACTGCAGGATATATTTTAAGGCACACTTCGTTCTCTAACCCGTAATTTATTAATCGCTACCTTCCAGTTGTATATGAGCATGCGCAGATCATTCTCCCTGATGGCATCGCTAAACTCAGTCGCGGCACGGAACCCTGCCACACTAGACCGGGTGCGCATGTTTAAGCCAGCTCCACGAATCCGTTGCTATAGCGCCAAAATTTTCGTTTCGTATTACATTTTATACTTTAGCAGGACCCGCGAAAAAAAGGCCATTTCGTTTCGTAGTTTAGCATTTCGTATAGTTTTTCGTTTCGTACTTTAGCATTTCTTAATTTCGTTGCATATTTCTTAATTTCGAAGTTTCGTACTTTAGAAGTAACCCACAGAGATGCTCGGAAGGCGCTCCTGAAAAACCCATCGCGACGGAAAGCACTTTACGACCAAAAACGTCACGGGAAGCCGTACGACGCCAGCGACCAGGTTTGGCTCTTATCAACCCAAATTGACGGACGGAAATCCAAACCGCAAACTCCAGTTGAACTGGACCGGGCTGTATACTGTAATAAAACGACTATCAGACGCCCTGTATGAGGTCCAGGACAAGCTGTCCAGCGCTCCTTAGATCGTGCACTTCGATCGACTTAAGCCGTATTTAGGAGTGCAGTACCGATCTCTACTGACGAGCCCGGAACTCAGACGAAATGACGATGACAGACGATACAGAGACTAGTCGTAAACCCAGGGGCCGTACCTGCTGAAAACGCCAACGCCCAGATTATCTCTACTTGTAGGCACTGTCTACTGTTTTAAACAGCAAAGTAGTCAATCGCTCTTTGTTCTTTTATTTTAGGTCGTCAAATTTCAAATGTCATGGTTGTCGGGACCATTTCCGATCATTAGAAAACTTTGAGCGCCATGAAAATAAGTGCGAAGCGGTGACACACGAGGGCGTAAAGTACGAGTGTAAGTGCGGCCGAATCAGTGACGGGGCGACACACTTCGACGCCACGCTAGACGTCACCATGGCACTTCACAGTGCGTAGTAAAGATCGCGGAGGAAGGGTGGGACCAGCCGCCAGAGATCAGTATTGAGTGCGCAGGAGACAAGAGGAAGGTGGAGTTAACAGGTGCGGATCGTGAGGAGAAGAGAGGGAAGAAAAAGTTAGAGAGGAAGGTAGAAGGTGCGACGACGGAGATTAAGGAGAAAGAGAAGAGGAAGGAAGAAGGTGTGACGACACCGATTAAGAAGATAGATGAGAGAAAAAAAGAAGGAGAGACCAAAAGCAAAGAAAGAGGAAAGCGTGGCGAATGAAGAGAGAGGAGCCGGAGATGGAACAGAATGACTTGACAGCGGCAGACACTACAACCATTGTTGAGGAAATCACCCCTGACGGCACCTCGAACGATGTAGAAGCTGAAGAAGTCGGCAAACCAGTAGATGTCGCGTCTGTAAAACCCGGGAGAAGTTTGATCGAAAGAACTAGTTACGGAAGAAGGAGAAAACTGATGATAAAGAGGAGCCTGGAACTTAGCCGTCGCGCGAGAAAGAGACGAGCTGGGAAAAAAGAAGAGGTCGGAAGAGGCGCGCAAGGCAGCAGTAGAACAGCGGAGGAGGGTAGAAGAGGAGGCAAGAGAGAAGAGAGAGACCGAGAGACCGAAGGAGGCTAGAAGAGAAACGAAGAGAAGAAATACAGAGCTTGGAGAAAGGAACGAGAGAGCCGGAGAGCGTACCAGCGTACTCGCCATAAATACTCGGCGCGAACTGTCAGACTTGGTGGGGAAACCAAACCCCAACGTACGTGCCGACGGAAATTATCAAGCAGTTACCAAAGGCCGATGTCTCGGCCCTTATACAGCCGGCGATAATCGAGTTAGACGAGCCGCGGCCGGTGAAAGAGAATAGATGTAACCCGGAATCGAGAAGGGTGCTTGCACATGTACACCCGACCGTCCATGGCCGCCCGGCTACTTTCCGGGAAGTTCCGGGAGTACCTGTTCGATGCCCCTTCTGTCAAAAGAGGGCCCGCGCTTCGGGGATCTCCTGGACGCCACCAGCCTGAAGCTCGTCGCAGCCGTTTTCAGAAGTCCACGTCCATCCACTCGAGACCGGGGACATGATTATCTTCGGTTTCGACGACGCCCCGATCGACTGCGTTGCGTGCCAGCTGGAGGAACGTTAATTGTCATCCGTTGAAACTGATTGTCGTCCGTTGAAACTAATTGTCGTCCGTTGAAACTGATTGTCGTCCGTTGAAACTAATTGTCATCCGTTGAAACTAATTGTCGTCCGTTGAAACTAATTGTCGTCCGTCCGTTGAAACGTTGATCGTCCGTCCGTTGAAACTGATTGTCGTGCGTTGAAACTAATTGTCGTCCCTTGAAACTAAAATTTTGGGGCTTATTTTAAATCACCTTTCTCCTGGATTTCACCGCTCCCTGTTTATTGTGTATATATATGTATCCTGTTTAATGCCTTTTGTTTATCCATATTAATTCGTCGAAACCGCGTAGCATCGTTATGAAATGTCCGTTGTAAATAGGTCGATGTTTCGCGTCCAGTTATTCCGGGCCCGCATCTATTCATTTTAACCCTTCTGGTTGAATTGTATTTAATGTGATTATTTTGTATACCTTTCGGAGTGCGGGGTTCGAACCCTTCTTAATCTATTTTTTTTCCTAGCACATATTCTTTGCTGATGTATAGCATTTATTTACCGTTTTTATCATTATTTGTTGTGTTGTTTCTCGTGTCCGCCGCGACCTCTTTGTAGCCGGCGCGCGGTTGCCCGGCTCCGCCCTCATTGTCACTGGAACTCAGCCAACCTCGAAGTCACGTGGCACGCGTGACCAATCACGCGTGTCCGAGCTTGTTCCAGCCAATGAGAGCGCAGGGGACAATCGCGCTCTATAGAAGGCGAGCAGCGCGCGAGATTGAACAACAAACCGTTCATTCGGACTGTCCGGGTTACTTCAAGCGCCGCCAGAGTAGAACGCTAAGTCGATATCAGTTACGCTTTCCAGCTTAAGTAAAAAAAATGTAAGAACCGTCGTCCGCGTGTCCCCGTGTCCACCTCTGGACACCCGGACCGCGTATGCTCGCCTTGTGATAGAACATGTAAATAGGTTATTTGCCGCCCGGATATTGTCCCCGGGTTCATTGCTTATTGTTGTCCGGCCGCGGTCGACGTTGTCCCCGGCGGACATGGTTGTCCCCGGAACCCGCGGATTCGTTGTCCGGGAGCCTAGTGTAAATAGTTAAGATATAATATATATATATATATATATATATATATATATAATATCTTAACTATTTACACTAGGCTCCCGGACAACGAATCCGAATATATATATATATATATATATATATATATATATATATATATATATATATATATATATATATATATATATATATATATATATATATATATATATAGAACAAACATTGATACATGTATGTGGATTACATAATAAGTTAAGGTTGCCTGAGTATATAAACTTTCTTAAGGAATTTCGAAAGGTTTGAAAAATCATTGTTATTACGCATTAGAATAGAAAATTTCGCTGTATTTGGGTTGTTCCGGTATCTCGAGTTGATATATTCTAACCTAAGGTTATCATAAAACGGACATATCAAAACGATATGATATTCGTCTCCAACTGCATTAATATTACACCGGGAGCATGTGCGGTGAGCATACGGTAATGGGGGTCTCGTCCATCTACCAGTCTCCACTTTTAAATCATGACTTGAACACCTAAATCTTGCTATAGTAGTTCTAATAAATTTTGACATGTCCAGATATGGCTCATACATGATAGTCATTTTATAGTCCCGATAGTATAACGCTTTCTTAGACGTAGATATTGCGTTAAACCAATTTTTACAATAAATATCTTTCATACGTTGTTCGACTGAACGGATAAACCAGAATTCGTTTTCTACCCTCTGATTAATCCAGAATTCCCCATATCCCAGGCTATTCAACAGATCCCTAACTTTTGATGCCCAATTTACTATGTTAAGTGAACCTTGACACTCGGTGAACATGAAATCATAAACTCTTTTTGCAAATTTTTCAAGTTTTGATTTAGTGATCTTTAGCCAGTATTTCAGTACCTGTAGTCGCTGGTTAATAAACAGTGGATATTCACCTAATTCCCCATACACAAAAAAGTCCGGTGTGGTCTGTTTTACACCCAGTAGAGATTTATAGAATTTAAGAACAATGCGCCCCAATTTCTTCTCTACCTGAAACCCCCATATTTGACATCCATAGTTTAAGACCGGTACAACCATGGCGTTAAAGAACTTGAGTGCTAAGCGTGTTGCTATGTTTGGGTAGCGTAAAAGATATTTGCGAAATGTGAAATACGCTGCTTTTCCATTATTTGCTAGCGAGTCTATAGTTTGAGTAAATTTTCCATTAAAATTTAATACCAAGCCTAGGTATTTGAAATGACTCACACATTCAAGTACTCGACCGTTAATTGTCCATTTATATAACCGAGTTTAAGCAGATTTCCTAAATATAACTATTTTTGTTTTATCATAATTTATCTTAATATGTTTGGTTTCACAATAGATATAAACATTATCGAGCGCCACTTGAAGAGAGTCAGGAGAATCAGCCAGCACTACCGTGTCATCAGCATGTATGAGTAATAATAGTTTCAGAGTTCCCATATCAATTCCCTCATAATTTCCGGATTTCACACAGCTTTCCATATCATTGATAAAGAGACTAAAAAGTAAAGGTGATAGACATTCACCCTGTCTGACCTCTGTGTCACAAATGAAATAATCAGAGTAATGGTTTTGATATCTTACACGTTATTTTGTGGACATATACATAGATTTGATAATACATAATATTTTACCCGAGATCCCACTCACAGAGAGTTGTTGTAGCAATAACGAGCGGTCAACCAAATCAAACGCCTTCGAAAAATCAATGAAGGCCGCGTATAGTTTGCAATTCTTGTTTAACAGGTGATTTATAACCGAATTCAATACAAATATTTGGTCCGTTGTACTATAAGTTGGCCTTAAGCCAGCTTGCGCCTCCGATAGAACAGAGTATGCCTCACACCATGAAGTTAATCTAGTATTCAAAATTATTGAGAAGAGTTTGCCAAATACCGACAAGATGGTTATGCCCCTGTAATTATTTGCTGAATTGTTTGAACCACCCTTGTGTAGTGGAACAATATAGCCAGTGGTTCATGATTCGGGATAGCGACCACTATCTAATATAATATTAAAAAGAATAGTAAGTTGAGTAACAATTGGGTTGCCACCAGCGATAAATACCTCGCCTTTTATACCATCTATTCCTGCAGATTTATTTCTTTTTAGCAATTTAAATGCTCTATTAACCTCCTCCAATGTGATTTGCTGATCAAGTATGTGATCAGATACTTCGATATCAACATCCAGTGGAGGGCGATCTTCATACGAGATACTAATAATAATGTATATTTAGAAATTATCGCGAGGTACAACACCGGATTTAATTCGTCTGCAAAATAAATGTACATACAGTTAATATTTCAAATCGAATCAAATTTCGAATCGTAGCGAGCAGAATTTTGAAATAGGGTTTCATAAAAATGTTTCCTACATTTTTCACGAAAATGAAATCGGGAAAATTTCTATTTTTATCAGCCAATCAGGAAGTTGAGTCTTCCCTGTGATTGGTTTATCTGAAAATATCAGCAGCTGTTCACGTGAATTGTCGTGATTTCATTACTGGCGCTTTTGCGCATGACGTCATGTATCAACACGCGACAATACTTCCGCGTTCGCTACGTGTTCGCTGATTGGCCCATTTACTGGGAAATTCCACAGTAGCCTAATGTGGTTTGTTACAAGCGCTGTGATTGGCCCGACCCGATTCTGGCACGGCTTTAGTTTAGTGGGTTCGAATCCCTTGACGGGTGAAGATGATGGATCCTATCAATCTCTATTGAAACAAATAAGTTTCCCGGTTGGGCAGCCGCGGATATCTACCGGAAGTGTTCCGGTTCGATATTTCGAGGTTTCTTTGAATTTTGGAGTGATATTGAAATCCGGTAAATACCGGCAGTAGATTGTGAAAACCCATTGCATGATATTTGTATTACTTAATCAACGAGAAGCGTCTGGGCCGCGCCCGGAGTTTTCACGATTCAAGTAGCGTAATAGCCTACTTCTTCGTGTTCGTCCACCTCAATTTTCACTCCGCCGATCTCTGACACGGCTCTGTCGCCGTCGGCGCTGTGATTGCACTTTCGTACCACCAACATTTTTTATCTTTATATCAGGGAGGTCTGGAGAATAAAAAAGGCAAAATTTGGATATCACATAGGCCTAATTTGGGGCCTGGTTTCATCGAATAAGTCGACTATGGTCGTTACGTTTCCGTACTAATTACAACCTAAAACAGTCTGAACAATTTTGTCACAATCAACATTTCGTTTACAGAAATCAGCAAGTGTTCACGTGAACCCGCGGTATCGTCTACTGTTTTACTTCCGGTTTTTTTAAGATTTAGAATTGTATTTCAAGATCGATTTCTATGAAATCTTTAGTTGATTTGGTGTTTGGGAGGAATTTTTATTTGCTCTATAGAAAATTCATCCTTGACAATTGCGCAAAGTTCGCGAAAAAATAGCTTTTCCCAAATCCATCGGGTGTATGACTTTGATATGCCAATTAGCCATGTGCTCGAATAACAAATTCAATCAAATTTTATTCTGCCAAAAATGTTAAATCCAATTCATTTTTAGCCCACTTGGGACTTTAGTCCCAGCGGGCTATTGCGTTCACTTTTCGTCCGTCGTCCGTC
The DNA here is from genome assembly GCF_964204645.1 of Tubulanus polymorphus. Classification (NCBI taxonomy): domain Eukaryota; kingdom Metazoa; phylum Nemertea; class Palaeonemertea; order Tubulaniformes; family Tubulanidae; genus Tubulanus; species Tubulanus polymorphus. Next base: position 13,849,392 of record NC_134026.1, read on the forward strand.
CGTCCGTAGACGGAATCCAGTTATTTTGGGAAGTTTTAATAATAATAATAATTGTCATTTATCACGCGCAAGTATCCTTTGACAGTTCAAATGCGCTCTCCGAGAGTTAATGCTATGCTGCATGGAACAAAGTTGTTTTGAGATGGGTCTTGAAGCTATTGAGGTCGAGAGATAACTATCTAGATAGTTCGTGAGAGTTCCAAAGTTTTGAAGACGCTTCAAGGTAATGTCTTGATATTTGGTTTTAACATGTATCTACCCTAGACACATCTTCAGGCCAAAAACTGGCCCTGTCAGATTCAAGATGGCCGACTGGCAGCCATTGTTGTTCGCCAAAATCAGCACTTTGTACACATTTTTGAAGTTTTCGAGGGACATTGAAGACATCAATAACCTTGATCATTCGTATATATTTGTATCCCCCAATGGCCCATCGGCATGAGAAATGGGTCTATCGGACTCAAGATGGCCGTCCTGTGACCTTTTTTGTTCCCAAAATGTCAATTTTGGCCTGAATTCTGAGTCCTGTAGCTTCCTTATGGTTTGCCATTTTTCATTGCAATTTGTAATGGGTATTCTTTGGAAAGGGATCTTTTATATCCGAGAGGGTATTTTTGACCACGCAATTATGACGCAATTGGCGGCCATCTTGGGGTCATCAGTACTCATTCGTAGGTGGAAAAAAGTTTTTCCACATCATATTGATACTTAAGCATATTTTAATATCACAATCAATTGGAAAGTTGTAGCTCATGACATGGTCTATGATCTGGGGGAGTTTCAAGCTCATTGGTTTTTGTATATGGCCACCAGGGGGCGTTGAACAATACAATAACTTAGTATTTCTATATTACATTCGTTCCTGCTGTCTGTGTTAACACACGCTTGTACTATGTAAATGATATTGAGCAGGGAGTGTATATTGATATATATATAACCCACAGATTACATCATTTTTAAAAAGCAAATCTGACAGGCTGGCCATTGTGCCCCTTGGGGCACTATGCCCGCGATGATAATTGTCCTGCGAAGGGTAAGACTTGTAACAAATGTCAGATGGTAGGACATTTCGGAACTGTGTGCAAAACAGGCAAGAAATTTGACAATGCGAAGGGTAGTAGGCCCAAGTCTAAGTGGGGTAAAACTGGAAAGTTTGTGAGAACTGTACGAAACAATGATGAAAGCGACGATGATTATACATTTACAGTTAGTGATAACGTAAACAACATCGGTGAAAGCTCGTGTTGCACTGATGTAATTATGGTGTCCGTACCACAGTGTTAGTGGATAGCGGTGCTACATGCGTCCCTAGTAGGTCTGCTTTCTCAAGACTGCGGGCCTCTTTTATAGAAAAGATCGGCATTCCTAGAATGCCGACTCTCCCGTTCGACTTTTGGCAAGGAGCAGCAACCTAGCTGTCATGACGGTTTTGGACATGTAGAATTAGCCTTAATGATTCGCTAATCTAAAATTATTTGAGAAACTGATTTGCCAAAGTAACTTTTCTTTCCAACCCTCCTGTCATGACGCGCTTTGATTTACTCACTCCTTGCTTATCATTGTTGAGAGAGCAGCTATTCTCTACGAGTTACCAACAGACATGTACACCAACAGAAACTTTAGAGAGCTAGTATTGATATTTGCCACAATTAAACTTCCATAAAACTTAAGCCATTATAAGGTCTTGTCCTTAATTAACATCCAGGATACTTAATTTAGATATATTTTCAAAACTTAGTTTTCACCTAGATTATGGAACAAACTCATCGTTTCTTTTTCCAATCAACAATAGTAAACTTTTGATTCAGAAATACAATGTAATTAACTATCAAATCTAAAATCATTCTATACTCATTATACCAATTTTCATTTATAATTTAACTAATTCTATTATAATACAGGATAAAGCAAAACAACAATGTCTTCCTATACTTCCGGTTCTTCCTTTTATAGAAAGTAGTCGGGAGTATCAAGAAGTAACAGCGAGATCCCTGCACAAACCACATTATCAAAGCACCTCATTGTTCCGACCCAACCAATTACAGTTCCGTCTATTCTTAAGTTTAAAAATAATTCTGAATGTTTGCCAGATATCGCAGCACAAGAACCGAGAAAGAATTATTTTTGCACCTGGCTGATTTATTGTCAGCGCTGATAGATCAAAGCATCAAACAACAACTTGCACAATTTTATACTACATCGTTTGTTGTCTGATACCCATAAAGAAACCACCAACACAAACAAAAACCAACATTACAAACATTTTTTAGTTACTACGGAATCTTGCTGCGGATCAGTAGGTACATTGAACTGGATATTATGTATTCAACTAAAACTGATAAAATATGTAACAGCAGGCGCGGATCCAGACTATCGCACATGCAGCACGTGCGGTAGTCTCAGTTTTCAAATGCCCTTGAAAAAAAAGTAAATAAAAGGGCACACAATTTGTGCGCCATAAAAAAATAATTGCTTTTCTGTACTAGGCCTAAAGCAAAATGCGAATGAAATAGATTGCCCAAAATCATAAAAGGCAATATAAGGCATTTTTTTACTCAAAAGGGCACTATTCTAAAAGAGACATTATTGATGCTCTATAAATTTAATCGAAAAAGGGCAAATTTCGCCAAAAATCTAAAAAAGGCACAAGCAAATTGAATGTGAAGGCAAAGTTAGTGGCGATACCAATGAATGGCACTCAAACTCGCTCGCTGGGCATTAATACTGGCCCTTTTCAAAGTTGGTGCCCTTTTTTCACTGTGCGGTAGTCACTGTATGGCCCTGGATCCGCGCCTGAACAGGTTAGATAGGATGTTCTCTGTTCAGGGTTATCCAGAGTTTATGAAGGCCAATAATGGTCCTCAGTTTATTTCAGTTGAGTTTGATAATTATATGTTTAGAAACGGTATTAAACGTAAGGGTACAATTCCTCTGTGGCCTCAAGCGAATGGAGAAGTGGAGCGTCAGAACAGATCGCTTCTAAAGGCTATGAGAATCGCACACTCCGAGGGTAAAAACTGGCGTGAAGAGATTTATACATTCTTGCTGGCTTATAGGTCAACATCTCATTCAACCACTGGTCATGTGACGAGCCCAATAAATGATTGCGCATAGATTCGGCCTCTCAGCATTTAGCACAGCAGTTCCGAGAAGTGTTAAGACCGATCAGCGCGCGCTAAAACCGGTGCTAGTACGATCAATATCTACAGGTATATACGTGTTCAGTATTACACAGCGAGTACCAGTATGTTGATCGAGCGTCGTCGTAGCAACGCGCTATACAGCGGCTTGAACTAGCGAGTAACGTTAATTATCTTTTAACCAAATTAGAGCACTTATAACCATCGGAATCAAATATAAACCAAGCTGCACCATCTACATCAAGTAGAGAATACCTGTGTGAAATTACAGAATTGTCGGTCCACACAAACAGCTTAAATCGTGTCATAAAGAAACATCCACAGACGGACGGACAGACCGACCGACCGACCGACCGACCGACCGACCGACCGACCGACCGACCGACCGACCGACCGACCGACCGACCGACCGACCGACCGACCGACCGACCGACCGACCGACCGACCGACCGACCGACCGACCGACCGACCGACCGACCGACCGACCGACCGACCGACCGACCGACCGACCGACCGACCGACCGACCGACCGACCGACCGACCGACCGACCGACCGACCGACCGACCGACCGACCGACCGACCGACCGACAGACACGACAGACACGACAGACACGACAGACACGACAGACACGACAGACAGACAGACAGACACGACGACGATGCCATAGATGGGTTCGTCTGACGACGAAACCCATCAATAAAACTATATTTTGAACGGTATTCCTGGAATTTTACAATCCAAGGTCGCAATCAATGTCCGATTAGCAAAGTTGTCTGAGCATGGCTGCGCCATATCCAGAATCAAATTGTTAAATCCGATGTAATAAAATATTTTTAATGATGTTGATCTCAGTGCCGACATCACGAATTGATTGAAATAAGAAAAAAAAAATATTTACGAGAATGGACAGTTTGGTAGTCGGTCGGCCGCATGTGTTTTTGAAAAAAGTAATTTCACCTGAAATTTTGAAAAAGGGTCTGTAGGCAATTAAATTTTATTCTACAAATGAATATTTGTTACAACGGAATATCGGGATTTCTTTTGGCGTGGCCGTATTGTTATTTGTTTGAGAATTTGTATTTTGAATTCTAATTACGTGAGAATTTGTATCTATTACTATTTGTCTGAGAATTTGTATGTTGTTTACTATTTTTCTGGGAATTCGTATCTAGCCTGCAACAGATGTAAAGAGAATCTGCTGCCGTACTTAGTGTTGTCAGGGCTGCAGATGGAAGGGTGTCTTCTGTTTTCAATTTTTTTGGTGTAAGCATTTGATTTTTCATTATGTGGTCTCTTCTTCCTTTCTTATAAATATATGGATTAAACACGTAATATATGGATAAAACCATGTCATTTAAATTCGCTCCATTAGTATAGTAATAGGCTCAGCCTATGTTTGGTCGAGACCGAGAACGAAAAAGTGATCCTGATTTATTACTTGTATTCTTTTCTCGAATATCAGACGTTGTTACGGTCTCTTACAACGAGAAGGAACAAAGGCTATTTCAAAAGATACAAAGTTTCTAAGATACTATTTTAGTCCATTTTCAATGACATCTCTAAACTCACCGATTTGAAGTTCTCATTTTCACCATGGATGACGTCAAGTTTTTCAGCTAGTGTCAGACTGGGAAAGAGACATTGTGTTGATTCAGTTGTTGCAGATCGTTGCTGTTGGGCCAGTATGTGTCACTACCTATTTGTGGTATGTTGGCATGCGGAAGTGCTACGCGTTGATGCTAGCAGTCAATGTCGTTTACATTGAGTCTGAGAAGCACTGCAAATTTGTTAGATCATGGCCCAATACGACGGTCAGCATATTATTTCTGATTGATTTAGGTTGGTACGGTTTTTCCTGTTATTATAGTTTGGAATTGTGTATTTTAGTCAATCACTGTGACGATGAATCCTTAATGAGGATTGAATTCAGTGAATAAACAAGACAATTCGATACTACGTATCTATGTCCCCCGCGATAGCCAGTATAGAATGAATGACCCCTGAAGACACTGATATTTGGTATAGAAAAATGATGAGTGTATCCAGGGATAACCATACTATGAAATATCATTTTCCTGCTATGAATGGTTATTTAAGAATTGAGTTTACAGGGTTTTAGGCAAACGACGTCTACCAACCTTGACCTTTGACCCTAGAACTGCAAAATCACTAATGCACATCCTCTTCCCAGGGGTAATCATACTATGAAATAGCATTGTTCCGTTATCAATGGTTCTTCTTGAATCGTTTTTACAAGCTTTCATATGAATGATATCTAGTGACCTTGACCTTTTCCCCAAAATCAATAGGGCACATCCTCTCCCTAGGGGTAATCATATGATGTAATATCGTTGTATTGCTATCAACAGTTCTTTCTGAATCACATTCACGACACAAGGTTTCACGTGAATGACCTGAAGTGACCTTGACCTTTGATCCCAGAATCAATAGGGCACATCCTCTCCCTCGGGGTAATCATTCTACGTAATATCATGGTCCTGCTATCAACGGTTCTTCTTGAATGACGTTCACAAGGTTTCACATGAATATCCTGTAGTGACCTTGACCTTTGGTCCTTGGACCCCAAAATCAATAGGGCACATCCTCTGCCTAGGGGTAATCATACTACGTTATATCATGGTCCTATAATCGACGGTTCTTCTTGAATCACGTTCACAAGGTTTTACATGAATGACCTGTAGTGACCTTGACCTTTGATCATTGGACCCAAGAATCATTAGGGCACATCCTCTCCCTAGGGGTAATCATACTGTGTAATATCATAGTCCTGCGATCAACGGTTCTTCTTGAATCGCGTTCCTACGCCGCGCGGGGAACAATAAATGAAACGAAAATACATCTGATGATTTGGTTTATTGTTGAAGTTGGATTTTGCAGTGGAGAACTACACCAGGTATATAAAGGTCAGACACTGACGATCTGCGCGAACCAGTTACGCGATCGCGTAATGATCAGTTGCGCGAGTTGTTACTTCGCGCAGCTAGGATATTTTCATGATCAGTTGCGCAAGGTAATTAGACCGGGTACTTCGCGCAGCTGATAGTAATGATCAGCTGCGCGAGGTTATTAGACCCGGTACGTCGTACTATCAAAGATTTCTGTTGCAGGCGCGTATATTTTATTTTACCTCTACTTAGTGCGATGATTTTTCGGGAGAGCGGGATTTCAAGTGACAATTTTTTTCAATGGATTTCCCGACGATGACAAACAGACGAGAAAAACGACAGTTTAGCAGAGAACATTAAATACACGTATACTGATCGAGAGAAAAAGTCGAGTATTAAATAAAAATTCTGTTCATCACTAATGAAATCATACACATGTAAACACTTTGACTAAACATTATATGCGAACATTATATATAAAAATATTAAAATAACACGTTAAACGTTAACGTTAAACACCCACAGATTGAAGAGAAAAAAGGTATCTCTTTTCATGGTCTGTAGTTAGCATTTTTTAGTTTTTGGATTCATTTATTGCGCGATGTAGGACAAAAATGATACCTTATTTCTCATTTTTCCCCAAGTTAATTTTACACATAGCCGGCCACTTATGTATAAAGTATTCAAATAATTCTACAAACAAGTAATTTTTAGACCCGACAGCTAAGAAAATGAGTTGGCGAGCATTTCTATTTGGAATTTACTTAATTACCAGGCATGAGATGGAGGCCCTAATTTTTTTGCCATAAATTCGTTCTCCTTCCTGCATTATATATATACATCATATTTATCATTTTGCATCAATCTAATTATTAAGATTTTCTTTTTGGTCAATAAATAAGTTATTTTCTGAAGGCACCTGGCTATAACTTGATATAGCCTGAAGGCCTGACTGGCTATAACTTGATCACTCTGAATATACACATTTATCATGAATTTCTGCCGTTAACTAATTATAAGTCCAGTATAAACTACTACGTAAATGCATTTTTAAACTCTGAAGTACCGGTCCAGTGTTGGCTCCTGAGGTAACGAACAATGAAATCATTATAATCGGTACCGGTTTTCTTTAGTATTAGATTCGAATGCGAGTAATCTTCTTACAATAAGTAGCCAAAATGTAAAACGCAGCAGAAATTGTGGCATATGCATGTGCATTAATTAGTAATCCCATTCGCCCATTTATTTTAAAACGCCAGCACAATGTTTGCCAATCGTACCAGGAACCCTAATTTCTTCATAATTATCGTATGTAATTGGTCTAGAAATTCTGAATTCAAAGACTTTAATACGACAACTTCAATGAAAATCTATGATAAAGTTTATTTCATTCAAGAAACTTATTTCACTGTATGAAAAGTCGGTTTCCAGTCGGTTCCGGTAGGCTCCAGTCAGATTTAATAGGAGCCTCTTGAATCGATATAGTTGGCTTTAATAACGGTAGAGCGAAATAAAACATACAAACTTTAAGTCCAACAAGTAGCCAGCTTCACAGTTTGGATTAAAAGCTGAATCAAAGACCATGTATCCAACTTTTGAGCCAAAGCGTTTACTTTTTCTTAGTAGCCGCAATTAACACTTATCGGCTACTTTTCTGTACATCTAAAAACAGTCACTCTGAAATAGTCTACCTTTCAATTCGGTTGGTTTTTTTCAAGAGGGTCATCCGTTGGTATTTTTAAATGCTCTCAATAGAGGCTTGCATGTATGGCAAACCAATAGTGCTGAATCAATTTAGAGTACCGGTAGAGGTAAAAGAAAACATACGAAGTTGAATAAAGAGCCAGTTTAACAGGTTGAATTAGTAACTGAACCAGATATCATAAAAGGTTCCTGGTTCCTTATTCGAAGGTGACATTTGTATAAGGTATTGAATCAGGGACCAGTACTCAGATTCACTGGGGGTATCTCTGCAAGTTGTTTTGATGGACAGAATCAAGGAATAAAGGATGAATATCACATTTTTTCTCATATGTGTGGCTTGATAATAGATTGATGGATGTGTGTTTTCATAGACTGTGTGTTTTCATTCCTCACCCAACAACAAGACTTAAAGACTTCCTTTGCACTAAACATGACTTTATTTTCTTGTATGATCAATAATGATTGCGGTGATAGTGATCCAATCAAGTAAGAAAAGTATTCTTGCTAAGTCTGTCCAAAAACTCCACGATTGTTCTTGTTGGTCGTCCTACAACAACGAAAAATACCCATTGAAAATTAATAAAATATAAAGTACCCCGGTAGTCAAATACCAAAAGACGATGTGAAATTTATTTGTTATTTAATGTCTTTGACATACACTCAGCAATCTTCCAGCCATGTCATTCTTTATGGCATACCCACTTGGGAAGTGGTTTCAAATGCTCAACAATCTAACACTTTCGATATTCAACGCCCCCTGGTGACCATATACAACAACCAATGACCTTGAAACTCACCACAATCATAGAACATGTCAGCAGCTACGATGATTTTGTAATTGATTGTGATAACAAAATATGCCACGTTCCCAATTTGATATGGAAATACTGAGTTATTCTACTATTCAACGCCCCCTGGTGACCATATGCAAAACCCAATCACCTTGAAACTCACCACAATCATAGAACATGTCATGAGCCACAACTTTGCAATCGATCATGGTAATAAAATATGCCTAGGTGCCAATATAATAAGAAAATACTAAGTTATTCTAATATTCAACGCCCCCTAGTGACTATAAAGAACAACTAATGTCCTAAAAACTCACAACTATCATAGACGATGTCATGAGCTACAACTTTGCAATTGATTGTGGTAACAAAATATGCATAGGTACCAATAAAATATTGAAATACTAAGTTATTGTATTATTCATCGCCCCCTGGTGGCCATATACAAAAAAAGCAATGACCTTGAAACTCACCAATATCATAGAACACGTTGTCAGCTACAACCTTCCAATCAATTGTGGTTACTAAATATGCTTAGGTATCAATATGATGTGGAAAAAATTTTTTCCCACCTACGAATGAGTACTGATGACACCTAGATGGCCGCCGATTGCGTCATAATTGGCTGATCAAAAATACCTATCTCAGGTATAAAAGATCCCTTTCCAAAGAATACCCATCACAAATTGCAAAGAAAAATGGCAAACCAGTAGGAAGCTACAGGACTCAGAATTCGGGCTAAAATTGACATTTTTGGGCACAAAAAAGGTCATAGGATGGCCATCTTGAGTCTGATCGACCCAATTTTTCTCACGCTGATGGGCCCTTGGGGGTTCCAAATATACATGAAAGATCAAGGTAATTGATCTAAGCGTCTTCAAAATTTCCCTCAAAAAGTTCAAAATGTGTAAAAAGTCGGTCGGTCTGTCAAGTCAGCCATCTTGGATCTGACCGGGCCAGTTTTGGGCTGAAGATGTGTCTAGGGTCATGTGTAACACAAATATCAAGACATTGAAGCGTCTTCAAAACTTCCCAAAATAACTGGATTCCGTCTACGGACGGACGAACGAAAAGCGAACGCAACAGCCCGCTGGTAATAAAGTCCCGAGTGGGCTAAAAACTATAGTAGAGTATTGTAGAGCAAGAACCTGGTCAATAATACCAATTTCACACAGAAATTTGGTTGCTTTCGATGACCTATATATGCCAAACATAGGACTCGTCCAACTCCCATCATGAACCCACACTTTAAGTATGAATAAATTCTGTGTAAAAATCTTCACCTTACAGCAGTAACAAGCTCCAAATTGGCAATTTTAGACACCGGCATAACAGTGGCGGCCATCATGGATGGCCTGATTCAAAGCAGAAGGGAAAAGCTCCCGAATTGCTAATCTACTCATCAAATTAAATGTGGCGGTCATCTTTGATGACCTATATCCGCAAAAAAAAGGGTTCATTCTCCTCACACCTAAAACAAACATACCAAAATCAACCAAAAGTTAAGCCTGTAGAGCGGGAACAATATCTGCATGCCTGCCTGGACGGACAGACAGACAACACAGGTGTTTACGATACCTCTTGCATTCTTGGGTCGATGGGTAATAATAAATTTGCGTCAAACATCCCTTTGTGGACTTGGCATTTGAAGACAGAAATCCATTAAGACTTTTTTGGTAGCACAGCGCACACAGTACATGAATTCAATTCAAATTAGGTGTACCATTACACTAGATGAGCCAGTATGCCTCTGATACCCTGCCTATAAGCTATGTATGGTGCTAGAGCAATTGCTCAGGTAACAAACAGGTAAGATTGTCTACACCAATTGAAAACTGGGGTATTGTAGCTAGGTAGATATTATTAGGTAAATAGGAATGGACCTCATACTAAGTCAAAACTTTGTACCAAGTTTTACATTTATTTCTGGAGTAATGAAGGATTTGATCATGCTAACATAGTTTCTCAATGTGGCCCCCTGCATAAAATTCGATGTTCTTAGGTGGATACTTCAACCGTTATAGATGGATATATAATAAGAAAAGGCATGCATTTGAAATGATTATACATGTACATAGATGCGCTGAAACTATTTAATCTATCTACATGATTAAAAACCCTATACAGGCGCAATTGGTAGGAAAAATTAATCACAGCATGCGCTCTGGCTTTCAGTGTGTTGGATGACTGCTGAGCGACTACAATAACAGATGGAATGGACTAATCACTTTACCTACCAGACATGGCTCCCTTTGAGAGATATGGGTATTCACCAGAATGGTTTTCCATTATTCCAGCAATATCTAGATGCAACCAATTTTTGTTTGTGACAAATTCCTAGAAAAAATAGATTTTGATATTCATTTTACTGTAAAAAATCGCCTAGGTCGCCTCAATTTACGAATACATCGGAGGTCTCCTTTTGCCGGCCGATTTCCACCAATAAACACGAACAATGATATAACAACGGCTGCTTTATTCTACCACAAGAGAAAAAGAGACCGCTTCTGGTCTATTGCAGCGGTCAATCACAATCCTGACTCCCCTCCTTACGTATCGACGCTTAATCGACATCAATAGATCGTCGTTGTCCGAATGTTTGAATTTCCTGATAGGATCGTTCATCTGACTATTAATAGCCAGTGTATTGGTGATGTCTTGTCGATAAAATTTTTCAAAAACGGCGTTGGCGTGGCCATATATATGAAAGTGTCGTTTAATTTTTTTTCAATGTGATATATGAACAAGTGCCCCAATGGGCACAATGGCCAGCCTGTCAGATTTGCTTTTTATAAATGATGTAATCTGTGGGTTATATTTATCAATATACACTCCCTGCTCAATATCATTTACATAGTAAAATCGTGTGTTAACACAGACAGCAGGAACGAATGTAATATAGAAATACTAAGTTATTGTATTGTTCAACGCCCCTGGTGGCCATATACAAAAACCAATGAGCTTGAAACTCACCAAGATCATAGACCATGTCATGAGCTACAACTTTCCAATTGATTGTGGTAGCAAAATATGCATAGGTACGAATGTAATATAGAAATACTAAGCAATTGTATTGTTCAACGCCCCTGGTGGCCATAAACAAAAACCAATGAGCTTGAAACTCACCTCGATCATGTCATGAGCTACAACTTTCCAATTGGATTATGGTAGCAAAATATGCTTAAGTATCAATATGATGTGGAAAAACTTTTTTTCCACCTACGAATGAGTACTGATGACCCCAAGATGGCCGCCAATTGCGTCATAATTGCCAGGTCAAAAATACCCTCTCGGATATAAAAGATCCAAAGAATACCCATTACAAATTGCAATGAAAAATGGCACACCATTAGAAAGCTACAGGACTCAGAATTCAGGCCAAAATTGACATTTTTGGGAACAAAAAAGGTCACAGGACGGCCATCTTGAGTTCGATCGACCCAATTTTTCTCATGCCGATGGGTCCTCGGGGGATTCAAATATATACGAATGATCAAGGTTATTGATAAAAGTGTCTTCAAAATTTCCCTCGAAAACTTCAAAAATGTGTAAAAAGTGCTGATTTTGGCGAACATCTTGAATCTGACAGGGCCAGTTTTTGGCCTGAAGATGTGTCTAGTGTGGTAGATACACGTATAAACCAAATATCAAGACATTACCTTGAAGCGTCTTCAAAACTTTGGAACTCTCACGAACTATCTAGATGGTTATCTCTCGACCTCAATAGCTTCAAGACCCATCTCAAAACTACTTTGTTCCATGCAGCATACCATTAACTCTCGGAAAGCAAATTAGATTTAACATTTTTTGGCAGAATAAAATTTGATTGAATTTGCAATTCGAGCACATGGCTAATTAGCATATCATGGTCATACACCCCATTTGGTAAAACCTATTTTTTCGCGAACCTTGCGCAATTGTCAAGGATGAATTTTCTGTAGAGCAAATAAAAATTCCTCCCAAACACCCAATCAACTAAAGATTTCATAGAAATCGATCTTGAAATACAATTTTAAATCTTAAAATAAAACCCGGAAGTAAAACAGTAGACGATACTGCGGGTTCACGTGAACACCTGATTTCTGTAAACGAAATGTTGGTTGTGACAAAATTGTTCAGACGGTTTTAGGTGGTAATAAGTGCGGAAACGTAACGACCATGGTCGACTTATTCGATGAAATCAGGCCTATGTGATATCCAAATTTTGACTTTTTTATTCTCCAGACCTCCCTGATATAGAAATAAAAAATGTTGGTGGTACGAAAGTGCAATCACAGCGCCGACGGCGACAGAGCAGTGTCAGAGATCGGCGGAGTGAAAATTGATGTGGACGAACACGAAGAAGTAGGCTATTGCGCTACTTGTATCGTGAAAACTCCTGGCGCGTCCCGACGCTTTTCGTTGATTAAGTAATACAAATATCATGCAATGGGTTTTCACAATCTACCCCCGGTATTTCCCGGATTTCAATATCACTCCAAAATTCAAAGAAACCTCGAAATATCGAACCGGAACACTTCCGGTAAGTATCCGCGGCTGCCCAACCGGGAAACTTATTTGTTTCAATAGATCATCATCAGGATAGGATCCATCATCTTCACCTGTCAAGGGATTCGAACCCACTAAGCTAAAGCCTTGCCAGAATCGGGTCGGGCCAATCACAGCGCTTGTAACAAACCACATTAGGCTTCTGTGGAATTTCCCAGTAAATGGGCCAATCAGCGAACAAATAGCGAACGCGGAAGTATTGTCGCGTGTTGATACATGAAGTCATGCGCAAAAGCGCCAGTAATGAAATCACGATAATTCACGTGAACAGCTGCTGATATTTTCAGATAAACCAATCACAGGGAAGACACAACTTCCTGATTGGCTGATAAAAATTGAAATTTTAACTTTCGTGAAAAATGCAGAAAACATTTTTATGAAACCCTATTTCAAAATTCTGCTCCCTACAATCCCGAGAATGGATTATGCTTAAATACGTGATTTGTTCGAATATGCCCTCACTTGGCAAGCAAAAGAGCCTTTTGTATGGAAACCATGTCATTTAAATTCGCTCCATTTGTATAGTTATAGGCTTAGCCTACGGCTGGCCTAATAAATTGGAGTGCAAATCATTGACAAATGTTTGTGTTGATGGTTGGCAACTCGTAGCGTCACAACAAAGGGCGACTCCCTGCTGTAGCAGTTTAAAGGCTGGCTTATGTCGACAAGCAACGCGACGCCTACCGACTCCTACCGACGCAACTGAGAGCAACCGCCATCGCAGCCCAGCTTATGTTGACTGCGCTCCGATTCGCAGCAACTGAGGCCGACTAGCGGGATATGAGATCCTCCCAGTTGCTTCCCTGCTTATGTCGGTTGCGATTACTAGCAACTGCAACGGCTCAAATGGTCACGTGATAAGCATTTTGAGAATAAATTTGAATTATTAGGAAATATATTTCTATTAGAAAAGCTATTTCTTTAAGACTTTGATCTTTCTGATTCTGTTTTGAATACAACGTGCTAGCGACATCATATAAAGATGGCCGCTCACACCATAATTCTACCAATTTCGTTTCTAGATCTTCGGTCCAGTCCTCTGCCATGCTGAAGGTTTGGTTTACGTTTTGAACTACTTGAATTTGAAATTTTATGACTAATTACGAATGACGCTAACTTGTGGTGATAATTTGTACTATGTATATGCGGTCTTTCATTGGCTGGAACCCCTGCGCTCAGTTCCGTCGCGTCGCAGGTGAGCTTATGTCGGCTGCGATCGAAAGCAACTGCCCGCCTACCGTAGGCCGGAGTAGAACATGGGCAACTAGCCGGATACGGCTTGCGACGAGTCGGTAGGCGTCGCGTTGCCGTCGCAAGCCGGCTTATGTCGAACCGATTGAGGAGCAACTGGCGGCCTCTCGTAGGCCGCTAGTTGCCGCTAATCGGCGATCAACCCAGTTGCATCGGTAGGCGTCGCGTTGCTTGTCGACATAAGCCAGCCTTTAGCTAGACGGTAGTCAGTAACCTGACTGTGGTTCAGTTTCACGATCGGATATTTTCATAAACCAGAGTCAGGAATGGGAAGGTCATTTTTCAATGAAATCTTCGTGAGTCAATTTGATTCACGAGTAATTTGCCTGTCATTTTATTGTCTCTTAAGATATCCGTCTAATTTTTGTTGTAATCAACGCACAACAGATTCGTAGTTTGTTTGATACCTAAAACTCCTCACCTGACGATCTTAATCCATGTGCACATCGGCCGTAAAGTGAGAGTAAATTTCCGTCGATTCGATGGCGGCCATTTTGAAAACGTGTGGAGGGTGCTGGCACCTGTGGACTGAGGCCAGGACCACAACACAAACTAACGAAACGACGAAATTGAAAAAAATTAAGAAATCAACACTTATTAGGGTTTTCTGTTATTTCACAGAAAACCCTATTGATATCCGCGTGATTATTAGGGTTTTCTGTTACATCACAGAAAACCCTATTGAGATTCGCGTGTTTCTTATTATTAGGGTTTTCTGTTATTTCACAGAAAACCCTATTGATATCCGCGTGATTATTAGGGTTTTCTGTTATTTCACAGAAAACCCTATTGATATCCGCGTGATTATTATTATTATTATTTTCTTCCACACTATTTTTACCAAAAGAACATAGGCTTTGTTACCTTACCGCTGTTTCATATACAATCCATATAATATCGTTCAGCTTACTGAGATCTACAAATAGCCCGCGTGTTTTTTCACGAATCATCGTTATAAAAGCGCTGTCGGGCCGTAAACATCAAAAATTTAGCCCCATTCAATGGGGCGACATGTTTTTCGAGTCGTCATCCCGAAATCAACCCGCAGGCCGACTGTCACTTCGATTATCAATTCAAGTATAAATGAACTAATTTATTGCCGCAGACTTCACATTCAGTCGCGGTCTTCAAACAGTGATTTTAACAATAGCCCATTTTCCTCATCAGATCATATTACCGATACACTGGAAATTTACTACTTTAGATTTTAAAAGCACTGTCGAGCCGTAAACATCGACGAATCGACGTGTGTTACTACATCGTCGATCCGGGGATCAGCTGCGAGTTTCTCCTCATCATGAGAATCAAATCGAGTACAAATTAATTTATTACTACCAGTGATTTGGCTGCGGGTTTCAAGGAGTTTAACAATACCTATTTTTTTTCCGAATTAACCGTGTATTTACTAAGATAAATCTTTAGTGTACCGGGGAATCGTAGGCCTAAACTAAACACGCCGAAGAGATATAGCGGAGACAAGCTGTTATTGTAACCGTCGATCTGTGAAGGTAAATCCGATTCTCCGCCATCTGTAACCGGCTGGTTGTTGTGTCGGTAGGCTGGCTGGGGAACTAGCAATTACACCAGCGGTACAGGATTCCATCCATCAGGAACAACAAGGCAGTTAAACCTTATACGTACAATCTTTATTGCATCCCGGAATGAGAATGATTATCATAGCTTTACATAGTCTTTATATACAGAATCATGAGTATAATGCGAGAACTAGGGGTCAGACAAGTTGTAGACATCAGGACTCACAAACAAACACCTAGTGACATGTTTGAGAGACATTAATTAATTATCGATGAGCACTGACTATAGCTAATTATCGTGAAAACATGTTGAGTAATGTCACACGTTGATTACGACCTTAAAGCACATATTGACACTATAGTCATAAGTTATATTATTATTATTATTTGTATTATTATTATTATTATTATTATTATTATTATCATTAATATGTAGTAGAGCTATGAAATATTATGAACTGTTCGATATGACATTGTAGATCTATATGATTATGAAATATGCAAATTATATCAGGGTGACATTATGTCGACGAGGTATCAAAATAAAAGAATATATTACTTTATTCGGCCGCGGGCTTCAAACTCTATATCAATACCATCAATACTCTATATTTCCTACAGTACATACCGATCATTGTCAAATCCACAAGGTATTTACTAAAAACAAGTATATAACACACTCATTTCCGTATGCTGGACTCACACTTGACATATATATGCAAATGAGAGCGACTTTGTGACAAAACGAAAAAACTAAAATAACGCGACAAAACAATAATTTTGGTTTTGTCGCCCGCGATAATTCATTATTTTGGTTTTATCGCCCGCGACAATTCATTATTTTGGTTTCGTCGCCCGAGACAATTCTTCTTTTTGGTTTTGTCGCCCGAGACAATTCATTATTATTTTTTAATATTTTGTTTTTGTCGTCCGCAACAATTTTTTTTTGGTTTTGTTGCCCGCGACAATTCAATATTTTGGTTTTGTCGCCCGCGATAATTCATTATTTTGGTTTTGTCGCCCGAGACAATTCATTATTTTGGTTTTATCGCCCGCGACAATTCACCATTTTGGTTTTGTTGCCTGGACAATTCACCATTTTGGTTTTGTCGCCCGAGACAAGTCATTATTTTGGTTTTATCGCCCGCGACAATTCAATATTTTGGTTTTGTCACCCGAGACAATTCATCATTTTGGTTTTATCGCCCGCGACAATTCATTATTATGGTTTTGTCGCCTGCGACAATTCACCATTTTGGTTTTGTCGCCTGGACAATTCACCATTTTGGTTTTGTCGCCCGCGACAATTCATTATTTTGGTTTTGTCGCTCCCACAATTCTTTTTTAGGTTTTGTTGCCCGCGACAATTCATTATTTTGGTTTTGTCGCCCGCGACAATTCAATATTTTGGTTTTGTCGCCCGCGAAAAATTCAATATTTTGGTTTTATCGCCCGCGAAAATTCACTACTTTGGTTTTTTGCCAGCGACAATTCATTATTTTGGTTTTGTCGGCCGCGACAATTCTTCTTTTTGGTTTTGTCGCCCGCGACAATTCTTCTTTTTGGTTTTGTCGCCCGCGACAATTCTTCTTTTTGGTTTTGTCGCCCGCGACAATTCATTATTTTGGTTTTGTCGCCCGCGACAATTCACCATTTTGGTTTTGTCGCCCGCGACAATTCACCATTTTGGTTTTGTCGCCCGCGACAATTCATTATTTTGGTTTTATCGCCCGCGACAATTCATTATTTTGGTTTTATTGCCCGCGACAATTCATTATTTTGGTTTTGTCGCCCAACAATTCTTTTTTTGGTTTTGTCGCCCGCAACAATTCATTAGTCTGGTTTTGTCGCCAGCAACAATTCAATACTTTGGTTTTGTCGCCCGCGGCAATTCAATATTTTGGTTTTGTCGCCTGCGACAATTCATTACTTTGGTTTTATCTCCAGCGACAATTCATTATTTTGCTTTTGTCGCCCGCGACAATTCTTCTTTTTGGTTTTGTCGCCCGCGACGATTCATTATTTTGGTTTTATATTTTGTTTTAGTCGCCCGTGACAATTTTTTTTGGTTTTGTCGCCTGCGAAAATTCAATATTTTGGCTTTGTCGCCTGCGAAAATTCATTACTTTGGTTTTATCTCCAGCGACAATTCATTATTTTGCTTTTGTCGCCTGCGACAATTCTTCTTTTTGGTTTTGTCGCCCGCGACAATTCATTATTTTGGTTTTATATTTTGTTTTAGTCGCCTGCGACAATTTTTTTTTTTTGGTTTTGTCGCCCGCGACAATTCAATATTTTGGTTTTATTGCCCGCGACAATTCAATATTTTGGTTTTATTGCCCGCGATAATTCATCATTTTGGTTTTATCGCCCGCGACAATTCATTATTTTGGTTGTCGCCCGCGACAATTCACCATTTTGGTTCTGTCGCCTGGACAATTCACCATTTTGGTTTTGTCACCCGCGACAATTCATTATTTTGGTTTTGTTGCCCCACAATTCTTTTTTTGGTTTTGACGCCCGCGTCAATTCATTAGTTTGGTTTTGTCGCCCGCGACAATTCAATATTTTGGTTTTATCGCCCACGACAATTCATTACTTTGGTTTTATCTCCAGCGACAATTCATTATTTTGGTTTTGTCGTCCGCGACAATTCTTCTTTTGGTTTTGACGCCCGCGACAATTCATTATTTTGGTTTTATTGCCCGCGACAATTCAATATTTTGGTTTTATCGCCCGCGATAATTCATTATTTTGGTTTAATTGCCCGCGACAATTAATTATTTTGGTTTTATCACACGAGACAATTAATTATTTTGGTTTTATCGCCCGCGACAATTCATTATTTTGGTTTTGTCGCCCGAAGAAAATTTTGAAGACGCTTTGATCAATTACCTTGATCTTTCGTTTATATTTGAATCTACCAAAGGCCCATCAGCATGGCCGTCCTATGACCTTTTTAGTGCCCAAAAATGTCAATTTTGGCCAGAATTCTAGGTCCTGTAGCTTCCTTCTGGTTTGCCATTTCTCATTGCAATTGCTGATGGATATTCTTTAGAGAGGGATGTTTTATACCTGGGACAGGTATTTTTGATCAGCCTATTATGACGCAATTGGCGGCCATCTTGGTGTCATCAGTACTCATTCGTAGGTGGGAAAAAGTTTTTCCACGATTAATTGATACCTAAGCATATTGTGTTACTATATTCAATTGGAAAGTTGTAGCCCATAACGTGTTCTATGATTTTGGTGAGTTTCAAGGTCATTGGTTTTTGTATGTGGCCATCAGGGGCGTTGAATAATACAATAACTTAGTATCGCTATATTATATTTGTACGAAGGCATATTTTGTTACCATGATCAATGGCAAAGTTGTAGTTCATGACATCGTCTATGATTGTGGTGAGTTGTGAAGGACATTAGTTATTCTATATAGTCACCAGGGGGCGTTGAATAGTAGAAAAGCTTAGTTTTTCCTTATTAGATTGGTACCTAGGCATAGTTTGTTACCATGATCCATTGCAAAGTTGTAGTTCATGACATCGGCTATGATTGTGGTGAGTTTTTGAGGACATTAGTTATTCCATGTAGTCACCAGGGGCGCTGAATAGTAGAATGGCTTAGTATTTCCTTATTAGATTGGTACCTAGGCATATTTTGTTACTATGATCAATTGCAAAGTTGTATTTCATGACATGTACTACGATTGTGGTGAGTTTTAAGGTCATTGGGTTTTGCATATGGTCACCAGGGGGCGTTGAATAGTAGAATAACTTAGTACTTCCATATTAAATTGGTAACGAGGCATATTTTGTTATCACAATCAATTACAAAATCATAGCTGCTCACATGTTCTATGATTGTGGTGGGTTTCAAGGTCATTGGTTTTTGTATATGGTCACTAGAGGGCGTTATGTATTGAAATTGTTAGATTGTTGAGCATTTGAAACTACTTCCCAAGTGAGCATGGTGTCCCTGGACCCCTAGTTTGGTTTTGTCGCCCGCGACAATTCATTATTTTGGTTTTGTCGCACGCAACAATTCAATATCTTGTTTTTGCCGTCCGCGACAATTCATTATTTTGGTTTTGTCACCCGAGACAATTCATCATTTTGGTTTTATCGCCCGCGACAATTCATTATTATGGTTTTGTCGCCTGCGACAATTCACCATTTTGGTTTTGTCGCCTGGACAATTCACCATTTTGGTTTTGTCGCCCGCGACAATTCATTATTTTGGTTTTGTCGCTCCCACAATTCTTTTTTAGGTTTTGTTGCCCGCGACAATTCATTATTTTGGTTTTGTCGCCCGCGACAATTCAATATTTTGGTTTTGTCGCCCGCGAAAAATTCAATATTTTGGTTTTATCGCCCGCGAAAATTCACTACTTTGGTTTTTTGCCAGCGACAATTCATTATTTTGGTTTTGTCGGCCGCGACAATTCTTCTTTTTGGTTTTGTCGCCCGCGACAATTCTTCTTTTTGGTTTTGTCGCCCGCGACAATTCTTCTTTTTGGTTTTGTCGCCCGCGACAATTCATTATTTTGGTTTTGTCGCCCGCGACAATTCACCATTTTGGTTTTGTCGCCCGCGACAATTCACCATTTTGGTTTTGTCGCCCGCGACAATTCATTATTTTGGTTTTATTGCCCGCGACAATTCATTATTTTGGTTTTGTCGCCCAACAATTCTTTTTTTGGTTTTGTCGCCCGCAACAATTCATTAGTCTGGTTTTGTCGCCAGCAACAATTCAATACTTTGGTTTTGTCGCCCGCGGCAATTCAATATTTTGGTTTTGTCGCCTGCGACAATTCATTACTTTGGTTTTATCTCCAGCGACAATTCATTATTTTGCTTTTGTCGCCCGCGACAATTCTTCTTTTTGGTTTTGTCGCCCGCGACGATTCATTATTTTGGTTTTATATTTTGTTTTAGTCGCCCGTGACAATTTTTTTTGGTTTTGTCGCCTGCGAAAATTCAATATTTTGGCTTTGTCGCCTGCGAAAATTCATTACTTTGGTTTTATCTCCAGCGACAATTCATTATTTTGCTTTTGTCGCCTGCGACAATTCTTCTTTTTGGTTTTGTCGCCCGCGACAATTCATTATTTTGGTTTTATATTTTGTTTTAGTCGCCTGCGACAATTTTTTTTTTTTGGTTTTGTCGCCCGCGACAATTCAATATTTTGGTTTTATTGCCCGCGACAATTCAATATTTTGGTTTTATTGCCCGCGATAATTCATCATTTTGGTTTTATCGCCCGCGACAATTCATTATTTTGGTTGTCGCCCGCGACAATTCACCATTTTGGTTCTGTCGCCTGGACAATTCACCATTTTGGTTTTGTCACCCGCGACAATTCATTATTTTGGTTTTGTTGCCCCACAATTCTTTTTTTGGTTTTGACGCCCGCGTCAATTCATTAGTTTGGTTTTGTCGCCCGCGACAATTCAATATTTTGGTTTTATCGCCCACGACAATTCATTACTTTGGTTTTATCTCCAGCGACAATTCATTATTTTGGTTTTGTCGTCCGCGACAATTCTTCTTTTGGTTTTGACGCCCGCGACAATTCATTATTTTGGTTTTATATTTTGTTTTTGTCGCCCACAACAATTTTTTTTTTTGGTTTTGTCGCCCGCGTCAATTCATTATTTTGGTTTTATTGCCCGCGACAATTCAATATTTTGGTTTTATCGCCCGCGATAATTCATTATTTTGGTTTAATTGCCCGCGACAATTAATTATTTTGGTTTTATCACACGAGACAATTAATTATTTTGGTTTTATCGCCCGCGACAATTCATTATTTTGGTTTTGTCGCCCGAAGAAAATTTTGAAGACGCTTTGATCAATTACCTTGATCTTTCGTTTATATTTGAATCTACCAAAGGCCCATCAGCATGGCCGTCCTATGACCTTTTTAGTGCCCAAAAATGTCAATTTTGGCCAGAATTCTAGGTCCTGTAGCTTCCTTCTGGTTTGCCATTTCTCATTGCAATTGCTGATGGATATTCTTTAGAGAGGGATGTTTTATACCTGGGACAGGTATTTTTGATCAGCCTATTATGACGCAATTGGCGGCCATCTTGGTGTCATCAGTACTCATTCGTAGGTGGGAAAAAGTTTTTCCACGATTAATTGATACCTAAGCATATTGTGTTACTATATTCAATTGGAAAGTTGTAGCCCATAACGTGTTCTATGATTTTGGTGAGTTTCAAGGTCATTGGTTTTTGTATGTGGCCATCAGGGGCGTTGAATAATACAATAACTTAGTATCGCTATATTATATTTGTACGAAGGCATATTTTGTTACCATGATCAATGGCAAAGTTGTAGTTCATGACATCGTCTATGATTGTGGTGAGTTGTGAAGGACATTAGTTATTCTATATAGTCACCAGGGGGCGTTGAATAGTAGAAAAGCTTAGTTTTTCCTTATTAGATTGGTACCTAGGCATAGTTTGTTACCATGATCCATTGCAAAGTTGTAGTTCATGACATCGGCTATGATTGTGGTGAGTTTTTGAGGACATTAGTTATTCCATGTAGTCACCAGGGGCGCTGAATAGTAGAATGGCTTAGTATTTCCTTATTAGATTGGTACCTAGGCATATTTTGTTACTATGATCAATTGCAAAGTTGTATTTCATGACATGTACTACGATTGTGGTGAGTTTTAAGGTCATTGGGTTTTGCATATGGTCACCAGGGGGCGTTGAATAGTAGAATAACTTAGTACTTCCATATTAAATTGGTAACGAGGCATATTTTGTTATCACAATCAATTACAAAATCATAGCTGCTCACATGTTCTATGATTGTGGTGGGTTTCAAGGTCATTGGTTTTTGTATATGGTCACTAGAGGGCGTTATGTATTGAAATTGTTAGATTGTTGAGCATTTGAAACTACTTCCCAAGTGAGCATGGTGTCCCTGGACCCCTAGTTTGGTTTTGTCGCCCGCGACAATTCATTATTTTGGTTTTGTCGCACGCAACAATTCAATATCTTGTTTTTGCCGTCCGCGACAATTCATTATTTTGGTTTTATCGCCCGCGACGATTTAATATTTTGGTTTTAACGCCCGCGACAAATCATTACTGTGGTTTTATCGCCCGCGACAATTCATTATTTTGGTTTTATCGCCCGCGACAATTAATTATTTTTGTTTTGTCACCCGTGACAATTCAATATTTTGGGTTTTGTCACCCGCCACAATTCATAATTTTGGTTTTGTCGCCCGTGGTTTTGTCGGAACATTAAGTTTTTTGGTCGAACAGTGTGTTAAGGTCGTTTTGGAAATTTACTCGGTCCGTTATATTTTGGATTACTGTGTATGTCATTTGTCAGGACATTAAACAGAAGACGACTTAGGATACTACCTTGCGTGACTCCACTAGTTAGACCGTCTCATTCCAAGATGAGGCGTTCCGTTGATTTCGGTTACAAGTTTCCGTTCAGAGATATCTGCTGAGCCATTTGGGCGACCTATCATTGATACTGTTTCCTAATAGCCTGTTTAGTAATGGCTGATGTTGAGCCTTATCAAATGCTTTGTTGAAATCCACCGTTGAACAGGATTCTAAGACTGTGCAGAAAACCCGTTATCGCTGCTTTGCAGCTATATTTATTATTATTATTTTCTTCCACACTATTTTTACTAAAAGAACAAAAGCTTTGTTACCTTGCCGCTGTTGTCGATACAATCCGTCTGATATCATTCAGCTCACTTCGATCTACAAATACCCCGTGCGTATTTTGAAGAATCATCGTTACAAAAGCACTGTCGGGCCGTAAACATCGAAAATTGAGCCCCATTCAAAGAGCCGACATGTTTTTCTAAGTCCTCTTTCCGAAATCTACCGCACGTTTCTTGTCACATCAATTATCAATTCAAGCATAAATTAACAAATTTATTACCCAAAGATTGCACATTCTGTCGCAGTTTTTAAAAGCTAATTTTAACAATAGCCCATTTTCCTCATCAAATCGTATTACCGATATACAGGAAATTTACTACTTTAGATTTTAAAAGCACTGTCGAGCCGTAAACATCGACGAATCGACGTGTGTCACTACATCGTTGTTCCGGGGATCAGCTGCGAGTTTCACCTCATCATGAGAATCAAATCGAGTACAAATTAATTTATTACTACCAGTGATTTGGCTGCGGGCGTCAAGCAGTTAGTTTAGCAATACCTATTTTTCTTTATCAAATTAACCGTGTATTTACTGAGATAAATCATAAGTGTACCGGGGAGTCGTATGCCTAAACGAAACACGCCGAAGAGATATAGCAGAGAAAAGCTGTTATGTCGACGAGGTATCAAAATAAAAGAATATATTACTTTATTCGGCCGCGGGCTTCAACTTCTATATCAATACTCTATATTTCCTACAGTACATACCGATCATTGTCAAATGCACAAGGTATTTACTAAATACAAGTATATAACACAATCCTTTCCGTATGCTGGACTCACACTTGACATTCGGAGTAAGCGTTCGCTGTGGGGGAAAGGGATCGTTCGCTGTGTCGCTTGAAGTGTTTATCGAGTTTTACGCGACCTTAAGGCTTTAGGCCTACCGGTACTGAGCTTTACTGTCTCTAACAAACACAGTATAATTGTTGCGTTTATTAACGGACTTATTGGATTGAACTTCAAAACAAAATTTACGATATTTAGGTGGGTTGTTATTCAATAGGCCTACGACCAATCTGTCCGGATATATACATAGGCCTACATAGGCTAGTAGCCTCTACTAGGTTAAGCGTTCGTTGTGGGGGAAAGGAGATTGTTCGCTGTGTCGCTTGAAGTGTTTATCGAGTTTTACGCGACCTTAAGGCTTTAGTATGGTGGCTGATAAGGGCCATGTGTAAAAAAAAACACGTATTTGCAAATGAGGGCGACATTATGACAAAACGACAAAACTAAAATAAAGCGACAAAACAATAATTTTGGTTTTGTCGCCCGCGACAATTCGTTATTTTGGTTTTATCGCCCGCGACAATTCATTAATTTGGTTTTGTCGCCCGCGACAAATCAATATTTTGGTTTTGTCGCCCACGACAATTCAATATTTTGGCTTTATCACCCCGCGACAATTCATTATTTTGGTTTTATCGCCCGCGACAATTCATTATTTTGGTTTTGTCACACGCGACGATTCATTATTTTGGTTTTATCGCCCGCGACAATTTTTTTATTTGTCGCGGTTTTATCGCCTGCGACAATTCAATATTTTGGTTTTATCGCCCGCGACAATTCATTATTTTGGTTTTATCGCCCGCGACAATTCATTAGTTTGGTTTTGTCACACGCGACGATTCATTATTTTGGTTTTATCGCCCGCGACAATTTTTTTATTCGTCGCGGTTTTATCGCCTGCGACAATTCATTATTTTGGTTTTATCGCCCGTGACAATTCATTAGTTTGGTTTTGTCGCCCGCGACAATTCAATATTTTGGTTTTGTCACCCGCGACAATTCAAGATTTTGGTTTTATCGCCCGCGACAATTCATTTTTTTGGTTTTGTCGCCCGCGACAATTCAATATTTTGGTTTTATCGCCAGCGACAATTGATTATTTTGGTTTTATCACCCGCGACAATTGATTATTTTGGTTTTATCGCCCGCGACAATTAATTTTTTTTGGTTTTGTCGCCCACTTTTTAGCTTTTGAATAATTAGGCCAATTAATAACGTAATAAAGACTTATGCTTTCGCCTATTTTGAAGTCGATTAATCTGATATAGTGTCGAATATTAAGGTCATTTGGCAGATTCTTTTTTTCTTAAAGTGATATTAAAGCGATCATTCAAGTGATCCTACTTAATGAAAGATCACATATTATTTCTTTGTCTAAAGATGTACGGAAGCTTATATGTCAAAAGCGATAAAGGGCCTCGAGTTGTCGCGTTCCAACTCGACAAGTCGCTATATTTATGTCGACATATCGCGATATATCGCGTCAAGTTGACATGAATATGTCGACATATTGTGACGTTTTCATGACAAATTTCGCTTTTTCGCCCATTTTCCACGGGACAAGCCGTCATTTGAAGACACGTCGAAATGTAAGATGAGGACGCCAGTTATATGGCGACTGAGTTTCAAGTCGTCATGAATATGTCGAATTGTTGCGAGGAAAATGGTTGAGAAAACGAAATATGTCGTCAAAACGTCACAATATGTCGACATATTCATGTTGACTTGAAACAATATATCGCGATATGTCGACATAAATATGGCGACTTTGTCAAGTTGGAACGCGACAACTCAAGACCCTTTATCGCTTCCGTACTTCCGTATATATGGGACCCGTACAAAACCGTCGCGACCTTTTATCATGACGAAATTATGTCGAACAAACGTGATATATCGCGATTTATCGACATAATTTAGTCGATATATCGTGTTAATATCACAATAAATCGTTATACGGATCACACCTTTCATCAATGTCGACGTCTGTATCTCAACATAACCGCATACCGTCGAAATAATTATCACTCCTTTAGCTAAAATGTCGTGATCAAATGGCAATTTATTCAGACAATATCGCAAAAAGTCAACATAAAAATCACGACATTTTAAATAAGGTCTTCCTAGTTACATCGATATATTGAGATAGTTAACCTAATTTCAATAAAGGGACGCAAACTTAATGATGTTTAATGTTAGATGAATATGAAAGAAGAAATGAAGTTGGCAGAAAAATCAAAATGACTTTATCATCACCAGAATCTGGTGGACATATTGAATGTTGGGGTTCAAGTAGAATGACCCCAAATGCTGGGGCACAATAATAGTGTTCGGTAAATGGTCGATGAACTAAATAGGTCATTCGCATCAATACTTTGTCACAATTGATTTGCGGTATATTTTGGATTACTGTGTATGTCATTTGTCAGGACATTAAACAGTAGACGACTTAGGATACTACCTAGCGTGACTCCACTAGTTAGACCGACTTATTCCAAGATGAGGCGTTCCGTTGATTTTGGCTATAAGTTTTCGTTCAGAGATAACTGCTGAGCCATTTGGGTGACCTATCATTGATACTGTTTCCTAATAGCCTGTTTAGTTAGTAATGGCTGATGTTGTGCCTTATCAAATGCTTTGTCGGAATCCACCGATGAACAGGATTCTAAGACAGCAGAAAACCCGTTATAGCTGCTTTGCTATATTTTACATTTTTCTTCAACCAGAATTTATTCTTCATCATTTATAATGGAAAACATGAAGATTTGATATACAAGTTGGAAAACTATCAAAAATAAAAATTGTCGTTTCGTCTTGAAAGTTTTATATAAATCCCTGTAGGTCACCTAGTCTATCATGCCACATGTATGCAATACAGAGAAATGGCGGGCAATAGCGAAATTGGTGGAGAAATCAATTAATTTCTCAAAATAATGTTGATTAATCGCTTGAAACATACATAAAATTGGATTATTTCAAAAGGTACCTGTGTTAGTTTGTGATTTAAGCCATTAATTCTGGACTGAAGTGAATAGAAAGTATATTTTTGAAGTGTTACTTTTTTCAACTGTGTTTTGGCCCTTGTCATCCCTAACGTTGGTATAAGCCCATCCGATTATAAAAAGCTTACCACCAACGATTAGGTAACTAACTAGCTAGACGGTGGCACCACGATCTATTTCACGGTTACAGCAAGTCTCAGGCTACACATAGTTTCGTCAATAAGCAGCCCCGATAAGCAATCATTTTCAGGCTTCATGCTTCTCTTAGCCCTTGTTCTAGCCACGGTAATTACAATCCTACGTATAATCACATCATGGCAGAGCCGACGGAAATACCGAATTAGGTAAGGTTTGTGATTTAGTCCAGTTTTTAGATAAAAACGGATTTTCGAATAAATCAATTATATTCAATGAATAGTTTATTCAACAAGACCCGAAGTGTGTCTAGTGAACACATTTAACTCTTCTGTTTGCCGAATGTAAAACAAAATCCTAGATATTGCAGTATTGAGAAAATTTCTAGAATTATTATTAGAAGTAATGTTTTAGAATTTTTCGGCTGATTTTTTCAGCCTAGCCTGATGCCGGTAATCTGGTAATTGAAATTCAGTTATTACATTTCTACTGCTGTCTTGCTTCTACTGCAATTCACATAAAACTACAGCATGTATGTAATGACCTGGGCTTTAGTCTTTCCTTTCTTTTAAATAAAGTGGTTGTCCTAGGTTCCTAAAAATACCTGGTTTAGGCTAGGCCGTGTCGAAAGCAAAATCCCTAGCCACCAATCTGTAACAAAATTCATTACTAGTGTTGAACTCCCAAAATTATGTTTGGTGTAGGCCTGCATGCCAGGGTAGAATAGTATCCAAACAGTAAAAAATTATTTTTTTCAGGAAGTGTGTTTTCAAACTAATTATTGACAGGGACACGGAGAAAAAATGTGTAATTATTAACTCATCATACAAAGAATTACTACAGAAAGGTAAATACATAATATCGTGAATATGTGATGTATTAAATTCACCTGTGTCTAATAAGTACGAAAAATGTTAAATTTTTACTTTTTGGTGCAGCATGTGAAGTGAAATTAGTTTGCAGTGGACAGTTGTTAACCAAAGATAACACAATGGTTGACAGTGACTTTTATCATATTTTGGAAGATTTTTCTATTATCAATTTAGTCCCGGACGAGAATAATAATGACAAAAATGAATTCATTCAACTTGAAGCAACAAATTCAACAATTTCTCAAGGTAGGCAAGCTCATTGATTTGATAAAAATGCAAATTGAGATCATGTCAGAATAATTGATTATTAGTTGGGACACCTCAGAATCAAGATACCAATTTGTAACCCAAATATCAAGACATTAAATTGAAGCGTCTTCAAAACTTCCCAAAATAACTGGATTCTGTCTACGGACGGACGGACGCACACACGGACGAAAAGTGAACGCAATAGCCCGCTGGGACTAAAGTCCCAAGTGGGCTAAAAACGGAGCTGATTTCACTTTCCCTGATTGATATTCTCGGAGCAATCCGTTTTTTGACTGACGCAGAGACCAATCTCAAAGTCGTTTGGTAAAATTATGAATTAATTGATTATAATTTGGGACACTTCAGAATCAAGATGGTGGTCATTTTTGTACGCCAGGGGACTTGAATATTGAACAAGAGGCCCACGGGCCTTATACCTTCATGATGTAGTAGAAGAAGAAGATTCAGTATTCAAAGTTTTACAGAAAGTGACATTGTAACGATGTAACAAGTTTTAAAATAGTTAAGATAGTATAGACTATGTGGCGATAATGTTCATTTTCTGTTAATATATCCTTACATGAGAAGACAAGCCCATTTTGGCTGCCCAAAAGATCACACTACATGAAAAAATGCATCAAGAATTGGTGTAGGCATCGTGCTGAAATGAAATCCAAGATGGATGGCAATCCTGGTGGCCATACTTGAACTCAATTTTCAATAAGGGGTAGACATTTCACCTACCAAAATTCTTACACCTAGTATCATGAAAATGCATCAAGAATTGCAGGCCGTTTCATGCTAGAAATTCAAGATGGCTGACCTGGCGGCCATATTTGAAAGCCGATGACCTCCAAATACTAATGGCATGGACAGCTTACCTACCCTGATCCTCACACCAAATTTTGTGATAAGCCATCAAGAATTGCAGGCTGCATCGTGGAAACAAGAAATTCAAGATGGCCACCCGAATGGCAGCCATATTTGATCACCAATGACATTTTTTACAATAGGGTAGGATCTCGCCAGACCCAATCTTCAAGCTTATTTTCAAGAAGATTCATCGCTAATTACAGGCGAATTACTGTGTCGAATTCAATTCAATTCAATTCCGGAGGGCCTGGCTTAGGCCTATACAATAGGAGTCAATTAAGATTCGACTTTTGAAAAACCAGCACAGATGCCTATTCAAATCACATGTTATTAAAAAATTTGGTGCTTCTTAGTTTGATGTCCCTATTTTCATCGTGCACGTGGTTAAAATTATTGTTTATATCGAACGTCTTCAACCGCACCCGCGTCTGTCAATCATCTTAATTGATTCATATACTAAAATGCCCGCTATGAATAAACTATGCCGTGAATCAATCCGGAATTTTCAGTAGAATGTCCGACACTAGGTACCTTTCTTTAAAGAGCATATGCCATCAAAATAGAATATTGTGTAAAATTCATTTTCAAATGTGATGTATTCACAAATATCAAATATGGAATTGATTTGAATTTTAGTTCACCCATTACTGAGAAATATGACTTTTAAATCGGAAATTTCAGCATGTGCTCACTGTTATTGTTTATCTTAGCAGGTGCGTGTTACTGACGTCATCTCTGACAAACCCTCAAGGCTTCCAATCATTTCGCTAGACATTTCATGCGATATTTTATCGTTTTGGAGTGATTTGAATTAATAAACTCTTACCATAGTATAGTGTTGCTACCGTATATAACATGATAATCGTATAAAAGTGAGTAGCGCTGTAGGTCAGTGAATACAGTGAACAAATGGTGTTTGTTTTATCGATTATACATAGGCTACGCATACAAGCGCGCACACGTGCTTGTGTTGATTGTCATAGTTAACATCATAAATAGCGCCACCCGCGGGTTGAATATTAACTATACGCACGGAGTGAAGGATAAATAGATGACTATTCCGCTAACTATTACAGCTAATTTGTGCTCCTTTTTTCAATAAGTCACATCTCAGGTCGTTTTATGTATACTAAAGTTTCTTCAATTTTGATG
Organism: Tubulanus polymorphus; assembly: GCF_964204645.1. Classification (NCBI taxonomy): domain Eukaryota; kingdom Metazoa; phylum Nemertea; class Palaeonemertea; order Tubulaniformes; family Tubulanidae; genus Tubulanus; species Tubulanus polymorphus. The sequence continues at coordinate 13,880,042 of NC_134026.1, forward strand.
GCATTTGCCCTTTCTTTAAAGGTTAATTTGTTGTATGTCATTAACAATCAGTTATATAATACTTTATTCATAACTTTGAAGCGGCATATCGGCAGCGAACGCTCAAGCAAGGTCAGTCACGTAGGCCAACAATACGAAACAGACCACAGTTTTGCCGGTTAAGAGCGTCTCTCCACATAAATTAGGGGACTGAAATCGACCATTTGTTGACACTAACCTTTAATTATCAAGATAACTCAACCCTATAATTCCACTATTCAACGATCGACGCGCAGCTTAAACATGGCTCAGCCATTCAATATGCTAGCCAAGATGTATCTCTACACACATCAAAATCACACTTGAATTACAAGTGTTGACTTATGAGAAATGATTGAAATCTAGCAATTTGATATGGAAAATAGCATCACTATAATTGAAAAAAGTTAATAAACCACCTCCGATTGTCTAATCATTTAAAAGCTTTGCCTTCACATGGAACTATTTCCGCCTTATCACAGGTGCACTTTGCCACCATGATTTGCCTACTCAAGGATAAAAACTTTCCCACGGTCTTACTATCAGCATTTTCTAATAATTTAGGGAAATATTTTTTAAAAGTGAAATTTCACAGCTTATTATATACAATGGGGAACCAGCATACCAGCTATGCATTCCTGTCAGATGGCGCCACTAAGATATCAGAGGACCTCGATCAAAATTAGTTCATTTTCAAGTAAATTTGATCTCAATTTTCGGTCTTCAAATCCAAAAATTAGGCAAATCACTCATCTAAATAAACTCGGATTAGGTTTAAGAATTCATGTGGCACGTTTTTCATTCTTCATGCATAGAATTTGAGACATAATTGTTAGATTTTAATTTGAGTTTGAGACGAAATCCAGCGTCGACGTCGTACTGTACACTACCGAACCTGGCGCATTATGGTGGGATTCCGCTTGCCACAGTAGGATTGCCGGTACCCCATTTGCCTGTACCTGGGATTTTCGTTGAATTTCGACCTGACATTGGATGAATATATCATGAAATAATTTCCCTGTATTTCCAGGTGAATGAAACATATCAATTTAAACGGAAGAAAAATGTTGTACAGAAAATAACAACCAGCGCAAGTCTTGTCAGTGAATTAAGATGTGCCCAACTAGGAGTGATTCCCGAGGAGAAATGAAACTTTTAAATAAAAAATTGAAAACAAAAATTGAGTTGAATTTAACTGAAGAAGCTGAAGCGGTACAAAAACTCTTATAGAAATGTTGCGATAGGAGGTTTGAATTGCGACTTGAAGAGAAAGATCTCCTAAAAAAACCAAGCAAAGCAAATCGTGATGCACGGCATAAGGCAAAGAAAGCCTCTTAAGCAACACGATTGTCAGCTACTCCTTCATTGCTTGAGCCGTTATCTAGTAATGCTGATGATAGTGATAACAACTGCAGATGATACTTCCATTGTAACCGATGAATCTACTGATGATCATGCTGTTGAGATGACTTATCAAAGGGATGAAGAACAAGCAATGCCAGATATTCCAGTTGGGGGAGATCAGCTTATTGAAAGTGAAGTGGAGCCATTATTTGTGGACTCGGATAGTGAAGATGACAACAGTGACGATGATGATGACAATGATGATGATCGTCGAATTTAAACAAAGTTGACCATGTCATCGACGGAGGTTTGTCATGTCTTCAATCGCATCGATCATGCATCGTTTAACCAGAGGACCAACGAAAAAATGCTCACATAAAAAAACGTACCACGACATTACATGAATTGGCTCAATGCCAACCTCATACTGCTGACAAAGGAAACCAAAAATGCTTAGACGGACAATATCGAAAGCGATAGGGGAGAGTGTTAGTCATGGTACTGTAGTCGAGCTATGCATACCACAAAATCGTTGTACTCGTTCCAGTGTTCGGTATCATGGAGCAACTAATATCCTTTCAAAAAGAGCGTGTAAAGGCTTCGACGTAAAAATTAATATTGATGACCACTGGTCTAATGCTATGTATAGATCTTTGGATGCTCTTATGGAGAATGACAACACAAATATCTTCTACTTGAATCAGGATGATGCAGCTGAATTCCGCCTAAATACTCTCGCTACTTCAAGCCAGTTCAAAACACTGATGGTATCTGGCTCCGAAGAAAAGGGAATCCGCACAGATTTTATGAATCAGGAGCAATCTGTCTTACAAGTGACTTGTTACCATTTAACTAGATCTAGCTCGACGATGGATGATTATGCTGGCATTGTAAAATCACTAAAATTATTGGATAAGTCGCTGTCTCTGCATGCCAACGATATCCGAATGCTAATGGAAATGCCTATTTCAGGCACGTCTTTTTTCGGTCCAATGATCAACAAAAAGAAATTGATTGCATCAGAGTTGATGGTGGGGGATGAGAATCCAGCCCATAAAGAGCAGCAGTTCAATTGCGGTGAATTGCATCTGCTACAGAATATACTTGCAACATTTGTGACCACTAGATATAGTGGCGGATCTTACCTTAATCAGGTAGAACACATGAACGGCAATTAACTCGCGCCCACCCAAATTTGTTTATTCCGTCCACGATATTGGGTCCAAATAAAGACCCAGCAACTGGTGAAATAGATCTGGAACATGTTCATGCAAACAAGAAGACAGCTATTGATGTCTACATCGAAAGAGTTGGCAATGTGAATTGCAAGAATAATACAATAAAGCTTTTCAAAGCGGTCGGAAGTAGCGAAAATGTGGAACGTCGACCGTTTCTTTTAGAGTACCTAAAAGCTTCTGAGAAAAACAAAGAGTTATTGGAAGAAAAATATGCCAATGGTGGGGTGAATAGCCAAAGATTGGTCCATTTTGATAATGTTTTGAATGCCCACAAAGTGCCTAACAAAGTGACTAATACAGGTTTACTTCTAGACAGGGGTGGCGCTACTTTAGAGTTTCAATTTTTTTATTTCGGCAATATTTGATTAACCAAGTAACAAAAATTCACCACATACGAACTCAACCTACTGTGTTTCATATTTAAGCGACTGTGAAAGTTTCAGACGCATACGTGGCCTTAAACGGACGTAATCGTTTGACGTGACGGATTTCACGATAACAATAGGACGACGTGTACTACGTACCGTCGTCCTAAAAACAATAGATTTTTTGGCCTTTTTATTAACATTATATGAACATTTGACAATCAGTGACTTTTATCTATTCTTTCTTATTTCAGGGTCATGCATGATGAACTTCAAGGGGGTTAAGTCTAAGGAAGTTGAAGACTTAATTGGCGACTTCTGAAACATGCCCCTCATAGACCATGAAGGTCCAATTACGTTGCTAAAGTTAGTAAAAATTTCTTTTAAGTCCCTCAAAAAAGGCTATAACTTGTTTTTATGAACCAGTTTTCCTGGAATATGCTACAGTAACTCTGCCCAAGTCAGATCCGAACAACACAGAAAACCATTAACCTTCGATGTTTTTTGAAATATTTTTTGTTACAATAAATATAAAATATGTAACATCCAACTCGGATATCAGTTAAGTCGGAAACATTTTTACAATCCCAAAAGATCAGACTTGAGCAAAGTCTACTGTATGGACTTCTGAACAAAGTGAATTACAATTATGAAAAGATGAGGTTATGATATTTAGTTTGTATTTTAGGAATCGAGAAAGCTGCCACCAGCTACTGGTATTGACGACGATAACGCACTGGAGGATTAAGGGAAAATTATTTCAATTTTATATATGTTTATATACATAGTTATTTAACAAAAGTAATGTATAATTATTCAAATATTAACATTAGTTGTGGAAGGATTTTTTGGAGCTGGTGAAAGTGGACAGATATCGTTATAATGTGATGTCATACAAACGTTAAAGGAACGTTTTTATCAAACTTAATGGTTGCAGAAAGGTTATGAAGTAACGTTCAGTGAATGTTATCAAAAGCATTCTGTGAACCTTAAAAAACATTTACAAGAAAACATCATACAAACATTGTATGAACGTTAAACTCTAATGTTTAAACATGAGTGAAAAACTTCCAGAAAATGTTCTTTGAACGTTTTTTTGTTAGCTGGGAGTACTCTTTGTACCAAGTTTAGCCAAAATAGGATAACAAAGATGTAGTGCTAGATATTATGAGCTACAATTTAACAATTTTCGGATTAATTGGTGGTAACAATCTAAGTCGTTTCTGTCAAGCAAGTGAGTAATGATGCAAACGTGGCCTGAATCCGAGGGCCTGTGGCCGCCAATGTTCTGTATGCATCATATGCAAAGGTTGGTTTATGCAGATGATTTATAGTAGCCTCCTCTGATCCACCACTCCACTCCAGTCGGTATTGGCATTTTCTTCGAAACATAGTCTACATTAAACTAGCAATCCAAACCACAGTTGTCACTGTGTTACTCTGTACTTGGCAACTGATTATATCTTTGTTGTCGGTTAGCCTTCAAATGATTTTGTTTAAGTAATTAAAGGTAATAAATTACCCTTCCACTGGCATTTTACTACATAGATTTAATTGTTGGATAGGCAAAACTGGGGCCACTTGGATTTTGTGAACTTAGGTTGGCAGTGCAGTTTATTTACTGTATAAACAAGCATCGGCAGGATGGAGGTATTAATGTCGGGATTTATTGATTTTTGCGTACACAAGGTAGGACTACCAATATAAATGCGTACGTCATGCATACGAAAGGTAGGACCTCATAATTTTGGTCATTTTCATGCGTACGTACTTTATGGATGCTCCCTAATCATAATCATTGTTTTCAGATTGCAATCACTTAACATCGTTCAACGCGTTTTAGCCGTTAAATTAGGGGTCCAGGGACACCATGCCCACTTGGGAAGTTCAACGCTCCCTCGTGACCATGCACAAAAACCAAATGACTTTGAAACTCACCACAATCATAGCACATGTCAGCAACTACAATTTTGTAATTGATTATGATAACAAAATAGGGCATATGGAAATATTAAGTTATTCTACTATTCAACCCCCCTGGTGACCATATTCAAAACCCAATGAACTTGAAACTCATCGCAATCATAGAACATGTCATGAACTAAACATTTCAATTGATCATGGTAACAAAATTAGCCTAGGTACCAATATAAGGAAATATATATGAGGAAATACTAAGTTATTATACTATTCAACCCCCCTGGTGGCCATATAGAATAACTAATGTCCTTAAAACTCACCACAATCATAAACGATGTCATGAGCTACAACTTTGCAATTGATTGTGATAACAAAATATGCATTGGTACTGTAACCGTCGATCTGTGAAGGTAAACCCGGTTCTCCGCCATCTGTAACCGCCTGGTTGTTGTATCAGCAGGCTGGCTGGGGAACTAGCATTTACACCAGCGGTACAGGATTCCATCCATCAGGAACAACAAGGCAGTTAAACCTTATATGTACAATCTTTATTGCATCGCGGAATGAGAATAATTATGATTACTTTACATAGTCTTTATATACAGAATCATGAGTATAATGTGAGAACTAGGTGTCAGACAAGTTGCAGACATCAGGACTCAAAAACTAACACCTAGTGACATGTTTGAGAGACACAAATTAATTAATGATGAGCCCCGACTAAAGCTAATTACTTTGAATACATATTGAGTAGTCTGACATGTTTATTACGATAAAGCACATATTGATACAATATTCATAAGTTATATTACATTATTAATACTAAAATTATTATTATTAAGCATTTCATGTAGTTAAAGATATGAAATATTATGAACCATTCGATATGACATTGTGGATATAGATGATTACGAAATATGCAACTTATATCAGGGTGATAGTACAAATATCATATAGAAATACTAAGATATTGTGTTATTCAACGCCCCCTAGTGGCCATACAAAAACCAATGACCTGGAAACTCATGACAATCATGAAACACGTTATAAGCTGCAACTTTCTAAATCATTGTGGTAACAAAATAAGCTTAGGCATCAATATAATGTCAAAAACCTTTTCCCAACTAGGAATGAGTACTGATGACACAAAGATGGCCGCCAATTGCGTCATAATTGGCTGATCAAAAATACCTCAGGTATAAAACATCCCTTTCCAAAGAATACCCATCAGCAATTGCAATGACAAATGGCAAACCAGTAGGAAGCTACAGGACTAAGAATTCTGGCCAAAATTGACATTTTTGGGCACAAAAAGGTCATAGGACGGCCATCTTGAGTCCGATTGACCAAATTTATGCTGATGGGCCCTGGGGGGATTCAATTATATAAGAAAGATCAAGGTAATTGATCAAATCGTCTTCAAAATTTCACTCAAAAAGGTCAAAAACTTGTAACAGGTGCTGATTTTGGCGAACAACAATGGCTGCCAGTCGGCCATCTTGATTCAGACAGGGCCAGTTTTTGGGCTGAAGTGCCTAGGGTAGATACACGTGTAACCCAAATATCAAGATATTAAATTGAAGCGTCTTCAAAACTTCCCAAAATAACTGGATTCTGTCTACGGACGGACGGATGAACGGACGAAAAGTGAACGCAATAGCCCGCTGGGACTGAAGTCCCAAGTGGGCTAAAACAGAGCTGATTTCACTTTCCCTGATTGATATTCTCAGAGCAATCCATTTCTTGACTGACGCAGACACCAAACTCAAGGTCATTGGGTAAAATTATGAATTTAGGAATTATTAATAAACAAATGGCGAACCCTTTATCTAGTTCGGTGTCTGTATTTTCAGTTCGGTGTCTGTATTTTCATCGCAAGATTAATTCGACGAATACATCTAAAAAAATTCTAGCAAACGTTGTCAGAGCGCAATAATGATAATACATTTTTTGTAAAAAATTAAGTGGATAAATAATAATCGACGATTGCAAGAGAGTTTTCTGTGAAACAACGGAAAACCCTAATGATTACTTTAATCTCAGCAAGCAATGATATAACAACGTAGTACATACCTTCAAAAATGCTGCAGCATTACAACAGTCACCCCCTACATTTGTCATAGCTATATTAGTTAGATCGGCTAATTCTGACTTCTTCACTTGTTGGGTATAGAATTCCCACAATGGCATTCGCCAAACACGATCACCAGACTTAATTCCAGCCTAAAAAAGTTTTGCCAAAACATAACATGGATAATTTGTGTTTTGAAATGTACCATTTTCTACAGGATTAGATCTAGACAACTGGAGAACATTAACATCAATATCTACAAAGAGAAAGCTAATAAAAACTTCTGGACTATTTAAAGGTGAAAATAAATTGCCCATGGGCAAAGTGTGGTTTACTTTGAAAGCTAGAGGTTGTTTGGAATAAGGGCATTGCTTGAAAAATCTTTTCAATTCGTGACTTCAAAGTTCCACAAGTTTATATTGTATTTTATCTTTCTTAAAGAATTATTTTGTAGTCAAATAAGACCAAAGATATAGATTTGGTTACGGTCCACGTCCAAAAGTTTGTAGGGTACAGGTAGGCGCGGCAGGGAAACTATTCTATATTTTCAAAAAAAATATGTTTCACAATATGAAAAAAATATTCAAATAAGGCCATCCCAAAATAATTGTCTGTTTGCCGTAACACCGGCTCAACTTTTCATGATGAGTCCGTAGGTAGGAAAACTTCAATTAGGCCACATTGACAAGGCATGTTTTCAGACGACGCAAACTTGAATTCAAACATATGTAGCTCATACATCGGCAGTGGGTCGGTCGGTCGGCCATTTTTATCAAAAATAAAATTTATTTCAATGAATCCCAGGAAAAAAGTTTTCACTCGGTACCTTTGAAGTCGGGTCAGTCGGGTTACGGCAAACAGACCATTAATATGGGATGGCCTAAAATTCATATGATGTCACATATCAGAGGGTGGCTGAATATTGGGTCTTGGAAACCTCTTCCAATGTTGGTCGCGGAAGTTAAAATACCGGTATAGAAGAAATTGGCTATTAGATCGTTTTAAATCCTGGAATTTACGACTACAATATTCAGACCTCGACCTATACTTGTAGTTTGCTGCTTAATATTTTCAGGTGACAAGAAATTACAATTTATTACAAATTCTATCAAACAGAAAACACAGCGCTCATCTTCTGCTGCGATTATTCAGCCTATTTTCATGTCAAATGTGCATGCGTTACAGCATCACGTGTACTGTACGAGCTTGTGTGTATGTCATCTAGCACCCCGGGCAAACATGGAGGCCTCGGGTAAGTGAATGTTCGCTTACACTTCAATGTCAATCAAAACAATCACCGGGCATTAAAATGAAACATTACCTATGGTGGATGTGTGAAATAATTACATCCTCACCAACAATGAGCATTTGAATTCGCACGTATACGGCACCTAGTCCAACGAAACGTACGCCATTCTATGGCTTTCCTGTAATTATTTTAGTAGTGCCGGAATTCCCCGCATATCCCAAAAACAGCCAATCCCATTCACTCGTTGAGACGACGCCCCCAATCGAGGTCATTGCAATTTTATACGCGATAGCTAAGAATTTTCCCACAAAAAAAAAAGTTTTTCGTAGAATTTTAACTCAGTTGACCATGTCATTGACGGAGGTTCGCCATGTCTTCAATCGCATCGATTATACATCGTCTAAGTCGAGACCCAACGAAACAAATGCTCACATAAAAATATGTACCACGATTTTACATAAATTGGCTCAGTGCCAACATCATATCGCTGACAAAGGTAAACCAAAAATACAACAACAACAAAATAAATTGCCTAGTTGCTAAGTTGACCATGTCATCGATGGAGGTTCGCCATGTCTTCAATCGCATCAATTATACGTCATTTAGACAAAGAACTAATGAAACAAACGCTCACATAAAAAAGCTGACAATGGTAAACCAAAATGTAAACCCCCTATACATATATTTATATAGTTCATTTTTAGTCAGAGGTTTAATGATTCAGGAAAATCAACTTTGATAAGTTATCTTAATGGTTTTACGATTTTCTGTCCCTACTATTTTTCAATGTAAATAATCAGGATAGCAGTTACAATTTTCCAATTCGGCGTTACCACTCAGGCAGAGTCTACTGCATCATGCATTCATTCTACCAAGTACATATGATCTCTGTTGATCTAGGCCAAGCTGTGATTTAAATATTTCTTAGTATCTCCTAGGTGAAATTTAATAAATTGAGCACATAGCTCTCGTCCAGAAGCTTAATCTGATACCTGTTCGTTTTATTTGATCCGTGCCATTCATCTCTGCGGCTAAGCCAATCATAGAGGAATCTCTGCGGCTAAGCCAATCATAGAGAAGTCTTTGCTTTCTGATTAGCTTTTTAAAACCAATATTTTTGCGTTCAGATTTTCGCAAAAAGCTCATATAAATTTAAACGTGGCATTTTTTCAAAATTCAGCTTCATAGGATTTGGAGAATGGATAATACTTTAATGAATGATTTGTATGAATATATGCTCAGTTGCACAGTCAAATGGCCTTAGCTCTGGAAACCATATGTCATTTAAATTTGCACCATAAGTAATAGGCTCAGCCTACGACTGGCCTAAAATACCTTGTTTCACATTTCTGCCCAGCTTAAATCTGACCAGCCCGGCCACTCATACCCCATCCATTCCCCGTCATTTTCCAATGACACAAACCCCATTCCAATATGTAAATCGGAAGCTAATTCCATAAAAGCTACATTTATACCGGGAGGTAACGCTACACTTACCTGTTCCATGTGCTCCCACATTGAGGAAGAATTTGAAAATACTCCGGCAGCAGCACATCCGATTCCAGCAACAACTGATCCTTGAGGAAACAAGAAAGAAACCCTGGTCACTGATGGTTTAACCTGGTTTTATGATACCAAGCAGCACAAACGATAGTTATCTATCTTGTCGTACTATTTACCGATAAGAAATGTCTTATACTTTGTAGCAATGAATCTTAATTGCATCGAATCAGCAATCTGACTGACAAGAAGTGGTTTTAATATGCAACCAATATCAGCACAATGTGTTAAATATGTCCATATACTTTAAGCTTAAATGAATATAACTTTTTCAAGAATAGGGCAAATAAAATCAGAAAGTGGCGTAATGCATAATAAGAGGGCCATGGGCCTTGAAGCATTGGTATATTATACTGTGGTATTAAGTGGTTATAATGTTTTACATCTGCCGGAAAATCTTCTATGCCGATGTTGATTGGGAGGACCACAGACTTGAAGGTCTATTTGTCTAGTACGATTTTATTCCTGAAAATGAATTTATTTTCTGCCGAACGATTTAGCCTAGGCTATATGTACTGTTAAACCTCATAAATGCGATTCTGTTAAAAAGACGAAACTAGTTTATTCTGATGTTTTCCATCATGTCCCAGCGAAGATATTTATATCAATCAAGATTTGGATACAAAAACCCATTTTTACGCATGAACTGTTAGGCCCCACTGAATAATGAAAAAAAAAACAGAACGATTTTTCTGAATGTAATTGCAAGACCCTCTGATCTTAGAGCTCCAAGCTCTGATGCATGTACGCATGCAAAACGTCACAGAGAGCGATGCCGGCGTTGGTGTCACTGAGGCCGGCTGATGATTGTTTGTTTGTCTTTTTGTTTGTTTGGCTTTACGTACGTCGTTTGGATCTTTGTTTCCCAAGACTATTCCTATTGGATTGTTCATTTAACCTCACGACGGTACGGCCTTTGAAGTGTTGCCCGCACACTGTTCGCAGCTAGCAGGACTCGAACCCACTTGTCACTCAGCATTGATAGTGGATTCAACAGCATCACGCCTTATCTCACTGAGCTACCGAGGCCGCTCGATTCAATTCCAAAAAACTACAGCAGCGGGAAATAACCATCGCAATATTGCAATTTACGACAAACAACGCATAAATTCAATCACTGTTGTTTAACGCATGGAAAAGATAATAAAAGGTATTTTTTCCCGCCCGGCGCGCATTACAAAGCGAATCTCTGCCGAGTGCGTAAGAGGGTGCGACCGCCTTATGAGTGCGCAGCAGGTGGGTAGGGCGTCCTAAAGTGAAAACTTATATTAGAATATAGCCGAATCAAATTTGACAATGTCAGTCAACCGATTGATGATACAACATGGTTGTTCTCGGCGTACTTAACAATGATATTTTCCTCCAATAAACAACTCTGGTAAAATTGAATAAAATGATCTATCTTTATTGGTAATATCGTATCATGGTGGTAGCCTACCATTTACCGATTGATGTTTCGTGTCATCATGAAATGGTTTTAACTTTAGTAAAGGCGTTCCCGCTCGATCACATACGGGTTTCAGTCACGAGTAGGCTGCCGTTCCACTGCTCTAGAAATACGTATTCTGACGCTGAGAATTAATCCCAAATAATCCCATGGATACTGATAGTTGGAATAACAGTGATATCCAAACACTGTGATATTTATAAACCGGAGGTACATAATTTTATGTTTTTCTATTCAGAAGAGGCTGTTCCCCATTCTTTACTGCCAATGTCAATGCGGATATATCGCTACGCAATTGTTTAACCGGCTCTCATCTACCAGATAATGAACGAGAAAAATGCGATCGAATGATTTTTTGGACCATTAAATCAGAAATCTGGCGACGCTATGTTGTGGGGAATAATTGAAACATTTTTTTTAGTCATTTTCAGCCGTTTCTAATGTTTTACGTGAACGGAGGGACAATTTGAAGTTACTATGAAAATGAGAAAAGTCGGCGCCATTTTCGTTCCATTTTACTAGCATTGGCATGACGTCATAGACGTCAACCAATGCCAGTGAATCCATTGCCCGAGTAAGTTTGTTGTTCTTTTGTTCGGGATAAATTTCCCCTTTATAGCCTATCGTCGGAGCGTAGATCATCCTTAAATGAGGTATTAGAGATTTAGAAGACAGGATCGTTACACTGGTGGCAGCGTCAATGGGATTGGAGCCTTACGGCCGAATTATTGTCGAGTTGAATCACTACCCTTAGTTTTTCAAGAAGCGTGTGTGTGAGTAGTGTGTCTGACCTACTTCCTTACGCCTGCGTATCGCGGATACTCTTCAGTAGTTAAACCGTTGTTATACGCTTGCTTTAAATAGCGGGAATAATTTCAGACACTAGCTACAGTTTATTCATAAAGGTTGAGAGGTTCATAAAATAACTTTTGAAATTTTATTTTTAAATCAGTTTTTGTTCAGTATATTACATACACATTAGGAATGACTCATTCTGACCAGGATGCAGGCCAACCAAGTGCGGCCCAGGAAGGGGTCAATCCAACTGCAGGTTTGGATGATTTTTTAAGCTCAATTACCACATTTGTCTCCCGTAGCATAAAAAGGGAATCTGAATCCCCATCAGGGACCAGGGAGGATGCCCGTGGAAAAATTCTGTGCCCCAAAATGTACAGTATGGGGCATAATTTTCCCGTCTGGTTAGAGCATTTTGAGAGCTACTGCACATTGTCCGGTGTATGTAGTAGTGAGCTTAAGAAACAACATTTACTAACGTACCTGGACCACGAGTCATACCAGGCGGTTAAAAACCTCGTCTCGCCCCATCCCTGGATTACAATACTTTTGTTGAGGGGATAAAGAACCGTATGTCATTGACACAGTCAGCTTCCGATTTCAAAATGATGTTGAAATCTCGAGAGCAGAAACCCCAAGAAAACATCAGGCACTATGCGGATGCATTGACAGAACTCGCGCAGAGCGCATACCCAGGGGTTGATCACAGTTTGCAGGATCAGTTGGCACATGACCAATTCTTGGCAGGTGTGGCGGTACCCTCGAGTGTTAGGGAGCAGTTGTACGTGGCTTAGCCACAGTCCCTATCGTAGGCTGTGTCATTAGCTCGGGGTCATGAGACTGCGTGGCGCCTGACTGAGAGACAAGAGTCCAGACCCAATTGTCGACATGTAAATGATGTGAAGGCCAGTCAGACGGATGAGCTACTTTAGGAACTCATGGGCCTCGTCCAGGGTTTGAATGTCCGGATGGACTGTTTTGGAGGACAGGGTAAACACACAGACTCAGTCCAACTCCAAATCCATGCTGGTGGTGTCGAGAACCGGACCATACAGCGGATACATGTCCACAGGTTACATGTTTATACATGTTCCGGTAGAGGTCATTATGCCAAAAACTGCCCCGGGTAACAGGGAAAGGATTACAGGTGGTCCACTAGGGGGCAAGGGAATCGCCTCCACACCGTAGAATCCGGAAACATGTTCCTTCATCTGTAAGCGATTCCGTACATGATAAGAGCCCAAATTGTAAATAGTTCACTAGACCCTTGCGTAAGGGAAATTGTAGGGAACGAAATCTTTGGTGAAACCGATACGACAGGTCATACATATCTGGAAAAGCAGGCAACTTCAAAAGTTTTAACTCCTTACCCAGATACCTCACTGTCGGTCGGTCAACCAGGTGATGGAATTTCGGATGGTTCTCCTCTGAGGCAGGAGACACTTTCAAATGTTTTACCTCAGTGCCCAGATAACTTTCAGTTGATAAAGTCACACGAAGATACGGTCACAACCACAATAACAACTTTCAATAGGTCCGAGCTGCCCCGTGGCTGAGAAATTGGTCCGTCATGTCGATTTTAGAGACACTGGGCTTTACTGCTCTGGTGTTCCTAATGGTTCAACACGTACGTCTATACTCTAGACTTTGTTAAAAACCTCTTTCTGGGAGAAGAGTCGTAGGACCGGTCAGGGAAATCTGCTGCCAGTCGACTTTGAATAAGCCACTGCCACGGGCGCGAACATGAAGGTTCATGGGGTGGCCAAGGTAGAACTTCAGTTGGGAACCTGTAGATTCATGGTCCCCTAGTAATAGCCGATGACTGAGCTCAGGAGTGCCTGTTAGGTAGTGACTTCTTTGAACAGAATGGTTGCATTATTTATTACCCTGGTAGAGTTCTTGAGTATGACCTTACCCATGTACCATTGGAGACCAAGGATGCACGACTTGTTATATCCCTGGAGGACATAAGGTCGTGGCCACTGCATATTTCAAGCAGAGATATAGTGTTTTTGTTGGTATGGTTGGTCGTGGGAACCGTACTCCGTGCCTGGCTGGCAAATATCCGGTATGTCCGCGGGATAGGAAGGTAGCAATCCGCAAATGGCCAATTTTTTTAGATGAAACCATTAGGGTTCGTCGAGGGGAGTTTGTGGGTATTTTCTTGCCTATCGAATCTGACCGGTGGCTACTGGCAAGTGGTGATCCAAGAATGTGACAAACCTTAAACAGCTTTTTGTTCTGAGAACCGTTTGTGGGAATGGAATGTTATGCCATTTGGTCTCACAAATGCTCCAGCCTGTTTCACACGGCTTATGTCATTGGCTCTCGACAAGGTGTCATGGAAAACAGCCTTGATCTATCTCCATGACGTCATAGTCGACTCTGCTGATGTGGTACCCCACATTTCTAAGCTGTCAGAGGTATTCAGTCGTTTCAAAGCAGCTACTATGAAATTGAAGCCAAGAAAATGTCACCTCCTCCAAAAGCGGTTAAGATTCCTGAACCACGCCGTGAGCGGGAGCAGAATTGAAACTGACCAGGCAAAAGTTGACAATGTCCAAGGTTGGCCAGCCCCTAGCAATGTATCAGTAGCACGAAGTTTCACTGGCCTCGTCACTTCATCCAAGATCTATCATGGGATATGCAGAAATGTGTAAACCCTGTCAAAGATGGGTCAGCCTTTCGAATGGGGTATCAGTCAGCAAAGAGCATTCGAACAAATTAAAAATTCATTGACAAGCTTTCCTGACTTTTCAGAGGGATCGGGGAAATTCATAGTTGATTGTGATGCTAGTAACTGGGCTATAGGTTCATTTCTTTCGCAGTTGCAAGGAAATCAAACAGAACGAGTAATAGCATATGGGGGTCGAGTTTTGAGAGGCGGGGAGGAGAACTGTTGCGCCACGAGGTGAGAAATGCTTGCTCTAGTCGAATCAATTCATTATTTCCGCCACAACTTAATGGGCGGTAAGTTCCTTGTCCGGACTAACCACACAGCCCTAAAGTGGCTTCAGTCATCCAATATTCAATCAGGCCAAGAAGCCTGCTGGAATGAAAGGCTGGCAGACTACGATTTCGACATTGAGCACAGGTCCGGTGTCAAGAGTAATGTGACCGGATGCCTCAATACCAAAAACGGAAGCCGGATTTTAAAAAAAGAATACAAGTGTATTACACTATGTACAATTAGACGCAATACTTAAATCACAATTCACACATGAGCGTTGGTAACTGGCAGCCTATGATCGGAGGAAAAGACTCTCGGCACTGATGATTACGATATCAGTTGAATACCCCTAGTTACAACCAGGTCAATTCAGGATTGGCACTGGCAGCCGACGAACAAAAATTCTCGGCACTGGCGATAATCTAAGTTTAATGCAATTCATAATCATAATCTTAAAGTTAGGTCTTAGCTATCTATATCTATTCACCCATTCGCTGCTGAGGCCTATTTTGGCCCTGTGTGAGCATTTTTGTCAAAATTTGACTTTTTCTTTAAATAACTGCAATTAATCTATTTTTCACATATGAAACGCATAAAACTAATTGTGAATATATATTTTCACGATTTTGACATTTGGCGTCCCATAGCGGCCATTTTGATACATATGGCTGACCATACTAAAAACAACCATTTTCCGAAAAAAGTCACTAAAAAGCGAAAATAAAAACCAATAAAATGATTATGGAGAGCTGGCAGCACCGTACGGTAAGAAGGGTTATATAATGACAATAAAAAAAAATTTCAAATTTTTGGTTATTATTTCCATTTTTTACACCCATGAGCAATCTACAAGATTTTGATACAATTTTTGAAAGATTTTTTTTTGGAAAGTGCTGGCAATTCAAAATAAAACGATCGGCATTGTGCTGCAGTCATTTTGAAAAGAATAGCTAATACGCGTGCTCTGCACAAAGTGACGCCATAGAAGCGTGCTGAGCAGGTCCATAGCACTGAAAGGGTTAACCGTCAAACGCTTATACTTTCTGAATCTTATACCTAGATTCTAGCACTAGAATTAAACAATTATGGAATTTATAGAACTATTCACCTACAACTCCATCTGAATATTTAATATTTAACTTTTCCATATTATCATAGAATATTCTAGAGTATTAAACACAAGGAAGTTATTAGAGGAAAACCCTCAAACTAGCAAGGAAATTGTGTAAGAAAAATATCGAACTTACCCCACGATGCGACCACAACATGCTCGTCATTGCATGAGTGTACACATGCAGGCTTATGGCGAAATGCGCGTTGAACCAGAGAAATATATAATACCCGACCAACACGCTGATTCACTCTCGCAGATTCCAAGAGGGTCAAGCGCCATATTAGTAAAAAACCAGGTAGTTCTGCCAAATGTGCTATTACCTAAGGTCCCTATCTCACCTCGATAATAGTATTTCCGGTAGGCACTCAGGGACGACTAAGACAGAACGTAAAGTCTGCCAACAGTTTTGGTGTTTTGGACTGGCGAAGGCAGTCAATAGCTTTGTCAAGCAATGCCGTAAATGTCAGCAATGCAAAACCCTTCTAAATGACCTAAAGCGCCACTGGTACCAACACCAATCAGTAGGAGAGGGCAAAGGCTGCATATCGACATTGTTGGCCCGCTGCAACGAACAAAACGTGGAAACGTTTATATAATTGTGGTGCAGGACGCTTTCACCAAGTGGGTTGAGGCCAGGCCAGTGAGATAACCCTACCACTGGACGTCTTAGCCCTCCTGAGGAACTTATCCACCTGACCAAGTTTAGCCAGGACATGTGTAGAAACCCGACTGAAGCTCATCAGAGAGTCCGTGACCGCCTTGGAAAGCCCAACGACGTCAGGCAGCAAATTACGATAGATTTGCTCAGCATGGGGGTACAATGTGGGTGACCGAGTATGGAGGTATAGCCAGAGATATAGTCCAATAAGCGCTGGATGGGTCCTTACATAATTGTTGAGAAACTCACTGAGGTCACTTACCGGGTTCAGTTGGAGGAGGGTTTAGGGACCAAGGTTGGGACAGTGCGTTTAAATAACCTGAAGCTCTGTCATGCCCCATAGTAGAGGTTTCCCCAAACAAGTCGTGGATGAAAAAACGGAGAGGCCTTTGAACCCACCAAACACCAGTCCATCCGAGGAGCCCTGAACAGTCTGAGTCAGCTCGTGGTCCAAGGAGGAGTTAACTCCTGATCGGAGTGACTGACAACGAGCCAGCTCCGCACATGTACGACCCTAAAATGGTTGTGGTGGGTGTGTTTATTCAGGCAATCAAGACTGCGGTCGCTTCGTCAAGGAGATCGCCAATCCACCTCTCAACAAGCCGGTTTTAGGTTCTGAAAAGGACCTCATCCAGGTTTGTTGAGCAGTACGGTGGAATGGGCAGCGTTCTTGAACCGAAATTATCAGTATTTGGCAGTGCGGCGGAGGTCGGGTTAGCTGCAGATTTTACTCCTCAGTGACTCCATTTTCAAAGATTCCCAATCCACAAACGAACTGTTCATCATTGCTCACCCTGTGGAGCATCTGGAGCAGTTAGAGGAAGGGGTTAAAACAACAGGAGTCACCTGTTGTGCAGTCGTGGTTAAACACGGTATTAATAACATTCGTATCTATGGCCAGACAACAGAGAATTTACTCACTGTACAATGTTCTGGCCAGAAAATACCCAAACCTTCCTCTGTTTCACCTTTGGATGCCCAAAGCTCCTGTTATGAGAGGAAACGAGAGACGGTGGTCCCCATAGACCGAATAAACACGCACTGCGAGAAAGCGGGATCTTTTTACCATAGAGCACCCCGACCTGGAGGAAGCAGACTTAGAGAGAATCCACAACCGTCATTTGGCTATGATGACTGTCACCCGGCATATCGTCACTGTGGTTAAGGGTCACTTGGAGATATGATGTGGTAGTGGGGTGGGTATGGAAGGCGAAAGCCACCAAAACATGGTTATATGTCATTCGATAATAAAAAGGTTTAAATAGATGATGAAAACATACAAAAAGATTGTGAAAACATATAAAAGGGTGATGAAAACATGAAAAACTGTCGAAAGGTGATAAAAAGTCAATTGATGGTATTTTATTATATTTTCATATTTTATCACCTTTTCATCTCATACCACCTTTTCAATATCTTTTAACGATTGCCAATAGCAACCATTCGATGATACTACTAACGTCATCTATGTGCATATAGGCTATCAATCTACTATTTCTGGTAAATAGTAGATTGATAGTACAACTCAAACAAATGCGTATAATGTGTCGGGTAAATCAACTTAGTTGAGAAATCTTTGAATGAATGCGCAGGCGTCATGACATTGTGAATTTTAGTTTGGTTTCGCGCTTTTGGGATCAGGTCCAGTAGAAAATTAATATTTACATGAACTTTGATGACGCCAGTTTCGCTAGTTTATTCGTTCGTGCTACAGGCTAAGCTACGAGTAATCGAGGTGATTTCCAGGCAATCATCTGATTATTCGTAGTCAAATGTTTTTGAGTTACTACTATCGGCAAAAGCTATTTAGGATTATAAAGTTATGCCCAAACAATAGTTAACTTCCATCGGATTACAGAACAGTCAGTTTGAGGTAAGTTGATGTAGTTTTAAGGGGTGTAATAGACGCTCATAGCCTCATATCTCAAAATGAGGGACTACGTCATGAAGGTAAAAATAATCTCGACCCTACAAAATTCACAATCTAAAGTAATGTCTAAAGTGAGCACGCTTACAACAAATTTAAGAGGTCCACTGTGGCTACCATATTGGAAAGGCGAGAAAGCTGATTTTCTAGAGGTTCTATCCACGGACCCCATCACATACACTGAGTTTGAAAGCAATCGCACATTACTTGATATATGTGGAGCTCAAACAAGAAATTCAAAATGACAGCCATAGCTTCAGATATATTGGAGGCTTCGAAAAAACATATCATTTAAGAATATCACTCACCACGGGAGCAAAAGATGGCATGAATTTCCTGTTGGAATTGAGGAACTGAATTAAGTATATTACCCGTTAGTGTAGCTATATCAAGAATGCCAGTGGGTTGAAATGAATCTGCATAACACAGAGCATCTGCCAAAATCAATCTACCTTCTGCATCGGTATTATTAATCTAAAATGTACAAACCCAAATTTCAAAATTTATATATATATATATACACATACATATATAGCATTTATATAGCACTTGAATACATGTAAAGTAGTAGATTGCCAATAAAGCACAATCATCAATATTATTATAACTTAATAACTGATGGAATCTCAAACAATGAATCCCTTCAGGTCACATGTATGTAAAATGTCAGAAAACCCGTTATTGCTGCTTTACAGCTATACTTTACAGCTATACAACTTTGCAATTGATTGTGGTAACAAAATATGCTTAGGTATCAATATAATGTGGAAAAACTTTTTCCCACCTGATGATACCAAGACGGCCGCCAATTGCGTCATTAAGTGCTGATTTTGATGAACAACAATGGCTGCCAGTCGGCCATCTTGATTCTGACAGGGCCAGTGTTTCGGCTGAAGATGTGTCTAGGGTAGATACATACATAAACCAAAAATCAAGACTTAACTTGAAGACTCTTCAAAACTTCCCATAATAACTGGTTTCCGTCTACGGACGGACGGACGGACGAAAATTAAAGTGGACACAAAAGCCCACTGGGACTAAAGTCCCAAGTGAGCTAAAAAATTGGATTTCAATTTGACCTGATTCTGTCCTCGCAAGCGCAGAAGGCGCGAAGTGATGCTTTTCACCGATGGTGCAAAGCCATTACGGGGGGTTTGGGGGTCCTGCCCAAAGAAAATTTTTTGAAATTTGGGGCAATTTCCAGGCATCTTTTCTCAGGACCAGAATCTAGCAACCAAATTAATATCAGTTTGATGTGGAAGCCACGTTTGATTTATAACAAATATATCAAAGATTCTGATTGGTGGTTGAAATCTTCGAACAATTGATAGCGGGTTCAGTTTTTTCAGTGTAAATATTTTTCAGTGTATAAACTCCATCGTACTCGGCATTACAGGGACATCGAGGAATTGAATTTTAGGCTCCTGGGGCCAGTTGCACAGTCGTGACTTAAGTCGAAAAGTTGTCTTAAAGGCCGAGGAGTATGGATGCTAGTTAACCGGGTGGCAAACACTTGAGACCGGCCGTCCCACTAACTACAGTATCTTGTTTATAATGTTTAGAGTGAGCGAGGTTGGCTCACAACAAAAAAGCAGGTCACACACAGTTAAATTTGACAAATTCAAAGTTTTCATATCAAGTTCTAAACTAATTTTAAGTAATCTAGTCATAGTGGGAATGAAAATCTGATGCTAGCGATCTTTTTTTGAAGAGATAGGGCCAAGATTAAAGATTTTAGAGACATTTCAAATTTTTTGAAAATCATTAATTTTTATCCGATTTCCATGAAATTTGGACACAACATTGATAGTAGATAGCTAAACAAGTGTACGAAATTTCAGACTGATCCATTGACCATAGAAAAAGTTTTGATGTTGCCAAATTTTGGTACTATGAATGAGGCTATGTTTTGTTTATGTATATTGATGACTATAGGTATCAAATTACTGTTCATGTGCTCTGTGAGCTACACTAATTCACTGTATAACTCCTCCCTCTGTCATTCAAAGATTCAAGTTTTGAAGGAAATACCAACTAAAAAGCTTAATTTCTCATAGAGGAGGGCCTAAAACACATTTTTGACTGCAGAAATGAATATATTACACATTAATACATATGTCTGACAAAAAGGAGGGTCCAAATCGGATAACTGACAGAGATTTCCAGTTCCAACCGTTGGAGCTCTCCACTGCACTATTGCTTCATGGGTACTGCCATCTTTGACATTGATTGGGCTTTTATACTGCTCCTCGGCCTTTAAATCTTAAGACTGGTCTTAAGTTGTTAGATTGGCTATAGAACTAAGTTGGTCTTAGACTGGTCTTAAATCTAAGTCATGACTATGCAACCGGCCCCTGAGCCCTCAACTTGATTCGAGCAAAAGACCTTAACTGACTTCGCAGAATTTGATTATGAGTCTACTAATAGGATTTTCTAAACCGCTGAATGCTTTCTGCTCTGGTTTTAAGATCAATTCAAATTCAATCTTGAATACATAAAAATGAATGTCACATAAATTTTCATTTTATTGAAAGAAATTCTACTGAACACAGATTTTGAAATGTATTATGTGTTTGTTGATTTATCCAGGCGAAATAATTTACAGCAAAATCAACTGACGATCAACAAGGTGAAGTTTTCATTTATCTTCGGATAATTTGTCTACCCCTGATGATACAAGCATTTTGGCTACACCTTTTGAAACCTCAACGCTTTATCTACTCGCACCAATAAGCCAGTCACAGTCGATTCATGCCCTTTGATCTCTTTCAACCTGTAATTAAGCAATCAAATGTAAGAATTACTCAGTTATGTAATATAATAGAGGAGTGAAAGAAAGTATAAACGATATCTTAGGAGACCAATTTTATTGTGTGTTTGTCGTGAAAAATCTATCACTACTGTCTTGCAGAGCATTGACACCGACCGTTAAAGGGCAAATGCCATCATAATTGTACTTTCCGCGATTTCTTAATCAGAAGAAACTTAAGTATACATATAACGACCTGAGATGTGACTTATTGAAAAAAGGAGCACGAATCAGCTGTAATAGTTAGCGGAATAGTCATCTATTTATCCTTCACTCCGTGCGTATAGTTCATATTCAACCCACGGGTGGCACTATTTATGATGTTAACTATGACAATCAACACAGGCACGTGTGCGGGCCAGTAAGCGAAGCCTGAAATTCAAACCACTCCCGGATTTGATATTTGTGAATACCATAAAAACCGGCGTATAAGTCTACGCGGCGTATAAGTCGAGGTCGATTTTTAGACCTACATTTTATGATTTTTAACATATATCCGGCTTATAAATGGAGTCCCTTCTCTTAGAAGAATAACTACTTGTATCATTATATTGAATAGTTCGCCTTCTCACACGCCGCCGTGCGTCAGCCTGATTGCTGCCGTGTGTTAATCAATAGACACACACACACACACACACTTGGGTATAATCCACTACCATACAGTGAGACAGTAGTGTGAGTCACACGCTATATATAGCCTAATGTATTAAGCGCTGCTATGAGCGCGCATATATGAATACATCGTTTTAAATGAAGCTGTGTCAAAATGAAAGAAGTTTTTTTCATTAAATAACTTTATTTATCATGAATAATTATTCAAACTGTTATAGCAGTGAGAAGATGAACACTGTCTTTTTTGTCTGGTAGAATCAATATTTCTTGTGACCTGAAAATACTTAGTAGAAAACTGTACTCGGCGTATAAGTCGAGGTCAATAATTTAGTGGTAAAATCAAGGATTAAAAACTCGACTTATACACCGGTTTTTACGGTACATCACAATTGAAAATGAATTTTACACAATATTCAATTTTGATGGCATATGCTCTTTAAGCCATGTGCAGGGGCGGATCTAGATGGGAGCATGTGGAGCACGTGCTCCGGTCGCAAATTCTGAGTGCCCTTTTTGAAAAAAGTGCGAAAATTTTTTTTTTACCGCGATTTCCACCCACAAAACTTAAGTCCGCAGTCCGTTATTTACATCCGCGTTTTAGTGTGAACCCGGAAATAAACTACATCCGGTACGATAACTTCCGCGAATTTCGCAGTTGTTCTAACGTCGTGAACGTGGTTTTTAAGATTTTCAATAAGATTTGACGGCCCCAGATTTGAAGGCATCATGCCTAAACGAAAACATCGACTTCAGGAGATACAGACATTGTTTCCATATTAATAAATTCCCATCTCTTAAAGAAATATTGCAGGATGTCATTTTTGAGTTTCAGGTGCCTGGAAATTGCATTAAAATGGGTTGAAATTCACAAATTTTCTGGTACCCCAGACCCCCCCGAACGTTTCGCCGCTCGCCTGTCATGGATAGAACCTGTTCTTATGAATTGCCCTTTTTTTAATTCTGTGCTCCTGTCATTGTCTGCCTTTAGATCCGCCCCTGATGTGGAATATTAAGGGTTATTCAGTTTACTCCAAAACAAGTCTCTGATAAACATTAAAAAGTTTCGTGTCGTAGGACTCTTGATGACTCTTGAATTATCATCCCATAATAACAATGAATCCAATTCTGCATGTACGTTAGCACGACTGATTACTAATCCAAATATTTTAAACATGGCATAAGAAAAAAAAAATTACACAAAACGTCAAGTACTTACAACACCTGAGACAGCTGCACATAAGTTGCGACTTTGACTCCCAATGACAAAAAAGCTTGGTTTCAAATGAACACTTGCACACTGTGGTTAAAATACATTCCCCCCAGCTGCAAGAATCCGCAAAGGAATTGAAGACCGTAGTGACCAGTTCATTCCACGATTAATAGCTGGAAAGAAAGTAATCGAAATAAATAGTCGTATACATCAGTGTAATCCAGCCCCTTACTAACTACTTAGGCTTTCCACTGGCTCTACACACTACATTTAGTAAGGGCCTAAATCTATTCTAGGCGTATCCCCCAAAAAAGCTAGGCATTAAGTAGGTACCGGTAGCCAACAATCATTGCTTCGCCGAGTACTCATTTGCTACCATATGTACACATATCATAGCACCACCCAGTGGAAAGGTGACGTTAACTGCAGTTAGAAGTTAGGGAAATCATGTCTAACATTCCCTGGTTAATGGATTCTCACCTTAAATTACATAAACTCTGCTGTCGTTGTCATCGATCCGAGTCGTCAAGTGAACACGGAAGTAAAATTCCATATGAAAATCCCTACCATTTCTGTCCATATTACGCTGATTTGAGCCAAAAATCTTCAGGAAATGTAGCCAATGTAAATTGATTTACGAATAAAATTAATCAATTGACTCATTTTAGGGATCATAGTTCATTGAAGTCCTTAAACTCGCCATAGTTTTGCGATAAATTTAAGCTGAAAATGATTTCAACCATCCACTATAATGGTTGTATATTGTTCGCGGAAAATGAAGGATCCGGACTAATTGTTAGTCTGAATCCGTGATTCACGGTTGAGTTTGACGGTCGCGGTTGTTCGGTAATTTGTAGGCTTTTTGGGATGGTCTTTTATCAATGGATGACAATGCTTTGCGTTATTCTTGCGCCGTTTAGACCCGGTAATTATACAGGTTTAATTTAGTATGTTCTACTATACACAAATTCGAAATGGTCAGATGCTGAGTTATATTTCTCTCAGAATTGAAAATTACGTTTATAAGCTGTTAGTAGTCGAATCTGAGAGGAGATAGATTTTATGAAAAACATTTGTCTGGAAAGTGGAAAAAGGCAATAATCACGAGAATTACAAGACAGCTTCTGCGAAGCAGCAGAAACCCTAAATAAAAACCCATTGCAAGAGACAGGCCTGTAGGGGGGGGGGGGGGTTCGGACCCCACAGAGTTCATTTTGTCCGAAAAAATGTCATAATTTTTTTTTCGTACATAAATACACAGTACGGCATTCAGTATCCTAGTTTGATGAAGTGTCTTGCACTG
This sequence comes from Tubulanus polymorphus, assembly GCF_964204645.1. Lineage (NCBI taxonomy): Eukaryota > Metazoa > Nemertea > Palaeonemertea > Tubulaniformes > Tubulanidae > Tubulanus > Tubulanus polymorphus. The sequence continues at coordinate 13,904,632 of NC_134026.1, forward strand.
TACTACTGATGAATATTTCAAACATCATTCACAATGAAATTCCCAAAAAAGTCATTATAAATGATTACTACAGACATTTATTAAAATCATGGACAGTTTTTCAACAACATCTAGTTACAACTGAGACCATTACCGAAATTCTGCAAAAACCATTTTTTTGGCAACCCAAAAATTAAGCTCAACAAAACAACCAATTTCACAGAATACATACATCACGGTATAATCAGTCTACAACATCTATTCGATAATCGTGGCAACTACAAAGCATTTAACGAAACTCCATTAACAAATGAATTTAAACACAAACGTATATACAATGCGATACCGCATCATTGGAAACTAATTCTATCTGACCAAAATTTAGATCCTGATGAATAACCAAAACTTCTACGTGCAATTTGGTAATATAGTGTACTATAGGAAAACTTTTATCATCTCAAATTTATGGAATTCTATTATTAAAAAATCTCCATCAAATCCCACCGAGGGCAAACCAAAATTACTGAAATGTTAAATACTGATCTGAACTGGCCGGAAATTTGGAATGAAGTTTATAATAAACATATTGATAGACGATTTAGTGATATTCATTGGAAATTACTTCATAATACTCTTGCAACAGCTTCAAAACTAGTACTTTGGAAAATGAAAACTGATCCAAATTGGAAAATTTGTGGACGCGTGGCAACGAATGACAATGTAGTATACTCATGCACAGACGCACAGCAATTATATTCATCTATACAACCAATCTTTCAACGCATACTAAGCACACCTATAAATATCACTCAAGACATTGTCTACACAAGAATTACTAAAACAATAGAAAGAGATTTCTTCAAACGCACACTCGCGAACTACCTTTTGTTTCTCGCACAATCCATTTTGTACAAAAATCATTACAATCTAGAACAAGGCTCTGGCCGCATCAACACTATAATTTATTTCAAAAACTCACTAAAAGAACGCCTACACCAAGAAATCATGCTTCAACAAAACCTTCATATTTGGAGTCTTAACAATATACTTATACACCTGGACGCAAGCGGACGGAACGTAGTAAACAGAATCACAATCGACACCATTAGCGTAGTCTATTAATTAAACCCAACGCCACTTTTTTTTACTACTTACACCTACATATCCCGACTTTGACACTTGAGGTATGTTGTGATTTAGATCGAACAGGAATGACGGTCTATCAATACGCATAGAACTGTCTGACCACTTTTGCTCTATATCATCACATACGCATTAGTTTACTGTTTCAGATGTTTTGACTGTAAACTCAGTCTCATTGCTGCGATAGCTGGAACACTGCCTCCGTTTTTGGCCTTAGGATAGATAGCAAGCTCAGTCTATCTACGCGCAATGGTGACTGGAAAGTTGCCTCTTGACATCAGTCTCATTAAAAACGACCAAAAACCTAATCGTGACAATATAAATAAAACCAGATCAAGACTGTATATATGTAAGTGTACAAACATGTATTCAATATTCACGTGTCTGCGCTGCATTCTTACTGACGGTCTATCAATGCGCATAGCTCTGTCCGTTTGATTGCGATACATTCCCGGACCTAACTATGCACTGTATATTAGAAACACATAACTGCTCCCATTGTAAAACTTTTACTTTTAGGCAAATTCAGCACCAGATGTGAAGTACCAACTGCGCACCCCTTGACGGAGAAACCCATCCTCATCGGAGCTGCACCGTCGATGTCATACAACTACACTTCGGATACCCCAAGGCTATACTCCCATCTGGAAGATTTGCGTTTCGAAATGTGCTTTCTTCCTATCTAGTCAACTTAGAGGACTTCTACATCAACATCTACCCAAGAAAAAATGACAATAAACTACCGGACTATTTACACGTAGAAAAAGACCAAAAAAATATAAAAATGGACAAAATGATCTTAAACCTTGTAATATAGCTATTTTCCAGAATCTCAATGTATTAAATTAGGCAGCCAGAAAAATTCATCCCAATTAGTCGCTTGCCGGTTCAGACTGAATGGAAGATTGTTTGGATGAACCGGAACCGAATTTCCAATTATATACTCCGATTTAAAAAAATATTCTGTTAACTCGACCGCCGATCACACATCTATATCTGTACTCCGATTTCAAAATCAAACCCCCTGTTTCGCTCCCGGCAGGTGTGGTGGGTCTGTAAGGGACACTCAATCGAAAAATCAAACAAAATTTACCAACCAAATTAATATATAACGGGGACAATCCCTATTTTAAGATCAAAAACAGGAACTTATCCAGATTTTACAAAACTACGGTTATTAGGTGATCACCAACATAATCAACGTGTTATTGAGTCTGGTTAAGGTGAATTACTTCTTTCTTGAAGGCCAACAACAACTTTTAACACAACAGAGTATGGCCCATGTACAGAATGCTTCGATTGGGGTTTCATAAAAAATATGAGACGCCATTACAAGACGTTGTAAGGAACGAAAAGGAAAATATGTCCCGGCAAAACGCGAGTTGAATATAGCTTCCAAAATAATGGCTGGGCATATAACCTCACAACCAAGGGAATTAATGAGAAAGGAGGTGTTTTCTATTAGGACATGTGATGAGATTTCAGATGTTGCTCAAAATGATGCCATGATAATTGCACTGGGCCAATCTTGGTTGGAATGATCATTAGACAACGTGACTAAAAGAAAATACTACATCAGTGGCAGAATGATACTACTAGCAGCGAGACTCCTTTTGGCCTTAAGACGATTAGTTCCGAATAATGAAAATGCATCCATGTGGGACTTCTTTACGCCACTTCACTATGATGACATAGTTCAAACTGTACTTGAATGTTGCCTCCCCTATATCAATGATATAGAGGAACTAAAAAGCCCCTCTAATGCACTAAACTTAAATTTGATCTGAAAAGGATGATTGAAGCAAAATATGCTACAATGAAGAAGCAATGCCCTAGAAATCTGGAAATGCTCCAAATAGCAGATGATTATATGGTCTTCATTGAAATTATGGGCATTGAATGGGCCACAAAGGTAACAAAGTTTGCAAGGACTGTAATGTGTAGGATGTGTCAATTCATAGAATTATCGGTCCAAAAAATACCAGCTTAAATCGCTTCATAATGAAACGTCCACAGACAGACATGACGAAACCCATCAATAATAATCACAAGGAATACAATAGGGTTTACCGATGAATGGTCAGAAACCCTAAAATTACGAAAATATAAACAGTTTCCTGCAAAGCAGCATCTCAGCATTGTTTCATCCTTAAAATTATTCTTTTTAGTAGGCTTTCAAGCAATTTTGTAAGACCAATTACTTTTCGAGTTAGAATAGATATGATAATCCTTACTGTGGGTAAATGAAAGATAACTTTGCCCAACCTCGCTTATTTTTTTCTGTTCTTACAGATATGAATGATATAATTTCGGAAGAGTATCCAGATAGTTAAACAATAACATCATGTAAAAATTGTGCATCAAATTTTTCTTTAAAAAACAACTTTTCAATCGTTGATTCTGGAAAAAATGACTTCGAAATCACCATCAAAGAGGCATTATATATAAAATCCAAAAAACCAAGTATTAACAAACAACTCTCCACACATGGTGTCTCATTTTTACTGAACGTATTTTGATATGTTTATAATCCATTTGTACTTTGTAAACTAGGCCACTTCACGCCTGCATGATATTCTCTGTAATTAGTATCAATATACTATACATAGTTTGTATCATTTCATGTCATTTCTTGAAAAGGACTCGAAGAGATGAGTCGAAATCGATCGAAACGTTTGAACATGTAAATAAACTCATTATCATCATGAAGATTGTGATAGTTGCGTTCTTATTATTATTTAGATATGAATGAATTGAGGATATGAATGAATTGAGATCTGTTAAAAGTGAACTAAAGTTAACTGATGATTATCAATAGCACCTAGCTTTTTTTGATATTTTGTTACCTGAATAGTTTTCCCATTTTTTGCTTTTACGACGTCACCCGGCTTAACAGCATTACCACCTGGCATGTTCTCACACAGAGGAATGTAACCTAGAACATTAAACGGAGACAGATTTAGATATTAGAAATACAAGTTGAAATACAAGTTGCTTCATCAGACATCACACTAGCAAGCTGTAAATAAGCGGCCGGTCACGGATATTGGCCGGCTCAAAACGCTTCGATGTCCGTTGCAAAATCGCTCCTGCCTGTCACGCTGACCGGCACGAAAATTTTCATGGTTCTAATAGTTTTAGCTTTTTTGAACCGATATGAAAATAAATAGCACCGTTTCCTATCACCGATCAATTAATTCCGATGTTTATTGCGATAAATCGCGCCAATTGTCTTCTGATCAATTCCGTTGCTTATTGCGGTGAAATCGCGCTACCGTATTTTCCGGCCAATAAGCCGAGGGCAGTTTTTTAGCCTAAAATACATGGATTTCATAAAGCTTTGCCCAATAAGCCGAGGCCCTTCATCAGAGATTTTAATTCACTGATTTGTCAATTAGTTTGTCTTAATTGACGATTTAAGAGGCTGACAATAGTGCCCGCCGATGTGTGAGAGTGCTGTGTATACTATCATCGCCGAGTGACTGTGCTATATATAGACTCACTCAGCTGATTACTATACACACAGCCATACACGCAGTACGCGGCTCACTGCTTATTTGCATATATACTAATGTATGAACTGACACGTGGTAGTACGATGAACTCGAGCGTTATATAAATGTATACCATTGCCGCTGTGCGGTGATGAAACAATCAAAGTAAAAATAAAACAGTTCAAAATAGATTATAATTGGTAGTAAATAACACACATGTAAATATATAAGAAACAAAATATTGTAATCAGTCAAAGTCAAGTGACACCCTGTAAGTTTAATCATGAATGTATTCTATCGCCTGTTGTTGGTTCCGGTTTCGTTTGCTGTTATTGGAGATTGATTTTATGGTATAGTTAGAAAGGTTCATCCTGATAGCTGTTAGAGATTTTATGGTATTGTGAAAGTAAATTTTAATGTTGAAGTCCCAATATAATAAAGGTTGTGTGCAATTCTTCATATGTTTTTAATGATAGTAATAAGGAAATTCTCTATAAAACAGTAGTACTTTGCTAAATGGCAGGCACCAACTCATTAATGTCAGGCAGCATTATAGTTGGTGCCTGACATGTGGCAGGCACTGGCAAAAAAATTATTTACAGGCTTGCACGAGGATATTCAGAGTATGTTCATTCTACATGTTCAGAAAAATTATTAACTTGCTAGACCAGCATGAATGCCAGCAGGGACCAGGGGTATTCCCCTCAAAACTTGAAACCACATCATATAAGGAAGTAAAAGGATAAATACTACAGTGCGCAATTTGACAAAGATTGGCCACATTAGATCAAGTAACCTAAAATACTTTTTGTTTTGAACGATAGATAATGTTAGATAAATACACAAGAACATCTCTTCACATAAATTAGAGGGACTCAGAGTATCATTTGTTGACACTTATCTTAAACAAGAGCCTGTGCATTTTGTGAGTGATGCTATTTGTGGGTTGACGTGTCAAAATAAGTACATTCTGCTCCCATGTTATTTACCCAGTACAATCATTTTTAAGTGACACGGCCAGGGGGATGAAAGAAACAATTACTTCAGGTCAATTTTTTTATTTGTCTCAATGATTTGGATACCTTATAAAATTGAATTGGATTTGATGAGGTTTGGTTCAATAAAATATAATTGAATTGGATATATATTGCAGAATAAAATTTGATTGAATTTGTAATATAGGCACATGACGAATTAACGTATATTAACGTATCAATTCAATTCTTAACCTTAAAGATATCCCTCACAAAAAATTCACACATGTTATTTATGTGAAAACCATGTGTGAAAGACACAAAAAACATGTGATCCCAACCATCACACATGTGATCTGTGTTGTGGGGTAAGCGATTTTTTCTACCGGCCACAGTTAGATTTCGCTCTGCGCATGTTCTGAATATACCGGAAGTAAACAAACCGTGACGTACGCGGAAGTAAAGTTCAACACATGTAAGTCGCAATTGAAATTAATTCTTTTTCTCTCTATCTTCTACATGAAATACGTGTGCCACAAATGATGTTTTTTCATGTCCAATGTATTTTGGACAAAAAGGAAGATCCAATACTCAGAACAGTAGTTGCCAAATCTGGTAGTCATCTCTTGACCGATGAGGGATTGCGGTCCTTGAAATTAAATTCCTATGTTATTACTAGTGAGTAAGTAGTGTGTTGTTTCGGAAGATCTTAAAACTCTTGTTTGTATTAATTAGTATCTCATACAGTTCTAGACAACATGTATTGTTACTGGATAATAAATCATCCCATGCGCATTTTTTCATTGAACTTCATATCAATATCTTTTGCTCTTTATTCAGGTGATAAACATGGCCCTAGCCCTTAAAGCTGAAAAAAGTATGTATGACTGTACGGTTATTGATTCTTATATAATAACCCCGATTGTCGCAGGAAACAAATCACGATACAAATATAGTCTATTCAAGAAAGTATGAAGTACTTTGATAACTTTTCTCGTTTTTCATTTACTTTTGAGACTCCTCATAAAATCTATTTGATTACTAGATAAATTTTGAAAACAAATATATGATCATTGGCGGCTACAACAAGGATAGTAATCATTGGGTTCTGGTTGTATGTAGAATTATAATTATTTGATAATTTCGGTATTTATTTGTCAAATATTAAGTATTTAGAAATAATGCATTTTTTTATTCATATCAGATGATCAAGCCCAAAAACTATGAAATCGTCTACCTTGATCCGTTTGGAGCATCTGATTTTAAAAAAGCTCAAGCACTGAAGAATATTAAGTAAGAAATCATTATGAAAACTGCGTTATTCTCTATCGATGTCAATGTATTATGTATAATTTCCAAACTATTTCTCATCTCAATGTAAGGTCCTACTTGACTTACTGAGCCACAGCCCTTGGTAGACATGACATTGATGATATTGAATGGTCCATAATCGAACCGCCTCACCAGAAACAACTTGATGGGCATAGTTGTGGCGTGCTGACTACTTTGGTAGGATTGATTTGTTTAATTTCAATATTATTGATTATTGTTTAACAAATTTCATTCAATTACATATGTGTATTCAACAGTATGCTGGCAGTGTTCTTCAAGGTACTGACACGACCCATATTTCAACCAAATGCAAATTCACATCGTTGGACATCAGCCACTGTTAATGAATCAGGTAGGCCCTCGACCTTATAGTTATTAAATTCAAAGTTCATTATAATGCAATCCTTTTTAATTTTAATGCCAGTGCTCGCTACATGCCATTTCAGAGAACCAAATTGCCCAATCTAACTTAAATTTGATGAAAGTTCCAGTCTTTATAATGCCAATTTTGTTATTATGCCATGTTTTCCATTTGCCGCAACAGTGTACTAATACTGTATAGGCTTACACAAACTGATTGGCTATCTTTCTCCTTTTATCCTAGATGATATAAGTAACATATGCCATGTCTGTGGAAATGAAAATGGCAAGTCTTCTGATTGGGTAAGTATAACTTGAATAGATTTAGGTGAGATAAATTAAAAAGACCAAAAGAATATACAATGTAACAAGGGAATTATGGCTAGTAATTGCAGGGAGGGTCAAAGTCATGTTTTATGCTTTGATTGTTAAGACAGAAGCACTCATATATAAATGAACATTAATCAATATCAATATACAGTTCTGTTATTTCTTTTCTAGGAGGAATGCAACTATTGCTATCGATTGTACCATGTGGTGTATCTACCTCATACTTTAAACCGAAAGATAATTCTAAATTTTGATTGGAAATGTATTTTCTGCAAGCAGTACTGTACTAAGTAAAGAAATAAACACTTAAATTCATGATAAGAAATAAACACAGTAAATTCATTCTATATGCTGAATTCCATTTTATTTTTGTCTCAATATTTACAACCTGTCATAGAAGGAAACGGATCGGAAATCTTTTCAGATTTTAACTTTAAAATTTCGATTTATCATCGCAGAATAACGTATACCTATTGACACTGTAATTGACTTTTGACTAGCCATGTGCTTTACTTCCGCGTACGTCACGGTTTGTTTACTTCCGGTATATTCAGAACATGCGCAGTGCGAAACCTAACTGTGGCCGGTAGAAAAAATCGCTTACCATGTTGTGGAGCACATCACTTGTGTGAATAACACATGAGCACATGTCATGTGTGATTGTGAATATATTTTGTCATAAAATGCATCTTTGGAATAAGAATAGTTACATGACTCTTCTCATTACAAGACATATTTTCAAAACAGAATAACATTGTTAATGGATGGTTCGATCACTACCAGGCCGTAACGTACAAAAACCAAGTACAAGTGTCCATTCAACCATTGAAAGTCTATAGAGTTTAGATTTTCATTTGGCTTAATTCATAAAAAGGTTATTATATGTTTTTGCATTCGCTGTTGAGTTTATAAAAATATAAATAATCAAAAAAGACTTTAAAAAATATCAGGTATTTACAGGATTCGAACCACTACGGTTAGCAAAGGACTAGAAGTAAGCATACAGGCACACATGCAAACATTTACCGTTTTAATCAATTTTCATGCTTTATTTCTAAGTTAGAACAGTCTGTCTGCTATTTGAATTAAAGTTCCAAGGCGAGTATCATTGCGTTTCATCAAATATTTATAGTCGACGATATAAATTGAATGTACTGTAATCGGTAAAATCTGTGGCGTGTACCAAATCAATTAAATCAAATTCATCCAAACTTTATTTCATTTATGATTGATGCATTGCAAAGTATTTCATGATTGATGCATTGCAAAGTACAACATGTCCATTCCTAGCTTTTTCATAGGTTAAATAATTAGAGTAGGCCTAGATTACACAATGAACTCTTTTTAAATCACTATCTGTCCAGCCTTGAAAGGGGCTTATCTGCATACTATTACTAATGATTTCTTAAAATTTTGCAGATGAAACTCACAAGGATACTGAGGCAAACCATGGGTGCCATGATTCTGATAATTATGATGATGTACTGAATGATCAGGTACTGTGGTATTGCACAGTATTTGCGTATTATTTCTTCATTTATGTCATGACTTATAAAATTAAATTTTCCAATAACAATATAGGCACTCAGTACATTTCCTCAAGTCGTGATTTTTGTTTATGAAACGTATAATTTCACCCAGGACAGATTACTGAAAAAGAGGTTTCGAATGCTGTTTGTGGTAAGTGATAATTGAAAACAGTTATGAGCTAGTGTTACGATAATCCCATTTATTTTCGTCATGTTTCACTTATCAAATTGTACCTTTTTTCACCAGATGATTGACATTAGGGATGGTCATTCCATTTCCCCTTTAAAAAGTTTATTTTTTACGCCGCGCAGGGGACAATCAAAGAGTTTGTATGAAACATCATGTCTGAAGAAAGAGATTTTTACCATTATGGATGTGTAGTTATACTTCAAAACTAGATGAATCATTGAACACATCCCACACAATAAATCGTTATATCATACGCCGTGAGTATCAGTATTCGCGCTAGAAATGATGAATATGAACCTCTTCAATTGTGCCGCCATTTTACTTAGCACCTGCTGATCGACCTCATTTACATATTCAATGAATGCTATGACGTCATTCAAGCCAGTTCAACACAAATTATACATAACCGAGATTTTGGGGGGTTTCGTCTTTGAAAGCCCCATAACTACCGAAAAAAGCTTCGGATCTTGACGAGATAAAGTTCTTCCGACACAAATAGCATTGAATTTCACATGTGTTATTTTGGACAGTTAAAGATGCTGCATAAAAAATGTGCTCAAATAAATCGAATTTTTGAGACTTTTTGGTTAATTTCTCAAAAAATATGAAACCCACAGCTTTCAACTTTGCGCACCATAACGAAAAACAAATTACGAAATATATTTTTGCTTCATCCGTTCAATTCGCCCATTAGTAGTAAAATAAACAGACTAATGAAATTGAGTTCGAGTGTGCTTAAAGCTTTGAGCTTTGAGCGTAGTGCTGGTGGGCCCTTTGGGAATACAAATATATATATGAAAGATCAAGGTGATTAGTAGCCTAATAATTGCCCCTACTGAACAACCCACTCCCTCTGGAATATAGGTAGCCAAGTACATATTTTGACTATGTTGCATTAGGCCTATGCCAGTCAACCCAGCTTTTTTGACATATATATATATATATACACACAGTTAAACTCACTTAATTCGTCGTCGGTTAATTTGTATAACTACCTAATTCTTCTAACACGAGCCCCAAGGGGCACCATGGCAAGCCTGTCAACTTTTCATAAAATAGCAAATGATGCATTCTGTGGGTTTTGTCCAAATAAACTCCCAGCGATAGACTAGTCAATCCCAGGCAAATAATTTACACAATTCAATCGTGTTTTCATAAGTAGCACAGACAGCGACTGGAGCTGACAGGAACAAATACCTTAGATAAATCTCTTCCCTTGGTCTTATTGATTTGAATGCGGAATAGAATTGAATTTTCTGAAATTTGCTCAATAAAACAACATTAAATTGGATTTGCTGTTTAACCTTGTTCAATAAAGTAGATTTTTTGCAGAATGAAATTTGATTGAATTTGCGGTTTGAGCAAATGGCTAATTAACATATCAAGGTCGTCCATGCATTTCGTGAAAAAGTTATTCTTTCTGGACTTTGCATAATTGTCAATGATATTTTCAGTACTGCAAAAATAAAAATGTTCCTCCCAAAAACCAAATTCTAAAAACTTCACAGAAATCAATCTTGAAATACAATTTTAAATCTTAAAATAATACCCCGAAATTAAACAGTATACGATACCACGGGTTCACGTGAACACCTGCTGATTTCTGCAGCTAAGCTAATCATAAAGGAGTCTTTGCTTTCTGATATTTTTGCGTTCAGATTTTCGCGAAAAAGCTCTTATCAATTTTAACGAGGCCCATTTTCAAAATTCAGCTCACTACAATTTGGCGAATGGATAATGCTTCAATGAATGATATGTATGAATATATGCTAAGTTGCAGTCACAAGGGCCTTAGCTCTGGAAACCATGAAATTAAAATTTGCTCCCATTGTATGAATAAATTGCCCATGGGCAAAGTGCAGTTTACCTTGAAAAAGCTAGAGGTTGTTTGGATCAAGGGCTTTACTGCCTTTACTGCATTACTTTTAATCTTTTTAATTCATGACTTCAAAGTTCTATAAGTTTATATTGTATTTTAACTTTCTCAAAGAATTATTTTGTAGTCAAATAAGACCAAAGATATACATTGTTTACGGTCCACGCACAACATTTAGTAGGGTACAAATAGGCGCGGCAGGGAAACTATCCAATATTTTGAAAAAGTATTTTTCACAATATGAATAATTCTAGAACAAAATTCATATGATGTCAGCAATCGGAGGATGGCTGAATATTGAGTCTTGGAAATCTCTTCCAATGTATGGCTGTGGAAGATAAAATACCGGTACCGTAAAATATCGGCGTATGCAAGTAGATCGATAAAAATCCTGGATTCTACCACTAAAATATTCAGACCTAGAACTAGTTGGCTGCTAAGTATTTTCAGGTCACAAGAAATTACAATTTGCTACAAATCAAACACAGCGCTCATCTTCTGCTATAAAAGTTTAAAAGATTATTCATAAGGCCATCCCAAAATAATGGTCTGTTTATTTGCATTAACCTGACCGACCCGACTTCAAAGGTGCCGAGTGAAAACTTTTTTCTGGGATTTATTGAAATAAATTTTATTCTTTATTAAAACGGCAGACCCACTACGGATGCATGAACTACGTATGTTTGAAGTGTGAAAACATGCCTTGACATGTAGCCTAGTTTAAATTTTTCAGGAAACTGGCAGTGTTCCAATAAGCTCCCACTCATTCTTAATGACTACATTTAAGCTGGTAATGTAGCGCGCATATATTCAATGTACTATTTCATTTTGAACACAGAGATGACGCTCTGGACGAAGTTATAATTTTAGAATTATTCTTCGAATCTAGGCTTAACACAAATTTCCCGTGCACGACGAGATTCGTGATATTGTTTCCATGTAAGAAAAGGTGATAAATTCTTTTTTTTTTTACCAAAAATTTTACAAAAAAAAATTTCTACCTTCCTACCGATTCATCCTGAAAACTTGAGTCGGTGTTACGGCAAACAGACAATTATTTTGGGATGGCTTAAAGCGTATTTTCATGTCAAACGTGCACGCGCCAGAAAGCAGTGTTATTACAGTAGCACTATATATAGTAGTGTATACTGTACAATTGTGTGTGTAACAGTCTAATGCACTCTGCGCGCACGTGGAGGCCTTATCTGTAAGTGAATGTTCTCTTACACTTCAATGACAATCATAACCATCCCCGGGGATTAAAATGAAACAATACCTATGGCGGATATGTGAAATAATTATATTCTCACCAGCAATGAGCATTTGGAATTCGCACTTTTACGGCACCTAGTCCAATCAAACGTTCGCCATTCATAGCTTTCCCATGGTTATTTTAGTAGCGCCAGAATTCCCCGTGTATCCCAGAAACAGCCAATCACATTCGATACTAGAGACGACACCCCCAAATAAAGGTCATTGCAATTTAATACACAAGAGCTAAGAATTTTCCCGCCAAAAACAGTTTTTGTAGAATTTTAACAAAGTTGACCATGTCATCGATGGAGGTTCGCCATGTATTCAATCGCATCGATTATATGTCGTTTAGGCCGACAACCAATAAAACATATGCTCACACAAAAAATGTACTACGATTTTACATGAATTGGCTCAATGCCAACTTCATATCGCTGACAAAGGTAAATAAAAATACAAGAGGCTCACGGGCCTTATACCTTCATGACGCAGTAGAAGAAGAATGATCTAGTTTTCAATGTTTTACAGAAAGTTACATTGTAGCGATGTAACAAGTTTCAAAATAGTTAATATGGTATCAAACCTGCTTACCCATAAAATTTCAACATCAGTAGTATTACATATTTATCTCAGTAAAACTAAGCTCACATGAGTAGTTTTAATGAATGTCCGTCAGTAGCTTCCGATTAAGCAACAGTAGTTTTATGCCATAAAATCAGTACTTTCCTTTAGAGTATCATTAGTATCAGAAAACAGAATTAATCAAAAAAATAAAATTGAATGTTGTTTACTTTTTAAATTTTTCATTGCTCTTCCTGCCAATGAGTTCCAAAATCTGAGGATCGGAGGGTAACAAGCGGCCCATGGGCCTTGAAGCATTTACAGAAGATTATACTGTGGTAAGGTATTAAGTGGTTAATGCTTTACATCTGCCGGAAAATGTTCTATGACGATGTTGATTGGGAGGACCACAGACTAAGAATTGAAATGAATTTCATTTTTCTGCTGAACGATTTAGCCTATACTATTTGTATTGTTTAACCTTGTTAATGCTATTTTGTTAAGGAGGAAACTAGTTTATTCTGATGTTTTCCATCATGTCCCAGCTAAGAGATTTATATCAATCAAGATTTATATACTAAAACCCATTTATTTAATACAACAATTTCGGCACTAGTTTCGTCTACACAATATTCGTATTTAACATACAACTGTAAGGGTAATCTCGACTGACTGTGGTTTTCCTTGCATGAACTGTTATGCCCTATTGCTGAATAATGAAAACGAAAACAGAACGATTTTTCTGAATGCAAAATACTCTGTTGCATAATAGTTATAGATCAAGCGGACTAATGTACGCATCAAAACGTCGCACAGAGAGCAATGCCGGCATTGGTGTCACTATTGAGGCAGGCTGATGATTGCTTGTTTGACTGTTTTTGATTGTTTACGTCGTTCGGACCTTAGTTTTTAACCCTATTGTTTTGTTCATTTAACCTCACGACTGGACGGCCTTTGAAGTGTTGCCTGCACACAAGTGTTGTAAGCAGTCAGCAGGACTCGAACCCACTTGTCACTCAGCACAGATAGTGCATGCAACAGCATCACGCCTTACCTCACTGAGCTACCGAAGCCGCTGGATTGAATTCCGAAAAGAACTACAGTAGCGGCAAATAACCATCGCATATTGCAATTCACGACAAACAATGTTGAAATTTAATCACTGTTATGGTGTTCAATGCGTGGAAAAGATAAAAGTTTTTTTTCCAGCGTGCATTTCAAAGCGAATCTATCTGCTGAGTGGCTGCTACCGCCTGGTGAGTGCGCCGGAGGCGGGTTGGGCATCTTAAAGTGAAAACTTATTGTAGAATATAGCTGAACCGATGGAATTTTACAATAAACTGTCAGTCAACTGATTGATGATACAACATGGTCGTTCTCGGCATACTTTAACAATGATATACCCCCTATAAACAACTATGGTAAAATTGAATAAAATTATCCGTCTTCATTGGTGGAATCATATCATGGTGTTAGCCTACCGTTTACCATTTAATGTTTCGTGACATCATGAAATGGTTTTAACTTTTGTAAAGGCGTTCCCGCACAATCACATAATTTACCTGTACAGGCTTCAGTCAAGAGAAGGCCTGTTGTACCACTGCTCTAGAATTACGTATTCTGACGCCGAAAATTAATCCCAATTAATCCGATGAATACTGATAGTTGGAATAACAGTGATATTAAAACACTATGATATTTATAAATCGGAGGTACATAATTTCATGTTTTTCTATTCAGAAGAGGCCATTCCCCATTCTTTACTGCCAATGTCAATGCGGACATATCACTAGCCGATTGCATAACCCCCTCTCATCCACCAGATAACTAATGAGAAAAATGCGATAGAATAACTTTTTTGGCCATTAAATCAGAAATCTGGCAATGCAATCTTGTTGGGAATAATTGAAAAATTATTTTGAGTCATTTTCAGCTCTGTCTTCTGTTTTACGGGAACGTAGTTACAATTTGAAGTAACTATGAAAATGAGAAGTCAGTGCTTTTTTCGACTACGACTTTCGATCCATTCTACTAGCAATGGCATGAGGTCATAGACATCAACCAATGCTAAAAACCTCAATTAACCCAGACATAATGTTCAAAATGTAGCATTAATTTAGCAATATCGATCTTTTCCCAGGAGTGAATCTACTAAGTATTATGGAAAAGGTATCAATCAGGCAGGTGCTGCCACTATCGGGTGATGAAAGGTTGAGTAGTGGGTTTTCCCCAAGGGTGAAAATGTCTATTAATAAAGTCAGGAAAATAATCGTTTCATAAGAAAATACAAAAAAACAATTTCATTTTCATTTTTATTTCGCCTTCCAACATTAAACCTACCTTCAAAATAAAAAAGCCTGGCCACACGAAATACAGTAAAAACCACATATAAGTCAATGAGTCTTTAACCCCAGGTTTTACCAGCTGAAGAAATATTTATCACGACGTTTATTCATACTTGTCTACTACTTAGTATTTTTCAGGAAACGATAAAATATTCATTGAAAGTTTATTTATTATAAAAACTTTTCATTCAAACACGGTATGAAAACGTAATTATAACGTACACGCATATGTGAGCATTGGTATGCTGTCACGAGTGACTGTGTGTATATAGTGTGTGTAAAGAGATTATATTGATCATACACAGTAGCAATGCAGTGAAAGAAGAGATGGACGCACGTGTATGCCACTGCCATATATTCAATACTCTGACCCGATTTGCGAGCAGTAGAAGAAAACAAACCCGTACTCCCGCTTTTGAAAGTTCATAACCGTTTTCACAGATGTGATGATATACTTTAGCCGTATTTTCATACAGGAAGATAAAACAAATCCGTATTTTGAAAAGAACATATGAAAAACCATAGTTTATATGGACCATCCGTACTTCCGTATTTAGCTATTAAAATCTGTACCAAATACGGAAATACCATGGGGATTAGCAGGTCTGCCCTGGTGAACATAGGCTAAGCCCAATGACCGCGAATCTCACTTCATTCATAGAACATGTTATGAGCTACAACAGTGCAATTGATCATGGTAACAAAATAGGTCTAGGTACCAATATAATAAGGAAATACTAAGCTATTTTACTTTTCAACGCCCCCTGGTGACTACATGGAGTAACAAATGACCTTGAAACCCACCACAATCATTGAACAAGTCATGAGCTACAACTTTTCAATTGATTGTGGTAACAAAATATGCATAGGTACAAATATAATATAGAAATACTAAGTTATTGCATGTTCAATGCCCCCTGGTGGCCATATATAAAAACTAATGAAAAAAACTAATGATCTCATAGAACACGTTATGAGCTACAACTTTCCAATTGATTGTGGTAACAAAATATGCTTAGGTATCAATATAATGTGGAAATACTTTTTTCCACCTACGAATGAGTACTGATGACACCAAGATGGCCGCCAACTGCATCATTAATGGCTGATCAAAAATACCTGTCTCAGGTATAAAAGAACTTCAAAGAATACCCATCACAAATTGCAAATATAGCTGCAAAGCAGAGATAACGGGTTTTCTGCACAGTCTTAGAATCCTGTTCAACGGTGGATTTCGACAAAGCATTTAATAAGGCACAACATCAGCCATTACTAAACAGGCTATTAGGAAACAGTATCAATGATAGGTCACTCAAATGGCTCAGCAGTTATCTCTGAACGAAAACTTGTAGCCCAAATCAACGGAACGCCTCATCTTGGAATAAGTCAGTCTTACTAGTGGAGTCACGCTAGGTAGTATCCTAAGTCGTCTTCTGTTAAATGTCCTGACAAATGACATACACAGTAATCCAAAATATACCAGACCAAGTAAATTTCCAAAACGACCTTAACACGCCGTTCGACCAAGAAACTTAATGTTCCGACAAGAAAATCTTGTTTCAATGAAAACAATTCTGTTCGATTGAACGAAATACTTAATACTTTTGGTTCGGAGAAAAAACTTTTTACAACGTACTTGTTCGAACGAAAAACTTAAGTGTTCTGACAAGAAAATTCTGTTCAAATTAAAACGATTCTGTTCGATTGAACGGTTGTTCGAACGAAAAACCTTTCGTTTGGAGAAAAAACTTTTTACAATATACTTGTTAGAACGAAAAACTTAATGTTCTGACAAGAAAATTCTGTTCAAATTAAAATGATTCTGTTTCGATCGAACGATTGTTCGAACGAAAAACCTTTCGATTGGACAAAAAAACTTTGTTCTAATGATTTTTTCAAATTGGTTCATTCGAACAGAATATTATTGGTTCGAACGAAATAAATTTTGTTCCGAGGAAAGAATTTTCAAGTGAAAGGTCTTTTGAACGAAAAAAAAAGATATTTCTGGGGCTCGGCAGTAACTTAAAGCCGGACGTAGTTCGGCCTTCAGACGCGATGCGATCCTCGCATTGCATCCAATGTTTCGGTGCAAGTCGGTTGCGATACGATTGTCAGCGACTGTGTGCGACTAGTTTCAGCCTGTTGCAAGAGCACGTAGGTCAGTTGTGACAGTCGTGTCGTGTCGCAGAAAGTAGAACACGTGCGACTCATTGTGACTGGCGTTGCTGACAGTCGCAACCCGTCGCAAGGGAGCGTAGGTCGATGAGTCGTTGCGACACAATCGTCGCTGACGGTCGCAGTGAATGGCATTGCAGTGAGTCACAAGCCTTTGCAAGGCCGACCTACGCCCGGCTTAAGTCATTAGGAATAATGAAATACCAGTTTCATTTATGATGAAAAAACTCAAATGAAAAGTCTGGCTTATAAAGCTGTCTGCTCAGAAGAAATTTTCAAAAAAATCTTCACTTTTGGCAATAAAACTGATAATTGTGATTGATCATTGCAAGTCAGAACCAGTTAATCACTAATTAACATGCATTTTAATAAATCTGATTCCTCCTTTACAGTGAACTTAGCATTAACCTAGTAGAGGCTACTAGCCTATGTAGGCCTATGTATATGCGTAGGCCTAACATCTGGACAGATTGGTCGTAGGCCTATTGAATAACAACCCTCCTAAATATCGTAAATTTTGTTTTGAGGGTTCAATCAAATGAGTCCGTTAATAAACGCAACAATTATACTGTGTTTGTTTGAGACAGTAAAGGTCAGTGCCGGTAGGCCTAAAGCCTTAAGGTCGCGTAAAACTCGATAAACACTTCAAGCGACACAGCGAACGATCTCCTTTCCCCCACAGCGAATGCTTACTCCAAATGTCAAGTATGAGTCCAGCATACGGATAGGAGTTTGTTATATACTTGTATTTAGTAAATACCTTGTGCATTTGACAATGATCGGTATGTACTGTAGGAAATATATGAGTATTGATGGTATTGATATAGAGGTCGAGGCCTGCGGCCAAATAAAGTAATATATACTTTCATTTTGATACCTCGTCGACACAACAGCTTTTCTCCGCTATATCTCTTCGGCGTGTTAGTTTAGACCTACAGTCCCCGGTACACTAACGATTTATCTTAGTAAATACACGGTTTGATCTGGTAAAGAAAAATAGGTATTGTTAAACTAACTGCTTGAAGCCCACGGCCAAATCACTGGTAGTAATAAATTAATTTGTACTCGATTTGATTCTCATGATGAGGTGAAACTCGCAGCTGATCCCCGGAACGACGATGTAGTGACACACGTCGATTCGTCGATGTTTACGGCTCGACAGTTTTTTTTAAAATCTAAAGTAGTAAATTTCCTGTGTATCGGTAATATGATTTGATGAGGAAAATGGGCTATTGTTAAAATTAGTTTTATTAACCGCGATTGAATGTGCAATCTTTGGGTAATAAATTTGTTAATTTATGGTTGAATTGATAATCGACGTGACAAGAAACATGCGTTAGATTTCGGAAAGACGACTTAGAAAAACATGTCGGCTCTTTGAATGGGGCTCAATTTTCGATGTTTACGGCCCGACAGTGCTTTTGTAACGATGATTCGTGAAAAAACATGCGATGTATTTGTAGATCTCAGTGAGCTGAACGATACCATACGGATTGTATCGACAACAGCGGCAAGGTAACAAAGCCTTTGTTCTTTTAGTGAAAATAGTGTGAGATAAAATAATAATAATAAGAAACACGCGAATCTCAACAGGGTTTTCTGTGATGTAACAGAAAACCCTAATAATCACGCGAATCTCAATAGGGTTTTCTGTGATGTAACAGAAAACCCTAATAAGAAACACGCGAATCTCAATAGGGTTTTCTGTGACGAAACAGAAAACCCTAAATATAGCTGCAAGCAGCGATAACGGGTTTATGCCTTTCTGGATAGAATGTCGTTCAGGGATGCGAGCAAAGATTTCACCCGAAATCAGTTGTTACATTCCTATTACGATTACGATTTTATTTACACTCCAACCATTTCCATGGTATATGGAGGAAAACTATTACACATGTATATACAAATATTTACAAAACAATACTGTAGTGATTAAAATTTAGAGAATGAAAACTTAACAAAATATATATACATCAACTATTTACAATACTATATGTACTATTGGAGGGATCTATATACATCTAAGCCGGTTATAATGAATTTAGCTAATTTGACCGCTGGGTTTTTCAGAATATCAAGGATATTAAAGGTATTCAAATTCAAATAGTTTTTCCGGGGTTCGTTCAGTAAGGTACAGTCAAACAGAAAATGGGATTCATCACCTAAAGTATTACAAGTGGGGCATATTCTATCGGCTCTGTCTAAATGGTTTGAAAATTTGTTCACAGGTATAATATAGGACCCGACCCTAAATTCAAATAAACTAGTTCCTAAGTCATCACCAAGTTCTATTATATACTTCTCTAACCTAATACCATTTTTATATTGCCTAAAGTTTGTGTATATCGGATTAGTATTTATGGCAGATACGGTTTCTTGAAGGTGCTGGTCACGGAGTATCTGTTTTATTCGTTTTGAAAAAGATTTACTGTAAGTCATGAATTGCTGCATCCAAATGCAGGACAAACCACAGTCATCAAAGGTTTTCTTTATATATGATAACCAAGGGCTCTTAAATTTATCCCTTAAAAATAAATTGAAAGATATTTTATAAAGTATTGAATTAAGTTTGGTTTGCTTTCCAGATACTGTTTTTACCCAAATGTTAACAATCCTGCGTCTAACATCTATATTCAAAGGATAACGTCCTAGCTCTGATAAAACTTGTAAGTTGCGAGAATATTTCGTCACTTTCATTAAGATTTTACAGAAGAAGCAATGAACATTTTCTAATTAATCAAGATTTTCGTATCCCCAGATCTCACACCCATACATGGCTATTGGTGCAACTCACATATCAAATAATTTAAACATAACATCTATGGACAATTTCAAACGTCTGCCTTTTTGAACGATCGAAAACATAGCTCTCATAGCTTTATCGTAAAAATACTTTTTTGCCTTAGCAAAGTTACCATTCCAAATAAATTTCACTCCGAGATAAACATAATCTTCAACTACCTCAAACTGTTGATCACCAAACATAAATTTCGAAATCATTTTTATCTGGGATTTACTTCGCGCAAATACGAGTACTTTAGTTTTCTCTGAATTTACAGTGAGACCATTAGCGGCACAATATTCAAATAAGGTTCTAAGTGTAGCTGAAGAGATTTCTCATCCTCAGCAAGAATAACTGTATCATCTGCGTATAGTATTATGAATAAATTCAGTAAAGTATCAATATCAGGGTCACGATTCAAATTTAGTTTTTCAATAAATGACAAAGTCGGTTTTCCACGATCAATGAAAAATTCTTCAATGTCGTTTAAGAATAACGAAAAGATGATAGGTGAGAGATTTTCGCCTTGTCTTAACCCTTTCGCTGCGTACACGCTTGCACCGCCCCCTACGTAAGGTATTTTCCGAAAAATTCGATTTTTTTCAAATTGTTTTTAACCCCGATTTTTCGTGTTTTTATCGAAGATTATGATGTTATTTAGTGAAAATCAGTAAAAAATCATACCAACAGCCTTTTCTGTAGGGGGGGGGCGTGTTGGGGGGGGGGTCAGGATGGGTTAGAAATTTTTTTTTTCAGTTTTTCACCCAAGTGCCTATCTCAGTCTTTGGTGATTGATGCTACGGTGTGGATGAAAGAAATTCAATTGATATGGGATATCCTTTTCCGCTGGTAGAGGTACGTAAGTGGGGAGCCATCTCAATCCCGCGCAAATTACCATGTGCTCAACAGGCTGACAGCACCAACTACTGACGCATTTTCGCCATCTGTTGTTTAGAAAGCTAACTATCTTGTCTTACATGCGTTTCCATACTGTTTGCTGTGTACGCGTTCGAGTTATAAATCAATAGGTGCATGACGTTTCTACAACGTCATACGCACAGCACGTGTCACTCATATGACGTTTCCAAAACGTCACACGTAGCGAAAGGGTTAAGCGTCTATCAGCTGCAAAGTATTGTGACATGCAACCATTAAATTTAACACATGATTTTATGGAATTATACATATTTTTGACCACATTGAAAAAGTTTCCATTAACACTGTTAGCAATTAAGTTTCGCCATAACGTTACCCTACAAATCGAGTCGAAAGCTTTCTTAAAATCAACAAAGGCGCAAAAAAGTCTTCTTCCCTGACAAAGATACAGCTCTACGATTGTTTTAAGCGTGTAAATATGATCAATGGTGGAATATTTCGAACTGAAGCCAGCCTGGGCTTCACTTATAATGTCATTCGTATCTAGGAATGTTGACAATCTTTGATTTAGGATACTTGTAAATAACTTACCACGACAGCTAACTAAGGTAATACCTCTATAATTATCAGGATAAGAGGGATCGCCATTCTTTTTGAAAATGGGTTTGATGACGCCTATAGACCACATCTCAGGAACATATCCTGTTATAAGAACTAAATTGAATAATTTTTGTAATATATCAACTAAAAATGGATATCATTTGTGATTCCATCAATGCCTGGGGCCTTATTGTTTTTGAGTAAAGAGATAGCCTTAATTACTTCATCACTGGTTATATCACTGTTCAAAATTTAATTGTCATAGACAGGAGGGTCACCCACGTCTGGGGGCTCATCACCGTCATCGGTTTCATTGTTAACATTATTCAAATCATTTAATCTCATAAAATGTTGAAGAAAAATATCGATATCTATATTAGCCTCATTATTTTTTGTTCCGCTCGCAGAGTTTAGCATCGACCAATACTTTTTTGGGTTATTAATTTCGCATTCTCTCAATTCCTTTCCGTTTTTTTGAAAGAGTCCCACCTAGGGGTCAACTCACAACATGGATATGTTGACCCACATGTGCTACTACGCGCAAAATACTAATGTGCCAGGTTTTGGGGGAAATAACATCGAGCAGAACGAAGCTACAGTGTTTTTACCATTCCCTAGTGACAGTTTAAGCGCATATTCGGTTATTATTAGTTCCGAAAAAAAGTCGACTAGATAAGAAAACCGAATTTGGCCCAAAGCACAAATTTGGCCTATAGGGTAAACTATGCAGGAGGGAAGGCCTCATAGTGTTACTATTAGTAGAGGAGTGAAAAGTCCGTCTGACAAGTCAAGCGATCAGTTGGGGACTACAATTCACATATGAAATTGACGTCCAATAACCATTATAAAAACATAATCACGAACGGTACCATCACTCCCCATTACTGACTGTCACTGGTCTCTGGCTAGCAAACATTCTTTATCGGTGCAGTGGGTAGGTATTTTCAACTTACTTTGTTCTTCTATGACATTACCATCGCCGCTGCGTCACGATGTGATGTACATATACAAGAAACCTCCAATTTGTAATGTATGTGATGTATAAACGGACTTTAGACCGGTTAATATCGACGATAACAAGGTATCACCGACGCTGACATTTTCTGACACTATCTAGTATGACCCACCTTTTGGACTGGACCAATTCAATTCAATTAAGAAAACGCGCACTGGTACAGTAAATAAATAAACCGCTGTTGATTTTTCGAAGTATTGATATCCACGAACAAAACTATACTATTATAGAATGTTTAAAAGGAACTGCTTTTAATAACAGTATGAATAAACTTACTTCACAAACAAGGAAGTACATTTTTAACTTGTGAATGGTCGAACCCCAGTTATTCACAGTAACCTGTGATTTGGATATTCTCGGAGCCTTCCTTCATTATTTATTAATGAAATGACGTCACAAACTTTCAGATTCGCGCCATGATTGATGATTGCTATTTCCACCGGTGTTATCTTTAAGTAACTTCAAGTTTAAAATAGGAAGCACAGTACATCCATAGAAACTACGCGCAGAAAGAGACTGTTATATTATTATCAGAGTTTAACATTACGTTTCAAAGGTGTTAGTAGTCAAAAGCTAATAGAAGATGATTTTTATGTGACGAAACTCAGTGGAAAATATGTTAAAATAATAATCAGCAGGAATCCAATAGAGTTTCTGCCGAGGCAGCAGAAACCCTAATAATCTCGTGAATCTCAATAGGGTTTTCTGTGATGTAACAGAAAACCCTAATGAAAAATGGCAAACCATTAGGAAGTTACAAGACTCAGAATTCAGGCCAAAAATTGAAATTTTTGGGCACAAAAAAGGTCACAGGACAGCCATCTTGACATGATCACAGAGCTACAAAATTCCTCTATGTTAGGAATGTTTCTCAATATATATCACATTTCTAATGAGTATAAGCTTGGAGTAATCATCAAAACTGAAGGGTGATCCTCGTCTCGAATCGACACGAAAATTGATAAAATACATGAATCGATTTTTTGATTGCTTGAATGTGTCAAATACTGTTGATAGTATTCATCAACGCAATAAGTATATTGCACCATTCACAAGAGAAAACCTGGACAGATTAGATGTAAGCATAATCTCGGAGTCAGTCGTGCATTCAATTAATAAACTTGGTTGCTAAAGATTGCAAATTTTTTATTTCTCATTTTTTTCAGTGGTTGGAGAATAAATTCATACCATTCTTTGAAAATTGGGAAATTCAGTGCCTCCGAAAAGTCGATTTGCCAATCGGATTACGAAGAAGAATGTGTTTAAGTCGAGAAACACTTGAAGGACTGCGAATAACTGGTAAGTTTCATTGATGGATATCATATTATTTATTACATAAACAATTACACTGTATGTACATATACATAATACATTGTATGGTTTGAAATCAAAAACTATATGAAATGCTTTGTTACAGTCAAATCCGCTGTCAATTTGATTTATGAGCTTTTGAATGAAGATGGTGTACAGTACGTATTGACAGCAAAATTTAATCAGAGATATACTATAGCAAGCAACGTAGATGTGGAGGCTCAAATGATAACCCGTCCGTGAAAGAGTTTCAACAAAATGCAAGAAAACTGCTTGTTGCATGTTCCAAGACAATAAAAGGTTCTGCGAGAGGAAACTGCACAATCATTCAAGAAAATGGCGAATCAGTCATCAATTCAGCACCTATACCTAGACGAAGATCAACTCATTAAATGGTAAAAATTCAATGACACTCATTCTGAGTTTTTAATTTTTTCTTAAACATTTTTCTCGTTTTTTGGCAGTTTAACCATCTTTCTGTGACAGGTACATGTACGCGCGACTGAAAGCATGAAGTCGCACTGTAACCCAGCAGTCAACCACTTTAGCTAACAACGAATCTTTAATTGAATCACATTCTGTATTTGCCACTAGTAATGACCAGCTTGTTAGTATTGAATCGTCATTCAAAACTGTCTCTTCAACATTTGAACGCAAATCTTGACGAAGTCTCATAACATTATTTGTCTTTAAGATTGGATTAATAATGGTTTCTAACGTTTCAAAGAACCTGTATGCAGTCGCTGACATCTCGAATAAACCCCCCCTGTTCACAATTTCTGTCCATTTCTTGGTATATACCATGAAATTTTGTGTACTTGACACTCCCGGAGACACTTCCCATAACTTAATTAAGTTCGTAAATATATGTGCATGTTGATTTTTACATTTTCTGTAGTGATTAATCAGCTTGGCACATACATAACCACCCAAATAGTACACGACTTGCTTTTCAGTCTCTGTCAAGGTCAAATTACCTGCATTTATTTCCAGTGATTGTTTATCAGGATTTGTGTACCTTTTTTCAGAATTTCTTTAAGAAGATTTTCAAGAATTATCTGTATGAGAAAATGGTCACTACCCATGGAAGGAGTTTCTGATGCTGTTTTGAACCTTTG
This sequence comes from Tubulanus polymorphus, assembly GCF_964204645.1. NCBI lineage: Eukaryota > Metazoa > Nemertea > Palaeonemertea > Tubulaniformes > Tubulanidae > Tubulanus > Tubulanus polymorphus. The sequence goes on from NC_134026.1 coordinate 13,929,876, forward strand.
TATAAAATTCATGGCTGGTGCCAAAGTAGCTACTTCATGAAATTTCGAAAAGACTGCGATTTGTTTTTTTGGAAACTGTGTTTTATTGTCTCCCGCTGTCACAGCAATCCAAATTTTTTCCAAAAGTTCTGTTAACAAGTGTCTTTATAATTCGGGTTTTCAGTTAATTTTAAAACTGTGGTAGCATTTTCCAAAAGTTCCGAATTATTTATATCCGAGTTAAGAATATCCTTTACAGCATCACAAAATAGCTGAATTTTTTCCTGTTGGAGCTCACTCAATGAATATTTTGCCTTGTCTGAAAATGAAATAATATGATGTTAAAATATTATTATTATATATTATATAGAGCAATTAATTATTAATATTAAATTATTATTAATGCAAAAAATAATTATTTTAAATCACCATGCGGGAATACTTACTCTGAAAGTTCTGAGTTCTTTTTTTCGTTTCTTTACTGTTGGAACATTTGATTTCTTCTGAGATTTTACTTGAAGCTCTTTGACTTTGTCATCCTTTATCGAATTTGAGGAGTCTTTCAGAACAGTGTGTTCAGCAGCTTGCCCTACAAGAAAGAATAAAATATCTGTACTTACAAACGATTATTTCGTGAAGATGATTAGATCCAGATGGAGAGACACAAAATTGCAACGACCAACCTTTTTTGCAATTGGAACACAGAAAAACTCCGGCGTTCTCGTCCAATCGTTTTTTCAAATTCGGCACACATGGCATATGATACCAAACTGTGCTGCAAGCATGTGATTCGCACGCAATTATATCGTCCAATTCTTGAGACTTACATGAACAGTAAATTTCAAATAAATTCGAAATATCACTGTCTTCAGATTCGGAATTATTCTCAAAATCAGATTGACTAAACCCGTACGCTATGTTATCATTCGCCATTTTGTCCAGTGTTATTTACTAGTTGCTAAGCGCCGAGTTACGCCGAGTGCTGACGGAAATTGCCGAAGTGGAATCCCCGCCCACTGTGTAGCAGGTGCGCGATGATTGACTGCAACTATGATACGCTGCGCGAAATGAATAGGCGAGCTCTCTCCAGTCAAATGATTACTCCAAGGTATAAGTAACCATAATAGTGGACACACTTAGTTGTTTGGTGAGTGGTGCTACAGTACATGCAATAAGAATTGTTAACATGACATTGTTATGCTGCATTGTTCCTACCTTTTACATTAATGGGTACTTTCAATTTAGCTAATGAAAGAAATGCTCCAACAACACATGCTCCACCACCCATATCAGCTCGCATTTTATCCATGTCTTTACTCATTTTAAGAGATATACCACCGCTGAAAAGAGACCACCATAATTGTTAATAAAGGACCAATGGTCCAGTGGCTCGCCAAACTGGTGTGGGGAAGTTAAAAATCTGTCAAGTAGCCTACTGGTACGCAAAAATTCATTTTATTGACAATTAAACAAGAAAAAAATATATGAAAAGGACTCAATTTTGGTCAGTGTGAACTTTTGATGATAACTGACTACAGGAGAATGATATATTCCAATAATTGATTATGGGCCTTTTGTCAGAACAAATGTTCAAAATTCTAATACATCCCTTGAACGACCTGAAACAACTAAAACTATGAGTGACCCGCTAAGATACGGTACAAACTTGGTGAAGGCCTGGGTTTCATTGGAGGTTTTTCATTATCATATATGGACCAATCATTACAGAAGCTCTACAAGTTCTTCAAATTTGAGGCCAGTGCCGGTTACTGATGAAACAAAGTTTATCGATTGACATCGTTTTTAATAATTTCACGACATTGAACACGAGAGTATATTGCGATATTGCCTACGCGACTGTACACGACTGTTTTCAACGCGAACGCTCATCACTGTGCCGTAGTTAACAAACTAATACTCATAATCAAGCTCCAAAACGGATCGCTAATACTTCAGTTAATGATGATTAAACAAGTATTCCAGTCGTGTATATATCAGACTCATCTCTAAAAATCCGATGCTATCAGTAAATCAGCCGTGTGGCGAACACGTAAGTAAATTTCTGCATTTTAAAACCACATTTTCGTTAGATATCTTGATGCAATGTTACCTTATGCATGGAATATCAAAACTAGATGAATTATTGAACACATCGCACACATTAAATTGTTATACCATACGCCTTAAGTATCAGTATTTGCGCAAGAAATGATGAATATCAACCTATTCAATCGTATATCGTTCACGTGAACACCTGCTGATCTCTGCGACTAAGCCAATCATAGAGGAGTCTTTGCTTTCTGATTGGCTTTTTAAACAGATATTTTTGTGATCAGATTTTCGCGAAAAAGGTCATACAAATTTTGACAAGGCCCTCTTTCAAAATTCAGCTTCATAGGGGTTGGAGAATGGATAATGCTTTGATGAATGATTAGTAAGAATATATGCTCAGTTGCACAGTCAAAGAGCCTTTACTCTGGAAAACATGATATTTAAATTTGCTCCATTTGTATAGTAATAGGCTCAGCCTACCACTGGCCTAAAAACGTACTGCGATTTTACATATTTGGCTCAATGCCAACTTCAATATGGCTAACAAAGGTAAACCAAAAAGCCTCAGAATGCATGTAATAATCATAAGTTCTGGTTTAAGCCAAATCAAATCAAACTTTGGTTATTTCTCACTAAACTAACCTATTGCTAGAAAGTTGGGGGTCAATGGTGATATTTTAGAGGCTCCCCTGGTCAAGTTTAAGATCAATAAGTGCCTGGGTTCAGTTGCATAGTCCCGGCTAAGACTTGTTTTGGGCCCTCTCCCCAAAATATTTTGAAATTTCAAGGGGTTTTTGACGCATCTGAGGCCCATTTTCCAGCATTGACTAATGACAAAACAAGAGGACCATAGAGTCCATATGGTAGGAGAGAGTTTAGTAGTGAGTGGATGCATGAGATGTCATCAGTGAAAACAAATACATGTTTCCAGGGTTTCTGTGATGTTGTCTATTACCATTTAACGGACATTTCCCACAGCAAAAGTAGTCCTATTTTCCCGACATCCTGAAAAATTCTTTGAGGAATTGTGAAAATAAATTGATTATTTGTTCTATAAAGGTATTATTGCGTTTTTAGTTTAGTTTATTTCAATGTAACGATCTGGTTCAATAACAAAATAGTGTCAGCGCAGAGGCCATATCTAACTTCCCTACAAAGTATTGAGTAATTGCCCAATCCTTCCCATCCTATAATTTCCATAATGGTATATTCAACACGATAGCCAATGAAACTGCGAGAACGCCTAACTTTGAAATCCGCAGTTTCTTTGTAGATTCACACAGGCGAACAAGGTAAAGGCGCAGCCATCAGAACTCGCGAGCGCCAAAGGTGCGAAGCAATTTTAGGGGGGTTTGGGGCCTCCCCCAAGAAAATTTTAGAAATTAAAAGCATTCTCCGAGCACTTATAGCGATCTTGAACCCATGAACGACCTTTTATCTTTTGGAAGGTAATGGCTATTTCCAATGTGGCACATCCTCATTCTATAACAATCAGCATCTCATGCAATACGGGTCGACCCCTGAATTATTGCAGTTAAAATGCGCCGATGAATGCTCACTAAAAATCATCACACAGTGTACATCTTAAGGTGCTCACCACGTACGCGCGCGGCAACAGCAGTAGGCCTATATACATTACTACAGTTGCCACCCGCGTGTCTGTTCGCAACCGATCATTAACCCTTTCAATGCTGACTAATCATTACCCTATAGTCCTGGAGATAATTTGAAAATTTGAAAAATTCCACCCTAGTGTGTTGAATAATGGGAATACCACTATAGGGTGTCTACGCCGCGGCACAGTTTATTGTTATGAATATAATGTTACTATTATTTCACTATGTTTGACAGGTGCTAACATCATTAAATAGAGATAACAAGAGGCCCACGGGCCTTGTACCTTCATGACGCAGTAGAAGAAGAATGATTTAGTATTCAATGTTTTACAGAATGATTTACATTGTAACGATGTAACAAGTTTTAAAATAGTTAAGAGGTATAAGCTATGTGGCGACAATGTTCATTTTCTGTTAATATATCTTTACATGAAAAGACAAGCCCATTTTAGCTGCCCCAAAGATCACATTACATGAAAAAATGCATCAAGAATTGGTGTAGGCATCGTGCTGAAAAGAAATCCAAGAAGAATGGCAACCATGGTGGCCATACTTGAACTCAATTTTCAATAAAGGGTAGACATTTCACCTACCAAAATTCTTTCACCTAGTATCCTGGAAATGCATCAAGAATTGCAGGCGATTCCGTGCTAGAAATTCAAGATGGTTGACCTGGTGGCCATATTTGAAGGTCGATGACCTCCATATACATAAGGCATGGACAGCTTGACCCTGATCCTCACACCAAATTTTGTGGAAATCCATCAAGAATTGCGGGTTGCATCGGCAAACAAGAAATTCAAGATGGCCACCCCAATGGCAGCCATACTTGAACACCAATGACCTTTTTTTCCAATAGGGGTGGACATCTCGCCAGACCCAATCTTCAAGCTAATTTTCAAAAAGATTCATCGCAAATTACAGGCGAATAAGAATAACTATGTGGAATTCAATTCAATTCCAGAAGTCCTGGCTTAGGCCTATGCAATAGGAGGAGTCAATTAAGATTCAGCTTTTTGAAAAACCAGCACAGATGCCTATTCAAATCACATGTAATTAAAAAATTCAGCGCTTCTTAGTTCGATGTCCCTGTTTTCGTCGCGCATGTGGTTGAAATTATTGTTTACATCGAACGTCTTCAACACCTGATACAACCGCACCCACGTCTGTCAATCATCTTAATTGATTCATATACTAAAATGCTCCCTATGAAAAAACTATGCGGTGAATCAATCCGGAATTTTTCAGTAGAATGTCAGACAGTAGGTACCTTTTTTAACTCTTTCCTGCCCACTCCCGGTATGCACCGGGTTGACGTCAGCACTCATTCACCAGCAGCTGCGAGCCATACCTGGCACCGTACTAGCTAATAATCGTCAGAAAACCATCACACTAGGACGTGCTGCAAGGTCAAGGTCAGTCACCACGTAGGTCAATGATAACACGAAACACACCACGGTTTTGCAGGTTAAGAGCATCTCTCCACATAAATTAGAGGGACTGTAATGGACCATTTGTTGACACTAACCTTTAATAAACTTCATATGGATACAATCAAGATAATTCCACCCTGTAATTCCACTATTCAATGATACACGCGCAGCTTAAACATGGCGCCGCCATTCAATACGCTAGTCGTGATATATTGGTGCTCCATTATGAGTTCATCAAAAAATGAATCGCTTGTACATATATCATTCCTGGATAGTATAGGTGATATAGATAAGCCTAACAATTATCAGTCAGGTATTAAAGAACTTCTGTATATATTGCAGCTCTCGCATATTTGGGATAACTTTAGAGGAAATATTAACCTGGTAAAAGTGTCATTACAAAATCATTTTATAGCCTATTGGAAATCTGAAATTAACGACATTAATCACAGCAGATACATCTTCTATAACAAAATCAAAAAAGGCTTCTATCTGGAAAAATACTTAATATGTATTAAAAACTTTTCTATGAGATCATCTGTTTGCAAATTGAGGACTTCTTCGCATGGACTTATGATTGAAAAAGGGAGACATTTAGGTCTAGAGCCCAACGATCGTCTTTGTGCAAGTTGTCAATTAGTAGAAAATGAAGAACATTTCCTGTTTAGGTGCAATAAATTTTCCATTCAACGTGATATGTATATGATAAATATAAATAATCTTGAAGAATTGTCAGCTGTTTTTAACAACCAAATAAGTACTGGTAGTGATTTACTGAATGTGGCGAAATACACCAATCAATGTATTAAATAATTAATTAAACAGTAGTGTCATTTTAATACGACTCGTAATGTCAACATCTGATTGATAATGATAATGTAAATTGTTATTTGCGTTAACCTCATTTGAAAGTATTACGTCGGTTTTTCATTATGTATATAATCCATATTTTATCATGTTAAATGTGTTATATTGTAATCCTTTAATTCATGTATCATCAACAAACTTGTCTGTTTTTTATGATGAATAAATTGATTTGAATTGAATTGATGTATCTCTACACACATCAAAATTACACTTGAAAAGTGTTGACTTACGAGAAACGATCGAAATCTAGCAATTTGATTGGGAAAATAGCAGCACTATAGTTGAAAAAAGTTGATAAACCACCTCCGACTGTCTAATCATTTAAACACTTTGCCTTCACGTGGAACTATTTCCGCCTTATCACAGGTGCACTCTGCAGCCGTGATTCGCCCATTCAAAGATAAAAACTTGCCCACGGTCTTACTATCGGCATTTTCTAATAATTTAGGGAAATATTTCAAATAAATTGCCCATGGGCAAAGTGTGGTTTACCTTGAAAGCTAGAGGTTGTTTGGAATAAGGGAATTGCTTGAAAAATCTTTTTAATAAGTGACTTCAAAGTTCCACAAGTTTATATTGTATTTTAGGCCTATCTTTCTTAAAGAATTATTTTGCAGTCAAATAAGACCAAAGATATACATTTGTTTACGGTCCACGTCCAAAATTTTGTAGGATACAGGTAGGCGCGGCAGGATAACTATTTTTTAATTTCAAAAAATTTTGTTTCACAATATGAAAAAATGTACAAATAAGGCCATCCCAAAATAATTGGCTGTTTGCCGTAACACTGACTCAACTTTTCAGAAGGAGTCGGTAGGTAGGTAGAAATTTATTTTTTGCTAAATTTTAGGGCAAAGAAAAAAACAAATTTTGCACCTTTGGGCTTTTTTACATGGAAACAATATCGCAAAAAATCATCTACGTTGTGCACCAGAAATTTGTCCTATAGCGTAGATTTTAAGAATTATTCTAAAATTATAACTTCGTCCAGAGCGTCATCTCTGTGTTAAAAATGAAACAGTACATTGAATATGTGCGCGCTTTTACCTTACCAGCTTGAATATAGTCACTATTAGAATGAATGGCAGCTTATTGGAACACTGCCAGTTTCCTGGAAAACTTAAACTGGGCCACCTGTCAAGGCATGTTTTCACACGATGCTCATACGTCGGCAGTGGGTCGGTCGGTTGGTCGGTCGGCCGTTTTTATCAAAAATAAAATTTATTTCAATGAATCACAGAAAAACATTTTCACTCAGTACCTTTGAAGTCGGGTCGGTAGGGTTACGGCAAACAGACCATTATTTTGGGATGGCCGAAAATTCATATGATGTCACATATCAGAGGGTGGCTGAATAATGGGTCTTGGAAACCTCTTCCAATGTTGGCCGCGGAAGCTAAAATACCGGTACAGAAGAAATCGGCTATTAGATCGTTTTAAATGCTGGAATTTTCCACTACAATATTCAGACCTCGACAGACCTTATAGTTAGCTACTTAGTATTTTCACAGCCACAAAATTTCAATTTATTACAAATTCTATCGAACAGAAAACACAGCGCTCATCTTCATCAATGATTATTCAGCCTATTTTCATGTCAAACATGCACGCGTTATAGCATCACCCTTAGTAGTGTACTGTAAACATGCACGCGTTATAGCATCACCCTTAGTAGTGTACTGTACGAGCTTGTGTGTCGTGTAGCACTCCGCGCGCAGTGAATATTCGCTTACACCTCAATGTCAATCAAAACAGTCACCGGGTATTAAAATGAAACAATACCTATGGCGGATGTGTGAAATAATTACATCCTCACCAGCAATGAGCATTTGAAATTCGCACGTATACGGCACCTAGTCCAATGAAACGTACGCCATTCTATGGCTTTCCCATAATTATTTTGGTAGCGCCGGAATTCCCCGTATATCCCAAAAACAGCCCATCCCATTCGCTCATAGGACGATGCCCCCCAATCGAGGTCATTGCAATTTTATACACGAGAGCTAAGAATTTTCCTGCCAAAAACAGTTTTTCGTAGAATTTTAATTCAGTTGACCATGTCATCGACGGAGGTTCGCCATGTCTTCAATCGCATCGATTATACGTCGTTTAAGCCGAGAACCAATGAAACAAATGCTCACATAAAAAAACATACCGCGATTTTATATGAAATGGCTCAATGCCAACATCATATCGCTGACAAAGGTAAACCAAAAAGCGAAACTTCACACTCTGCATTAATAATATTAAAATATTCATTTGTTTGACAAATCTTCCTCTGAACTCCCACCAACAAGTTATAAGTGGCGACACGAAAATGACGTCATCGACTCACTACCATCTTATAACCTTCATGACGTAGTCATGTGTATGTGCAACAGTCTAAAAATGCACAGGGGCTTGTCACAATTTGATGGAAGATGGATGACACCAGTATCCCTATTCTTTTTTATATGGGGATACTGGTGTCATCCATCCTCCCATCAAATCATGACAAGCCCTTGTGTAAAAATTATTAGCGCTCAAGCGCACGTGGAGGCCTTATGAGTTGGTGAATGCTCGCTTACACTTCAATGTCAATTAAAACAATCGCAGGCTATCAAAATGAAACAATACCTATGGCAGATACGTGAAATAATTATATTCTCATCAGTTTCTTCTACTGAAGTTTCTTCTGGTTAAGAAATCGCAGAAAGTACAATTTTGATGGCATTCGCCCTTTAACCCTTTCAATACCACATAGTGTCTCCGCTGCTGTACCGGAGGAAATTTAAGGGTTTATAGGGGTATATTTGAGGCTTCATAGAATAGTTACCAAGGTATCTGACACAGAAAAATTATATAGCATGTTGTTGATAACTTTTAGGCCAACGAAGTATACATAAATTATGTGGGTATAAGTGAACTTGAGGTCAAGGTCACATACTCCAAGATGGCCGCCATGAAAAAAATTCACGAAAAAGTTTCAGATAAACTGCTCTGTTTCCCAGCAAAATGCAATGATCTATTCAATTCCAACTGAAATAGTATGCCATATATCCTCATTTTATGTAGTAAAAGAATAGAACAACTAAAAAATTTATTTTTCCACTCATTTACCCACTTTTCCACCGATAGGACGGAAGGCCGGATGTAAGGGGTTTCATTGGGGTATAATTTCAGGCCTCAGAAAATTGTTACCTATCTATTTGACACAGATACATTGTATACCATGGTGTTGATAACCTTTGGGCTTACATATAAGACAAATAGTTGGATATATGTGACCTTGAGGAGGGACAGTTTCTGGTTCTTCATTATTATTGGTGTCCGTTGCCATGACAACCGTATCAACAGGGTCTAAAAAAATTGTCACTGATTTCATTTTCATCATCAAAATTATTGCCGGCACTATAAACCTATTTTCTGACTAAGTCTGATCATCTGAACTGCTGCTGTCATATTCGTTACTTCGAGCTACTGAACCGTTTCATCCAGCCAAATTGTTTTTTTCCTGGCTGTTGCCATCTTGGATTCTATGCAGATGCACCAGCTGATACTGATAGATATGCCTTTCTAGAAGAAGGGTTAAGCGATACCGTATCACATACGGTACGGGTATCCTAGCTTGCCAATTTGTACCGTATGCCATACGGTTGTGGTATTGTAAGGGTTAAGGCAAAACGGAGCAGTTAGCATCCCTGCAAGTTTGAAAACTAGAGGACTCAAGGTCCTGAGACATGAAATATGTAAGCTCGATCAACAAAATCAACAAAAACGTTGCGGTAAGGATTGATATTGCCTAAGATACGATTAGAAGGGTTGTGAAACGAAGGTATCATTTTAGCCATCGGTGCATGTTAAATCCATACACTATCAAGTTATACTTAGCATACCACCGGATACAGTCTGCTCTCGGCACAATCGCCAAGAACCCATGACATAGGCCAATGACCATGAAGTCCATGGGGTACAAGCTTCACATCCGTGTGTTTATACCATTGTTTTGAAGCTTTTCACAGACTGAACCAAAGGCCAGCTGCTAGCTGTACTCTTAGGGCCTGGAGCTAGTCTAACCATCGACCAAGTGGAACAGAATGAATATTTTCCAGCAGTCTCATTAGCATTCTTGTTCGAAAGAATGATTATGGGAATTTATGACTTGATAGAGCCAGGAGAATGATACAATTAAAAACAACTACGATGAGGGCGTAGGCACGTTACTGACAAGCTAGTTACCTAATCGTTGGTGGTTAAAGCTTTTATAATCGGGTGGGATATTTGTGAAAATTTCGAATCTGAAACTAAACCGGCCACATTCGAGTTTAAAACAACTTACTGACAAAATTATGTTTACCAACTTAAATGTTTTTAATGGTTTCACAATAGGAAAATTTTTTTATATTAAGAGTTGTGAATAATGTTTCTTCTGCTAATTCAAGACCTTTTTGACAAAACAAGCGTGTGGATTGTAGACTACGCGCGACTCGCTCCGTAGAGCGCAATATCTATTACTGATACATACACGGTGAAAACCGTGTGTATAAAGTGATATTGCCGACAGGACTGTAACTAATGTTATTGACGCACGCTCTCATAACTGTGCCAAAACTAAATACACATAATCGGGCTCTAAGAACGGATTGCTAACGGGAAAGTCCAAAGAATTAATGACGATTAATCATTTTACTTTATGGTAATAGTAAGAGAGTTTTCAGTGTTGCTCGACGTACTGCGATCTGCAACAAGAGCCCCAAGGGGCACTATGGCCAGCCTGTCAGCTTTCCATGAAATGGCAAATGATGATGCATTCTGTGGGTTAAATTTGTCAAAATACACTCTCAGCTGAGAGTCAATACCTAATAATTTACACAATCAATCGTAGAATACAAAAGTAGCACAGACAGGGACTGGATCTGGCAAGAAAAAATACCTCAGATAAATCTTTTCCCCTGGTCTTACTGATTTTAATGCGGAATAGAATTGAATTTTCAGAAATTTGTTCAATAAAGTAAAATTAAATTGGATTTAATATTTTTTTGCTGAATAGAATTTGATTGTATTTGTAGTTTGAGCACATGGCTAATTAGCATATCAAGGTCATCTATCCATTTAAGAAAAAGCTATTTTTTCCGGACTTTGCACAATGGTCAATGATGTTTTCTGTAGTGCTCATAAAAATATTCCTCCCAAAAACCAAATCAACTAAAGCTTTCACAGAAATTGATCTTTAAATACAAATTAAGATCTAAAAATAAAACCTGGAAGTAAAACGGTAGACGATACCGGGGGTTCACGTGAACACCTGCTGATTTCTGCGGCTAAGCCAATCATAGAGGAGTCTTTGCCTTCTGATTGGCTTTTCAAAACCAATATTTTTGCGATCAGATATTCGCGAAAAAGCTCATATAAATTTAAACGAGGCCCTCTTTCAAAATTCAGCTACGTAGAGTTTGGAGAATGGATAATGCTTTAATGAATTTGTATGAATATATGCTCAGTTGCACAGTAAAAGAGCCATTGCTCTGGAAACCATGTCATTTAATAATTGCGGGTAGATTTAAGCATTACAGAGATAGGATCGTTTCCAGCCTTTCTGTATAGTATAGTTAGACGAGGGGTGTGCATTGGATCATGGGTAAAACAGTTGCATCATGGATGATTAAGATGGCAACCCCGGTGGTGTTTTAGCGTAGATTACGGTAAATTTTATCATTTTTACCAACAAGGTCAAAGCCCATATTCAAGTGCCTGAGGTCCATATCACCAATATGTAAACATTTCAATTAATCCGCTGACTCACACACACACACCAAGAAAATACCCAACTTTCGACCACGAAACGACAAAATACATCAGTCAAGAATATGCCTTCAAGTCAGAGAATATGCCTATGTAAATCGCTATTTCAAAAATGTATGCGTGGCACTATTTTAAGTGCGGACTAACACAGGTTTTCTTCTTGACAGGGGCGGCACTACTTAAGAGTTTAAATTTTTTCATTTCGGCAATATTCAATTAACCAAGTAACAAAAATTCACCATATACGAACTCAAACTTCTATGTTTCATATATAAGCGACTGTGAAAGTTTCAGACGCGTATGTGGCGTTACACGGACGTAATCGTTAGACGTGATGGATTTCACGATAACAATAGGGCAACGTGTACTACCTACTGTGGTCCTAAAGCCGGGCGTAGGTCGGCCTTGCGACCTGACGTGGTCATCGCGTTGCGTCACAAGTGGCCGCGCAAGTCGGATGCGACGCGATTGTCAGCGACTGTGTGCGACTAGTTGCTCCCAGTCGCAAGCGCGCGTATATCGGTTGCGACGGTCGCGTCGCGTCGCAGAAAGTAGAACATGTGTGACTCATTGCGACTGGCGCCGCTGGCAGTCGCAACCCGTCGCTGGCAGTCGCAAGGTAGCGTAGGTCAGTTGCTCGTTGCAACGCGCTCGTCGCTGGCGGTCGCAGCGAGTCGCGTCGTAGTGAGTCGCAAGCCGTCGAAGGCCGACCTACGCCCGCCTTAAGGTAAACCAAAAATCTGGTCATACTCTAAGTACATGTTTTTCTCCTCAGAAAAAGAATAAGCGGGGTGAGAACCAGAAATCACAGACCATGGTTCCCACAGTTAAATGAATTTAAGATTCCCAAGTACTTCATTGGTGATTTTTCAATTTTCCCAAATGGAAATTTGAAAAATCAGTGTTAAATTCTTTAACACTGTTTGGGGTACCGACATCGGTGCAGTCTGATATATATTATAGGTATATATTCCAACAGGTTATGTATCAGTTAGGAATTAAACAAAATATTTCTAGTGTTCATCACCCAGAATCTCAGGGTCTCTTGAACGTTTCCACCAAACCCCAAAAACATACTTTGAACATATAGTACACAACATGACATAGATTGGGATGAAGCAGTACCATTTCTATTTTTTGCTATGTGAGAAGCGGTTCAAAATTCTCTGGGTTTTAGTCCTTTTGAGTTGGTGTTTGGTCACCAAGTAAGAGGTCCATTGAAACTAATCTAAAAAGATGGCTAGATACAGATGAAGTTAATTTGTTGACTGTCAAAACAATGTTTTTATAGTTAATTCTGTTATTTGAGATATGTGTAGAATTAGTTTTATTTTAGAGATATTTATTTTATTTCATATATTGAATTTTACCTTTGTTGTAATTACTGAGCACTGAAATGACATTTCTGTGGTTCAGTTCCTGTTGGATAAGTCCTTCTGTTAATGTCTTTTCCCTGAATAAGCAGTAGTCATACAGAGAAATCCTGATGTTTTATCCTATCTCAGGGGAAACTGGTGATTTTTACTCAAACAATGTGGGTACTTTCCTGATATAAAAATCACACGAATTCTGGTTTAGTTGTATAGCCACAAAGTTTATCAAAGGGGCAAGTTTTGTCAGGATTGTTGCATTATTGTTGAAGAGCTAGATCAGTCTAAGACTCGGTAAGAAATATTTAATTTAATATTACTCTTGTATTTCTGTTGATTATTATTATTATTATAAATGGTCCACTTTCCAGCCAAAAAAGCCACTTTCGCTACGGTTTATATTGTCACATACCACTGCAAATCAGAAGCATATGTCGCTATTTATAACAGGGAATCGGGCAAGCGAATCCAAACTGGAAGACACTTTGTAGAGCTGTAAGAACGGAGGGGGGGGGGGGCAGACCTGAAATAAATGAAGAATGCCATTAAGCAATTTAGATAAATATTCAGAATCTAGCTTTTGGAGAAAGGGCCGCAGGTGCAATTCACCAAAAAGGGGGTCTGGTCTAAGCTTTGAAAATGAGATGCATTTAGGTGCATTCTGAGCATTTCTTAGTTGATATTAGGAAAAGTATATGCTCACAATATCATCAATTCCACCACTGGGTACCTACGGATACCTACCCAAGGCGTAAAAAAGGATAATGATGATTAAAATAGAGGGCACATTCAAGGAGGCTAAGAATATTTAATGTATAACATGAAGGTTGAAATCTATTTTAAGCCCATAAACTGTTGAAGAACTTTAAGATGTATTCACCACCTTCTAACAAGCGTGACATCATGCGTTTTTTAGGAATGGCGGGATACAACAGACAGTTTTGTAAAAATTTCACACAAGTCCCTGTTTCTTTAACACAGTTAGTGAAAAAGAATGCACAATTTGAGTGGAGTGAAACTTGTGAGAAATCTTTTTCAATTAACAATACATTTATTGATGTCAACTCCTTTTCTCCCAGCTCCAAATTTCGATAAACAATTTAAGCTTTCAGTTGACGCCAGTGATTTGGGTGCAGGCGCAGTTTTAGCTCAAGATGATGACGACGGTTTGGAACATTCTTTATGCTTCTTTTCAAAGTTTGTAGCCGCGCAGAAAAATAACTCGACAATTGAGAAGGAATGCCTGTCTATAATCTTAGCTTTGGAACATTTTGATGTCTATGCAAGTATGAAAATCTTTCCAGTAGTTATATTTACATTAACTTTCTTGTACAAGATGCAGAACAAGAATAAGTGTCTCATGGCTTGGAGTGTGATACTGCAGTCGTATGATTTAGACATAAGACGTATCAAAAGACGCTGTAATGTTGTTTCAGATGCCCTTTCGCGCACGTAATCTTACTTTAAAATTAATGTGTGCTGTATCTTCCAAATCATTATGATTTGAAGATTGAATCTGTATTAATTTATAGCATTGTCAGATTTTCTAGAACGTGTGTACATGTTATTTTCAAAAAATACATCCTTGAATCTTTTTAGAGTGAGGGTGTTACCCAGTGATTGTATTGTATAGTTACTGTATGTAAAGTGTATGTATGGTTTACTGACATCAGTCCGTTCAGAATGAATTAGTATACTTGAATGACTCCTATAAACTGAACCTATATAAATGTCTGTTACTGACCATAGCCAGTCCCAGCCACGGTACTTTCATAAATGTACGTTCGTTCTAATAGTATACGTCTGGTGTTGTCATTAGTTTTGTGGGTGTAGTTCGCCCCTGGATTTTGTGTCCGAAAAGGAATTGGGTTTTTTGGCCCTGGAGTTTCATCCGTTACAATATACATACCTATCAAATGTAATACCTTTTCCAACGAGAGCAAATGATCTGGACGTTTCTCTTGTACCATTGTATGAAAGCTCTAAAAACTTCAATGGTTCATTCGAACCATTTGCAACACTAAGAAATGCCCCCATATTTTCAGATTGAACCCATTTCTTGTCCCTGGAATAGAAATAAATGGACCAATTAGTACAGTGGCTAGCTCAGCATGCATTTCATTAGGGCAAAGGAGAGTCATTAGAGAATCATTAGACATGGAAAAAACAGTATAACTTGCCTAACTCGGATCTCTTTAACATGGGGCTTGGCTTAAAGACTAAGACTAAACTTTATGAAACCGTTCATGGAATATCGTAGTTACTACTGCTGATTGTTACAACGAAAAAAACTTAATACAAGTGATTTGATAATGATAGTGGTTTAGCTTTTACAAGCAGATCATGTTGTCTTTCCATGAAGATATCACAGGAGAACAGGACAGTGAGAAGGACTTCACTATTTTGAGGAAAAAAGTAAACTAAATAGACAGTCCCGAAATGTGTTTTCTGGGCTTAATTTCATCAAGAGCTAGAACTCCACTAGTAATTCCCTTGTAGATTAATGTTTGATGCTCTATCCGTTAACTCCTTTTTCATATTTCACATCACCGAATGCCTCTTAACAGCACACTAATTAAAGCCACAGCAAAAACTCAGAGAAAGTGAGGTACTCAATTGTACAACTTATTAAAACTTTATTGATAAAAAATAAACATTACATTTACACCTCGTAATGTCAAGTTATTTGTCGTCACAATGTAACAGTAACAACAATAATATTTGAACAATTTTGCTTTAGAACTTAATTGTTTGAGATAGAAAGAACTAGAATGAGGTAAAGCCTTGTATGCCCTCGGCCTGAAATTCACTGCCACGTGAAGTTACAGGGTTTGTTGTAAATACGTTAAAAATATCATGGCCACAATTATTTCTATAAGAATGATATTAGAGAACATGTGTACTAAGTGTAAACCAGAAAGAAACTTTCCATGATGGGTTTACGTGTTGACTCAGAACTAGAAAAGTGAGAGGAAATAACTGTGTTGATGCAGTACATGTTAAATCCATACTATCAAGGTAAAACGTCAGTAAGTATACTTACCATGGCCACTGGATACAGTCTGCTCTCGGCACAATCGCCAAGAACCCATGATATAGGCCAAACACCATGCAGTCCATGGGGTGCAAGCTTCACATCCATGATTAAACAAGAGTGTCCTGAAGCAGTTCACAGACACCTTAAGGCCAACTGCTAGCTGTACCCTGAGGGCCTATAGCTAGTCTTACGATTGACCAAGTGGAACAGGAAAACAGCGGAAGAACACCAGAAACGCAAGATTAATTATGGGCATTTTGGACTTGACAATTTTGATCCCGTGAGACAATGACATAAAACAACTAAAACTTGAACATAAACTACTCGGGACAAACAAAATCAGAAGCTGCTATATAACTTTTTCAATTTCAGGGCAGTACATATATTAAACCAGGATGGCCGGTTACTGTTGAAATCAAGTTCATCAACTGAATGAATGTGGCTTTCAATAGTTTCATTCATGATAGCTTTTAATAGTAAAGCGTGGGAAGCGTTATCTATTACTACACGTAATCGATACATAAATGGTTAACGGTTAATGCGTTATTGCTGACAATGCAATCAACACGCGTCGTGCACTGAGTATTAAAGATATCAAAATCATCAGTGTTGTAAACTAACTACAAGATAGCCAGGCTCCAACGTTTGCTAACGTAATGGACCTGCTTACCCAAAAATTTCAACATCAGTAGTATTACATATTTATTTCAATAAACTAAGGGTCCAGGGACACCATGCCCACTTGGAAAGTGGTTTCAAATGCTCAACAATCTAACAACTTCAATATTCAACGCCCCCTGGTGACCATATACAAAACTAATGACCTTGAAACTCACCAAAATCAAAGAACATGTCAGCAGATACAATTTTTTAATTGATTGTGATAACAAAATATGCATAGGTACAAATATAACATAGAAATACTAAGTTGCCTAGTGACCATGGGGATGGAAGGAAGAATGAACATCTAAGCTCCATGTAACTTCTACATATTTAACAGAAACAACATCTTCCAGCCATCTAACTTAGCAGGACAATGTTAAATAATACACAGGGATTCTTCTGAATATTGCTTCAACAACTACGATCTTCCCTAAGAAAATCTGTGAGTGTTTTAAAAGTGAAATCTGTGGGAAATCATCCAAGCAACTTAGCAACCACCAGTCAGCAACCATTTCAGACAAGGGAAACCATGGCAACAAAGGTAAAGGGCTGTGACAAAAAAGAGCAAATTCATGAAGAAGCTCTGAAGTTTGCTGAGAGTCTAGCAGAACTGGACAGTGATTGTGATTCAACACTAGAAGATGATGAATGGGAAAACTATGAACCGTGCTCTAAATGTAACCGTCTGTTTAATTTTGAAAACGAGATCGTCCAGTGTTCCAAGTGCGGTCAGTCAATTTGTAATAACTGCTCCAACGCAGCTGAAAATGCAGAGAATCTGCCGGTTAAATATCTGTGTAGTCGATGTTTGACTGATTTTCAAACTGAGCAGAAATTTCAAGAGATGGAGACCATTAAATTGGAGATAAAGAACATGAGAGAAATATTCTTTAACGCTATAGAAATTTTAGAATCCCGGATTACCAAAATACATCAAAAAGTTTCTGCAAAAGAAAGCTATAAAACAAATAAATGCATAGCTGACATCAGAGAAAAAATCGAGACTCATAGTAGACTATTGGATACGAACTCAAAAAATCTCGATATTCTTTCAAATCAAATTAAGCAGATTGAGAGTGAAAATATGGTCTTCAAGAAATCTACCCATAAAATGGAAGCTGGATTTAACACTTCAACAAAAACATTGACAGAGGAAATCAGTGTTTCAAATAGCTCTTCAAATGATGAGAGACGGTCACACATTATCATATATAACATACCTGAATCAGATAATAAGATTATTTGTGACGACACTTCTCGGGTGGAAAGATTTCTAAATGGTATCATTAAACTTGGTGCAGCCAACTTAAGAGACATCAGAAGAATTGGCAATAAAAATCAAACGAGACCACGTCCCATAAGAGTGATATTTACCAATGTAAATGATCGGGTTCAATGCGTAGAGAATTATATAAAATTAAAAAGGATCGAACCTGCAACACTCAACGGGATCCAATTAGCTAAGAACAGAAAAAAAAAGGAGCAACAACAGCATGTCAAGAAGAAGAGTGGAACCCAACTACAGCATGGATGTGTACCGGAACAGAACAATATATCAAAAACGACACTATTTATAATATTCATGCTATATCTAAATATTGATATCACATTTTTTATCAATGTGGAAATAACTGAGAAAAACTTATTTAGATAACTTGAGTATTGATAACTATCTCAAAAGTCTTTCTCTAAAAAACTATTAGAACTTATTAACTATATATAGATAACTTTATTATTCTTTAAAATCTAAACTCGAAATGATACCGATAGATTATTGATATCAATATTTTTAACTAGTCATGTAATGTTACAATAATTCTAACCATTCTAACTGATCTAAAGAACATTTAACACGCATCTTTAAGATGGGCTAGGTGCAGATCAAACTATGAGCATCGAGAAATATCTTAAATATCACCTAAATTTATGTAAATTACCAAACGAGCCGGACATCAAAAG
This sequence comes from Tubulanus polymorphus, assembly GCF_964204645.1. Classification (NCBI taxonomy): domain Eukaryota; kingdom Metazoa; phylum Nemertea; class Palaeonemertea; order Tubulaniformes; family Tubulanidae; genus Tubulanus; species Tubulanus polymorphus. The sequence continues at coordinate 13,948,633 of NC_134026.1, forward strand.
GCCTCAACATGATGATGATGATGATGATGATGATGAAGTTATTGTATTATTCAACGCCCCCTGGTGGCCATATACAAAAACCAATTGACCTTGAAACACACCAAAATCATAGAACACATTATGAGCTGCAACTTTCCCATTGATTGTGGCTACGAGCAATTATCTAACATGAGGAAGCTCGCCCTATATCTCTGTACACAAGATCAGTAACGCTGTCAATCAAACTGTCTACGACCATACAAACTACACACGCTGGGGTATATCTGGCTCAGATGAAAGACGTGGAAGAAACAGCACCAACTGTTTATCGGTAGGTAATACAGAAATATTGCAGCCATTATGTCCAACAAAATATTTCTTTAAAGTGGCTAGATGTGGCCGCATACACATCTACTATTGAGAATTCCTCTGTAATAATACGTAGAGATATTAATACAGGATCTATACTCCTACTTTTTGTAAAATGCACTTCAATTTTTCATCTTTTCTTCAGAGAATTTGTCATGGGAAATTTTGTTGCAAAGAGGAGTGCCACCAGCTTCAATCAAGTCTCGTTTGATCCAGCGACGGAATGGATGAACAGGATCTGTAAATTGGCGAATGGAATTATCGGGGTTTCTACAGGTTGGTTGAAAACTAGGAATTTTTGCACACTCAGTTGCAATGGGGGTCACATTCTTCTAAATGTTTGTTTACATTTTTAGTAAGATACTTTTCAGATCCCGTTAAGTCTGGGGAAAGTGGTTTAATAAACTAATTTCAGTGACAGGCTCTCAACCACCATACATTATCATTCTAGATGAAAAAGCAAGAAATCGATTCTGCATCACGTGGGCGACTAAATCACAAATAATGCAAGAGACAAAGATGTTGTTAGGTTTGGCAGATGCAGATTCAGACAGTAATATTACTACACGAAAGGAGGCATTGCCTCGTAGAGTATCCAGCGACAAAGCAGCAATCGAAAAACTCAGTCTCCTTAATAGTTTTAGAGTAAGTATACTACCGATTTCAATGTGAGATTTCTAATTCGATACGCTCGTACATGATGTGCTCAATTATGATCACATTTTATTTTTTTTGAAGGTCTTTGAAAGTGCTCCATCGGGACTTCCTAGATCTATCGTAACCAACGAAGTTGCCACAGTTAAGATAACGAAGGATCTTCTTTCCGCATCACAGTTGGGTAGAAAACATGTCGAGGCAGTGATAACTAATCGACTTATGGACAAATCAACTGATTTCTTTCATCCAATCCCACAACAGAAGGCACAGACATTCAAAAATCTATACGATGCTCCTGTAGAAAAGCCAAAGACTACCAAAAAGTACAAATTAGATTCTGATTCTGCTAAGTTCTTGCGGAAACTATTTATCGCTTCACAGAATGGTCGTGACGTAGACATGGCATATATTCTCAAGCATGAATTGGCAGAATTTCCACCTGCACTAACCACCCACTGTGGGGATATAAGACAGACGTCAAAAAGTATGATTGTTAATATCCTGGCGAAGGAAGGCTCTGTTGATGTGTATGATAGATCATGACTAAATGAAAGCTGACTGGAAAATCAGTAGTGATAATTGATGGATGTGCAATGATTCAAAAAATTGGCAGTCCATCGAAACTGTGTACCACATTTGGAGATTATGCAGAATTATTCCGTCAAAAGGTAACACCGATGGATAGTCAGTTTTCATTTTATGAAATGAGATATCGTGGGGTCACCTCACTTAGAGACCAGACGAGAGTGTCTATTCACCTATTGCCCTAACCACAAAGCTCCCTTTCTAAATGCGTACTTCTTATCATATTCAGGTTTACCGTCAGAAGCTTGATGATACATTCCAGATCGATGTTGTTTGATAGATATTATGGAGAAACATCAATGAAGAGAGTTACTAGAGAGAAGAGGTCTAAAAAGATAAACACACCTGGAGTACGACAATTAATAACAGAGAAAACACCTTTTACAAAAGTAGAATATCATTAATAAATTTCATTTTCGAAATTTCAATTTTGATTAATTGCATTTCTATCAAGATAGTACTGGTAATCTTCAATGTAAATTTTTAGGTCTGGAAAGCTTTCATCAAATGCGAGGAAAACAAGGCAGACTTGGTAGATTTCCTTCGTCAGCATATGATTAAATCGGAACACGAAGTAAATATAATTACCAGTGGAGGAAGAAGGAACCCCACCTCGTCATTCGCCGGGGAAATGGCTGCGTTGGAATGCTTACATGAGGAAGCTGACACCAGGATCATATTTCACATGTTTCATGCAGTGAAAAATGGCAAGTAAAATATCATTGCTTTTTTCGATAATCAACAACCTATCCCAACTTCCTGGCTTGAAATTGCATATACCTCAGCATCAATATTTTGATTTTTCACATTTGTAAAGCTGCTTACATGTATCATGTTATGTCGATATTTATCTGTCTATTTTTATTTATAGATGCAACTAGAGTGGTGGTATTGGCTGATGATATGGATGTTCTGCTTCTCTTGCTACATTTTGCTAAAGACATCGATGCGGTAATGATCAGTCGAAACAAAGTTTATGTGATTGAGAAACTAAGAGCATCAATCAATGATAACATCCTGACCAATATCCTCGGATGGCATGCCCTTACCAGTACCGACACAACAAGTTCGCTGACAGGAATAGGCAAGAAAACTGCTTGGGATATCTTCAAGGCCTCATCGCAGCTTCTTGAAGGCGTTGGTAGGGACGGTAATTTACCGTAAAAACCGGTGTATACGTCGAGTTTTTAACCCCTGATTTTACCACTAAATTATTGACCTCGACTTATACGCCGAGTACAGTTTTCTACGAAGTATTTTCAGGTCACAAGAAATATTGATTCTACCAGACAAAAAAGACAGTGTTCATCTTCTTACTGCTATAACAGTTTGAATAATTATTCATGATAAATAAAGTTATTTAATGAAAAAAACTTCTTTCATTTTGACACAGCTTCATTTAAAACCATGTATTCATATATGCGCGCTCATAGCAGCGCTTAATACATTAGGCTATATATAGCGTGTGACTCACACTACTGTATCACTGTATGGTAGTGTATTATACCTGAGTGTGTGTAACAGTCTATTGATTAACACACAGCAGCAATCAGGCTGACGCGTGGCGGCGTGCGTGAAGGCACACATCCTTATCAAAACAAACTATTCAATACAATGATACTAGTAATTATTCTTCTAAGAGAAGGGACTCGACTTATAAGCCGGATATATGTTAAAATCATGAAATGTAGGTCTAAAAATCGACCTCGACTTATACGCCGTGTAGACTTATACGCCGGTTTTTACGGTAGATGAAATTGAGAGATTTATCTGTAGATTGTACGGAAGTGAATGCAGCATGTGTTGAACTGTACAGAGAAAATCGAAGGAACTAACGGCACTATCACCTACAAGAGATGCACTGAACCTTCACTACTTGAGAGCAAATTATCAATGTAAAGTTTGGTTATCAGCTGATAGAGTAAATCCTATTGGAGAGCCTAAAGATTCAGGTGGTTGGGCGCTTGATAATGGGCGACTGACTATTGTTCACAGATTCATCGAGGCTATACCAACAAATTATGATGAGATAGTCACTTGTAAATGCACAAAGGGTTGTAAAAAATTGTGTAAATGTAAGAAATTGGGAAAAAGGTGCATCAAATTATGTCTTTGTCACGGTTTGTGCTAAACGATTTAGATATTATGCAATATAAAAACATGAATTTATTCTGACCGACTTAAGATATTTTATCCTTTTTTTCCCATGCAGAAATGAATATTTTAGATTACTTGATTATCTAGATTTAAAAACCTGGTGATAAGTTGATTGTAGCTTTTTTCTCTACCCAAAAACGGGTAGAGCGACCCCAAAAACATAGGAATCGATACCAGTATCACTTTTCTGTGACAACTCAAGATCGGACCGTAACCAAAATCATTTCATAGGCATTTTCATGCATTTGCCGCCTTGGTTACCATGGAGACAGTCAACAATGTTGGAGTACAACCTTTAACAGTATGTGCTTCCATGGTAACGGAGTTTGTTTGATGTTGATGTCTCACAGCAACAGGAGTGTCGGTTATCCATTTATCCATTAATTGAAAGGATGGAGACATCCAAATCTATGGTGTCATAGCAACGGCGTTTCAACAATGATGGTCATTATGATTCGTCATATGGAACACGGGCAGTCTCTATAAATGAATTATGGTATTATTTGGTTAACTAAAACTGATAAATATAATTCCCGTGTCTTTGCATTAACAGAAACTTAACTTTCAGCCCTGTGAACAGCGCAAAAATTAGGTCGCTAGGCAACAGCCAACAATATATGATTTTAAACGTTGGATTCCTGGGTTTGACAAAACATATCGTGAACGATTCATGCGTATATATATGAAACCATACTCTGCTGACGTGTAAAAGGTCAACAACTTTTTAACTCTTCAGTTGGCGTCGTCACGCCTCACGTAAATTTGCAATATATTTGACGATTTTCCTTCTTAACGAATACCCCGTATTTAGCGCCCCCTATAGGCCGAAAGTGAAAAATCACAGAGCGGCAGACAGCTGTTTCAGGGTGAGGGGAGTCTCACCTTTCATTTAAGCCTGGGTGCCAAGCTCTACCCAAAAATGCCGAAAGATTGGTCTTGGATGGCTGACTAGTCGGGGCAGGGCTAATTGATGAGCCTATTGTTCGGATTTTTGGGTGTGATGTATTCACCTCAACAGACATGGATAAAATGAGCCAGACTATAGAATATCAAAACTCAGTATATGTACAAATTACAAAATAAAGTATTTCATGGTCCAAGAAGTAATTTTCATCTTTTATAAAGGTATAATAGAGGTAACTACTCTTTCATATTTTTAATCTAATATTTCCATGTTGTGTACATGTATTGCATCAAGACAATTTTCAGTATATTTCTGTTTTAATTTTCGAGATAACTTATATTTGTTTAGTACACCAACAAAACATTCAATGACATCATGTGAAATTGGAAAGAACGACAATGTTTCATACAACTTTGTCGATGAAAAACTGTGGAGTTGGTTGTCCGTGATTGATGTATTCTAAGGATATATTTTTCTGAATTTCTGTAGTAAATAAACAGTGTCCATGCAGTTTCTAATCAATTTCTGTTAAGAAGATACACCAACTATTTACCTATGTGATCACCATTTCTAGAAAAAAATCAGTCGAAATGATGATCGGCCATATTTGAGGTGAATGTATTGTATTTTTGTAAGATTTTGCAGCATTTTACCCTAATTCCGCATTCATCGGAATGTCATCCCAGCATTCATCAACACTTCATACTTAAAACTGCATACTTCATTCACAGGAACTGTCAGGAACATATAAAATATGTGATTTATAAAATATATTTATTGCAGAACTTACTAAAAATCTCTGGAGATCCAATAATATCGTAAAAATCTTAATTATCAACCGATTTTCAAAATGTTTTCACTGAGCTGTGGATTTCGTAAGCGCGGTCATTCTGGTGCAAAATACGCATGCGTCAGTTGGCTACGTCATCTTAAAACTACCTCAATGGATTGCTTTTAGAATCAACGCGCAGCACTGCTGTCCAGCGATGTCGAATCCCAAACACCCCTGACTGTATGATTGACAGCGTTACTGATCGTACCAGTGTGTAGTACACTGATATAGGGCGAGCTTCCTCCAGTGAGATAATTGCTCGTAGATTGTGGTAACACAATATGCTTAGGTATCAATATAATGTGGAAAAACTTTTTCCCACCTACGAATCAGTACTGATGACACCAAAATGGCCGCAAATTGTGTCATAATTGGCTGATCAAAAAAACCTGTCTCATGTATAAAATTTCCATTTCCAAAGAATACCCATCACAAATTGCAATGAGAAATGGCAAACCAGTAGGAAGCTACAGAACTCAGAATTCGACCAAAATTGAGATTTTGGGCACGAAAAAGGTCATAGGACGGCCATCTTGATCTTGATCTTGATCCGATCGACCCAATTTTTCTTAAGCTGATGGACCCTTGGGGGAATCAAATACATACGACACATCAAGGTAATTGATCAAAGCGTCTTCAAAATTTTCCTCAAAAAGTTCAAAAATGTGTAAAAAGTGATTTTGGCAAACAACAATGGCTGCCAGTTGGCCATCTTGAATCTGACAGGGCCAGTTCTTGGGCTGAAGATGCGTCTTGGGTAGATGCATTTGTAACCCAAATACCAAGACATTACATTGAGGCGTCTTCAAAACTTCCCAAAAGTAACTGGATTCCGTCCACTAGACGTACGAACGAACGAATGGACGGACGAAAAGTCAACGGACGAAAAGTGAACGCAAGTGAGTCCCAAGTGGGCTAAAAAATCAGTCAACAATTGCGGCCTCTATGCTGTTAATGTCATTTTTCATGTCGGCCCCCTGGTGGCAATAATTTGAGTTGAATCAACCCTATCTTAAATAGGCTTTTGTCCCAAGTGATATCCGACTTGTGTACCTAGTTTGAAATGATTCAGTCATTAATTGCAGCCTCTAGGCCGTTAACGTCATTGTTCATGTTGGCCACCTGGTGGCCATAATTTGAATCGAATCATAATTTGAATCGAATCAACCGAATTTTAAATAAGGTTCTGGCCCAAGTGATATCCTACTTGTGTACCAAGTTTGAAATTATTCGGTCAATAATTGCGGCCTTTAGGCTGTTAACGTCGTTTTTCATGTTGGCCCCTGGTGGCCATTATTTGAATCGAATCAACCTAATTTTAAATGGGGTTCTGGCCGAAATGATAGCCTACTTGTGAACTAAGTTTGAAAACAATCGGTCAACAATTGCGGCCTCTAGGCTGTTTACGTCAATTGCGGCGGCGGCAGCGGTGTATTCAGACAGGGGTAAATCTATATGCCCCCTCTCAACTAGAGTTGAGCTGGGGGCATAAAAATCAAGCAAACTGCCGTTTGCTATTAGGATTTAAAGGTTACTTGTTATCACAAGCAAAGTATAAGATTTGGAATTTTAACTTGTACAACTTACTTATTGTCACAAAAAGAATTGAACCATCACTTTTTTCGAGATTTGAAATGAATATAATTGCAATGGCCATATTGAATACGTGATTAAATCAAGATTGATGTGTGTTAAATTCGAAAAGGTATGCTATAATAAATAAATATTACTCATTAGAAAATGAGATTTGTACTGTTTTTGCTTCTATGGATTTCCATGATGGGTTTTGGCCTATTAAATTTTTTAATAGGCCAAAACAGCAGAAGTATGAAAGTAACTTTGGTTTTTATTTACTATATAATATAAAATATTCATTCTTTCCTGTAATTAAATTGTAGGTATCATAACAATTTTTCTTTTTAGGCAAAGCAAACTACACATACGAGGAACTTCAACTTGAGGCTAAAGATTTATTATTATATTTAGTAGAGATTTAGTGGAACGGTGTGGCCGAGTGGTTAGAGCGTTCGACTCTGGGAAGCCAGGTCGTGGGTTCGAACCCCGTACATTGCCGTAGTGGCCTCGGGCAAGACGCTTATCCTCATTGCCTCTCTCCACCCAGGAGTAAATGGGTACCTGACCTGATAGATGACTCCTGAGCATTTGTTAGCAGCTCGGTGTTACTTCTCCCCAGGGAGAGATGACTGATACATGTTAGAGTATAAAATTGGCCGGGGTAATAATATCGAAAAATGTAAAGCGCTCTGAGCAGCCTGGCTGGATTTAGCACTATATAAGACACATATTATTATTATTATAGTAGCAGAATATATATGGCGATTATATCTCCTTGATGTGTCCCTTTTGTGATTATCTGGTTCTTTCTCTCTCTGCGATAAAATGCGCAATCCACCCCACATATCCAGCAAAGCCTGATCCTACAAGAGTGTTCACCTAAAAGCCAAAATAAAAAATATTCATTAGCAAAACATTTTTGAAATATTGTATTTCCAGTATGAAAGATAATTTTGTTTAAAGTGTACTAACCATCCATAATATTCACTTCCAGGCTGTTAATATTTGCGTCGCTTCTACGTTTTTCAAAAAAATCAATAGATTCTGATTAAACGAAAAAAAAAATACACAATATATCTTTTGAAAAAGAAAACAAGTCAGTCCAATACTACTACTTACAGGCTAAGATACATATTGCTTAAAAATTAACAATAGCATGATAGTTCTTCAATAAAGTAAAGACACTCTGCACTTATGCATTATCTAGGTGGTATATAAGCATTTTTAAGTGCTCGAAATTTTTTTGCGACGCAATGCAACACGTAACAAATCGTAGGTTTGAATAGCACAAATGAACGACTTTAAGATGGTATATTCGTCATTGACCGCAACGTCCGGCTTTTTCACTTATGCTTATTTAAATGAACTTACCAATTAACAGCACTGATATGAGTGATAATTTAATCAATCGTCGATAAATCTGGTAATTTTCGGTCGATTTTCACAAAATTTGTACCAAATTGCGAAGAAATTTGACGAAAAATTAGCTCACTGCGTATGTCTAAACTAGGGCATATTCAATGGGACCACGCATATCGGATCGCTCCAAAAAGGCACTTCCACTAAAAAGGCGCTATCTATGAAGCGAAGGCGTTGCTTACCAAATCGCACTCGATGATTGATACAGCGCATTCCATGCATTTGAATAGCGCGAGCGACCTCCATTCAAATGATTACTCCCAGGTTTCATTTCCCTCATATCATTTTTAATACATCAAATTCATTATTTCACAAAATCTGTTACTTTCCGGACACTAAAGTCCTTGGTTCGTACTGGTTGGCCGGTGTTTTGATAACCATGGGTTTTACAATTCTCCACAGAAAAATAAAACAAGAAATGTCTTAAATCAATGTCTTAAATGGGAGCTGGTCATTAAACATTAAATGTACCCAAAGGAACAATCATTCTATATTTCTTTTTTGGTGCAAGTCCACTATCAGAGCCATTCAAAATCACGGCAGTGCTCAGCCATGCATGGCGTGCGTATCAATGCATTCTGAAGGAAACAACCAGATCTACCAACCTTACACCCACAAAGATTAATTTCAAATATAGCTGCAAAGCAGCGATAACAGGTTTTCTGCACAACCATGTTTGTATTCTTGTTAGTGTCAGGACACCTTCGAACACGATTGCGTGTATCCTGACGCAAGCACACCATCCTATTGAAAATGAAGGCAATATAGAATCTTGTTCAACAGTAAACACGGTTTTATAAAAGGAAGGTCTACAGTCAATAAGGCCTACTTAAAAGGGTATGATATGGATGACTGTAGTGAACTGATATAAATCTCAGTGTAGAGTTAACTAATAATGAGGTTTAGTCTTAACTACAAAACTGATAGGAAATAAACTGTTTCTACAGAAATAATGTGTGTTTTTCGATTTTCGTTTGTAAATAAATATTTGATCAAATAAAACGTTATGTAATTGTTCGAAAGAAAAACTTTTTGTCCCCAACAAAAAATTTGATAGAAAACATTATTGTTCTAACAAATTTTTCGAATGAGAACAATTCTGTTTGATTTAACAACATACTTTTTGTTCGAACAAAAATCTTTTCGTTCTGACAAAAAAATAGTTTCGAAAAAAAGCTATGTTATAGTTCGCACAAAAAATGTACGTCACGACAAAATGGATTTGTTGAGCGAAAACAATTTTTTATACTAATGTTAAAAAAAACAATTCTGTTTGATCGAACAATAATCTTTTTCTTCAGCGAAAAAATTGTTGAGCGAAAACAATTTTGTTCGAATGAAAACAATTCTGTTCATTCGTCAATATCTTTTTTGTTCATACGAAAAACCTTTCGCCCCAATTCTGAAAATAAAATTGGTTCGAATAAAAAGCTATGTAATATTTATACTGTGAGCGAAAACAATTTTTTTCAAATTTTTCAAAAAAAAGTTTTATTTGAACGAAATCAATTTTGTTTCGATCGAACAAAATATTTTTGGTTCGAACGAAAAACGTTTTGTTCTGACAAAAAATTTGTTCAAACAAAAAGAAATTCAAACGCAAAAAGATCTTTTTATCCGGGGCTCCGTAGTAACTTAACTCATCAGGAATTAGTACAAGGGCAGTTCTATTAATGATGAAAAAACTCAAACTGAAATCTAGTTTATAAAGCTGCCTACTCAGATGAAATTTCCATGAAATATTCATCTTTGCCAATCAAATATCGTTGATAATTGTGATTGATCATTGCAAGTCAGAACCAGTTAATCACTAATAGCCCAAATGTATTCTAATAAATCTGATTCCTCGTTTACAGGGAATATAGTTTAACCTAGTAGAGGCTACTAGTCTACCGGACAGAAGCTTAGGCCTATTGAACTTCAACCCTCCTAAACATTGTATTCCTACACCTTATTTAACAGGGTAGGTCTCTGGGGTATTCAGTCAGTAAAATCAAGTTTATTTTCGGATTATGAAGAAACAAATTTTTTGTAGGCCTACTTCGCGTCGCAGCAATGTCGCCAAATTTCTTATTGCAAATTCCGTAAATAATCACAACAATTATACTATGGTTGCTTGAAACAGTCAAGCTCAGTAGGCCTAAAGGTCGCGTACAACTCAATGAACACCTCAAGCGACCTAGAAACCATCTCCTATCCACCGCGGCATCCAAGACGCTCACTCCGAATATCAAGCTTGAGTCCAGCTTACGGATAAGAATGTGTAATATAGAGGTTTTTAGTAAATATCCCGTGGATTTGGTAAAGATCATTATGTACTGTAGGAAAAATACAATATTCATAAATGGATGAAACCCGCTGTCGAATCACTGGTAGTGTAACAAATCCATTTATGATACCTCTTCACCACAACAGCTCTTCTCTGCTGCATCAGTGCGGCTCGTTTAGTTTAGGCCTATACCACTGGCCGGTACTCCAATGATTTATTGTAGTTAATATGCGATAAAGGAACTGACTGTTTGAAGCCCGCAGCTAAGAGTAATAAATTTATTAGTACTTGATTTGATTCTCATGGAGAGGAGAACAGTGGATCCGCCGAACGACGATGTTAAAACACACTTTGATTCATCGATCTTTACAGCATGACAGTGCTTATAATATTTAGAGTAGTAAATATCCTGTGGATCGTTAGAGTGTACTGATGAAGAAAATGGGTAATTGTTAAAAATTGTTACTTACAACCCTAATTATGACTAATGAATAACTAATCTGAAAGCTTGGTAACAAACTTTATGAGAAACCCATACTATACCCAGTTCCTGGTTAACCTTTGAGATACAAAATAGGTAAGACACCTAAAGCTGATATCCCTCCATACCTGCAAAAATACATGAGGTAGTGTAATTTCCCCTGGCCATTTGATATGGGTGAGATCAACAAGACAGAAGAATGGATGTCCTTCACTTCAGACATCAGACCATGCCATGTCCCTCAACATCATCAGAGACGATGCGATGCAACACAGCGCGGATGTTACCGGAAAGTAAAAATTGGGATATTTTAGGAAAATTGGCAAAAAGGCTAAAATTTTAGGGAATTTTAGGGAGGCACTAAAAAAATTGGAGTTTTAGGGCTGTTTGCATGCGTGAGGTAAATCTGCCCCTCTCGACTTATTTTGAGCCGGGGGCATGAAAAAGCTTACGTGTCTGTGTAGTGTATGTATACACGGTTATTGTAAGTACTTAGTACAACCGGAAGATATAGAGGAAATAAACCAGCGAGGTAATTATATGGGAACATAAGGCTTTGGTCCTGTACTTCGGTCACTACAGTCTCCAATAAAACCTAACCAAACAATTTTCATCAAAATCCTACAATTGAGATAGATCTTAACCTCGTTATAATACCCCTCATATTACTGCCTTTCTCATCTACCGCCATCATATCACTGTGGCACCGTTCAGCCTTATCTAATATAGTGTTAAATGCTGCCATCATAACACCCCCACGCTTTTTGCCCAGAGCCACACTATTTACACTACACTCTTTGGGGGGGGTTTGGGGGCCCTCCCCCAAGAGAAATTTTAGAATTTAGAAGCGTTTTCCGTGCAATCTTGAACCCATGAACAACTATTATATTTTGGAAGGTAATGGCTCTTTCCAATGTTCCAATGTGGGTTCGGAACGCTTAGTTAGCAAGAAAATGTTTAAAAATAATTGCTACTGACACTGTCTGTCACACGACACTGCTCTCGCAGCGGGGTTTTGGTCCGAAATTTCGTAAATAATAAATTTATCTGTAAATATTAAGCATCAATTTGTTCAGTAAGGAATTTGCATTCACAAATAACTCATGAATTGGCATAAAGTTGCGTTTTTCTTTATAACGCCATTCTCGTTATTACGCCAAAGTTAGCCAGGTCCCATTGGTGGCCTTATAACGAAGTTTAACTGTGTCTCAGAATTGCATGTAATAATCACACAACTGCATGATTCTCTGGGATAAATGCGCAATTACGAACACGGTGTATGAAGTTTGAAGAAAATCTATCAATTAATAAATTGAACAATAATTCATTACACCCCTTCCCAATTTCACTGCTCTCCTATATAAAGGACCAATGATCCATGCATACGCTACTTGTACGCACAAATTCATTTCATTGAAAATTAGAAAAGAGAAGATATACATGTATCAAAAAGGACTTAATTTTGGTCAGTGATAACTGACTTTTTACCGAGAATGAAATCTTTGAAAAATTGATTTCGGGAATTTTCGTCTCAACAAATTAATATTCATAATTTTTATACATTCATAGAATGACATATAAAACAACTAGGACTATGAGTGACCCGGCAAAGTGAAAACCTGGGTTTCATCAGCGGTTTATCATTATCATACGCCCAAATTAGGACAGAAGCTGCCAGGTATGCAAATTTGAGGCCAGTGCCGGTTAATGACACAATTAAGTTTATCCACTGACATGGTTTCACGATAGGATTTTAAGTAGGCGGGCAAGCTTACATCTTCACTCAAGATCGTTGTTACGCACGACCTGCGCTGCACGTTATCTTTAACTGATACATACACGCAGTCAACACAAGAGTATGAGGCAATATTGCCTAGGCCACTGTGCACAACTGTTTTCAACGCAAACGCTCATCACTATACCGCGATTAACAAACAAATACAAATAATCAGGCTCCAAAACGGATCATTAATGCGAACGTCAATAAAATGACTTCAATTAATGATGATAAAACAATTATTCCAGTCATGTAAATATCTGACTCATCTTAAAAAATTCAATGCTATCAGCCGATCAGTATCATCAGTGAATCAGCCGTGTGCCAAAAACAGAAGTAAATTTCCGCAATTTGAAACCAGAATTTCGTAAGATATCTTGATGCAATGATACCTTGTGCACAGGATTTCAAAACTAGATGAATCATTGAACACAGGGCTGCCAACCTTGTCCTTACGCATATAGGGACAGAAGGATATCTTAGAAGGAACTTTGGGGGGTCAAATAGGAACCTACTAAGATGAAGCAATTTCTCAGCGAGAGCGCCAACTATGTGTGAAGTTTTAGTACGCCCGCAATGATAGTTCATTGAATTATAATGACCGGGAAACATTTTTTTGAATAGTTCTCTCGCGTGATCAGCTGCAGCCAGGGGCAGATTGTGTTCAACTAGGAAAAATGTAAACAAGGTTTCAGCCCTAAATACCTCCAGTTCCTTCGAGTCCGGACGAAAAAAAGAAGATATTTTCCCTATCTTCAATGTGCTTTTATTTTTTCCAAAATCGCAATGTTTTTTACGTCGTTCAGGCCGCCGTGAGAGATGCTGAAATCAGCGCCACAAGACGAACAGAACGCAAAGTTAACTCCCCGTTTACTTTCGGCTACGCAAGGAAATGTCAACTTATAGTCTTTTCGGAATTTTTGCATTCGCTTCGTTTTTTTGTTGTTGGGCCAGATTCATCGGCGGATCCCGAATCGCTGTGCGACGACGGCCCAGCGTCTGCCATCTTGTTGATGGTTGAGCTAATTACCGACCGAAACCAATTTTACCCAATTCAATTCAAATCAAAAGTGAATACGGCTGATGTTGAACGAAGGTCAATTCAATTCACTCCTTTACTTTCACGCTTTTTCCGTAACAATTTTTTTCCATCAAATTTATTTGATTTAGTGTATTTCATAGACATTATGAGGAAATGAAGAAGTTTTATAATAAAAATCGTATTTTTGAAATTATTTCCGGGACATCAGGACATTTGCGATGGAATTCATATTTTTTTAACCCTGTCGGAATGGCGTATTTTCATTGGCCGAATCGGAACGATTCCGCCAAAATTGAAACACTTGGCAGCCCTGTGAACACACAATAAATCGTTATATCATACGCCTTGAGTATCAGTTTTCACGCTAGAAATGATAAGAACCTCTTCAATTGTGCCGCCATCTTGTTTAGCACCTGCTGATCCACATCATTTACATATTCAACAAATGCTATGACGTCATGATGGAGTTCAAACCGGGTCAACAGAAATTATACATAACCGAGAGGTGGGGGTTTCGTCTTTGAAAGCCCATAACTACCGAACAAAGCGTTGGATCTTGAGGAGATAAAGTTCTTCCGACGCAAATAGCATTGAATTTTCATATGTGTAATTTTGGACGATTAAAGATGCTGCATAAAAGAACGTGCTCAGATAAATCAAATTTTTGGTTAACTTGGTTAACTAAAAAAATATGAAACCCACGGCTTTCAACTTTGCGCACCATAAAGAAAAACAAATTACAAAATATGTTTTTGCTTAATCCGTTCTACTCGCCCATTAGTAGTGACATTACAGGCTAATGAAATTGCTAAAGAGTGTGCTAAAAATAGCTTTGAGCGTAGTGTATTCAGCATACAAATGATTATCGATCGGCCAGACCGATGACATAAGCTCGCTAATGCGAGCCAAAACTTCACTGCTAATCACAACTCTGTAATTATTTTGTGGACCATCACGTCGCAGTCGTTTCATTTTCAAAGAATGTTGCAGGCTCAAGACATTGCTGAAATAAATCAAAGTCAGAATTCTATCAGCCGAAGTCCCAACATGGGCACACTCAAAAACTGAGTATATCAAATTAGCTAATTCAATCATATTCGGCAAGAGACAAAATGCTTACCTACTTACCTACTTGAGATCAAAGTGCGCCATTGAAGAGCAGTGAGTAGCTGGGGGAGCCCATGTGATCGCCGCAGATCGTCGCAAAGGTTCAAAAGGTCAGGTCAAGCCAAATCAACAAAATTAGGATATGGGGAGTTTCAAATTCAAAACCCAACAGCTTCAAAACTTCAATTAGGATTTTGATTGGACGAACAGTGAATGATCCGCATAAGATTAAATTTGTATACTTAAAATTCATTACCAGACGAAAAAAGCATACCTCTACACTATAATTCACCTCTACAGTCAAACAATATTACTAAATGCAAATCATGTTGGAGCAATGAAAAATAAGCTCACTCATATTGGATGAAAAGATTCATTCAATTCACTTACCTAGCAACACATTTAACACCAAATTTATCAAGTTTATTTGTAGCTTCCTCGACAAAAATTGTAGGAGTCATTTTATTCGCAGGAACATCAGTCAGTCTTCTTGCAAAATTCTGACCTTCTGCTAAAACCGTGCCACGATGCCATTTACTGCAGAGGAAGAATTGAATCTACAATATATTGTCTTAAAGCTAGATACATTTTTCATATGCCCTTAAATAATCCAGAAAATCAAAATTTTCAATTACCCCTAAAACATATCAAACGTTTTCTTATCCATTTTGGACTAATAGTGCAGCACACCTGATCTATTTCTAGTTGCAAGTGATGAACCGAGGTCACCCTCCAACATTCACCAGTATAGTGAACCAGCTCACCAGTATAGCTGAACTGCAAGCTGAATATTGTGAAGTATATTTTCTAAAATGTTGATTTAAGAGTCTGGTTTAATATTTTGATCAAGTATGGTTTACAAGAAGCACTTTCGTCATGCAGGTATCAAGTTAGGAAGAATATGAAAGGTGTTACTTTCGTTTAGTTTCCTAAACCCTGCAGAAGTGTTGGGGTAGCGCATTGGGGCCCCCATATGGGGCCCCAATCTGGGGTACCATCATTAATATTAAATCCAGGTTTTTCAATACCAGGTGTTGCCGTCGATAAGCGTGGACGTGGACTAAATCAACTGATTTAGAAAAGCCGGCTTAATAATCGCTTTAAATTCTGAAATATCGGTAACTAAAGTTTTGAAGCGGGCAACTGGATCTCACCGGGAAACAGTGAAACGGAAAACCGAAAACATGGCATCGGCTGTTTATTATCACCAGACATTTACATCAAACTTTACAGATACGAACCATCAACTACACCCTTTGTACGAATACATATATATATATGGTAAAGTGAAAAGCTGTCTTCACTTTTCTATTATGTTGAACTTCATAAGTAAACATAATCACTTTCTATACACATGTTTCTGATAAAAACAACATACAGCCGATTCCGTTGATCTGGCGGCCCACTTAAAAACTTCAGTTACTAATATCTCAGAATCTTTTAAGCCTAATTTCTTTTATAGCCGGCTCTTCCAAATCAATTTATAAAAATAAGTCCACGTTTATCGCCGTCAATATCTGATATCAAAACCCCCCTGGTTTAATATATATGATGGTACCCCATGCGGTGCTCCCAATCTGCTACCCCACGTTTCACAGAAACCCGAAAAGTGAACACTGCAACCCACTGGGGGTACACTACTAGTGGTCAAAGAATACTCACCATTTATTTGCTCCATCATGGAAACATTTTACAAAAAGTGGTTTTGAATGACTTTCACTTGACTTCAAATCCTCATATTTATATATAGCTAAATTAGCTCCCTCTGCCGCTGCTTCAACATCACCACACGAATCTACATCAATATCCGTTACGCCAATATCTCTAAGCTGGTTGATTCCAACTAAATGTATGAAGATAAATGAGACAAGTTTGAAAACTGATAATCAAATAAGACATCCAGTCATTTATCGTAGGTTATTCATTCAAGAAACATTTCATGAATCAAAAAATGTCTAAAACAAGAGGCCCATGGGTTTTATACATTGAGACATATTTGTAGTAGAATTATTGCGTATTCACAGTTAACAGAATGATTTGCATCATAACATTGTAACAAGTTTTAAATCACTTAACGGTCAAATGCCCTCTGGTTCCTACTTTTTGACATTTACTATTGAAATAATACCTTTGTGTATAAGTGACCACCTGGGATCAGCCTTTTCGAAAACAAGAGGCCCATGGGCTATGAAGTTTTGGTTATGATGTTACGATATAACCAGGTGATATCACAAATATCGGGAAAAATAATTTTCACATTAAGAACCAAATGTTTCGAAACAGTAATTTTTATCTGTATAGGACTGCAATGACATTTTGCAATGGCATAATAAAGTTGTTGATCAAATATGGAAGCAGGCGTTAAGAGTCAGATAAATTAGTTTCCCTGATTCAAGGGCCAGTTTATAGTTTATACGCCAGGACCCGAGGATAAACAAGAATATAAAATGGTGCCGAAACCCGGGAACACAAGAAAACTGTAAAGCTGACTCATGAAATAGAAATAGAACATCAGAAACAGCAAGTATAAACATCAGAAAATTAGACTTCAGTAACTGCTGACAATATTTCGCAATCATGGCTAATGTTGATGCAACAGTAAGTACTTCAAAACCGTGGTTTAGGTGAGCTGAAAAAACTTAAGAAAATAGAAAAAAGCACTTTGACCAGACTCCTAACAATAGCAAAGGTCTTAGAAAGTAAAGAAGATACTGATTAGTAGTCAAGTACTAGAGATAATAGAACCAGCAGCTAATAAAATGCTACGGTTGATGAACTCGTTGAAAGGAAAAGCTATTGATACGATAAAGGGTTTCGGTTATAGCTTAGAGGAATACAAAGCGGCAAAAAAATTACTTGTTCAGAAGTTCAGTGGTAATCGTAGGAAACTACAGGGATATTTAGATGAATTGGAAAAGTCAGAAAAGCCGTCAGTTTATGATATTGACAAATTAGAAATATTGTCAGATAATCTCGTCATTGCAGTTACAAAATTGAAAGCTGGAGGAAAAGGTGATGATCTCGGTGATGGTGCTTGGTATAGCATTGTATCTCGAAAGATTCCTGAGATATTGCTCGTACAGTACTATGACTGGTTAAGCTCGAGATCATGTGACGAAGGTCTAGCTTCCTTAAGTGAATGTTTTTCAGAAGTTGTTGTGCGAAAGGTGAAAGCTCGTGAAGCAGTTAAGGGTCTTCATGGAATATCGAATGATTCGAAGACTGTTGATAGAAAATTACCGAATAAACGTAGTGGTACCTTCGTGGGTAATTCAGTAAAATATAGCATGTGTGGAATGGAACACACTGAAGTAAAATGCAACCGTTTCCGAAAGATGAAAATCGATGAACGTTGGACTACTGCAAAAAGGCTTGGTTTATGTTTTCGATGTTTACGTCCGTATCATCGTGGGTCGAATTGTAATAGTAGACGACAGTGAGGAGTATCTGGCTGTACTCTAACACACAGTTCGATGTTGCATCATGTCAAACGATTTTCGCTAATCGTGAAAATCCGAATGAAGAAGAAATTTTGTTAGATTCTACCCTAAAAGCGTTTTGGGAGATAGAAAAATCGGGTCTCGATGTATCAAGATCCAAATTATCGGTTGACGAAGAAATAGCTCAGAAAAAGCTGGAGCAATCGTTGAAGTTCAACGGCAAGCGTTATGAAATTGGCGTTCCTTGGAAGGATGAAAGTCCCTATCTGGAAAATAATCAGTCAGTAGCGTTGAACAGACTTCAAATTATTAATGAAGAAAATTGATTCCAATCCGGACATCAAAAAATCGTATGAAGAAACAATCGCAGAATACCTGACCAAAGATTATATCGAATTCAAAGGTCCGTTAAAATTGTTCAAAAATGTTGATGCATGGTATTTACCTCATTTTCCGATTTTGATGGATCGTCGAAGTACAATGAAAAAAGTCCGAACTCTGAAGCATATGCAGGACCGAAACTTCAAGCTGATTTATTTGAAGTTTTGATTCCATTCAGAAGTGGACTCATGGCTATGGGTGCAGATCTTTCACGGATCTTTCTTTTGTATTTGCAAATAGAAATGAAGCCAGAAGATCGAAAGTATCATAGATTTCTCTGGAAAAATCAGACATCCGGTGAAATTGAAGTCTATGAATTTAAAAGGCATGTATTCGGTGGAACATACTCTCCTTGCTGTGCTCAGTATGTATGGCAGACTCATGCGAAAATGAAGAAAGAAGTTTATCCGCTTGCAGCTGATGAAGTTGATTCGAAAAAACATACATGGATGACACCATTTGTTCAATGGATGACCCAGATGTTTCCATAGCCGCCAGACAACAGTTAACGGCTTTGGCTACAGATGGAGGATTTCATTATAGAAAATGTATTTCAAATAACAGGTCTGTCTTAGAAGATATTCCGGAATCCGATAGATTGAAGATTCAAGACGATGTATTGCCAAAAACCAAAGTTCTGGGTGTCTACTGGAAAGCAGAATCAGACACATTTGAATATCAAGTTAACATACCAGAATACCACGACAGTATAACGAAACGTGAAGTTCTCAGTCATATTGCTTGGATATTTGACCCGATGGGACTTATAACACCTTAAGTCCTTGAAGCGAAAATCATTCTGCAAGAAACCTGGCTGAAAGGACTAGAATGCGATGAGATTCTTACGTCAAAATTACGTCAGAAATGGAAATCGTGGTGTGAAGATTTGTCATCGATCTCATGTCTCCACATACCAAGATGTTTGAAGACTCAAAAAGATGTAAAATCAGTGACTTTACATACATTCGGTGATGCTTCGATTAGAGCTTACTCCACAGCAGTGTATCAGTTAACTACATATGAAGATGGTTCAGTTACTGTCAGACTAGTTACTGCAAAATCGAAGTTGGCTCCAACAAAGAGTATTTCAATTCCAAAGCTCAAGTTAATGGCTGCGGAAATTGGTATGCAGTTGACAAGATGAGTATGTAAAGTGCTGAAATTACCAATAGAAGCTACTTTCTGGAGCGACTCTTATGATGTTTTGTTCTGGTTAAGAGGAGAAAGTCGAAGTTACAAGACTTTCGTTTCAAATCGTGTTGCTAAAATTCATGAAGTTACCTCTCCGTCTCAGTGGAGATACATACCAACAAGCTGTAATCCGGCAGATGTCGCGTCAAGAGGCTGCAGTATAGTTCCGTTGAAAGATGAACAGTTATGGTGGCACCTACTGGGTTTATGATTCGTGCGTTGGATTTAAACATCGAAAATACAGAAAATCGCAAAGAAAATGATGATTCGATGACAAATATTCCACTCGATGAATTTGTGTGGAGTTTGAAGCCTAGTCGATGGTCTAGATGGTTACCCGTACAAAACGGTGGTACATCCTCAACAGGAAAGTTTTCGCTGGTTCAAATTTATGCGTGGGTTAAGCGATTTGTATTGAACTGTAAAACGTGTAACTCAAGCATAAATTATGATCGTGTATTGTCTCCTGATGAACTGAAAGCAGGGGAAGTAGAGTTAGTGAAAGTAGGTCAAAGAGAAGCTTTCAGTGAAAAAAAAGTAGCATTAGAAAAGAAGAAAAATGTATTACTCAGTAGTAAAATCGCATGGTTGAACCCATACCTGGACGGAGTTCTTCGATCGCAAACGAGAGTCGAAAGATGCAAATTATTACCAGAAGAACAAAATTTCCGATAATTCTGTCGAAATCGAGGGACATTACAAGACTTTTGATAGTACAGGCACATGATGATACTGCACATAGTGTAGGGCCAGTACAAATTCTTAACACTCTTCGTAGAAAATATCTGATTTTACAAGGGTTGACTGCGGTTAAGAAAATCGTGAACAACTGTGCGTATTGTCTTACATGGTTACGAAAGAAGCATCTCAGTCAACAGATGGCTCCTCTGCCTAGTATTCGAGTAAACCCATCATGGAATGTGTTTTCAGACATCGGTCTGGATTTCGCGGGTCCATTTTCAGTTAAGATAGGCAGAGTTTGGGCGAAAAATTACCTCCTTTTGATGGTCAATCTGCAAGTCAGAGCGGTACATCTCGAAGCTACTGATAGCCTGGATACAGATTCGTTCCTTTGCGCATTCTCAAGATTTGCGGCAAGGCGTGGTTGGCCTAAAAGATGCTTATCAGATAACGGTGGAAGTTTTGTTTCAGGAGAATCAGAGTTGAAGGAGCTCGTTGATTGTCTTGATAGTCTTGATCAAGATAAGATATCGAATAACTTAGCAAATAACGGAGTAAACTGGATTTGGAATCCACCTGTTAGTCCACATTTCGGTGGTGTATTTGAAACAAATACTTAAGCCACAAAGCGTTCAATAAAAGCAATAATCGGAGGTAGTGAATTAAACGATGAGCAGTTTCGTACAGTCGTTACATTATTTGAAGGAATAATGAACTCGAGACCGTTGGTAGAGATAAATGAACCTATGTTGACACCAAATCATTTTATCATGGGACGAGTCAGCGGAGATACTGCACCGAGTAGTGTAGACTGCATTCCGTACAATTTGCGTAACAAGTGGCGACATAGTCAAGAAGTCGTTCGTCCGTTTTGGTGTAGGTGGATCCAAGAGATTCTACCTCAGTTGAGCGCGAGAAAGAAATGGTTGTCTCCATTGCAAACGGAGATATTGTACTAGTTATCGATAAGGATCTTCCTAGGCGGCAGTGGAAATTGGGAGAAATCAAATCGGTCTATCCAGGAAAAGATGGATTAATTCGTGTCGTTGATGTTGAAACCTCGAAAAAGGTTTATAAGCGTTCCATAGGCAACATCTGTCCTCTGGAATTTAATTCGAATAATTTCAGTTGTGCGTTGTATAAACAGTGAAACAATCATTCGGAAGGAAAAACCGAATTTGAAGCGTAATTCATTCATTGGTCGGAATTAGAAATCAGCAAACATATATTGTCGCATGAATATGTTTGATTACTCACCGAAGAGTAATTTGTGTTAAAAGTCAATTTTGAGATTATCTAGTCTCAATAATTCGTTTTCGGTTCGCGTGTTGCGTTGAAAGTTGAACATTAGATTTGTATGACTACATTGTATTTAGATAGTTGTTTTAAGTGTATGCACATATAGAAATAGATTTAGATATAATTCATATACAAATCTTGGTAAAATTACAAAGAATCATTCCAATTAATGTATATTACAAGTGTTAAGTTTAGTAATTTCTTCAGAAAATTTATAGAAATAGTTTAGCTCTTAAAAGTTTAATGTTAAGCTATAGTTAATTTAGATTTTGTTTAATTTAGTGGATATTGACTTAAGAATGATTAAAGAGACAGGATGTCACTTTAGAGGGAAGGATGAAGATTCGGACCTGTGACCTTATATTGAAAATTGTTACATCTGTTACATATCAAATTTTTGAGTTGATTTTTTTGTATAGCTGTTGCATAATAAAGTTGTTGATCAAATATGGAAGCAGGCGTTAGAGTCAGATAGATTAGTTTCCCTGATTCAAGGGCCAGTTTATAGTTTATACGCCAGGACCCGAGGATAAACAAGAACAAGATGTAACCAAATTTTACCAGCATTTGTTTTTCTTTCCTTGTTGAAGGGCAAACATAGTAAGACTTAATTATTTCGACCAAGACAGAAAACAAATAAAGTCCCAAATACTTTTTCCAAGGCTTTGAGAATTTTCCGCTAGAACTCTCTGGCTAACTATTCCTTTAGGTTTATTTTTAATGCTCTATCCGATCATTCCATTTTCTAAGTTCACATCACTGAAAGCCTCTTAAAGATAACAGCAATGGCAATAACTTCTCTAAAGGTAAAAAGTTAAATAATTCATTGAAACGTAATTGGAAATTTGAATTATACAGACAATGTACAGACAGCAGATTGACAGCTGCATAAGGATCAACACAATCAATCCTAAAAAGTAATAAAAGTATATCATACCACCTATAGCCGATCGTATATGTTCTCGCCCTTCATCAAGTTGCTCTTCCTCATTGTATCCTTTGCCTTTTTCCCCTAAACACACAACTGCTATGCTAGGAAAGTTATCGTCCAAACCATAAAAAATCCTGCTCTTTCCCTTTTTCAATGGAACCCCGGATCTGTTGGAAAAAAAGTTAAGAAATCAGGGTTTGTGCATTTGATACCTTTTTTCAGGGCCAAGTACAAAATAAGTATTGTTGAGACAGGGCCAAGTTTCACGAAAAAGTGTAAACATTTAAACCGAATTAGTTAATTTTTGGTGTAAATCAAGTTTCACAAAGTAGTGTAACTAGCGAATTAACTAAACTGGTTAAGTGACGTCACCGCATATAATAAGTGTAATTAGTATTATAATTAAAATGGCGTCACGTCAAAGTTCAGCAAGCGCTACACTTGTCAAAAACAAGCGAAAGAATTTTACTTTGGCAGAGGCACTGCTCTTGACGCAGCTGGTTCAAGAAAACCAGAATGTACTATTCAATTAATTCAGCGTGTCGATAACTAAAGTGGCAAAACAGAAAGCGTGAGGTGAAATTGCCGATCAAATCACAGCATTAGGAGAGGCTGTCAGGACACCAGATGAATGTCGATCAAAATTCAAAAACGATCAACAAAACGCAACAAGAATCGCTACCAAGGAACGGCAAAGCCTGTCAAAGACTGGTGGTGGACCACCTGCTATAAACATATCGGAAAGAACGAACATCATCATCGATATGTTCAAAGATTCAAGCTCGTTTCACAGCATCCATGGCGGCTGTGAATTGCAGTTTCAAATATTGATCATGCCCTCGATAATGTTGAAATTGTCAATGGTAAGCTTCTAATTGATAATCTAAATTACAAGGTCAAAAGGGAATTGGGTGAAAAATCTTGTTCAGGATTTTTCAGGGCCCCGGGATTTTTCGTCTGTCAACATCACTTCCCTCTGCGAAGTCTGTTTACATCGGTTGGTAAATGGGTGGAAAAATACATTTTTCAGTTGTTCTATTGCTTTGAAATTTTTACTACATAAAGGAAGGATATATGGCATACAATTTCAGTTGGAATTGAATAGATCAGTGCATTTTGCTGGGAGACAGAGCAGTTTATCTGAAAATTTTTCATGAATTTTTTTCATGGGGGCCATCTTGGAGTATGTGACCTTGACCTCAAGTTCACTTATATCCAAATTATTTATGTCTACATTGTTGGCCCAAAAGTTATCAACAACATGCTATATAAATTTTGTGTCAGATACTTTGGTAACTATTCTATGAAGTTTCAAATATACCCCCTATAATCCCCTAAATTCCCTCCGGTACAACAGCCGAGACACTATGTGGTATCGAAAGGGTTAAGGTTGATAAAGAGAAGGGTTGGAGAGTTCACCAGCGACTGTTCATAAATCTGCTGTTACTCCAAGGTCGTATGTTGTTCAGTTACTTATTGAAAGGTAAGCGTTAATTCCAGGACGAATGAGTTACCTTTTTTCAGGTAGGGTTTATTCCAACTGAAGTGACGTTGCTAAATACGCATGTGCAGAATTGTTGGAAAATCCTAAGTATAAATGAGAAAACAAGAGCCCCAAGGGGCACTATGGCCAGCCTGTCAGCTTTTCATAAAATGGCAAATGACGCATTATGTGGATCATATTTGTCAAAATACACCCCAGCTCAGCACAGTCATTACCATTAATTTACACAATGCAATTGTGTTTAGCTCAGACAGCAACTGGAGCTTGCAGGAACAAATACCTCAAATAAATCTTTTCGCTTGGTCTAGCCTAGCGTACATCGACACTGCGATAGGAGACAACTAGACAGCAACAGTTTTCGGTGAATGCGAGGAACTGGCTGGATACAATCAGTTACTCAAATTTGTTGATGCGATCAAGCTAACGACTGTAGCTAATGACTGGTTAGCGTCCATCTATCTCCAGTTCCAGCCAGTTGCCCATGTTTCACTTTTGAGCAACTAGTTGTACTCAGTTACTGTCATATCCGTAGATGTGAACGCTCCATAATCAGATGCCCTCAAGGATATTTGCTAGTTAACACATCTCAGTTGCTATTGATGTACGCGCTATGATGTACGTGCTACCAGCATGAACCAGCATGAGTTGCTGGCTTTTACTAGATTTTCGATGTGCACGAGGTATTCACTCACGAGCAACAAGTTGTCTCCAGTCGCTTTGTCAATGTACGCTTAGCTTTATTGATTTGAATGCGGAATTGAATTTTCTGAAAATTGCTCTATAAAACTAGAAATTGATTTGGATTTGTTTTATTTGTTCAATGGAAGTAAAATTGAATTGAATTTATTTTGCTGAATAAGCATATGGCTAATAAGCATATTAAACTCCTCCTGGTGTCCAGGGTCTTAACCAGGAATGAATATGTACCTGCACAAAATTGGAACATCTGAAATTATCAGCCAGTCCAACATATATGGCGCCACAGGTGACACACAAGGTCACCGAGCCAGTTTTTGGGCTGAAGATGTCCCTAGGGTTGATACAAGTGTAAACCAAATATCAAGACATTACATTGAAGCATCTTTAAAATTCCCAAAATAACTGGATTCGGCTTACGGATGAATGGATGGACGACGGATGAAAAGTGAACGCAATAGCCCATTGGGACTTAAGTCCCAAGTGGACTAGAAAAAAAAAACGAAAAAATTCCTGTCCTTTAAGTGCGTGCTTGGTGCAGAGCCCGGCTTGTACCCCATATCTATACATATGCAGCATGCCTGCACAACGGATGATGAGAATTTTATACTCTTCTCACCCTCAAAAGACACGCAGCATTTTGTGAGCAAGGTATTTCTGGATAGGTCTTTAAAGCCATTATGAAGAAGTCAAAAAATATTCAAGACTCAACGGTTAACCAACAGGAATTATACCTAGGAGCTTAAACCCAACACTTAAGCATTAGAAAATGAGATGATCACTGTAATAGGCCTATGATATACTGTAAATAAATAAAAACATACATGTTTAATAAGTGTTCGATTTTTCCTGCAACTCTTTCTTCATTATATTTTTCTCCACATTTAGTAAACAACACATTTCTATCTTCATTTTTCTCTTCGAAAACTCCTAATACCAAACCTCGTCCCTAGAAGAAAAGAATCATAGAAATTTCAACAGAGATTTCATATTAGTAGTATATGTATATTAAAAACCAACCAGAACTGTAAGAAAGTCCAAGTGTGCTAGTTTTCTTTTCAAACATCTCATTCATTTCTACACATCATTGTCATCATCAGCAGTTCCCCTTAACCCTTTCGCTGCGCATGACATTATGGAAACATATGAGTGACAGATACTGCCCATATGACGTTTATGAAACGTCATTCACTTATCCACTATCAGCGTGAAGGCGCACAAAACTAGCACGTATGTAATACACAGGGTTTGGTAAATTTTCTTTCGTTTTATTTGCTTATTCCATTCATTTACAATAAATGTCACAGTTTGGATGAATGAGATTATCATAGGCCTAACATGATTATTACAATAATATCATAACTAATATCGCAAAGAACTATTCATTATAATAGCTTTTGCAATAAACAATGCTTTTTTGTTGTTCATTTTATTTGATTGCAGAATAACCACTCATAACACAGCTACATTATCAATAACTCTGGGAACTGTACCCAAAGCCCATCGAGGAGTGCCTGTGGTCGGTCATTGATACTGGTTTTATTCATTCACTATCATTAGTTACAGGTCCATGCGTCAGTGATTTAGGCCGAATTAGACATAGTGAATATTTAGCTGTATACGGCAAAGTATTTATCTCTGCTATTTGATCGTATAGGGCCTATATTATTCATAAAAGTAACAATAAAATCATTATATTAGATATATATCTGTTGATTGTCACAACGTACAAACAGCTTGTCAGTTAGTATGTTGCGAAAGATCACCGGATAATCTGTGTCCACATTAAACGCACTAAATATGCATCAAACTACCTAAAAATAAGCATTTTAGATTTTTATGACGAGCCTCGCTGTTTTTCGTGAAGGCATATCCCATAGCCCTTTTGATGCAATTTACTTTGATTCAGGATGTCATTCAGATGAAGATAATCAATTCGACAAAACTGATTTGCGAGTCATAGATTATTTTTCATCAATTAAAATGATAATTTGATAGCAGAATTGTTAAACATGGAGGACTTGAAAGGCTGAATTCAAGAAAATGTCTATCGCACTTTTGAGCCCAAACGTCTACTTTTACTTAGTAGCCACTTGAGAACAATAAGCAATTAACGATATCGGCTTCTTTTCCAGAAGTATACATTTCAAAACAGTCACTCTGAAATAGTATTCCTTTCAATTCGGTTGGTTTTCTATAGTGGCTGTTTCAAAGAGTCTACTATTGAAAAGTGACCATTTTGAAACATCTGGTTTTGATAGTGCACACTAGCAGTAGAGGTGACTGTAAAACCACCCGCCTGTTAACAGTGACTTTGTGATAGTAACTCCTACCATAGCAGCTAGCATAGCAGATACGAGTAAAATCCCACAATAAAAGAATTAGATGATAAAATGTTTATTAAAACATATAAGAAATATTTCGGGTGGTTACTACCTCCCTTCTTCAGTCTAAAATGAGTCTAGCATAGCAGATGATTAATCAGCCTCTTCAAAATTTCACTTGAAAACAAATGTGTAAACATGGCTAATTATGACGAACAACAATTGTCGCCACTTAGCCATATCGAATATTTACGGGTCAGATAAAAACAAGAGCCCCAAGGGGCACTCAGACTAGTCAATACCTAATAATTAACACAATAGCATATCAAGGTCATCCATCTGATTTGAGAAAAAGCTATTTTTCCCGGACTTTGCCAATTGTCAGTGATATTTTCTGTGGTTCAATTAAAAATATCCCTCCCAAAAATCAAATCAAATAAAGATTTCACAGAAATCTATATTGAAATACAATTTTAGATCTTAAAATAAAACCCAAAAGTAAAACAGTAGACGATACCGCGGGTTCACGTGAACACCTGCTTATCTCTGCGGCGAAACCAATCATAGAGGAGTCTTTGCTTTCTGATTGGCTTTTTAAAACAGATATTATTGCGATCGGATTTTCGTGAAAAAGCTCATATAAATTTTAACGAGGCCCTCTTTCAAAATTCAGCTTCGTAGAATTTGGATAATGGATAATGCTTTAATGAGTGATTTGTATGAATATATGCTCAGTTGCTCTGTCAAAGAGCCCTTGCTCTGGAAACCATGTCATTTAAATTCGCTCCATTTGTATAGGGTTGACTACTTAACGAAATTAACCAGTTTAGATCGTATATACATGTACATCAAATGATTGAAGTAAATGAATTTCTTAGACATGATTAGATATGATAAGATAATTTACGGTTCCAAAAAATACATTGATTTGCATAGAATATCTTCACATCTTTTGCATTTAAAATTTTCTGAATCATGATTAGTTAAACAAGAAACATGGAACCAGCGATCACACATACTACAAGCTACCCATTCAACCAGCTGATCATCTCCTCAATCCTCCTTCTCTCCACACACTGCACAAACCTCATTCTCGCTCTCAGCTCCCTCACTAGACTCATTTCCTTCATTCTCACTGTCATCTTCCGCACCCTGATTCTCTTCCTTATTTTCTCTCTCATCCTCGCTCTCATCACTAACATTCAGATTCATAACAACATAAGTTTCAAATTTTTTTACTAGATTGTCTGATAATTTGTCCTTAATCCATAATTCGTTTTCGATTTTCTTCATGTGATCATCGTAATTACTCCAATTTTCCGCTGTGACTTGTTCTCTGCCTTCAATGATTAACTTTCCTACATCCTTCAGTTTATTTGTAGTGTTTCTTTTCTTTGCATATGCTTTCATCTGGTGCCAAACCATTTCAATTGAGTTGAGCTCGCAATGTTTGACTGGTAATATCAGTAGCTCTTGTCCAGAATCGAGAATCAGCTGCTCTGATTTGTAAACTTTATTTGGTTATTAAGTTTGACATAGTTTTACAAGTTGTTGTTTGTTTAAATTTTGGTCGTATATCACTTTTTTCTTTTCCAACCATCTCTGAAAAGGAAAATTTAATGTTATTAGCATCGTAAGCATACCAAATAGATTCTTCATTCCTTGAGCCTGTAAGGCTCTATAAGGGGTCATTCATTTATTCTGTATGCATTAGGGGAGGGGATGGGTCAGTGCAATTGCGTACTGTAATGCTTAATGTATAATGAAAAAATGGCCGATTTTGCGTACAAAGGGGAGAGGGATTTAAAAATTAAAATTTTATGCGTACGTAATAAATGAATGATCCCAAAATGGGTGGGTAGGTAGGTAGGACATTTTTTTTTCTTTTTATAGAAAAAAAAATATCGGTTATTCTTCTAACAGTGGGTCGCCGTAAATAATTTTTAATGGACTAAATTTTTAGTCAGGGATATGATAATAATGTTTTATTCTGAAAATGATTATTTGAATTGATGAAATATTGGGTCAGTCGGGCCCAAGAAGCAGGGTTTTCTTTTGGTGTGGCCTAGTGCAATGTTTTTCTGAGATGTTTTCTGACACATGGGTTTTTCCCTTGGTTCGAGTTTTAAGTAAACAAAAACAGGGTAAACAAACATTTGACAGTGAGAACATTACTTTTTCTCAAACAACCTTTTTCTATCTATGGATGAGGGTTGATTACACTTAGATGGATGACTAATTGAAAATTGTACGATATGCTTCTGAGATACCTCCCAAAAGTATACCTGTCATTTCAATAAAAACATTTTCATTGAATTGACGTGGATACTTTGGGCTTACCATCTTTGGTGTGCATACACTGTATATATTTGAAGAAGTCCAACGATTCAAATCTTATATGATGAAATTTATTATTTTGAAACCAGTTTTGAAAAGTGATTTCATAAAATCTGATGAGCGTTTTAGCGTTTTAGCCCACCAGACATATGTTTCCCTCCCTCCCTCCCTCCCTCCCTCCCTCCCTCCCTCGCTCTCCTAGGTACCAATATAATAAGGAAATACTAAGTAATTCCATTATTCAACGCCCCCTGGTGACCATATAGAATAACAAATGACCTTGAAACTTACCACAACCATAGACCATGTCCTGAGCTACAACTTTCCAGTTGGTTGTGGAAACAAAATATGCATAGGTACGAATATAATGTAGAAATACTAAGTTGTTGTATTGTTCAATGCCCCCTGGTGGCCATATTCAAAAACCAATGAAGTTGAAACTCACCACAATCATAGAACATGTCAGCAGCTATGATTATTTAATTGATTGTGGTAACAAAAAATGACTAGTTACCAATATAATATGGAAATACTAGGTTTTTCTAGTATTCAACACCCCCTGCTGACCATATGCAAAGCCCAATGACCTTGAGACTCACCTTAATCACAGAATATATCATGAGCTACAACTTTGCAATTGATCATCGTAACAAAGTATGCCTACGTACCAAATAATAAGGAAATACTTAGTTATTCTTCTATGACCATATAGAACAACTAATGACCTTGAAACTCACCACAATCATAGACAATGGGCTACACTTTGCAATTGATCATGGAAACAAAATATGCTTAGGTATCAATATAGGCCTAATGTGAAAAACTTATATATATATATATATCACCCCGTATATACCGCCACCCCTGTTATTGTTCTGCATCTATATATATGAGTCAAAATATGGTGTCCTAAAATTCCTGTTACGTCCGGGAAATGCCAAAATTACAAATTTAATCATGAACAAAATTGAATCCAACAGTATTATTCTGTAGTTAAGAGTATACCTAAGTATAAGTAAAATGGAAAAGATAGTTCATCAGTCCTAACAACCTTAATTATGTAATTAATGAAAATTCCTGGACGTAACTTGGGACACAAAATGTAAATCAAAAATTTGATTTATCGGCATGATGTTCTATTCTTTTCATAATTTTATCAATGTCACTGTAAAAATTAATAATCATTAGACGTCCCTTCACATGAAACTATGAAGTTGAAACATTATTTTCAGAGATTATCTCCAAAAATATTACTGGATGTAACAGGACGCGATAAGGATATTCCAAAGTGTTACATTTTTCAAATTTTCGCAGGTTTAGTTTGTGCAAACGAGTTAAATAAGTTAAATATCATTTAATAAGACTTTTGGGAGACATTTGGAACTCCCTAATTTTCCAGAGAATAGGATTGGCAAGAAATTTAAATGCAAGATGTAAGAATGTTGAAAAAATATTGCAGCCGGAATTAAATTAATTTTTTCTAGTTTAATTGCATTTTATTTATTTGTTTACTAACACTTTGTATTCAAGTTTATTGTTGTGAGTATCCGAGTTAACCTGTACTGATGAACATGTTGTATATGCTTTCCATTTTGCTTTAGCATGTACAGCAGGCCCACGGCTCGGTGATGCACCTTAACAACTAACCCAAGAAACATGGAACAATAAATATTATCATCAAATCTAATAAAAAATTAGGTATAATGAAATGAAACAGTCAAGGAAGATTTTGTTCCATCTTTCTTAATAAAGGGCCGAAACACAGAGGCTGGAATTGACAATTACGCTTTGAATATTTGTTGTCAATATGTCTTTGACATATTTGATCGAGAAAAGTCCATGTTGATATAAATTTCCAAAATTCGACGCTATGTATGTTACATCGTTTTCATATTGTCCCTCTAAGCCTTTGTGTCTGCAGGTTTCTGCTATCATCAAACCAACGGAATTGTTCAGTTGCTCAGAAGCAGGATGGAGTTAACCAGTGGATAGTTGACATAGTGACAATTAAAAGTTCAATGTTACTATGGTATTTATCCACTGGTTATCTTTAACGAACTTTTGAGCAACTGACTCCTGAACTACACACAGAAGCTGATATCAGGAAGAATATGTTGTCCATTGGAGGCAACCAGCACATTATACTAACAACAAAACTTGCTTACTCCGGATCTCTTATAATCAGTTTTTCATTTTATCTGGACAGATATTCTAGCACAGTTAGATTAATTGCATTCAAATTACATGTATTTTACTCAAAATAATCCGGTTTTGGGCAGTCCCGAATTAAGCAAGTTCTACTGTTTCAAACACCACGATGGATAGTGTAATGGTTTTACTTTCACTAGGGTAATATCATTATGCGCATGATAGCATTTTCGCAGTTGCTCAAAATTACTCTGAAATCTCACTCATAACAACTTACACAGATTATTTTTAAAAGTTTATTAAGAATAATAAGAAATAACAAAAAAACTTAACAAAAATTGCCACATCAATAACTACAAACCCTGGTCCAGATTGCACTATTCATTATTTCATTAAAGTAAATCAGATTAAGTAGTAAAAGTTAACGAGTAAGTAGGCTATCCGACAGGCTACCCGGCTATCCGAGAATTGATTGTAATGATAGAGCATGAATGAGAATTCTGACATTAAGTAGAATAGGTTTTTCCCTTTATATTGATTCGCACATCCATCTGAAAAATGGACTTCGTGTTCTATTTTAACACCACGTGTTTTTAGATGATCATGTACCTTTCTTTTAAACCAATCAACGGCATATTCATCATGTTTCAAGTCATCTGATACAAAGAAAATATTTTCTTCTACAAGATCTTGGCAGTTTGGACACCTATAGACAGCAACAGTTGGATGCAGCGTTGCCTGTTTATATTGGTAATACACTGATTGTATTTCATCTTGGTATGTTGTCCTATAGTTTTGGCTGAAATCCTGCACAGTCAACACCCATCCTGGTGGTAGGTTTTCTTTCAACAATTTATACTGATCGTTTTGCCATCTGGCATTGAACAGATGTTCAGCGAATGGTACCAATTCCACCAACAATTCTTCAATGCACTCATTCAATGATCCATTTTTCTCCATCAAAACCTTCACCTTCTTATCTTTATCATCCTTGGTTTTTTCATTACCATCCACCCATTTTTTCCATTGAAGGGGCAGCTTTCCATCCAGTTTTCTTTCATTCAAGATACTTCTTGTAAGCTTAGGACCGCACTTATTACAGGTCCGCTTAATGCATGCAGGTTCATGATATGCCGAGGTCCTTATTTTAGGACACATACTGGTATTGACCAATTGAAACTTGTTACCAACATCAGCTGTTTTTACTCCTTTTCTGTGAGCTAAATTATTGATGGCATCTAATTTGAACTCAATGTTGATGCAGTATTCACACAAACAGCGATTATATTTGTTCCTATCCATAGTCAGGCATTCTTTAGGACGAAGCTTCGCGAATGTTGACAATCCTACTTTAAAATCCCCGAATTCTGAATGGATCATCTTAATCGGGGCACTCAGAACACATTTCTGAATACCATTTCGGGAGACGGTTCTCTTAGTTGGCAAAATCGTCGATTTTTCTAAGTAGTACTTTCTGATCAAATTTCGTCTTTCTTCGGACAATTTGTCACATCGATAAGGTTTCTCTTCTAATAGTGAGGCATACTTCCAGTGCTGATATGATATGTCAAGTTTGGCTCTAGCTGCGCGACTGTTTTTATACTTTCCACACACAAGTGTTACTAATGTTCTGTATTTGCTGTACTTCTTTGATACCTTATGTGCTCTTAAATTTTTCTTGATATTATTGACAATTTCTTTTTCAGTGTCAACTGTGGAACTTGATTCAGACTTAACAGGTTCTTTTTTCGATTCATTTTGTGTTTTCTTCAATTGGTAATTCATTCTTCTTTTTTCGAGTTCACGTCGTTTCGATTGCGGAGTTTGTTTCTCTCGAAGTCTTTTTTTGGACTCCCGCCAAGATTTTCTCAAATTCTCACGAGCCATTCTTGTTGTAACTGGCCGCCCATTATTTTCTTTCAATCTTTGCCGATAATCTTGCATTCTTAATTTGCTCTTTTCTGCGAGCTCTTTTTTTTTCTCACTGGAAATTTGTTGGCGGTAATGGCGTTTACGTTCGGCATCTTTTCGTAAAAATTCTTCATAAGCCTCCTTATCTCCTTTTCGTCTTTCTTTCTCTAAGTGGTAGTACATCTGTCTCTTCTCTTGACGGCTCTTCGGTCTTTCAGGGCTGAATTGACGAACTCTTAGGGTAACTCCACGTAATTTCGGAAGACCACATAAATTCGGAAGTTTTTTTTCTACAGCATCTCCACGGTCGCGGAGAGGGAATACCTACGTGGATTAGGCCAAATTAGATATAGGGGAGGTAGGTTGGTATTTCCCGGGAATTCCACGGGATTCCGCGCCATTTTGATGACGTAGTACGCATTTCTTTCTGGCACACGAAATCAGCGCGGCAGGGCGAAAAAGTCAGTCATGTAAGTAAATTATTGATTCGCCCCGCTTTTACGGAATTTCGTGGCAGCCGATACGTAAACACTGCCAAGAAGTTGGCCTATTGATAGGAAGTCGATAGTTTGTTTATAAACATTCATTTTCTATCGGAATACGCTCATCGTAAAAAAAAACGGCGATTTTCAAGAACTCGCTCGCCTACACAATTTCGGAAATCCCACACCCAGCTTTCACGGCTCTTCCACATAATTTCGGAAGTTCCGAAATTATGTTAGATTAGTTACGCGTATGTTTACACAGCTGTTATCCACATTAAATAAGACTGTGATGCTGATTAGTTAGGCCTATCAAAGAAAGAAAGTCAGGTTTAGAACTATTTTCTCTAGGCTCATTCATTCATGAATTCAGGTAGGGCTACTACCATCCAGATTCAGTCAAAATAAGATCTTGGTCTAGGCTGTCATAACAAATTACAGAAACAATCTATCCAGGCCTAACGAAATATTTTTTTTAAATTTTCTTTCACCTCGGTTCATAATAAAGAAGGTCATGTTTTCATTTCTTTTTTATAGAATGCCAAAAGTGTATCGAAAGTGGACGGAAGCTCAGATGCGTGAAGCCATTGAGTCCCTCAGAAATGGCTCATCAGTTTTATCGGCGGCTAAGAATTTTGCAGTTCCAAAATCAACTCTGCACGACGGTGTTAGTGGCAAAATACCGGCAGATTCAAAACTAGGCCGGCCGACACATTTAACGGAGGCAGATGAGAAAAAGCTCGCCGATTTTGCCAAAAACAGGGCTGATTTGGGATACGGATTCTCAAAGAATAATTTCCTGAAATATGCTGGAGATCTTGCGTTGAAACGTGGAAAACCGTTCAAGGAGGTGCTTGTCAATTAGCCAACATCATTAGGATTTGTTATTTGAAAGCATGAATTTAATAATGCAGTCTTTTCTTTTAGATTGTCCCAAGTGATCAGTTTTGGGCTGGGTTTAAATCCAGAAATCCGTCAGTAACACTGCGCAAGCCCGAAGGCACTGCTGCCATCAGGCATCAGTGTATAAATGTAAAAAAAGTGGGGATGTTTTTTGGAGCAGCAAAATTTGCATTGGCAGGACTTCAACCAATGCACATCTGGAACATGGATGAAACCGGCCTGCAGTTTTCCCATGTCCCTGGGAAAATAGTTGCTAGGTATGAAAATTGAACATTAGCTCAATGATAATTCTAGACATTGTGTCAATAGATAGGTAGGCTAATATTCCTCAGTGCAATATGTAGATATATACCTATACATACCCGTACATTTTTTCACTATCATGCATGATTTTTAACCAATTTTTTAGTCAAAATCTCGAACTTTCAGCAAATAAACTAACATATTGTATCAATTGTGGCATTTATTATCATAGTTTAATGGAATCAATGACCCTTTGAATCAAATACAACTGTAAATTTGTCATAAAATGCACACCAAGTCCTCTGAAAATATAAAACAGATATCTCATAAAGGTTTGATAATAAGACTAAGAATTGTGTTTCATTCACAGAAAGGGAAGCAGATATGTGCAGGCACGCATTAGTGGCAATCGTGAAACTATTACCATCATGGCTTGTGGTAATGCGGCAGGGCAGATGCTAGCACCGAATGTAATTTTTAAAGGGAAAACGGCAGCATCACTGCAGTCTGTTGATTCCAATCGAGCACCTCCCGGAACTACAGTGTCTGTTTCTGAAAGTGGATGGACAAAGCAGGTTACAAATAATAGGCCTATACATAACCAGGAATCAACAACTTACTTTTAATCTATCTAACTTTCCATAATTTTTATCATAATAGGGAATCGCAACACTGTGGTTTAAGAAGAGCTTTTTACCAGCAATCGGCCGAGTTCGCCCGCAAGTTTTGATATCAGATGGTCATAATAGCCACAATTTCTTAGAATTGGTGGAACTGGCTCGCGAAAATAACATCAAATTAGTTGAACTCCCAGAGCACACATCACACTGGCTACAGCCTCTAGATCGGTAGGTCTTTTTGCCCTTATTGATTTATACAATCTAATTTAATGTTTACCGCGGCGGTATGTGTTCTTTTTTAGATCGTGTTTTAAGACATTAAAGTCCTCATGGAATCGCCTCTGTCAAAACTTCTCAAATCAAAATCCAGGTCGGATCATCAACAAGAGTTGTTTTTTTGAAATCTTTACACCTACTTGGCAGAGTATCTCGCCTGAACACTTAATTAATGGATTCAGGTCGTGCGGGATTTATCCATTCGATCCTTCTATAATTCCACCAGAGGCATTTCTTCCATCTACAACTACAATTGCAACAGTCATTGCTGATGTGAGTTATTTTCTATCCGGGTCATATGATCTCACCAAGTTGTTATTTGAATACAATGATGTGTATTGGTATTCTAGATCGCCGATCCTACACCATGTAGTGATGTTCCGTTGTCGGAATCAAATAAGGTATGACTTTTCACACTAAAACATACAAAACGTAAATATAGACAAAATCATTTAAAATATCTTGCAATGACCTGTAACCTTAATTACTATCTAGAATCAATCAACGAGTGAAAATCCATCTCAGGTGTGAAACAAAAAACTTTATTAATTATAGGTTCATTGTTTGTTAATTAGTATTATTATTTTACCTGTGTTGGAATAACAGATTCAGATTGGTTCTATTGTGTTCTTTGTTGTTACTTACACCTAATGATTTTACATTTCAGTTTTCAAGTGCTGACGAACAATCAACAAATATCCTTTTATTTTT
Organism: Tubulanus polymorphus; assembly: GCF_964204645.1. NCBI lineage: Eukaryota > Metazoa > Nemertea > Palaeonemertea > Tubulaniformes > Tubulanidae > Tubulanus > Tubulanus polymorphus. The sequence continues at coordinate 13,985,864 of NC_134026.1, forward strand.
CATGATTTGTTTTCCTCACATTACATTCACATCTAAATGGAGTATTCACATATGTTTATGAAATATATCTTTCAGTTTTTAACAGCGGAGACAGAAGCGCCACCTATATTTCCTTTTGATAACAACTCGTCCCCAGGTAACAGAGAATTTAGAATGAATTAAATACAAATATTTTTCCATATGAGATATCTCATTTCGATTCTCAAAACATTATCAGCTGATCCAGATCACGATGTTTTGGATTACCCTGTGGTCACACTAGCAAAAAAGAAGAGAAAATGTGAAGAGAAAAGATACTTCATACTTACTGCTGACGATGCCTATGCGAATGCGGTTGCTAAGCAAAATCTAAAAGAAAAAAAAGAACAAGAGAGAATTGAAAAGAGGCAAAAAAGACTCACTACAACTGTAAGTTAAAATAGTGCTGCAAATAGGTTATGGTTTTAATGTACCATTTATTTACATTTTTCCTGTCACGCTCTTTTTGCAGATTTCATCGAGACCAGAGGAATCAAATATTCCAGTAAGTAGATAACAAAACCATTTGAGAATGTTAATTCAATGATTCATTATTTGTCAATGAAAAACATGCATTTCAGGGCCATGATGATCAAACTCAAGATGATGATCAAATTCCTGAAGCAAGTATGCCTAAAGTACAAGAAATAAATATTAGGTAGGCTTGTAGAATTGTAGTTTAGATCTTGTTTGTATACTGACTTGAAAATGGTCGTTTTCTTTTAACAGTGAGGGTGTCTACATAGCGCTATACCAAGAGGGCAATCGTGGACGAAAACATCTTTATTTTGGAGTGGTACGATTCCTTGAAATTAGTTCTGAGAACAAATGCATTCAATGGCTTACCCAATTCATGAAATCTGTTTTCAGATCTTAGAGATTCTTGCCTTTGGAGACGTAGTGATGGTACAGTTTCTTAACCAACCATGTGAAACTAAAAATTCATTTATATGGCCGGATGTAGACATCATCGAGGAGCACCCCACAGAAAACATCATCTATGATTTAAGCCCTCCAAAAGTCATCAACAACAGGATGCAGCTAGAGTTTCCAAAAGAAGAATTCCAAAATACGATGGACGTGTTCGCTACATTCTAAAATCAAAATATTTTTGTCAACTTAATCAGTGGAATATATGTTTTATTTTTAATTTATGGATGTAAATGTTAGGTTTTTGGTAAGTTTTTAGTTTTATAGGTACAAATCTTATTTTTTTATGAGCCTGATATTTTATTAATCAGGTAGGCATATAAGTTATTTTTTCAAAATACATAACAGCAATAATATATGGGTTGTGCAATACGAATATGTTATGAAATATAAAAGTTTGAAATACTTAACTTCTGCTTCTGTTTATTTGTTTACCCTCAATCAGCTGATCGGCTAAAATTGCGCGAATTAAAATAGTTTAATTATTGGATTCGAACATCAATCACCTGCTAACACCCCTACTTTACCCAAATGGCATTGTCCAACTAGCGTTGCCATATTGCTATGAAGCATCAGTATTTTTTAATCTCATCAACTTTATATAAAAAGAATTTCTTTTATATAAAAACATTGTATGAAATGACATATACATTGATTAATCGTCGTAAAATTTGCGCGAAATTAAAATAGTTTAATAATGGGATTCGAACCTCAATGACATTGCTACCACCCCTACTTAACCAAAATGGCATTGTCCAACTACCGTTCATATAGCTACCTCCCCTACTTTACCAACATGACATTGTCCAAGAACGACGCGTTGTGAGTACATATAAATGATAGCAAATATTTTCGTTATTTCGTTTCCGAAATTATGTGGAGTGCTTCCGAATTTACGTAACCAGGTATTCCGAAATTATGTTATCTCTTAAAATGACATAAATTGACATATCTTTTAAAGGGAACTCGTTTTAAACGATTCCTTAATGATATTAGACCGCAGAAATATGCGGCTATGAAAAAAAGTGCTATTGGCAATTCCTATAGTCGAAGATTAATGCCCGTGAAATTAGTTGATTAAAAAACGGCTTCCGAAATTACGTGGAGTTACCCTAATTTATATCGTACGGATCTCTTATTTTCTCTGAAAAAGTTAAGACACATTGAGTCAATGAGATGAAAAGAGATATGGTTCCATTGCAGCATATATTATATCCTAGTTGTCTACCAAGTTTGGAAAAAATTGGCCATCAATTGCGGCCTCTAGGCCGTTAACGTCCATTTTCATATCGGCCCCCCTGGTGGCCATAATTTGAATCGAAGCGACCCAATTTTAAATAGGGTTCTGCCCCATGTGATACCCTAGTTGTCTACCAAGTTTGAAAAAAATCGGCCATGAATTGCGGCCTCTAGACCGTTAACGTCCATTTTCATATCGGCCCCCTGGTGGCCATAATTTGAATCGAATCGACCCAATTTTAAATAGGGTTCTGCCCCATGTGATACCCTAGTTGTCTACCAAGTTTGAAAAAAATGGTCAACAATTGCGGCCTCTAGGCCGTTAACGTCCATTTTCATATCGGCCCAATGGTGGCCATAATTTGAATCGAAGCGACCCAATTTTAAATAGGGTTCTGCCCCATGTGATACCCTAGTTGTCTACCAAGTTTGAAAAAAATCGGCCATCAATTGCGGCCTCTAGGCCGTTAACGTCCATTTTCATGTCGGCCCCCCTGGTGGCCATAATTTGAATCGAATCGACCCAATTTTAAATAGGGTTCTGCCCCAGGTGATACCCTAGTTGTCTACCAAGTTTGAAAAAAATCGGCCATCAATTGCGGCCTCTAGGCCGTTAACGTCACTTGCTTCTATACCGCAAATCAGTAAATTGGTTCGTTACAGATTTGGTTCGTTACAGATTATTCTTTATAAGTTCAGGATGCACGAAGACACAAAAATTTAGCGTCTTTGTTACATCCTTGCTATTGTTGCCATAAAATCACCTAAAAAAATATCTAGGTCTGTTGTGACGAGTATAATGCCATGCAGATTCTCATTTATGGTCTAAATCAAAGGTCTAAATAGCATTCTCTGGGCGAATCTTATAGTTTCCAACAAGGACGTAACAGTGACTCTAAATTTTGAAAAGGAATTTCTTCATTATTAGTGTCTTTGTTACATCCAATGCATTGAGAATTAGGCCTAGGCAATGCAAATATGGAAATATGTTCCAAATTGAAATTGAGCAACTCATTAGTGATTTTCTTCAAATCAAAGGCAGTAACCTGTAAAAATACCTTCCAGTTGTAAGCAGAAGTTATTTTTACAACTGGACGTAAATAGGACACGACCCGAAATAACAGTAAAAGCAGCACCGTCTCATTTCAAGCGCTTGTTGCTGACGCTAGTTGACGTGAAATAACTCAATTTATTTGCCCCCTGCTACTTTATGAGAGAAAGTTTCATGGTACGAGTCATTTCTAGGTATGCAGGCAATAATAAATATTCATTTCAATACTAAACGAACCATACATACAATTTGTCAAGGACGTAACAAAAGTTTTTTTTATACGTACTTTCCATCGACCGCGACATCGTCTGCCATCTTGAAACAAACTTAGTTTGGGGTGGCGCTACTGTACGGATACATTGTAGAGGCTAATCTTGCGCGGTGTAAGGTATCGTCTGCCGGCTTATAGCTCCATACGTAAACAACTTTTTTATTTCGGGACGCACGTTTTTTGACACCAAAATAATTCTTCAACGATTTATATGCAGAATAAAGAAAGATCCTCTGAACAATGCAAATATTATCTACGATTGATGATTCTGGAAGGTCAAGCTTATTTTAGCGGCAAAATTTTAAGTACTATCCGGAATCGTTCTTATTTATAGGAATTTTCCTGGACGTAACAAATAGGACTCCATATGTTACGTCCGGATCAAATTTGTTTCGCCATCAATTCCACATTTTATTATTTTAACAATTGTACTACATACGTCTTAATAAAAAGCAAAAGTTATAGCAATTTTCAATGGAGTAAAGATATCAGTCTTGTGTGCAACCCAAAGTATGAAAAAATATCGATGATTTTATCTGCTAAAAAAAGACACCAAAAATTTTTGAAATGAAATTAGGACAAACTACTTTTAAAAAGTGTTCATTTAATTGTATTCAGTAGTCATCACTTCAAATTCTTGCTGTTGTATGGCCATTCCTCGCACCTTCTCTTGAGATATTTTACAAGAGTGATCCCACAATATAAATGGGTTGAATTTAGAATTGTTCAGGACGTAACGAAATTTTAGGACATCATATTTTGACTCATATATATATATAGTTTTATAAACGCCAACTTATCGGGACATGCGTGATTCTGAGACTCGGAGTATTGGGTCCTCTCTGTCGTATTGGGTCATTTTCTATTTATTGGGACTAGGACCCAATAATTTTGGCCCCAATTATTTAGCTGACGTGGTTAGCACCCATACATTATTATATCGTATGTGGTAGAAATGCATATTGGGTCGTTGAGTAGCGACACAACACCCCTCTGGTGGTGAACTCCGGAAACGGTATGTATGATTCGACCAATCAGATTTGATATATATCTATCGACCAATCAGATTGATTCGTATGACTCGACCAATCAGATTCAAGGATCACATCAACGTGGCGGCCATTATCGTTGTTTCGATTCGGAATTATGTTTAGCGTTTATGCACGGCTTGTTGGGTAAGTACTATTGATAAATGAAATCTTTTTGCTCGTATCAACTGAGTTAGTTACCTAATCGTCGGTGGTAAGCTTTTTATAATCGGATGGGCTTATACCAACGTGTGGTTTGTGAAAATATCCGATCGTGAAACTAAACCACTGACAGGTTAGGCTATCAACTAGACTAACAATAGACTCATTGAATGTTCTTTGAATAATTCAATTCAGTAGGCCAATTCTATGTCACTGAACAGTTGCCGAACAATACACCCATGGACCGTAGGTAGGCCTAAACAAACCGGACATATTCGGGGCGACTTTTACTCTTGATTTCGTTCGTTTGGCATGATATTTTAATCCAGGCTTTTAGGCCTACCGCAGGTGAAGTGTAATCAGGTCGGCACCGGTAGTCCTACACAGTCACAGCCAATTCATTTTGGGGGTGCGAAGAGATAGGCCTAGGTCTATGGTGGAACTTTTAGGCTTATTGGATGGCATAACTAAGGATTCACATCAGAGTGCTCCGTAGTTAGGAGTGCTCCCTAAGCCGGCTTTTGGCAGTAGTTAGCACAACTGTGGAGTCGGAGAAACCAATATGGCATCTCATTCAAAGAGCGGCTGTAATTCAAGCCCAAACTATTGACATTTTGACCAAAAGAAAGTAAGTTTTTAGGCCAAAAGTTACTGATTTTTGTTTCCCAAAAAATTTTTTTTTCAATATTTTCCAACTTTTTCAGTATGGGCCATTTTCATCCCTGATCATGTGTATATTTTAACTACTACTCAATTGCTTTAGGCCTATAAAGCAATTCGATAAGCCTACAAGTCGTGTGGAAGATTCCAATCAATCCGCAGTTGAACCACATGGAGAGTCTTATGACAGATATGAGTCAGCTTGCCGCAACCGATGGTAAATCAGTTTAGTTATTTCATATCTTTTAAGCCCACTTGGAACTGGTCTAGTACCTAGCCGTTGGTTGTAGGGAACCGGTATTCGGTAACAACGACTGGTATTCAGACTAACTTGGGACTTAAGACCTTAAGTTGATTTTATTGGGAAATATAAGACCAAGATCAAGTAACGTGTCGTATACGGCTGAGTGTTTATGTGGTAGTGTAACTTGTACAGTCGGGTATTGGATGGTGCTGCCATCTTGGGTCCGGGTGGTAGTCCGCAGGCAGAGGGAGTCGTCTTCCAGAGTTGTTTAGCCAGTCGAAAACTGGTTGTTCGGGGAGACGGTTGTAATAAAACTACTGGCATATTCTATCAGTCTATGCTTTTTATTTTAATCTCTAGTTCTCAGGAGCAGGAGTTGGAGTTTTCCTAAGCGGAGTGTGCTGGCGTGTCCACCGTACACGTCCGCTGAAGTAGTCGCTACCGTTCGTTCCTCAACGAGAGGACCGACATCCCTCGATATCGATCGTGCGAGAAGCTCGCTAAGGGGGCGCTGCTGTTCGACCCTCAACGAGAGGATCGACATCGATCGTGCGAGAAGCTCGCTAAGGGGCGCTGCTGTTCGACCCTCAACGAGAGGATCGACATCACTCGACATCGGTCGTGCGAGAAGCTCGCTAAGGTTGCGCTGCTGTTCGACCCTCAACGAGAGGACCGACATTGCTCCAAATTAATCGTGCGAGAAGCTCGCTAAGGGGGCGCTGCTGTTTGACCCTCAACGAGAGGACCGACATCGCTCGACATCGGTCGTGCGAGAAGCTCGCTAAGTGCGCGCTACTGTTCGTTCCTCAACGAGAGGACCCACATCGCTCGACATCGATCGTGCGAGAAGCTCGCTAAGGGGGCGCTGCGGTTCGACCCTCAACGAGAGGATCGACATCGATCGTGCGAGAAGCTCGCTAAGGGGCGCTGCTGTGCGACCCTCAACGAGAGGACCGACATCGCTCGACATCCGTCGTGCGAGAAGCTCGCTAAGGGCGCGCTGCTGTTCGTTCCTCAACGGGAGGACCGACGTTGCTCCAAATTGATCGTGCGAGAAGCTCGCTAAGGAGACGCTGCTGTTCGATCCTCAACGGGAGGACCAACATCGATCGTGTGAAAGGCTCGCTAAAGAGGCGCCGCTGTTCGATCCTCAACGGGAGGACCGTTACGATCGTGCGAGAAGCTCGCTAAGGGTGCGCTGCTGTTCGACCCTCAACGAGAGGACCGACGTTGCTCCAAATTGATCGTGCGAGAAGCTCGCTAAGGGGGCGCTGCTGTTTGACCCTCAACGAGAGGACCGACGTTGCTCCAAATTGATCGTGCGAGAAGCTCGCTAAGGGGGCGCTGCTGTTTGACCCTCAACGAGAGGACCGACGTTGCTCCAAATTGATTGTGCGAGAAGCTCGCTAAGGAGACGCACATAGACAAATATACATACATACACATATACGTATACATCCACATACACACATATACACACACATACATGTGTATCTATATAGTCCACTCAACCCAGAGTAAAGCGGTATCTGTGTCCGTGTTTAATTAGAGTTGTGACGAAAGGTAGCTAGATCATTTACCAGGTTACATACAACTTTGCCTATTTCAGAACCATTGTTATAATTAGAGAAGAGGAGGGCGAATTGTTCATCAGGGTTTTGGGTTGAGAAGGAAGGGATAATATCATTGATGTTGGTGAGATGTTTAGCACGGATTGTTGAGAGAGCAGTGCAGTCGAGAAGGAAATGGTTTTCGTCCTCAATTTGATTTGAGTTGCAGAGCTTACAGGTCCTGTTTTCAATGGGGGTAATTGGGCGGATGTGACGACCAGTCTCTATGTGAAGTGAGTGGTTAGAAACTCTTAATTTTGTGAATTGCCGTCTAATGTAGAGGGGCTGGGACATAATGTAATTTTCCGTGTAGAATGCAGTTTTGAAAAGTTTATAACTACGGAGTTTAGAATTGGAGGGATCGTTGATGAATTGGAGCCATTTGTCTGAGTAAAGGCGTTGTGACTGTAGTTTTATAGTTCTTATTGTGCTCGGTCGGAGACTAAAGCCTTGGTTCAGCCAGGTATTCTCAAGATTGAGGCAGTCAAGTATGGATTTGATGCCCGAGCACCAGTTAACAGTTGAGTTACTCAGGCAGTCAATATATGCTTTCCTAATGAGTGGAGGGGGAGAGTTTGCATATACGGAACCAATAATTAATAAGCTGAGGGATGACAGACAGGAGAATGGGAAACCGGCCAAGTTCTCCTCTGGTTGCTGCATTTGAGGTTTTCCTGTTTACACCTAGAATGAATTTGTAGAAGTTTCAGTGTTGCCAGCACCTAGCTTTGCTATATCCGGAAGTATTTATTGACATACACAAACTTGCGAGCGCCGTAGGCGCGAAGCCATTTCGGGGGGTTTGGGGGTCCCCCCCAAGAAAATTTCAGAAATTAGAAGCGTTTTCCGAGCACTTAGAGCGATCGTGAACCCATGAACAACTTATTATATTCTGGAAGGTAATGGCTATTTCCAATGTGGCACATCCTCATTCGTTGACGATCAGCATCTTCTCACGCATTACGGGTCGAGTCCTGAATTATTGCAGTTCAAATGCGCCGATGAACGCTCACAAATTCAAGATCGTAGCGCTTGAGCGCTTAGTTGGCAAGGAAATATTTAAAATTTCGTTAATAATCAATTTATCCGTGAATATTATGCAACTCATTTTCCGGGGAACTATTGCATACGGGCCTATTGAAAATAAAAAAAATGGAACATTCAAAAAAGGACGGATCATAGATAGTTTAGGTCTAAGCCTATATAGATGATCATAGATGTGTAACTTGAAGGGACGTACCTATGAATGCTCTGATAAAGATGATCTAATACAAGCGCGGCGCATCAGCAAGTCAAGTCGTGGTTACAGTACAGAAGTTTATTGAACTCCAAAATTTTACAATACACATTCGAGTATAAAATCAATAAAGTTATAAGCACTACTCTGTATACTTACACAAAAGCCTCTCGACCGCGGAGCTGCGCGGCGTCGTCATGACGATGAGTGGTGGTGCAATCATCACAGCGAATGCGTATCGGTGGCCGTTCTAATAAAAATTAACGGCATTTTCGCGCAGTACGGAGAAGAAAATTTCCGGATTTTTTTTTGAAAGTTTCGATTCCAGGAACTCCGGAAATTTCCGGAAGTCTGGCAACACTGAAGTTTAGGGCTGTTTTTTCTGCAGGGAGGGAATGACATATAGCGAGAACTATCACTAATAGACGGACGCCGGGCGCCGAAGGCGCCTGGAGGACGTCCCTTTGGTAAACGCGTATATGTGGATACTACGAAGTGTCTTCTTAACCGATTCTGACTAGCTGACAAAGTCAGAAAAAAATGACGTCACTTGACGTCCGGTTTGAAGTTCATGGGGAAATCGGAAGTAGAATTACGTCACGCTAAAATCCGGCATTCCACTAACTAAAATACGGTAACTTATGGATCGGGTTATTTTAGAATGTATTTATTTCATGAAATTTCGAACAAGATTGGGTTGATGAATAGTTTAACAATGAACCGCGTTGATTGATCGAGTTGAAATTAGCTGAAATTCCCTTAGCAACAGGGGCGAATTCATAATAACAAAACGCGGCCGCGGCCCGGTGCCACGCGGTTCGGCACGCAGGTTCGAATCCCGGAGAATTACGCTCTCGCGCGCGCAGCTGTCATTCTCAGCGGCAGCACTGAAATACACTTTTTTAATCAAAAGTAACGACCCTAAAAACTGCGGTGAGTCGCGTTAGTCGTAAAATTCCTCGGCCAGCGCGGCGGCGGATCGGCACGGCGTAGTCTCGCTCTCGAGCAGCAACATCATCGCGGTCGGCAAAAACATTAGTCTCCGCCCCTTCTTCACCAAATAAGGAATTCGGAACCGCTGGCCGCGTGCACTGCTTATTTTGAACCGTATTCCAGGCGGATTAGAAAGAAATGTATATTTTTCGCAAGAGAAATCAATTTTTGTACTGACATTCGCATTTCCTGCTAATTCGAGTTTTTTCTAGCAGAAAATAATTTTCCGATTTGTGCGTTTCAACGCGTATTCGATTTTTTTTCTTTTTGAAGGTAATTAAGAAATGCGTTGTACTCTTCTCGTCTTCCTTTTATTTCCAAATGGAGCTAATTTCTAAATTAACTACCATGTCAAAATTCTTCAATATTGCAAAAACCCCTCTCAGTTCCCACCATAGAAATGTCATTGGTTACATTATGGTTTCACAAAGAGTTTTAAACCATTAAAAAATGACACTTTATCTAAATCGAAAGAATAATCTTTTTAGCAGACAGTGGTACCGAGACCTGATTTATAAGAAATTTTTCAAGTTTTTTCTCGCAAAAATTAAAATATTAAATTTCATTTGATCTTATAATATAAGATTCAAGAATTATGAGGTTTGATTCATTTCTGAAATTTGGGCTTATAATATATCAAGCTCAAATTTCAGAAATGAATCAAATTTACAGTTACAGAGTTACAGTTTCATCTTCTTTCTTCCCACCCCTTAACTCGAGCATTAATTTTAAATTTTCCAAGTTTTGACTAAGTTGATTTAATTTCTTCATTAATTCATTGCTGTGGGTTCAACTACAGTACAATTTCAATATGAAATATTGGAGTTGATTCTCTTTCCAGTTTCATTCACAGGGGTTTGGCGATGGGCTTGGATTTTATTTCCGGGTTGTTGATAATCTCGCGAGAATGGCGCTAAATATGAACTACGAATAAATTCAAAATATCACGGAAATACCTTGTGTTTATATTGTTTATTTATCCGCTATAAAGTTTCGATAAACAATTGGTCGTTAAGAATCATTATCAGACGGTCGTCACACTACTATATAAAAGAACAAGGGATGAAACGCAGTTCAATTCATGCCAGCCAGAAAGTTGGGACAGTCACGTGACATTCTGATGATGTCATCACATTTAAAACTTTAACATGAAAAGTTAACATATTCACAGACCGGTATCAATTGTCAGATTATGATTCATATGAAATTAATAATTTATAAAGAATTGTGATCAAATATATAATTCATAGACAAAAAATGCATTTGAATGTGAATTAATCTCAAATATTTTTCGTATCATAGTTTCCATCTTAGATGCTTCGGGTTTGCATTCATTCAAATAAGAAGCGCGACTGTCACGTGACTGGCTGGCACAACTCTGAACTGCGTTTCATCCCTTGTTATTTTACATAGTAGCGTGACGACCGTCTGATAATGATCCTTAACGACCAATTGTTTATCGGAACTTAATGGCGGATAAATAAACAATATAAACACAAGGTATTTCTATATTTTGAATTTATTTTCAGTTCATATTTAGCGCCATTCTCGCGAGATTATCAACAACCCGGAAATAAAATCCAAGCCCATCGCCAAACCCCTGTGGTTTCATTAACAACATTTAAGTGTGCTCCTTGTCACTGACAATATTTTGAGTGTTTTCGACTTCGTTACCCCGTACTTGAGGTTGTTTTCCCCAATCGCTATCATTTCTTACTATGAAAAATTGAATCAAGCTGTGACGAGGCGTCCGTCACTTAGATTTCATCTATTACATATCATTAGGGCCTACCGTATTAGACGATGCTGTTATAGAATACCACTTGCAAATTGAAAAAGGCTTCGGATGCTCTAATCCAGATTTTACTTTAATAAGCCTCGTTGACAGAACATTTCGAAACGTTCCATGCCTAACCGCCGTCGCCAGCGACGCCATCATCATCGTAATTCCAACTGATAAGAAAAGGATGGCTCCGATAGCGGTACTGGTAGAGTCGAGTCGCGTGAAGACTGGTAGCCGGTCTGAATGCCGGTTTGCTAGCGTATCTATTTAACACCCGTATTGCTCGGGTTAGTTTTACCACCAACGGATGGCGCTGTATGTAAATTTCACATAAATCAACGACTTTCGGCTATTAGGGGTACTTAAGACCACTTGAAAACATCATAGTCAATTACGGTAGTAGTGAAAATAAAAAGAATTAGATACAGTAAGCACTATAGCACCCAGACCAGAGACATTTTATTCACACTAAGGACTATTAGTTAAACACTGATCTTCATTTCCATTAATTAATGATCTGTTGAATTGATTAGTAATACAGTCTTTCGGTGTTCGAGATAAAATGCCCGCAAAATAAGAACCTAACGAACCAGGGCTGACCACAAATTGCCAAACAGATAAATTTTCCGAAACGACACAATCCAATCATGTTTGGTATCAAATAACGCGTGGCGTGGACCTTGGTCTATTAACTGACCAATGCATGACCAGTACCATACAGTAAATTATTTGTTTTGCAAACAATTAAGTTGTTTGGTGTCAAATAACTAGATATGACGTGGGCATTAATCTAAAAATTGTTTAACTGACCAATGCTTGACCAGTACTGACCAGTTACCAGTGCTAACCAGAGCCCACCATAAGTAATTTATATTTACTTTAGTAAAGCAATAAAATCGTGTTTGGACGTCGAGCGACTAAATATGGCGCGGGCTATGAATTAACAACTAATTAACTGACCAATTTTGACCAATACTGACCCTAAAGTAATTTTTCTATTTTAGAAGCAACACAGTCGTGTGTGGTGTCAAATAATTAGATATGGTGTGGTATCTAACAACTATTCAACTGACCAAATCTTGACCAATACTGACCACATAGATATATTTATCTGTTTCGGTAACAACTTTGTCGTGTCTGGTATCAAATAATTTCATTTGGCCTAAACGTAAATATAACAAGATCTTTTACCTGTACAAGCTACACAAGTCCTGTCTAATTTCCGGTTAAATGTTTTTAGAAATGACACGGTGTATTGCCTGAATCCTTCGTTAGTACTACTAGCTCTTACATTTAAATTTGTCGCTTGAAAAGTCTTGTCAGAATTGTTTTTATTGTAGGTAGCGAGCTAACTTCCCCGAGCGAAATCGTCCACTAAATGCAAAAGATTTTCACGTGGGGTTTTGAACGATCAACGTTTCGATTTGTAATTGTAACGTGCGCATTTGAGCCTGTAACGTGCACATTTCACTCGCGTGAACGTGCGTATCGGTACCAACATGCGAAACTTGTCAAACGTTTGCGTTCAAGACGTTTAAACTGAACATAAGAAGATATCATATCATATATATATGAATATAGATGGAATGATAATGTAGTAGTTTTAAATGTTTCGTAGCTGCTGTCCACTGACCACAGATCAAAGTTAATCCCCTGATATGAAATATATATATTGGTTATAGTGATGTAGTAGTTCAGTGAGAATTCAAACTTATGGTTAATTTTGAGTGATCACAACACTGACCAATAGAGAAAGCTGTAAGGCCTAAGAAAAGATGCATTAAGTATAACATATCGTTCAATATAATGAAGAAGTATTCAACTGGCCATCTGATAGTTGGACTTATCTTATTGAAAAATATCGGAGAGTTAATGGGAGATCCCTGAATTCGAAACAATTCCACACTCAATCGATATTTTGAAAACACAATTTGCAATTTGTGGTCATGCATTTTTTGCACCAAAAGCATGAAGTATATTATCTTTGCTTGTAAAAATTTGAAATTTTGGGGAAGATTTTTGGCCCGTTAACCTGTGAACACGTCTTTCATATATTTTCTTCATATAAGACCGACCCTTGAAATAATGCTGAGAGTTGCGAGGAAAATTATGGTAGGATGTCTTCTTAGGCTGCTTCGTATCAGTGGAAGGTTGCTAATTATTGATTTTATACACAATAATCATAAGTACCAAGAGACTCCATAGAATATCGTTTTTCAATCATATGTACACGAATTATCGCGATATAAAGATAAATAGTACTTCTATATTTCTATATTCTATACTTTTTACGTCTTATACTGTATATTTATTTAGCAGTGTAAGTAAAGGGTGGATCAGCAGGCCACCTGAGACCATTCCACGATCTAAGGTCAGTTGCCAAAAGTTAGTAAGTTTACCAGTGGATAGCGAAAATTTATAATGACAATTAAAACTTGCTAAACATTGCTAAAATAACTTTATACTTGTAGAATAGTCACACTCAAATGCGGAGAATTACGATAATGCGATAATACGATACGAAAATACGATACCAAAACTCACTGTACAAATTCAAAAAGATGATCTCTAGTGAGAAATCGAACGTTGTGTCGTAATTTTCTGATGATAAATATTGGTTTGAAATTTGAAATGTGTACATAGTGGATCTTTTTCATATTAATTGTGTATTTGGTCATGTATAATGGTGAATGGTTAATTTAAACTAACTTTTGAGCAGCTGTATCCTTTATTCCTGTAATAGAGGACGCAATCTGTTTGCGGCAAACAGAACAAATAGCTAGAAAAGGTAACAATAGTCCATTGGCAAACTTAAAGCAAGCGTACACGTTGTTTAGGTTTTTCGAAGGGGAGAATTTTTGGGAAAATTAATGTTTAATCATCATTGAGATATAGTTGAGCTGTACACAAGGAGTTTGTTTGTAGTCCGATATCCGTGATTACCTCCCGCGTGGAGAGATACAATCTAAAACCAACCGTAGATTCAAATATTTTACTACAATTTTTCATGATCAATAAAAAGATTAATAGACATTGAACAAGATGGCGGATTACTAGTAGACACGTTAATTTGGACCTCCGCAAATATTGTTGATTAATAGTGGATTAGAGGAGATATTACCATGGAAAGTAAACAAAAATCAAGTATTACCAGGGAGAATTCAGTTAAATTTGATTTGAGACAGTTTGGTAAAGGAAAATTGTCTCATTTGAATGTTGTAGGTGGTCTCAAGTCGAAAGTCGATGTGAGTAAGATTCTTTCAGTTCAACTTACTGACTCTTATTGTATAGTGACTGCTACAGATAATGATACGAAATCTACACTGTCCAACGGGACCTTCCAGGTGCTGAAAACTAACGTTAGATTTACTGACGTTGATGTGAATGTGATTAATATTAAAGTCGTAGACGCTCCTATCGAAATGGATGATAGAACAATCGTAGCTTTTATATCTCAGTTCGGAGACTATGTTAGCGGTTCTATAAAAATGGTGTCATCAAAGGAACTTCTATATTCACTGGACCTAGATATTTGCAGTTAAATAACATTAAAACCGTGATGCCCAACTACACGAAAATTGGGGATTTTTCATGCGCTTGTTCTGTGACAGTCACTGCCAGCGTTGTATGTCTATGGGCATGAACAGTGATCATAAATTGTTTGACTGTCCAAACCGTTTTAATAACCGATTGTGCCATGAATGTAAATCACCGGATCATATAAGGCGTGATTGTCCGTTAGTCAAGCAGCGTGATATTGAACCTGGAAAAACCGAAACCAATGATGCGAAGAAGCCCGAAGAAGCGCCTACAACCGAAATTGTCGTAATCGGGGACCCAAACCTTCGGGAATGTGATATTCCAACAGGTGTTGTTATTTGCCCCAGTGAAGTTCATTACTTGTTCCTTGTTCCTTATTCCGTTACTTATTCAGAATTCTTCTCCCAATAAGGAACAAGTAACATGTTACTTGTATTGGGAGATGAATTCTGAATAAGTAATAAGGAATAAGGAACAAGTAATGAACTTCACTGGGGGCTCGAGCCGAACCAGTAGCCGGTTCCCGATTCCCGGTTCGGCTCCCGATTGAAATGATTTTGGACCGGGAGCCGGGAACCAGTAGCCGGCTCCCGGTTCCCGGTTCGGCTCCCGATTGAAAATGATTTTGAATCGGGAGGAAATCGTCACACGCATGGTGTTAATTCAGACGTCTCGATTAGCCTGGTGGCCGAAGTCAAGGTTGCACTCATTTCAGCAGACATAGTTATGTAATTATGTTTACCTGCTGTCCGCAATAGAGTCGAATCGAATGAGTATCCAGCTTCACATTTTGAATCGGGAGCCGAACCGGTAGCCGGCTACCGGTTCCCGATTCGGCTCCCGATTCAAAATGGTTTTGAACCGGGAACCGGTAGCCAGCTTCACAGGGGTAGTTGGCACAGTCACGTGACATTCTGATGATGTCATCACATTTAAAACTTTGACATGAAAAGTTAACATATTCACAGACCGATATCAATTGTCAGATTATGATTCATATGAAATTAATAACTAATAAAGAATAATTTATGATCAAATATATAATTCATAGACAAAAAATGCATTTGAATGTATAAGTTATTCTCAAATATTTTTCGTATCATAGTTTCCATCTTAGATGCTTCAGGTTTGCATTCTGTCAAATAAGAAGCGTTAAGTCACGTGACTGTCTCAACTTCCGTTTCATCCCTTGTGATTTTATATAGAGCGTCACGACCGTCTGATAATGATCCTTAACGACCAATCTTTTATCGGAACTTTATAGCGGATAAATAAACAATATTGTGAAGATCAACCGATACGTAAGATTCATGTTCCGTGGCAAAAAATCATTAGGACATTTATTTTCAGACGTCACAAACACGGATGCACGATTAACTACAAACAAATAGAAAATTACCATAAATAAATTTGTATAATTATTGACATAAGAGAATATCTTTATATTAGCAATTTACCGTAATATTTGGCTGTCTAAACCTTCAATTTAAATCTTCACCCTTTACTCAAATACAGCAACACAACCTTACAGGTCTAAATCCATATAACAAGTGACCAAAAATCTCAATATCTGATATATCTATTGAACTATACAAATTCTCAGGCTATAGAATTACCATGACCAGAAACCATGAAATAACAACCATAGAAATATATCAAATACAGTATACAGAATACAATAAAGCAGAATTTCAGGAATTATTCCTTACATACCCGCCCCCTAATTGAGAAACTCAATTAACATAATAACGATAATGTCCAAAAACAAAAACCTATTCTTGACTGTTAAGCACGATGAATCTAAAGTAACAAAGAGAATCTAAAGTTTAATTTCATTTTCGACGAGAACGCACAGCTTATCAATAGGACGCTGAAAAATAGTACCCTTTGCCGTTCTTACTGAAGCCGAACGAACAAAACCTTTTCGATCACGATGGACTTCTGAAATACGCGATAGAGTCCACGAGTTACGGATGGATCCATCGACGATGAAGACAATATCTCCAACACATAAGTTTCGTTTCGCAGTATTCCATTTACTGCGAATCTGCAGGAGATGCAAATACTCAGATGTCCACCGCTTCCAGAAAACATTCGCAATATGCTGAACTTGCCTCCAACGACGTCGAGTATATAAATCGGATTTGTCAAATAGTCCGGGAGGAAAAGTAGATCCTTTGTGTAACAGTAATAGGTGATTCGGGGTTAAAGGTTGTAGATCATTTGGATCATTTGATAACGTAGATATAGGTCGACTATTCAAAATCGACTCGACCTCACAGAACAATGTGGATAAATTATCATCATTTAGATTTGAACCTTGTTCTTTCATCAATGAAAACAAGATTTTACGGACGGAACGAATGAGGCGTTCCCATACACCTCCAAAGTGACTCGCACCTGGAGGATTAAAAATCCACTTGACATTGTTCTGCAATAAGAAATCATGGATTTGGTCCTTATTCCAACAATCAATATTCCTCTGTAGCTCTCGATTGGTTCCAACAAAATTGGTTCCATTATCAGATCGAATTAGACGTACATTTCCACGTCGTGCGATAAATCTGCGATAAGCGTTAATACAACCAGATGTGTCCAGAGTAGGCGAGACCTCCAAATGAACAGCCCTAGTTACCAGGCAGGTGAAGATAACACCATAACGCTTCTCAATACAACGACCCCGTTTTACCTCACACGGGCCAAAGTAATCTGTTCCCGTATTAGTAAATGGCGGATTGTCAGGCAACAATCGCTCTTGAGGAAGATCTGCCATCTTCTGATTACAAACTTGACCACGGTACTTTTTACATAAAACACATTTCCTCGTTATATCCTTAACCAGTTGATTAGCCCTTAAAATCCAGTAACGCTCGCGCAATCGGGCTAACATTGAGCTTTTACCAAGATGCCCGACCGATGCATGAACACTCAACAATATCAATTTCGACACATGAGAACATCTAGGCAATACAACCGGATGTCGTTGTTCATATTCAAGAAAATATGCTTTTCTCAGCCGACCACCAACACGGATTATATCGTCTTCTAAAACAGGATCTAGTTGATACAATTGACTACCTCTGGGAATCAACTTTCTATCATTTGAACGGAGAATCACTAATTCTTTCCTGAAATAATCTTCCTGTACGCATTTAATAATTGCCAGCTCGGCTCTTTGAAGATCATCAGTACTCAGCTTATTGGTATTCAATCGTTCAGCATTAGCGTTTTCACCAGAAAGACGTTTACTTACTCTCAACAGCAAACAATCTTTCAACCTTAAAAACCATGCAACGGCACGTTTGAGTCTATGCCAGCTTGAGTAGTAGTTAAATAGATGTTTTATAGGATCATCATCAGAAACCGAAAGTACAGCATTAGAAGTCTTCTTCAACTCAACATCATCATCACTCAGGGACCGTAAAACACCGTGTTGACATGGCCACTCAGATATTGGCTTCCAAAGGAACTCCGGGCCGTGTAACCATACTACTGAGTTTTGTTCTATACAATCCAGTGACAAACCCCTAGACGCATAATCTGCTGGGTTCAGATGACCATCTACAAACTTCCACTGCTGAATAGTTGAACCATCTCTAATTAAATTCACTCTATTCGCTACGAAAGTGTGATAACGAGCAGTCTCATTAGCAATATATTTCAGTACTGCAGTGCTGTCGCTCCAAAAATATACATTTGAAACACTGTACTCCAATTCTTCCAACATCATCTTATTCATCTTAATCAGTAATGCAGCTGCAGCTAATTCCATCCTAGGAACTGTCATTTTCTTCAAAGGAGCTACTCTGCTTTTAGCAAATATAAAACAACAATGTACTTGACCATTTTCATCTTCAAGGCGCAAATATGATACAGTGCCGTACCCAACATCACTTGCGTCCGCAAAATGATGCAGCTGACAAGATTTCGAAGAACCATGAAACCATTGAGGTTTGAAGCATCGTGATATAGCCAACTCTTCAAGGCCAGGTAAACCTTCCTGCCATTTCTCCCAAACTTTCAGATATTTTTCAGGAATTTCTTCATCCCATGAAAGCTTCTCTCTACATAAGTCCTGTAGCAGAATTTTCACCGGCAGTACATATGGGGCAGCAATACCCAAAGGATCATAGACTGTGCTGACCGTTGACAAAATCCCTCTGCGTGTATTTGGTTGATGCTTAGAAGTTATCCTGAAGCCATAAGTGTCGTTCTCTATATTCCAGTGGACGCCCAATGCTCTTTCTGTTGGCGAACCAAAATCTAGACTCTTCAACTCCTTGCAAGATTTAGCAAGCTCTTCTTCTGGCAAACTTTCAATTACAGAACGATCATTACTTACAAACTTGGTGAGTCGAAAGCCCCCTTCTTTACACAGAGATATCAGTTTCATCACAAATTCTGGATTTTGACCATCTTGTACACGAGACTTCAAACAGTCATCAACATAGAAGTTTTTCAAGACTGTATTGGTAACTTCTACTTCATACTTGCTAACGTTGTCAGTGGCTGTCCGGCGTAAAGCCCAGTTAGAACAACTCGGGGATGAGATTGCCCCAAATAAGTGAACTAACATACGGAATGGTATGGCTTTCTTGTTCAAATCACCATCCGGCCACCATAAGAATCTCAAGCAGTCTTTATCATCCGGTGCAACCCTTACTCTATAAAACATAGATTCTATATCTGCCATTATTGCGGTTCTTTCTTGTCTGAAACGTATCAACACACCAACCAAAGTGTTAGTCAAATCTGGCCCTTGTAACAATTGAGAATTCAAAGACACTCCACCATAAAGTGCAGGACAATCGAAAACGACACGGACTTTTTCAGGTTTTTTGGGGTGATATACCCCGTGATGAGGTATATACCATATACGACCATTTTCCAAACGCAAATCTTCATTAGGAACCTGTTCCGCGTAGCCTTTAGCCAATATATTGTCCATAAAGACATTATAGTCATGTCGAAACTTGTCATTTTTCAACAGCTTATTTTTCAGATTTGACAGTCGTTTCTCAGCATGCCGAATATTATTGGGAAACCTCAAATTCTTGTCACGCCATGGCATTGGTAATTGGTACTGTCCATTCTCTATTTTTACATTGGACTCCATCATCGTCATAAATTTATGATCTTCAACTGACCATTGTTTTTTATCTTCAGCAATTCGCTCAGGAAAGTCAAAATCTATAGCTTCCTGAACCAATTGATCAAGAGAACTCACAGCACAGCTGATTTTGTCAACAGTGTCGGTAACTATATCATCGTCTTCATCACCAGATCTAAAAACATTCCAGGCGACCCATCCTAGTCTAGTTCTGGAAGCATGTGGTGATCCAGCAGGGCCTGTCCGTAACTCGAACGGTGTGTATGCGTAACTCGAACGGTGTGTATGCATCCGCAATATTATTGCCAATCAACAGACCAATTTCTGCATCTATCTTAGGCAATTTAACATCACTCATGTGCGACCATTTACGGATGTCATCTTCTGTTGGCACATGCAGTGGTGAAACTGGCATCTGCTCTGTAGTATAAACAGCAGGCATGAAAACTACGTCTTCAGTTTCCAAACCTCTGACTTCTAAACAATGAACAATCTGAGTATCAAGCATTGTAGACCTCGCCATAGT
Source organism: Tubulanus polymorphus (assembly GCF_964204645.1). Classification (NCBI taxonomy): domain Eukaryota; kingdom Metazoa; phylum Nemertea; class Palaeonemertea; order Tubulaniformes; family Tubulanidae; genus Tubulanus; species Tubulanus polymorphus. The sequence continues at coordinate 14,006,266 of NC_134026.1, forward strand.
GTCGAGATTCAATCTCACTTTCTTGCCAATACCGCCGATCTGCTTCAACAACGACGAAGTACAAAAAGAAATACTACTTCCAGGATCTAGGAAGGCGAAAGTTATCACTTCTGGAATTCTTCCCTTCACTTTCACTCTAACTGGAAGTATAGCCATAGTACAGAATCCATCTGTCTTCTTTTCACCATCATTTATGGCGCCACAGGGAATTCCATCTTTTACATCTGATATCGTGTTCTGATTCTGATCTCTTCGTGTCATAATTGCTGGGTTTTCAGGAAGTGACCTAGAATCATCATGCAGTACACTTGGATGCAACCGTTTACATATATCACAGTTCATCTTCAATCTACAATTTCTCTTCTGATGTCCAGATCGGAGACAACCCCAACAGAGGCCTTTTCTTTTAAGAAAAGATATTTTTTCTTCAAAGACCACATTAGACAGGTCTTTACAATCATTTAATACATGATCGCCAGCGCAGTATATACATGGTTTCTTCAATGCAAGATTAAATGAGTTTTGTTGATTCGTATGAGAAATGCTCCCCGTCTGTGCAGCAACAGTATTTCGGCTACCCTGTGATATTCGCAGAGACTTTTTGTCTTTCTTCTGATCTAACGCAGCAGCCATCATATCTTTACCAAAAATCGGGTCGTTCACCTTTTTTGACTCCTTCCGTACAAAACTCACTAAGGTATTCAGATTTATAGTATTACCAGCAGAGCGCGTTGTCTGTACTATAGTTCTCCATCTATCTTGAAGCGACCATGGTAATTTACCCACCAACTTCCTCAGATTGTCAGGGTACTCAAGAAGTTTCAATGCATCTATATCTTTCACAGCATTCTCTACTTCTAACAAGAAAATCGAGAATTCGTCCAAGCCTTTACTGTTGTCTGACTTAATCATAGGCCAGTTTATAGCTTTCTTTAACAAAGCATTTGCAATGATCGCCGAGTCACCGTATCGTTCTTCAAACTCTGTAAGAACAGCTTGATATCCTCGTGTTGAACCAATATAGCTAAGACCTGTTACAATTCTATTTGCCTCACCAATTGTGAATTGTTCGAGAAAGTTTAGCCGTTCATCGTCGTCGTCCGTATTCTCAGCAATTCTAGAATTGAACTGACGGATGAAACGCCGGTATTCAAGAGGATTTCCGTCAAATTTTTTTATTTCAACAAACGGCTTTTTGATATGCTTCACAATCGAATCTAGACCTCTTGGTTCCGCATTAACAACGCTTCCGACATCAGATGGCATGAACGTAGTAGCACGTGGATTCAAAGGTCTGTAAGAACCATCATTTTCAGCTATTTCATTTTTCAGAAATGTAGGAAATGGTTCAGGAAGGAACGATTTATCATCAATCATTGACTTATTCGATTCCCTATCTAAAAGTGTTTCAATCACGTTACTCTTCGCTTCACTAACTTCCAGCTGCGTATTCAAATCTAAAAACTCTTCTTGTTGTTTCAGCCGCAATTTCTCAAGCTCAAGAGTCTGTTTTTTCTTCATACTATTCAGCAAGACATTAAGCTCTGCTTTTCTCTGTTCTTCTTTCAAACGAGCAGATATTATGGAGCTACCCTTACTCAAATCAGAGCGTACTGAACTAGCTTTTGATCTAACAGACTTCCTGGATTCAGCAGACCGTTTCGATCTTGCGAGTACCGACAAAGTATTTTCAGCCGCCATTTTGACTTGGTTGAAGTATGTATTCATCTCGTTACTTTCGACCGACAAATTCTCTTTTTCTTTAGAACTGAGTAGAAGACAGTACTCATCTGAAACTTGCAAGAAATTCTCGTACGTCTTGATCCAGTCTTTGTATGAATTCTGGACAACATCATAGTCACTGTGCTCAATAACTGACAGAAGAGTACTAGACAGGTTGTTCAGCTTCTTCAGGAGACTTTTTCTATCTTTCAGTTTATTCTCCTTCTGGTATTCGACACCTTTTTCGGTCAGCGACCTATTTCTTGTTTCTTTTGGCCTAACATCTTGTTGGCCAGTTGCTGCTGTAGCCATTATTACGTTAATAAAATGTGAAGATCAACCGATACGTAAGATTCATGTTCCGTGGCAAAAAATCATTAGGACATTTATTTTCAGACGTCACAAACACGGATGCACGATTAACTACAAACAAATAGAAAATTATCATAAATAAATTTGTATAATTATTGACATAAGAGAATATCTTTATATTAGCAATTTACCGTAATATTTGGCTGTCTAAACCTTCAATTTAAATCTTCACCCTTTACTCAAATACAGCAACACAACCTTACAGGTCTAAATCCATATAACAAGTGACCAAAAATCTCAATATCTGATATATCTATTGAACTATACAAATTCTCAGGCTATAGAATTACCATGACCAGAAACCATGAAATAACAACCATAGAAATATATCAAATACAGTATACAGAATACAATAAAGCAGAATTTCAGGAATTATTCCTTACAAATATAAACACAAGGTATTTCCGTGATATTTTGAATTTATTCGCAGTTCATATTTAGCGCCATTCTCGCGAGATTATCAATAACCCGGAAATTAAATCCAAGCCCATCGCCAAACCCCTGTGGCAACATGCATAAAAAATGATACTATCAGACGTATTTTTTATTCTGAAGAAATCTTGTTTAAAAGTATTAGTTAAATATTAATCTACCCTGTGTTAAAAGTATCAGATGGAGAGGCCCGTGTACTTTTTCACAAAAATAGCATTTGGACCTTTCAAGGAGATCGGTGTGCAGCAAAGATATACGCGTTACCTCCGCTATGAGATTTTCAGGCAGGTGGGGAATTCGGGTCACCCGGGTCTATAGTCATGAACACTGTACTATACCATCCAGACATCCATCTAAAAGAGACCATGCACGTAGGTACCAGGTACATCGTAGCCAGGCAGCAGGCGAATAATTTGTGTCACCTGCAATGTACTGTAACCATAGAAATTTAGCACTGAGCTATGCCTTAACCAACCAACAGCTGATAGAGTTCATCAGAGCATCCAAACTTTAAATCTCCAGAAATCTATCTACTGTTTTATATGTAGTGGATGCCATGTGTCCCTCTAATCGCCTTCATCAACACAAACATTTAACACATGTGATGATTTAGTTAGTTACCTAATCGTTGGTGGTAAGCTTTTTATAATCGGATGGGCTTATACCAACGTTAGGGATGACAAGGACCAAAACACGGTTGAAAAAAGTAACACTTCAAAAATATACTTTCTATTCACTTCAGTTCACAATGAATGGCTTAATTCACAAACTAACACAGGTACATTTCGAAATAATCCAATTCTATGTATGTTTCGAATGATTAATCAACATTATTTTGAGAAATTAATTAATTTCTCCACAAATTTCGCCATTGGCCGCCATTTCTGTGTATTGCATACATGTGGCATGATAGACAAGGTGACCTACAAGGATTTATTTAAAACTTCCATGACGAAACGACAATTTTTATTTTTGATGGTTTTCAAACATGTATTTCAAATCTTCGTGCTTTTGTAGCGTTTCTCTCCTGGGTAGCGTATCTTTATGTGTTTATGTATATAATAAATGAAATAGGCGTTTGCTACTAGGGTTCGCCCTGAGACAATATAATCGGGTTATACGAAAATTTTGAGGGAAGTAATTCCTCCTCAGGGAAAAGATATTAGTTCTCGTCGAAATTATAATCAAATAAAAATATTCAGTCTTCTCATTCCATGATCAGGGCTCGGCGTCCTCGTAGCGACTACCTGGCCAGGATTTCGCACGGGTTCGAACGTAGTTCTCCCAACATCTACCGTTCTCTCACGTATATGACACTTTGTCATGACTACCCACGGATAAAGGCCGTCAGTCGATAAAAAGATTGAGGGTTCGAATCCTCGATTGATGGTCTTCGTCTAACTACTGCCGATACGTCCCCGATCGAACTGGTCCTCTCGTTAAGACGAATGATAATAATTGGCACTGAGACAGAAAATAGCGGTGGAACTCCTCTCCTCGTTCAGAAAAGAAGAAAATGTAAGACTTGTATAAAATTTATCATGTCAAGAGTTGAACTCCTGAATTTAATCATTTCTCCAGTTCATAAAGTTTACACCTCGGACGCGTCTCGGTACGGTCTCGCGTCGGGAACGTCAAATTATACGAAGTCACGAAATTACTTTAAAGTCACCTTACTCGGGCGTAGGCCTACGGTGAGAGATGAATAGAAAATTATAGCGACGATCTCAAATCATTATTCAATCGCGATCAAATGTAGAAATATATACATTTTATATACAATCGAAGCGAAATCGCTCAACCGAGAGCGAATCAATACAGTCGTAGTTGAAAATGATGTGACGATCGATACGCCCGGCAAATGATTTTACGTATGTACAAAAGTCTGCTCGACTAAACAAAACAAAATTGATTATGACTGTCCATCGTAGTGACGCTCTCGGTCGGTTGGTTTCGCTAGGATAAGAGACCGGAAAAATCAAACTCGGTCGAAATCAAACTGGGCCGGAATCAAACTCGGCCAGACAAAATCAAACTTGGTCAAGAAACGCCTCTCTATCCTGCCTTTGGATATGGTCGTCTTGTCCAACCCGAAGGAAGAGATATATTCACTTTTTGATCGTCTGGCCAAGTTTGATGTTGACCAAGTTTGATTTTGTCTGGCCGAGTTTGATTTGTTTGGAAGTAAACAGCCACAAATTATTAATATTACAAATAACGCTGGTGTTATAAATATCTATCATAAGATATGTTGAATTGTGAATTAAATAAACAATCTTCAGAATATTATAAACAAAGGATTTACAAAGATGGTTTACGAAATATTTGTAAAACATGTTGGAAACAAAATAATGCACAATATCGAGAAAATAACCCAGAATACATGAGAGATTGGATAAAAGATAACCGCGAACATATCAATAATTACCAAAAAGTAAAATGTAATTCAGATCAATTATTCAAATTAAAGCATACTAACAGAACTAGTTTGAACAGAGTTTTCAGAAATTATATAAAATCTGATAGATCAATTGGTTATTTAGGGTGTTCTATAGAATTTTTTAAATCATGGATAGAATATCAGTTCGATAATAACATGAAATTTGAGAATCATGGAGAATATTGGGAGTTGAATCATGTTATCCCATTATCATCAATAGAAGATGAATCTGAAATAAAAACAATATGTAATTGGATGAATATTCAACCTTTATCCAAAATAGAAAATAGAATTAAACGTGATAAAATTGATAATGAATTATATAATAATCAAATAATTAAAGCTGAAAGATTTATACAATTATGGAATATAATTTAATATCGAGAATCCGAAATGACTTATCTGGACAGTTATTTTAACTGCTCCTATAGATAGACAAAAGTAGTGAGGTATTGAATCCTAATTCAAATAAAAAATATTTAAAAAACAATATCTTCAACTAGCCATTATTTTTATTTTTATTTCATTAGAATTCTAATAGTTCTTTTCAAAAAGAGAATACTTTATATTTTGATAAGATTTGAATGAAAATTACATATCTTCAAATAGCTATTCAAATCTAGTTAATACTAGTACTACTAATACTACTTTTAACTTAACTAAGCTAGTATTAACTAAAGAGTTACTAGTATCATTTGAAGGTATAATATTTTTTTTCGCTTTTTTCCCTAATATAAATGTCAAAGAAATTGAATAAGAATAGTATTGATATTGAAAAGACAATTGAGGATTTGGGCATTACTGGCAATAATGATACAGTTGTTACTAATTGTGCTCAAGTTCATAATAATATTGATTATGAATACTACTTATATTGTAACCACCATCTAGAATTATTAATTGCTGGTGGAAAATCTAGAGTTTTTATTACTTTCCAAGAATTAGCCATGAAACCAGCTAAAGTAATAAAATATTTTAAGATTTATGAAGAGTCAAGATTAGCTAGAATAAATGATTCTATTTCTGATGGTATTGTCAAATGTTATTCAAAATTATGTAACCGGTTAATGTCAATTAATGATGAAAATAAATTATATGTTGATTTAAAAAATGACTACTTAGTTATGACTGAATTACAAAAATGGGTTGGATATGCTTCATTCCAATTAGGATCGGTTATGACATTAATTTCTACTGGTGTCATAACATTTACGAATATCAAGCCTATAGAATATAAATCAGGTAAGAACGAAACAGATGGTGCCGTACGACACCGACACGGTGAAACAGAAAATGAATCAGAACAAAAATTAACTAAAATAAATGAGTGATGATATTTAAAAAAAGCCTAGATCTGAAAAACAAATTAAATGGGCTAGGGAGTTGGGAAAAAGATCTTCAGAATTAAAAAAGCTAAGAAAAAGAAGTTAACTGATATAAATGAATCACCTGATATTAATTCAAATAACAATCCATCTGATTCTTCTAATAGTGGAAGAAATAATTACTTATATATTATTATATTCTCCGGCGTAATATATAAATATAAGTATAAATCTAATAATAATGATTCCGATGATTAACCTATTATACCAGAAAATAAGTCAATTGAAAAAATTGAAACTAAATCTAAATTATTATTAATGGATTGAAATAAGATGAAAAAAGAACAATATTTAAGAGATTTATATTGTAACCAAGAGAGTGAAGTATCATATTCTAGCGTTACAGAATTATGGGATAAAATTAAATCTGATAAAGAAAATATAAAATATAGTGAGTTAAAATTATGGTTACAAAATCAACCAAAAAATCAAATCCATAAGAAAATGGATAAAGATTATTTAACAAGAAAAGTTATGGTTTCATATATCGATCACCAATGGCAAGCTGATTTAATTGACATGAAGAACTTAGAAGAATACAACAAAGGATATTTCTGGATATTAAATGTTATAGACATATTCAGCAGATACGCATGGTCAATTCCAACCAAAAATATAACTGGAATAGAAGTGACAAATGCTTTTAAATCAATATTTAAAGAAGCTATTCCAGGTAAGATACAATTTGATGAAGGTAAAGAATTTTATAATAAACATTTTAAAAAACTATTATCTGATAACGATGTAGAGTATTTTTCAACACACTCAGATAAAAAAGCATCTATTATAGAAAGCTTTAATAAAACATTGAAAACTAGAATGTGGAAATATTTTTCTGCTAATGAAACATATAAATATATCGATGTGTTAGATGATTTAGTGAAAGGTTATGATAATTCTAAACGTAGTTCTATAAATATAAAACCTATGCAAGCTAGAAAAGAAGATAATTCAGAAATAGTTTGGAATAATTTATATGGGGTATTTGTTACACATGATTTTGGAGAACCTAAATTTAAAATTGGACAACATGTCAGAATATCTAAATATCGAAAAACATTTTATAAAGGTTATACTCCAAATTTTACTGAAGAAATATTTAAGATTAAAAAGATAATATTAACTCAACCTTTTGTTTATAAATTAGAAGATTTAAAAGATGAAGAAATATTAGGTTATTTCTATGAACAAGAATTATCGCTTGTACCAAATCCAGATGAAATAGAATATAAAATAGAAAAAGTATTGAAAACAAAAACTCTTAAAGGAAACAAGTATTCTTCCGTGAAATATAAAGGGTATGATGATAAATTTAATGAATGGATTTTATCTAGTAAAATTAAAAGAATAAATTAATAAAGATTTATTTATATTTGAACCGCATAATATGTTAGTTACTGGGGTAACAAACTGTGGTAAAACACATTTCATATTAGATTTGTTAGAAACTATTTATAAGAATCATTTTGATAATATAATATTATTCTGCACCACTTATGAAATGAATAAAACATATAATAGAGATATAGTTAAGATAAAAAAGTTTATTATATTAGATCCTAAAACAGTAAAAGAAAATTTAGATAATTGTATTAAAATAGCAATTGATATTTATAAAGGATCAAATACATTATTCATTATAGATGATTGTGCAAATTTACATGATTTAAAAGTGAGAGAAAGTGAGTTATGTTATCTAGCTTTCTCTGGGAGACATTTTGGGATAACAACGTGGGTTTTAAATCAAAAATATAATTCAATTGTTAAAGACTTTAGGGAGAATATAAGATTTTTAGTTTTATTTTATAACAAAGATAGAAAATCTATGCAACAATCATTGGAAGAAAATCAAATTATACCTACTGAATTACATGATGAATATATGAATAAATTAAAGAATAATAAAGGTTCAAAATTACTTCTGAGACTACAATTTCCCTATGAATATAAATTTATAAAATAAAATTTGCAAGATTATAGAAACTATTTATACATCTATGCACTAGACGTACGAGTAAGAATCTTGGTAAGAATCTTAGTAAGAATTCTTGGATTCTTACTCGTACATCTAGTACATAGATATATAAATTATTTAATGAAATATATAATAATGAATAAATTATATATTAAAACTATGTTTATAATTTATGTTTATAATTTATGTTTACACAGGGGAACAAATATATATATAATTTATATTTAGAATAATTATTCTGAAACTGTTTATATATCTATGTACTAGACGTACGAGTAAGAATTCTTGCCAAGATTCTTACCAAGATTCTTACGTACGTCTAGTACATAGATATATAAATAGTTTTATAATAATTATTCTAATTTTGTTTCTAATACATTTATAAAATCATCTTTGTTTATATCTAATTCACCATAATTCTTAGGTAGATTTATTAATTCTAGTCGAGCCATCTTTAAACGATAATTAGTAGGTATATTAGCTTGTTTTCTTAATTTTTCAAAGTATTCATCAAAATCATCAAAATCAAAATGATATCCAAAATTTTTATTAGATAACTTAAATCTATTTTTCTAAAATATAATAATTTATATATTTGTTCAGGATTATCTTCTGCATAAGCTAATAATTTATCAAATAACAGCTTATAGAATATATAATATTGTTTAGTTTTAGGATTAAAATATTTGATATATTTCTTTGGGTTATTTAACAATGGTTGATTTATAATGAGTATTTTCATCAACAGGTTCAATTTTCTTATTACAATATTGACACGTTTTATTTCTTTCTATTTCTTCTAATTTCTTTTCATGTTCTTCTAACACCTTTTCATTTTCTATATGCGCTTGAGATTTTTTTTATGTTTAGAAAAATTACTTTTTGAAATATCTAAATTACAAATGTTACCATGTTTTTTAGAATCATCAATTATTTCATTATCTGTTATATCATTATAATAAGTTTCAATTGGGTTAACATTATTTATTACATTATCTGTTATAATATCTATGGTATCATTAGTTTCAATTGTATTAACAGTATTTATTAAGTTATCTATTATATTACTATCTGATATATTATTATGATTATTATTCTTTTCTTTTTCTACATGTTTCTTTGATTTCTTATGTGATGCCCAATTTTTATATGATATATATTTCTTACATAAGTCACAATATTTTTCATTTGTCTTTTTGGTTTTGGTATCAGATTTAACTTTTATATCATTATTAGATGTAGAAGGTATAATATCTATATTTTCATTATCATTAGATGTAGAATCAATATTATCTTCTGTTTTAGATTCAATATTATCTTCTATTTTAGGTTCAATATTATCTTCTATTTTTGTTTCAATATTATTATCTATTTTACTTATTCTATATTTGAATTGATTAAAGTATTATCCAAAATACTTACTGTATTCATCATAAGGTATTATATAATATATATCTGATATCATTTCACTTGGACTTTGTATTTCATATATTCCTCCTTCCATTTATTATAATTTTTTTTATTAAAATTAAAATTTCAATACATAACACTATTCAATTGAGAATTTATGATATTTAATTGCCATCAGATATAATATAAATGTGCATTTTAAAATTTTTGATTCCTTTATTCTTTATCATGAATAATTGCATTCCATCTTTAGTGTTTTTTTCCAGAACCATGTAATGAATTATCCTCTGTTGTTCTAAAATCTAACCATAATGCATATTTATTACCGGTATAATAATCAATTTGATTAATATAACAATTTTCAGATGTTTTCATTCATAAAATGTTTTCTAATTTCTGGCCACTGATCTATCATTCTCATTCCTTGACAAAATATTTTATTTGCTATACCTTCGGTAGTTATTTCTACTTTTGTTATTTCAGGATTATAATAATTATCGACCTGTATTGTGCCATTAGAATATGTTGCAATGGTAAAAAACATTAATATACCTTTAATAGATCTTCTTAAGTTAATATTCTCATTAATAATTGCATTAATTGCATCAATAGTTACAGTTTTAAATTTATCAATATAATCATATAATAATGAAAATCCTTGATTGTATTGAGTTTGAATTATACTTGAAATATTTTCATCAGTTACTGTGTCATATTCTAAGCATATATTCGATAATTTATAACCCATATCTTTTACAACGCTAGATAATACAATTTCATTAACAGGAGCAAATGTTATTTCGAATAGGATATCTTCTTGAATTGCGTATTTATATAAAGGTGCATTATTATTTATCAATTCAAAATCTAATGGAATTATATGTTTGCTTCCATAAATCTTTTTGATCAAATTATCTGCGGTACGAGTTACTATTGCGTCATTAGCTCCTGATCTTAATTTATTTTGGTTTTCTTTTTTCTTTTGTTAACCATAAATCTTTATAATGCATAAATAAATTATAATCATCTAATGAGAAAACTGTTTCTGGACCAATCTTTATAGTTAATTTTTTAATCAAATATCTTCCAACATTATCAACAACATAATTATTATTATTACCAGTTGCATTTATATCAGCTGACAAATAAATACTATTTGGAACATAAAAAGTATTTTTGATTTAATCTCGGGATTCTAACATATATAGTTTCATCAGGATTAATATTAGAAGGATTATGAGTAATTATATGATGAGATCTTTCTGCTTTAATAGCATTAGATATTCTAGGATTCTTAGAAGGATTTATATAACTCCCGCTCATTTATTTAACAAAAAAATTAATTATTTAATTTTATCATATTCACTAACCCAAAAATAATAGCACTTACAACTGTAATTAAAAATAAAATAATATTTTCAGCAGCAAAGTTAAGAATATTCCCAGCAGATTTCAAAACAAAACCAACAATCGATGCAATAACTCCAGGTAAAGCTGCAGCAGATTTTTTAGATAGTTCCCATAAATATTTTGCTAATTGTTTTAAACCATCCTTAACTTTATCTTGTATAGAATTATTATTTGGAGGTGGTTTATCCGGTTTATTCGGAATTTGTGTAGATTTTAATGAATTTGATATAGCTAAACCAATTGTTGTAAATACCATAGTTACAGCTGTTACAATTGAAAGAATTGTTATACCTTCAAACTTAAATAATAATTTTATTCTGTCTTTCAATGATATTTTAGAATTTGGTTTTATTATTAACTCTTCAACAACAACTTTTAATCCATTAATACAATAATCATATGATTTTGATAATAATTTCATTTTTTCTTTCTGAAATTCTATGTTATATTCTAAATCATCAATTTCTTTTTCTAAATATGCATTTCTTTTTTTAAATTCAATTTCTTCAATAACTTTAAATTCTCTATCTAATTTTAATTGTTCTTATTCTTTTCAGGTGTCAAATAATTTATTTTCTAAAGGTTTAATTTTATTATATCTAATATTTTTTTTGCGTGCAATTTTATCGGCTTCATTTCGTATACTTATTATTTCTCTAATTGTTTTTTCAGAAAACATACTTAAAGCTTCTATTTCTTGATCTGTTGCATAAAGTAATCCATTCGGTAAAAGTTTTTCAGTTTGAACTTCGTTTAATTTAAGTTTACTAGTTTTGGAAGTTATATTCTGTTCAGAAGTTGTTTCTGTTTCTAAATTATTATTGATTGTTACAAATAATTCATTTATTCTTTCTAAAATACTAAAATAGTCTTAAATACTCTTTTATTTTGATTTATTTCTTCTTGTGTAACATTTTCTATTTCATTACTATTATTACTTATTCTTTTAATTCTAGATGGCCCAAAATACTCGAAGTTGATTCTGCTAATATTTTATTTTGATTTTTATAAGTGATATTAATATAATAATCATCTTTCAAATGATAGTAATATTCACCATCTAAAGATTTTAATTCTGTTACTAAAAGTCTGGCGCCTCTATCATTTATACTATACCCAGATCTTTCAAATACAAGTTTGAATTTATAAATATATTCATTATATTCTAATCTTTTTTTTACTAAATCTGGATTTTCATTTTCAGGATTTATTCTCGATTTAGTTCTTCTATCAAATTCATCTGTTGATTGGCCTTTAGAACCAAAGCTCTCTGCTAAAATAGAATTAAGCGCTGATCCATCATCATTATCAATATTAGTTTCTGCATCATTATAATCATCATCAATATACCCATCATTATTATTTCCCATTTCTCCCATTTCATAATCTTCTCCACCTTCTACTTCCATTTGCATAATAAAAAAATTAAAATTTAAAATATAATATTCCTCCGATTACAATTCCTATACAAGTTAGAGCTAATTTAGCATTTTCATGGGATTTATTATCATGATCAGTTTTAAATATGTCATGTTGAATATTATCAGTTTTTATATTTTCTGTAGTATTGTAATCTTTTATTTTTGAATCATTATCCAATTTAATATTCTTAGTTTTAGTTTCTGTTGATTGAATATGTTTTTAAATTTTTTCACCTTCCATTAATTTTGGAGCAGTGAAAATCTTTTTATTTATATCATTCAATCCAAACTTATTATTTATTATTGCAGTTTTAATCAAATTATTATAACCAATAATATTTCCCATCTTTAATACTAAATCATTAGAAATAATTAATAAATTAGGGCCTATACAATAATTTAATCTAATATGTGATTTATCTAAATAATTTTGATATCTTACAATGTTTTCTGGAATCGATCTATTCTTATCATTATGAATGGAATCTTCAAATAATACTTTGAATTGTTTCTGTGTATCAAATGAAGTGTTATCATTTCCAACTATTGGTGATCTTGTTTCAACTTGCGCACCTAAAATACATATCATATAAGTTCTAATTGATTGATTCATTCTTTGTATGCCTGATTTTGTAAAACCTTCACTATTTTCTAAAATGAAATTAATCCAACCATTATTATTATCAATTTTATAATTATATATAAGCCCCAATTCTATGCATATAATCAATTCTTTTTATTTCATACTGTTCACCAATACCCTGTTATTTACCATGCGCTCTAAGATCGGTATTAATATTTATATTAAATTCATTACATATTTTACTACTTAAATTAAAACTTAGATAGATTAATATTATTATCCAATTCTTTAAAATATTTAGATCCGGGTAAAGGACATTCTAATTCAATTAATATCATTCTGAATTGAAAATATGTGTGAAATCTAAATATTGTGTGAATTAATTTTAAATCAGAATAATTCAAATTTTTATCTAAGTTATTTAAATGATCATTCCAACTTACACCACAACCAGTTGTTGCACAATAAACAGCAAAATTTAATTGATTCTGCGAATATTTCATATTATATTTTACTTTATATATATGATATTCATCTCGAGTAAAAGTAACTTCATATGTATCAAATATATTTTCCATTTTAGAAATAAAAAACTGTGTTTCAGTAACGTAAATTTCTAAATTAGTTAATGAATTTAAAACTAAATTTCTATATGTAATATTTTTATTAAAATCTACTGCCGGAATATTATATTTAATTGATTTATTATATTGGAAAGCTTTTGGAAACCCCATTTATACAATTAAAAAATTATTGATTTATTAATTCTTTTAATAATTTATCTTGTTCTTCAACTGTTATATGACCATTTAAACTCATTATATAATCTAATGTGTTTTTTGATTTATTAATTTTTTAAATATTAGTTTTAATTTTTTCTTTATTACTTTTTATATTTAATTTTGAACTTATACCAGTTAAAACACTTGATGATAATCCTAGCACACCAATTGATATAGCTAAAGATGTTAATGGACTGAATATTGCTAGAAATGTTATTACAGAACTAATTGTAACTGAACCACTTATAATAAAATAATATATAATTTTACTTTTTAAATATCTTTTCTTTTTTATCGTTAAGTCACTTTCACATTTTAATATTTGTATTTCTAAATATGTTTTTAATTAAGTTTTATTTATATCATGGGGAATAATATTAACACCATCAATTTTATCATCCATTTATTTAGCAAAAAATAATATATAATTAATTCGTAAATTTATATGCTACAAATATAACAATAACTGTTCCACCTAAAATCAAAATTATTTCATATTTCTGTTGTTCTTTACTTGGGGTATAATAATCTGACAATTTAGGTTTGTATAGATGTAATTTTTCTTTATTGGTTACCGCGTTATATAAACTCATTGCATCATCGACTGATTGAAAATCTCTATGTGAAATTTTCTGATCATATAATTCTTTATTGATGTAATCCATATAGTTTTGTCTCTTTTCTCTATATTCTTCTGCTGCTTTATTGTATTTCTCTAATGCTAAATTATGTCTTTCTTGTTCTGATAATGAACCATTTTTATCAATATGCTTAAATAAATAACCACCACCAGTAAATGCTAAAGCGTTAACAATTGCCGATCCTATAATAGTTATAATTGCAGATTCCATTTATTAAGCAAAAAAATATGCATTTATATAGGAGGAATATATTTTTGTTTTTCCAAATAATCAATAGTTAAATTAAATAAAGTAACTGCTAATGTTAATTTTAAAATATCATTTATATCAAATCTATCAACATTAACACTTCCCATTTTAAATACTTTTTTTAATACCATTGAATAACCAACAGTTCCAACTGATAATAATGCTCCATTATATAATCCAGGAAGAAAGACACTCTAAATATTTGGATGGATATATGAAAGCTGTGGGTACTGGAGTGTGTAATGGGTAGTGTAGTGTGATCTGTGTGCATTTGTGGCCAGCACACAGATCACATTGTTCAATGGGGTTTGGTCCAGGACTCGCGAGATTTTCAACAACACGGAAGTAACGTGTAATGAATGATGACTTGAATTGCATGACTACCTACCACCCCGCATTATTGTTGGAAAAGTAAACGTTCCGCACTGACTAAAAATTAGTAATAATAATTAATAACATTTTAGAAATGGCCAGAATTTTAACTAAGGTTCTATCTCATTTTTATTTTACAATTGCGATTGGTATAAATTTTTTCTAAACGGCCGTCAAGGCTTCATGTTTCGTCTGCAATTCACTGCAAATAGTTACGCAACTACGCACATTTCAGTGTTTTTGGCAGCTGTACACTCAATCGGCACCGTACGTGACTAGCTTCACTGCGGAATTATCATTAATTAACATCGCCATATCACATCATATTCAGCCTTAAAACCCTAACAGCCGAAATAATTGAAATGCACACAACTTTCTAATTGAGAGTGGCCGTGTTTGTGTTCTGCTGCTTCGCGTAAATCCCGCGCGGTGGCGCAACCGCGCAGAGTAGGTCCAGTTATTATCCACTTATTATCACTCATTTATTTATCAAAAAAATTACTATCTTCAAAATATTTAATTATCTTAGTTATAATTATTTCAACATTTATAGTATTATTAGTTTCATTTTCATATATTCCAGTTATTATTCTTTTAATATCATCAATGATAAAATCTTCATCTAATTCATCAAATCTTAAAGATTCTCTAATTAGGGTTTTCTGACTTTCGTCGAAAACCCTTTTGTAATTCTGTTGATTGTTATTATTATTATTTACATATTTTCCACTTTTTTTTCGCACATAAAATTCATCTTCTATCAGATTCGACAACTAACTGCTTCTAATTGAAATGTAGAATTCTGATAGCAATATAACACGCATTCGCTCCGCGTAGATTATACCTATGCACTCTCCGTCCTATTTTAAACTTAAAATTACTTACTGAAAGATAACACCGGATGATAGTAGCAATCGCGACTCGCCCTGTCCGGTACTCCCACTAACGATAACAACAGCGTCCTGTCCTGTGGCATGGTGGATAAGGTGTTTGACTCCCGACTGAGTGGTCGAGGGTTCGAATTCTAGTGAAACCATGCATTATCACAGTACAGCGCCGGCGCGCAACAATTGTTTTACTAATGAAACGACATGGTGGATGGTTGAAATCATTTTCGGCTTAAATTTATCGCGAGTTTTAGGACTTTAATGAATTTCACGAAACCATGATTTCTAAAATGAGTCAATTGATTAATTCTATTCGTAAATCAATTTACGTTGGCTACATTTCCTGAAGATTTCGGGGTCAAATCAACGTGATACGGACAGAAATTGTAGGAATTTTCACACGGAATTTTACTTCCGCGTTCAGTTGACGACTCGTATCGATGACAACGACAGCGGAGTTTATGTATTCATAGAACTATAACGGATATTCCGTTATAGTTCTATGATGTATTTTAAGGTGAGAATCCGTTAACCAGGGAATGTATTAAATGATTTCTTTAATAATATGAGTATGGTAGCAAATGAGTAGGCCTACTTGGTGAAGCAATGATCATTGTTGGCTACTTACTTAATGCCTAGCTTTTTGGGGGGATGCGCCTAGAATAGATTTAGGCCCTAAATATAATGGGTAGAGCCAGTCAGTGGAATGCCTTAATAGCAGCTAGTTATGGCCTGGTTTACACTGAATGTGCATGACAATTTATTTTGATTACTTTCTTTCCAGCTATTATTCGTAGAATGAACTGGTCACTACGGTCTTCCATTCCTTTGCGGATTCTTGCAGGAATATTAAACCACAGTGCGCAAATGTATGTTTCAAATTAGGCTTTTTCGACATTGACAGCCAAAGACGTAACTTAACACGCTAACTTAAGCGCAACAGTCTCAGATGCTGTAAGTACTTGACGTTTTGCGTAATTTTTTTTTTGTAATGCAATATTTGGATTAGTAATCAGTCGTACTAACGTACCGGTACATGCAGAATTGGATTCATTGTAATTATGGGATGATAATTCATGGGCGTCACGAGTCCTGCGACATACCCTTGATATGAAGCTTTTTTAATGTTAATCATTGACTTGTTTTGGAGTAAACTGAATAGCCCTTAAAATACCAATGCCACGTGGCTTGGTGTCTATGCTCTACGAGACTGTAGTAATAGATTTTCACAACAAACTCATGATTTCAAATAGTCTCCTAAGCTATCTATATATTATTTCGCTCCTTACCTAAGTAATTCTTACATTTGATTGCTTAATTACAGATTGAAAGAGGTCAGATGGCATGAAAATCGACTGTGGCTGACTAATTGGCACGAGTAACCAAAATACTTCAATCATCAGGGGTAGACAAATTAGCCGAAGATGAATGAAAACTTCACCTTGATGATCATCAGTTGATTTTGCTGTAATTATTTGCCTGGATATATCCTTCATTTCAAAATCTGTCTTCAGTAGAATTTCTTTCAATAAAATATTTTGAAGATTGAATTTGAATTGATCTTAAAACCAGAGAAAGCATTCAGAAATTTAGAAAATCCTTGACTCATAATCAAATTCTGTGAAGTCAGTTAAGGTCTTTTTGGTCGAATCAAGCCGAGGGCTCGGGTGACTAAAACTCAATTCCTCACTGTCTTATAATGCCGAGTACGGCAGAGTTTACACACTGAAACACGTTGGGCTGGTTAAGTGTAATTTGGATAAGTCCACAATATAATGACCGCCCTGCCCCGCTGCATCTGAGACGTCAACAAGTTAGACTGTATTGCTTCGATGACAAACTGACTCCTACGCAAGATAACCATCCAATTCAAATGTAAATTAAGAAAGAAAACAACAAACTAGTTGCGTTGATCAACAAAAATAAATCAATAGTTTATTACAATACTTCAATTTCAAAATAAGGATAGGAAAAAATTGAACAATAAGTGTGTTTGCCATGCGTCTTTAAATATTTCCCAAGAATATGTCTTTGTCTGGCCACCACCTGCCTCGACGTCAGACTTTTTCAAGATTTTCGCTAAAAATACGAAACAAGACAAAATTGATGGATGGGAATCATACATGCTACATTCACTCTTACTGCGAACATTGGAATGAGCTAAAGCAATTTTCTAGGAGGAAAAATTGAGTCAAATGATGTTTCAAAATCTGGACGGGAAAAGTTTTACTGAATTGTATGGCTAATGGCAAATACATGTTTATATTGATAAGGTAAATATCTGTATAAAAGGTTGTATAGCAACTTGAATTGAAGGATTAATGCAATAGGTCTCTTATTCTAAAAGACGAGTGAGCCATACTTACTAGATTGGTCATGTGAATCAACATCAAATTTAGAACTATCATCCATTTTTAGTTTTCAATCAAAGACCAACCTATGAAATAAAGTACATATTTTTCTGATAACAACCTGGAATAAATTAAAATAAATCTGAGGAATTCACCAAATTTCTGTATCGAACCCCTAATAGGGCCTATATAACCTATAGATTGATACTTACATACGACAAATTGACGAAGAAACTTCATTTGACAGTATACAAACTCGCGGACAAACTCCCAAAATGAATCATGTCCTATTCACCTAGAATCAAACAAAATACAACTAAAAAATTCACAATACAGATTTCGGTTTCGAATCCTTCAAATAGCTGTTTACTTACATGAAACGAATTATCAAACTACTTCTGCCGACAGCATACCAACTCGCTGACAAACCCCCAAAATGAAACGTGTCATGATAAACATCTGGAATTAAACGTAATAAAGCTACAAAACTTACAAAATGTCGGTTTCGAATCCCTCAAATAGCCTTACACTTACAAATGATGGATTATCAAACAACTATGAACTCCCACAACGCCACATGTCTTTGATAATCTACAGTGAAAACCTGGAATTAAATGAAATAAATCTTAAAATTCCGATTTGAACCCAACGTAGGTCCTCTCTCTACTTGTAGGCCTAAGATCTTGAAATAGGATAAATAATGTTATGATGAAAGAGGCATAATGGTTCGGAAAAAATTGAATTCAATATGGCTCTTGGCCCGGCAAAGTTTGCTTTTGAAATATCCTTTTGATTAGGCCCAGTTACACATTTTAAAAGCAAATTTCATTTTGCATCAAACTAAAAGCAGCTTTGTTGAGGAAAAGATTCGTTTGAGTCGTAAAATTTATAGCCTAGAACCAATTTCTTCGTCAAAGCGTGACGCATAATTTTGACTGGGTCTTATTTCCACGTGGTAGTGGACAGAAAATTTGAATAGGCCTAAATAAAAGAATAATCTATCTTTCTTAGGTTTCATGATAAAGATGCAGCATTAACATAGATTAATGCTTATCTTTTACAATTAGGCTTATGTTTCAAAGGAAAACGCCCACAGTTGGTCGAACAGGGGTTAGGCATTGATGGTAGAGGGGCTGTGTGTGTAAAACAGAGAGATAAAAATGCACGGGAACGAGTTTGTCGAGTGGAGCTTATTATTCCATCAGGGATAGTGTACTATAGTCATGTTATATATCAAAATGTTCCTTATTAGTTCCGCTGCAACGCTAAAAACAAATTGAGATAGGTTTCCTCGCATTTTTTTACATATTACATCACTTACAACGATAAACGTCCGTCGCCGACTGAAAAATTCACAAAAACTTCCGCATTGAGAGCGCCACCGCACCAATTCAAATTGGATCGGAAACCCTCCAGCGATGCACTCTAATTCAATTCAATTCAATTCAATATATCTTTATTGTCCTTTGAGTAATATAAAATACTAGTCAGGTTTTTTTTTTTTTTACAATAAAGATGAGAAAAGGGTAAAATACAAAATTTATAGGAAATCATACTAAAAACGCAGTTGAAAAATATGAATAAACATTTTTTTTTTTAAATAACAATAACAGTGATCGATTATTTACATACGTTGTTCGAATCCCAATGCGGTGAACTTTCCGAGAGCTTTGGTTAGTTTAGGGGAACACATGATAATTTTGAATTTTTCAGAATTGATCTCATTTTCATGAAGAGGATAATATTTTTCAAATTCCGTCAAAAGGTCTTTCCTGAGCTCCTGTAACTTTGTACATTCAAGTAGAAAATGTAGCTCATCTTCTATTACATTGCAACTTGTGCAAAGTCTTTGTTCTTTTGGTGTACTGGTATACCTTCCTGTTTCAATGGCTAACTTGTGTGCGCTAATTCTTAATTTTGAGATAGCTCTTTTATTTGATTTAGGTATATCCGAAAGTAAGTAGTATTCCAAAGTAAAGTCAAATTTATATTGATTGTATAGGTTCAATTTGTTGTATGAATGTAATTTAGATTTCCAAAATAGTTTGTAGCGTTCCTGGAGTATATGCTTGAAGTTTCTGATGTCAGTAAATGAGATGAATCCACCTTTGTCTAGTAAATCCTCACAGTTAGTTAATGTCATGATACATTTCAGGAAGGTATTCCAGTCACTATTTACATCTAAGTCCATTAGCACAATATTTACCATACTATTTACAGAGCCAACCAGGTGTTTATAATATTTGACAATATGTACAAATGCATTAATATACAAAGGTAGTCTACCCAACTCGCCCAGAACCGCTAAGTTGGTAGCTTTTTTATTGACCATCAAAATATATTTACAGAATCTAACCATTAGTTTGTTTAGGTCGTCTTTTTCGAATGATTCTTCTAGGTAAAAAGGTTTTTTGTCCATATTCTTATGGATTCGTTTTGCTAAGTTTCTCTTAGGTAACCATATTTCGCATCCATATAGGAGTATAGGGGTTACTAGAGTGTCAAATAATTGGAGCGATATATCAGGGGGGCAATTTTGGCTACCTATTAACCTCTGTACTGCAAACATAGCCCTACTCGCTGACTTGAATAGTTCCTCTCTAGCCCTTTGGAAACTACCTGTTGAACAAAACATCAAACCAAGATATTTATACTCTTTTACAATATCAACTTCTTGATTGCCTAGGTAAAATTTAGAATGAATCGACATTTGTCCTTTCTTGTTGAAAATCATGCATTTGCTCTTTTCAGTGTTAATTTCTAATTTCCATGTTTCACAGTATTTTGACAGTTTATCGAGACATTTCTGGAGACCCCTTTCCGAATTAGACACGAGTACCAAATCGTCAGCGTACAACAAACAATTTACAAGTAATTTCCCAATGGTGGTTGGATCACATTCTTCATCAAAAATCGATACAATATCATTCACATAAAGGTTAAAAAGCATGGGGCTCAACACGTTCCCCTGCTGTACTCCAATGCAAGACTCAAATTTATCAGATGCAGAAAATGGTCCTAGTTTTAGACGGCATGTCATGTTTTCATACATACTTTTAATTATTTTATTGAAGTGACTTCCAATTTCAGATTTTCTTAGTTTATGTATGAGACCTTGATGCCATACAGAGTCAAATGCCTTCCTGAGATCTATGAAGCAACAATACAATTTACCCGAGGTGGACAATTTGGAATCTACGAGTTTTTTTAAAGTTAACATGTGATCTGTAGTTCTACTTTTTGGCATAAAACCAATCTGGTTGGGGGTTATTAGGTTTTAATTTATAAGGTAATTACTAAGTCTGTTATTGAGAACCTGGCAAAAAGCTTTACCCAAACAGCTACCCAGTGTGATTCCTCTATAATTATCTGGCAGTGTTCTGTCGCCTTTTTTTAGCAGAGGTACAATAAGACCTTCGGACCAAGATGTCGGGAATATACCGTTTGAGTAAACGAAATTGAACAATTTGGCAAGTGGTTTGATAATGTAGTCTTTGCCATATTTAAGTAGCTCGTTAGTTATTCCATCAAGCCCTGGGATCTACTGTTTTTAAGTTTAGACAGAGCATTGGATATTTCTTCTTCAGTAATCCGGTAGTCTAATTCTGTAAAAACATTGTCGGCTTCAGGTAAGTTGTCTTCGACAACATTTTCATGACAAATTTTGGCAGCGTTCAGCGACTTAAAGTGGTTGATAAATTCCGTAGAATTAGGGGTATAATTGTCATTGACTGGTTTTTCACCATCCTTGTTTAGATTTTTGATAATTTTCCAAAACTCCCTGGGTCTACATTTAGCGAAGTTAATTTTGACAGCTCAGATTGTCTGAATATTGCACGTTTTGTCCTAAGAGTTTTCTTATATCGTTTTTTTAAAATGAAATATTTCTGCCTTTTCTCCCCATCTGTTTCATAACGTAATTTTCTGCCTGTTAACTGTAAGTTCTTTTTCAACGACATACATTCCTTATCAAACCAACTCTTCTTACCGGTATTCTTCTGCACCTTAGGATTCTGAACCTTTGTTTTGACATTGGTATTCAATATGGATACAAAATTATTCACTATTTCATTTAACGTTTCGATATTTACACCTTCAGTAGTCCATATTTCACCCTTAAGAAATTGATCTAATTTACACAATATTTCCGGATTAGAAAGGTAAGAGTTGACCTCTTCTACATCTTTGAGTTTAGAAAATTGCTTGTTATAAAAATTAGACTGACCAACCGAGGAATTCTTGGGTCTAGGAGGTACATCTCTTTTGTATTCAAAGCCGAGTGAAATAGCGCAATGATCAGATAGCTCAGTCAGATGGTGCACATAGAAATATTTAATGCGTGGATATAGGCTTTCATTGGCTATAGCTAAGTCAACCACACTACTGCCGTTCCATTGATGGCATGTATATTCCCCAAAACTGTCACCAGGACAACGACCATTTAAAATACATAGATTATTGCCTTCACACAAATTGATAATGTTTCTTCCCATTTTATTAGTAGTGCAATCCTTATTTCTCCGTGGGGAGATATTCTGAATAGACAAATTCATTTCTGATATTCCTGGCAGATACTTTCTATCATTTTCATCAATATTGGTACATTCATTTTTCAATCCTGTTCTTGCGTTCAGGTCACCTATAAGCAACACTTCCCCCAAGCTTGAGTACTTTACACATCCACGCTCCAATATCCCAAAGTTTTCCTCTGAGTTTTTTTACACCAAATGATGAATTTAGAGGGCTGAGGTAACATATAGCAATGAAGATAGGTCTAGATTTAGGATATTCTGTGAATTTTAGCCAGATTATTTCTGAGGAGGGCCTCTCGGTCACTCTAATCTGCTTTTTTAGATGATCTCTACATAGAATTGCAATACCGCCGTAGTTCCTATTAATATGTGGGTTTCGTTCTCTGGATCGTAAAGTAGCCGTCAAGTTGGGGGATAAAATCTTCACCGGTATGGGTTTCCGTAAGACATACAATATCATATGGTTTTACCAGGTTTTGGAAACATACATCATTTAATTTATCCATGTACTGGCTAGAGAGACCATGTATATTCCATGCACATATATTAAGTAGGAGCATTATTATTCCGTTCAGGCAGGAGACTTCTTCCTAACCGGAGGAGTGTTATAAACAAATTTCAGTAGTGGTTATTAAATTAATTATGTATTCTTGGACGGGTAAATAATTTTAGAGCCCGTCTTACACCAGTGGCTAGATTGTTCGCAAATTGCCTTATACCGTTCTTGTTGTTAATGTGGAGGTCGTCTCTGTAGTATCGACGTCGGTCATTCCGGTTGTCGTGACGGATAACGTAAGCATTTTTATCTGCAGCTGCAAGCGATTCGACGGTATAGTTAAAGGTTGCAGACTGGTCACCAAGACTTTGATGGTCGAATCTAGGCGGTATCTGGGAAATAACCAATCGTGTATCTGGGAAGTAGAACTTAATTTTGTTCACAAGGCTAACAAAGCGATCTACACAGGTATTGGCACAATGTAGGTTTCGGATATCGTTATTACCAACATGCAAAACGATGCATGCAGGGTTTTCGCTTCTAATTCTATCGACAACTTGCCCTGCTTCTTTAATTGTATACGCCGTAAATTTTTCAACCTGACATTGATCGTTCACAGAGCGGTTAGTGTCGATATATCGGATGTTCGAGTCTCCGATGATAAACACATTATTTTGGCGACGCACGCGTTCTGGCGGATTTGTGTTGTCACGGATATCACGGTTGCTCTCTCTAGATATTTCCGGCGGATATTTGTCACATCTATTTTCCAGTCCATGGCGCCTCTCACTGTACAAGGGGCGTTCTAGCTGATTGTAATACGTATTGTTGTGAACCTCGCGGTACTTATCTCTTTTGCGGCGCGTTAGATTATGCACAGTTTTTCCGGCTGGCTTCGATTTAGATTCTTCGTTGTCCCCGTATAATCCTAGTGACGACGTCGATGATATCATAGAGTATTTGTCATCAAGGTCGGTTCCTTGTGACTGAAACGTTTGGATGGCCTCAAGCGATTTCGAGGCTATATCTTGCAGGTTATCGAGTCTAGTTTCTGTGTTACAGACTTTCTGTAAGATATCGCGTGTGCGGTTAACACTCCGGTCCGAGATTTTCTTTAAATGTTCAGTTGTCTTAGCCGTTTCACTCACTGCGACCATTAGTTCGTTGATGTGGTCTACGCGTTTTGTGCAATCTTCAAGTTTTTGTTGCAGCTGTTTTATTTGAGAAGACTGTGAGCATTGATTTACCTGCTGCAATAAGTTTACCGTTGATTGTTGCATCGAGTTAAACATATTCATTATGTCTTCACCGTCAATTACTGTCATATCGGTTTGACAACTAGCGGTACGAGTATTCGAAGGTTGTGGCTCAGTTTGGATTTGTGCTTCTGTCTTGTTCGATGCGCACGCGTGCCCCGAACTAGCATCGCTGGCCGGCGCTACTGTAAGTGCGGTGCCGCAGGGGTTGCATATATAGAGCTCTCTAACATCTGATGTCGCAAGTGCTAGTTCATTTTTCGACAGGCTGGTGCATTTGTTATGGGTCCAACCTTCGCATAGTGAACATTGGATCATGCTGTTCGTGTCCGGCCCGGTGCATGCGGAGCAGCAGGATTTTTTGTCATTCTGCTTTGAAGAACTCACGGATAACGCAGATTGCGATGGAACTTTCTTGAAGATTCTCTCCAACAACTGAGGTAAGGCCTCGCTTAGCCAAACTAAGTAGGAGGAACCCTGAATGTGTAGTTTCGGAGATTTTTTAGTTGATCCCTTATACAAGGTAATGTGTACCGTTCCCAATGCAATGTTTTGAGTGTCAACATACACACCGCTGAAATGTACGCCATGATCCCCTCTATCAACAGGGTTTCCATACTGCGATCTAAATTCCGAGTGAAATAGCTTAATTTTGTCCTTGCAATGCGAAAGATCAATAACGAGTGACTGCGATTTCTCACTAATGTTTATACTTTTGTTTGGAATACCGACGTTATCGTCCTCGCGGAAGGATCTTCGACGTTTGTCACTGCCTGACGGTGATGAAATTTGACTGTTATGCAATATTTCTCGCAATTGAATATACGCTGCATTCAATTTTTGGAATTTAGAGGTCGAGTCCAGAGAATTATTCCTATCTGGGTGTATTTCACGAGCAAGAGTTAAGTACTGCAGCCGTAGAACATCCTGTGACGTTGGCATCTCTTCTAGGTCCAACAACGACAGTAGGGCGGAAGTAGCGCTTCCGCTGTGCTGTTGTGTAGTAGGAGAGGGTGGCGCCATTTTGAATTTCGAAACTTTGCTGTTTTCCTTTCAACGGTAAAGTTAACAATTCTAACGAGTAGAGAACTTACAGATTGGCTTCATTAGATTCTCCGTATGTTTATGCTTCGTATACTACTATCGGTGACGATCTTACGTGTTTTCGTTAGTTGTTTTTGTTGTCTTTTTGACGGAGCGTACTTCTCGGCGACTACAATCGCGGGCGTCTTTAAAACCTGTCTTTGCTGACGGGTCTGACTATTTCAGATGGCTGGGAGTCACCTTCATTTCGGTCTGCAAATTATACATTTAGACTTTACCTACGTACCTAAAATGGCGGACGATTCAACTTCATCTTCCGATCCGTCTTATTGTTGTCATGATTGTCATGATTTTATGGCGGTGTCATCACTCATCAATGAACACGAATTGAAGTCAAGAACTAAGTGGTGCGTCTGGTGGAAGGAAAATTTCTCTGAATATTGTGGTGGTATGTTTATCTTTTACCGTACGTAATTTTAATGTCTCTCTGACTCTAGTCTTGTTAATTGTTTTCTGTTCTATCTATCTAGGCCTATAGTACAGTATAATAACTTATAAGCTGATGAGTGTTGTGTTAAGAAAACACTTGTCGTGTTGACATATGGCCTCGCAAACAGCATATATACACCAGTACGAATAAGCCTTCCTGTACTGTTTTTCGATATGATCGTATGTCTCTAGGCTAATACATGCACGCGCGTCACCGGAATTACGGGTATTATTGGGGCAAACCACTTCATTTCATTTCAGCGAAATCACAATATATAGCCTAATGGTGATCATTACAAAAAATTTGGTCGTAACCAAAATTATGGGGGGCAGATGCTTCATCGCCCCCCCCCCCCTATGATGCCGCTTTGACAAGCTGCCAGTTTTGCTTGGCCTAGCCTACTTAAACTATAATTTTCTGGTTATATTTTTAATTCTATAAATGCTTGACCTGAATGGACTTAATACCAAAACATATTTTTGTTGGGGGGTGCAACATGCTTTTTTCTCTTTCACTTACTGCTTTTTGACTTAATGTTTTTGTCTAATACTCCATATAACATGTATATGATGTATTTTTGATAATGGTTATTGGGATCATTACACAGCACAAATGTGGTGTCGATTAGTTACATAAAAAATATGCTAATTATTTTAATATAGGAACATTTAAAGTTGTGGAAAATTTTTGTCCATTGTAAATGTGTGGACTCATTGGCATATATATACCGGTATATATATATATATATATATATATATATATATATATATATATATATATATATATATATATATATATATATATATATATATATATATATATATATATATATGATAACATTTATTTTCTGCACACTTCGGCAACAGGTGAGCTAATTTGGCCATTTTGGTTTGCTTTTTAACTTTTTACACATAATAATTTTTTATATCTTAGTAACCCGATCGTTGTAGAGAAATGTTTGACAATCACCATATTTGTATATCAATGACTTGTAATATTCACCATATTGTACTCAATGTCACCTAACATCATCTGAACCGTATGCACTATTAAAATGCTGTAAGGCCGTGTTGTAATCCAATTTTCAAATTTCCAAGTCAATCAGAACTATGTACATGTATATTCAAATTTTAAAATTGTGTAAGTTGATTTATATCAGAACAATGTGGTGTTTATTCAAATTTAGAAATTTGTGAAATAAAAAAGTTTGTATGGTACATATATATGGTTTTAGTTTATATTTTTCTTCAAGTTGAATGTAATTTACGAGGACTTTTTAAGGAATTTCCTTTTGGATAGCAGATCTCCTGATTGGAAATAAGTTTCTATTGGTCATTTAATTGAATTTCATTCAGACAAAAAATGGGAACTTTGTTTGAACGAATTGCGCTGAGGGACCGAGTTCGTGGAACGATTTACGGGATTCGAACCCAGTGTATTGTGCTACGTTACATCGTAGGTGAAGTCTAGATGTATAATTCGTTGACCGAAATGAAGGTGACTCCCAGCCATCTGAAATAGTCAGACCCTTTGCTGACTGGGAATAAGATATTTCTCAGCGCGAAGGGGGCTGTAAGCGGTTTAATTCCTAACATTTTAGCCATTGGTTTGTTTACCATAAATTTATGTTGTTCATTAGCTATCTTTATTCTTATTGTATTAGTACTATCAATTTTAATAAATTTAATTTCAAATACAGAAGTTCCCCCGATTTTCAACCGAGCTCTTCTATTAATTTCCTGCGCTAATGATTCGAAATTATATAATCCTGGTTTTAAAAATAGATGAAACCATTTATCTTTATTTCTCATATAAATCATAAACCCTCTATGTTCAAAAGTTTTATCCGATATATTATAAAAAGAATTACATAAACTTACATTTACTAATTTTAAATCAACACAATTCTTAACTTCTCTATCTAATTGTACTAGTAAATTGTGTGATTTAGAATTTAACAGTTTTCTAGAATCAACAAATATTCTATATTCTTTTAATTCTACCATTTATTTTACATATTTTCTTATTCGAAATCTAATTCATGGTGCCCCTTTTCATTCTTACCTTTGTATATGAAATAGAAATCACCTGAACATAATTCTTCTAAATCGTCACTTGATAATCTATGAAATCTATCTGGTAAATATTTTCTGAATTTATATGTATTTCCCTTTAATCATTCATATTCTAAGTGGATAACTAATTTATCTCCATATTTGTTAGTAACTGTATCAATATTTTTAATTAGATATTTCTTATGGATTATTAATTCTTTTAACTTCTTAAATTTATAATCTACTGATTTGACATTTGAAGTATCTTCTATTCTATCTAGAAATGATTTGTTGTTCTCACTGTGTGCTTGTTTATAATACATAATTTTATTAAAATTTGATTAACACGCTAGAATTCTTTTCATAATCTCATTCTCTTTTGTTTCTTCTCTTTTAAATTTTAAGTATTCATCTAAATTGCAACCGTAAGCAACTGTGTGTATACCATCATCTAAAATATATCTTTTATCATCGAATGGGTTCAAACTAACCTCTTCTATCTCTTCAATAAACATCTCGTGGTACTCAGATCTTAAACATTTCATCTTATGTTTTCTAACTTCTTCATTGAATATACAATTGATGTAATCTTTGAAATTAATATTCTTTTCTACTACACTTTTGGTTATTCCTTTTAACTTTTTAGCTTCATGAGTTTTAGTTCTATAACTATACATTTTAGATCGAATACCTATAAATTCTATCATTTCTTCACCTCCTAATTCATCTTTGAATTTACCAGGCACCTTTTTATTATCATTGCTAAACAATTTATGATCTTTAGGATAATTACTAAAATCAAAATGATGTTTTAATGTTTTTAAATCATCTGTTATGTTATTAGTTTTTATCTTTAATATGTAACTGTCAGTATCAAAATATAAGATTTCTATATGCTTTTCTCCAAAATGAGGTTGTAACACGTTATAATAGAATTCATACATCAATAGCTTTGATATTTCATCAAATTTCTTTGATTTTCATCAAATATTCTGTTACCTATGAACTTAGGATATGTTTGTAAATGCCTTATCCTTTTGCCATTGCTAACTAACTCAATATCATTTCTATTTCTGATATTTTCACAAGTCTTACCATAGAATGCATTATTCATTAGTTAGAAGAAATCTTTCTCGAAATCAGTTTTAGCTTTAGTTCTCTGTTTGGTGTTAAAATCTATATATTTTTCTAACCATTTAGATTGACTAAATGAAATATATCTATGTACTTTTTTAGAACCATTCCTTGATTCAAATAAAACTTCAACATTCTATAATGTACTACATAATTATATTTATCTTCCTGAGTTACCATTAACTTTTCTGTATGAATATGATTTTCAGGTTTAATTCTTTTTTGGTAATTTGATAAATCTTCATGTGTTACAGTTTTATGTTCGGGGCAGTAAGCTAGATTTCTAGATTTAAATTTAATATGTTCAGGATATTCTAAATATACAACAAAAAAGTAACCAGTCTCTGAATCATCTGCAATATCTAGAATTCTTTTCTTCTAATCAAATTTATCATTATTTTCATGCTGTAAAACTTCTGTTATTTCAAATACTCCATAAGGTTGAGGTTCCATCATTGCCCAACCATATAGATTATTTGCATCTATATATAATAACTTATATCCAAGGTTATCATTTACATTGAAATATCTATCACCTAATACACCTGAAACTCCTCCTCTTATAGATTTTTCAAATAATAATAATTGATCTATATTTGTCAACAAATCCATTTTTATATCTGTAAATCTTAAACCAAAATCCCAAGTTAAATCTGGCCTAGAATAACAATGGCAAGGATCAATATTAAAATATTCTAGGTTTACATCTCTAAACCTTTCGAATATATCAGTTAATAATAATACATCTGATTTTAAATATAAATCTACTAATTGTCCATGATTTTTCATTCCAAAATGATTCCAAATATTCAATGTTCTATTACAGACTTTATCTTTAACATATTCATTTTTTAATTCATCATAAAATCATTCTTTTAATAATTCAGTTATATTGAAATCATAATGCGATTTGTAAAATGAATATGGAATTGCGCCTTTATATCTCATTAATTGAAAATCATCATTATTTGGATATTGTTGCTTTAATATTTTTAATTCATCATCAACTAATGATTTTGATAAATTATCTAATGAACTACCTAGAAACCTATATGAATCTATAAATCTTAGACACCCAAATTGGAAAGATATATAATCCTCAGATGTTTTAGCTAACATTTTAAATTTATAAGTTGGTATTTTATCTTTTGATCTATATGAATTTAATCTTTCTATTTGATTATTGATTTCTTCTATCTTATGGCACAGTTGCTTGATGAATAAATGTGCATCATACCCTGATAAATTATGAAATATTACTGGAACAAAATTGATTTTCTTAGCTTGTAAGTTACAATTCTCGTGCGCCGCGCCTCTAAAATTTCCATTCAATTGATCATGGTCTCTCACTTTTTTATCTTTATAATTAAATAGTTTTTCACAATAATAACATTTATCAGCAAACTCAAATTCTTCTTTATCTTCTTCTGTCATTATAATTTCTTTATTTGTATCTAATACTTTACTAAATTTGATTTCATCCTCAATTAATAAGTCACAAAAATGATTGATAACATTTTCATTTCTATAATTATAATATTCACTTTTAATTAGTTCGGTATAATCAGATTTTATATATAACCCGAAAGCTGCTGCTGATTGATGAATCTTTTTAATAGTATTTGTTATTAGGGGATCTGAATAATCAATTACATCATTTTCATTAGAATTTAATTTCTTTCTTTTATAATATATTTCTTTTCTATCTTGATAAGTTAATTCTTTATTTAGTGATTCAAAATCTCCATATATTACAAATGGTACTTTATTCTTGTAATCATATTTTTTTAATTCTAATATTTTATCCTTTTCATTTGGTAAAAATAATTTACAATAATCATGATTATCACATAATTGTTTATGATTTAATAATGTGCTTTCATTACTGAATCTATTTATTAAACATTTTCTACATAGATATATTTTATTGTGGTTATTTTCTGTTCTAAAAAATAAATCGATTTGTTTTATCCACATATAATGATTTTCATAATATAATATATCTATAACACCATTTGAATCATAATCTTTTGATAAATACAAAGGTTCTAATGTATAGTGTTCAATTTTATCACCTTTTGTATTTGGTAATTTGATTAAATCAAATACATTTATTCTTAGATTATTTTATCTTTCTATTTTTGGGATATCTTTAATTCTAACTGGATAATTGTCTATCTTATAATTATTTTCAAATTGTATATAATTTGTTAATCTATAAGTATGTTTATTGTAATCTTCAACTGGATGTAAGCAACTTATAATTGTCCATAGAAAACATTTATTATCTTCATTTTATACGTTTATAACAGCATTTGTTTAATATAACTTGATCCATTTATATTATTATCTTTATAATATGATGAATTATTTTCATCAATTGGTTTTGATTTAGTTAACTTATTATATTTTGTGTTGTAACTATAAACATGTAAAGTCATAAATATTATTTCATCGAATATTAAACCTGATCCTTCAAAATATTTCTCTTCTATTTTAGTTTTTACTTCATTATAACATTTATCTCATTTTTCATCTATATGTTGTTTTGAAATAATATGTTGTGAATGGGAATTTATATTATATATTGGTTTATCTTCAGATTTTATAAACTTTACTTTAACTGATATGCTAATTTTAGGGTATACCAACATCTGTGATTATTTTTATAATATTTTTCATATTTTCCAAATGTTTTTTATTTTCTTCTAATGTTTTTCCTTTATGGAATTTAAACTCAATAGCTGCTGGACCAATATCACTTTTAAATGCTTCAGTTATCTCTATTTCTTCTTTATTATCTAATGAATTAATATAATTTGTTACATCTTCCATGTATGGTCTTTTATTGTTTAATTTATTTTTTATTCTTTTAATTGTCTTCGGTTTCTTATCATTATCTTTATCAGAATAATCTTCACCTAAAATATCATTATTCATATTTCTAATATGACTTTTAGATTTTAAATGTTCTTTATAATATCTTTTATCACTGAATGATTGATTACATGAATCACATTTGTATGTTTCTTTTTCATTCTTTAATTCATCTAATTTAGTTTCTAATATATCATCTTTATATTCTAACTTAAATTTATTTTCTAAATGTGTTCTAGTTTTATTGTGTCTTGGTTTTTGGGATTTATCTTTATTGATTTTACATATTGGACAGTAGTACTTCTTATTTGCTTCCATTTAAATATCAAATTTTTTATTAAAATTGATTTTAGAAGTTATTCATTTATATGTTATTCATATATATGAATATTTTAAGAGTAAATAGGATAATAGGGGTTCGGGTTAAAGGTTGAAGGGGCGAGTAAAAAATGAAAAATAAATTCGAGCGTGCGTGAATTTATTTTTCATTTTTTATGAGCTCGACCCTTCGACCTTTGGCCTGAACCCCTATTATCCTATTTACTGCGGTGGGATGAAATTGATTTGATTTGATCGATTAGTTGATAGACCTGCACAGAAGAAACTCAACGAGAATTTTAGCATAACCTTTCTTTTATCTTTATTATTTTGGCACTGAGTGGAACATAGACTCGTTCAGAATTCGTACATGATGATTAAGATTATTATTCGAATTTTAGTGACTTAGAAAAGATGAGTACTCAATCCGTTGACGTGGATGGTGATCTGAGAGGTAGACCTTCGACTAGGAGTAATGCTCGTAGACAACCCCGAAGTCTTAGCGACGAGGTATCGCAATCTCGAAGAGATGGGAATCTTACCCGTCGTCAGCCCTTAGACAGAGAGACGACAGTCGTAGGAGATTCCCCAGCCGTAACGGAAGCAGTTACCGCGACTGATGCACTCGAGAAAGGTTCAGAGGTGTTTGAGACGACAACGCTTCCTCGTAGAGTTAGCTCCGGAGACCAGAGTTCCCATTATGCAGACCGTTTCGAGCGCAATGTCGAAACGAGCGATCGTCTTGACCGAATTCCTTTGGGGTCAAATTTTGATTTTGAGAGTCAGCGCCTCGCTCAAGATCGTAACCCGGCATGTAGAATCAAGCCCGAAACCTTCGACTGTAACGGTTCTTGGCGAGATTATATTTAAGTTTTTGAGACGGTATCACGTATCAACCGCTGGGACGATGGATCCAAGGCAGATTTTCTTTTCGTACACCTTCCAGGCCCAGCCCGTCAATTAGCTTGCACTTTGTCGCATCGAAGCCGGCTTGATTATGGTGAGTTAGTCGGTATACTCGGCTCGAGATTTGGTTTTGGCCATCAATCTGAACTCTTCTTAGCTGAAATTAAGAACAGAAGGCGTAAGAGGACAGAAACCCTAAGAGAACTGGGGCAAGAGCTACTTTCCCTTGCGGTACAGGCTTATCCTGATTTAGACCCATTTCAGAGAGACCGTTTGGTCCGCACTCATTTTACAGACGCGATCGACGATAGAGAGCTGCGTATGCAATTGTATCAGAGTCATTGTAAATCGCTCGACGAGTTAGTCCGTTTAGCCGTAGAACTAGAGGGGTTTAAGAGATTGGAGGAAGATAGAGAGCGTGGCTCCCACGGGTTTGTAAGAGCAACGAAAGTAGAAGAGAATGACCAAATTGAGACATTGAGATCTCAGGTGACCGAGTTAACGACAATGGTGAAGCAGTTGGTAGGCCTTCAATCTCAACAGAGCGTTCGTCGAGACAATCATTCTATAGTATGTTATAGTTGTGGTCAAGCAGGACACATCTCTAGAAACTGCCGAGAAGGACCGAGACGGGGAAACGGGCGACCCCTGGCTCAAAGAGTCAAGCCAGAGGAGAGCTTAAAAATCAAACTCTCATCACCAACCCACTCAGATGAACGAGTTGCTGTGAGCGCGATCAGCAACACCGTATCTAGTATAATTATCAACGGGAAAGTTGATAGTGTACAAACCAAATTTTTAGTCGATACCGGTGCGTGTGTTTCAGTTCTAAGTAAAAGCGTTTTCGAGAAATTACACCCAGCATCAAAAGAGAATCTAGAAAAATCGAATTTACAGCTGTACAATATCAGTAATTCCCATCTGAAAACATATGGTAAACTTGAGGTCGGTGAGGTAATGCCCTGGCCGTTCGCTGTGGCTGACATCGAAGATGAAACTGTCCTAGGTTTAGATTTTCTTTCACACTATGACTGCCAGATTCATCCAGCCAGGCAAAGTATTACGTGCCACGGTGAACAAATTATCTACGGGAAGAAATGCCAGCTGGATAAGAACAATACTCACGTCAGAAGCCGTCAACGGGTCGTTATTCCACCTTTCAGCGAAAAAGTGCTGGAAGGAACGACTGATGTACAGCACCACTCCGGGAAGTGGGCTATGATAGAACCGTCTGAGTTTAGCCACAAACATCGATTTCTGACAGCGAGAAGTCTCGTCGACACCGAGAATCTAATATCACCCACAAGAGTTTTGAATCCTACTCCACACAAGATTACTGTTTGTAAGGGGACATCCCTTGGCTATTTGAGACCCGTGGTTAGAGTGGAACCCAGTAATGTGAGAGCCATGCATACTCCCAGTCCTCCAAGTGAAGAGACTCCCGAATTTTTAAATGATCTTGTCGAGAGAAGCACGAAAGATTTGCAACCAGACGAAGCGTCAAAGGTCGAAAAGTTAATTTTAGAGTATCGAGACATCTTCGCTCGGTCCGACGCAGATTTAGGTGTAGCCCCGGGAATTACGCATGATATACACACAGGGGACGCTAAGCCGGTTAGACAGAAGGCTCGTCGCTTACCACCAGCAAGACAAGAAGTAGCTAGTCGCCTAGTCAAAGAGATGCTAGATCGCGGGGTGGTCGAACCGTCAACTTCACCGTGGGCTAGTCCGATAGTTC
Source organism: Tubulanus polymorphus (assembly GCF_964204645.1). NCBI lineage: Eukaryota > Metazoa > Nemertea > Palaeonemertea > Tubulaniformes > Tubulanidae > Tubulanus > Tubulanus polymorphus. The sequence goes on from NC_134026.1 coordinate 14,041,543, forward strand.
TTGTGTCAATGAAGGACGGGGGAATTAGATTTTGCCTAGATTATCGGCGTGTGAATGATGTCACTATGAAAGATGCTTATCCCCTACCCAGAATTGATGACTCTATTCGTTCTCTCTCTGGCTCTCGATATTTTTGGACTATGGATCTCGCATCTGGTTATTGGCAGGTCGAGCTATCAGAATCTACAAGAGAGAAATCCGCATTTGTCATGAGAGATGGTCTATTTCAATTTCGAAACATACCTTTTGGGTTATGTAATAGCGGCGCGACGTTCGAAAGACTCATGGAACAGGTTCTCTGTGGCCTGCAGTATGAGATTTGCTTAGTTTATTTGGATGATATCATAGTATTCGGAAAGAATTTTGAAGAGACTTTGGACAACCTGCGCCAAGTATTCGAAAGGCTTAGAAGATCTGATCTAAAACTTAAACCCAGGAAGTGCCACTTCTTTGAGAAATCAGTTGCGTTTTTAGGACATGTAGTCTCCGAGGACGGCGTATCGTGCGATCCGGATAAAATAGAATCAATAAAGACTTGGCCTGTACCGCGATGTCAAACCGACGTGAGATCATTTTTGGGTTTAGCATCGTACTACCGGAGTTTTTGCCAGGATTTTGCATCGATTGCAAACCCCTCCACAGATTATCGAGAAGGGAAGGAAATTTGAATGGTCTACGGAATGTCAGTACGCTTTTGAGGAATTGAAAAACGTGCTCATGACAGCGCCAATACTGGCGTATCAACTCCCGGATACTCTGTTTATTTTAGATACAGACGCTAGTGGGGTAGGCTTGGGGGCTGTTTTGTCACAAGTACACGATGGGGTAGAGAAAGTAATCGCTTATGGAAGTCGCACCTTGTGAAAACAAGATCGAAATTATTGCGTCACGAGACGTGAGCTATTAGCAGTAGTCACGTACGTCAAGCATTTTAGACATTATTTATTAGGGAGAGAGTTTCTGCTCCGCACTGACCACGGTTCCCTACGTTGGCTCATGTCTTTTAAAGATCCGGAGGGACAGATAGCCAGGTGGATTACCTTACTGTCAGAATATGAATTTAAGGTTCAACATCGTCCCGGCCGTCTTCATACGAACGCAGATGCTCTGAGTCGTAGGGAATGTCAGCATTGCTTAAGGGCCTCTGAGAGATATGAGACAATCGAGAGTCCATGCAGCCACGTCAAGCGGGTGAGAGCTATCAGAGACTGTTCCACTGAATTATCATGCGCGCCAAAATGGTCGCCGACAGAACTAGGCCAAGCACGAGCAAACGACCCTGATCTGAGATGGATTGTAGAGCGGTATAAGTCCCAAAACCGACCAGGCTGGCAGGATGTGGCGAGTGAGGGCGCTACCAGCAAATTTCTAGCAACCCGGTGGGAACCATTAAGATTGGTCGACGGCGTACTGTATATCACCAAGGAAAGACAAGGGTTAGAACCGTCCACGTTGTTAGGTTTGCCTAAAACTTACCGTCACGAAGTATTCATCGAGATTCACGCCTCTAGAACCGCTGGACATTTTGGCTACAAGAAGACCCTCACTAGTATTCATAAAAGATATTTCTGGCCGGAAATTCGGGACGATGTCAAACTCTGGTGTGCGACCTATGTGCCACCAGGAAGAGTCCACCTAGAAGTAATAAAGCAAAACTTAAAGACTATCGCATCGGACTACCTATGGAAAGAATAGCTTTAGATATTTTGGGGCCGCTACCCGAAACGAAAGCCGGGAACACAGTAATTTTAGTTGTCTCCGATTATTTTACTCGTTGGGTAGAGGCCTATCCTCTACCTAATCAGGAAGCCAAGGCTGTAGCAGCAACACTCGTCCGAGAATTTATAAGTAGGTTTGGAGTAGCAAGACAATTTCACTCCGATCAATGGTCTAATTTCCAGTCAAAACTAATGACTGAAATTTGCGGCATGCTAGAAATGCGTAGGCCTAAGACTAGAACTACTGCCTACCATCCGCAGTCTGATGGACTAGTCGAGCGGTATAATCGCACCCTGTTGAACGGGCTCGCCATGCTTGTGAATAAAAACCAGGACGACTGGGACGAGCAGCTACCATTCTTAACGATGGCGTACCGAGCGTCGACACATGATTCGACCGGATTTAGGACCATGCGAGATTTTCAAGATAATAAACGACGTAGTCTATACTATAGTGCTTCCTAATTCGAACAAGCGTATGACCGTGCATTTCGACCGACTGAAACCTTACCTTGAGCTAACCGCAACTGACCTGAGGACTCCCAACTATTCAGAGATTTTAGAACCACATTTTTCGGGCGTACATCGAGACCACCTGATAGATATGGCGACAGGTGCTAGCCCAGGCGTCGCCTACATTATTAATCTTCATGGTTTTTATCCGTTTTATTTTGTAGGGATAAATCAGCTAAAGTTAAATGTATCTACTGTGCGCGAAGAGTGGACAAAGAAAACGTCCACGCGCACAATCGGTATTGCAAAGGCCGGACCCGCGAGGGAAAGGTTTTCGAATGCGAGAAATGTGGGAAGCAGTTCGCCACTAAGCTGAAGGCTCGCAGGCACGTCAAGTACCATGAGGAAAGAGTGCGCATTCTCGAAGTTGCGGAAGACTCGTGGGACCGAGACCCGCCAGCACAAGTCTTGTCCGAGTCGAACGTCACGTCTACGGTCACCGCGGTATCCGGCAAGAGAAAGTTTAAACGCGAAGAACAGAGTCAAAAGAAATACTAGAAGAAGATGAGCAAGTCGACGCCCGAACCGGCCGCAACTTCGACGAGAGAACAGGCAATGGAGGTCACTCCCGCCAACTGTCAATCGGAAGGGTGATCGGCCTCCGACGTCGTCACCCGAATTATGAGAGAGATGTCGGGCACCATGGAGGAAGTTTTTCCACCTTCAATAACGGAGAAGCTTCCACCCGTCCTCAGCGATGATCCACCGACTGTCGCAAGCGTTAAACTATCAACCGTCGTCGATAGCCTACCGACCGAACCGCCCACTAGTGTAAAGACGTCAGCAATACAGTCTCCGACATCCGTCGCCAAGTCGTCTGCAGAGTCGCTGCCGGTAATTGCCGAGGAACCGTCGACCGAGCCATCAGAGATAGCAAGAGATACGTCGAAGCCGGAAGACGTCGTTGTCCATGAGTCATCAGTGAGTGGTCAGGCCAACGAGAGTCTAGCATTGTGCGAGCAGTTGGTCCTTCTGCACTGTCATCCTGTTCCTGGTCGCAGTGCGTATAGGTATTTTGGGTCACCGTGCGACAGAGTAATATGCAATCAGTGCGTCATCGAATCGTCGAGATTTAAGACAGTGGCCAACTCCGGAGTTTGTACGACAGGTGGAGGTGACGCGACCTACGGCGTTCAGGATATTACATAGCCACCCTAACGCGGCCGGTGACGTCGAAATCTATGAATTCAGTGGTGAATCAGTATCGTGCGCGCTGTGTTTGATCGACCGGAAAGTATTCAATATCTAAGAGTAAGACGACACCACATCCGATTTTCGCTTATTATCGCCTCCGCCTGGAGAGGTTGGAGGCTGGGAGGGGGTGTTGTGGCGAAAAATTATGAGAATGCCGGTTTGCTAGCGTATCTATTTAACACCCGTATTGCTCGGGTTAGTTTTACTATCAACGGGTGGCGCTGTATATAAATTTCACATAAATCAACGACTTTCGGCTATTAGCGCTACTTAAGACCACTTGAAAACATCATAGTCAATTACGGTAGTCAGGGGCGGATCCAGACCGTATTAGCCGTATTGCCCAATACGGTCTAGAATTTTTAAGTGCCCTTCGAAATTTCACCGGCAATATTTTTGACGGCATTATCTCAACAACCGCTAATTCCGTGTCCGTAATCCGGGCATAATTATGAAATTAATCGGTATATACTGCTGCCAAGAAAGTGAGGAGAGATAATCATATTTGTAAAGCCTTTAATCATGATAAATTAAAAAGGGCACTTTCCTTTTGCAAGGGGCACTCATGCTTTAGATGAGGGCACCTTGTCCTTCCTTGCCTTTTCAGGGAGGGCTTAAGGGGCACTCGTACTTTAGAAGAGGGCACTATACGCGGAAAATGTTGAAGAAAAGGGCACTTTTTTGCCTAATTTTTAAAATTTTAGGGGCAATTTCGGTTTGGAAGATGGCACACGACATAAGGATAAATGTGAAGACGAGGCAATTTTTGCCGATTGTTAACAATGAAGGGGCACTTAGCCGTATTCTGTATAATTGTTAAGGGGCACTTTTAAAGATTATAGGGGCACTAGGCGAAGTTGGCGACAACCATTCTTTCATGGGTTCGCCAGCTTCATTTTTTATCCGCATGTGTTGAAATCTTGTCTCGAATTCGTTTATTCTGGATTGCTCTGCTAGCCTCTAGAAGCCCTCTAAAAGCCTTTAAATGGTACCATATTTTCAAAATTTTATGGGGGTGGGCCCCCAGACCCCATCTAAGGACTTCGCGCCTTCGGCGCTCGCATTGACCTGGATACTGGGTTGCCCTAAGATCAGAAAGGTGCCCTTAAATTTCCTTCCAATACTGTCTACCCATCCCCCTGGATCCGCCCCTGAGTAGTAGTGAACATAAAAAGATACAGTACAAAGATACAGTTCGGTGTACAGTTAAGGACATGATTCCATAGGACCCATACCAGAGACATTTTGTTCAGACAAGGTCTATTAGTTAAACACTAATCTTCATTTTCAGCAATTATCGATCTGGTGAATTAATTTTGATTCGGTCTTTCGGTGGTTCGAGATAAAATGCCCGCAAAATAAGAACCTAACGAACCAGGGCTGACCACAAATTGCCCAACAGATAAATTTTCGAAACGAAACAATCCAATCATGTTTGGTATCAAATGTGGCGTGGACTATGGTCTTTTAACTGACCAATGCATGACCAGTACTGACCATATAGTAAATTATTTGTTTGCAAACAATTAAGTTGTTTGGTGTCAAATAACTAGATATGATGTGGGCATTAATCTAAAAATTGTGTAACTGACCAATGCTTGACCAGTACAGACCAGTTACCAGTGCTAACCAGAACCCCCATAAGTAATTTATATGTTTAGTGAATCCTTCGTTAGTACTACTAGCTCTTACATTTAAATTTGTCGCTTGAAAAAGTCTTGTCCGATTTTTGTTGTAGGTAGCGAGCTAACTTTGAAATTCCGCTAAAATGCATAAGATTTTTACGTAGGGTTTTGAACGAACAACGTTTCCATTTGTAATTGTAACGTGCGCATTTGGGCCTGTAACGTGCACATTTCACTCGCGTGAACGTGCGTATCCGTACCAACATGCGAAACTTGTCAAACTTTTACGATCAAGACTTTTAAACTGAACAAAGAAGATATCATATCATATTATATATACATGAATAGATGGAATGATAATGTAGTAGTTTTAAATGTTTCGTAGCTGCTGTCCACTGACCACAGATCAAAGCTAATTGCCTGATATGAAATATATTTTTGTTATAGAGATGTAGTAGATCAGTGAGAATAACTTATGGTTAATTTTGAGTGATCACAACGCTAACCAATAGAGAAAGCTGTAAGGCCTAAGAAAAGATGCATTAAGTCTAACATATCTTTTAATATAATGATGAAGTATTCAACTGGCCATCACAACAATAGTTTGACTTATCTTATTGAAAAATACCGGAATGTTAATGGGAAAACATTGAATTCGAAACAATTCCACACTCAATCGTTTACTTTGATAACACAATTTGCATTTTGTGGACATGTATTTTTTTCTGTACCAAAAGCATGAAGTATATTATCTTTGCTTGTAAAAATTTGAAATTTTGGGGAAGATTTTTGGCCTCGTTAACCTGTGAGCACGTCCTTCATATATTTTCTAAGACCGACCCTTGAAATAATGCTGAGAGTTTCGAGGATAATTTTGGTAGGATGTAAACTTAGGCTGCTTCGTATCCGTGGAGGGTTGCTAATTATTGATTCTATACACAATAATCATAAGTACCATGAGATTCGATAGAATATCGTTTTTCAATCATACGTACACGAATTATCGCGATATAAAGATAAATAATATGTTCATATACTTTTTACGTCTTATACTGTATATTTCTTTAGTAGTATAAATAAAGAGTGGATCAGCAGGCCACCTGAGACCATTCCACGATCTAAGGTCAGTTGCCAAAAGTTAGTAAGTTTACCAGCGGATAGTTAACATTTATAATGACAATTAAATTTTCATTGCTAAAATAACTTTGTACTTGTTGACTCAAAAGCAGAGAATTGAAAATACGATAATACGATACGAAAACTCAGTGTACAAATTCAAAAAGATTATCTCTAGTGAGAGATCGAACGTTGTGTCGTAATTTTCTAATGATAAAACATGGTTTGAAATTTGAAATGTGTACATAGTTGATCTTTTTCAGTGTATTTAGTCATGTATCATATTGGATGATGGTTAATTTAAACTATCTTTTGAGAAACGGGTCCCAGAGCTATATCCTTTACTCCTGTAATAGAGGATGCAATCTATTTGCGACAAACAGCTAGTGCAAATAGCTAGAAAAGGTCACAATAGTGCATTGGCAAACTTAGAGCAAGCGTATATTGGTTGTTTAGGTTTTTCGAAGGGGAGAATTTGTGGGAAAATTAATCATTACTGAGATATATCCGTGGCGAGATTTTCCAGGGATTTAAAAAGTTGAGCTGTACACCAGGAATTTTGTGTAGTCCAATATCCGTGATTACCTCTGGCGTGGAGAGATACAATCTAAAACCAACCCTAGAGTCAAATATTTTACCACAATTTTTTATGATCAATAAAAAGATTGAGTAATAGACATTCAAACAGTATTATCTAAATTCCACTCCATTTTAAACTCATTCATCTCTACACAAACTCCAACTTGTTGAACAGTCCACATTAAAATTAGGGACCACTATTCTTGCTCATCTACACTGGCTACCAATCTAACAAAGGATTAAATTTGAGTGTTTGGTGTTATAACAATACCAGACTGAATTATGGATTCGGTTTCTACTTTTTAATTGAACATTTATATCACATATTGGGCATCATTTTTACCAGTATATATGGAATAACCTATCCTTATATCATGTTCAATTTTATATAATCTGACTTTTGAGATGTCATTCAATCAATGCATTCACATGCGGTCGTCGCTTTCAATAGCCACCACGGACTGGCTCCTTATTATTTCTTTGACGATACCATTGGCGGACGATCCCACACGTTTCTTGCTCCAGCCCTAGAATGCTCAATATTCGTCATGAACCCCGTTTTGAATTTAAATTCAAAATACTCCTAAAACACACCTGTTAACTAGATTACTCTAAAACACCTTTATGTGCAAGAATCAGTGAAATTGGCGCTTTATCAGTTGTATTCATCATTCGTACCCACGAATCTCGTATCGTATCCTATGAATGTGGAGACCCATCCTCGTAAAGAGAATGAATATATAGGCTCTGATGCGTTTATATCATTTGATATGAGGCTACGTGTCATCTTCAATTGAAATCACGTTGTTTTTTTAAAGGGTGGGCGAGAATATATTCTTATGTTTTTGTTTCTCTGAATGTTGCTATTTAAGAGTTCAATAATTTCAGTCTACCAAACAAAGGATTTTCCGTATGTTTCGTGACATGTTTTTCCATAACCCTAGGAGAGCATTTTAGGTATTTTTTGCGGATGACCGAAAGCTGCTGTCCCTTTCTAGTAATTTGATGATATCCGTTGAAATCTAAATTCTAAAAAGGAATCAGGCATATCTTCTTGTTTGACTAAATATGAACTCAACAACAAGTGACACTCCCTTCAAAGGCGCCGAAGTAAAATCATGTGTCGAGTGGAGATGATATTGTGTCAGAATTTCTTCAAAATCGGAGAAAATTGAATATTTTGAAAATAATCATTTTACATGTATGTTTAAATCCGTTATAACTGGAGCAATTTTCATGAAAAAATATCTATGGAATCAGCGAAATGTAATTAAGAAGAATACTATGTTTAAAAAGTTATCAAAGACATTTGAAAAAAGTTTTCTGAATTCGTCAACTGTTAAACTAGTAGCAACCAGATGTGTTCCCATTAAACCACCGACCGCGAGCCGAGTCGATGTGAGATGTGCCCTACACTGAAAATCTCAAGTGCTATACAACCGGTTTTTTAGGTGCCTCTGAATGTCGGCCGTTAAAAAACTGAACCATTCCCAATTGGAAAAGGCCGAGGTAGTTAGAGAAAATTCAAGATGTGTATATCGTGTGATACAGGCTCCATATTTCATGTGCGTTTGGAATTTAACCTTGTTTATAACGAAACACGCATGTATTTATGCTATTTTAGATTTAAAAAGAGCGCACGAAAGTGTTTCATGAGACCCGCAAATAACGTCAAGTTATTCATGCATTTTTGATTTATATGAATAGGCGTTTTTCGAGTACCGAAATTTCTCAGGTGGATTATTCAATAAATTCACAACAGTCCATTATGGATTAGTTTGACGCCAATCCTTCTTTTAAAGATCTTTCTTTCTCGAAGAAAGATTTTCTTAAAAACTTTGATTATGGCGAATCTTTTATGTGTCCGATAGTTTAACCTTCGGGTATTATACTAGAACACAAATTTTTAAAGATATTCATAACATACTGAAGGATATCACAGTTTATACCCGAAGATATGCAGTTGGATAGATATTTTTGTTTCGACTCGCATGCGACAGTAAAAACGGTACTTGATATAATAAGTGAACTTCATCATTGATATTTTCACTAATCTACTAGAATTCCAAAAAAGAACTGACAATGATAAAGGGTTACAGCTGTAACTGATATCACTCCAAATTTCAATTCCTATGAACACTTTTCATATAAAGAAAACTATTAACGAAACAGTTTTTAGAGGCGAAGAATCCGCGTTACCATCGAATTTTCAAAACTTGAAGGTATGGTTAATGCCTCGGTGACCACTGGTCTAGTACGCGGTTGTCTGAAATGAAAGTGGCCAAGTCTAAAGAACAACTATTGTATCACATGATTTCAAATATTAGGAACCCAATGCGTTTAATGATTTAATTAATTGGTATCGCACAGATTGGTTAAAAGACGGGTGTTAGTCACCTTGTGATTTAATTGTTTTTCATGCATCGATTAATTAATCTTATTATAACTTATTTGTAGGCGCTTCCCGCAAACATTTTCTATTCGTTGAGTTTTCAAACGCAGTACTGTTCAGATGATACGAGTCAAGTAGTAAAAAAGTTTATGTATTAGCATTACTATGCAGTGAAAATAACGCACTGCGGCAAGTGAGGTGCTGTGATCCAGATGTGTAACCCATTTATGGGTAATAAATTTCCATCATGTCAACGCCATTCAAAAACAGTTGAAAAACTTTCTGCTGGTTTCTAGAAATAGCAATACGACGACAAGCACTTTCGAATTCGACCACGATATTTGAGAAGTTTCACTTGGGCAGTGGTGGTCAGTGATGGTCAATTTATGAATTTTAATGGCGAATCCTTTCTAGTTTCACACCAAATGCGGTACCGGTATATCGTTCTTTCAAGAAGTTTCAATTGGTCAGTGGTGGTCAGTGATGGTCAGTGATGAATTTGCAATGATGATTCCTTAGTTGTTTGAAAACAAACATTACATGATAAATTTCCGAAATTCGAAGTCAAGTGTTCAGACTCGGGGATATATCAATTGGTCAGTTACTGACCATCATGGTGTCACCATTGTGGTCTATAGCTCAAATGAAACATGTGGAACCGACGAAGGGGCACAAAAGCCATTTCCTGGAGTGACGTGATCCAAAAATGCCCTAACGTGAAAAGGCAGTCTCTCAATTGGATGAAACCAAATCGGACAGGACAATTAAAATTTGGGAAGGTCACAGGTAGTGGTCTCTCTACGAAGCCCACGCGGTGAGCGTATTATTATGAAATCTTTTTTTAAACCACCATGTACCACGAAGTAATAAGCATCGTTGTAAGCACTTGAATCAGCCATTAACCACTTGAAACTGTCAGATCAAACATCATACCGCATCCCTGCAAAGAGGGGTGGTTAGTAATAGGGATAATAGGCTTTCAGATCAAAGGTCGATGTATGAAGATGATATATTAGAAACTAAATTAGATGAATTAAAGAATGAAAAAGAAACATACAAATGTGATACATGTAATTAATCATTCAGTGATAAAAGATATTATAAAGAACATTTAAAATCTAAAAGTCATATTAGAAATAAGAATAATGATATTTTAGGTGAAGATTATTTTGATAAAGATAATGATAAGAAACAGAAGACAATTAAAAGCATAAAAAATAAATTAAACAATAAAAGACCATACATGGAAGATGTAAGAAAATATATTAATTCATTAGATAATAAAAAAGATATAGAGATAACCGTGATAAAGTGATATTGGTCCAGCAGCTATCGAGTTTAAATTTCATAAAGGAAAAACATTAGAAGAAAATAAAAAACATTTAGAAAATATGAAAGAAATAATAAAAATAATTACTGATGTTGAATATCCTAAAATAAGTATATCTTCTAAAGTTAAATTCATAAAATCTGAAGATAAACCAATACATAATATAAATTCTCATTCACAACATATTATATCTAAACAACATATAGATGATAAATTAGATAAATGTTATAATGAAGTAAAAACTAAAATAGAAGAGAAATATTTTGAAGGATCTGGTTTAATATTTGATGAAATAATATTTATGACTTTACATGTTTATAACACAAAATATAATAAGTTAACTAAATCAAAACCAATTGATGAAAATAATGTATCATATTATAAAGAACCAGATATTGAAGCATCGAGTTATATTAAACTACCATTTAAAACTAATGCTGTAATAAATGTACAAAATGAAGATGATAAATGTTTTCTATGGGCTATAATAAGTTGTTTACATCCTGCAACTTATAATATTTGTAGATTAACTCATCATAAACCATTTGAAAATAATTATAAGATAGATAAGTATCCTGTTATAATTAAAAACATCCCAAAAATAGTGAGAGATAATAATATAAAGATAAATGTATTTGATTTAATCTAATTACCAAATACAAAAGGTAACAACATAAACATTATACATTAGAACCTTTATATCTATCAAAAGATTATGATTCAAATGATGTTATAGATATACTATATTATGAGAATCATTATATGTGGATTAAACAAATAGATTTATTCTTTAGAACAGAAAATGATCACCATAATAAAATATATCTATGTAGAAAATGTTTACATAAATTCAGCAATGAAAGTACATTATTAAATCATAAACAATTATGTGAAAATCATGATTATTGTTAATTAGTTTTACCAAATGAAAAGGATAAAATATAAGAATTCAAAAAATATGATTACAAAAATAAAGTACCATTTGTAATATATGGAGATTTTGAATCATTAAATAAAGAATTAACTGATCAAGATAGAAAAGAAATATATTATAAAAGAAAGAAATTAAATTCTAATGAAAATGATTTTTCAGATGAACCGCCAATAACAAATACTATTAAAAAGATTCATCAATCAGCTGCTGCTTTCGGGTTATATATTAAATCTGATTATCCAGAACTAATTGAAAGTGAATATTATAATTATAGAAATGAAAATGTTATCAATCATTTTTGTGACTTATTAATTGAATATGAAATAAGATTTAGTAAATTATTGAATACAGATATAGAAATTATAATGACAGAAGAAGATAAAGAAGAATTTGCGTCTGCAGATAAATGTTATTATTGTGAAAAGATATTTAATTATAAAGATAAAAAAGTAAGAGACCATGATCATTTGAACGGAAAGTTTAGAGGCGCTGCACATGAGAATTGTAACTTACAAGCTAAGAAAATTAATTTTGTACCAGTTATATTTCATAATCTATCAGGATATGATGCACATTTATTCATCAAACAGTTATGTCATAAAATAGAAGAAATTAATAATGAAATAGAAAGATTAAATTCAAATAGATCAAAAGATAAAATACCAACTTATAAATTTAGAATGTTAGCTAAAACATCTGAGAATTATATATCATTCCAATTTGGTTGCCTAAGATTTATAGATTCATATAGATTTTTAAATAGTTCATTAGATAACTTATCAAAATCATTAGTTGATGATGAATTAAAAATATTAAAGCAACACTACCCAAATAATGATGATTTCCAATTAATGAGATATAAAGGCGCAATTCCATATTCTTTCTATAAAAATCATAATGATTTTAACATAACTGAATTATTGAAAGAACAATTCTATGATGAATTAAAAAATGAATATATTAAAGATGAAGTATATAATAGAACATTGAATATTTGGAATCATTTCAAAATAGAAAATCATGGACAATTAGTAGATTTATATTTAAAATCAGATGTATTATTATTAACCGATATATTCGAAAGGTTTAGAGATGTAAACCTAAAATATTTCAATATTGATCCATGTCATTGTTATTCATCACCTGGTTTAACATGGGATTGTGGTTTAAAATTTACAGATATAAAAATGGATTTGTTAACAAATATAGATCAATTATTATTATTTGAAAAATCTATAAGATGAGGAGTTTCAGGTGTATTAGGGGATAGATATTTCGATGTAAATGATAACCCCGGATATAAGTTATTATATATAGATGCAAATAATTTGTATGGTTGGGCAATGATGGAACCACAACCTTATGGAGTATTTGAATTAACTGAAGTTTTACAGAATGAAAATAATGATAAATTTGATTGGAAGAAAAGAATTCTAGATATTGCAGATGATTCAGATACTGGTTACTTTTTTGTTGTAGATTTAGAATATCCTGAAGATAAAAAATTTAAATCTAGAAATATAGCTTACTGTCCCGAACATAAAACCGTAACTCATGAAGAATTATCAAATTACCAAAAAAGAATTAAACCTGAAAATCATATTCATACAGAAAAGTTAATGGTAACTCATAGATATATTTCATTTAGTCAATCTAAGTGGTTAGAAAAATATATAGATTTCAACACCAAACAGAGAACTGAAGCTAAAACTGATTTCGAAAAAGATTTCTTCAAGTTAATGAACAATGCATTCTATGGTAAGACTTGTGAAAATATTAGAAATAGAAATGATATTGAGTAAGTTAGTAATGGTAAAAGAATTAGACATTTACAATCATATTCTAAGTTTTTAGGTAACAGAATATTTGATGAAAATTTAGCTGCAGTTAAGATGAGAAGAACATCAATGAAATTTAATAAACCAATCTATGTTGGAGCATCAGTTTTAGAATTATCAAAATTACTAATGTATGAATTCTATTATAATGTATTACAACCACTTTTTGGAGAAAAACATATAGAAATACTATATTTTGATACAGATTCTTACATATTAAAGATAAAAACTGATAACATAACTGATGATTTAAAAACATTAAAACATCATTTTGATTTCAGTAATTATCCTAAAGATCATGAATTGTTTAGCAATGATAATAAAAAAGTTCCACGGAAGTTTAAGGATGAATTAGGTGGTGAAGAAATGATAGAGTTCATCGGTATTAGAACTAAAATGTATTCATATAAAACTAAAGAACATGAAGCTAAAAAGTTAAAAGGAATAACCAAAAGTGTAGTAGAGGAGAATATTCATTTCAAAGATTACATCAATTGTATATTCAATGAAGAAGTTAGAAAACATAAAATGAGATGTTTAAGATCTGAAGATCATGAAATGTTTATTGAAGAAATAGAGAAGATAAGTCTAAACCCATTTGATGATAAAAGATATATTCTAGATGATGGAATTCATACAGTTGCTTATGGTTGTAATTTAGATGAATACTTAAAATTTAAAAGAGAAGAAACAAAAGAGAACGAGATAATGAAAAGAATTCTAACGTGTTAATCAAATTTTAATAAAAATATGTTATTAAAATGGAGAGTAAACAAACACACAGTGAGAACAACAAATCATTTCTAGATAGAATAAAAGATACTTCAAATGTCAAATCAGTAGATTATAAATTTAAGAAGTTAAAAGAATTAATAATCCATAAGAAATATCTAATTACAAATATTGATACAGTTACTAACAAATATGGAGATAAATTAGTTATACACTTAGAATATGAAGGATTAAAAGGAAATACATATAAATTCAGAACATATTTACCAGATAGATTTCATAGATTATCAAGTGAAGATCTAGAAGAATTATGTTCTGGAGATTTCTATTTCGTATACAAAGGTAAGAATGAAAAGGGGCACCATGAAATAGATTTCGAATAAGAAAATATGTAAAATAAATGGTAGAATTAAAAGAATACAGAATATTTGTTGATTCTAGAAGACTTACAAATTATAAATCTCATAATTTACTAGTACAATTAGATAGAGAATTTAAGAATTGTGTAGATTTAAAATTAGTTAATATAAGTTTATGTAATTCTTTTTATAATATATCGGATAAAACTATTGAAGATAATACTGTTTTATTTGATATTAGAAATGTAGATAAATGGTTTCATCTAATTTTAAAACCAGGATTATATAATTTAGAAACATTAGCTCAAGAAATTAATCGTAGAGCACGGTTGAAAATTAGAAGAGATGATAAATTTTTAATTAGATTTATAAAAAGTGATAGCACAAATAAAATTAAAATAAAGGTATAAGATGAAAGTCAACATGCATTTATGGTAAAAAAACCTATAGCTAAACTGTTAGGAATTGTACCAGATACCGTTACAGGAAACGTAGATGGTAATTCAAATATAATACCTTTTACACACTTTTATATCTATTGCAATTTAATCGAGCCTACAAAAACTTTCGAAGCAACTAAAGAAACAATTTGTAGTTCTAGTATACTAAATATTTTACCGCTAAAAAATGTTAAACAATTTGGAACTCAAATAAATTATAATTTAACAGAATGTGTTTTTAAACCCTGTATTCCTCAATTTAATAATTTTAAATTAGAAATAAGAAATCACAATGGATATTTAATTGATTTGAATAACTTTCCTGTAATTTATGAATTAGTTATAAGATGTAGAGAGTAATTTTTTCATTATATAAATGAATATAACTGTTGGGCCGAGCATATGTTTTGGATTTGATTTTAAACGTGAGAAAGAAATGAAATTTAACGTTAATGATGTAATTACACATATCAAAAATATAACATTTTCTAATGAAACAACATTTGAGTATGAAACAACAATAGATAAAGAAACTTTAAATGTAGAAAAGATTACTAATTTAATTACAGAATCTTTAAGATTTTATGAATTAGATGAAGATTTTATCATCGATGATATTAAAAAAATAATAATTGAAATATATACAAATGAAACTAGTAATGAAATAAATGTTGAATTAATCATAAATCAGATAACTAAATATTTTGATGATAGTAATTTTTTTGATAAATAAATGAGTGATAATAAGTGGATAATAACTGGATTATATAATGGAGCATTACTATCAGTTGGAACTGTTGGTTATTCAATGGTATTAAAAAAAGTATTTAAAATGGGAAGTGTTAATGTTGATAGATTTGATATCAATGATATTTTAAAATTAACATTAGCAGTTACTTTATCTAATTTAACTATTGATTATTTAGAAAAACAAAAATATATTCCTCCCATATAAATGCATAATTATTTTACTAAATAAATGGCTTCTGCAGTTATAACTATTATAGGATCGGCAATTGTTAACGCTTTAGCATTTACTGGTGGCGGTTATTTATTTAAACATATTGATAAAAATGGATCATTAACAGAACAAAAAAGACATAACTTAGCATTAGAGAAATACAATAAAGCAGCAGAAGAATATAGAGAAAAGAGACAAAACTATATGGATTATATTAACAAGGAATTATATGATCAGAAGATTTCACATAGATTTTCAATCAGTTGATGATGCAATGAGTTTATATAACGCAGTAACAAATAAAAAAAAATTACATCTATGTAAACCTAAATTATCAGATTATTATACCCCAAGTAATGAACAGAAGAAATATGAAATAATTTGGATTTTAGGCGGAACTGTTATTGTTATATTTGTTGATTATAAGTTTACTAATTAGTAATTTTTTTGCTAAATAAATGGATGATAATATTGATATTATTCCTCATGATATAAATAAAACTAAATTAAAAATATATTTAGAAAAACAAATATTAGAATTTGAAAGTGACTTAAAGATAAAAAAGAAAAAATATTTAAAAAGTAAAATTATATATTATTTGATCATAAGTGGTTCGGTTACAATTAGTTCTGTAATAACATTTCTAGCAATATTCAGTCCATTAACACCTTTAGCTATATCAATTGGCGTACTAGGATTAAGTTCAAGTGTTTTAACTGGTATAAGTTCAAAATTAAATATAAAAAGTAATAAAGAAAAAATGAAAACTAATATAAAAGAAATTAATAAATTAAAGAATACACTAGATTATATAATGGTCATATAACAGTTGAAGAACAAGATAAATTATTAAAAGAATTAGTTAATTATTAATTTTTTAATTATATAAATGGGGTTTCCAAAAGCTTCCCAATATAATAAATCAATTAAATATAATATTCCAACAATAGATTTTAATAGGGATATTACATATAGAAATGAAGTTTTAAATTCATTAATTGATTTATATATTTATGTTACTGAAAGTAATAATTTTCATGTAAAGATGGAAAATATATTTCATGTGTATACAATTAATTTTAAAAATTTAAATGAGGCAAAACAATGGTTATTAAAATCTAATATGAAGTATTGGCAGAACCAATTAAATTTTGCTGTTTATTGCGCAACAACAGGATGTGGAATTAGTTGGAATGATCATTTGAATAAACCAAGTTTACCATTGATGTTATCACTTTTTAGATTTCATACTTATTTTCAAATAAAATTAATATTAGATGAATTAGAATGTCCTTTACCAGGTTCAAAATATTTTAAAGAATTGAATAATAATATTAATTTTTCTAAGTTTTATAAAATATGTAATGAATTTAATATTAATTCAAATAAAGATTTTAGAGCAAAAATTGGAACAATGGGTGGATTAGGAATATTATATACTAAAGAATTTGGAAAAATAATGACAAATTCAGATATAAGAACACTAAATTGGAATGAATTACCAAAATATTAAAATAATATACAACAACAAAATAATAATGGTTGGGTTAATTTCATTTTAGAAAATAGTGAAGGTTTTACTAAAGCTGGTATACAAAGAATAAATCAATCTATTAGAACTTATTTGATATGTACTTTAGGTGCGTAAGTTGAAACAAGATCCCCAATAATTGGAAATGATAACCTTCATTCGATGCGCAGAAACAATTCAAAGTATTATTTGAAGATTCAATTCATTATGATAAAAATAGATCGATTCCAGAAAACATTGTAAGATATCAAAATTATTTAGATAAATCACATATTAGATTAAATTATTGTATAGGCCCTAATCTATTAATTATTTCTAATGATTTAGTATTAAAGATGGGAAGCATAATTGGTTATAATAATCTAATTAAAACTGCAACAATAAATAATTCATTTGGATTAAATGATATAAATAAAAAGATTATTACTGCTCCAAAATTAATGGAAGGTGAAAAAAATAAAAAACACATTCAATCAACCGAAACTAAAACTAATAATATTAAATTAAATAATGATTCTAAAATAAAAGATTACAATACATCAGAAGATATAAAAGCTGATATTATTCAACATGATATAATTAAACTAAATGATGATAATAAATCCCAGGAAAATACTAAATTAGCTATAACTTTTATAGGAATTGTAATCGGAGGAATATTATATTTTAAATTTTAATTTTTTATTATGTAAATGGATGTAGAAGGTGTAGAAGATTTTCCATTGGGTCCTTTAGATGAACCTGGTATAAGTGATGAACAACCACCTGATTTTAGTGAACCAAGTTTTAGTAATGATAATAAAATAGAATATAATACTAATTTACCAGAAGTTGTTCCTGGTTCTAAAGCCCCATCAACAGATGAATATATTAGAGGAGCTAAATCGAGAATATATATTCAAAATGAAGTACCAGAATTAGAAAAAAAAATTAAAGTATGAAAATTTAAAAGACGATTTTAAACCAATGTTAAAAAGATCTGGTTTCAATATAACAAATAAAGGTATGGATTATTTAGTAGAAGGTTTAAAATATTCAAATGGTGATTATTATTGGCATTTGAAAGATGACTATTATTTTAAGATTTCAAATCTTAAAAGTAACGATAAAATAATAAAACAATCAACTTTTAATTTATCAAAACCAGATAGAATTAAGAAAATCATTAATGATGTTATAACTGATGTTACACAAGAAGAAAGAGATGATAATATAAGAGAATTTAAAAAAAGAAATGATTATTTTTTGAAGATAATTAATGAAAATTTAAGACCAAAAAAATTCCTAAAGAAGTTATTAATTCCAAAACTAGTAAACCTAATTCAAGAGAAGTTCAAACTGAAAAACTTTTACCAAATGGATTACTTGATGCAACAGATCAAGAATTAGAAGATTTAAATAATATATTTTCTGTTGATGTAATTAGAGAAATTGAAAGTATAAGACATGCATCTGATAAAATTGCGCATGATAAAAGTATAAGAGATATTGAAATTAGAAATTTAGAAAAAGAATTAACTGATAAAAATAAAGAAATAGAACAATTAAAGTCTGATCTTGATCGTCAAGTAATTGATGAAATAGAATATAGGAAAAAAGAATTACGTTTAGAAAAAGAAATTAATAATTTAAAAGATAATTTAGAAGTACAAAAAGAAGAAATTAAATCATTATTGAAATCATATGATTTTAATATTAATAGATTAAAAGTTATTTTTAAAGATTTGTTGATAAAACCAGATTCTAAAATATCATTAAAAGATAGAATAAAATTGTTATTCAAATTAGAAGGAATAACAATTCTTTCAATTCTAACAGCTGTAACTATGTTATTTACAACAATAGGTTTAGCTATATCAAATTCACTGAAATCTACTCCTACTCCAAATAAACCAGATAATCCCCCGAATGATAATAATTCTATACAAGATAAAGTTAAGGATGGTTTAAAGAAATTAGCAAAATATTCATGGGAACTATCTAAAAAATCTGCTGCAGCATTGCCAGCAGTTATTGCATCAATTGTTGGTTTTATATTGAAATCTGCAGGAAACATTATTAACTTTGCTGCTGAACATATTATTTTATTTTAAATTACAGTTGTAAGTGCTATCATTTTTGGGTTAGTAAACATGATAAAAAATAAATAATTAATTTTTTTGTTGAATAAATGAGTGGGAGTTATATCAATCCTTCTAAGAATCATAGAATATCTAATGCTATTAAAGCAGAAAGATCACATCATATAATTACTCATAACCCTTCTAATATTAATCCCGATGAAACTTTATATGTTAGAATTCCTCGATTAACACAAAATACTTTTTATGTTCCAAATAGTATTTATTTATCAGCCGATATAAAAGTAATCGGTAATAATAATAATTATGTTGTTGATAATGTTGGAAGATATTTGATTAAAAAATTAACAATAAAGATTGGTCCAGAAACAGTTTTCTCATTAGATGATTATAATTTATTTATGCATTATAAAGATTTATGGTTAACTGAAGAAAATAGAAATAATATGATATTTCAAGGCATCCAATCAGAAAACCAAAATAAATTAAGATCAGAAGCACATAATGCAATATTAACTAATTCTATAGATAAATTGATAAAAAGTATATATGGAAGCAAATATAAAATTCCATTAGACTTTGAATTGATAAATAATAATGCACCTTTATATAAATACGCAATTCAAGAAGATGTTATATTCGAAATAACATTTGCTCCTGTTAATGAAATTGTAATATCTAGCGTTAATAAAGATATGAGTTATAAATTATCGAATATATGTTTAGAATATGATACAGTAACTGATGAAAATATTTCAAGTATAATTCAAACTCAATACAATCAAGGATTTTCATTATTATATGATTATATTGATAAATTTAAAACTGTAACTATTAATGCAAATGATGAAATAATTAATGAGAATATTAACTTCCCAAGAAGATCTATTAAAGGTATATTAATATTTTTTACCATTGCAACATATACTAATGGCGCAATAAATGTTGATAATTATTATAATCCTGGGTATCTAATACATAGGTATATTTTAAATATAGGTATATTTTTTACTAAAATCATTTTAGTATAAAAAAATATGTATAATAAATGGAACCAGAACAACCACAAACTATAAATATTACAAATAACACTGGTGTTATAAATATATATTACAAGAAGTGTTCTAAATGTGAATTAGATAAATTAGCTTTAACAGAATTTAGTAAGCGTAAGATTAGCAAAGATGGTTTTCAATATTGCTGTAAAACTTGTTTTAAACTATATACCAAACAATACAGAGAAGATAATAGAGAGGCTTATAATGATTATATGACAGAATATATGAGAGAAAGATATCAAACAGATCTTAATTTTAGATTGAAACAATGCTTAAGATCTAGATTAACACAATTATTCAACAAAGAAACACATTCAGAAACACTATCTAATTTATTGGGTTGTTCAGATGAATTTTTCATATCATGGATAATATATCAATTCGATGATAAAATGAATATAGATAATTATGGGGATTATTACCATATTGATCATGTGGTACCAATATCTAAATTTAACATGAATGATGAATACAATAAAAAACTTATTTGGAGTTGGAAAAATTTAAGGCCTTTAGAAAAGAAGGAAAACATAATTAAATCTAATAAACTAGATTTACAGTTATATTTAGATCAACTGGATAAAGCAAAGACATTTGTTGAATTATGGAACTCAACACATAATGAAAAATACGTTGAAGCTTAAGCGCTTAGAAAACCGGTTACTCTCGATCTATGTCAAACCACCTGTATGTAATTGTATTAGGTTGTTTACAAAAGCATCTGTCGCACGTTATATTCAGTTGAATAGGGTGTACCTCATTTGAATATTGATCGAATGTGCTATTTCAGTTGAAAAGGATTAATCAATTACATTACAAAGGAACATCTGTTGCACAGACAGTGTTTAGCTAGTGAATAACTGGCAGCTATAAACGCGCAGCACATAAGCATAGGAACGAATAGGATATCCTCTCTATAAACACAATTTTAGGAGTTTACAGTTATAAATGTAAGTACTGTTTTTGTTGTTATTAAGGCGTCGGGAAACGTTAAACATGTAAAACTTATCCTGGTAAGATGCGCCACAAATGGTCATGTTTAAGTGTTGTAATTAATATTTTACAACTACAACTTCAAGTTAGTTTTATTCTACGCTAGATATTTATCTTTTAGATAACAAAATGAAGACCATTGAATCAAGAAAGTGAAGATAGATGGACGTGGAATCAGAAATAAAGGATATTTCAACTCATGAGACTGTAGTCGTTTGCCATACTGTATAGGCTTTCAATGCATTACGTTTGTCGGAATTTCAATTGCGTCATTAAGCTGTTGTTAATGACACACAGTGACAGATGTTGTATTATACTTTATTGATTCCTGCATTCCACGCATAACTTACCGGGCCTGAGTGGAGCGGCTTGGAATGTGGAAATCGATAATGATTGTAGAATAAAATATATGTGTGTTTATGAAATAGTATTTCCACCAGTCGTTTCTTTGAATTTATTTTCAGTTTTAGGATTTATTATCGAGAATCCGAAATGACTTATCTGGACATTTATGATTACTGCTCCTATAGATAAACAATAGTAGTGAGATATTAAATCCTATTTTAAATAAAAAATATTTAAAAAACAATAACTTCAACTAGCTAGTGAATTCTATTATATTTTTAATATTTTCTTTTCAAAAAGAGAATACTTTATATTTTGAATAGATTCAAATAGAAATTCTTTAAATTCAAATAGCTAGTATCAGTAGTCAATACTAGAATTCTTTAATTTTAACTATCTAGTATCATTTTATAATACTTATAATATTTTTCTTATTAAATTTCTCTAATATAAATGTCAAAGAAATCGAGTAAGAATAGTATTGATATTGAAAAAACATTAGATGATTTAGGTATCAGTGATAATAAGGATCCAGTTGTTTCTAATTCCATTTTAAGTTAAGAACAATATAGATTAGGAATACTATTTATATTGTAAGCATCATCTAGAACTATTGATTGCTAGCGGAAAGTGTAGAGAGTTTTTAACTAAGACTATTACTTTTCAAGAATTAGATGCTATGAAACCAGATAAAGTAATAAAATATTTTAAGATTTATGAAGAAGCTAGATTAGCTAGAATAAATGATTCTATTTCAGATGGTATTGTCAAATGTTATTCAAAATTATGTAACCAGTTAATACCAATTGATGATGAAAATAAATTATATAGTGATTTGAAAAATGACTACTTAGTTATGACTGAATTACAAAAATGGGTTGGTTATGCTTCATTTCAATTAGGATCGGTTATGACATTAATTTCTACTGGTGTCATAACATTTTCGAACATCAAGCCTATGGAATATAAATCAGGTAAGAACGAAACAGATGTACTACAACCAAACATCGAAACAGAAAATGAATCAGAACAAAAATTAACTAAAATAAATGAGTGATAGCGTTAAGAAAAAGGCTAGATCCATGAAACAAATTAAATGGGCAAGAGAATTAGGTAAAAGATCTTCAGAATTAAAAAAAGCTAAGAAAAGAAATTAACTGATATAAATGAATCACAGACTTTATCTGATATTGATTCAAATAATAATCCATGATTAGTATCCAAGTGAAGTATCATATTCTAACGTTTCAGAATTATGGAATAAAATTAAATCTGATAATGAAAATGGTGCCGTACGGCACCCACATGGTAATATAAAATATAGTGAATTGAAATCATGGTTACAAAATCAACCAACATATCAAAACTACAAGAAAATGGATAAAACTTATTTAACAAGAAAAGTTATGGTTTCATATATCGATCAACAATGGCAAGCAGATTTAATTGACATGAAGAACTTAGAAGAATACAACAAAGGATATTTCTGGATATTAAATGTTATAGACATATTCAGTCGATACGCCTGGTCAATTCCAATCAAAACTAAAACTGGTATAGAAGTGACAAATTCTTTTAAATCTAACTTTAAAGAAGTTATTCCAGATAAGATACAATTTGATGAAGGTAAGGAATTTTATAACAAACATTTTAAAAAACTATTATCTGATAACGATGTAGACTATTTTTCAACACACTCAGATAAAAAAGCATCTATTATAGAAAGATTTAATAAAACATTGAAAACTAGAATGTGGAAATACTTTACTGCTAATGAAACATATAAATATATCGATGTATTAGATGATTTAGTGAAAGGTTATAATAATTCTAAACATAGTTCTATAAATATGAAACCTATACAAGCTAGAAAAGAAGATAATTCGGAAATAGTTTGGAATAATCTGTATGGAGCATTTGTTACACATGATTTCGGAGAACCTAAATTTAAAATAGGACAACACGTTAGAATATCTAAATATAGAAAAACCTTTTACAAAGGTTATACCCCAAATTTTACTGAAGAAATATTCAAGATTAAAAAGATAATATTAACTAAACCTTTTGTTTATAAATTAGAAGATCTAAAAGATGAAGAAATATTAGGTTATTTCTATGAACAAGAATTATCACTTGTACCAAATCCAGATGAAATAGAATACAAAATAGAAAAAGTGTAACCGGCTGGTTGTTGTATCGGCAGGCTGGCTGGGGAACTAGCATTTACACCAGCGGTACAGGATTCCATCCATCAGGAACAACAAGGCAGTTAAACCTTATATGTACAATCTTTATTGCATCCCGGAATGAGAATGATTATCAAAGCTTTACATAGTCTTTATATACAGAATCATGAGTATAATGTGAGAACTAGGTGTCAGACAAGTTGTAGACATCAGGACGCACAAATAAACACCTAGCGACATGTTTGAGAGACATTAATTAATTATCGATGAGCACTGACTATAGCTAATTATCGTGAAAACATGTTGAGTAATGTCACATGTTGATTACGACCTTAAAGCACATATTGACACTATAGTCATAAGTTATATTATATTATTATTATTATTATTATTATTAATAATATGTAGTAGAGCTATGAAATGTTATGAACTGTTCGATATGACATTGTAGATCTATATGATAATGAAATATGCAAATTATATCAGGGTGACAGATGCCCCATGTCCAATTAAATTTGGTCCTCCAAATTTGCGGAAAACGCAGATACTATAAGTTCATCAAAACTCCTTCCATCGCGAAAACATGAAAGATTGACTTTCACCGCGCAAAAATGTGCAAACGCTGGACAGTAACATCCGGATTATCAGTCATTCACGAAAGAGTCACATGTTGTCGTTATATACGGACGATGCGATGATACGTTAACTGTAATTTTGAATGATCTGCAAACGATCCCCGAATTCTGGTTGGTTCTGCGACGAACAGAAGTAGCGACGTGTTGTGTTGTTATAGCGTCCCGAAGATCAGTTGGTGATGCAAGTTGCAAGTAGTACGCATTTCTCTGTTTTGAAGATCTTTCGATTACTGACTGGAAATAACTTCGTGACACAATGATAGTAACATGCAACATTTGACATCAGAGCAGAGTTCAGGCAATGACACAACACAAATACAGTTACCTTTATCAGCCAAAAGGAAAAAATTATCATCATCCAAAATAAGTGGTCAGAAGTAAATAAAGAATAACCATAGTAATTGAGCAAAGATGACACCACCAGCATAACTGAACTGTTTTAACACCTATCATCGCAGTCTCAATTAATCCACGTTATATTATATCATTGATAAATTCATACCGTACCGTACACTCATCTCAGTTATGTCTCGTATTAGATTTACAATGACGTTATTTGCGTGTTTTCTACGAAAGATTTCATGCACTCTACTTAAAATGACTAGTATATATTAATTGAACGTATGAACTATCCGATCTTTGAACCGTTCAGGGCGTAAATAAACTGAAAATATACGTACGAGTAATAAGCTGATCAATTCATCGTTGATATCCATATGATATCCTGGAAAGCTTAAGAAAACCTACTGTAGCTACTACTGAGTTTCGAAGAAATAGATTTTAAACGAGAAGCGTACTGACTTTGTGTGCCAGGAGGTGTTTCATACCAAGGCCGCCATGCAGGGGGAGCGAACCGCCCAAATAAAACATAGTATTCTAAGACTCCCTGGTCGTTGAAACGTGTTGATACGGCTCGAGCGGCAGTAGGTATAATGTTTTTGAGCTCGGTTTCGGTGGGAGGCCTTTCATTTTCCAAGATGACATGATATATACCCCATACATGTTCAAGACTCTCTCCGTAATCACTTACTTCAAACCAATCTCGTTTTGATGCCCGGTACCATGGACTGTCATGGTAATATTTTACGAATAGCACATTATTTTGAAATTTGGTAGCAACAACCGTTTTTCCTGTAGGGCACGGACATAATGCTCGACGATTTCCCGTCCGAATAGCTTCTTCGATAGCTTCTTCGATTACTTGAATCTGAACTACTCTTAACGCTATCCTGATTCGTATGATCTTGGTGAGTTTACGATCGAGCTGAACAATATACACTATTTACATTCTCATTATTTGATGAGTCTTCATTAGACATCTGATTATCAAATTCCTGGAAGCGATCATTAGTAACATATACACCCTGTATTACGGTTCCATTTAATTTTCTTCTAGGTTTTTCACGTATCTCTACTTCACTATCCTGACATCTATCTCTATTTGTGATTATAATATTCGCTACGTCATTCTCGTTTTCATTTCGATCGTTTTGATGTCCCTGATTATTATCAGAATTGTCTGTAATGCGATCAAAAAACTTACTTTTGCAAGGTTTCTTACGTTTTTTGCCTGATGCCGCATAGTTTTCGTGAAAGTGTCGAATTAGTTTATTTGGGATCCATTTTCCTAATTCCCAAGAATTTCCACGATTTAAATCTGACTTCCATTTTACGCGATATTTACATAAACCACTTTCTAGTTTGTACTGTAGAATTTTCTGAATATCTGATTCATTGAAAGTCTCAGTAACTACCGGTCTATCTTTGTTATCGTCAGCCGAAATTTGAGTGTCAGTTGGAGTATCAGCTAAATTGCTAGGTTTATATTTTAAGCGCCCATGAATCTCGTCGAATAATTCAGGGTTTTCCTCAGCTGTTGAACCATCCCATGCGACCTCTTCATAATTTGGACGCGATGAGGGATCTTTGTATAACTTAAGACGGTTCCCATTGACATGCGATGGGAGTAAAACGTTATCAGAGATTCTTCGTAATTGATAAGCCCCTTTACTAGCTATTGACTGAATGAAATAGGGACCTACGTATTTTTTACACAGTTTTGGTGATTTTCCTTTCTTAACTTTCATGACTTTTAGCCAAACGCGATCAGTAATCTGAAACTGAGGTTTTAATGCCTTTTTATCGAACTGAGTTTTATACTTATTTTGAGCTCTTTTAATATTCTCGTTAGCGATATTTCGTGATATGACCAGCTGCCTTAATATATGTGATAAGTATGCCTTATGATCAGTAGCTAACGAATGCCGTGGAATTAAAGCCGTGTCTATTGGTAGACGCATTTCTTGACCAAATGACATGTGGTAAGGGCTAAAACCTGAACCTTCAGTTGAAGGAACATGCCTATAACTCATCATTACACTTGGCATTAGTGTATCCCAATTAGTCTGATCCTGGTTACAATACGATAATGAATCATGGTAAGCTTTCAATATTTCCGACCGTAATGACCTAGGAACTTCAAGAACTGGGATGACCTTCTCGGCTTTAGGAATACCAGTAACTCTAGGCGTATACAAATAATATAACGTGCCATCGATAATACCATATTGGTCGGCCCTCCAACTGAGCTTTCGAAACAGTTTTTCATCGTTGACAGCATATGATGGATCTAACTTATGTTCCAACATGTGACAAACTTCAGGGCAATTCCGCTGTAACTGAGTTATATTAGCAGGTTTAATCAGTTCAATCTCCTTATAAGTATCAGGAGTTAACTCAGCCACCACGGGGCTAGTATAATCAAACACGACTTCATAAGACTGAGATCCATTTGTCATTGCTGTGAAAACAGTTTCTTGTGAAGGATCATCAGGTCTAGGAGGAGGAGGTTTATCATAATCTCGTCTACTTAAACCGTCGCAATTGCCATTTTTCTTACCCGGTCGGTGTTCAACAGAAAAATTATATGCTTGAAGAGCCAATTCCCAACGTCCTATACGTTTGTTTAGTCGGTTTTCATGAATATACGTTAAACTTTTGCTATCAGTATACACAGTGAATTCATTTCCAATCAGGTAGGGATGAAAATTCTGAATTCCTTCAATCAAAGCTAATCCTTCCTTATCACTAATATGCCATTTCTTTTCGTTTACACGTAACGCGCGACCACCATATCCGATAACATGTTCTAAATTATTCTTTTTCTGAGACAAAACGTAACCAATAGCATAGTCCGAAGAGTCAACTGAGAGATAGAAACGAGAATTGAAATCAGGGAATATCAGAATTGGATCACTAGTTAATTCCTGTTTAAGCGTATCAAAAGCTTTTTGACAATCAGGGGTCCATTTGAACTTCACATCTTTACAGTTCAAAGCATTCAAGGGAGAAACTATTGATGCATAATTTTGAATGAATTTCCTGTAAAAATTTGTCAACCCTAGAAAACTTCGTAATTGTTTGACATTGGACGGAACTGGAAAGCTGTTAACCTTTTCGATGTTCTTTTTACAAGTACGAAGACCCTCAGCAGATAAGGTATAACCCAGATATTCAATTTCTGGGACTGCAAATTCACACTTAGTCGGTTTGGCAGTTAGACCGGCTTGTTTAAGCTTCTCAAAAACATTTGATAAATGAACTAGGTGACTGTCAAAATCTTGAGAGAATATGATTAGATCATCAATGAAACACAATACATATTGCCAATTCAAATGACCTAAACATTTTGACATAAGCATCTGAAAAGCCATAGGACCATTCTTAATTCCCATCGGCATTCTTTTGAAGCACATTTTGCCTTGTGTCGTTTGAAAAGCTGTTTTATGACGCGATTCTTCATGTAACGGTATCTGGTGAAATCCTGAATTAAGATCTAATTTACTAAATATCATGGGTTTAGCATCGGCTATAGTGTCAAATACATCATCAAAATGAGGTAGTGGAAATGATTGCGTTACGGTCTTCGAATTCAGTTTTCTAAAATCAATAGTAAACCTATACGTATTGTCTGGTTTTCTGACCAAAACCACAGGATTATTGAAAACAGAATCAGTTGGTTCAATAAGATCGGCATCTAACAGTTCGTTAACCAAGTCGTTTTCTACCTGTCTCAAGTGTGGACTTTTGCGATAAGGTCTTTGAATTATAGGGTCGTCATCAGTTGTTTCTATCTTATGGGTAACTAATGAAGTTTTGCCGATTTCCTGTAAGTTACTAGCAAATATTGACCTATTACATCCAATTAAATACATTAATCTCTCTTTTTGTTCCAGAGTCAATCCTGAGTTTTCTGGAATTTTTATGCCTAAATTTTCCGCTATTTTAATTTTTTCATCATAATTCCGTGGTATATCAGTATCAACGGAGAAAATGTTTGCACTAGTATTGTCATCTGCGAAATCGAAACAATCATCGTCAGTTACATTGTATGCAAATCCAAGCACATAATCTTTTGAAATTTGAATCGGTTCATTAGTAGGATTCACAATAGTAGCGAAAATTTTACCGTCCGTGATTTTGCATAATGTTTTACCTCCACCTAAACATTTATTCAATAACTTGTGGTTGTATGGTTCAAAAACAACCAATGAACCTTCCGCCAACGTATCTACACTTATTTGAACTATTTGTTTAGTATTTGGTGAAATAACTATGCTGTTAATCGTTTTAGCTTTATTTCTGTACAGCTCTTGTTTATTCCTAAGAATCTTTAATGGAATCGAAACATCTTTAAATTCAATTGTGCCTGATGCAAGGTCAATGTTTACATTGTTTTCCTTCAAAAAAATCCAGTCCTAGAATGACATCTGTATGTAGCCTATCGAATACATAAAACTTATGTGTTAATACATGAGATTGAATGCAAATGGGTACATCAATTCTACCAATTACTGAATGTGCTTCCCCACAAACTCCTCTAATAATGTTTATATCCGAATGACTATATATGGGATTTTTGATACATCCTTCGACCGTTGATCTAGCAATACATGAAATTGATGCACCTGCATCGACTAATGCTCGTTGGGAGTGTTTATTAATATCAACGTTTATAATATTCCGATTCAACCCTGAAACTAAGCTTATATCAACCGCATTGATATCAGGTACCCATAATCGAGATGAAGCTGCATGATGAATATATGAATAAATTAAAGAATAATAAAGGTTCAAAATTATTACTGAGATTACAATTTCCATATGAATATAAATTTATAAAATAACTATTTATATATCTATATATCTATTCTATAAGAGCTTACACTTTTATATTGAATAATCTGTCAATTTAAATGTTATTCATGTAAATTATGTTATATATATATGAATATTTTAAGAGTAATATGGATAATAGGCTTTCAGGTTAAAGGTTGAAGGGGCGAGTGAGTAAAAAATGAAAATAACAATAATTTACAGTTGAATTAGGAGTGTGCGCGACTAATTCAACTGTAAATTATTGTTATTTTCATTTTTTTACGAGCTCGACCCTTCGACCTTTGATCTGAAAGCCTATTATCCCTATTACTGTGGTTCAGCAAACCGGAGTTTTCATTGGCCTCTCTAGACTACCCCGCCAGTACGGGTAGCCGAGCAAACCGGAAAACTCATAATGAGGAGGTCCTCAAGTGAGGGTAAATTCAGAACCATTATGTCAACTAGGTACAGATGGCGTATAGCCTTGGGAAATTTATAAAGGCTTCTTGCTAGATTCAGCTATGTGTATGTATATGATATGATATGACGTTGTTTACTGAATCAGATTTTTTACTTGTACATAACCTACTCATATGAACCGTCTCGGAATATTGAATACTAGTCATAAGTATAGAGAAACTAGTGTATCTGCGTATAGAGAAACTAGTGTATCTGCCTATCTTATCATGTTTGTATATAGACTGCTATAAATTTTATCTGGTTTTGATATATACTATACATGTATTCTTCTTTGTTTTCCTCTTTATTGTAAAAAGCCAATAATGTCATTTGTATATTACGGTGCAATAAAGATTAAATTGAAATTGAATTATCCCGAATGTCGTCTGAGGTCTTCCATAGGAATAAAGTGGAAATAAGTTCGTATCAATTCTATCCGATTAATACGGTCGTCATTAGTTCCAAGACGAGTTTGTCGATGACGTCATATATAAATAATAACATAACCACGTGCGTCCTGGTACGCGCTCTTATCTGTTAGAGCAGTTGGAAATGTCTATTTCAACTTGACTTGAGAGAGAGCATCAGACGGTGGCCTAGTTCAGTCGGGCTTGATAGTAAATACCTGATAAAAAGTCTGATCAGGGCCCGGTTTCACGAAACAGTTTAAGCCTAAAACAGTTATGTTTTAATTGTTGTCCTCATTGAAAACATGAAGTAACCAATGGCAATTACACCAAAAATTTGAGTTGAACTTGTTTGTGAAACTGGGCCCAGGGTTAAGGACTGGCAGTTGACCTAAAACATCGTTTTTTAATCCATTCTTTACTGTGAAGGATTGCAAAAGACATGTCGGTCTGAATCGAACTCTACTGAGAAGGCTTATCTGAGAAGAAAAATAATAGAATGTTTTGTTTCGTGTTTTATGTTGTTTTTTTCTGAAATCTCTTATGATAAGCTATCAGTTAGTTCATACTACTGAAATAGGGCAGGGTTTCGAATTTTCAGTAGACCCAGTTTCACATATCATACTAAATTTAAGACGAATTGAAGAACTTTGAACTATTCTATGATTCTGGCTATTGTTGAATGGGTATCTAAAAACACATCAATAGTCTACTAGCAAGAGTTATTTGATTTTATCATTATAAGTCTTGCAAGAAAATAAACATTACTACTTCTACGCAAGTAAATAATTCATTTTGTTTATTTACAAACTAGTGGTTATTCGTTTTTGAATAATGTTGAACAAAGAATCATCAAAAGATGATAACGAAGGAAAAGATTGCGGCAATTTGTTTATGATCATACAATTCGGCGCACAGAATTGGTTGAATAAAGTCTTTGTATTTAAGTCTGTTCCTCACGCACGTGGTTATGTTATTATTTACCAATGACGTCATCGACAAACTCGTCTTGGAACTAATGACGACCGATTAATACCGTCCGGGTCGTTGTCCGCATGTCAACACCTCTAAGCCTTCTCCAAGATGGCGATGCCGCTTTGGAGTTTCTGTCGCATTCTCATGCTTTACTATGTGTTATGCTTAATTAACATCACATTTGCATCGAATTCAAGTGCTGTCGTAAATGGTTTTCGAGCCGAAGATTCGTCTTTCTCAAATATGGTGGATGGCACTTTGTATATCTTCGCTGGTCAGGACGTTCCATTGAGACTTTTTGGCTCTGGTTTCTCGGCAGCTACCGAAGTGGCATTTACTACTGCTGCGCCTGGTAGCTCTTCGAACGACTGCACGGATATGGCTAAATCTAGGACCTATATGTTTTCACCAGATGGGTTAACCTCAGTTTCCGCTAAAGTAGAGGTAAATTTACCGCATCTTCAGCCGACCTTTAACCAGGAAAATTATTATGTGTGCATTAAACAGACTGTGGAAAGCATTTTAGGCCAGCGACGTGAGATTTGGATTCATCAAGGTGTCGAAAACTGGGTCACATTTAAAACTAAAGTACCAGAAGAAAAAAAGAGCTTATTGCCGATGTGGCTACAAGGGATAATTATCTCTATTCTGCTTTGTCTGTCTGGCTTGTTCAGTGGTTTGAATTTAGGTTTAATGGCGTTGGATAAAACAGAGTTGAAGATTATTGAGCGATGCGGCTCCAGCTCTGAGAAACGCTATGCGAAAGTTATTGCGCCGTTGCGCAAGCGTGGAAATTTTTTATTGTGCTCATTGTTGTTAGGAAATGTTCTAGTAAATAATACATTAACTATTTTACTTGATGATTTAACTAGTGGTATGGTTGCTATTATCGGCGCAACTTTCGGCATTGTTGTTTTTGGCGAAATAATTCCTCAAGCAGTGTGCTCGCGGCATGGATTGGCAGTTGGCGCTAAGACTATTTGGATAACAAAATTTTTTATGTTGTTGACATTCCCCATTTCCTATCCTATAAGTAAATTGTTAGACCTTGTACTCGGTGAAGAGATCGGGCATGTGTATAACCGTGAAAAATTACAAGAACTGATCACGGTGACGAAAGATTTCAATGTTCTCGAAAAAGATGAAGTCAATATTATATCCGGTGCACTATCACTTACGAAGAAAATGGTCAAAGATATCATGACACCACTAAGTGATGCATTTTTGTTAGATTACAATGCAATTTTAGATTTTCAAACTATGAGTGATATAATGAAACGAGGGTATACAAGAATTCCGGTGTATGAGACGTCAAAATCTGCAATCGTTGGAATTCTCAATATCAAAGATTTGGCATTCGTTGATGCTGATGACAAAACGCCGCTGAGGACTGTATGCAAGTTTTATAATCATCCTGTGAACTTTGTTTTTGAGGATGTTAAGTTGGATGCTATGTTGGAAGAATTCAGAAAAGGTAAGTATCATTTGTGTTGCCTGGGTAATTGAAAGAAAGAATGTAGGTAAAAATACCCCCAGTAAATAGGCCCTATCCCCCGGTAAAAATCCCTCCAGGTAAAAATCCCCCTGGTAAAAATCTCCCCCATATCCACTTATCTATAAAACTAAGAGTAGAAAAAATTAACTTTTTACAACATTATTTAGGAATACATAAGTACATTAGATATTTTATTTTTACTTTTAAACCATAGTTTTTTTAGAAAATTTCAAAATTATGATAGTGTCATTTTTGATGCATGTAGCTTGCATGTCGTATATGCTAAGTCACATAATAATGTCATTTTTATGCATGTAGCTTGTTAAATATCACGGATTATCCGAGGTGAATATTGTGACCATCACCACAGAGAAATGCCTCAATTTCAACATCACCAGCTCTGTCATTTCTATTGTTTAATTATTTCAAGTGCCTTAAATTATCTAAGGGGTAATCACTCTGGTGCCCATATAATCAAAGAAGTTAATAACTGTAAATCAAACAGGTTGGCTTCGTGACTAGATAATTCGTAAGTAATCTTTATTAATTTTCAACAGTGACCACTCCTAATTAGCCAATTTAGTTAAAATGACCGAATTCAATCAACTGACTCGTACCCCTAGAATAAGTATTTTGTCTCTGCAGTGATTATTATTTATTAAACGTTTGGTAACCGTATGTATTATGCATTTAATGGAAGGAATTACTGTACTAGTGTTAAATAAAGCAATAAAGTGCAATACAATTTTTAATCCATAATTTTTTAACATAAGAGCCGTTGAAAGTGTTGAAAAATTTTAGTGAAATCAAATATGGGGGATTTTTACCTAGGGGGATATTTACCGATATATATATATATATATATACAAATATATGTACAAATATTGTGTTAACTTTGTATGGGGTGGGGGTAAAAGAGGAATCTAATGTACCGTTACTTACTTTTCTGATAGGGTCTCTCAAAAAACGTACGTACTTAATCAACGAGAGATATCCGAAATAACGTCAAATACTGATATAAAATATTAAATGACAAACCTATCCTAATATCATCCCACTCAATATATATCATTAATAGATTTGCATGATTTTATATAGGCTAGGCCTAATAGATACATCATCATTATCAAATTCTTGCAAGTATCTCAGTGTTTTCCAATTTAAGGGGGTCTTTCAAAATGAAGGTACGGTTAGGGGTCAATAAGTACCAAGTTCATACAAGGGGGAAGGGGTTTGAAAAATGGCAAAAATTTACCTTACGTACAATTTGAACACACCAATATTTTGAATGGCTATGAAAATAGACTTGAACCAAAACCAGAAATATCTAAGGATTATTGCATTGTGTACATAAGCTGTCAAATTATAACCTATATTGAGAAATTGATTTGAAATCACCGAGTCAGCGGTTCTCACGTCGTGATATTTTTCTGTGTTGAATTGTAAAATCCAAGGTAGCGTAATCGAAACACCACCAATATGAATCGGGGACTTAAGTGTTCAGTAAGTAACAGATTGAGGGATCTTGAATGTAATATGTGTCAAAATTCTGTGAGGGAAATGGGACATCGAGCTTAAAACCAGCTTAAACTAGTAAAGTGACAAGTTTATGTCATGCAGAGGTTGATTAAAGCTATATTCCCACTGTATTCTGGAATATAGTCCGAACAATATGTGACTAACATTATTCTTTAGAAGTACCATAAAATCTGAATGCCCAAGATACAAGGAAAACTAGTTATTTTCCCGGGGAAGACTCCAGTCCAGACCCTCTTAATGAGCTTTACATTGTGCAATGCTTGCTAATTGGTTTGGCATATCATTGAGCAGTAATATTTATCCCTCTTGGGACTTAAGTCCCAGCGGGCTATTGCGTTCACTGTTCGTCCGTCATAACGTTCGTCCATCCGTCCGTAGACAGAATCCAGATATTTTGGGAAGTTTTAAAGACTTCATTGTAATGTCTTGATATTTGGGTTACAGATGAATCTACCCTAGACACATCTTGAGGCCAAAAACTATGGAACGCGATTCATGCATTAAACATGACCATTGTTACGACGTAGTCTAATTGCGGCACTGTAGTATATTTGCGACGTATCTATTATGCTGCGACGTGGGAAGTTTGTAACAAAGTAGCTTATTTACGTGAAGGTTCCATAGTTCTGATATATAGCCCATGTATTATTATAGGTTGTCAATTGTAATTACATCATTTCATTCCATGATTCATCTTCATTTCACCTCCTCATTCATTTTCATGTAGAGAGTTGAACGGTCGATCGGATTACCATATCGGGTAAGGAAATCCGATTCCGACGGTGAGATTCTCTACTCCCATCATTTAGAATATATAGTAGCACCCCTCCCTCGATTATCGCCATTCGTACCTCCACACTCACCTGGACCAGTCGGTTATGATAAACCTTTCTTTCATATATTCAAATTCACGAGTGGACGTTCTTTATTTTACGAAACCAGGACAGATATTTCACAGAAATTATAAGATCACATCTGAGCTAGTCACCCATTTGTACATATATCAATTGGTGGAGAACCACGGTCCTGGTGAGTGCTATTTTTTCTAACTATTTATTTTTTTTATTTCAGGCGCTTTCTCGCTGTTACCAAGCGAGTGCTCTAACACTAGTAATTTTAATCTATTTCAGGCTTAAATCCCTGTTTTTTTGTGTAGTCGATATTGTCTTGCTTTCGGGTTATTAGCTATTGTTGTTATATTTTTTTGATACCTCGTATTATTTTGAACCTATCCACGTAACATATTTCTTATCATTGAGGTGACCAATGTATCGACCGGTACCAATGACAGTAGCACTGACTCAGGGACAGTCACTGTCCGACCCGCAGCGATTTCGCGGGAAATCCTCCTGACTGTGACATCTCCCTCTAATGTCGAGACAGCGGTTCGCTTCTCATCGAGTACTTCTCAGACAGCCATCTCTCGGCTCGACCGGCCCGTTTCTGTCAGGACCACTACCCCGATCGCCGAGTCCGCAATTCCCTTTGGGTCCTGTACCGAGAAGTCCAGCTACTGCTCATGAGACTGAACCATATATTCAGTCTATCAACTCGATTGTGCACCGTCTACAAAAGCCCACATTCCAGCCACCAAAGTTGGATTAATTTTCTGGTTCAGACTCAGAGGATTTTTCTCGTTTTATAAGAGACTTTGAAGGTCTATCCGTGCTGAACAATTGGGGTAGCGACATAAAAGCTGCTGCGCTCCCAGCCTATTTGACAGGAGTTGCGCGCGACCACTATGACGATGTCATGGCCCAGCACTCCGGTCCAGACCCCCCTACATATTCAATTATTAAGGCGGGGCTACAAACTAAGCTAGATCTGTACTGGGTACAGGAGCAGGCACTACTTGGCCGAAAACAGGGTCCTCGCGAGCCAGTCCGCCCCTATTCCCAAGACCTGACCTCTAAATTTGAAAAACTGGTTACTCCAGCCGCTTCTCGGTTTCATATTTTTATGTCTGGTCTACGGTCCGATATACGGAAATTTGTCATCACACAGCACCCTAAAAACGTGGACGAGGCCGTTAACCACGCGCTGACGGCTGAATTAATTAACCAGCTTGACCCGCCAACAACGGTCGCAGCCATTTCTGACGATAAATCGCTAGACCAATCCTTAAGGGATGAGATCGCTTCCCCAAGAAGCGAAGTGAGGGAGATACGCAACCAACAAGCTCCACAGAACGTTCGTCTGCATGACCAGTATAGGAACCAGCGAACGACTTCGGGTAATCCTATTTGCGGCAGATGTAATCGCGTCGGTCACACGGCGACCTATTGTAGAGATTGACATGATTTTCGATCGCGTCGTGGGCGTCCTACAAATTATCATAATCCCGGCA
Organism: Tubulanus polymorphus; assembly: GCF_964204645.1. Lineage (NCBI taxonomy): Eukaryota > Metazoa > Nemertea > Palaeonemertea > Tubulaniformes > Tubulanidae > Tubulanus > Tubulanus polymorphus. The sequence goes on from NC_134026.1 coordinate 14,078,483, forward strand.
ATCAAACCTACCAACCACGGGGTGCGGTAACAGGACAATGTATATTCGACGAAGCGGGGAAACTAAATGAGGCCCGTCTGAATGTGGGTTCATTCGGGCTGTCCAATCGAAATCCTACGCCAGATACCCCAAGAGAAATTTATTCGGGAATAGTCAATTTTGTTTGTTGGTTTTTTATATTGTTTTTTATATTGTATGATTAACATTGTGAAATTATCTTGTGTTTCAGTGTTCAGATGGACACACATATTTGTCATATATACTGCATCGTTATTTATATCTTATTCATATATACTCACTACATACTTGTATTCGAAATTGAAATATGCTTTATCTTACGTGTCCTCACAAGTGTCTAAACTTGATTCTAGTCTATTATTTTACCAGACTCGATACTGTATCTAATGTACGGAACGCACCGAGAGACCCTGATATGGTCTGGGGGCCAGTCGACTCAGATGTCGGCCATAATCCAACGGTTCATGCTGATAGGCCAAAGACAATTCTGGCCTCAGTAGCTAACTCAGTGCACGGGAAATTTGGCACTAACGCTGTCACTGTTCTCGTATATAGTGGAAGCGAGATAACTGTTATAAGTTAAAACGTGTTTAGATTTTTAGATTATTTTAAGAGTAAACAATTGGACCTGGCCACAAGTCACAATGTCCATTCAGCCAATGGCACGCCGATTAAAATGTTAGGGAAAATTAGTTTCAGTCTAGATATTGGTAACAGGCTTTCCGATTGATGCGCACGTAGCTTCAGTGCTGGCCTACGACGTCATCTTAGGTATGGATTTGGGGGTCGCAACCATTCAATTTCCGGGGAGTAGACCACTATGATTGCAGAAGCAGTTCGACCTAGTTAGTGACACTAAAATTTGCATTCAAGAGATGACAGTTGTCCCCCCATTCACTGAAATAATCATTCTTTCTAAAGTTGTCGACAGAATTAGAGATGACACAGAGTGCTACATAGACCCTAGCACACAATTACAAAAGTCTAACTTAATCGGGGCTAAAATAATCGCCTTAGTAAAGAGCCAAACTGTTCCGTTTCGAATCTGTAACCCTACGGTAAATCCTTTACAGCTGTTCCAGGGTACAACGGTGGGGAACCTGTCGACTGGGTCATACCAAGTACACTCAACTCTGGAAGAAACTGACACTCCGCCAGTCAGCCAGGAGAGACGCAATATGTGCCACATAAGTACTAGAAACGATAAGCCAAAACTAGACCCACCAAACGTGGACCTGAGCGACGCTAAGCTGACGAAGGACGAGAAACAGCAACTGACGGACCTACTTCGTAAATACGTTTTCGCGAATGACGATAGCGAGTGAGGCCACACTTCATTAATCAAACACCATATTGATGTTCAGGGTCACCCACCGATCGACAAAGAGCCTACTGTAGAACCCCAGGGATGAGGAAAATTGAAGAAGATGAGGTTGACAAAATGGTCGAGGCAGATATCATACGCGAATCAAACTCCCCCTGGAGTAGCCTGGTCGTTAAGTGAAAAAGAAAAACGGCCAAACACGATTCTGCGTTGACTACCGTAAAGTAAATTCCGTCACACGCAAAGATTCTTTTCCAGTGCCAAGGTGCGACAATATTCTCGATAGCCTCGGTGCAACGCAACCAAAATATTTCTCTCTTGATTTACGGTCAGGCTATTGGCAAGTGGAGGTTGACGAAGAATCCAAGCCAATTACTGCTTTTTCTTGTAACAGGGGCCGATTCGAATTCAATCGTCTTCCGTTTGGCTTATGCAATAGTCCGGGTACCTTTGAGAGATTGATGGAGAATGTGCTCCGAGGCCTAAGCTGGAAAATCTGTTTAATATATATCTAGACGATGTCGTCTTCTTTTCACAAACTTTTGAGGAACATTTGATTCACTTAGAACAGATTTTTATGTGATTTCTAGAGGCTCACGTTAAAACCCGACTAATGTCATTTTGTTCTCGATAGCGTTTTGTATTTGGCCATATTATCAGTGGTGAAGGCATCAAGCCTGACCCAGAGAAATGTCAACAATAAACGAGTATCCAGTCCCCACAACATTGAAAGACATTTGACATATAATTGTCGGTTTATTGAAAATTTAGCGAAATATGCAGTCCACTTTACGCACTCACCAGAAAAAATGCTAAGTTTGAGTGGAATGGGGACTGCGAACGATCATTCCAAGAGCTCGAGTCAGACTAACCAGTCCTCCAGTCCTAGCCTTTCCGGACTTTAACCAACCTTTCGAGCTGCACACTGATGCAAGCGCGAATGCGATAGGTCTGGTTCTGTGTCAACGTATTGATGGCAACGAACGTGTGATTGCTTACGGTGGACGAAATTTCCTGCCCCGTTCATGCCCTGTCTAGACGACAATATGTAAATGCACTGGAAGAAAATCCCGATTTACAATCCAAACCAGTACAAGATGCTGGGGCGACCAGTATATTGAAGGACCAAATCCCTATAATATTTCAAGCTCAACGAGACAATCCCAATGGCCCATCAGCATTAAAAAATTGGGTCGATCGGAGTCAAGATGGTCGTCCTGTTACCTTTTTAGTGCCCAAAAATGTCAATGTTGGCCGGAATTTTGGGTCCTGTAGCTTCCTACTTGTTTGCCATTTCTCATTGCAATTTGTGATGGGTACTCTTTGGAAAGGGATGTTTTATACCCGAGACAGGTATTTTTGATCAGCTAATTATGACACAATTGGCGGCCATCTTGGTGTCATCAGTACTCATTCGTAGGTGGAAAAAAGTTTTCCACATTACATAGATACCTAAGCTGTTTAGGTATTTTGATATAATACAGTTAATAGTCAAAGTCAGCTAGTTGAAATCTATTATTGTTAATTTGATCAACGAATCGGGTCATTGAATTGGGGCAAAAAGGTGCTTGAAAGTCATGGAATGAGACTGGTCATGGAGGCTATGAACCCTGTAAGCATATTGTGTTACTACAATCAATTGGAAAGTTGTAGCCCATAACGTGTTCTATGATTTTAATGAGTTTCAAGGACATTAGGTCTAGTTTTTCTATATGGTCATCAGGGGGCGTTGAATAGTAGAATAACTTAATATTTCCTTATTAGATTGGTACCTAGGCAAAGTTGTAGTTCATGACATGTTCAATGATTGTGGAGAGTTGCAAGGTCATTGGGTTTCGCTTATGGTCACCAGGCGGCGTTGAATAGTAAAGTACCATTTTAGCCCACTTGGGACTTTAGTCCCAGCGGGCTATTGCGTTCACTTTTCGTCCGTCCATCCGTCCGTAGACGGAATCCAGTTATTTTGGGAAGTTTTGAAGACGCTTCAAGGTAACGTCTTGATATTTGGGTTATACATGTATCTACCCGAGACACATCTTCAGCCCAAAAACTGGCCCTGTCAGAATCAAGATGGCCGACTAGCAGCCATTGTTGTTCACCAAAATCAGCACTTTTTACACATTTTTGAACTTTTTGAGGGAAATTTTGAAGACGCTTTGATCAATTACCTTGATCTTTCGGATATATGTGAATCCCCCAGGGCCCATCAACATAACAAAAATTGGGTCGGTCGGACAAAAGATGGCCGTCCTATGGCCTTTTTAGTGCCCAAAAATGTTGATTTTGGCCCGAATTCTGAGTCCTGTAGCTTCCTACTGGTTTGCCATTTCTCATTGCAATTTGTGATGGGTATTCTTTGGAAAGGGATGTTTTATACCTGAGACAGGTATTTTTCATCAGCCAATTGTGACGCAATTGGCGGCCATCTTGGTGTCACCAGTACTCATTCATAAGTGGGAAAAAGTTTTTCCACATTATATTGATACCTAAGCGTATTTTGCTACCACAATCAATTAGAAAGTTGTAGCTCATAACGTGTTCTATGATTGTGGTGAGTTTCAAGGTAATTGGATTTCGTATATGGCCACCAGGGGGCGTTGAATAATACAATATCATAGTATTTCTATATTATATTCGTACCTATGCATATTTTGTTACCGCAATCAATTGCAAAGTTGTAGCTCATGACATCATCTATGATTGTGGTGAGTTTTAAGGAAATTAGTTATTCTATATGGTCACCAGGGGGCGTTGAATAGTAGAATAACCTGGTATTTCCTTATTATATTGGTACCTAGGCATATTTTGTTACCATGATCAATTGCAAAGTTGTAGTTCATGACATGTTCTATGATTGTGGTGAGCTTCGAGGTCATTGGGTTTTGAATATGGTCACCAGGGGGCGTTGAATAGTAGAATGACTTAATATTTCCATATTAAATTGGTAACGAGTCATATTTTGTTATCACAATCAATTACAAAATCGTAGCTGCTGACATGTTCTATGATTGTGGTGAGTTTCAAGGTCGTTGGTTTTTGTAAATGGTCACCAGGGGGCGTTGAATATTGAAATTGTTAGATTGTTGAGCATTTGAAACCACTTCCCAAGTGGGCATGGTGTCCCTGGACCCCTAGTTATTATTTTGTTATCACAATCAATTACACAATCGTAGCTGCTGACATTTTTGGCTCGCGTTAGCGAGCATATGTCAATGGTTTGGCCGATCGATAATCATTCGTATACACTACACTCACAGCTATTTTTAGCACACTCAAACGCAATTTCAGTAGCCTGTAATTTCACTGCTAATGGGCAAATTGAACGGATTAAGCAAAAATATATTTCGTAATTAGTTTTTCTTGATGGTGCGCAAAGTTGAAAGTCGTGGGTTTCATATTTTTCAAGAAATTTACCAAAAAGTTTAAAAGATCCGATTTGTTTTTACACGTTTCTTTATGCAGCATCTTTAACTGTCTGAAATTGCACATGTGAAAATTCAATGCTATTTGCATCGGAAGAACTTTATCTTGCCAAGATCCGACGCTTTGTTCGATAGTTATGGGCTTTCAAAGACTCGAAATCTTGATAATATGAAATTTGTGTTGACCCAGTTTTGACTTCCATCATGACGTCGTAACATTGAACGAGTTGGATCAGCTGGTGCGCGTTATTTCACAAACAAAATGGCGGCTCGATTGATCATGTTGATATTCGTCATTTCTAGCGCGAATACTGATACTTTTAAGGCATATGATATAACGATTTAATATGTGCGTATGTTCAATGATTCATCTAGTTTTGATATCCCGTGCGTAAGGTAACCTTGCATCAAGATATCTGACGAAAATGTGGTTTCAAAATGCGGAAATTTACCTCCGTGTTCGCCACATGACTGATTTACTGATAGCATCGGATTTTTAGAGATGAGTCTGATATATACACGACTGGAATACTTGTTTTATCATCATTAATTGAAGCATTAGCATTGGCATTAGATCCAGTTTGGAGCCTGATATTAATGTTAGTTTGTTAATCGCGGTATAGTGATGAGCGTTCACGTTGAAAACAGTCGTGTACAGTCTGGTAGCAATATTGCCATATACTGTCCGTGTTCACTGCGTGTTTGTACCAGTTATAGAGTACGCATGCCACAATGTAGGTCGCGCGTAAACGATTTGTCTGAGTGAAAATGTAAGCTTAAAGCAATCCTATCGTGAAATTATTAAAAACACTGTCAGTCGATAAAACTTTGTTTCGTCAGTAACCGGCACTGGCCTCAAATTTGAAGAACTTGGGAGGTCAGTATATGATAATGAAAAACCTCCCATGAAACTTAGGCTCTCACCAAGTTTTTCTGAATTAAGAATATAGTCTCTTATTTAGTTTTTATGTAAGATTTCAATAAAATCATTTCTCTCTTCACATTTAGGCTAACCCTTCTCATTTTGTAATATTTTCTTTGACCAAATTATGTGAAGATGTCCAGGATTGTGCTTGATTGTTTAGCTATTAGCATTTTTCATTTTACAGAACGCCATCAATGTAAAGAGAATAATGTTTCAATAGAACTTTCTATGACAAAGCAGTCTCAGATGTATCGATTCTGAGAAGCTAGCGAATACCAAATATCAACCAGATAAGATAGGATAAGATAATTTATTACTCTCCAACCATTTCCATGGTACGTGAGCCAGTCTGATACCAACAGTGCCATCTGGTGTTATATATTGGCGTAAATGACGCGTTGACTTTAAGATTATGAGCTAACTGTAATATTGCGAGTTGACTGTTATATCACGAGTTGACTAAGATTATGAGCTAACTGTAATATCACGAATTGACAATAATATTATGAGCTGGCTGTAAGATTCTGAGAACTGTAATATTACTGGTTGCCTTTTAAGATTATGAATGTAATGTTAAATTACGAGTTGACTGTTATATTCTCAGTTGACTGTGTAAGATAACGAGTCGATTGTTAGATTTAAGTTGACTATCTAAGTTTGTGAAATTGAAGTTACCAATTGAGAATGTAATATTGCGATTTTGATTTTTTGCAGCGATGGCATTCCATAGTAAACCTCTGGGCCCATGGGTAATTATTATTTTGAACAAAAACTGTATTATAGATTTTCATTTAAGTTGTTATCAGTCCAATTATTATTAAAAAGTCTTCGAAAGTGATACACATTGGTCTGTCGATCTTTCTGAACTATGACCGGCCATATTTCACTAATGTTAGTAAAACAAATAAAGTAAAGTAAAACAAATCGATCTGACGTATTTGATCATGCCTACCACTGTCTGAGGTGTCAAGTTTCATCGTAGTGCCCATAGCAGTTGTTAAAGCAAACAGATCTGCATAATTAAAAAGTAGGAGAATGAGCAACGAACAATGTAATATGTTTTGATTGATATTATAAGAAATTGTACCTCGGGAGCACAGGACCTTTGGTCCTCTAGTTAAAGAACCATAACTCCATAAATAGACCATAACTCCACTGAACTCTAGAAAGGAAATGATGAAACAGTAGTAGATAATTCTTTCATGCATAAGATTTATTTCATTAGACTACATAAGGATATAGTTCTGTGAAAGCTCAAGACCCACAGGCCTCTTGTTAGTAAAGAGCTTAAATTACAGTCAACCTCGCTTATTTCGTATCTCTTGGGACCGTAGTCTTTTCTAGAAATTAGATATACGGATTATACGTTATTTGTATTTTCCATGAATTATGTTTAATTCATAGAAATGACTGACAAGTAATTGGTAAGCTTGCCAATCACTGCCAGCTGGGGGAAAAATGAAATACGAATTATGGGTCGCGAATACGTCCGAAGGAATAATTGGGACCTTTCACTTTTGGTTCAACCGTAGGCTGAGCCTATTACTATACAAATGGAGCGAATTTAAATGACAAGGCTTCCAGAGTAAAGGCTCTTTGACTGTGCAACTGAGCATATATTCATACAATTCATTAGAGCATTATCCATTCTCCAACCCCTATGAAGCTGAATTTTGAAAGAGGGCCTCGTTAAAATTTATATGAGCTTTTTCGCGAAAACCTGATAGCAAAAATATCTGTTTAAAAAAGCCAATCAGAAAGCAAAGACTCCTCTATGATTGGCTTAGCCGCAGAGATCAGCAGGTGTTTACGTGAACCCGTGGTAATGTCTACCGTTTTACTTCCGGGTTTTATTTTAACATCTAAAATTGTATTTCAATATCGATTTCTGTGAAATCTTTAGTTGATTTGGTTTTTGGGAGGAATATTTTTATTTGCACTGCAGAAAATATCATTGACAATTGTGCAAAGTCCTGAAAAATAACTTTTTCTCAAATCGGTTGGATGACCTTGATATGCGAATTAGCCATGTGATCAAACTGCAAATTCAAAAAAAATTTATTTAGCAAAAAATATCATATCAAATTCAATTTTACTTTATTGAACAAGGTTGAACAGCAAATCCAATTCAATCTTGTTTTATTGAGCAAATTTCAGAAAATTCAATTCTATTCCGCATTCTAATCAATAAGACCAAGGGAAAAGATTTATCTGAGGTATTTGTTCCTGTCAGCTCCAGTCTCTGTCAGTGCTACTTATGAAAACACGATTGAATTGTGTAAATTATTAGCCTGGGATTGACTAGTCTATCGCTGGGAGTGTATTTGGACAAAACCCACTGAATGCATCATTTGCCATTTTATGAAAAACTGACAGGCTGGCCAAAGTGCCCCTTGGGGCTCTTGTTAGAAGAATTAGATAGCTATACAAATTAACCGATGAAGAATTAAGTGAGGTTGACTGTCTATATATGTCAAAATAGATGGGTTGACTGGCATAGGCCTAATACAATATAGGCAAAATATCTACTTGGCTTCCTATATTCCAGAGGGAGTGGGGCGTTCAGTAGGGGTCCTTATTAGGCTACTATTCACCTTGATCTTCCATATATATTTGTATTCCCCAAGGGCTCAGCATAAGAAAAGTTTGGGCAATTGGACTCAAAATGGCCGTCTTGTGACCTTTTTTGTGCCAAAAAAAATTAATTTTGGCCTGAATCTGAGTCCTGTAGCTTCCTACTGGTTTGCCATTCTTCATTGAAATTTATGATGGTTATTCTATGAAAAGGGATCTTAAATACATCTGAAGGTATTTTTGATCTGCCAATTATCACACTGTTGGCTGCCATCTTAGTGTCATCAGTAGTCATTCGTGAGTGGAAAAAAAGTTTTTTGATGAAAATATAAAGAGGTTTTACTAAACATCTAGACATTTTATTGTTATAAGCACTGTCATAAGATACATCTCCTCAAATGGAATTGGAAATTTTGCCTACTTCTTTGCTTTTGTCACCAGGGGGAGTTAAATATTGAATAATATATTATTTGTCCATTTATATTAGTAACTATAGCGTATGTATAGTATGCATATTTTGTAACCACAATCAGTTGCAAAGTTGCAGCTCATGACATGTTCTATTGATGTTGTGAGTTTCAAGGTCATTGGTTATTCTACATGGTCACCAGGGGGCATTGAATTGTAAGATAACTTTGTATTTCCTTATTATATTGGTATCAGTGCGAAAGCACAGAGCGAGTGAGGGATTTTCTTCATTGAAATTAACAGTAATGCATGTATCACATATATCTACACAAACTGCGTCATTCGAAGATGCTGTAGTGTTGGGGAATCCCCTTAGTTAAATAATAATAAAAATACCCTGTTCGGCATGCGTATTAGAAAAAAAGATATAGGCCTAACGAGAAACATTTTTTTCGCTGATAAAAAAACTGGCATCTCATGCATCCACTTCCCACTACTAAGTCAGTTCTAGACACTGTCTTCGACCGTATGGACGTTATGGTTCTCTATTGGAATTTGACTTTGAAATTTATTTGAAATCACTATTTTTTGGTGGTTGTGGTGGTCTTATGTTGTTTGTCGGGTTTTAAGCATAATTTGTGTGGTCTCAGTTGAATTTTGGATGGTAGCACTGTTTAGTAATGCCCTTAAGATTTAGCTTTCCCTTACATACAATCTGTGGGTATTTCTTCAAAAACCCGTTTCTATGTATAAATAAAGACTCATAACACTAATGTTAGCAGCTGGTTGCGTGAACATAATAAAAAATCTGATCAAAAATAATTGGTTTTGGTTTCAGTATGTCCCGGCGGCATTGAATATTGGAATCGCCACATTGTTTAACATTTCAAACCTTTTCCAAATTGGGCATAGTGTCCCTTGACCCCTAATTTGACTGATTCATTCACATTCTATTTTGACTTATAATGGACTTATCACATCTTTCATTGTGTATGATTTGAAAATGATGTCACCATTGTTTCTGCCTACCTGTACTTTGATGCCATATGCTTCCAGGAATCCCTAGGTCGACCTTCAGTCCTCTCAATTTTACAGATGTAATCAATTATTATAGATAGATAAGCTTATGCATCAATCATATGTTCATGCTTCATTTATCAAGTATTGCCATCATTAATCGCTTGATTAGTAACAGCATTTACCTCAGTGCCAATAATCAACTTTTATGATAAAAACTGGCTGTTTGGATACTTTCGCAAAAAATGTCGTGTTAATGTCTTCATTTAAAGGCCGCTTCCTGTTTCTGTAAAATATTTTTGAAGATTTCAAATGTGGATTGTTTTTATGCCCCCACAATATCTTATGTATAACTGAATTCGACCATCTGTCCGTAATGAATTCCATGCCCTTGCTTCTTATTCATTAAAAAGATTTTGCTCAATTTCAATAAATGGGTTCTACCTATGTACGGTAACTGATTAGATTTTGGGTCCTGCATGTCCGTGGGTCCAGGGCATGATCACAGGAAGCTATTTTGTATTTTTCATATATCAAACGCATAACAGTGTGAGATATATAACTGAAATTTGGTGAATGGGTGGCTCGGGGTATCTGTCAAATTTACAAGAAGCCATTTTGTGCGGTTCATTTCATGGAGCTCATAAAAGGTTCAACAATAAGATAAGGTTACAAATTCAGGTGTTTTTGACCTGATATGGGGGCATAAGTCCTCTTCAGCGATATTCTATTCATCCTAGATTTTCTATGATGATTTTGTATTGATCAATATAGTATAACCTGTAGGGGCTATAGCCTAGTAGCAGTTTGTTTTGATTTGATATTGATTTGCTGAAAATGGCATGGAAGTATTACTAGCCTAACATATAATCACAATTTGTGAACTCTGTTGGAGTCGTGTTGTAACCTGATTTCTAGCCATTGTTCATGGTGTTGTTAAAGTGTGCACTACAATTCATAGATAGTAAACATAGTCCTTAATAAGCAGATAAGGTGAAAAATTCAGCAATACTAGCAAAGAACCCATCCAAGGTCGCGTATTTCCGTCGAGTACTGTCCCCTTTCCTATGGTTTTGGCCAATATTTTCTAAATTTGGATTGATCACCATCGGTTTTTCTATAGGACCCGGCCCTGCGGTATTGCATTTAGCCACTGGCAAAAGCCGCCATCTTTTGCATATGAACGCGTTGGATTTTTTGACAAAAAATAAAGGGATTTAGGAAGTTGATCCCATCCCGTGTTTCTTTTTTCCCGAAATAATTTAATTTAATTTAATTCATTTTTAATTCATTCTTAATTGAATAATTATGCCACCCCCTCCTAAAGGTCAGCATCATGGTAGGGAGGATGACAAACTGCGTCGTGTAGGTGTAAATCTGGGCAAATCTTCTCCAGGAGTAATCCTTGCTAGTCTTGCGAGGTTTGGTCCAAGGACCTTTGGATTCGGGCCTTTAAGGCTCGGAAACTGAAAACCCAGGGCAGTTGGACCTCCTCATTTTTTTCTGCAGTCCTTCAAAAAGTAATATAGAAAAACGTCACAGAATAAATTAGGCATGTTCTCTATACCCATTTTGAAATTTTCGGTGATAGAAAAAATTCTTATTTTTTTCCCCCTTCACCCTAACAGTTCAATGGTACAGTGTTACTCGTTTAATTTAGGATCAGATTTATTTTCACTTATCTGGGACTTAAATTAGTTTGATTTTGATACTGGATTAAACATACACCATCGTGTAAATTGAGGAAAGTTCTTAACAATTTTGTTTCTTGTCTAATTTCCAATAGCAATATGTTTTATCTAAATGTTGTGTAGTGTATTTAAGAATATTATGTCCCATGTAATCAATTTTGTACCTATGTCTGATTTTACTAAAAATAAATGATTCATTTGTATCCGGTATCTAGAAGTATGTTATATCTGAGTCTGAGGGATCATTCATTTATTACGTACGCATACAATTTGAATTTTTCAACCCCCTCCCCCTCTGTACGCAAAATCGGCCATTTTTTCATATACATTAAGCATTACAATATGCAATTGCACTGACTTTCCTCATGACGTGGTGCATGTTAAGCGTTAAGTAACATGGCGGCACAATTAAGTAGGTTCATATTCATCGTTGCTAACATGATTTCTGATACTCAAGGTGTATCATACAACGATTTATTGTGTGAAATGATTCCTCTAATTTTGAAATCCCATGCAAAAGGTAACATAGCATCAAGATATCTGGTGAAAATTTGGGTTCAAAATGCGGATACTTACTTCAATGTTCGCCACACAGGCACGGCTGATTGATTGATAACTATGAATTTTTAGTGATAGTCTGATATTAGCAAGACTGGAATACTTGTTTTATTGTCATTAATTGAAGTCATTTTATAGACGTTTGCATTGCTATCCGTTTTAGAGCCTGGTTAGGCAAGACCAATCTTTTATTTTGATCAACGGGCCCGCCGAACTTGAAAACGGGAATTTTGAAGTAAAATAGAATAGCCAAAATTTTTGTTTTTCATTTTTATTTTGCCGCCAATCTTCATGTTCGGGTGTTTTCTGAGAATAAAAATAAAAGAAGTCATAAAAATCTTCCTAAATCATGATTGATCAATTCAATTCATTGATTGCTATGCCACTGTTTATTTTAGTTTCAACTGCTTCTTTCCTCTCATTTTAGGTCAATCTCACATGGCATTTGTACAGCATATAGTTACTGAAACAGAAGGAGATCCATATTATGAAACTGTTGGTCTTGTGACATTAGAGGACGTCATTGAAGAAATCATTCAGGCAGAGATTGTTGATGAAACTGATACTATCAGTATGTAATAGAATTATGCCATATTGTTATTTTGCTGGGTATCAGGTTTAGTTTTCCCATTATGATTGCTTTTAACCTACTTATTCAGCTCTGTAGATGAGATAATTAGGGAGCTAGGGAAAATTTCTGACACCCTATGATTTATTATTGTCTTGATATTAGCTTTTATACAGTTAGGCCTATCTAATCAGCACGTTTTTGATGTTTTAATGGAAATTTTTTAATAGGGTTTGATCTGATCAATTGCTTTGAGGTTCGATTTGTATTCAGGGCCAACCATTACAAGAGAAGTTTGTCAGAAACAAGAGCATTTTGTTGAGTATTATTACTCGCCTTTTGTAGGCAAAACCAAGTGTTTTTGATGCATAGGCCTTTATGTTATCCAAGATGGCCACCAGAGTCATATTGAAACCTATTTTTGAGATGTGAGCTAGTGTCAGGAACCCTATTACAATTTTGCATTCTCTACATTACTGTCCAGGGATGAAAATCCTCCATGGAAACGCTGATTTACGCGGTACGTAGTACACGTCATCCTATTGTAATCGTGAAATCCGTCACATCAAACGATTACATCCGTTTTACGTGACGTACGCGTCTGAAACTTTCACTTGCGCTTAAATGTGAAACACATTAGGTTGAGTTCGTATATGGTGAATTTTTATAACTTGGTTAATAAGAAATTGCCTAAATAAAAAATTTGAGACTCTAAAGTAGTGCCGCCTCTGTCTAGAAGTAAACCTGTATAAGTCCACGCTTAAAATAGTGCCACGCATACATTTTTGAGATACTTTATATAGGCCTTTTCTCTGATTAAGTTGTATATTTCCGTATATAGATATCAGGAAATTTATTTTGTCGTTTATTGCCCGAAAGTTCGGCATTTTCTTGGTGTGTGTGTGTGTGTGTGTGTGTGTCAGCGGATTAATTGAATGTTTACACATTGGTGATATGGACTCGGCAATACACGTGCTACATTGATTCAACATCAGCTGCTGTGCTGCATCGATACTCAGTGTTCACGTGCACTCTAAAGGTCTAGAACATGCACTGTATAGTTTTTTCTGATCCCAGTATGTTGAGTAATGCTGAAAACTTTCTTACTATTACTAAGTAAAATGATTAATAGTCGTTAATTAATTCCTGTCAGCCATCCATATTTAGAGCCCGATTATGTGTAGGCCTATCTAGTTGGTGGCGCAGTGATGAGAGCCTGCGCAGTGATGAGAGCCTGCGCATCGATAACATGAGTTACAGTCCCGTCGGCAATATCGCCTTGTACATGCGGTTTTCACCATGTATGTATCAGTAATAGATATTGCGCGCTACGGAGCGGGTGGCACATAGGCTACAATCCACACGCTCGTTTAGTCGAAAAGGTCTTGAATTAGCAGAAGAAATATTATTCACAACTGCTACTATAAGAAATTATCCTATTGTGAAACCATTAAAAACCGATTAAAAACAAATTAAAGTCGGCAAACTTAATTTGGTCAGTAACTAGTTTAACTTCTACTGATATAACCCTAAGGGTACAGCTAGCAGTTGGCCTTTGGTTCAGTTTGTGAACAGCTTGAAAACAACTGTTTTAACACATAGATGTGAAGCGTGTACCCCATGGACTGCATGGTTATTGGCCTATGTCATGGGTTCGTGGCGATTGTGCGAGAGCAGACTGTATCCGGTGGTCACAGTAAGTATAACTTGATAATATATGTATTGAACATGCATTGATGGCTAAAATGATACCTTCGTTTTTCAACCCTCTCTTTTCAACTCTGTTTTCATCCCTGACTCTCGCTCACTGGCCGAGGGGTATTCCCTATGTATGTTTAGTTGAACATTTTCAATGGAAATTGTTAAGACACTTTGTTCAATTACCTTGATCTTTCCTATAATCGTACATCCCCCAAGGGCCCATTAACGTAAGAAAATAGGATCGATCTGACTCAAGATGGCCATCCTGTGACCTCTTGTGCCCGAAAATGTCAATTTTGGCCTGAATTCTGAGGGCTGGCCGTAGTACCCGTGAGGGCTCTTGTTTGGTTTACCTTTGTTAGCGATAGAGTGGGCATTACAAATTGGCTCAAGTATATTTTGGTCGTCCAAAATGGCTACCACATCCATATTTGCGAGTGAAATCAGAATTTTAGATTATAGAAATGTTTCCTTTGCCATTTTCGTCAAAAAATAAAAGCTCTTATCTACCTGGGTTAGATGTCTGCGTGCACGATGTCTGCTTCATAGTATTATTCCAGCCTCAAAATATAATGTTTCATTTGATTTGTGGCTTCATACCATGGTGGAAAGGTGGCCTTCTTGTTTCATAAAATCCAAAGTATCATTACAATTTTCTTAAGTTAGGTATTGCTAAAACGCAGCTATAAAGTCTGTTCATTCCCAAAAGAGCCAGGAAGGAGGATCACTATATACTGCCACTTAAATAAACCAATTGTGACACATTTGTATTGTAGTAATAGGAAACATCACCGTGTGCTTGTTCCACCCATGCCTAAAAATTAGGATAATCCATACAATATAATTTTTTTGATACTTCTGATTCACTTAGTGATGTCGCTAGGCTCTCCTCATTTTGCTACATGTGTCTCTTTCACTATTGTCATCTCCATTTGATACTTTAGATTCTAAATAACTTGATTCTGAAGAGTCTGATTCGTTGGCGCTTTATTGGTGCATTTCATTTGTGCTTTATCCAAAACACCACTGTGGTACTTGGCATTGTCAATAACAATAATCAAATTGGGCGGAATGTTTGGAATGTTTGGTAGAAGTTTTTCAGTGAACTATTTTTTGAAGTTTTCAGCATTCATTTCAACGTGGTAATGTCCCATCTTTGATCCTCTTAAAAATTAGTTCTGCATTTGGTACAAACCATTAGAAAAACCAGCATGACAAACCATAAGGCCACATATCATCCCTTCCTTTAAATTGCAGTAAACCTTTAAATTAGTTTGATACTGTGAAGATAAATACTTGGAG
Organism: Tubulanus polymorphus; assembly: GCF_964204645.1. Taxonomy (NCBI): domain Eukaryota; kingdom Metazoa; phylum Nemertea; class Palaeonemertea; order Tubulaniformes; family Tubulanidae; genus Tubulanus; species Tubulanus polymorphus. Next base: position 14,093,991 of record NC_134026.1, read on the forward strand.
CTATCTTGGTTGACGGTTCCTAGAACACCCCAAGGCAATTGCAAATGTATATGAAATTTATTTTGATAAAAAGGACAAATGACGAAAAAAATACAAACAACTCATTTAGAAACTTGATAATGTTCTTATTTTGTTGTAATTAATGTTATCGTTAAGGCGCTTTAAAAAAAAATTTCTTGGATTTCTGATCCGCCGTCGAGAATGCTCGGTTTTCTAGAATAAAAAAAAAAGAATTATTTTTTTTTATTTCCGCTACCTGCCCTAACAAAAAACGGATACTAGAAAGATAAAAAAATCTTATATTTTCTTATGCTTAAAATATATGTGAAACCAGATCTCATCGGTGTGTCAATTTTATTATATTCTTTATGGGTTTATAAACTGTCTAGTGGAATGGCATAAGTTCCAGTCCGTATTGGTCTGACACAGAGCTGTTGCGATACCTCCACAGACGTTTTTGGGGAAGTTTGTTTCTAGGAATAGAAAGGGGTTCCCACCCCAGAAAATTTTTAGAATATTTCATGCAAGCAGGCTCAATCAGTTGCAATCTGAGGCTGTCCGATCACGGGCCAATTTACGTGTCGGCAGCCATTTTTATTGTGAGACCAGCGCTAATTCTACACTAAGATCACGGAATCGTGAAACAATGTAGACTGGTTCCCCTTTACTTTGCATGTATTGATTTTATTTTGCTAATTTAGCAAATGCAGACCATATGCCGACGTTTAAAAATTCAAAAACAAAGATCTTACAATTTGTTTCAGCTGATAATTTAAACAAAAAACCTCGCACAACAAAAAAGCAGGACTTCACCGAATTTAATGCACCTGGATGTGAGAAATGGGAGCAGATGTCACCTCAGCTAGCGCTTGCTACATTCCAGTTCATGTCGACATGTAAGTGTTCTTTGGAATTAGTTTTCAGCTACTTTGCAGAAAACCCTGAGGGGATGAGCTGTCCGGCGTCAACTTTTATTTGTGTCACATCTTCCTCCATAACCTTAAGGGATGTTTTCATGAAACATGGTCCACTTGTTCTCCTTGCTACCTACCCCATTGCTTTCTATTGAGCAATTTTTTATCAGACAACCGGTGGAGCCACCAGAGGGCGACTTGTAAAAATATGTCAGATTTTTGTCACATCATTCTCAGTAACTTAACATTAGATGGTTGTGAAGGTATGTTCTGGACATTCTCCCATTTTTAGTCCACTTGGGACTTTCCTCCCAGCAGGCTTTTGCGTTCACCTGGCGTCTGTTTGTCCTTATAGGGAATCCAGTCATTTTGGGAAGTTTTGAAGACGCTTCAATGGATTGTTTTGATCTTTGGGCTTATCATGGATGAAAACCTTCTGACCATACACGGATTTCTGACCTTTAATTCCATTTTCTTAACCCTTACAATACCACTACCATATGGCATACGGTACAAATTGACAAGCTAGCATACCCGTACTGTATGTGATACAGTATCACTTAACCCTTCTTCTAGAAGGGCATATCTATCAGTATCAGCTGGTGCTGCCATCTGCATAAAATCCAAGATGGCAAGGGCCAGGAAAAAACAATTTGGCTGGATGAAACGGTTCAGCAGCTCGTATATGATGCTGACAGTGATGCGGGTCACTTGGAATTTGGTAGTGAACAAATTGAGAGTGACAACGAATATGACAGCAGCAGTTCAGATGATGAGACTTAGTCAGAAAATAGGTTTATAGTGCCGGCAATGATTTTGCTGATGAAAATGAAATCAGTGAAAAATGAAATCAATTTTTTTAGACCCTGTTGATACGGTTGTCATGGCAACGGACACCAATAACAATAATGAAGAACCAGAAACTGTCCATCCTCAAGGTCACATATATCCAAATTATTTGTCTTATTTGTAAGCCCAAAGGTTATCAACACCCTGGTTAGTTAGTTACCTAATCGTTGGTGGCAAGCTTTTTATAATCGGATGGGCTTATACCAACGTTAGGGATGACAAGGACCAAAACACGGTTGAAAAAAGTAACACTTCAAAAATATACTTTCTATTCACTTCAGTCCACGATTAATGGCTTAATTCACAAACTAACACACATACTTCGAAATAATCCAATTTTATGTATGTTTCGAGTGATTAATCAACATTATTTTGAGAAATTAATTAATTTCTCCACAAATTTCGCCATTGGCCGCCATTTCTCTGTATTGCACATGTGGCATGATAAGACAAGGGGACCTACAAGGATTTATATAAAACTTCCAAGACGAAACGACAATTTTTATTTTTGATGGTTTTCCAACTTATATTTCAAAACTTCGTGTTTTCCAAAATAAATAATGAAATAATAAATTCTGGTAAAAGAAAAATGTAAATAAGTGTTGATTTCTTAATTTTTTTCAATTTCGTCGTTTCGCTTTATTAGTTTGTGCTGTTGTCCTGGCCTCAGTCCACAGGTGCCAGCACCTCCAGTAATTTTCAAAATGGCAGCTGTTGACTCAACGGAAATTTACTCTCACTTTACGGCCGATTTGCACATGGATTAAGATCGTCAGGTGAGGTGTTATAGGTATCAGAAAAAATAAGAAACTGTTGTGCGTCGATTACAACAAAAATTAGATGGATATCTTAGGAGACAATGAAATGCCAGGCAAATTACTCGTCAGTCAAATTGGCTGACGAAGATTGCATACAAAAATGACCTTCCCATTCCTGACTGTGGTTTGTGAAAATATCCGATCTTGAAACTAAACCACAGACAGGTTACTGACTACACCCTGGTATACAATATATCAGTGTCAAATACATAGGTTACAATTTTCTGAGGCCTGAAATTATACCCCAATGAAACCCCTTACATCCGGCCTTCCGACATATTGGTGGAAAAGTTGGTAAATTAGTGGAAAAATAAATCTTTTAGTTGTGCTATTGAAATTTTTACTACATAAAGTAAGGATATATGGCATACAATTTCAGTTGGAATTGAATAGATCAGTGCATTTTGCTGGGAGTCAGCAGTTTATCTGAAACTTTTTCGTGAAGTTTTCATGGTGGCCATCTTGGAGAATGTGACCTTGACCCACATTATTTATGTCTACTTTGTTGGCACAAAAGTTATCAACAACATGCTATATAATTTTTCTGTGTCAGATACCTTGGTAACTATTCCATGAAGCCTCAAATATACCCCTATAAACCCCTAAATTCCCTCTGGTACAGCAGGGGAGACACTGTGGTATTGAAAGGGTTAATTCCTGCGGTAGTTAGCACAACTGTGGAGTCAGAGAAACCAATAGGGCCTATGGCATCTCATTGGAAAAGCGGCTCTAATTCAGGCCCAAACTATTAACATTTTGATCAAAAGAAAGTAAGCTTTTTAGGCTTAAAGTTACTGATTTTTAGCCCACTTGGGACTTTAGTCCCAGCGGGCTATTGCGTTCACTTTTCGTCGGTCGTCCGTCCGTAGACGGAATCCAGTTATTTTGGGAAGTTTTGAAGACGCTTCAAGGTAATATCTTGATATTTGGGTTACACATGTACCGTAAAAACCGGCGTATAAGTCGAGTTTTTAACCCTTGATTTTACCACTAAATTATTGACCTCGACTTATACGCCGAGTACAGTTTTCTACGAAGTATTTTCAGGTCACAAGAAATATTGATTCTACCAGACAAAAAAGACAGTGTTCATCTTCTTACTGCTATAACAGTTTGAATAATTATTTATGATAAATAAAGTTATTTAATGAAAAAAACTTCTTTCATTTTGACACAGCTTCATTTAAAACGATGTATTCATATATGCGCGCTCATAGCAGCGCTTAATACATTAGGCTATATATAGCGTGTGACTCACACTACTGTATCACTATATGGTAGTGTACTATACCTGAGTGTGTGTAACAGTCTGTTGATTAACACACAGCAGCAATCGGGCTGACGCGTGGCGGCGTGCGTGAAGGCACACATCCTTATCAAAACAAACTATTCAATACAATGATACTAGTAATTATTCTTCTAAGAGAAGGGACTCGACTTATAAGCCGGATATATGTTAAAATCATGAAATGTAGGTCTAAAAATCGACCTCGACTTATACGCCGCGTAGACTTATACGCCGGTTTTTACGGTATCTACCCTAGACACATCTTCAGCCCAAAAACTGGCCCTGTCAGATTCAAGATGGCCGACTGGCAGCCATTGTTGTTCGCCAAAATCAGCACTTTTTACACATTTTTGAACTTTTTGAGCGAAATTTTGAAGACTCTTTGATCAATTACCTTGATCTTTCGGATATATGTGAATCCCCCAGGGCCCATCAGCATAACAAAAATTGGGTCGATCGGACACAAGATGGCCGTCCTATGACCTTTTTAGTGCCCAAAAATGTTAGTTTTGGCCCAAATTCTGAGTCCTGTAGCTTCCTACTGGTTTATCATTTCTCATTGCAATTTGTGATGGGTATTCTTTGGAAAGGGATGTTTTATACCTGAGACAGGTATTTTTCATCAGCCAATTATGACGCAATTGGCGGCCATCTTGGTGTCAGCAGTACTCATTCGTAAGTGGGAAAAAGTTTTTCCACATTATATTGATACCTAAGCGTTTGTTACCACAATCATTTTGAAAGTTGTAGCTCATAACGTGTTCTATGATTGTGGTGAGTTTCAAGGTCATTGGTTTTTGTATATGGCCACCAGGGGGCGTTGAATAATGCAATATCTTAGTATTTCTATATTATATTCATATCAATGCATATTTTGTAACCACAATCAATTGCAAAGTTGTAGCTCATGACATCATCTATGATTGTGGCAAGTTTTAAGGCCATTAGTTATTCTATATGGTCACCAGGGGGCGTTGAATAGTAGAATAACTTAGTATTTCCTTATTATATTGGTACCTAGGCATATTTTGTTACCATGATCAATTACAAAGTTATAGTTCGTGACATGTTCTATGATTGTGGTGAATTTCAAGGTCATTGGGTTTTGAATATGGTCACCAGGGGGCGCTGAATAGTAGAATAACTTAGTATTTCCATATTAAAGTGGTAACGAGGCATATTTTTTTATCACAATCAATTACAAAATCGTAGCTGCTGACATGTTCTATGATTGCGGTGAGTTTCAAGGTCATTGGATTCTGTATATGGTCACCAGGGGGCGTTGAATATTGAAATTGTTAGATTGTTGAGCATTTGGAACCACTTCCCAAGTGGGCATGGTGTCCCTGGACCCCTAGTTGACTTTGTCGACTCGAAATCTTCATAATGGGTCTGGGGACCTTTCCAGTAATAACTTTCTCACAAAATGCCGTGCATGTAAACTCGTCTTTTGTACCGTACACTTTTGTTATGCGATTAGTGCCATTCAAAACATTACCAAACAAAGATAAAACGTTGAGAAGATGAAACTGTGAAACGTTCCAGTTACGCATTAATTAGCAGTCAAAGTTCGGTTTTTTTTCGTGAATATATGTTCCATCCGGAAAATAAATACCTCAATCTGCGGAGATCACGTGGGCTCTTTCAGCTAATCACTGCTCTTCACCGGGTAGGTTGGCCTGCGTGATCGCGCTTGTGACGCCATTGTGAGAAAGCTGCGCTCTGATTGGTTATTGAGGGAATACCCTTAGCAGCTGGGGTATTCCCCAAACCACCAGTTTAGCTGAACGAGAAATTGCACAAGGGATACACGCCATTTTGACGTCTTGGGTAAGTGAAGTTCATGTTTTTTGCTGAGCATGGTACAATTATCTAATGTAGTGTGAGGATCCAGTTAATTATGGCAATGCTGGCTCCAATGTTGATGGAATTCTGACTTTGATCTATTCTGTCAGTGTCTTAAGCACGCAAAATTCTCACGCCGAAAACTAAATTAAACAACCTGACTACGGTGGTGTTTTCTGTCGATTTCTAGTGACAAAGTATCAAAGTTCGCGTAATTTTTAGCTGCATGTGATTTATTTTCAACCGCATTTGTGTGCCCTTCTAATAATTATTAATCATCAAATTAAAATTTCAACTTAATTTATTTCGCCTGGGAGACGATCTGCTCTCAGCCGTGTATGGGCTTACGTAACCATAAAGTGTGAAATATTTCCATTTTTAGCCCACTTGGGACTTTAGTCCCAGCAGGCTATTGCGTTCACTTTTCGTCCGTCGTCCGTTCGTCCGTTTGTCCGTCCGTCCGTAGACAGAATCCAGTTATTTTGGGAAGTTTTGAAGATGCTTCAAGGTAACGTCTTGATATTTGGGTTACACATGTATCTACCCTAGACACATCTTCAGACCAAAAACTGGCCCTGTCAGAATCAAGATGGCCGACTGGCAGCCATTGTTGTTCACCAGTCCGTAGACGGAATCCAGTTATTTTGGGAAGTTTTGAAGATGCATCAAGGTAACGTCTTGATATTTGGGTTACACATGTATCTACCCTAGACACATCTTCAGCCCAAAAACTGGCCCTGTCAGAATCAAGATGGCCGACTGGCAGCCATTGTTTTTGCCAAAATCAGCACTTTTTACACATTTTTGAACTTTTTGAGGGAAATTTTGAAGACGCTTTGATCAATTACCTTGATCTTTCGGATATATGTGAATCCCCCCAGGGCTCATCAACATAACAAAAATTGGGTCGGTCGGACTCAAGATGGCCGTCCTATGACCTTTTAAGTGCCCAAAAATGTTAATTTTGGCCCGAATTCTGAGTCCTGTAGCTTCCTACTGGTTTGCCATTTCTCATTACAATTTGTGATGGGTGTTCTTTGGAAAGGGATATTTTATACCTGAGACAGGTATTTTTCATCGGCCAATTATGACGCAATTGGCGGCCATCTTGGTGTCACCAGTACTCATTCGTAAGTGGGAAAGTTTTTCCACATTATATTGATACCTAAGCGTATTTTGCTACCACAATCAATTAGAAAGTTGTAGCTCATAACGTGTTCTATGATTGTGGTGAGTTTATAGGTAATTGGAATTCGCATATGGCCACCAAGGGGCGTTGAATAATACAATATCTTAGCATTTCTTTATTATATTCGTACCTATGAATATTTTGTAACCACAATCAATTGGAAAGTTGTAGCTCATGACATCATCTATGATTGTTGCGAGTTTTAAGGACATAAGTTTTTCTATATGGTCACCAGGGGGCGTTGAATAGTAGAATAACTTAGTATTTCGTTATTATATTGGTACCTAGGCATATTTTGTTACCATGATCAATTGCAAAGTTGTAGTTCATGACATGTTCTATGATTGTGGTGAGTTTCGAGGTCATTGGGTTTTGAATATGGTCACCAGGGGGCGTTGAATAGTAGAATGACTTAGTATTTCCATATTAAATTGGTAACGCGGCATATTTTGTTATCACAATCAATTACAAAACCGTAGCAGCTGACATGTTCTATGATTGTGGTGAGTTTTAAGGTCATTGGTTTTTGTGAATGGTCACCAGGGGGCGTTGAATATTGAAATTGTTAGATTGTTGAGCATTTGAAACCACTTCCCAAGTGGGCATGGTGTCCCTGGACCCCTAGTTTTTCAGATTCATTGTCCTCAATCTCTGCTTCTGGATTCTGCTTAGGTGGGTTTTTTGGTTTACCTTTGTCAGCAATATGATGTTGGCATTGAGCCAATTCATGTAAAATTGCGGTACGTTTTTATGTGAGCATTCGTTTCATTGGTTCTCGTATTAAACGACGTATAATCGATGCGATTGAAGACATGGCGATCCTCCGTCGATGACATGGTCAACTGAGTTAAAATTCTACGAAAAAATTTTTGGCGGGAAAATTCTTAGCTCTTGGTCTCGCAATGACCTTGGTTGGGGGGCGTCGTCTCTACGAGCGAGTGGGATTGGCTGTTTTTGGGATATACGGGGAATTCCGGCGCTACTGAAATAATTATGGGAAAGCCATAGAATGGCGTACGTTTCATTGGACTAGGTGCCGTTCATGTGCGAATTTCAAATTCTCATTGCTGGTGAGGATGTAATCAGTTCACACATCCGCTATAGTTATTGTTTCATTTTAATACCCGGTGATTGTTTTGATTGACATTGAAGTGTAAGCGAACATTCTCTTACACGAGGCCTCCACTTGCGCGCGGAGTGCTACACGACACACAAGCTCGTACAGTACACAACTATTTTATTTTAGCGCGTGCATGTTTGACATGAAAATAGGCTGAGGATGAGCGCTGTGTTTTCTGTTTGATAGAATTTGTAATAAATTGTAATTTCTTGTGATCTGAAAATATTAAGCAGCAAACTACAAGTATAGGTCGAGGTCTGAATATTGCAGTCGTAAATTCCAGGATTTAAAACGATCTAATAGCTATGGTGGCTGATTCGGGCCATGTAAAAAAAATCACAAATGGTGCACATTTTTTTTAAAGACGGCTAAAAGTCGTTTTTCATGCAATAAAACGAAAATTACCATGTTAAAACGAGAAATTACCGCGTTAAAACAAGAAAAAGTCATTTTATTGGCAATAAAACGAGAAAAAGTTGTTTTATTGCGTGATAAAACGAGAAAAAGTCGTTTTATCGCCGATAAAACGAACTTTTTCGTTTTATTGCCGCATTAAAACGAAAAATAGCGCTATAAAACGAAAATTACCACTGCCGACGTATGAGCTACATATGTTTGAATTCAAGTGTGAAAACATGCCTTGACATGTGGCCTAATTGAAGTTTTCCAGGAAACTGGCAGTGTTCCAACAATCTGCCATTCATTCTCATAGTGACTATATTAAAGCTGGTAACGTAAAAGCACACACATTACTGTTTCATTTTTAACACAAGAAATGACGCGCTGGATGAAGTTATAATTTTTGAATAATTCTCGAAATCTACGCTTTTAGACAAATTTCCCGTGCACAACTTAGATGATTTCTGCGGTATTGTTTCCATGTAAAAAAGGTGATAAATTTTTTTTTTTTTTTGCCCAAAAATTTAGCAATTCTACTTACCTACTGACTCATCCTGAAAAGTTGAGTTGGTGTTACGGCAAACAGACAATTATTTTGGGATGGCCTTATTTGAATATTTTTTCGTATTGTGAAACATATTTTTTTTTTAAATATTAAATAGTTTCCCTGCCACGCCTACCTGTACACTACAGAATTTTGGACGTGGACCGTAACCAAATGTATATCTTTGGTCTTGTTTGACTACAAAATAATTCTTTAAGAAAAATAAAATACAATATAAACTTGTGGAACTTTGAAATCATGAATTAAAAAGATTTTTCAAGCAATGCCCTTATTCCAGCTTTCAAGGTAAACCACACTTTGCCCATGGGCAATTTTTTTTCAGTATTTCTGTCATTTCAATATGGGACGGAGGGCAAGTTATTGTGACAGTCGTTTTTCCGCAACCAATGCCAACGGTAACAAGATCGTAGGGTTTTCCATGGCTGGCCTAATAGATATCCTAACTTGACAAGCCCTGACAGTGTATTGAATACTTTTTATTTCTGTTTTGATTAGGCAGAAACTAAATTGGTACATTTCTATTGTTTCAGATTTGTAAAATGGATGTTGAATGATACGTACAATCCCTATTCGGTTTCTATTTGTCTATACTACAGCAAACACCGGAATAGCTTCAAAATCGATACGCCACTGGATTAAGACAATTCTTATATGAAACAATCTAGTGGTACCAGCACGTGCAGTAGTGATAGATCGGACATTGAATTTCGCTCAGACTGCACATTTAAACAAAAGTTGAAGTTAATACAATTCAAGGCTCAATGGACTCACTGCTCGTCAACAACTTGTTTGCAATCAAACTGTTTTGCATTTTCAAAAATATCGAGAATCAGGTCGATTTTGATCTAATCACATGTTTTATTCAGCCACATATCTTCACTTCAAATCTAGAAAATAAAGAGCATGGTTCAAGGTTTATTTTGGGACCATAGAATTTGTTGTACAAGTTAGTTAAATGTCCAAGCTTATTCATACTTTGCTAGTGATAACCTTTAAGTCCTAATAGCAATGACAGTCTTGGTGATTTTTTAAAACTTTTAAACAGGTCTTTAAGTATTATTGCTGAAATTTGTTATATCGTTACATTATTAACTGTGTTTGTAATGACAAATTATGTGTTATAATCAGGACTTTATGAAATTTTTCATTGAGAGATTTAATATTGCAATATTTTTGAAAATGCTTTCAATAAAGTTTGAATAAGTTGGACAACCATTTTTCGTCTTCTCTGTGAAGTTTTTGCTGTGTCTGTTATTCATCTGCTTCACTGATATGCAGTTTGAAACTGGAGTGGTTGGATAGAGCATCAAACATAAACCTCAAAAGGAATTACCAGCGAAAAGTTTTAGCTCATGTGGAACTGTCAGAAAATATCCCCAGAAAACAAGCATATTTTAAAATTAAGACATTATTGAATTCTAAATTACATTTCAGCACAAGTGGTGACATATATATTTGTTATACATGTAAGTGTAATTGATATATTTAAGAAACATTGATCCAGCCTGCCGGGCGAGGCAGGACCTGTCTTTTTCCCAAACTGGAACTTCGATTATCTCGACGAAGTCTCAAGGTCCATGGACCTCTTGTTCATTGAAAATTGTCGATAATTGATAACTTGCGACCGACTTCATTCACTTTTGCATCTAAGCTGGTCTGCAACTTCATTGCCTCCATGGTTGAGGAAAGAGCCCTGATGTCTGCTTCATCATGACTTTGGAGCATATTGTGTGGCCTAGCCAGCCCGGCCCGGCCAGTCCCCAGTTTGGCTATCACTTGATATAATGCTTTTGCAAATATTGAAATTTGAATATGGTCGAGGATGAAAAACACTTTCTGTTGTTCTGTCCACTTTATACTCGTGTAAGAAATACCCTATTCGAAATGCTTCGCGGCGAATTCGTGGATATTGACCTAATATCTGACCATGAACTATTTATATTTTTAATGAGCATGAGCAACAATGACCATGAAATTTGTATTTTAGTCAGTAATTCAATTAGTTCCATTGCCGATATCAGGATGGCGTCAGGGATTTAAATAAATCTACTGGGGTCAATCTACTGTGCTGCCATCTTTGAACACATCCGGTCAACTTTTTCATGTTTTATCCGGTATATCTTTTCACATGTTTAATATGTTTTATAATTTGTCATCATTTTAACCATTTCTTTGTCTTGTTTAACTTTGTTGACGTGTCACTAAAATGTTTTATTGTAAAATTTATTAGTGTCAATGAAGTACTTGAATTGAATTGAATTGAATTATCCTCTTGAGTCTGGGTTGAAGTAGACATTATTGTCATTTAAGATAACTTGTTTATGTTATTCTGTATGAATTACGCATGTGTCTTTTATGTTGTATTTTCTTATTTTAAAATTTGTAACTTTATTGAATTTGGGAATTTTATATGTAATAAGGTTCAATTAAGAATTGATTTGAATTGTCAGCTAATACACATGCTATCAGAGGACACGGAGCCGTATATGACAGCTATGTTATTATAAATTGCTAATCTCATGAAACCCGCATACCCCTTATATCGAACATATTTTCTAAAACATTTGAATATTGAAATTATATGTTTACACATTTTTAGCCCACTTGGGACTTTAGTCCCAGCGGGCTATTGCGTTCACTTTTCGTCGGTCGTCCGTCCGTAGACGGAATCCAGTTATTTTGGGAAGTTTTGAAGACGCTTCAAGGTAACGTCTTGATATTTGGGTTACACATGTATCTACCCTAGACACATCTTCAGCCCAAAAACTGGCCCTGTCAGAATCAAGATCAACATAACAAAAATTGGGTCGATCGGATTCAAGATGGCTGTCCTATGACCTTTTTAGTGCCCAAAAATCCTGTAGCTTCCTACTGGTTTGCCATTTCTCATTACAATTTGTGATGGGTAATAATAATAATAATAATAATAATAATAATAATAATAATAAAAAGTTCTTTTAAAGCGCTTTTCCGCAGTATCCCATGCTCAAAGCGCTATCTCCTGGAAATACTGCAAAAACAGGTATGTCTTTAGAGCGTTGCGAAAAGATCCTTCGTCAACTGTGGAACGAATGGAAATGGGTAGTCTATTCCAAAGGTAGGTTGCACAGCTAGAAAAGGCACGGTCGCCATATTTGGATTTAGAACGAGGAACGTGTAAAGCAAAGCTGGTAGAAGAACGAGTGCGCCCCTCTACCCTACGTAGCAGATTTGACAAGTAAACTGGAGCAGATCCATGGATACAACGGTTTACGGTTGACAAGATCTTAAACTCGATTCTAGCCTGGACAGGCAGCCAATGGAGTTCTATGAGAATAGGTTTTATTCTATCAAACTTCCTTTTACGACACACTAATCTGGCTGCCATATTTTGTACTCGCTGAAGAGGCGCTAATGTTTTTGCTAGTAGTCCGTAAAGTATTCCATTGTTAAAATCAAGACGGGACAGGACGAAAGCATGAACTAATTTTATAGTGCTGTTTTGGTCCAAGAATCGGCGTATGCGACCAATTTTATACAAAGACGCGTAAGCAGCTTTACAAGTACGTTTAATATGCTCCTGCATAGTCATACCCTGGTCCAACCAAGCCCCTAGGTCCTTAACAGACTCAGAGGTTGTAATCGGAACACCGTCTACTTCAATCTCAGGCACTCATCCAACTTTTCTCGTAGACACAAGATTAACAGCCTCCGTCTTTGGAGGGTTCAGCGCGAGCTTATTAGCAGTAAGCCATGATTTAATATCCGTTATACAGGTCTCCATGTTTTTCACCATTATGTCACGCTGCGATCACCGAGCGCAACCGAATCAATAAGCTGATAATCATCAGCAAACAGTTGATAATCCAAGGAATGATCACGCATCACATTGCTCAGCGGTAGGGTGTAGACAGTGAACAATATAGGGCCTAGCACTGATCCCTGCGGCACACCAAATTGGAGAGGAACGGATTCCGACAGTTGACCGGAGATGTAGAGTGAAAGAGTTCTCCCCTGCAGATAGGATACAAACCAGCACAATGCCACATCACTCACTCCAATACACGTTCGGAGCCTTTCAAGCATGATAGTATGGTCAACGGTATCATAAGCAGCGGTTCAATCCAATAACGTTAGAAGCACTTCATGGCCAGAGTCCAACGATGTAAGAATCTGGTCAGTTACTTTCATTAATACCGACTCAGTACTATGGCCTCTTCGATACACCGATTGGTTCGGGTCGTAGAGACCGTTAAGTGTCATGTGAGTGATGAGACGCACAGCTGCAACACGTTCGATTAGCTTGGACAAATAGCTCAAGTTAGAAACAGGCCTGAAACTCCCGCGGGCATCCTTGTCCATTGAGGGTTTTTTGAGAAGTGGCTTCACAATCGCAAATTTCAAAGCAGTAGGAAACTGCCCACTCTCCAACGATTTATTTACTATGGACACTAACACAGGTAGTAATGACTCGATACACCCCTTTATTACAACTGTTGGAATGGGGTCGAAAGAACAATATTATGGGTATTCTTTGGAAAGGGATGTTTTATACCTGAGACAGGTATTTTTCATCAGCCAATTATGACGCAATTGGCGGCCATCTTGGTGTCACCAGTACTCATTCGTAAGTGGGAAAAAGATTTTCCACATTATATTGATACCTAAGCGTATTTTGCTACCACAATCAATTAGAAAGTTGTAGCTCATAATGTGTTCTATGATTGTGGTGAGTTTCAAGGTAATTGGATTTCGTATATGGCCACCAGGGGGCATTGAATAATACAATATCTTAGCATTTCTTTATTATATTCGTACCTATGCAGATTATATTGATACCTAAGCATATTTTGTAACCACAATCAATTGGAAAGTTGTAGCTCATGACATCATCTATGATTGTTGCGAGTTTTAAGGACATAAGTTTTTCTATATGGTCACCAGGGGGCGTTGAATAGTAGAATAACTTAGTATTTCCTTATTATATTGGTACCTAGGCATATTTTGTTACCATGATCAATTGCAAAGTTGTAGTTCATGACATGTTCAATGATTGTGGTGAGTTTCGAGGTCATTGGGTTTCGAATATGGTCACCAGGGGGCGTTGAATAGTAGAATGACTTAGTATTTCCATATTAAATTGGTAACGAGGCATATTTTGTTATCACAATCAATTACAAAATCGTAGCTGCTGACATGTTCTATGATTGTGGTGAGTTTCAAGGTCATTGGTTTTTGTAAATGGTCACCAGGGGGCGTTGAATGTTGAAATTGTTAGATTGTTGAGCATTTGAAACCACTTCCCAAGTGGGCATGGTGTCCCTGGACCACTAGTTATATTGACTGCTTGTAGCCGCCGATGAAATTCATGCCAGCCCTACACAGGTTGTAGATAGCTTTGTCATTCCACCGGCATCCCCATGTCAGGGTCTTACTTTTATATCAGACTTCCAAATCGTGTATACATCCGCCATTTTGACTGAATGATCCGATTTACTTATCATTTCTATTTATGCCTGCCGCTTCTGATATAATCATACATCCTTTACTATTACAATATGTCTTCTAATGTTATTCAATGCAATGTAACATTTCGACGTTCAAATAGAGCTCATTATATAATCACAGGAAGTCATTCTACATCTTTCTACATCTTCGTCAATAATATTTTGCCAAATAGCTTGTATGTGTACACATAGACCTGTGACGTTTTGCACATCGATTTACCGTTGTCGTTTGTAAAATGACGCTGAATGGTTAACATTGTTAAGGTTTAATGATGGTTTACGTTTTATAAGGCGACAAAAAACTAGAATCCATCCCGACGAAGTTCACAACTCACTCTGCGACAATTGTATTGATTTCTCAGCTGTGTGCATAAAACGTTAGATGGCTAAATGGTACCTGGCATTAACCATCACTCTACTGAATTCATCACGTAGTTTAATCAATACCTCTTGAGCTGCCTTCTAGTGCGCTCGTGTCTTGTATGATAGTCTGTTGAACGAGTCGTGGAAGAATGAAGAGTGCTGCAACTGATGAAGCGCAAGCAACAAAAAAGTTGTGTTAGAAATCTAATTTTGTATTCCATTTCATTAGTATTTTCTTGTTTTTGTGGTTCTCTTTCCATCATAATCTCGGCTTGATTACGTATGTACACACAGTGTAAAGCTACTTTTTTGTTTAGGAAGAATTTTTCATTCAAAAACTACTCTACTGATGAGGAATCAATATTTTTCATAATCTATGAAAAAACTATGATTTTTGGAGGAGACTATTATCAAAACTACCCCAAATTTGTTTTTGGTGTTGAGAGGTCTAATTTTTATCATTTTTGGTTAGTAGATTCTTCATTGGCCAGAAATGATTGACACAATTTGAAGCAAAGTTGTACAGTTTATCATGCTAATACTCCCTCTTCAGTTTCAAGGTCATGCAGATATCTATATGGCAAACATGTCATTTGAACATTTCTTTCATATTTCAAAGAAATGTTTTTGATAGCACTTTTCAGAGGTTGGCAGCCCTGCCTTTATTTTAGCATTGGTTAACGTCTATGACATCATGCCAATCAGGGCCGCACTTTTTTGCCCGATCAAGATTATTTCTGAAGGCACATTTCGGTTGGTTGCTGTACATAAAATATAGGCCCTATTCATTGTATCTACTATGATGTATGTATTTTATCAATCGGAGGCAGACACGTGCGCGCGGCGACAGTAGTAATGTAAATAGGCTTCTACTGTTGCCATGCGCGTTCTTGGCGAATACCTTCACTTCAGATATTATACACTGCCATGAGTTTTAGTGAGCATTCATCGGCGCATTTTAACTGCAATAATTCAGGGCTCAACCGGTAATGCGATTGTTATAGAATGAGGATGTGGCACATAGGAAATAGCCATTACCTCCCAAAATATAGTAGTCGTTCAAGATCGCTCTAAGTGCTTGGAAAACGCTTTTGATTTCTAGAATTTTCTCTGGGGAAGGCCCCCAACCCCCCCTCCCCCGGAATAGCTTCGCGTCTCAGGTGCTCGCGAGTGCCTGCTACACGTATGTAACTAAAAAAAAACCAGATTTTATAGGTCGGTTTTCTCATCTCTGCAAAGATGAATAGAATAAATCATTCTCTCGAGTCTACTCTATGTGCTACTGACATCATTGGCTAGCTAGTTTAGAAAATCAATACCACCTGCAGCACTCCTTACTGCGGTGTTTGTTGGAAAATCGATACTGCCAGCAGCACCCTGACTGTTCAGTATCCAGCTAACCGACAGATGAAAAATGGTGTCTTATATTTAGCTCTATATATGCTACGTGGTCTAGTGATTGTTTTAATGTAGAGAACAAGTGGCAATTTTTCCGCCAAAATACCTTCACTGATGATGTAGTTTCTTGTATACCTGTTAGAGGGCAGCAATTCCTTGCGGTGTAACTTTTTTAAAAAGTTTATTCATGTTTATTGGTAAAAGGGATGCAAAGAAATGAAAATTCCAATCAAGCAACTGTTTTTAGCCCACTTGGGACTTTAATCACAGCGGGGCTATTGCATTATCTTTTTGTCCGTCGTCCGTTCGTCCATCCGTAGACGGAATCCAGTTATTTTGGGAAGTTTTTAAGACACTTCAATGTTATGTCTTGATATTTGTATTACACATGTATCTACCCTAGACACATCTTCAGCCCAAAAACTGGTCCTGTCAGAATCAAGATGGCCGACTGGCAGCCATTGTTGTTTGCCAAAATCAGCACTTATTAAACATTTTTGTGTTTTTTGAGGGAAATTTTGAAGACGCGATGATCAATTGGGGGCCGGTTTCACGAAGCATAATTAACTTTAATTATAATTAGGACCTAAATCATGATTAAATTTCCTTAATCATGATTAGTTAATTACGATTAAAATTCGGTTTCACGAAAGGGTTTAATTACAAAATTAACTAATTACATAATTAGGCAACTTAATTACAATTTAACTGTATCAAAATGGCGGAACTTTAGACAGCCATTTGCTGTCCAAGCATCAACAACCTTCCTTGTTTAGAGGAATAGAGAAATTCACTCCTTTGGGAGTTAAAGATTGCTCTGAAAGGTCTCAGGAACCAGTGGAAAAACTTAGCAAGATGTCTCAAAAGTTTTTAAATAGAAACTCACCTCCAGTCAGCAAAATAAAATCCTCGTAAATGGGGTTTATTTCCGAGCAGCACTTTTTAACACTAACTCCATAGATATGTACTCTACTGACAGAAATCTATCATATGTATTGACAAAATCAATTAATTCAATACTTCTAAGTATGTGGTGGTCGTGCTGACAAAAACATAGGACGTTTGAAAATAAATCAATAGAATTTAGAGTATTGACATGCCTTTTTTACAAAAGGCAAAAAATCCAAACAATATTTGAGCCAAACAATCTGAAAAACTGAATAAGTGTAGGAATTGCCGTCGTCAATTAATAAACACCAAATTCCATGAATAATATCTGCAGCTTTTTGTTTTTAATAATAAACTAATGATGATTAAATGGTTTAATTACACTCTAGTGGAGAATTAAATTTTGTAATTAACTTAATTATAATTAAAGTTGATTACGTTTTGTGAAACACCTAACTTGATTAAATCATGATAATTTACTCATGATTAGTGATTTAATCATAATTAAGGGTTAATTACGCTTTGTGAAACCGGCCCCTGGATCTTTCGTATGTATGTGAACCCCCAAGTGTCCATCAGCATAAGAAGAATTGGGTCAATCAGACTCAAGATGGCTGTAGTATGAACTTTTTGGGATCAGCCTATTATGATGCAATTGGCGGCCATCTTGGTGTCATCAGTACTCATTTGTAGGCGGAAAAAAGTTTTCAGGCCAGCCGTAGGCTGAGCCTATTACTATACAAATGGAGCGAATTTAAATGACATGGTTTCCAGAGCAAAGGCTCTTTGTCTGTGCAACTGAGCATATAATCATACAAATCATTCATTAAAACATTATCCATTCTCCAAACTCTACGTAGCTGAATTTTGAAAGAGGGCCTCGTTAAAATTTATATGAGCTTTTTCGCGAATATCTGATCGCAAGAATATCGGTTTTGAAAAGCCAATCAGAAAGCAAAGACTCCTCTATGATTGGCTTAGCCGCAGAAATCAGCAGGTGTTCACATGAACCCGCAGTATCGTCTACCGTTTAACTTCCTGGTTTTATTTTTAGATCTAAAGTTGTATTTCAAGATCGATTTCTGTGAAAGCTTTAGTTGATTTGGGTTTTGAGAGGAATATTTTTATTAGCACTACAGAAAATATCGTTGACAATTGTGCAAAGTCCAGAAAAAATAGCTTTTTCTTAAATCGGAAAGATGACCTTGATATGCTAATTAGCCATGTGCTCAAATACAAATTCAATCAAATTTTATTTAGCAAAAAATATCAAATCCAATTCAATTTTGTTTTATTGAGCAAATTTCAGAAAATTTAATTCTATTCTACATTAAAATCAATAAGACCAAGGGAAAAGATTTATCTGAGGTGTTTGTTCCTGCCAGATCCAGTCGCTGTCTGTGCTACTTATGTATTCTACGATTGTATTGTGTAAATTATTAGGTATTGACTCTCAGCTGGGAGTGTATTACGACAAATTTAACCCACAGAATGCATCATCATGTACCATTTTATGAAAAGCTGACAGGCTGGCCATAGTGCCCCTTGGGGTTTTTGTTCTACATTATATTGATACCTAAGCATATTTTGTTAGCACAATCAATTGGAAAGTTGTAGGTCATAACGTGTTCTATGATTCTATGAGTTGTTTGTTTTAATGGTATTAACTCGTCAAGAAGGGGTATAACTATCGGAGTTCCCCAAGGTTCTATTCTCGGTCCTCTTTTATATCTATTATTCATAAATGATTGTGTCAATGCTTCAAAAATTCTTGACTTCACCCTTTTTGCAGATGACACAACATGCTTCGCTTATTCAAAAGATCATAAGATATTCCAACTGATAAACAATGAACTCATCAAACTTCGAATGTGGTTTCAAGTTAATAAATTGTCTCTTAACCTTGAAAAATGTTATTTTATGATTTTCGGAAATTTCAAGGGTACCCCTTGTGCCATAAAAATTGGAAATGTGCCAATAAAGCAATTTCATTCCACAAAATTTCTTGGTTTATATATTGATAGTAAACTGACGTGGTCTGACCACATATCATTTGTCTGTAAAAAGATCTTTCGTAGTATTGGTGTTTTGAATAGAGTTAAAAGACGATTGCCAGTTTTAGTGATGAAAACCTTATACTATAGTTTTGTTTACCCGTATCTCCAATACTGCAATTTTATCTGAGGCAATAACTACGAATCGAGAATCAGGCCAATAATCCTACTTCAAAAGCGTGCGATCAGGGTTATATCGAAGGTTACCTTCTTTGACCATACAGCCCCCATCTTCAAAAACTTAGGTATCCTTACTTTTCGAGCAATGACGAAATTTCAATTGTGCTTTTTCATATTTAAATATAAGGATTCACTACTGCCTAACTCGTTTTCAGATTATTAGGGTTTTCTGACTTTCGTCGAAAACCCTCTTGAAGTTCTGTTGATTATTATTATTATATATTTTCCGCCGATTTCGTCAAATAAAATTCATCTTCATTCAGATTCGGCAACTGACAGCTTCGAAATGAAATGTATAAATTGATACTGTAATAACGGTCTCTTTGATCCAACAGATTGTCTGAATGTACTTTCCATCCTATTTGAAACTTAAAATTACTTATTAGGTTACTGTAAATAAAGAATTGAATTGAATTGTTAGACAACAAGCACCGGCGAAATAACAGTTTGTGACGTCATTTAGTAAGTAAATAAAGGAGGGCTCCGAGAATTTCCAAATCACGGGGACTATACTGGGGTTAGACCATTCAACTAAAAAGAGGATTGCTCCGATAATATCCAAATCATCTCATTTTATTTTTTCCATCGAATACCCGGTAATTAATTTTACCTTTCGATCACATGCATCCAGAAAAAACCCGTTATCGCTGCTTTGCAGCTATATTTTTTCATTAAATTCCGACTTTCACCATCATCATACCCGAAACCATCATGCATTCAAAGTAAAACAATTTAGAACCAATCGAAAGAAATTTTCATTAGAAGTATCAGCCCCTCTAACTTGGAATAACTTACCTTACTCACTGAAGATCATTGGATCAGTATCCCCTCCGGTTTTTAAACGTGCTCTCAAACAGTATCTTCTCAATTAATGTTTCGATAACCTTGCCAGTCTCTGCCATCTGGCACTTAAATATTTTCAGTGTGAATGTGGTGTGAAAGAGAGTGTGATTGGGTGTACGAGGGTGGCATGAATATCATATAAACCTTAACAGGTTTCTTCATGTTTTCCTCCATCTTGAATTTTTGTATTTGTATTACTTTGTACGATTATTATAATTCAAAATGGAAAAATAAAATAATAATAAAATAATGAAATAATGATATTGGTGGGATTCAAGGTCATTGCTTATTGTAAATGGCCACCAGGGGCGTTGAATAATATAAAAACTTAGAATTTCTATATCATACTTGTACCCTTGCATATTTTGTTACCACAATTAATTGCAAAGTTTTAGCTCATGACATTTTCTATGATCGTGGTGAGTTTTAAGGACATAAGTTGTTCTATATGGTCTCCAGGGGGTGTTGAATGGAAGAATAATTTGGTATTTCCTTATTATACTGATACCTAGGCATATTTTGTTACCATGTTCAATTGCAAAGTTGTAACTCATGACATGTTCTATGATTGTGGTGAGATTCAAGGTCATTGGTTTTTGTATATGGTCACCAGTGGGCGTTGAATATTGAAATTGTTAGATTGTTGAGCATTTGAAACCGTTTCCCAAGTAGGCATGGCATCCCTGGACCCCTAGTTTTATTCAATACCCCCAATAAGATTTAGATACAGTCTGTAATATTAATGTGCGAATACTCATTGCTCCAATTTTGATGATTACATTTTATATGCAACTAACGACGAATAGACAATTCATACGGTTGGTTTTATTCTTAATTGGTAACGGTTTAATGCAAATACATACGAGTCATAAGTACAAGATGTGCAAACATGCCTAACAAGGACCATTATGTTTGGAGGGTTTCCTATTGTGTCTCTATATAACTTATTTATTATGCTACGTTTGGTAGGAAATACGAAATATTTAACCATTTTCATGTTTTATAAATTCAACCTTTAATTATGTCCTGAGACGTGAGTGTGCTTACCAGAGCGAATAATACGCACTTGATTAAATACAGAGACCGGACTCTATAGTGACAACACAAATTTAACCGTTCGTAACACATGTATTACAGTTTGCATTTTCTATTTCTGTTAGAGACAAATGATTATGAACACCATGGATGAAAAAAAAAGAAAGATGACTAACGCATAAAAGAACTCAAATTTGTCATGCTTGTTTTTTAAGGAATTTCGGGTTCATCACTCAGAAGAAAGCAAATGTCCCTGGGAAATTGGTACAATGATTTGTCCCTGTGAAAAATGTTCATGTCCCTGAGATGATATCTGTAGGGTTGGCAGATCTGACAATGTTCCATTATATTGCCGTACCTACGCATGTTTTGTAGCACAATCAGCTGCAAATTTTTTTTTGGAGCTCATATGATTAGTGTGTTAATTCACCGGGGGGTGTTGAATATTGAATTATCAGATTGTCAAGCATTTCATTAATTTGGAATGGTATCCCTGGACCCTAGTTTAATGTTTTGACCTGTTTTGAGGTTTGGGAATTTTTTAATGCGCCTACAAAATATCACCATTTTCAAACAACACTTAAATATGTACACCAATCCTTATAAGCAGGACCCTTAGTCCTCCAGTTGTTTCTTCCACTGAGCCTCCTTTTAACTTATTAATGTAATATCAATATTTACCTAATTGATTTTTTTTTCAGCTGTTGAACCATTCAAAGCAGAGATGATATCTGAAGTAGTGTTGCAGCGTTTGCTACGTCAAAATATAATTTTGAGCTTACGCTATGAAGATAAAGACCCTGACCATAATATAATATTTGAACGGGGTAAACCATGTGATTATTTTGTACTTGTACTACAAGGTCGTGTCTCGGTTATTGTTGGTAAGGAAAACCTTATGTTTGAAGGTGGACCATTCACATTCTTCGGATTACAGGCTCTTCAATGTAAGTGCAATGTTTTTAGTTACTAAGCATACAGATTATACAGATTCATATGATGCTTGAAGGATTACTATATTCCCGACAAATTCATTGGGGATATTGTTTTCGCTGTGGTACATTGTTGTGCCTCAATGACCTTTGAATCTTTAGGTTTTTGTAAAACATGGGTGTTTGGTGGCATGAACATGAACCTATTTAGTTTAAATTGCATTCAAGATCGCTGGTAAGCAGCCATCTTGGATTCCAAAAAAGTATATTTTGGGCTCTAAATGTGTCAGTACTTTTGAGAATTGATATTTCACATAGATCTGGTCCTTTCAGGACTATTTCAAGTCAGGTGGTTTGATAAGACTGACATTTTCAGCTCCAATAGTTTAGTGATAAACAGGGTAAAAAAAATTTGGGGGAATTTCGTGGGAACCCTGTTGATAACGCTTTGTTGCTTATTAATGAAAATTATAATGCATACCTGAAGACCCATTATTTGGAGAAGTTCATTTTGAATAACTGGTGACATGTACCGCTTCCCTGCTTTATTGATCCAATCGCTGAGTAACGAGTCATCCTCAGACCGGAGTTTAAGCAACTGAAAAAAGTTCTAAAAAACT
Source organism: Tubulanus polymorphus (assembly GCF_964204645.1). Lineage (NCBI taxonomy): Eukaryota > Metazoa > Nemertea > Palaeonemertea > Tubulaniformes > Tubulanidae > Tubulanus > Tubulanus polymorphus. Next base: position 14,116,777 of record NC_134026.1, read on the forward strand.
GAAAAAGAGTCTATCTCTTCATGATCTCTCAGAGCTTCTGCTCGACGTGCCAAGTCCTTAAGCGTGGGACAATTTTCAAAAGACAATGTCTCCTATCTTTCTTGTTCTGAAAATACAAAGCAGCAGGCATATATGAAATATTGTTTTCTCTTCAAAATTAAAGTGTACTGGCACAACTTGGAGATTTGGAGTCAAAGTACCAATCATGGTAGATGCCTGGACCATGACCGACTGAGTCATTTAATTACATTGGAAAAAAATCAAATGAAGGACAAACCTGGCCATTCTAATGTGCAATCATTTCTCCTACATTCTGGTTCTTTTGCCTCTGCCTTCCAATGAAAATTTGTATGCCTCTCTGCGAATCAATCCTGTTGTGTTTTGTCATAGATCCAGATACCTCATTCCAGTTGTTGTAACCTCTCGTAATGAAAGCAGTGTCGAATCTCTTGTTCTGCACTAATTTATCGGAGGAGAAAACTGACCTACAATAAATACAAAGGACATGGTCCTTCTCTTCATTGTAGGTGAGCCATTCATATTGACCGAAGTACTCCTGCTTACAGCGAGCTAGGCAAACAGTTGTACAACCATATGCCCCGTTCGGAAATGCATAATCCCTTTTTGGTCTATGTCTACTTACATCTGAAAATCAGGAAAAATTCAATCAATCAAAACTACAGTTATGAGTATATTATAATAAAAACAAACCTTACATCGCTGCTGTATAATTCTAAGCTTCATGGGACCCATCAGAGAGTGGGAACATTGCCATCATTATTCATATTTCACAAATACATTGGAATTTGTTTCACTCTTCACCCTTCCATAACCAAGATTAATCTTTAAATATCTATGCTAAATACAAGTGCAAAAGGACATACCAGGTTCTACAGACGGTGGATCAACATAATTAGGCGCTCTTAGTTGAATCTCATCTAGTACTGGCTCATCGTCGATGGCTGCTTGCTGAATCTCATCTAGTACTGACTCATCGTTGATTCAAATTCAAAATTGACCGTTAAAAATGACCTTTTCAACATTAATCAGGTGGAAATGGCCATTTTTTAGATAATTTAAGTGCCCTTTCAAACATTACACCCCGAGCCTGCCATTTTTAACATTTAAAACAAAAGTGCCCTTTTTAAGAATTCTTTAGGCCCACATAAATTTAACTCGCACAAAATGTGCCCTTTTAAAAAAATACGACCCGATTTAAGTGCCCCTTTTAATCATTATACCCCACACGACAAGTGCCCTTTTCATAAGGCCTAAATTCATTAGTAAGTCTGTTACACGAATCGACACACTAGACTACAACTACACACAATCACATTTTGATTTTTTTGTGTGCACCTAAACAGGCTTCAAATAGTATAGCATCGCTTGGCTTCAGACTCCAAGGCTTCTGCTGCTCTCTCACCCTCCATTGGCGGGCTGGCATGATTAATTTCTAACATTACATGCGTGATTATGGTGATTAAACGACAAAATAATTCATTTTCGGAATATTTTTCTGTGAAACCCTAACCTGGAAGTAAACAATGCGATCCTATTTAGTGATTGAATTGTAGACTGGTCGCCTGTCCAATTCTGCCCCACCTGTATTCGCAGTCAGAATAGCTGAAGTAGACCGTCTACCTGAATCGCAGAACTCGAAACCGGTACGATACGATAGTGGTCAGCGGTGTCGAATCCCACGAAAGGCAACATCGCATGGCGAATGTATTCACGGAACGATCACGAGTGACTCAGTACATATTTCTCGAACCCCCCTTAGTTTTTTTTTATGGATTTAGACGTTTTAGGTACCTTCTAAAATTCGTCAAAAACATTTTTTGTCCGACAAATGTCAGATCGTCAGACCCCTTGCTACGCGCCTGAAGTATCGTAGGATTTTTTGGTGGTACGGTGAAATTGAATTTGATATCTCAATTTCTTTGAATTCTTTCTCCAATGAGATTTTTGATGAATTCTAAAAATCTATAGAACTAACGAAAGAGTTCTGCCATTGTTTGTGATCGAGTCTCGCTCCAAAAAGAGCGCAGTAGCCCATTCTCGTTGTAACTAATTCGATTTAGCCGATTTAATCCTGCTCTGTAGCAGGATTAGATTTTCGGGTTAGACTTATTCGAATTACCGTTAACTCATTTTTTTGTGAAACGACCATTGAAAATTAACCTCAAAATTATAATTTGGATTAGCAAACTAACCCAAATTAGAGGCTTTTAGAGGCTCTAACCCAAATTAGAATCTCCGTTTGTGAAACCGGGCCATGGCCTCTTTTCTGGAATCAACCTGCACTCTTAGAAATTTGACATGTACCCTTATACATACAAAACAAACAAACATTTGAAAAATAATCTGAGTTCATGGTTAATAATACTAAGATTCATGCACTTCCTTGTCCCTAATCTGCGTGGGTGATTGGATTGATTGTATCAATAAATGACCAGCATGGTCACATACTGGACGTATCGGCCCCACTCCGCGCGGTTCCGCCACCGTGCGGGATTTACGCGAAGCAGCAAAAACAAACATGGCTACTCTCTCAATTTTCAATGATAGAAATCGTGTGTGCATTTCAATTATTTCGGCTGTTAGGGTTTTAAGGCACAATATAAGTTGATGATGTGATATGGCGATGTTAATTAATGATAATTCCGCAGTGAAGCTAGTCACGAATGGTGCCGATCGAGTGTACAGCTGCCAAAAACACTGAAATGTGCATAGTTGCGTAACTATTTGCAGTGAATTGCAGACGAAACATGACTCCTTAACGGCCGTTTAAAAAAAAATTATACCAATCGCAATTGTAAAATAAAAATAAGATAAAAGCTAAGTTAAAATTCTGGCTATTTCTAAAATGTTATTACTAATTTTTAGCCCACTTGGGACTTTAGTCCCAGCGGGCTATTGCGTTCACTTTTCGTCCGTCGTCCGTCCGTCCGTCCGTAGACGGAATCCAGTTATTATGGGAAGTTTTAAAGACGCTTCAATGTAACGTCTTGATATTTGGGTTACACATGTATCTACCCTAGACACATCTTCAGCCCTAAAACTGGCCCTGTCAGAATCAAGATGGCCGACTGGCAGCCATTGTTGTTCGCCAAAATCAGCACTTTTTACACATTTTTGAATTTTTTGGCGGAAATTTTGAAGACGCTTTGATCAATTACCTTGATCTTTCGGACATATGTGAATCCCCCCAGGGCCCATCAACATAACAAAAATTGGGTCGGTCGGACTCAAGATGGCCGTCCTATGACCTTTTTAGTGCCCAAAAATGTTAATTTTGGCCCGAATTCTGAGTCTGTAGCTTCCTACTGGTTTGCCATTTCTCATTACAATTTGTGATGGGTGTTCTTTGGAAAGGGATGTTTTATACCTGAGACAGGTATTTTTCATCAGCCAATTATGACGCAATTGGCGGCCATCTTGGTGTAACCAGTACTCATTCGTAAGTGGGAAAAAGTTTTTCCACATTATATTGATACCTAAGCGTATTTTGCTACCACAATCAATTAGAAAGTTGTAGCTCATAACGTGTTCTATGATTGTGGTGAGTTTCAAGGTAATTGGATTTCGTATATGGCCACCAGGGGGCGTTGAATAATACAATATCTTAGCATTTCTTTATTATATTCGTACCTATGACTATTTTGTGACCACAATCAATTGGAAAGTTGTAGCTCATGACATCATCTATGATTGTTGCGAGTTTTAAGGACATAAGTTTTTCTATATGGTCACCAGGGGGCGTTGAATAGTAGAATAACTTAGTATTTCCTTATTATATTGGTACCTAGGCATATTTTGTTACCATGATCAATTGCAAAGTTGTAGTTCATGACATGTTCTATGATTGTGGTGAGTCTCGAGGTCATTGGGTTTTGAATATGGTCACCAGGGGGCGTTGAATAGTAGAATGACTTAGTATTTCCTTATTATATTGGTACCTAGGCATATTTTGTTACCATGAACAATTGCAAAGTTGTAGTTCATGACATGTTCTATGATTGTGGTGAGTCTCGAGGTCATTGGGTTTTGAATATGGTCACCAGGGGGCGTTGAATAGTAGAATGACTTAGTATTTCCTTATTATATTGGTACCTAGGCATATTTTGTTACCATGATCAATTGCAAAGTTGTAGTTCATGACATGTTCTATGATTGTGGTGAGTTTCGAGGTCATTGGGTTTTGAATATGGTCACCAGGGGGCGTTGAATAGTAGAATGACTTAGTATTTCCATATTAAATTGGTAACGAGGCATATTTTGTTATCACAATCAATTACAAAATCGTAGCTGCTGACATGTTCTATGATTGTGGTGAGTTTTAAGGTCATTGGTTTTTGTAAATGGTCACCAGGGGACGTTGAATATTGAAATTGTTAGATTGTTGAGCATTTGAAACCATTTCCCAAGTGGGCATGGTGTCCCTGGACCCCTAGTTAGTCAGTGCGGAACGTTTAGTTTTCCAACAATGATGAGGGGTGGTAGGTAGTCATGCAATTCAAGTCATCATTTATTACACGTTACTTCCGTGTTGTTGAAAATCTCGCGAGTCCTGGACCAAACCCCATTGAACAATGTGATCTGTGTGCTGGCCACAAATGCACACAGATCACACTACACTACCCATTACAAACTCCAGTACCCACAGCTTTCATATATCCATCCAAATATTTAGAGTGTGTTTCTTCCTGGTTATAGCCTTTCATTGACAGTTAGATATGACTAAGATATGACATGTAAGCTTTTAACAGTATGAAATATGAATCGATCAGATGGTCATCTTATTTTCTTTGTTTATTTGTTATGAAATACTTATGAGTACATGTACATGTATATGTTTTCAGTAAGAGAATAATCTTATGTCTTATAATGTCTTCCACAATTTCAGCACTTCCTTCTCCATTGGCTCGAGCGAATAGTTGTAGTAGTATATCAAGTCTAGGACCCGGGTTCTACGCCAAACAACCAACATATACACCAGATTTTACAGTCAAAGCTTTGAGTGATGTGCAGTATATGAAAATAAAGCGGGCTCATTATATCGCAGCGCGGAAAGCTACACTCATGGAACGAAGCTCTAAAAACAATGAATATGACCCCTTTTCAAAGGAATGGGCTAAAGTGAGTTCTATGCAGCACCACTGTGGAAGTGTTGATGGTCATTCAGAAACTGGAGACCGTAACCGTAGTGAAAGCTTCACACCATCCGTTGATTTCAATATATCCATGACACGAGATGATGATAAAGAGGAGACAGGAAGTGTCACGTCTGAATCGAATATGCTCACTGATAGATATATCAAAGATTCTGGGCTAGATGGCAATAGAACTGAAGAAGACTCAGTGCAACTTTGACCAATTTTTAAAAAGACGTTAGCATATATGGTTGTTTTAATTTAAATTAGATATCAGGACCTAGTGCCACACTTCTAGTTTGAAATTGTTTTCCTATTTTAAAACAATGGAAATGAACTTATTTTATCTAGAGTCATTTTTTTAGATACAAACTAGACATATGGATCCAGTTGCATTAATGCAGGTGTCATTGAAATTCCTGTCATCCCCTGCATAGGCATTCAACAGTAATGCGATTCTTTCTATCATAACTTGACATCGTATATCTTTCGTTCTGATTGTTCACCGGATCGAATGAGACCCAGATTACTCACGTTTTAAGTTCACTTCATTTTGAAACTCAGTTGAATGTTACACGGATCTTCAGCCCAAAAACTGGCCCTGTCAGAATCAAGATGGCCGACTGACAGCCATTGTTGTTCATCAAAATCAACACTTTTTACACATTTTTGAACTTTTTGAGGGAAATTTTGAAGACGCTTTTATAAATTACCTTCATCTTATATATATATTAGAATCCCCAAAGGGTCCATCAGCATAAGAAAAATTGCGTCGATCGGACTCAAGATGGCCTTCCTATGACCTTTTTAATGCCCAAAATGTCAATTTTGGCCCATATTCCGAGTCCTGCAGCTTCTTCCTGGTTTGCCATTTCTCATTGCAATTTATAATGGGTATTCTTTGGAAAGGGATGGTTTAGACCAGAGACAGGTATTTTTGATCAGCCAATTATGACGCAATTGGCGTCATCAGTACTCATTTGTAGGTGGAAAAAGTTTTTCCACATTATATTGATACCTGAGCATATTGTGTTACCACAGTCAATTGCAAAATTGTAGCTCATGACATCGTCTATGATTGTGGTGAAGTTAAGGACATTAGTTATTCTATATAGTCACAAGGGGGCGTTGAATAGTAGAATATTTGATTGGTACCTAGGCTGATTTGGAAAGCAACTGAGATGTCTCACACCTAACAACAATTAACAGCAATAGAAATTAGGGAAACAATGTTGCTCACACATATTGAAAAATGTCAAATGAATGTTGAATTCCTCAGGTCATGCTATTTTGGCATATTTGAATGATCCCTGAATGCCTTTTAAAGGGATATCATCATTTGTTGAACATTAGTAGTATTTCTGTAGTAGACAACCTTTGTGAAATACTGTTGAATTCTTGACTGAATTACTGTTGAATTCCTGAAAAACCCGAAAGTTAAAAGCCTATGCAGGAGGGTGACAAGAATTTCAATGATGGCTGCATAAATTTGAACTTACACATTTGCATTGCAGTATCTATGTAATTTCTATATACATCGAAAAGTATCACTGTATGAATCATAGGATTGATTGTTAGAGTTTTATGTAATCATGAAGTAGATGTGATAATGTTAAGTTGTCGATTGAAAAACCTCAATGATATAGTTGTCGAGCCCACCGAAATAAATGAAAATATCTGAAAGTTGTGTTTGTATGACTTAGCAATGCAGAAGTCATGACAAAAGGTTAAAGGGGTCATGAAGTTGTTTTTGAGATATGGCTAAAAGTATTTTTTATCATCAGTTGTGACCTATTGATTGATTTAGTGGTCAAGAAATTAATTTTTAATTCTTCAGTTAGTGTTAAAACAAGACTTTTAATCGGCCGCGCTGATTCCTTTGCAACCTGAAAGTGTGACATCATTCAACCAAAACAACATGGTGTAGTGTATAGAAACAAACTGCGATTAAAGTGCAAAATAGTGACTCAAATACATCAGATTCCAATCAAACGTCTGGAGTTAAGGAAGCCAACAGTTGTTATTAATAGACAGTCAAAATCATTCCATTTAATTTGGACCTGACGCCTCAGAACGAAGCAATTTATGACTATAGTACAGCATATTTCTACGCCGTGGAGTAGCGAGCATTCATCATCAATTAAGTCATTCCCTCTCTGTAAAAACCACACGGAGGGGATGACTGATATAGACATCGCAGATATTTCTGTGGGCAGAGAAAGTTTTATCCAGTACTGGACCATAAAAGCGTCCTGAAACCGTAAACTTGTTCGTGAATCCCAGCCCAGCCTGCGCGATCCCGTGTAAAAGTAATGTGTGCTGCATACATACAGTCATTATGTTGTACATACTACAGCGATGTGGGTCACTGGGGAAAGCCAGTACTATATGCAGTGGAAAGCGCATATCTCTTACTAGGTATTGAATTTGCAAATCACGTCACTTGGCAGAATAAAAGGCTCTCGGATAATAAAAACATAAGTTTTGTGTATCCAAGATTATGTGTGCTGTAATATTTGCAAGAATCCTTCTCTAAAGTGTGAAGCTAGTTTACACATATGGCGGGTGTTTTCGCCCTTACGGTCCATCATCTTAGGGCCAAATCTTTGGTTTTGGCCACTAAGATTTGTTGCTGCCTTTGTGGGAACAGTTCATAGCTTCACACAGCAAAGGCATTTCAAAAGACGGTAAAATTAGCGCAATATTCAACGAAACTGAGCATTGTATTTTAACGCTTCTGAGTGTCCTGCAGGCGATGTGTTCTCAAAATGACATCACCGCGCAAACGCGAGCGTCCTGTTGCTACGGGCTTTTCTCGAGTTTGGATAAAGATATTAAAAAAATTTTTCCACGAGAATACTATAGATGCATACGGTGCATGTTTTATACAAAAAAATTAATTTTTTAAAATTTTATTCAAAACCTCTTCATGACCCCTTTAACTGTCATTTCTACCCTGCCAAAGGGCTATTCTATTTAAGTTTTAATCCACCTGGGACTGGTGCAGACGGGCTATTGCATTCACTGTTCATACGCTCATACGTCCATATCCAGTTATTTTAGTCAGTTTGAGTCTTGTCTTGATAGACGAGGGCTTCTAAAATTGAAACTCTGTTCCCGTAAAACATTACACAGCTGAATATGACTCTTACTAATGTTTCGATTATTCCCTCCAACATAGCGTCTCCAGATTTCTGATTTAATGGTCGAAAAAGGTTATTCTATCGCAATTTTGCAGGTTAGTTATGTGGTAGATGAGAGGGGGTTAAGCAATCGCGAAGTATTACGTCCGTCTTGACATAGGAGTAATTGGGAAAGTAGGCTTTCAGATCAGAGGGCGAGAGGGCGAGACACCACTCATCAGCACAAGTAATTTTTTTTCCTAATAAATGGGAGATAGAAAAGCATTCTTAGCAACAATAAATAACAGAATTAAACCAACAAAAAAACAATTTGAAATAAAAAAGTTAGTTGATGTTACAAAAGAAATTGAACATAAAATATTGAAATTAGAAAAGATAAAAACTAAATATGGAGAGAAAGTATCAGCTAATTTAAGCTACTGTAATGTTAGTACATCACGAGAATTTAAAGTGTTTTTACCCGATAAATGGGTTTCATTGAGTACAGAGGAATTGAAAGATTTAGTAGGATTTAAAATAATATATCATGGGAAAAATGAAGACGGTCATCATGATTTAGAAATTGTTGATTGAATAAAAAATAAAAATAATGAATATCTAGAATCCAAAATGACCTTAGTCGTTTTATAAACAACTACAATCATACAGTCAAACATCTGTTACATGTTATTATAAGAGAGTGCTTCATTTGAATATTGATCGATCAAACAGGTGTTGCGCAACGTTGTTGTTATATAATAAGCACGCAGTACATACAACACACACAAGCCAGTTAGCCGGTATTGAACCACCACGTTTTCATTGGTTGCTGAAAGCGAGGTTTATTTAAATTAGATCGGCCGTGACGAAGGATAGTCATCATTCTCTCGTGATTAAAAGGAATATTTCAATGTTTTTACGGTAAGTTTTAGCGAAATTGCCCTATCCTCGACCTACAGAGTTTTCAGGGGATAAGCATCCCATTATTGAAAGGCGCCACGGGACGCTTATCCCCCGTCATTTCTACTTACACCCCTGGCGACCCACGTCAACCGGGATCTCCTTCAATGATTGGTAGAAATCACATTATATTAAAGGCGCCTAATGTAATTTCTACCAATCTCGAAATTCGAAACCGAAGGAGAAACCCGGAGAGTGGACGAAGGTGCATTTTCAAAATGCCTCTGCTGGCCAGAGCTACTCCAGTGGTTGAATGAATTACCTTATATACTTAGCTAAAACACCTAAGTAAATGTTGCTGGTGCTAAAAAAATATGTGAAATTTGAAATTATAAATTATTCCGAATGAAAAGAATATAAGAATGAAAACTGATAAATGAATTATGGATTTTTAACTTAATTATGATATAATTTTTAATCAAATTAGTAATCTATTACCATGTTAATTGATTAACAAATTCAAATTCAAATTTAAATATTCATTTTAGCATCACACCCCACCCAGTGCTGCCATCTTTCAATTTAAGAAAAAACTAATAATAAGAAACGACTGTAATACAATATTCAAGTAAAAACAAAATAAATTAATAAAAATAATGAATATCTAGAATCCGAAATGACTTATCTGGACAATTTAATCGCTCCGCATAGATAGACAAAAGTAGTGAGATATTCAATTAATATTCAATTAATTAAAAAAATTATTTTTTTTTGCTTTTTTTCTAAAATATTAATCCATTTTTTTAATTATCAATTTTGGAATTTCAGAAGTACTTTCATTTTTGATAGCAGTTGGTTCAGAATTACTAATATCATGAATTTTATTTGATTTCTTATACCAATTACACCCCAATCAAAATGAATACAATTACAAATCCAACTGTAAAATATAGATATTTATCAAACATTCTATTATCAGAAGGAGTAGAAATAACAATATTTTCACTATTTTTATTAACATTTTTATTACTTATTTTTTCTTTTACAGCTTTTTTATATTCTTGTGATTTAATTCCTAATTGCCGAGACCATTCAATTTGTTTCTGAGTTCTCGGTTTTTTCTTCACAGTTAATTCCTTCACTTCTTTCACTTCGCTCATTTATTATAGAAATATTTTTACTTTCAATATTTGAAAATGTTATAACCCCGGTTGATAATAATGTCATAAATCCACCTAATTGAAATGATAAATATCCAATCCATTTATTTAATTCAGTCATAACTAAATAGTCATTTTTTAAATCGGAATATAATCTATTTTCATTTTCAATTGGTAGTATATAATTACATAATTTACCTTTTTACCTTTTACTACATTTTCTGATATCGCGTCATTAATTTTAGCTGTTCTGGCGGCTTCATAAATCTTAAATAATCTAATAATTTCAACTGATTTCATTGTATCTAATTCATTATAAGTTAAATTTTTATCAACAAATTTTTTACATTTTCCAGATGCTATTAATATTTCTAATTGATGTTTGCAATAAAGATAATATTCATAATTATTATTTGTTGTAACATTACTTAAAACACCATCATCTGGAATTAATTTGTTTTCTGTTATTCCTAAATCATCTAAAGTTTTTTCAATTGGAACATCACCATTTTTAGATTTTATTCTCTTTTCACCTCCCATTTATAAAACAAAAAAATTAATTGTGTGATGTTGCAACTAGAATTTAACTAGAATGTAACTAGAATTCAACTAGATTAACAAACTAGTTGAAATATTGTTGTTTTTGTTTATTTCTAGTTAAATCTAGTTGATTTTTGTTTCAACTACTAACAACTAGAATTCAACTAGAATGTAACTAGAATTAAACTAGATTAACAAGCTAGTTAAAATATTGTTAAATCTATTTGATTTTTGTTACAATTACTAATAACTAGAATTCAACTAGATTAACAAACTAATTGAATTTAAATAAATTCATATTTAAATGGGTGTTGTAATCTAAATAGTAATTTTGATCTTTTAATATTTTTCAACTTATCCATATATTCATTATGTAAATCATGCGGAATAATATCATTTTCCTCAAGTGCATTTTTCATCGATTTTCTATCTTTATTGTAGAATAAAACTAGAAATCTAATGTTTTCTCTAAAGTCTTTAACAATTGAATTATATTTTTGATTTAAAACCCATGTTGTTATCCCAAAATGTCTCCCAGAGAAAGCTAAATAGCATAACTCACTTTCTCTAACTTTTGAATCATGTAGATTAGCACAATCATCTATAATGAATAATGTATTTGATCCTTTATAAATATCAATTGCTATTTTAATACAATTATCTAAATTTTCTTTTACTGTTTTAGGATCAAATATAATAAATTTATTATTCCTAGTAATATTTCTATCATAAGTTTGATTAAATTCATATGTTGGACAAAATAATACTATATTATCAAAATAGTTTTCATAAACAGTTTCTAATAAATTTAATATAAAATAAGTTTTTCCACAATTTGTTACACCAGAAATTAACATATTATGAGGCTCAAATATGAATAATTCCTTATTCATTTATATATTTTTAATTTTACTTGATAATATCCATTCATTGAATTTATCTGGCCATCCAACCCATTTTACTAAAGAATATTTTTTTCTTTTAATAGTTTTTGTTTTTAATACTTTTTCAATTTTATATTCTTGTTGTAGATTTTCAGTAGTTAAACTTAATTCTTCTTCGTAAAAGTAGCCATCAACTTCTTCACCATCTAAATCTTCTAATTTATAGACATATGGTTTTGTTGTTATTACCTTTTTTATTTTATATATTTCTCTAGTAAAATTTCGATCGTATCCTTTATCAAATATCTTTTTATACTTAGAAATTCTAACATTTTGACCAACTTTAAATTTAGGTTCACCAAAATCATCTACAAGAAATGCTCCATATAAATTATTCCAAACAATTTCAGCATTTTCAGGTTTTCTAGCATCAATAGGTTTCATTCCAATAGAAGAATGATAAGAATTATTATATCCTTCTATCAATTTTGGTAAAACATCAATCCATTTAAAAGTATTATTTGCTGTAAAATATTTCCACATTCTTGTTCTTAATGTTCTATTAAATCGTTCAACAACTGCCGCTTTTTTATCCGATTTTGTTGAAAAATATTTAATATTATGATTATCTAAGAGTTCATGAACAAGTGAATTATCAAACTCTTTTCCATCATCAAATTGTATTTTTTCTGGTTTTAGTTTATCATCCCAAAGAAATTTTCTTAAAACATTTGATGTTTGTACAGCATCTTTTCTATAAAGTGGGAAGCTCCATACATAACGACTAAAAATATCAATTATATTCAATAACCACCAATAATCATCATTATCTTTCTTAACATTTTTCATATCAATTAAATCTCCTTGCCACTGTTGATCTACATAACTTACCATAGTTTTACGAGTTTTATATTTTCTAACAATTTTTTTATGTGTTGTGTATGTTGGTTGTTCTAACATAAATTCATTTATACCTTTATATTTAACTAAATTTTGTGGGATTATCTTATCTAATTTATCTTGTTTTACTTTACGCCATATATTTTTAGTAGAAGAATAAGCAACCGAACTCTCACGGTTGTAATATAAATTTCTTAAATATTGTTCTTTAGTATTAGGAGTTTTTTTACCACCCATTTATATATCCTTAATTTTAACTTTATATTTCTAATATTGAATACTATCTAATTGTGAATTTACAATATTTAATTGTGCGTCAGATATAATATAAATGTGCATTTTAAAATTTAAGCTTCCTTTTTTCTTTTTCATGAATAATTGTATTCCATCTTTAGTGTTCTGTAGTTTTTTCCCAGAACCATGTAATGAATTATCCTCTGTTCTAAAATCTAACCATAATGCATATTTATTGCCGGTATAATAATCAATTTGATTAATATTACAATTTTCAAATGATTTTACTTTTTCATTCATAAAATGTTTTCTAATTTCTGGCCATTGATCAATCATTCTCATTCCTTGACAAAATATTTTATTTGCTATTCCTTCGATAGTTATTTCTACTTTTGTTATTTCAGGATTATGATAATTATCTACCTTTATTGCGCCATTAGAATATGTTGCAATGGTATAAAATATTAATATACCTTTAATGGATCTTCTTGGGAAGTTAATATTCTCATTAATTATTTCATCATTTGCATTAATAGTTACGGTTTTAAATTTATCAATATAATCATATAATAATGAAAATCCTTGATTGTATTGAGTTTGAATTGTGCTAGCAATATTTTCATTAGTTACTGTGTTATATTCTAAACATATATTCGATAATTTATAACCCATATCTTTAACAACGCTAGATAATACAATTTCATTTACAGGAGCAAATGTTATCTCAAATATAATATCTTCTTGAATTGCGTATTTATATAAAGGTGCATTATTATTTATCAATTCAAAATCTAATGGAATTTTATATTTGTTTCCATAAATCTTTTTAATCAAATTATCTGTGGCACGAGTTACTATTGCTTCATTAGCTCCTGATCTTAATTTATTATGGTTTTCCGATTGAATACCTTGAAATATCATATTATTTCTATTTTCTTTAGTTAACCATAAATCTTTATAATGCATAAATAAATTATAATCATCTAATGAGAAAACTGTTTCTGGACCAATCTTTATTGTTAATTTTTTAATCAAATATCTTCCAACATTATCAACAACATAATTGTTATCATGGCCAGTTACTTTTATATCGGCTGATAAATAAATACTATTTGGAACATAAAAAGTATTTTGTGTTAATCTAGGAATTCTAACATATAAAGTTTCATCGGGATTAATATTTGAAGGGTTATGAGTAATTATACGATGTGATCTTTCTGCTTTAATAGCATTAGATATTCTAGAAATCTTAGAAGGACTTATATAACTCCCACTCATTTATTAAACAAAAAAATTAATTATTTATTTTTTATTATTTTTTTCTTGATATCTTTTTGATATCATATTTACTAACCCAAAAATAATAGCACTTACAACTGTAATTAAAAATAAAATAATATGTTCAGCAGCAAAGTTAATAATGTTTCCTGCAGATTTCAATATAAAACCAACAATTGATGCAATAATTCCTGGTAATGCTGCGGCAGATTTTTTAGATAGTTCCCATAAATATTTTGCTAATTCCTTTAAACCATCTTTAACTTTATCTTGTATAGAATTATTATCATTCGGGGGTTTATCCGGTTTATTGGGAGTAGGTGTAGATTTTAAAGCATTTGATATAGCTAAACCAATTGTTGTAAATAACATAGTTACAGCTGTTAGAATTGAAAGAATTGTTATTCCTTCTAATTTAAGTAATAATTTTATTCTATCTTTTAATGATATTTCAGAATTTGGTTTAATCAACAAATCTTTAAAAATAACTTTTAATCTATTAATATTATAATCATATGATTTTAATAATAATTTAATTTCTTCTTTCTGTACTTCTAAATTATCTTTTAAATTACTAATTTCTTTTTCTAAACGTAATTCTTTTTGCCTATATTCTATTTCCTCAATTACTTGATGATCTAAATCGGACTTTATTTGTTCTATTTCTTTATTTGCATTAGTTAATTCTTTTTCCAAATACATAATTTTTTGATCTCTTATACTTTTATTATGTGCAATTTTATCAGATGCAAGTCTTAATAATTTCTCTAATTGCTTTATCAGAAAATATATCTAAATTTTCTAATTGTTGATCTGTTGCATCAAGTAATCCATTCGGTAAAAGTTTTTCAATTGGAACTTTATTTGATTTAAGTTTACTATTTTTGGAAGTTATATTCTGTTCAGAAGTTGTTTCTGTTTCTGATTTCTTTTTGATTATTTCAAATAATTCATTAATTCTTTGTTTAAATACTTCTCTATTTTTATTCATTTCTGTTTGTGTTAAATCTTCTTCTATATCATTACTAATACTTATTCTCTTAATTCTATCTGGATCTAAATCACTCAAAGTTGATTTTGTTAATATTTTATTTTTATTATTTTTATGAGTGATAGCAATATAATAATCATCTTTCAAATGATAATAACATTTACCATTATCTAAAAATCTTAATTGATCTGCTAAAGGTCCAACGTCTTCATCATTTATGTTAAGTTTAGAATTTTCAATTAAATCTTCTAATTTAGCTATTTTGTTTAAATTATCTAAATCTTGTTTTACTAAATATGGGTCTAAATTTTCGGGATTTAATTGTGATTCAGCATTTTTAATATAATCAGGCATATTCAAATTATTATTATATTCTGGCTCATTACCATCATTAAAATTTGTTTCATCAAAATCAGGTGGTTGTTCATCAGTTATACCAGGTTCATCAAAAGGATCCATTCCAATATCTTCTCCACCTTCTACATCCATTTATATAATAAAAAAATTAAAATTTAAAATATAGCTGCAATGCAGCGATAACGGGTTTTCTGCACAGTCTTAGAATCCTGTTCAACGGTGGATTTCGACGAAGCATTTGATAAGGCACAACATCAGCCATTACTAAACAGGCTATTAGGAAACAGTATCAATGATAGGTCGCCCAAATGGCTCAGCAGTTATCTCTGAACGAAAACTTGTAGCCGAAATCAACGGAACGCCTCATCTTGGAATAAGTCGGTCAAACTAGTGGAGTCACGCAAGGTAGTATCCTAAGTTGTCTTCTGTTTAATGTCCTGACAAATGACATACACACTAATCCAACATATCCCAGACCGAGTAAATTTCCAAATCGACCTTAACACGCTGTTCGACCAAAAAACTTAATGTTCCAACAAGAAAATCTTGTTTGAATGAAAATAATTCTGTTTGATCGAACAATACGCTTTTTGCTTGAACCAAAAATTTTCTTCATTCTGACAAAAAATGTGTTCGAATAAAAAGCTATGTTATAGTTGAAATGAAAAATTTTAAGTCCCGGCAAAAAAATTTGGTGGAGCGAAAACAATTTTTTCGAACGAATGTTTGAATGAAAACAATTCTGTTCGATTGAACGAAATACTTCATACTTTCGGTTCGGAGAAAAAACTTTTTTCAATATACTTGTTCGAACGAAAAACTTAATGTTCTGACAAGAAAATTCTGTTCAAATTAAAAAAGATTCTGTTCAATTGAACGATTGTTCAAACGAAAAACCTTTCGTTTGGACAAAAAAAAGTTTGTTCAACTTTGTTCTTGCGATTTTCTCGCATCGCAGAAAGTAGAACACGTACGACTCCATGTGACTGGCGTTGCTGAAAGGTCAGGACGCCAGTGATATGACGACTGAGTTTCAAGTCGTCAAAACGTCACGATACGTCAACATATTTATGTTGACTTGATGCGATATATCGCGATATATCGACATAAACATGGCGACTTGTCGAGTTGGAACGCGACAACTCGAGGCCCTTTATCGCTTCCGTAGATCTTTCATTAAGTAGGATCACTTGAATGATCGCTTTAATATCTACGGAAGCGATAAGGGGCCTCGAGATGTCGCGTTCCAACTCGACAAGTCGCCATATTTATGTCGACATATCGCGATATATCGCGTCAAGTCGACATGAATATGTCGACATATCGTGACGTTTTCACGACAAATTTCGCTTTTTCGCCCATTTTCCACGGGACAAGCCGTCATTTGAAGACACGTCTAAATGTAAGATGAGGACGCCACTAATATGGCGACTGGGTTTCAAGTCGTCGTGAATATGTCGACTTGTCGCGAGGAAAATGGTCGCGGAAACGAAATATGTCGTCAAAACGTCACGGTATGTCGACATATTCATGTCGACTTGACGCAATATATCACGATATATCGACATAAATATGACGACTTGTCGAGTTGGAACGCGACATCTCGAGGCCCCTTATCGCTTCCGTAAATATCACTTAAAAAAAAAAAGAATCTGCCAAAATGACCTTAATATTCGACACATTATCTACGGAAGCGATAAGGGGGCTCGAGATGTCACGTTCCAACTCGAATAGTCGCCATATTTATGTCGACATACCGCGATATATCGCGTCAAGTCGATATATCGTGACGTTTTGACGACATATTTCGTTTCCTCGACCATTTTCCTCGCGACAAGTCGACATATTCATGACGACTTGAAACTCAGTCGTCATATTACTAGCGTCCTCATCTTACACTTAGACATGTCTTCAAATGACGGCTTGTCCCGTGGAAAATGAGCAAAAAAGCGAAATTTGTTGTGAAAACGTCACGATATATCGACATATTCATGTGGACTTGACGCGATATATCGACATAAATATGGCGACTTGTCGAGTTTGAACGCCACAACTCGAGGCCCTTTATCGCTTCCGTACTATATCAGATTAATCCGTACTATATCAGATTAATCGACTTCAAAATAGGCGAAAGCATAAGTCTTTATTACGTTATTAATTGGCCTAATTATTCAAAAGCTAACAATGTGGGCGACAAAACCAAAAAAATTAATTGTCGCGGGCGATAAAACCAAAATAATCATTTGTCGCTGGCGATAAAACCAAAATATTGAATTGTCGCGGGCGACAAAACCAAAAAAAAATGAATTGTCACGGGCGATAAAACCAAAATCTTGATTTGTCGCGGGCGACAAAACCAAAATATTGAATTGTCGCGGGCGACAAAACCAAACTAATGAATTGTCGCGGGTGATAAAACCAAAATAATGAATTGTCGCTGGCGATAAAACCAAAATATTGAATTGTCGCAGGCGATAAAACCAAAATATTGAATTGTCGCGGGCGACAAAACCAAGCTAATGAATTGTCGCGGGTGATAAAACCAAAATAATGAATTGTCGCTGGCGATAAAACCAAAATATTGAATTGTCGCAGGCGATAAAACCAAAATATTGAATTGTTGCGTGGACAAAACCAAAATATTGGATTGTCGCGGGCGACAAAACCAAACTAATGAATTGTCGCAGGCGATAAAACCAAAATAATGAATTGTCGTGGGCGATAAAACCAAAATAATGAATTGTTGCTGGTGATAAAACCAAAATATTGAATTGTCGCGGACGATAAAACCAAAATAATGAATTGTCGCGGGCGATAAAACCAAAATAATGAATTGTCGCGTGCGACAAAACCAAAATAATGAATTGTCGCGGGCGATAAAACCAAAATAATGAATTGTCGCGGGCGATAAAACCAAAATAATGAATTGTCACGGGCAACAAAACCAAACTAATGAATTGTTGCGGGCGATAAAACCAAAATATTGAATTGTCGCAGGCGATAAAACCAAAATATTGAATTGTTGCGTGGACAAAACCAAAATATTGAATTGTCGCAGGCGATAAAACCGCGACATAAAAAAAAATTGTCGCAGGCGATAAAACCAAAATAATGAATTGTCGCGGGCGATAAAACCTAAATAATGAATTGTCGCGGGCGACAAAACCAAAATAATGTATTGTCGCGGGCGATAAAACCAAAATAATGAATTGTCGCTGGTGATAAAACCAAAATATTGAATTGTCGCAGGCGATAAAACCAAAATATTGAAGTGTCGTAGGCGATAAAACCGCGACAAAAAAAAAATTGTCGCAGGCGATAAAACCAAAATAATGAATTGTCGCGTGCTACAAAACCAAAATAATGAACTGTCGCGGGCGATAAAACCAAAATAATGAATTGTCGCGGGCGATAAAACCAAAATAATGAATTGTCCCGGGCGACAAAACCAAAATATTGAATTGTTGCGGGCGACAAAACCAAACTAATGAATTGTTGCGGGCGATAAAACCAAAATAATGAATTGTCACTGGCGATAAAACCAAAATATTGAATTGTCGCAGGCTATAAAACCGCGACAAAAAAAAAATTGTCGAGGGCGATAAAACCAAAATAATGAATTGTCGCGTGCGACAACACCAAAATAATGAATTGTCGCGGGCGATAAAACCAAAATAATGAATTGTCGCGGGCGACAAAACCAAAATAATGTATTGTCGCGGGCGATAAAACCAAAATAATGAATTGTCGCTGGTGATAAAACCAAAATATTGAATTGTCGCAGGCGATAAAACCAAAATATTGAAGTGTCGTAGGCGATAAAACCGCGACAAAAAAAAAAATTGTCGCAGGCGATAAAACCAAAATAATGAATTGTCGCGTGCTACAAAACCAAAATAATGAACTGTCGCGGGCGATAAAACCAAAATAATGAATTGTCGCGGGCGATAAAACCAAAATAATGAATTGTCCCGGGCTACAAAACCAAAATATTGAATTGTCGCGGGCGACAAAACCAAACTAATGAATTGTTGCGGGCGATAAAACCAAAATAATGAATTACTGGCGATAAAACCAAAATATTGAATTGGCCTATGTATATGCGTAGGCCTAACATCCGGACAGATTGGTCGTAGGCCTATTGAATAACAACCCACCTAAATATCGTAAATTTTGTTTTGAAGTTCAATCCAATGAGTCCGTTAATAAAGGCAACAATTATACTGTGTTTTAGTATAGCTCAGTACCGGTAGGCCTAAAGCCGCGTAAAACTCGATAAACACTTCAAGCGACACAGCGAACGATCTTCTTTCCCCCACAGCGAACGCTTACTCCGAATGTCAAGTGTGAGTCCAGCATACGGAAAGGAGTGTGTTATATACTTGTTTTTAGTAAATACCTTCTGCATTTGACAATGATCGGTATGTACTGTAGGAAATATAGAGTATTGATGGTATTGGTATAGAGTTTGTAGCCCGCGGTCGAATAAAGTAATATATATTTTATTTTGATACCTCGTCGACATAACAGCTTTTCTCCGCTATATCTCTTCGGCGTGTTTGGTTTAGGCCTACGATTCCCCGGTACACTAAAGATATATCTTAGTAAATACACGGTTAATTCGGTAAAGAAAAATAGGTATTGTTAAACTAACTCCTTGAAACCCGCAGCCAAATCACTAGTAGTAATAAATTAATTTCTACTCGATTTGATTCTCATGATGAGGAGAAACTCGCAGCTGATCCCCGGAACGACGATGTACTAACACACGTCGATTCGTCGATGTTTACGGCTCGACAGAGCTTTGGAAGAAAATAATAATAATAATAATCACGCGGATATCAATAGGGTTTTCTGTGAAATAACAGAAAACCCTAAATATAATATTCCTCCTTTAACAATTCCTATACAAGTTAAAGCTAATTTAGTATTTTCATGTAATTTATTGTCATTATCAGTTTTAATTATATCATGTTGAATATTATCAGTTTTAATATTTTCTGTAGTATTATAATCTTTTATTTTAGAATCATTATTTAATTTATTATTCTTAGTTTTAGTTTCTGTTGATTGAATATGTTTTTTATTTTTTTCTCCTTCCATTAATTTTGGAGCAGTTATAATCTTTTTATTTATATCATTTAATCCAAATGAATTATTTATTGTTGCAGTTTTAATTAGATTATTGTAACCAATTATATTTCCCATCTTTAATACTAAATCATTAGAAATAATTAATAGATTAGGGCCTATACAATAATTTAATCTAATATGTGATTTATCTAAATAATTTTGATATCTTACAATGTTTTCTGGAATCGATCTATTTTTATCATTATGTATGGAATCTTCAAATAAAACTTTAAATTGTTTTTGTGTATCGAATGATGTATTCAAATTTCCAATTATCGGTGATCTTGTTTCAACTTGTGATCCTAGAATACATATCAAATAAGTTCTAATAGATTGATTTATTCTTTGTATACCTGATTTTGTAAAACCTTCATTATTTTCTAAAATGAAATAAACCCAACCATTATTGTTTTCTTGTTTTAAATGATCATAAAATTTCGGTAATTTATTGAAATTTAATGTTTCTAAATCCTTTGTTTCTATTTTACCATAACCTAATTTATTATTATAGATATTATAAAAACTATTAGATGGTATGGGAAGTGCACAATATTCTGCAATCTTTTTAGGGCAAGGAAGTGATCTTATTGTTCCAATTTTTGTTCTAAAATCAGAATTATTTATATCTATATTAAATTCATTACAAATTTTATTATCTAATTCTTTAAAATACCAAGATCCTGGTAAAGCGCACTCTAATTCATTTAATATTATTCTGATTTGAAAGTATGTATGAAATCTAAATAAACTTTGAATTAATTTATATTTAGAATTATTCAAATGATCATTCCAACTAATTCCACAACCTGTTGTTGCACAATAAACAGCAAAATTTAATTGGTTCTGCCAATACTTCATATTAGATTTTAATAACCATTGTTTTTCATCTTTCAATTTTTTAATGAAATTAAATATACATGAAATATATTTTCCATCTTTGCATTAAAATTATTAGTTTCAGTAACATATATTTCTAAATTAGTTAATGAATCTAAAACTTCATTTCTATATGTAATATCTTTATTAAAATCTATTGCTGGAATATTATATTTAATTGATTTATTATATTGGAAAGCTTTTGGAAAACTATCTACCATTTATTTAATAAAAAAATTAATAATTTATTAATTCTTTTAATAATTTATCTTGTTCTTCAACTGTTATATGACCATTTAAACTTATTATATAATCTAGTGTATTCTTTAATTTATTAATTTCTTTTATATTAGTTTTAATTTTTTCTTTATTACTTTTTATATTTAATTTTGAACTTATACCGGTTAAAACACTTGAACTTAATCCTAACACACCAATTGATATAGCTAAAGGTCTTAATGGACTGAATATTGCTAGAAATGTTATTACAGAACTAATTGTAACCGAACCACTTATAATCAAATAATATATAATTTTACTTTTTAGATATTTTTTCTTTTTAACTTTCAAGTCACTTTCAAATTCTAATATTTGTTTTTCTAAATATATTTTTAATTTAGTTTTATTTATATCATGAGGAATGATATCAATATTATCATCAACTTTATCTTCCATTTATTTAACAAAAAAATTACTAATTAGTAAACTTATAAGGAACAAATATAACAATAACTGTTCCACCTAAAATCCAAATTATTTCATATTTCTGTTGTTCTTTACTCGGGGTATAATAATCTGATAATTTAGGTTTGTATAGATGTAATTTTTCTTTATTGGTTACCGCGTTATATAAACTCATTGCATCATCAACTGATTGAAAATCTCTATGTGAAATCTTCTGATCATATAATTCTTTGTTAATATAATCCATATAGTTTTGCCTCTTTTCTCTATATTCTTCTGCAGCTTTATTATATTTCTCTAACGCTAAGTTATGTCTTCTTTGTTCTCCTAATGAACTATTTTTATCAATATGTTTAAATAAATAACCACCACCAGTAAATGCTAAAGCGTTAACAATTGCCGATCCTATAATAGTTATAATTGCAGAAGCCATTTATTTAGCAAAAAAATTATGCATTTATATGGGAGGAATATATTTTTGTTTTTCCAAATAATCAATAGTTAAATTAGATAAAGTAACTGCTAACGTTAATTTTAAGATATCATTTATATCAAATCTATCAACATTAACACTTCCCATTTTAAATACTTTTTTTAATATCATTGAATAACCAACAGTTCCAACTGATAGTAATGCTCCATTATATGATCCAGTTATTATCCACTTATTATCACTCATTTATTTATCAAAAAATTACTATCTTCAAAATATTTAGTTATCTTAGTTATAATTATTTCAACATTTATTTCATTACTAGTTTCATTTGTATATATTTCAATTATTATTTTTTTAATATCATCGATGATAAAATCTTCATCTAATTCATAAAATCTTAAAGATCCTCTAATCAAATAAGTAATCTTTTCTACATTTAAAGTTTCTTTATCTATTGTAGTTTCATACTCAAATGTTGTTTCATTAGAAAATGTAATATTTTTGATATGTGTTATTACATCATTAATGTTAAATTTCATTTCTTTCTCACGTTTAAAATCAAATCCAAAACATATACTCGGTCCAACAGTTATATTCATTTATATATCAAAAATTGCTCTTTACATCTTATAATTAATTCATAAATTACAGGAAAGTTATTTAAATCAATTAAGTATCCATTATGATTTCTTACTTCTAATGTAAAATTATGAAATTTAGGAATGCAAGGTTTAAAATCACATTCTGTTAAATTATAATTTATTTGAGTTCCAAATTGTTTCACATTTTTAGCGGTAAAATATTTAGTATACTAGAACTACAAATTGTTTCTTTAGTTGCTTCGAAAGTTTTTGTAGGATCGATTAAATTGCAATAAATATAAAAGTGTGTAAAAGGTATTATATTTGAGATGCCTTCTGCGTTTCCAGTAACTGTAAGCGGTTTAATTCCTAACATTTTAGCCAGTGGTTTGTTTACCATAAATTTATGTTTTTCATTAGATATCTTTATTCTTATTTTATTAGTACTATCAATTTTTTTAAATTTAATTTCAAATACAGAAGTGCCCCCGATTTTCAACCGAGCTCTTCTATTAATTTCTTGCGCTAATGATTCTAAATTATATAATCCTGGTTTTAAAAATGTATGAAACCATTTATCTTTATTTCTCATATAAATCATAAACCCTCTATGTTCAAAAGTTTTATCCAATATATTATAAAAAGAATTACATAAACTTATATTTACTAATTTTAAATCAACACAATTCTTAAATTCCCTATCTAATTGAACTAGTAAATTATGAGATTTATAATTTGTAAGTTTTCTTGAATCAACAAATATTCTGTATTCTTTTAATTCTACCATTTATTTTACATATTTTCTTATTCGAAATCTATTTCATGGTGACCTTTTTCATTCTTACCTTTGTATACGAAATAGAAATCTCCAGAACATAATTCTTCTAGATCATCACTTGATAATCTATGAAATCTATCTGGTAAATATGTTCTGAATTTATATGTATTTCCTTTTAATCCTTCATATTCTAAGTGTATAACTAATTTATCTCCATATTTGTTAGTAACTGTATCAATATTTGTAATTAGATATTTCTTATGGATTATTAATTCTTTTAACTTCTTAAATTTATAATCTACTGATTTGACATTTGAAGTATCTTTTATTCTATCTAAAAATAATTTGTTGTTCTCACTGTGCGCTTGTTTACTCTCCATTTATAATACATATTTTTATTAAAATTTGATTAACACGTTAGAATTCTTTTCATTATATCGTTCTCTTTTGTTTCTTCTCTTTTAAATTTTAAGTATTCATCTAAATTACAACCATAAGCAACTGTATGAATTCCATCATCTAAAATATATCTTTTATCATCAAATGGGTTTAGACTAATCTTTTCAATTTCTTCTATAAACATTTCATGATCTTCAGATCTTAAACATTTCATCTTATGTTTTCTAACTTCTTCATTGAATATACAATTGATGTAATCTTTGAAATGAATATTCTTTTCTACTACACTTTTGGTTATTCCTTTTAACTTTTTAGCTTCATGTTCTTTAGTTTTATATGAATACATTTTAGATCTAATACCGATGAATTCAATCATTTCTTCGCCACCTAATTCATCTTTGAATTTACCGGGAACTTTTTTATTATCATTGTAAACAATTCATGATTTTTAGGATAATTACTGAAATCAAAATGATGTTTTAATGTTTTTAAATCATCAGTTATGTTATTAGTTTTTATCTTTAATATGTCAGTATCAAAATATAATATTTCTATATGTTTTTCTCCAAAAAGTGGTTGTAATACATTATAATAGAATTCATACATTAGTAATTTTGATAATTCTAAAACTGAAGCGCCAAGATTGGTTTATTAAATTTCATTGATGTTCTTCTCATCTTAACTGCAGCTAAATTTTCATCAAATATTCTGTTACCAATGAACTTAGGATATGTTTGTAAATGTCTAATTCTTTTACCATAACTGACTAAAGAAATATCATTTCTATTTCTAATATTTTCACAAGTCTTACCATAGAATGCATTATTCATTAACTTGAAGAAATCTTTCTCGAAATCAGTTTTAGCTTCAGTTCTCTGTTTGGTGTTAAAATCTATATATTTTTCTAACCATTTAGATTGACTGAATGAAATATATCTATGTACTTTTTTTAGAATCATTCCTTGATTCAAATAAAACTTCAACATTCTATAATGTACTACATAATTATATTTATCTTCTTGAGTTACCATTAACTTTTCTGTATGAATATGATTTTCGGGTTTAATTCTTTTTTGATAATTTGATAATTCTTCATGAGTTACAGTTTTATGTTCGGGACAGTAAGCTAGATTTCTAGATTTAAATTTAATATGTTCAGGATATTCTAAATCCACAACAAAGAAGTAACCAGTATCTGAATCATCTGCAATATCTAGGATTCTTTTCTTCCAATCAAATTTATCATTATTTTCATTCTGTAAAACTTCTGTTAATTCAAATTCTCCATAAGGTTGTGGTTCCATCATTGCCCAACCATACAAATTAATTGCATCTATATATAATAACTTATATCCAGGATTATCATTTACATTGAAATATCTATCACCTAATACACCTGAAACTCCTCCTCTAATAGATTTTTCAAACAATAGCAATTGATCTATATTTGTTAACAAATCCATTTTTATATCTGTAAATTTTAATCCACAATCCCATGTTAAACCTGGACTTGAATAACAATGACAAGGATCAATGTTAAAATATTTTAGGTTTACATCTCTAAACCTTTCGAATATATCGGTTAATAATAATACATCTGATTTTAGATATAAATCTACTAATTGCCCATGATTTTTCATTCTAAAATGATTCCAAATATTCAATGTTCTATTATATACTTCATCCTTAACATATTCATTTTTTAATTCATCATAGAATTGTTCTTTTAATAATTCAGTTATGTTAAAATCATTATGATTTTTATAGAAAGAATATGGAATTGCGCCTTTATATCTCATTAATTTAAAATCATCATTATTTGGATAGTGTTGTTTTAATATTTTTAATTCATCATTAACTAATGATTTTGATAAGTTATCTAGTGAACTACCTAAAAATCTATATGAATCTAATAATCTTAGACACCCAAATTGGAATGATATATAATTCTCAGATGTTTTAGCTAACATTTTAAATTTATAAGTTGGTATTTTATCTTTTGATCTATTTGAATTTAATCTTTCTATTTCATTATTAATTTCTTCTATTTTATGGCATAACTGTTTGATAAATAAATGTGCATCATATCCTGATAGATTATGAAATATAACTGGAACAAAATTAATTTTCTTAGCTTGTAAGTTACAATTCTCATGTGCAGCGCCTCTAAACTCTCCATTCAAATGATCATGGTCTCTTACTTTTTTATCTTTATAATTAAATATCTTTTCACAATAATAACATTTATCTGCAAACGCAAATTCTTCTTTATCTTCTTCTGTCATTATAATTTCTATATTTTTATTTAACTTTTCATTAAATTTTATTTCATATTCAATTAATAAGTCACAAAAATGATTAATAACATTTTCATTTCTATAATGATAATATTCACTTTCAATTAGTTCTGGATAATCAGATTTAATATATAACCCGAAAGCAGCAGCTGATTGATGAATCTTTTTAATTGTATTTGTTTTTGGTGGTTCATCTGAAAAATCATTTTCATTAGAATTTAATTTCTTTCTTTTATAATATATTTCTTTTCTATCTTGATCAGTTAATTCTTTATTTAATGATTCAAAATCTCCATATATGACAAATGGTACTTTATTTTTGTAATCATATTTTTTGAATTCTAATATTCTATCATTTTAATTTGGTAAAACTAATTTACAATAATCATGATTTTCACATAATTGTTTATGATTTAATAATGCACTTTCAGTTTTGAATTTATGTAAACATTTTCTACATAGATATATTTTATTATCAAAATCATTTTCTGATTTAAAAAATAAATCAATTCTTTTAATCCACATATAATGATTCTCATAATATAATATATCTATAACATCGTTTGAATCATAATCTTTTGATAGGTATAAAGGTTCTAATGTATAATGTTTTATATTGTTACCTTTTGTATTTGGTAATTTGATTAAATCAAATACATTTATCTTTATATTATTATCTCTTTCTATTTTTGGGATGTTTTTAATTATAACATGATACTTATCTATCTTATAATTATTTTCAAATGGTTTATAATGAGTTAATCTAAAACTATGTGTAATATCTTCTGTTGGATGTAAACAACTTATTATAGCCCATAGAAAACATTTATCATCTTCATTTTGTACATTTATAACAGCATTAGTTTTAAATGGTAGTTTAATATAACTTGATGCTTCAATATCTGGTTCTTTATAATATGATACATTATTTTCATCAATTGGTTTTGATTTAGTTAACTTATTATATTTTGTGTTATACACATGTAAAGTCATAAATATAATTTCATCAAATATTAAACCAGATCCTTCAAAATATTTCTCTTCGATTTTAGTTTTTACTTCATTATAACATTTATCTAAATTATCATCTATATGTTGTTTATATATAATATGTTGTGAATGAGAATTTATATTATATATTGGTTTATCTTCAGATTTTATAAACTTTACTTTAGAAGATATACTAATTTTAGGGTATTCAACATCTATTATTATTTTTATTAGTTCTTTCATATTTTCTAAATGTTTTTTATTTTCTTCTAATGTTTTTCCTTTATGAAATTTAAACTCGATAGCTGCTGGGCCAATATCACTTTTAAATGCTTCGGTTATCTCTATATCTTTTTTATTATCCAATGAATTAATATATTTTCTTACATCTTCCATGTATGGTCTTTTATTGTTTAATTATTTTTTATGCTTTTAATTGTCTTCTGTTTCTTATCATTATCTTTATCAAATTAATCTTCACCTAAAATATCATTATTCTTATTTCTAATATGACTTTTAGATTTTAAATGTTCTTTATAATATCTTTTATCACTGAATGATAGATTACATGTATCACATTTGTATGTTTCTTTTTCATTCTTTAATTCATCTAATTTAGTTTCTAATATATCATCTTTATATTCTAGTTTCAATTTATTCTCTAAATGTGTTTTAGTTTTATTATGTCTTGATTTTTGGGATTTATCTATATTACATGTTGGACAGTAGTACTTATTTGCTTCCATTTTAATACTAAATTTTTTTTAAAATTGATTTTAGAAGTTCAATGATTTATATATGAATTATTTCATTCACACTTTACTAACACTTTTAATGTTTAAAAATCTAACTCATACAAATATAAATATTGAAATAATGTTTAAAATATATCTATTCTATAAGAGCTCGTTAATTACTTGTTACTTATATATGTTATTCATTTATATTTTATTCATATATATGAATATTTTAAGAGTAATAGGGGTTTAGTTGTTTCATATCAAAGGTTGAATGGTTGAGAAATTTTCCAAATGTTAAAATAATAATAATTTCTACTTGAATTAGGAGTGTACGCGACTAATTCAAGTAGAAATTATTATTATTTTAACATTTGGAAAATTTCTCGACCGTTCGACCTTTGGTATGAAACAACTAAACCCCTATTACTAATGCAGATTTAAAAGTTATAAAACCAAGAAATTATTCTAGTCCAGGAGTTCGAAACGTCGTGTCATTTCAATTTTCGATTGATAAATTTGTTTTAAAACTTTAAAAATTTTAGTCTGTATATAGTGGGATTTTATCTTATTACGAACGGATTGAAGTGAAATCTTTCAAGATTTTTTCCACACATCATCAAGCGCCCTTTAAATCAAGACAGATTCATCTTGAGTAAAATAATTCATTTTCAAGTGACCACTCAGCAAGTAGTTTAATTCTACAGTCTCAGTTCCAGCGAATTTAATCAATCATCTCGTAGGAACAAAATCGAAGGTGCTACAAAGTATTACACAACCTGGCCCATCTCATTTCATAGATAGCAAACACGTTGTGCCTATTGACTAAAGCACATCGGCCACCTGTCAATTATGTTATCCTCGTGTTTATATTGTCACGTATCACTGCATACACAGTTGTATCGCAGCAACATGACTTTTAGTATGGAATCAAAAACGAAGCGAAATTATGATCCAGATAATGTTCGCTGGAAAAAGTTTTAAGAATTTCGCTTATTTCACAAAACTAACGAATAACTATTGCCAAGACAGGCCATGTTCTCCGCTCATTTCGGTTCCTTATTAAGCTTACATTTTCATCTTTCCTTTCGTTTAAGCGTCCATGGTTCGTCCTACCTTTTATGAAATCAAAAATATCTTAATAAAAATAAAACCATAATATGCTTTATTGTATTACGTTTACTAGTTTATTTTCACTCTATAGCGGCGTTACACACGGTACAAAGTCTGAAAGAAAAATTATAAGCCTTTATTATATACAGGGGAAATCAGTGTACCTATAACTTGAATGAATAAGAATACATACCTTATATCTTCTGACACCTCAGTTTGAGTCTCAATTGTCTGTCTGAAAAATACCCAACATGATTTTCAGATTTAAAATTTTGAAAAAATGGTGGAAAATGAAATCACATTTTATTTTTAACTCGTGAATGGAAATAATGTGTAGAAAATAACTGCTCTATAGTTATGCGTGTAGTTAATACCTTTTGAGGCCATCGATGTCCGTCTGCGTTGCCTGGTCCACAAAGCGAGATTCGACCTTTCTGCTGCAATAATTTGAATGCAAAACACATTATCGCACGTGCCGACAAATAAATATTGCATTGTATAGTGATGAAATTGTCAATCTATTTTATGATTAAATTGGCGATAGAGGTAATACATTGTATTTCAATTGCTATTGTTTGATTAATGAGTGACCTGTACCTCTTTTTACAGCGTTTTTGTTTAAGGTACTGCTGTCCAGCTTTGATGATGGTATCGACGTGACCATCAGATTTCTGTAAATTTCCTTTCTCAAGAACCTGTAGAATATATGCATATAGATTCAATGTAAAAACAAAAAACACTCAAAATATTACTTTAAAACAAACTTTACAAATCAAAAAACTAGAGACATGGCATTTCAGACTTTTCTACATGCAGACACCATCGTCAAAGTGTTTGTAATAAGAATCCCCTTACTGTGTTTGAACTTCGCCGCATCATCGAATAGCCGAATTAATCAAGACATAGCCTATTTAATTAATTGATAGCCAAATAAATGCAAAATACAAATTTGCTCTTGAGATGGAAGATCCGACTTTTAAAACTTGATACGCCGTTAATGATTGACGGTTGATGGTTTAGATAACACGTATTTGTGTTGTTTTGCTGCTAGCGGTAAAAACAGTCAGCCTAAGTAATTTCTTTACTTTATAAAAGACTAATTACCCTAAAGTAAGGGAAGATTCGCCCGGCTGGACTTAATACATAGTTTTTTTCGCAATCATGAGCCATTGCAAGGCCACACTAATATCTATACATGGATATAAATGATTAATTAAATTAGACGTATTAAATTAGGTAGCCAACTAAATAAACCCCAATCAGTCGCTTGTCGGTTCAGACTGGTTGGAAGATTGTTTGAATGAACCGTATCGGAACAGAATTTCCCAAGTATGTACTTCGATTTTAAAAAATTCTGTAAACTCCCCCGCCGATCACACAACTATATATGTACTTTAATTTCCGATTTCAAAATAAAATCCCTGTTTCACTCCCGGCAGGTGTGGTGGGTCTGTAAGGGACACCAAATCAAAAAAAAATCAAACGTAATCTACCAATCAAATAAATAAAAGGGTCAATCCCTATTCTAAGATTTAAAAAAAAAACACATTGAGAAATAACAAGTTTGTTTCACTATAGTGGTATTCTTCCGTCAATATGTTTTTAATCATGGACACTTAAGTCCATGATTTAACTGAATTTGAACTGAATTCGGCGATTCGGAAAATTCAACGATTTGGTTCAAACGCCCAATTTTTTATGTTGGTCTCTCCGAAATATTATGTCCCCTTGAATATTCCGAAAGTGTGGTACATTATTTTCTAATTTTATGGATTGCATAGTTACACCGGCACAAATTATCTTTTACATTTTTTTGTGGGCGAATCAACTTCGAATAATGATTCCATCAATATGTGAAATACCAGACCATCAGACTAAACCTCAGATATGACCACATGTGTTAAGACACGTGTTTATGCTTGGGTCTTTTATCATGGGTATATATCTATTTGTATGATACATGATCTTTGTAGATGCTGAGTCGAGCCACGCGTTATTTTTCACCACGCTTTTAGAATGGCAGTCGTATCGTTCCATATTGATTTTCAGAAAAACTTACCCTGTCCAAAAATGCCAACTCAATCCATCTACTACATGAGACAAATATATACTTTTAATTTTGGAATTTATTCCGGATTCCACCAAAACATGAAGCGTTTCATGTATTCCGAAGAAATGGCTGGTAAAGGTGCTGATGAAGTAATCAGCATGATTGACATTATGTTGAATAAAACTAGTTACGGGAACACTGGTGAGTCGATTTTTTAAATGTTATATTCTCTCTAGAGTACTGTTTCAATTGATAGTTATCCAATGTATAGTACATTCATATCTTTATTTATTTTATATATTTTCTTTAGGTGCTGACAACCTGATCATTTGGGCCGACAACTGCAGCGGGAAAAATAAGAATTATGGTATACTATGGTATACCCAATATTTGATTGATTCAGGAGAATACAAACGAGTGGACTTGAAATATCTAAAGCAAGGACATTCTTATGGTCCTTGTGATCGCTTCTTCGGACAAATTGAGAAAAAGAATAGAACCCACGAAAAAATAATGCTGCCCAGAGATTGGATGGACATTGCTGCCTCAAATAAATCAATAGGTGAGTAAAAGACATAGTAACGTACGTGTATGTGTTCATTCGTACGTACGTACATACATACATACATTAATACATGCACACATACATACATACATACATATTATGAAGTATTTTCTTTTCTATTTAAGAAGTGTACCGGGTACAACAAGATGAATTTCGCGACTTTCGTTCATGGCTGGGTCATATTTTCAGTTCAAATCGAAAAGCTGAAAATTCACCGATACCAACTGTGTTGGCAGACACAAAATGGATTAATTTTGGTATCGGTGAAGTGGCTTTAAATGGACACTTCCAGATAAATTAATTAACTGAGGTTTTTTCGAGAAAAAATTGTTTCCACGTGCTTCTAATCCAAAGTTACTTATATCTTTTACAGACTGTGAACCACAACAGGACGGCATGGCTCAGATCTTCACACGATGTTACTAAGACACCAATGAAGGTTGATTATCATAAAGAGGGATTGGATTTGGACGATCTACCCCTTCAAACGAAGCCGTTGTATAACGAATACCCTCTACCTCTTAATCAGGCAAAAATTGATGATTTGCAAAAGATTGCAGAAAACTGGGTTGAACCTCACGCCAAAGACTTTTACCTAAATTTGACCTCTTAGTAATAAACAGAAACTTACACTTTTCACAAACTCTTCCGTTTTTTCTCGCGTGCTACGTTTCTTCATTCCTATTCCATTTAAGTGCATTTCGTTTTTCGTTGACCGTACGATTTTCTGAAAGGGAGCGTTATCTTGTCATTCCACAAAATTAATTATAAATTTTTCACGAAGTGAAATTAAATTACGATAATTCCTGTGCACTTAGATTTAGAATATTGATACTCACCAATATATTTTTTCTTCGCTGGGCCATTTTGGAGCCTTTTTTAAGCTTCTTCGCAGCCAAACAAGCGGAACTCAAATTTGAAAGTTGTCGCCGTGGAGACAAATCAATCGGCGTGCTCATTAGATGTTGGCCCCGTTTGACAGGAGTACAGGGAGACGGTAATGTATGAATATTTGTCTCCTCGAAACTGCTCGTATCTTGGCCATATTGCATCCCTTGCCCCTCGAAGCTGGAGGAATGGCCATACTGGCCAAAATTCTGACTTTGGGTAGCAAAGCCAGGTCTAATTCCATATTGATTATTCAGATTATTATAGAAGTTCATTGTTTGCCGTTGAAGAAATATGTGAGGAGTACCATTTGGGATTGACTTAAATTATATGGGAAAAAATCAGAAAGTCTGGCTTGTCAGATGATTAATGACTGTCCAGTTGCTGGCGCAGCGTTTCGTTTACACTAAGATATATAGGCACATAATTGCTTTGAACCACATGGTCATCATATCACTATTTCAAAAGTTAACAAAACTCTGCCGCAGCAACAGACCAGTCATTAGTTCAGTCAGAATAATTATTCGAAACGCTCTAGCATCATAATAAAAAAATGAATTCATCCAGAGTTAACAGCCCATTTCAAACTATTTTTGATAACAAAGAAAATTGGCTGAATGTTTCGGAGTGTTGTTACGCAGATTCTTTGAGGCAACGTGGGTACGAAGTGGTGAGTGAAAAAAAACAACAACAATGAACATGAAATTTTTCTCTCCACGTAGAATAAAGATATTACTTAAAACTGATTCATGATCATTCTAAGGCCAATTGCTTAGAGTCAGTTGTTAAATACCACGGTAATGTTATATCGAATAAACCATTTTACAGTTGCTAGCCGCCATTTTGTAAGGGTACTTTGTCCTGTATTGTTTGGTCATTTTTTTCTCCTTTTTAAAAACTATTTATGATATGCGTGTTTTATCATACTTCACCGGTCCATAGATAGATTTTGACAGTTTTAACAACATTAAAACCGCGTGAATCTCTAGTTTTCAGTTATGTAAAATTCATTTCTCAATTTTGCAACAATGCAACATGAGAGCAATATAAAAAAACTGTGGCCAGTTTTTTGCCACGCACGTAAAAATTGAGGGTACTGTATTTTGAAGTCCTTTATCTTTAAAAATAGTTTTCAGGAACAGTTTTCAAACATTTCAGGAACTGTGAGCATAAATGCCCCCTTTCAAGTGAACTTTAAAATTTCAAGATATCTTGCCTAGTTTTCATTCTATGGCTATTCAACAGCAGTGCGTCATTTGTCACTTTTCGGCGCTGTTTTCTAAACATGTATTTCAGTCTGTGGGTGTTATTTTTCTTTGATACTATACTTTTCTCTCAGAAAATGGTTTTAATTATTGGTATTAAGTTGGAATATAAATAATTATATGCAATATGGATGTCGAAGACATTAAAGATGCTTAAATTGGGGTTTGAACGATTTTTTGAGCATGTTTAAGCAGCAGAGCGGCATTTTGATCACGCATTCCAAGTTGCGCGCGGGTAGAGAAAACATAGGCAAGATATCTTGAAATTTTAAAGTTTACTTGAAAGGGGGCGTTTATGCGCAGAGTTCCTGAAATGTTTCAATGTTTTTTAATTGAAAAATAACGAACTTCAAAGTACAGTACCCTCAATTTTCACACGCGTGGCAAAAACTGGTCATGACGCATTTCGCAAATTTGAGAAATGAATTTAACATAATTGAAAACTAGAGATTCACGCGGTTTTAATGTTGTTGAAACTGTCAAAATCCATCTATGGACCGGTGAAGTATGATAAAACACGCATATCATAGTTTTTAAAAAGGAGAAAAAAAATCACCAAACAATACAGGACAAAAGTACCCTAACAAAATGACGGCTAGCAACTGGATAGTAAAATAAATCAACGGAAGCGCTACTTATAAATTCGCGCTTTACGCTTATAATTTCGCGGTGCAGGGGGGCGCAAAAGAAATCGGAAGCATGTGCATATTTCAAAGGAAAACTGACGAAAAAGTTTTATCAATGAGTTAATCTTTTGAAAATAAATGTCATTATCATTTCAGGTAAAAGAGATACGAAAAAAATTTGATGAAGAAAAAACGTATGAATTACAAAGTCGTATGATAGCATTGTACTGTCACCAATTTTCGCCCAGTGGGAAAAGATCATTTTACCGTTATCGCCTGCCAAACGAAGAAAGAAATCTTAAACAGGCTTGTCGACTGGCAGTATTGAAGGCACTCGGTATTTCCCGAGCACGGCTTTTACCAATCACGCAAGGGATGGAAGGGGAGGCATGGCAATCAGTATGTTACTTCACCAGAAATGACCAGTATGGTATGTAGTGATTATCAATCATCATTAATCATCATTCACAGATGAACAATAAATATTTGCAAACAAAACATTCATTATCGGACTAACAAAATACTTTCTGTTTCAGGTTGAAGATCACATTAAATCGTTTGAACCGACAGAGAGTCACTGTGGTCGCACTTCAACGAATAAAAAATATCTACCATCCCATCTTAATGTGGTAGAACTATATAAGGGATTTTTACGACAGGCTCATCCACCAGCTAATCACCGCCCAATAACGCTGTGCATCTATAGGAAAATCTTCAATAAAATGAACCTTTCATTTCGAAGCCCATGGACTGATACCTGCCCTACTTGCGACTTAATAAACAACAAGAAGGTAGCTACAGATGATGGCCAAACTAAAATTAAGTTGGAAGAGCAGCTATCTGAACACCACGCGAAAGCTGCCCTGGCCATGGACACGATGAAGGCCGATATGTTGAAATCGAGGCAGTTCTTTGAACGCGTTTAAATGTCAGTGGTGATATTCAGACTCAGATTTCAGACTACTTGATTGTCGATTGTATTCACTCTATGTTCTATATTGCCATTGGTAGTTAGGATTACGATTAGTAATTACATATTTGTCATAAATAAATGAAATCATTTAGTATACTTTTTATGTTTTTTTCTTTTTCTGTTCTTGGGTTTATGAGAATTCCAATAAACTCTCAAAATCATATTAACATGAATACTGTTTTTTTGTCTAAAGAAGATTTGAAACAGGTACTTTCAGACAGAAATGGGTACTGAATTATCAATTGACCTCTGATAAGCATCTTTGGATCATACCTGACGAGACTAGTAGATTGACTCGAGACAACCCAAAGGTAAAAATTCAACCCAAAAGTAAAAAGTCAATTGTCGGGCGGCTTAACATCAGAAGTATCAGTTTGCAGTAGTGACCTGTTGCAAAGTGCATGCAGTGCCATGTGTCTAGTTGTTATGGTTGTGTATATAGAATAAGCAAGAGCGAGAGAGCCACGCATTGGAATGATGACTGATGTTGGAGAATTTCCTAACAGGCAGTGATCAAGTTAATGTTCGCTGGAAAAAGTTTTAAGAATTTTGCTTATTTCACAAAACTAACGAATAACTATTGCCAAGACAGGTCAAGTTTCTATGATCTCTGCTCATTCCGGTTCTTTATTACTTAAGCTTACATTTTCGTCTTTCCTCCATTAGTAAAACTCTCAAATCTTAGAACACATTACATATATTTTTTCACACATATTTCTCTCTTTGGAGTCTCTCTCTGGGACTGATGGAGTTTCATATCACAGTATCAAGAAATCTGAAATGTGAGTATAAAAAGTGGCAAGGATGTGAAATAATACTGATGCAGGTAGCGTGTGAGCAGATGTTTTGACACTGACCTGCATAGGGTCAGCTCAGTCTAGCAGATCGCTCGCACGCGCAGCTGCTCTTTGATGTGGTCAAAAAGCCGCACGTTGTTATAAATATTATGTTTTGATGCAAATAACTAAGTTTAATATCTTTATATTACAGAATATGGAAAATGATGTTTCTAAAGATCTGTATCAAAATACTTTTTATAACGTTGTACATATCGTATATGTATTACATATTTTATTATCTTTTATAAATGAGTTACGAATGCACGGCCAGTACCAGAATAATGATTCATAACTTTATTTTGATAGAAATAAACTGACCAAAACGTCAAAAATGATGTATTCTCTTGTGACGTTAGTTATTTCTTTCTGTAGATGACACTGACTCGCTAGTGGATCTGGGCAGATGGACAAAAGCACAGTTGATTCAACATTAGGAGTAAAATCCGCCTAAGCTAGCATATTCAAATATTCTGGGTTAGTGCCTAATCATTTGAATAAGCTCTCTATCCTGGCATCACAAAAAAAAACAAATTTTATAGTTAGATAGCCATGGCATTGTTGCATACACATTTCTTCTCAACACAAAGGCCTGGTGGTTTTTTAAGATTGAGTTTCTGACCAATATCTCCATTGAATTACTTCATTTGGGTTTTGACGAAAGCCTTTTAATTGAGAAGTAAAAATAGGAAGTTATGATCGGTATTCCCTATAGATTAATCAAATGATATGTTCTATGTGTCACTATCAAAGAAGTGCAAAAACACGCTTGAACTACTGTAAGATCGGGGTGCGATAACCCTTTAGTGTCAAAAATAGATCAGAGTTTCTGTTTAGATGTCTGGTTTAATCACTCTGCAATATATTAGATTAAAAACATATACATTTGAAAACCACCCTCTTAGAAATCGGTTACTATTAAAGAGTAGACACTAATAATGGTCACTCTTATAAGTAACCGTTTTGACAAAGGTGACTAATAGTTACTCTCCATTTTTAAATGTATGGTTCTCATAGTCTACCTTTTCTATAATGTACACTCTCAAAACCTTACCGTTCAGAAACAATACTATTTTAAAGTATATGGTACCAATCGTACACTCTAAATACCATATGCTTTACAACCAGAGACTTTCGAAAACCAACCGTTTCAGAAAGTATATTATTTAAAAGTATACGATACAAATCGTAGACTCTAAAAACCACATGTTTTACAACCAGAGACTTTCGAAAACCAACCGTTTAAGAGAGTGTACTATTTGAAAGTGACTATTCTAAAACGTATACTACTGAAAAAGTAGCTGATATCATTAATTAGGGTTTTCTGTTATTTCACAGAAAACCCTTTTGATATCCGCGTGATTATTAGGGTTTTCTGTTATTTCACAGAAAACCCTATTGATATCCGCGTGATTATTAGTAGGGTTTTCTGTTACATCACAGAAAACCCTATTGAGATTCGCGTGTTTCTTATTATTATTATTATTATTATTATTATTTTCCACACATTTTTTGTCAAAAGTACATAGGCTTTTTTACATTACCGCTGTTGCCGATACAATCCGTCTGATATCATTCAGCTCACTTCAATCTACAAATACTCCGTGCAAATTTTGAAGAATCAACGTTACAAAAGCACTGTCGGGCCGTAAACATCGAAAATTGAGCCCCATTCAAAGAGCCGACATGTTTTTCTAAGTCGTCTTTCCGAAATCTACCGCACGTTTCTTGTCACATCGATTATCAATTCAAGCATAAATTAACAAATTTATTACCCAAAGATTGCACATTCTGTCGCGGTTTTTAAAAAACTAATTTTAACAATAACCCATTTTCCTCATCAAATTATAATACCGATACACAGGAAATTTACTACTTTAGATTTTAAAAGCACTGTCGAGTCGTAAACATCGACAAATCGACGTGTGTCACTACATCGTCGTTCCGGGAATCAGCTGCGAGTTTCTCCTCATTCTGAGAATCAAATCGAGTACAAATTAATTTATTACTACCAGTCATTTGGCTGCGGGCGTCAAGCAGTTAATTTAGCAATACCTATTTTTCTTTACCAAATTTACCGTGTTTTTACTAAGATAGATCATAAGTGTACCGGGGAGTCGTAGGCCTAAACTAAACACGCCGAAGAGATATAGCGGAGAAAAGCTGTTATGTCGACGAGGTATCAAAATAAAAGAATATATTACTTTATTCGGCCGCGGGCCTCTGTATCAATACCATCAATACTCTATATTTCCTACAGTACATACCGATCATTGTCAAATCCACAAGGTATTTACTAAATACAAGTATATAACACACTCCTATCCGTATGCTGGACTCACACTTGACATTCGGAGTAAGCGTTCGCGGTGGGGGAAAGGAGATCGTTCGCTGTGTCGCTTGAAGTGTTTATCGAGTTTTACGCGACCTTAAAGCTTTAGTATGGTGGCTGATAAGATACAAAAACACGAATATGCAAATGAGGGCGACATTACGACAAAACGACAAAACTAAAATAACGCGAGAAAACAATGATTTTGATTTTGTCGCCCGCGACAATTCATTATTTGGGTTTTATCGCCCACGACAATTCATTACTTTGGTTTTATCGCCAGCGACAATGTATTATTTTGGTTTTGTCGCCCGCGACAATTCATTATTTTGGTTTTATATTTTGTTTTTGTCGCCCACGACAATTTTCTTTTTTGGTTTTGTCGCCCGCGACAATTCAATATTTTGGTTTTATCGCCCGCGACAATTCATTATTTTGGTTTTGTCGCACGCGACAATAGCGACAATTCAAGATTTTGGTTTCATCGCCCTCGACAATTCATTTTTTGGATTTGTCTCCCACGACAATTCAATATTTTGGTTTTATCACCCGCGACAATTCATTATTTTGGTTTTATCGCCAGTGACATTTTTTTTTCTTTTTGTCGCGGTTTTATCGCCTGCGACACTTCAATATTTTGGTTTTATCGCCTGCGACAATTCATTATTTTGGTTTTATCGCCCGCGACAATTCATTAGTTTGGTTTTGTCGCCCGCGACAATTGAATATTTTGGTTTTGTCGCCCGCGACAATTCAATATTTTGGTTTTATCGCCCGCGACAATTCATTTTTTGGTTTTATCGCCCGCGACAATTTATTATTTTGGTTTTATCGCCCGCGACAATTCATTAGTTTGGTTTAGTTGCCCGCGACAATTGAATATTTTGGTTTTGTCGCCCGCGACAATTCATTATTTTGGTTTTATCGCCCGCGACAAATGATTTTCTTGGTTTTGTCGCCCGCGACAATTCAATATCTTGGTTTTATCGCCCGCGACAATTGATTATTTTGGTTTTATCGCCCGCGACAATTAATTTTTTTGGTTGTGTCGCCCACATTATTAGCTATATGTATGTCGATATATCGCGATATATCGTGTCAAGTCCACATGAATATGTCTACATATCGTGACGTTTTCACGACAAATTTCGCTTATTTGCTCATTTTCCACGGGACAAGCCGTAATTTGAAGACATGTCTAAATGTAAGATGAGGACGCCAGTAATATGACGACTGAGTTTCAAGTCGTCATGAATATGTCGACTTGTTGCGAGGAAAATGGTTGAGAAAACGAAATATGCCGTCAAAACGTCACGATATATCGACATATTCATGTCGACTTGACGCGATATATCGCGGTATGTCGACAATAATATAACGACTTGTCGAGTTGGAACGCGTCATCTCGAGGCCCCTTATCGCTTCCGTAGATATAGTGTCGAATATTAAGGTCATATTGGCAGATTATTTTTTTTTAAAGTGATATTAAAGCGATCATTCAAGTGATCCTACTTAATGAAAGATCTACGGAAGCGATAAAGGGCCTCGAGTTGTTGCGTTCCAACTCGACAAGTCGCCATATTTATGTCGATATATCGCATCAATTCGACATGAATATGTCGACATATCGTGACGTTTTGTTAAATGTTAAAACTAGCTGTCTGAAGTTTCTGTTGTCTGTATGCGCTCGTTGGTAATTCACAGACAATAGCTGCTCTCTCAACAACGACTAGCAAGGAGTGAGTAAATCACAACGCGTCATGACAGGAGGGTTGGAAGAAAAAGTTTATATCAGCAAATCAGTTTCTAAAAAAACCTTTAGATCAGCAAATCAGTAGGGCTAAATTTTCCGTAACTAAAAACGGTCATGACAGTTGGGTAGCTGCTCCTTGCCAAAAAGCGGAAGACCCTGCGTGGGAGAATCGGAATTCTGAGAATGCCGGTTCTTTCTACAAAAGGGGGCCGCTATCGAGAGAGAGGAGAGAATCTGTACCTTAGTAAGACGAGTGTCGACAGCAGGACAGGAGAAGCTTCGGAACGATAGGGATTCATATACAATAGGGATTAGGAAAATCATTCACAGGTTCAAGGTAAATAAAATATATTATCTTCAATATTATCATCCGGTATTTCAATTTATTCATTCGGATTTGTGCACGGACACGTTCTCTCGCCGGGGCCTTACTCAAGTATTTTATAGATAACGATTAAAGAGAGGATTGTGACCGGTGTATCACTAGTGTTATGTCGATCGTGTTGAATCACTTTGCTTGATTTGAAGGAATCACATCTTCTATGGTGCAACATCGGTCGCAGAGAGATATCTTGGTGTTGACTCACCTTGACCATCTAACTTCATGCGTTTGACATTGGAATCAGCATCATACCATTTTGAACTGCATAATATTCATACAACATGAAAACCTACAGTACATCTATACAGTAATCAAACTTTCACCGATGTTGGATATTTGAATGAACGTTAGGCTTATTTCAGTATTCTGAAGCAGGAAATAATAAGCCCAATCAATAGGCCCTATTCCCATTGGAACAATTGTATAATGCGTACAGCTGTACCGTACACTTATCAGTCAAGAATGGAGAAATCGGTATACCAAACCTACGAACAGCAAAATGTACAGGCCTACAATGATTTCTGGTATACAAGCCGTGACCACATGAACGTTTTGGATCTAGGTTTGACTATTAATATCAGCAGGTCAGAGAAGGCCTGGCCAAATTTAATCACATGACTCAAATCAATAAGCCTTTCTGCGTGTGAATACTTCACTGTATTGTTTTAAAAATAGGCCTATCGAGGGAATTAGTACATAGACTAAATTAGACTTTAAGCTAGTCCTGACCAAATCCTATCCATGTTATAATGGCACCAGTTATAGTAACATCACTGTAGGGCGACGAGAGGGAAAAAGTTGTGTTTGTGGTACATAGGCATGGTAGGCTTGTACTAACTTAATACTTAAAACGCTGTTGTTAGCTGTACGTGACTGTACGGTGATTTCTACTGGTTAGCCGTATGTGAGTACGTTGACGCTCAGACATGCAATATTGGGATTCGAAACCAAACGAAAAAAAATAATCCAGTAGTAGTCCAGTGATTTACCCACTGTGACACAGAACGTAACTACAGGGTGGATGAAATTTGATTTACAAATAGCCTAGCCTCACTAACCCAAATTCCATTCTTTCACGCATCCGCGTTTGCAGATTATAGGAACTCACGTACGGCATTTTTAGGGAACTCGCGTACGGTTAACCTGTGGA
This sequence comes from Tubulanus polymorphus, assembly GCF_964204645.1. Taxonomy (NCBI): domain Eukaryota; kingdom Metazoa; phylum Nemertea; class Palaeonemertea; order Tubulaniformes; family Tubulanidae; genus Tubulanus; species Tubulanus polymorphus. The sequence continues at coordinate 14,159,140 of NC_134026.1, forward strand.
TATCATCGTACAGTCACGTACGGGTAACAACTTCGTATTTAAAATGGTATTGGCTACTAGGAACTCACGTACGGCGTTAGTAGGGAACTCACGTACGGTTAACCTGTGGAGATCACCGTTCAGTCATGTACGGGTAACAACTTCGTGATTAAAAAGGTGTTGGCTACTAGGAACTCACGTACGGCGTTAGTAGGGAACTCACGTACGGTTAACCTGTGGAGATCACGTACAGTCACGTACGGGTAACAACTTCGTACTTCAAATGGTATTGGCTACCAGGAACCCACGTACGGCGTTAATAGGGAACTCACGTACGGTTAACCTGTGGAGATCACCGTACAGTCACGTACGGGTAACAACTACGTACTTAAAAATACTTTCTAACATTAAAACGATATTTATTAATATATAAAATTCCCCTCCCCGATAAGTTTTCACCCAAATTGTTAAGTAGTAGGTAAAAAATCCTCCAGAAAACTTATTGAATTTTTGATTGAGCGTAGACCTAGTTTATTACTAGATATGGGTAAACGATTCAAAGTGAAACTGATCAAGTAGTTAGTTATAGATATAATGTAGTTATGAAATCTATTGAATAAAAAACTACATTTTTCATGATACAATACAAGAAATAATGGGTATACTAGTAATATCAGAGTTTATATGTTTTTATATGTAAACTGAAGCTGTGATCACTGAACCGAAATTAAACTGAACTGAATTTAATTTACATGTAAGTCATAGTTAAATGGTTAAACCACATGGGACATATACTCGCGAATCATTATGAACTCATACATTGTTGTGGGCTTTTCTACCCTCTCGTAAAACATGGTGGCGTATACGGTAAAAATCCCCAAATATTCAAAGAAGGTAAAAATTTCCACTTGGTGATTTTCAAGAACATTTCAAAGCACGATGTTTCTCCAATTTTATTCATTTGCGATGAGACCGAAATATGTTTGAACTGCACAATGAAATCTTTGGTTGGGATAAATTGTTAAATAAACGACTTGAATAAAATAAATTATTGGAATTAACAATAATAAGGAAAGGCAGGAATAAATACTAATATAACGTTACTTACTGTGCCAATCGTATGTTGACTGACAAAGTATACTATGGTTCAGTTCATACCAAAGGTCAAAGGGTCGAAAAATAAATTTATCAAATTTATTTTTCGACCCTTCAACCTTTGAGCTGAACCCCTATTATCCCTATTACTCTTAAAATATTCATATATATGAATATGAATAACTTCAAAAATCAATTTAAATAAAGAATTTGATATTAAAATGGAACCAAATAAGGAGTACTACTGTCCAACATGTAAAATCAATATAGATAAATCTCAAAAAGCAAGGCATAATATAACTAGAACACATTTAGAGAAAGGGAAACATCTTAATCAATTTTAATAAAAATATGTATTATAAATGGTGGAACAATCACAAACTATCAATATTCCCCATAAGAAATGTTCAAAATGTGAATTAGATAAATCATTATCAGAATATTATAATAAAAAAACTCAGAAAGATGGTAAGCAAAGTTATTGTAAAACTTGTAGTAAACTAAGTGACAAACAAAATTATAGAAATAATACTGAAACACGCAAAGATAAGATTAAGCAATATCAAGCAAATAATAGAGAATATTATAAAGAACTCAATGAAAATTATCAAAAAGAAAGGCGCCGAACAGATTTTAATTTTAAAATGAAACAATGTTTAAGATCTAAAATATCAAAATTATTCAGTAAAGCTAAACATCCAGTTACACTATCAAATTTGTTGGGTTGTACAGATGAATTCTTAAAATCATGGATTATATATCAGTTTGACGATAAAATGAATGAAAAAAACTATGGTGAATACTTTCACATTGTTCACGTGTTACCAATATCGAAATTTGATATGAATGATGAATACAATCAAAAGCTAATCTGGAATTGGAAAAACCTGAGACCTCTTGAAAAGAAGGAAAATATAAGGAAAGGAAATGAACTAGATTTTCAGTTTTATTTAGACCAGTTGGTTAGAGCAAAGACATTTGTTGAATTATGGAACTCAACACATAATGAAAAATACGTTGAATCTTTATAAACGCCCGATGATACTCAGCCTGTATAACTGGTACTTAAAGTTCAAAAGAGAAGAGTCAAAAGAAAATGAGATTATTAAAAGAATTCTAAAATGTAAATCAATTTTAATAAAAAAATATATCATAAATGGAAAGTACACAAACTATCAATATAAACAATAATACTGGGGTTATAAATATTCACCATAAGATATGTTATAAGTGTAAAATAAATAAATCATCAGCAGAATATTACAAAGATAAATATTCTAAAGGTGGTATACGAAATATTTGTAAAACTTGTCGTAAACTAGATAATAAACAATATCAAGTGAATAATTCAGAAAAATGTAATGAAAAAATAGACGTTGGTGAGCTAATAATCCTGAATATTTTTATGAACATCAAAATAATTACCAAAATGAAAGTTATAAAACAGATTTTAATTTTAAATTGAAACAATGTTTGAGAATTAGATTATCACATTTATTCAGTAAAGATAAACACTCAGTTACACTATCTTATTTGCTAGATTGTTCAGATAAATTTCTAAAATCATGGATTATATTTCAGTTTGATGATAAAATGTCCAACTTCTTGTCATATTATCACACACACACGAATTTGATCACTATCTTATACAACGTAATGCATCACCGGCAACTTTCATAGATATTGATGACGCACACCACATAAGTCGCAGTTATAACTCCAGTATGCCTGGTAATGGAGCTGAGGATAACCAATTAACTAACCCTGATCACTGCATCATGGTTGTTCACCCTAACACTGCACTAGGTCGCAAACCATTCCATATACCACGCGGTACATTACGCAATGGTTGGAATTTAACCTTTCATACTTATTGCATTTTAAATGCTTTGTTACACAACCGTCAATTGCATCGCAATTTTTTGGAACATCTATCACAACATCCTAATGCTGACAAAAAATTCCTAGCGTCTGTTTGTTGTCGAATCTCTCAGCGCCAATCTGTTCCATTACCTCATCTCACTCGATTATCTCATATCATACATGATATTAATCCTCCTCAGGATCTAAAACATTTCCAGCATATTAGCGTGGCGCTGACCTTGCAATCCTTATGCGCACATGTTTATGTCACACAACAACATCCTTCGTGGCAACATCTAGGCCAGAATAATGTCTATATAGTCTGCATTGCTGAACGAGCACTGCGTGATCAAAGTTTACCTCTACAATCCCCAGATGGCAATTGGAACTTAATGTATGCACACAACGCTCGGCAAAATGATAGAACATACAATGAACAATGCACATTCAGATGGAATATAGATATGCATTGGAACCTAGCTGGTACCACACTCAATGAGATTAATACCACTGTACAGCCATTTGCTGTGTATGTCAAGAAAACTGAGTGTCATGATGCTTGGAATTACATCATGATGTCTTGTGGAGGTCAACTCAAAGTGAAATGTATTTTACATGATTGCTTACTAGTTTCCTGTAAGGGCGAGGCCACCATTTGCATTGCAGTGTTCCTATTTGTACTCGAGTTCTTCGCTGGCAGTGCAGTCATGGCATACCTGACATGCAATGTCCAACAGGCTTATGTCGCGTAAATATGAAAGAAATATACAATGACGATGATGGATCTATTGCACATATTGGTGCTTATTATCCAGCCCTGCCTCACAACCGTCCCATGCAACTTCCATTTGAAGACACCATAGAAAATCATGACCTTCACAACATTGTACATGAAGGCCTCAACGAGCAAACTGAACACCCAATACCTCACCATGAGGACTTATTGCATGAACAATTGCTGCCACACACTTCAGCCCAACAAGAAAATTGCTTCTTCTCAGCTGACGATGACAGTACATTAGCACACCACCTTTTAAACCACAGTCACATGCACTTATTGCATCGCCACAATAGAACACCCACAGCACCATTGAAAGCTCGACGCATACTACAAGATATTTGCTGCAAATCAGCTGGCTGGTCAGTGCCACTCATCACACCCGAGAGTCAATTATTTACAATGCCATTTTGGTATATGCGTGGCTCATCAGTGGTTGGCGCCATGCCATCCATCATGTACACCAGGTACCACCTACACCAAAAGCAAATTGGTAATATAGTTGATCACATAAGAGTACGCGCTCGAGATCCTGCATTAATGACCAGTACATATATACCTACATGCAGTTCCTCTTTGATATTAACATAAACTACGATCTCAACAATAATCCTGCTAGCTTGGTTACTAAACGCGGACTTGAACATTTAACAAGAAACCACAGTGTCCAACACATCACGAAGCAATCGTTAATCCCACTCGATCAGGATGATGCAGCTCGCGAAGTGAGAAATGTTACTGCTATACAACGTACAGAAGGCTCGTGGAATTTATTTGTTACGTTAACATGCAACAATGCTAGGACAATGGGTGTTTGACCAATTCGTGCTGCCATTTTACGACTATATCCAGAAACTGCCCACGCATTTACAGCTTTGTACGATTTGGCAACTAAACTACAAGTACACAACTGCCCACATGCTGCCTCTCGATGTATGAGAACAACTGCTGATGACACACAAATCTGCCGAGTCCAAATACATCCTCCTGCATTTGTACCATCATTCTTGAACAAACATAATGCATTTGATGTAAATACTCTGCGCATGTTGGCAGCGTTGGATTTGGCTACGTATGATGCATATGAATATAAATGGGACGTTGACACCATTTTCAAAGCTGGAAAGTGGCAATACCCTGCTGAACCCCACGAGCATTTTGTGCCAACTCACCCATACATGTTCATTGCATTGCAGTCATCTACAAATGTGCAGTTCTGTGATCGAAGATTCAATCATGCATATTTAGCAAAGTATGCTGCTGGTCTCGAAGAACGACCCAAAGCTTCAGTCATTTCACACACATCGCAAGCTCAGGTGCAAATCCACGCACTCAGCAATGACAAAATTAATCACAAACAATTACTTCAACAACACAGTGGACCCTTATGTCCATTAATGCCATTCACTGAAATGTTATTGTATATCAACGGTTTAAATATGTAGTATGTGATCGCGATCTCACTCATCTGTCTACTTTGCCACCAGAATATCGACCAGCTTACATGAAGCACAAAAAGCCTGTAGCAGTAGACGGAGCTGGTGGACAACCTGTTGCTGTCACTCACCGCCTTCACTTACCAATCTGGCGCCAATTCACAGACAGTCAGATTACCACTATATCTGCATATGAAAATGGATCCTACAATATGGACAGAACTTCATCATTTCCAATCCGCAGTCCTGAACTCATTATGATTGACTCATTAGAACTTTAAATTCGATTGTTCATTTGTCATATAACACACCCACACGCAGTACTACACAATAATCTGGCACTATCTCCATGGATTCATAGTAATAGGGATAATGGGGATTCATACCAAAGGTCGAACGGTCGAGCTCATAAAAATGAAAAATAATTCTCGCACGCTCGAATTTATTTTTCATTTTTTACTCACACGCCCCTTCAACCTTTGATATGAACCACCATTATCCCTAGTACTCTTAAAATATTCATATATATGAATAACATATAAATGAATAACTTCTAAATTCAATTTTAATAAAAAATTTGATATTAGAATGGATGCAAATAAGAAGTACTACTGTTCAACATGTAAAATCAATATAGATAAATCCCAAAAAGCAAGACACAATAGAACACATTTAGATAGACATAGTAGTGAATATTTATATTTAAATGTGTTAAATTCTTATTTTCAGTATTAAAGTAACGAGTAATTAACGAGTGAAATAATTCATATTTAAAACAGTGAATATTTATATTTATATGCGTTAAATTCTTATTTTATGTTTAAAAGTAACGAGTAATTAACGAGTTGATGAAAATATAAATTTTAATAAAAAAATATCTTATAAATGTGAATGAGAAGATACTACAATTCAAAGATATCGATTTACATGATTTAGAAAAATATTTTACAATTAAAAATTTCATTCCTATTAAAGATTTGATTAAAACTGCGCGTCTTCGTTTTCAAGTGAAAAATATTACTGAATTAGTGTTTAAAAATCATCATCTAATAATAGAGTTATCGAATGATAAAGATAAAATCTTATTCAATACAATAATTCCAAAATTCACTACATTTGATGGAATAGATAAACATTTAATAATTACAGATGATATGTAAGTTAGTATTATCCATGTTCATACTTATATCCATGACCTTTTGTGATACCTTTTTCAAACCAATAAATTTTTATTTCCGTTCTGTCATTTATTGTTATGTTATGATTACGTTATGCCCATTTACAATATATGTCTAATGTCATTTATATCTATTTAATATTATGTGAAAACCGTATTATCATATCTAACTTCACAGTTATCTCAATTTCATTTTGTTATACGTTTTTATATTCAAACATTTTCTTTCAATTTTGTCATTTGTTGTCATGATATTATTTCGTCATACATTTCATTTTGTTACGGTTATTTCTATTCCACAATTTGGTTCCACTTATGTCATTTGTTCTTATGTTATTTAGCCTATGATTATGTATGTCTATAATAATTCCTTTATCCCCATACTGCACTTGTACAATGTAACCACCTACTATACTTACCAAATTTCGCAACATATGAACAAATGCCACCAGGACAAATGTCACTTGTAGAGTAGGCAAAAATGCCAACAAGAAACAATATATTCCTTTATATACATATATACTTGTAAGTTGACTGCATTTTTCACTGACCTCTTTCTATTGAATTTTCGAGTAACTATTGTATTTCACTGTATGTTACATGTAGTATTCCTAAGTATCCCCGCTTTCAATTTCTTATTTGTGCGCCTGATTTTATGTTGTTGTACTTATCTTTACTATTGTACGTTAGTACCCCCTACTTTGCAGCGGGTTTAATTGCTTTAAGTTTGTAACTGCCTAGGGGAGGGGTAAGTGCAATTGTGTTCTGTTATGTTATGCTGAATGTTGTAATAAATTCCTCATTTCAATCATTATTACATGAGTCTTATGCTTTCATTACCTGTTTCTGTATATTCCACCCATCATTACCACCAACTCCATAACTCCACCTACGTTATTACCCCAATGAACAATGTGATCTGTGTGCTGGCCACAAATGCACACAGATCACACTACACTACCCATTACACACTCCGATACCCACAGCTTTTATATATGCATCCAAATACTTAGTGTCTTTTTCCCTGGATTAGTCTTGACTTCAGGTTCTGGGATTTATATTCCGTATGAATTAGCGTACGCATGTTTCTCAAAATACTTTCGTACTGGTCAGTCAATTCACCCATATCGAATATATGACGTTCAATACACAATTGCTGGTCGACTTGGTCAAGCAGAACCTGGAACGCTTCTGAAAATATATCTGAATTTGGCGATTGCTTACGTGTTGAACTGTTAACATAGTTAACATAGTAGCACGACATTGAGTATGATATTGTGCTGCTTTTGCCACTAAATCCTTACTTATTATCCTACGGTGAACTGCATCACAATGTATAAAACCAGCTTCTTGGATGATCCTTGCCCCCTCCTTCGTTTCAACCGTCGACATTTTCCTTTCCTTTTTGTATGACAACTTCCCACAGAACACACAGCAGGCCCAATCGAATTTTTCACGTTTCACGCGTTCCAAAATGTGTTCATCTTCACTATTATCTACCTAAGGATACACTAATTGTCTCTTCATAATTCGTTTTATATTACCTTTACTTGTGTATGAACAATAACAATGACGATGCCAAGCAACATTCTCTTTTCCATCCTCAGTGTAAAATATCAATCTCTTGTCATTCCTCTTATCTACTGATCTACAGAAGCTTTGGAACGATCTTGGACTTGGGTGTATCAATTCATCGCCGTCTGTATCACCCATTTGACATATCACACATACCCGATGACACCCTTTAGATGAAGACATTTTTGCCTATAAGACAAATGGAAATCTTTAAGACCTAGCATAACTTAATGATCACAACGAAGAAAATAAAACAGCTGAACATTACATTTAGGGCACATAATTTAAAAGTAAATAGGCCTAGGCCTAGCTGAAATGAAACTTCCTTAAACATAAACAGCAGCTTTTTATCCATTAATCTAAATTGTATTTCAAAAAGAAGAAATATGGCCCGAATTAAAATTAAAATTTATTGAAATCATTCTTACATTAATTTACCCGTGCTTGAATACAGGAAACTGAGCAGAGATATAAAACACCGTTCTTTCCTTTCTTATGAAATTTAATGGATAGTATTGTTGAAAAACTAATGGAAACGTAAATCATAATTTGCTGAATTCAAAATTAATGTGAAATTTTCATGCATATTTAGGCCTTATTCAATTTGTAAAAGTAAAAAACATATGTTGCAGTTTCACGGTTTCCTGTCAATACCAACAACATTTCATAATTATTTGACATGCTAAGTCAATTATCGTGCAAATTAAAATCAGATAAGATCAGACAGACATCAAAAATTATCGGATTTTTGCCTATGGAAATGGATGATGACTATGATTATGCATGAAATCCTCAAGCAATCCCTCCATTATACGTTGGAAATGAAAGATCAGCCTCAAAAACATAGGGTTCCCCACAAAAATTTCGTTTCTAAGTCCACCCATTGCGGAGATATGAGCAATTTAATGAATCAAGATAGACCCGAAATTTAACAAGATGTGTTAATTGGAACCCGTTCCCATGGCAACGCAATGAGACAGGGCTTCCTCAACAATGTAGCTTATAGAACATTATATGGGGGTTCTATATATCGCATTGTTGGTTGCTAAGGGTGACTGATGAATTTTGCGGAACTTACCATTTGGCCATTATGCGTAAAAATGGGGAAAAACGACTAAATCTTAAATATAAAGGCATCCAAGCGTGATCGATGATTTATTTTTGGTCTTCAAACAAAAGAACAATAGGTGAGCTGTCGGTAACCGTTGGAATTGAAACATTATCTCAATCCGATTTTGAGTTAGGCCTATGAAGGGAATAAATTTCCAGAAAAAGTGATGAAATCATCGTCATTTTAGTAATTCTGTAACCTTGGTAACAGCATTGTACACAATTGCACAAGTTGTCAAGGGTGACAACATACTCAGTGATGGCTGTTGATGTTACCTTTCCATCGATGTATAATTTGTCCATATAACAGATGAAGTAAACGAAACCTTATTCAAAGACCCTTTTTAGATCTCATATCCCTGACTATAGTGTATGAACCAATGATATGCTTTGTAAATATGATGTTATAAAATAAATTTGAATTTGAATTAAATTTGAATATGAGAATCAAGCATAACTTGTGTTTTTTCAACTTGTCTTACTTGTCTCTTGTTAACAGTTCCAGAGTTTCAATTACAATTAAATCAAAATTGAAAATACATAGGACTAAATGAACTGTTAGTCACTGCAAACCTATTCCAGTGTTTCGTCGATCGTGTTGAATCACTTCGCTTGGGTTGAAAGAATCAGATCTTCTACGGTGCAACATCTATCTTGGTGTTGACTGTCCTTGACCATTTAACTTCATGTGTTTATTGTACATTGGAATCACCATCATACCCATTTGAACTGCAAAATATTCATACAACATGAAAACCTACAGTACATGTATGCAGTAATCAAACTTTCACCGATGTTGGATATTTGAATGAACGTAAGACTTATTTCAGTGTTCTAAAGCAGGAAATAATATGACCAATCAATAGGCCCTATTCCCATTGGTACAATTGTATAATGCGTACAGCTGTACCGTACACTTATCAGTCAAGAAATCGGTATACCAAACCTACGTACAGCAAAATGTACAGGCCTACATTGACTTCTGGTATACAAGCCGTGACCACATGAACGTTTTGGATCTAGGTTTGCCTATTAATGTCAGCAGGTCTGAGATGGCCTGAGTAAAATTTAATTGCATGGCTCAAATCAATTAGCCTTTCTGCGTGTGCATACTTCACTGTATTGTTTTAAAAATAGGCCTATCGAGTGAATTGGTGCATAGACTGAATTATACTTTAGGCTAGTCCTGACCAAATCCTATCCGTGTTATAATGGCACCAGTAATAGTAACATCACTGTATGGCCGACGAGAGGGAAAAAGTTATGTTTGTAGTACGTAGGCGTAGGCATGGTAGGCTTATCGTACTCACCTAATACTTAAAACGCTGTTGTTACCTGTACGTGACTGTACGGTGATTTCTACAAGATTGCCGCATGTGAGTACGTTGACGCTCAGACTTGCAATATTGGGATTCGAAACCTAACAAAAAAAAATCCAGTAGTAGTCCAGTGATTTACCCAATGTGCCACATAACGTAACTGCAGGGTGGATGAAATTTGATTTACAAATAGCCTAGCTTCATCTAACTCAAACTCTATTCTTTCACGCATGCGCGTTTGCAGATTATAGGAACTCACGTACGGCGTTTGTAGGGAACTTACGTACGGTTAACCTGTGGATATCACCGTACCGTCACGTACGGGTAACAATTTCGTACTTAAAATGGTATTGGCTACTAGGAACTCACGTATGGCGTTAGTAGGGAACTCACGTACGTTTAACCTGTGGAGATCAGCGTACAGTAACGTACCGGTAACAACTTCCTACTTAAAATGGTGTTGACTACTATCTAACAGGCCTATTATAGACAAATAAATACCGGTAGGCTTTCTTAGCTTCCACACTTCACAACCGAACCAACCAGTATATTTTAGTCCCAGTACGCACGAACCGACA